>NC_092333.1:372170000-373520000 GCF_046630445.1 Rutidosis leptorrhynchoides | reverse complement strand
AGCTTGGTAGTAGACTTGCAAACTTGAAAGTATTCTTGATTTTATGAAACTAGAACTTATAGAATTTATGAAGAACACTTAGAACTTCAAGATAGAACTTGAGAGAGATTAATTAGATGAATAAAATTGAAGAATGAAAGTGTTTGTATGTGTTTTTGGTCATTGGTATATGGATTAGATATAAAGGATGTGTAAGTTTGTTTTCTTGTAAATAATTCATGAATGATTTATAATACTTTTGTAATTTTGTGAGATATTTCATGCTATTTGTCAAATTATGGTTCCCACATGTTTGATGACTCATTAAAGGCTGTTAAGAGCTGATCATTGAATGTATATACCAATAGTATATACATCTAGGAGCTGGGTATTGTACGAGTACGAATACGGTTGTATACGAGTAGAATTGTTGATGAAAATGAATGGGAATGTAAATGTAAGCATTTTTGTTAAGTAGAAGTACTTTGATATGTTTCATGAAGTCTTTAAAAAGTGTACTAATACATCTTAATATACTACATGTATATACATTTTAACTGAGTCGTTAAGTCATCGTTAGTTGTTACATGTAAGTGTTGTTTTGAAACCTTTAAGTTAACGATCTCATTTAATGTAGTTAACCCATTGTTCATTATATCTAATGAGATGTTAAATTATTACATTATCATGATATTATGATGTATGAATATATCATAAGATGATATATATACATTAAAATGTTGTTACAACGATAATCGTTATATATATGCCTCGTTTCGAAATTCTTAAGTTAGTAGTCTTGTTTTACATACGTAGTTCATTGTTAACATACATAATGATATATATAATTATCATTTTATCATGTTAAATATAGTGTAACAATACCTTAATATGATACATATGTATTTAGTAAGGCGTTGTTATAACGATAATCGTTATATATATCGTTTCGAGTTTCTTAACTTAGTAATCTCATTTTTTTATGTATATAACTCATTGTTAATATACCTAGTGAGATACTTACTTATCATAATATCATGTTAACTATATATATATCCATATATATATCATCATATAGTTTTTACAAGTGTTAATGTTCGTGAATCGCCGGTCAACTCGGGTGGTCAATTGTCTACATGGAACTTATTTCAAATAATCAAGTCTTAACAAGTTTGATTGCTTAACATGTTGGAAACATTTAATCATGTAAATATAATTTTCATTTAATATATAATCATGGAAAATTTCGGGTCACTACACTATCCCTCTCGAAAAATCCATTTTAAAATCATGCGAGCAGAACATCGTCGTAGTATTTTATGTATAATACTAATAAAATTAATGTTTATACTACTGATAATGATAAGATTGATAATATTAGCAATCTTAATAATAATGATACTAATAATAATAACAATTATATATATATATATATATATATATATATATATATATATATATATATATATATATATATATATATATATATTGTTGGTCCCTTGATAACAACAGGAGTATTGTAGAGGGGGGTGAATACAATTTCTTTTCAATTAACTAAACAGTTAAACTTGATTAGTATACAAACAAGCAAATAAATAGAGTCACAGGTAATTTTTAATAGTTATTCTTTATTGATTGAATCACAAAGAATCACAACTATCCTTGGCGGAATGATAGTTGGTTGATACAGATTACCTAGATTATAGATAAGAGGTAAACTAACAGCTATTACACGTTTTGACTCTATAAAATAAACCCACACCACTAGTTGTAACAATAGTGGATACAACAATTTATAGTAATCCTATTAACCGTGTAATGGTTCTATTGTCCACTAGTACATAGGATGTCTGTACTTGTGAAGACAACTATATCAAAGAGCATGCTCTCTTCTTTCCTTTTTGGTGGCTATTTGCAGGAACATCCCAATTCGGTTTGGCACCACTATTTGATTAAACAAATAGAATGTTGTGTTTCCTAGGTGATGACAAAGTATAACCTATGTCTGCACAAGCATTAACCTTCTGCATTCCCACGTGGTCTTATAAGGTCACTTGTCAGCCGTCGACGCGTGTCCTTTTCTGTTCAACTTTGTCTTTGACTTCTATTGAATAGTACCATTGATGTAGATCACTCGAGAAATGACTATGCTTATAATGGAGCATAGCTGTCTTGTGTAGTGAGCTGCATTCCAGCTGTGCTGGTTCTTCATTGCTGAGCCACTTCATGTTCTTGAATTGCTGAGTACACATCCTGTGCTGATTTAAGAACACTGTCTACCTTGTGCTGGTAGACTGAGCAGCAAACTAAACACTCGACACAGCTATATCTGCTGTCTATACATAAACAAACTTGTGATGACTGCACATAACACTTTAGTGCAAATAAATTACAATTTTTCTCATAATTAAATCCTTAATTATTTAGGGGACTCAACAATCTCCCCCTATTTGATGATGACAAAACCTATGACATGTAGAGAAAACACTAAAGTCAGCACGGATGGACAAAAAAAAATAGGCAGTAAATTTGTCCCTTTTTAAGTTTGTTTTTGGATCTTTTGCTGAGTTATTCATATCTTATAATTTGATATGATTTTGAAGATAAACTCATCTCACTTTCATTGTAACACAATATGTACAGTAATTACAACAACAGCAGAATGAAAAGTGAATTAAACAAAAGCTACAATTTGAGCACATAGGAGACTATCTATCTTTATCTTTTTCTTGTTCTTCTTCAGATAGATCCTCTGGTTTGATTCTCCAGGCTTCAGGGAACAGATAAGGTAACTCAGCAGGGTCAAACACAGGGATATGAGGAGGTAGAATGATGGGGCCTTTTCCGGTTGGTCCTTCACCAGTGGATTGCTTTCCTTTAGGTTTTTGAGAGAGGACTTCATCTACATTCACCACTGGTGCATTCTCAAACCTTGTTGCTTTCTTGAAGAGCTGTTGGAGTTCAGATTTAAGTGTATTTTTGATAGTACTTTCACCTTTACCAATGAAATACTCCAAGATCTCCATCCATTCACTAAATCCAAGGGATCTTAACTCATCATAGTTTATTCTTTCTTGAAATTTATTCTCCCTTACGATATTGAACGCTGTTTTTGATTCTCTGTTTACTTTGATGATCCTACTGGGATTGGATCTTCTATTCATTACATCACCATACCTACTCCTATAATAATGATCAGGAAATTCACTGGTACGAACAGATTCTATAGGAGCAGTAGCAGGTGCTTTCTCAGCAGCTTCAATCTTATCAAATGCCTTATCCTGTTCTTTGACAATGGCTTTGGCTAATTCTAGAGACTCAGCCTCTTGCTTTCTATCAGCAGCCAATTTGTCTTCTATATCCTGGAGCCTCACCCTCTCAGCGAGTTCAGCATCAGCAGCCTCCCTTCTTTGAATTTCAGCTTGTAGTCCCAACAAATACTCGTCGGTAGTGATTTTCAGGGATTTTGCTGTTTCAATCATCTTTCTACCCTCTTCAGTTCTAAGGGCAGCACGATACTCCCTTAGATCGATACCCAGCTTGTGAGCCTCTTGAAATTGAGCTTTTTCCTCATCAGTAGAGAGCCGTTGACCACTGTTGTTCAAGTATACACCAATTTCAATGCCATAAGACAAGGCAGTGATGTAGAGTGGCTGATCAAGGGGATGATGCAGCAATCTAACTTGGCGTATCCTTTCATTGATAGCAGCTTGTCTTTGCTCAAGCAATTCCTGTACAGTAATCTCCAGCCGGTAAGCATCTCTTTCATCTGGATTCATTTTAAATAAGTCTGGCTCACCACGGGTAACTGAATCATCTTCCCAAGTTCTGTGTTTACCATGACATTTTGGGGAAGATGGAGGATACATGATTGATTCACCTATGTCATATGAAGTCACTGGAAACTGATTGACACGATTATCTTTTGTTTTGTTAAAATAGGTGAGGGTCTGGGGAGAGATAGGTGATTGAACAAATAAATGATCTCCACAACCCCAGACTGTAAAGTCAGCAAGATTAACCGTATCATTATCAGGATTAGCACCCAGCTCAACCACCTTTGCTGGGTCTTCAACACTTGTAACACCCAGCAGCACACTTCTGGTTGGGTCTTCATTTACAACACTCCTTGCTATGTCTTCAGTACCAGCTGACTGATTAGTATCAGCTGGTACAGCTGGTACAACCACCTCACTATCTTCATCAACTGCCTCAAATAAGGGTCCTTTCCTTAGGGGCTGATTGTCCCTAGGAGCAGATTTCACCTTTTGTTTATCTATGGGCATGGGTTCAGCTGATGGTTCTTATGTTAATATTGGCTTAAGTGGAGGCAGGTAGGGACCGATAGCAAGATGCTCCCCCTGAATATCATCATCATCAAGATTGATTGTTTCTGCTGGCTTATGTTGTGTAGCTGGCTGTGCAGAGGATGTTGGGCGGGAAGATGAACTGGTTTCTAACATAGCATCTAACCACTTCATAAAAATGTCAGCTCTAACTCCTCCCCCTGACTCAGTAGATGCAAGATAATCTTTCATTTCTTCTGGAGTCATCCGTTTGATCCTATCTGCTCACTCAGCATACAATTTTGCCCTCTTTTTGTCGTATTTGACCATGAATTTGGCATTTCTTTTTCGTGCATCCTTTTTGAATTTATCAATGCCAATCAGGTCATCATCAATTTCCCTCTTTTTCGGGGTCAGCCATCTCATATGCTCAGTTCTGTGGCATTTAAGAGCAACATAGGCATCCCATTTGACATTGAAGGCATCATTCAATTCTTGCTATCTCTTCTGATGTCTCTCCAGTTTTCTTTTCATTCTTCTTTCAATAGATTGAGAGACAACAAAAGCTTCAGCAACAGCCAGTGCAGAAATATCACTGGGCTTACTGCCAGAACCAATATCATCCACTGATATGGCAGACACACTGGGTTGAGATTCACCAGCTGCCTGTACACCAGCTTCAGTATGAGCGTTGCTGGGCTTAGTGCCAGAGTCTGGACCAGTAGAACTGTAACGACCCGGATTTTTCCGATTGTTTTATACTTATGAGATTAATATTTACATAAATTAAACCTTACCAACATGATAAGCAATCCAAATTGTTGAGACATGTTTTTGAAAAGAGTTTTACACAAGTTTGACCGTCCAATTTGACCGATGATATCACGAACTATATAACACACGATAATTATACGATTATATATATATACATATCTATAAATATTTAACATGATTTAAGGATGGTTTAATGTCTCATTATGTACTAACAACAATGAGTTATAGGTATATTTTGAGATCACTAACTTAAGTTTTCAAAACGATAACTATATGTAACATTCTTTGACATATATACTTATAATCTATAATGTGTTGGTGATTTATGTCACCAATATGATTTAAGTGTAATGAGATTAATTTTTTAACCAAAATAATCTTGATAAATAGCGAACAAGTTTGGGAAAGTGTGGAGTGCACACTTGTTTGAACTTATCTTGATCATGACGGGAGTTCGGGGGCAGCGCCCCCGATGGAGGGGTCCAAGGGGCAGAGCCCCTGGCTGGGCTAGCATTGCTTTATTAAAAATGTCTTAAAATTTTATTTTGGCCCGGTTTGACCCAAAATAAAAGCCCAGTTTTGAGCCTCTTTTACAGTTATAAACCCGTCAATATTTGAATTCTCGTTCCGTTTCCTCAAAATTTCTACAAGTATATCTAAGGTATATGTAACCGTATCATGCCCAGCTTCTATACATATTTACTATTAGTATATACCAACAATAAACTCCAATGATCAGCCACTAGACATGATGTTACATGTGGGAACCAGCCATTTAACCTCATTTATGACTTATATGCAAGAAAACAAACTAAATCTCATATATATCCATCCCATAATCACATCATTTTGCACACACATACATACAATTTCATTTCCAATTTTCTTTCAAGATAATTCACTCCCTAATCTCTCTTCATGTACCTACTCAAGAACGTATCAATATAGTCATCCGATTTCAAGGAGATTACTTCCAATCTTTCAATCCCACTCCACCACTCTTTTGATTCCAAGATTTTTCTTATCTTTTCCAGTAGCTTTATCCAAGTAACCTGAGGTAGTAACCTTATTCATAATCTTATTCGATTCATATTTATATAGCTATCTTATTTTGAGTTATAAATTATAACAACAAGAACATAGTTTGAATGATTTCAAACTTGTTCGCAAACTAAATAGATCCTTCTAACTTGACTTTTAAAATACTTCAAGACCTGTAATATATCATAATGATATGCTAACTTAACAAGATACAACTTGTTTTTACAAAGGACACCTTAAAACAAAATCGGATATCCGAAGCTAGTTTAGCTACGAAATTAATTGGAGTAAAACTAAACTAATCATATTTTTGCTAATTAATATGATATTTTATATATATTTACTTATGATTTGATTTTATATATTTCAGGACCACCCGTAAACAACACGAGAAGATTAATCATAAGACCTCATATTGTACGCAACACGTCATATGACAACACGGTACTTTATGTACGCAACACGTCATTTGACAACATGGTACCATGGGTCGAGATTAATTCTGATCAATATGAATACGATGGGGTCTTTAGTTATTTTATTGAGCAACTAATTGTGGATCATTAACAACAGACTGCTAACTACGGACTAAGAAAATATTAAAAGTATTATAAGTATATATATATATATATATATATATATATATATATATATATATATATATATATATATATATATATATATATATATATATATATATATATATATATATATATGTAACGATTACTTGAAAAGAAAATATGTTGATATATTATATATATGGTTAGGTTCGTGATATCTATCGGAGACCAAGTCGTGTTAAATACCTTCAAGGCAAAAGTGAGTATATAGTCCCACTTTTAAACTCTTAATATTTCGGGATGAGAATACATGCATTTTATGATTTACGTTATGGACACAAGTGATTAAAAATATATATTCTACATTGAGTTGTACCACTGGCATACTTCCCTGTAACTTGGTAACTACTATTTACATGAGGTATTGTAAACGCAAATCCTGTTGATAGATCTATCGGGCCTGACAACCCCAACCGGACTGGACGACCAGTATTCAACGGTTGCACAGTACTTCATTTCGGTGACTACACTTGGTACGGTATAGTAAGATTTCATAATAAAGGGAATATGAGATGTTGATTAAATGTTAAGTATGGTTATCAAGTGCTCAACAACTTAGAATATTTTTATTAAAACGTTTATATATGAAATCTTGTGGTCTATATTTATAACGCTGCCGGAATTAAACCTATATCTCACCAACTTTATGTTGACGTTTTAAGCATGTTTATTCTCAGGTGATAACTAAAAGCTTCCGCTGCAACATGTTGAATTTAAGCAAGATCTTGAGTATGCATATTTGTGTCAAAAATAAAACTGCATATCGGAGAAGTTGTAATGTAAAATACGTTGGAAATCGTGTTGTTATCATCACATGTAAAGTTTGTAAGGCTAAGATTATTGCTAAACGATAATCATTATTATGTTGTTTATACTTTGTATTTTTAATAAAAGTTATGGTTGGTATTGTAAAAACGAATGCAGTTTTCTTTGAAAAATGTCGCATATAGAGGTCAATACCTCGCGATGAAATCATATGTTATTATATTTGTCCTTATGGTTTAGGACGGGTTATGACATGTGGTATCAGAGCGTTGGTCTTAGAGAACCAGAAAATTTGCATTAGTTTGTTTTATCGAGTTTGTTAGGATGCATTAGTGAGTCTGGACTTTGACCGTGTTTGATTTAGAAATTTATTGCTTATCCTTGTTGATTAAAAATTAATATGTAAATATTATGTGGTACTAATGTACTAGTTGTTATGTGATAGATTTCTGGCTTAGAACTTGTTATCACATTCAGCGACTTCGAACCAGAATCTTCAGATGGTGTTCCAGTCATTAACCTATCCGATGATGAAAACGACACCTTTGGGGAATACTCACAATTTTCAGATGAATCAATTGAAGAGGAACCGGAAAGTGATCCTGAGGAGGAAGAAATACAGGAAATTACGAGAGACAAGTTCAAAAGAGGAAAGAAACGAAAGGCTACTGAATTGGAAAATCCAAATCCCGAGTTTAGTGAGGATGTTGTGGCACCAACTCCACCAGACACTTCCACCCCTATTCCCGCTATTCCTATTAGTTCTATCTCGACATCCAGTTCTTCAGCCCCTCAGCCAAAACGCAGGGAGACAGTCAAGATAACCTTTAAGCGATTTCTTTGAACACAAACATTTGGGGTTAAATGATGCGCTGTTGTTTTAAACCAAGGGATCATATAACGTTTTGTATAATATTACTAGTGTGGTTTGCTTAATGTTTGATGTAAGATAAGCATATGTAAAATAGTGAAGTGTGAAATGCAATAATTTTCCATGGTTGAGTATTATTTGGATGGTAGTAATTAATTTCTGTACTAAGCTATTAAGTATGAACTTTAACGGGTAGGTACTACCCTAGATATAATTATAAAACGCTAATAAGAAGAAAAGGCTTTTATAATAATAACTGGTTCATATTATTAATAAGCTATGAAGTACTGTAAATACACACTACATCTATAATATTCCATGTGAATAATTATTTTTTTTCATTCTTATTGAAGATTATGGCGCGATTGAACCGAATGACGGAACAAGAAATCGATGAACTCATCAATCAGCGAGTGAACAACAGAATGTTATGGGTCGAGGCTGCGAGAGGTGCTGCAGTTAACCCAAATCCTCGTGTGGGATGTACTTACAAAACTTGTCAAGGTTGCAAGCCCTCATCATTCAGTGGAACAGAAGGACCGGTCGGTTTAACTTGGTAGATCGAAAAGATTGAGTCTGTGTTTAAAATCAGTGGTTGTATTGAGAAGGACATGACCAAGTATGCATCGTGCACCTTACAAGATAGTGCACTCATGTAGTGGAAAAACTATGTGAAGGCCATAGGAGGAGATGTAGCTTATGATACTCCCTGGGAAGAATTCAAAACAATGCTAATCAACGAGTATTGTCCAAGGAACGAGGTTAGGAAATTGAAAGCTGAATTACGAAGCCTGAAAGTTATTGGTACTGAACTCACCAACTACAATCAGCGATTCATGGAATTAGCTTTGCTATGTCCCGAATTGGTACCAACCGAAGAACGGAAGATAGAACTATACAAAGATGGTTTGCCTAAAAATGTCAAGGCAAATGTTACAGCATCGAAACCCAAGACTATTCATGAAGCCATCACTATGGCAAACGAGTTGACGGACCAGATTATTCTGGATAAGAACACTGATGTCAAGACATCGGAAAACAAAAGAAAGTGGGAAGGTAATCAACAATCCAACAAGAAATAAGAAACCACGCAAGGTGTGGGTAGTGGTTCAAGCTCAGGTTACAAAGGACGAAATCCTTTATGTAACAAATGCCACAAACATCACTCTGGTTATTGTAATGTGGTGTGCGATAATTGTAATTGAAGGGGTCATCTTACTGAAGATTGTAGGATTCCTGTTACAAATACCAATGGCACCAAGACTCCTGCCACCAATGTAAATAGAACTGCCTTGGCCACTGTTACTTGTTATAGGTGTGGGAAACAGGGTCATTATAAGAGCCAGTGCCCGAATCCAGAGAAGAATAACGAATTTGCACGTGGAAGAGCATTTATTATTAATGCTAGAGAGGCGTGTGAAGACCCGGAGCTTGTTACGGGTACGTTTATCATTAATAACTTATCAGCATCTATTATATTTGATACTGGTGCCGATAGAAGTTACGTGTGTAGAGACTTTTACGCTAAATTGAATTGTTCATCATTACCTCTAGATGCTAAGTAAATGATTGAGTTAGCTAATGGTAAACTAATTAAAGCCGATAAAATTTGCCGTGATTGTAAAATAAATTTAGCCGGAGAAACATTTAAGATTGATTTGATACCCATAGAATTAGGAAGTTTTGACGTAATTATCGGCATGGACTGGATGTCCAAAGTAGGAGTCGAAGTGGTGTGTGCTGAAAAGGCAATTTGTATTCCTCGAAAGGATAAATCAATGATAATGATTTACGGAGATAAAGGTAACCCAAACCTAAATCTCATTAGCTGTTTGAAAGCTCGAAAGTGCTTAGAAAATGGATGTTATACCATCCTAGCACATGTAAAGAAAGTTGAAGAAAAGGAGAAGAATATTAACGATGTAAATGTAGTAAGAGACTTTCCTGATGTATTTTCGGAAGAATTACCGGGACTACCTCCTTTCAGGTCTGTAGAATTTCAAATAGATCTTGTACCAGAAGCTGCACCGGTTGCTAGTGCTCCATATAGACTTGCACCGTCCGAGTTAAAAGAACTTCAAAGTCAGTTAAAAGAATTACTAGACCGAGGATTCATATGACCAAGTACTTCACCGTGGGGAGCTCCAATTTTATTTTTTTAAAAGAAAGATGGATCTTTTAGGATGTGTATAGATTATCGTGAATTAAATAAGTTAACTATCAAGAATCGGTATCCACTACCGAGAATTGATGACTTATTTGATTAACTGCAAGGATCATGTGTGTACTCGAAAATCGACTTAAGATAGGGCTATCATCTACTACGTGTCAAAGAAGAAGATATTCCGAAAACTACTTTCCGGACATGCTATGGTCATTACGAATTTTTGGTCATGCCGTTTGGATTAACGAATGCACCAGCTGTATTCATGGACCTCATGAATCGAGTTTGTAGTCCGTATCTAGATAAGTTTGTTATCGTTTTCATTAATGATATTCTCATCTATTCCAAAAATGAACAAGAGCATGAGCAGCATTTAAGGTTGGTATTAGAATTGTTAAGAAAGGAACAGTTATACGCCAAATTTTCTAAGTGTGCATTTTGGTTGAAAGAAGTGCAATTTCTTGGTCATGTTGTTAGTAGCAAAGGAATTCAGGTTGATCCAGCTAAAATTGAGGCCATTGAAAAATGGGAGACTCCTAAGACACCAACGCAGATACGCCAATTTTTGGGTTTAGCCGGTTATTATAGAAGGTTTATTCAAGATTTTTCCCAAATAGCTAAACCATTAACAGCGTTAACGCAAAAAGGGAAGAAGTACGAATGGACTTCTGAACAGGAGAGTGCATTTCAATTACTGAAGAAGAAGTTGACTACAGCACCTATTTTATTGTTACCTGAAGGGAACGATGATTTTGAGATATATTGTGATGCTTCGTGACAAGGTTTTGGTTGCGTCCTTATGCAACGGAAGAAATTTATAGCATACGGATCCCGACTATTGAAGTTTCACGAGCGGAATTATACGACGCATGATTTAGAATTGGGAGCAGTAGTGTTTGCATTGAAGATATGGAGACACTATTTATATGGGGTTAAATGCACTGTGTTTACTGATCATAAAAGCCTTCACCATATTTTTGATCAGAAACAGCTGAACATGAGGCAACGTAGGTGGGTCGAGCTGATAAATGACTATGATTGTGAAATTCGCTATCATCCCGGGAAAGCGAACGTGGTGGCTGACGCTCTAAGCAGAAAGGAACGGGAACCAATTCGAGTACGAGCAATGAACATAAAAATTCGCATGAATATCAACTCACAAATCAAAGAGGCTCAACGAGAAGCTCTTACTAAAGAAAACATAGGAAATGAAATAATGAAGAAGTATGGGAAACAACTCGTTATACAGAAAGACGGAATTTGATATTTTGCAAACCGTATTTGGGTACCAAAGTTGGGTGGATTAAGGAAGTTGATATTGAACGAGGCACATAAGACAAGATACTCGATACATCCTGGAGTTGGAAAGATGTATCAAGATCTTAAGACGCATTATTGGTGGCCTAATTTAAAGACAGACGTTGCAACATATGTTGGGGAATGTTTAACTTGTTCCAAAGTTAAAGCAGAACATCAGAAGCCGTCAGGGTTACTTCAACAACCAGAAATCCCAGAATGGAAATGGGACAGTATTACCATGGATTTCATCACGAAGTTACCTAAGACTGCCTGGGGTTATGACACCATTTGGGTAATAGTTGATCGTCTTACCAAATTTGCACATTTCTTACCTATAAAGGAAACGGATAGAATGGAGAAACTATTACGATTATACATAAAGGAAATTCTTTTAAGGCATGGAATACCTATTTCCATTATATCTGATCGTGATAGTAGATTTACATCAAAGTTCTGGCAATCACTACAGGAAGCCCTGGGAACTCATTTGGATATGAGCACCGCATATCATCTACAAACTGACGGGCAGAGTGAAAGAACAATTCAGACTCTTGAAGACATGCTCAGGGCATGGGTGATCGATTTTGGAAACGGATGGGATAAATATCTACCATTAGCAGAATTCTCGTATAATAATAGTTATCATGCGAGTATTAAAGCTGCACCATTTGAAGCACTGTATGAAAGGAAGTGTAGATCCCCTATCTGTTGGAATGAAGTAGGAGATCAACAATTAACTGGTCCCGAGATCATACACGAAACGACTGAGAAGATAGTACAAATCAAGGAGAGATTGAGGACGGCCCGTAGTCGCCAAAAGAGCTACGCCGATGTCCGAAGGAAACCATTAGAGTTTCAGATCGGTGACATGGTTATGCTAAAGGTGTCACCTTGGAAAGGTGTAATACGTTTCGGTAAAAGGGGTAAACTGAACCCAAGGTATGTAGGCCCGTTCAAGATCATTGAACGCATTGGACCGGTAGCTTATCGACTCAAGTTACCACAACAACTCACCAGAGTACATAATACGTTTCACGTTTCAAACCTTAAGAAGTGTCTTGCAAAGGAAGACCTCACCATTCCACTTGAAGAAATCCAAGTCGACGAGAAACTACAATTCATAGAAGAACCAGTTGAAATCATGGACCGCGAAGTTAAACGGCTCAAGCAGAGCAACATAAAAATCGTTAAGGTTCATTGGAATTCTCGAAGGGGTCCCGAGTTTACTTGGGAACGAGAGAATCAGATGAAACAAAAGTATCCACATTTGTTTCCCGATGACGCAAAATAGGTACAATTTTAAAATTTCGGGACGAAATTTATTTAACGGGTAGGTACTGTAACGACCCAAATTTTTCCGATCATTTTATACTTATGAGATTAATATTTACATAAATTAAACCTTACCAACATGATAAGCAATCTAAATTGTTGAGACTTATGTTTTTGAAAAGAGTTTTACACAACGTTTGACCGTCCAATTTGACCGATGATATCACGAACTATATAACACACGATAATTATACGATTATGTATATATACATATCTATACATATTTAACATGATTTAAGGATGGTTTAACGACTCATTGTGTACTAACAACAATGAGTTATAGGTATATTTTGAGATCACTAACTTAAGTTTTCAAAACGATAACTATATGTAACATTCTTTGACATATATACTTATAATCTATAATGTGTTGGTGATTTATGTCACCAATATTAAAAATGTGTTGGTGTATATATACATTCTTTGACATATATACGATAACTATATAACACACGAATTTTTTTTTTTGGGCTAGCATTGCTTTATTAAAAATGTCTTAAAATTTTATTTTGGCCCGGTTTGACCCAAAATAAAAGCCCGGTTTTGAGCCTCTTTTACAGTTATAAACCCGTCCATATTTGAATTCCCATTCCGTTTCCTCAAAATTTCTACAAGTATATCTAGGGTATATGTAACCGTATCATACCCAGCTTCTATATGTATTTACTATTAGTATATACCAACAATAAACTCTAATGATCAGCCACTAGACATGATGTTACATGTGGGAACCAACCATTTAACCTCATGTATGACTTATATGCAAGAAAACAAACTAAATCTCCTATATATCCATCCCATAATCACATCATTTTGCACACACACACATACAATTTCATTTCCAATTTTTTTTCAAGTTAATTCACTCCCTAATCTCTCTTCATGTACCTACTCAAGAACGTATCAATATAGTCATCCGATTTCAAGGAGATTACTTCTAATCCTTCAATCCCACTCCACCACTCTTTTGATTCCAAGATTTTTCTTATCTTTTTTCCAGTAGCTTTATCCAAGTAACCTGAGGTAGTAACCTTATTCATAATCTTATTCGATTCATATTTATATAGCTATCTTATTTTGAGTTATAAATTATAACAACAAGAACATAGTTTGAATGATTCCAAACTTGTTCGTAAACTAAATAGATCCTTCTAACTTGACGTTTAAAATACTTCAAGACCTGTAATATATCATAATGATATGCTAACTTAACAAGATACAACTTGTTTTTACAAAGGACACCTTAAAACAAAATCGGATATCCGAAGCTAGTTTAGCTACGAAATTATTTGAAGTAAAACTAAACTAATCATATTTTTGCTAATTAATATGATATTTTCTATATATTTACTTATGATTTGATTTTATATATTTCAGGACCACCCGTAAACAACACGAGAAGATTAATCATAAGACCTCATATTGTACGCAACACGTCATTTGACAACACGGTACTTTATGTACGCAACACGTCATTTGACAACATGGTACCATGGGTCGAGATTAATTCTGATCAATACGAATACGATGGGGTCTTTAGTTATTTTATTGAGCAACTAATTGTGGATCATTAACAACAGACTGCTAACTACGGACTAAGAAAATATTAAAAGTATTATAAGTATATATATATATATATATATATATATATATATATATATATATATATGTAACAATTACTTGAAAAGAAAATATGTTGATATATTATATACTCCCTCCGTCCCAAATTAATTGTCCCCAGACAAAAAAACACACAGTTTAAGAAATGTCATTATCACAGTGTACTTTTTCTGTACCTTTTTCTTACTTTACTGTTTTACCCGCAACTAATTAATTAGAAATCTCTCTCACCTTTGTAATTTAATTAATTCATTAGGGACAATATTGTAAACTTTATGAAAATTACTTTCCATATTTGGAAGTGGACAATTAATCTGGGACGTCCCAAAAAGGAATACTGGACAATTAATCCGGGACGGAGGGAGTATATGGTTAGGTTCGTGATATCTATCGGAGACCAAGTCGTGTTAAATACCTTCAAGGTAAAAGTCCCACTTTTAAACTCTAAATATTTCAGGATGAGAATACATGCATTTTATGATTTACGTTATGGACACAAGTGATTAAAAATATATATTCTACATTGAGTTGTACCACTGGCATACTTCCCTGTAACTTGGTAACTACTATTTACATGAGGTATTGTAAACGCGAATCCTGTTGATAGATCTATTGGGCCTGACAACCCAAACCGGACTGGACGACCAGTATTCAACGGTTGCACAGTACTTCGTTTCGGTGACTACACTTGGTACGGTGTAGTAAGATTTCATAATAAAGGGAATATGCGACGTTGATTAAATGTTAAGTATGGTTATCAAGTGCTCAACAACTTAGAATATTTTTATTAAAACGTTTATATATGAAATCTTGTGGTCTATATTTATAACGCTGCCGGCATTAAACCTATATCTCACCAACTTTATGTTGATGTTTTAAGCATGTTTATTCTCAGGTGATAACTAAAAGCTTCCGCTGCAACATGTTGAATTTAAGCAAGATCTTGAGTATGCATATTTGTGTCAAAAATAAAACTGCATATCGGAGAAGTTGTAATGTAAAATACGTTGGAAATCGTGTTGTTATCATCACATGTAAAGTTTGTAAGGCTAAGATTATCGCTAAATGATAATCATTATTATGTTGTTTAAACTTTGTATTTTTAATAAAAGTTATGGTTTGTATTGTAAAAACGAATGCAGTTTTCTTTGAAAAATGTCGCATATAGAGGTCAATACCTTGCGATGAAATCATATGTTATTATATTTGTCCTTATGGTTTAGGACGAGTTATGACAAGAACCATCACCACCATCACCATCTCTCCTTGGTTGTTTTGGAGCCTTTTCATGCTCATGCTCCCCCTCTGATTGTTTTCTCTTTTTGAGTTTGTTTTTAGATTGCTTCTCCCCCTTTTTGTCATCAGCAGGGGCAGAAAGGTGAACAGGGGAGACCTGTGCATCAAGGTCACTATCTGAATCTGGAACAAAGAATGCAAAATTGTTCCAGTCAGCAACTTCAGGAGTAAGGTGGGCACCAGGATCCACGCCAAATTTTCGAAGAAGGAGGTTGGAAGACCTAACTTCATTCCTTGCAACACCTATAGCCATCTATTCAACCATGGCCCTAACATCACCCTGTAGGGTAGCCAGTCGATGTATATTTTCAACCATTTGAACATAGGCAGAAGCAGGAATCATGTAAGACATTTGCTGCTCCTGTGAATCCAATCTCTCATGTAGCACTGCATTTTCTTCATTAAGAAAAAGAATTCTGCGATTAGCAGCATCTAAATCAGCTTGAAGACGGGTAATGTCCTCAGTATATTCATTGTGAGATATGATTCGTTTCTTTAAGTCCTCCTCCTCTTCATGTTGTTTGACAATGGCAGCCACCGCAAGATCTGCAAAGGCACATACCTGTTTGAGTTGGGCTTCAATATTGGAAGTGGTAACTTGCCCAGCGTTACGTATGGCTTCAGTCACACTATCAGCAATAGCAGTGCGAATGGTGGCCTGTAGATCAAGTGTAACCTCGGCCAGTGTCTTATAGACAGCCAGGGTGGAGATGTCATCCACCTCATCAGCATTAAATTTAACATAGCTGGTTGAGGGGTGGTCAGAAGCAGCTAACACAGAACTACCTCTGCGGGGTGGTGGAGGTGGAAGGTCAGAATCTGACTCGTCACCATGATCACCATCATTTTTACCTTCACTCGAAGGTTTAGAACCACTGGTATTCTTGTCAGCATCATGAACAGCATCATCAGTGAGATCCACTGGTTTTTCTTTGGTACCAGTCACATTATCATGAGTGACTGGTTCATCCTTACCAGTACCTTTATCAGCATCACCATCAGAGGAAGAAGATGATGAGGAAGAAGCTGAGGAATCAGAAGGTACTGGTGAATCAGGAATATTTTGCATAACATATTTACCAGTAGAGGGATCTCTGATGAACTTGAGAGGCCTCCATGTACCAGGCCATGGAGAAGCAGCTAGAGCCATGCCAAAAAAATGATAATAAGGCTGCTCGTTGATCTGTTCTAAAGTAGCCAACCTCTCATAAACTTCTTCTCTAGCTGGTCGATCAAGCTGAGACAATAATTCAGTCAGCTCTTCGCGAGGCAATTTGCTGGCTGAGACTATGGCAGTTTGAGGATCAATAGTTAGCTGATCCACCAGCAGAGCAACTCTGGGAGTAATAGACGCTCCCCGATAGATGAAGTTAGGAACAACTTCATCAGGATCTGGCACCTGGACCTGGCACACATAAGGTTTCTTCTCAGCAGAAACAGTAGCCTGAGAAGAGTCAGTAGTGGCAGAAACAGAGGTACCAGCATCCATAACGGGTTCTGTAGAACCAGTAGTAACGGTAGATAACTGTGCAGTAGGTGAAGAAGCAGCATCTCCAGTAAGAGCATCCGTATCCACCGTTGGCTCTGTGGGAACATAGCCAACATAACCAGCATTAACAAAATCAAGACCCTCCAGAATAGTATCACCTGGTGAACCAGAATCTGATTGAAAAGTAGCACTTTTACCAGCATCCAGGATAACATCAGATGGAAAAGTAGCACTTGTACTAGCTTCCATTATAACATTTTGTGCATCGGTAGCAGTAGCAGACGTAATGTCACCCTGTGGTTCAGTGACAGGTTCATCAAGTAGAACATCCTTGACAATATTGTCAATTACCTTTTTAAGAACAGGAGGATCCACTATGATTTCATCTTCCACTTCAAGTGAAGTAGTGGAAGCAACAATACTGGGAGCAGTATTACCAGCAGCTGTAGAAGCAACAGTACTAGCATCAGCACCACCAGTAGGAGAAACAGTAGCACCAATACCAGTAGCAGAGGCAGAAATCTACTCAGTAGGAATAATATCATCTTTAACTTGCTCCCCCTCTGCCTGTTCATCTACCCTGCTAAGAACTGAAACAATAGAACATTTTATGTTAACAACTGTAGAACCAAATAAATTTAACTCAATAATTGCATCTGTTGTTGGTCTCTGGGGACAGACTGGTGATTTGGTCAGCCCTTCGAATGAGACGGAATAAGGTGTCTGTAAGTACAGCTGTGACTCTGCTGACTCATTGGCGACACATGTTGACCCAGATTGTGTAAGAGTTCTGGTTGGTAATGATGTAGGAGTGAGACTCTTATCATGATCCGAGTAACATAATGGCTGTGCAGTATCCTGAGCTGGTTCAACACGATGAGGAGCCAGCTCAAGTTTGCTTTGGGGGTTAGGTATTTGCTCTGCTAATTGTACTGGCAGCAGAGGATATAGCATTAAGTTCAATTTTGAAAAATGTGGAAGTGTCTGGCTAGAAGAGTATGGGTTGCTACTCTTCTTAACACTAGTTTTAAAACCAGTCAGCTTGGGAGCCAGGGTTATACCTTGAACTCCACATTCATTTTTCAAGTCAGCAGATAAAAGATTTTTAATTATGTTAGAATTTTCTGCTGTTTGGTCTAGAAACGCACCAGGTTCCATAGCTACATCCTTTGCAGGAGCAGCAGTTGAGACTAGTGCAATCTCCCTTGTGGTGAGCTTGGAGCCAGCTTTTTCTTATTTGGATTTGCCTGTTACCAAGAAATAGTTAAGCAACGGATTCTAATACTAGAAGTGGATAGTCAGTATATAAGACTAGGGCTGTTCTTTATGATCAGAGAGCACTAGATTCTAATACAACTACTGCTTTACCAGTATGTGAGACGGTGGCTGTACTAGTTGAGGTAGCTGGCTTCTTCCTTTTTACAGCTGTCTTTCGCTGAGGTCCCTCCCCCTCAGCTGGTGCAGCACCAGAGGCAGCCGGTTGGTTCACTCCACCTCGAGCAGC
Organism: Rutidosis leptorrhynchoides; assembly: GCF_046630445.1. Taxonomy (NCBI): domain Eukaryota; kingdom Viridiplantae; phylum Streptophyta; class Magnoliopsida; order Asterales; family Asteraceae; genus Rutidosis; species Rutidosis leptorrhynchoides. The sequence goes on along the minus strand of NC_092333.1, from coordinate 373,500,960 downwards.
AAGATACTCAAGCATGACTGGTGTCAGGACATTATATGGAGCAGCAGGAGCATCTTTTGGCATTCCTCCTTATTTTAGAGGCGGGTTGAATGATTCATCAGCAATCTGCTGGTAAGATTCACCCAGCTCATTTTCAAAATCAAGGCTGAAAAACCTTGGAAAGGGGATTAAGTGTGTTCGTTTAGGTGCAAGCACCATTTCCCTTAGCCTTAAGTAAATTTCACCGGCATAATCAATATTTCGATTGAACAGCATCCCATGACCAATCTTCAGCTCAAAATCTGAGTACTGATCAAAGCTCTCGGACTTCTGACTGATGCAATGAGTCAGCAAGCCAAAGAAATAGTTCCACAGAGGTGGCATCTGCCTCCTTAAGTGTGTATGAGCCACTGGTCCATCAAACCCTATAATCTCCAGTACCTCTCTTCGAAACTCATCACTGGTTGGTGAATTAACGAACGGACCAATGAGTAATTGGAGAGCACGTCGGATGGCATCAACAGTGATGGAGCAGGCTAGGGTTTCAGTCACCATGCCACGAATACATGGAACGTTCTGTTGAGTGGTGGCCGTGGTGGCAGTATACCAGAATCTGGCAAAACAAGCCGGATAAAGATGAGAAGGTACGCCGATAATAGCTCTAGCCAGTGGTGAAGGTCGTATGTAATCGATAAGCGCATCATAACCCAAGTTGGCTTTGGTTTTGGGAATTGAAAGGGAATGAGCAGCATTGCCTCTTGATAGGCGAATGGAGGAGTGTTATGGTGCATTTGCAGCCCTAACAAGGCTTGGGTGCAGGTTGAACAGAGGGCCCTGCACCACTTGTTCTTCGATGACCGGTGGTGGTTGCTGTTCCGGTTGTTGTGGTGCTACCGGTTGTTGTTGCTGTGGTTGTTGTTCCTCTGTCTGGTTTGCAGCAGGCGGTGATTGATGTTGTTGTTGTTCTACCATTGATGATTTCGTAGAAGATGGATGTATGAATTGATTTGAAGATTTGGGGATTTTTAGAGAGAAGAGTGTGAAATTTGAAAACTGAGTAACCAAAGGTTATTATGGAAGATAAAACACTCTTTTAACCGTTGTGATTGGGTGAAAAAGGCAGGAGAGAGAAAATGACAACTGCTATTAGCAGGCGCATGGGCAGATGTGACAGACTGGCACACTCGAGGGGACACAGACTGATGATTTAACGTATATACGGCTTGAATACTCATACCTCCCATTCAACATTAAATGCAGCAGGTTTTAATTAACTTTTTTTTTAAAAAAATTTAAAAACCACAAAATAAGTTTTGTATTAAATACAAGATACTTTGTTACATTTAATATGTCATGAATTTAATTTAAATCATTGGAAGTAAATGAGTTGCAGATTTAAGGAATCATTAAATTTTGTGAGCTATTTATTATTTCAATTAAAAACATTTTGAGTAACCAAAATATAAAAGAACTTGTTGTGCTGAGTGTTTTACATGTAGGAAGTAAGGTAACAAAAATGGCTTACTGGTTTGCCCTACATGTTGTAGAGCCAGCACATCAACAAAAATTGCCTTTTATTTAAAGTTTAAGCATACCCAGCTCAGAGATGAGATAGTTAAAACATTTCTCATCTAAGGGCTTTGTGAATAGATCTGCTAACTGCTGGTCTATTGAAATAAAGTATAGCTCCACATCTCCTTTTTGAACATGATCCCTTATGAAGTGATATCGAACGTCAATGTGCTTTGTTCTTGAATGCATCACGGGATTGTTGGTGATAGCTATTGCACTTGTGTTGTCACAGTAGATTGGAGTCTTTGTAACATGAACACCATAGTCTTTCAGCTGGATTTACATCCACAGTACTTGAGTAGTACAACTACTAGCAGAAACGTATTCTGCCTCAGCAGTAGATGTGGACACGGTATTTTGCTTTTTGCTCGTCCAGCTGACTAGCCTACCACCCAGTAACTGGCAACCACCAGTAGTACTTTTCCTATCTATTTTACATCCTGCAAAATCAGCATCTGAATACCCAATTAGCTCAAAATCTTGGTCTTTGGGATACCAAAGACTACGTTTAGCAGTAGCTTTCAGATACCTAAATATCCTTTTTACTGCTAGCAAGTGTGACTCTTTAGGATCAGCTTGATATCTGGCACAGAGACATGTGGCAAACATAATATCTGGTCTGCTGGCTGTGAGATAAAGTAGGGATCCAATCATACCTCTATATTCAGTGATATTGACTGGTTCACCATTGGGATCAGCATCTATTTTAATAGTTACTGCCAATGGAGTCCTTATATCCTTTAAACAGGTCAGACCAAATTTCTTTTGCATATCTTTGATATATTTATCCTGACTTATAAAAATTCCATCATCAAGTTGTTTAATTTGCAATCCCAAAAAGTATTGCAAGTCTCTCTGTAAGCTCATTTCATATGTCTTTGACATAAGTTTTGAAAAATCTTGACAATGTTTCTCATTTTTAGATCCATAAATAATATCATCCACATATATCTGTACCAGCAAGAGATCACCATCTGTCTCTTTTGAGAACAGAGTGGTGTCAATTGTTCCAACTTTAAAACCTATACCAGTGAGATACACATGAAGTGTCTCATACCATGCTCTTGGAGCCTGTTTGAGGCCATAAAGAGATTTGTCTAGCTTGTAGACATGGTCTAGATATTTACTGCTTACAAAACCAGGAGGCTGTTTGACATAAACTTCTTCTTGCAGCTTCCCATTTAGAAATGCAGATTTAACATCCATCTGGAATACCCTAAAGTTCATCTTAGCAGCATACGCCAAGAACAGTCTGATAGCTTCCATCCTAGCCACTGGAGCATAAGTCTCTCAGTAATCCAATCCTTCTTCCTGTTTGAAACCTTGAGCTACCAATCTAGCTTTGTTTCTGATCACAATCCCATCTTCATCCATCTTGTTCTTGAAAACCCACTTGGTACCAATGATTTTCTTTGTTTCATCATCAGGTTTGGGTACCAATGTCCAAACTTTATTCCTATCAAACTGGGAGATCTCTTCTTGCATAGCTCCTGCCCAGCTTGGATCTTTGATTGCTTCATCAGGACATTTAGGTTCAATGGTAGATACAAAATTTACATGCATATAGAAATTGCTGGTTGCATGCCTTCTTGTTTTAACACCACTAGCCAGATTACCAATGACTTGCTCAATTGGATGCTCTTTTGTCCATCTAGTATTATGAACAGGTGAAGTTATTGTGGAACACACAACATCTTGATCATCAGCTGGTTCAAAGGTATGAGCAGCAATTGGAGACAGCTGTTCAGTATTAGTATAACCAGTGCCAGCTTGTGATCCTTCAGAACTAGTAGACCTATGCTCAAGTTGCAGGACTTTAGTAGAGCCAGTAGGTCCACTTGGTTTACACACAGATGGAACAGAGTGTTCCATCTCATCATCAGAGAACCCAGCAACATGGATTGGTGAGGGATTTGCAGCTGGTTCCTCTTCATCATAGAGATCTTGCTGAGTAGGCTCTTCAAACAATAACTCTTCATCTTCTTGACAGGAAGATGAAGCTGGGACAGTTTCATCAAATGTAACATTAATTGATTCTTTAAAATAACCCCTTCTTTTATTGAAAACCCTATATGCCTTTGACATGTTGGAATATCCCAAGAATATACCTTCATCAGCCTTGGCATCAAACTTGCCCAACTGATCCCTATTGTTTAGAATGAAACAGGGAGTGCCAAATACATGAAGAAATGAGATTGAGGGTTTTCTTCCTTTGAGAACTTCATAAGCAGTTTTCTGATGTCTTTTCACAATAAGAGATCTATTCTGGGTAAAACATGCAGTGTTCACAGCTTCTGCCCAATATGAATTTTTCAGCCCAAACTCAGCTAACATATATCTTGCTGCTTCAATGAGAGTTCTGTTTCTTCTTTCTGCAACACCATTTTGTTGAGGTGTTCTCACAGTAGAAAAGTTCTGTGAAATACCGTTATCAGCACAAAATTCTTCTAATGTAGCATTTCTGAATTCTGTACCATGATCACTTCTTAGCTGTTTCACCAGTTGCCCATTTAAAAGCTCCATTCTTTTGATAAAATTTATAATTTCATCAGCAGCTTCACTCTTTTGCTTCAAAAAGAATACCCAGATGTATCTGGAATATTCATCAACAATAACCAGTGTATACTTCTTCCCACTACAGCTGGCCACATTAACAGGACCAAAGAGATCCATATGAAGTAAATGAAATGGTTTCTTAACAGATGAGATTTGCTTTAATTTGAATGAGGCATGGTGATATTTTCCTTTTTCACAACCAGGACATAGTCTGTCCTTTACATAAGACATGATGGGTAGCCCAGACACCAAACTTCTACTGGATAATTTTTGAATATCTTTGAAGTTGAGATGTGAGAGTCTCTTGTGCCATAACCATTTCAGGTTGTCTGCTGCCTTCGAATAGAAACAAGTATCAGTTTTTGTGACTACTGTGTTCATGTCAATTTGATACATGTTTTCATGACGTTTTGCAGTCAGCAGTGGTTTCCCTGTCTTATCAAAAATAGTGCCAATTTTCTTTCTGAATTGGACTATCTTATTCTTGCTTGTCAGTTGGCTTATGCTGAGTAAATTATGTTTAAGCCCAACTACATATGCAACATTTGAGAATGTGACATTCCCATTAGTCAAAGTACCAAAACCCTTTGTGTAACCCAACGAATTATCTCGATACGAAACAACTGGACCATCTTTTTCTTGATAGTCCATTAGCAGGGACTTACATCCGGTTATATGTCTCGAACATCCACTATCGAGATACCAGATATGCTTGTTTTGAATGCCCTGCACAGTAGCTAAGAGATTAGTTCTTTTTGGGAACCCATCCAAGGATGGGTTCTGGAAGGGTCATCTTTGATGATCTCTTCCTGTCTGCTGGTTTGCTTGAAGAAGTATCAGCAGACGGGGTTGGGGTAAAAGGACACCGGTTGGCTAAGTGAAACTTGCTGCCACATTTGTAGCATTTTCTCACATTTGGTATCGGTGATGGGTCATACACATTGTAAAGGGGATCGGGGCGATGTTTGGTTACTGCCTCAATAAGCTGGTCAAGCTTGACTGTCATAATCTCAGTGATAGATAGCTCTTCATTCGAGTCCACTTTTGCTTTTCCCTTAAGGGCAGCTTTCTTCTTGGAACCAGTACCATAGTCATGATGTATTGCTTTGCCTTTATCATTTGACGAGCCAGCGTGGGAAGTTACTGGCTTGTCTACTAAAGCTGATGAACTAGAAGATGTTCTTCCTGCTACCTTGGACTTGCCAGTATTACGTTTGACTGGCTTGTATGCAGCTACTGGTTGGCCAGTAAGTTTGTCATCAGCTGGCTCAGCATAATTGGAACTCGAACACGAAGAGGAATCAGTAGATTTAACTTTTCTAAGATTATTTTTAGTGATTTCCCTTTTGATATGTCTTTCTTTTGGAGTCATGTAGTAGATGCTTGAGGGGTCAATAGTCTCATCAATTGAGGTACTAGCTTCTCTTACTCTAACCTCATCCTCCAAAATCTCTTTCATGACAGGTGGTGGGGACACAGTAGCAGGTCTAACAAATTTATTCGTCAGGACCTTTTTACCTTTAACTATCTTGGCAAAAGTATTTGGCAAGACAGCTTCAGGATCTGTTTCAAGAATTGGGTCCATGAAAGTAACCTCTGCAATGGCAGCAGCAGCAGCATAGTCACCAGCAAAGAAAGCTTCAACTTGGGCAGGCACCTGCTCGTTAACACACTTTGCTGTGCGTTGAGCAGATGTACACCATGAAGCGACAACCTTTTTAAGATTATCCAGCTGGTTCTTGACTTCTGCTGCCTTAATGTGAAGAGACCTTAAAGCAAAATTTTGTTTTTCGAGTTTTGAAATGTCATCTTTCAAGATTTTAACTTCATCATTTTTGCATTTAAGTTTCTCATTTAAAGATTTGTTGTCTGATATCAAAACTTCTTCACGTTTGCTGCCTCTACATAAGTTAACTCTTAGGTAGTCAAACATTTCGGCCTTTTCATCATCAGTATAAGTTCGAAAATTATCAACCTTATACATCAATTCAGTTTTCCATTGAGGAGAATCTCTTTCCTGATCAGCTTCCCTCATATCAGCCAAAAACTTGCTACCACTATCATCCTCATCAGACTCCTTGACCTCCTTGGCCATTAAACACAGCTTCTTTTCTTGAGCATAGCCAGCACCATCATCATCAGTATCACTATTAGAGGAAGACGATGAGCTGGTTTCATCCCAATCATGATGCTCAGTAACTAGAACCTTTTCTGGCTTTTTACCCTTCTTATCAGTCTTAGCACTTTCCTTCATCTGAGCTTTCATAGCTTTGTACTTGTTTTTGTACTTGTCAGCTTTTGAGAAAGAGTTAGCATGTGAAGTTGAAGGTTTCCTGGACATGCATTCAGCAGCAAAATGTCCAACCTTTCCACAATTATAACACTCAGATTTAGGACCCTTGACTGACTTGCTGCTATACCTAGCACTCGGTTTCTTACTCCCTTTGTATGACTTACTGGTTCTATTACGATTGAACCTTTTGAACTGCCTAACCAGCAAAGCCATACCTTCAGCAAACCCTTCTACATCACTTTCACCATCATTGCTTTCTTAAGACCCAGTACCACTATCCACATCACTCCCAGCTGACTCTTCTTCTGCCAGCAACTTTTGAACCAGTAAAGCCTTTTGAGCTTTCTTTTTAGTAGCAGCAATAAGAGCAGTATCATCTGTCTTGAAAGATTTTGAAGTGGTGGGGGCATACCTAAAGTTTTCTTTTAAGTTAAGTTCAAATTTAGCCTCTAGCTACTCATGGTTCTAAAGTGAACTGTAGAGAGAAAACATTTTAAAGTTCTTTAGGGTCTGAGTGGTTCTTAAGGGGTCAGTAACAGATTTCCATTTAGTGGGCAGTGAATCTATGAATTTTTTAACTTGTTCAAACTCAGTATAGGTGACATTCAGAGTGATCAGGTCAGCAATCAAGGAGTTAAACCTAATGAAGGTTTGCTTAAGGGTTTCGTTCTTGTAGGCAAAGAACATTTCATATTCTCGTTTTAAAGCAATCATTCTGTTCTGCCTAACTTCTCCCATACCCTCATAGGTAACATCTAGATAGTCCAACATAAGCTTGGCATTCTCTTTTCCCTTAATCAGTTTGAACAGTGGGTTAGGCAAATTTATAGCTAACAAGGTTCTGATCTTAGGGTCAAGTCCACACGACGTTTATCCTTAGCATCCCATCTAGAAGGAGTGAGAATAACCTCTCTGCCAGGAACAGCAGGAGTGTCAGCTGTAGCTGGTGCACTACCAATAGTCTCAGTAGGCACAAATGGACCATCTGTGGCGATACCAGGCATGAGTGGGTCAATAGACTCAAGGTGAATCATGAATCTTGCCTTCCAAGTTTCATACTCATCTTCATCAAATTTGGGCGGTCTATTGGATGAGCCATTTTCAAGGTAAGCTGTATTAGAATATGCAGCCATGAGAGAATTCAGATCCAAGATATTAAATATCAAGACTGAAGCTCTGATACCAGTTGTTGGTCCCTTGATAACAACAGGAGTATTGTAGGAGGTGAATACAATTTCTTTTCAATTAACTAAACAGTTAAACTTGATTAGTATTCAAACAAGCAAATAAAAAGAGTCACAGGTAATTTTCAACGGTTATTCTTTATTGATTGAATCACAAAGAATCACAACTATCCTTGGCGGAATGATAGTTGGTTGATACAGATTACCTAGATTATAGCTAAGAGGTAAACTAACAGCTATTACACATTTTGACTCGATAAAATAAACCCACACCACTAGTTGTAACAATAGTGGATACAACAATTTATAGTAATCCTATTAACCGTGTAATGGTTGTATTGTCCACTGATACATAGGATGTCTGTACTTGTGAAGACAACTATATCAGAGAGCATGCTCTATTCTTTCCTCTTTGGTGGCTATTTGCAGGAACACCCTAATTCAGTTTGGTACCACTATTTGATTAAACAAATAGAATGTTGTGTTCCCTAGGTGATGACAAAGTATAACCCATGTCTACACATGCGTTAACCTTCTGCATTCCCACGTGGTCTTGTAAGGTCACTTGTCAGCCACCGACGCGTGTCGTTTTCTGTTCAACTTTGTCTTTGACTTCTGTTGAATAGTACCATTGATGTAGACCACTCGGGAAACGACTATGCTTATAATGGAGCATAGCGGTCTTGTGTAGTGAGCTGCATTCCAGCTGTGCTGGTTCTTCATTGCTGAGCCACTTCATGTTCTTGAATTGCTGAGTACACATCCTGTGCTGATTGAAGAACACTGTCTACCTTGTGCTGGTAGACTGAGCAGCAAAATAAACACTCGACACAGCTATATCTGCTGTCTATACATAAACAAACTTGTGCTGACTGCACATAACACTTTAGTGCAAATAAATTACAATTTTGTCATAATTAAATCCTTAATTATTTTGGGGACTCAACATATATATATATATATATATATATATATATATATATATATATATATATATATATATATATATATATATATATATATATATATATATATATATATATATATATATATATATATATATATATATATATATATATATATATATATATATATATGTATATATATATATATATGTATATATATATATATATGTATATATATATATATATGTATATATATATATGTATATATACATATATATATATATGTATATATATATATATGACTATATTAAGGAGCAGAAGAAGAATGAGAAGAAGTGATAATGAATTCGAAGCAAGACAGCGAGATTTATAGAACCTGACTCTCCCCAGCCTCCCATGCGATCGCATGGTTTGAAGGCTATATGGCCATGCGATTGCATGGCCTCATTTTACAGTTCATATGCACTAATTCTTCCTGCCGACACCAGTTTATTAATATTATATAGTTAATTAATTAATTTATATAATTATTTATATATTATATTATATTTAGGTGCATAGTAATTTTGTAAATTTTGTTCCAATGGCTAGTAGGTTGTCACTTAACTAATGTCTCAGTTCCGGTTTTTCAAACGAAGTTTGGTACGCTTAGAAAATTTATACTTTACATTTCGTGACGTGTACACTTATTAGTAAGTAGACTTAAATCAATAAATAACTATATCATTTGAAGTGTAACTTGAGTGTTAGAGTGTTTTGGTCATTAGCTTTTATAAATCAACATTTCGTTATATATACATATATACATATACATACATACATACATATATATATATATATATATATATATATATATATATATATATATATATATATATATATATATATATATATATATATATATAATAGTATTATTTTAACTCAAAATGTTTTATATTAATTTATTACATTGTAAAATATGTATTTTCATTTCAAAATATAATTTAAAATATTTATTTAACAATATATTATATAGTTTTTCAAAACTATTTATATTTCAAAGTATAGTTTAAGATCGTTTACATAATAGGATTTATTATATCATATGACATTTTTATTTTTAAAACTTAACTAAGTATAGTTCATTTATGTGCTAATGCTTTATTTTAACTTCTTAAAGTACTAATTGACATATCTAAATATCAATCGGATCAATAAGCGAGCGTAAAATATCAATCGGATCAATAAGCGAGCGTAACAATCGTTTACTTAATTAATTTGAAATCAAATATATATGATATACATTAACACATTTTAAATACACGTTGCAATTTATCTACATGTTTAACAATCAATATTCCAACTCACGATATTTATTCAAAGACATTTTAAATAATCAAGTTCTATTATATCGAAAAACATTTTCGTACATTTGAAAATAAATCAATTGATTATTATGTAATTTAGTCTTCCACTAACTTTTGTCTAACTCTTGATAATTGACAATTTGTTCTTACTTGTAAATCACTTTACCATTTTTCGATTATTGTTAAAATGGAAAGATTTCTCAAATCAATGTGGACCTCTTAACAATGACTCATAATCATACAATGTATCTGATAAATCAATCATTTGATATTATCTTCTAATTCCATAGATAATCATATTGAAACAAATACGTTCATGTGAAGTATTATACGTTTAATACTTTGTTAACGTTTTTAAGTTATAATATGTACACATATATATATACACACATATAATCATATTCATTTATAAAATGGTTCGTGAATCGTCGGAATTTGGTCAAGGTTAAATGAAAGTACAAAGTTTAAAATTCTTGAGATTTAACATAACAAACTTTGCTTATCGTGTCGGAATAATATAAAGATAAAGTTTAAATTTGGTCAGAAATTTCCGGGTCGTCACACATAACAATCCAATTCATAACATATTCAAGCTTTAATCGTGCGAATTTGAGAGTTTTAGTCACGAACTCTAAAAACTAACTTTCATCTTCATAATTCGATGGAGCTATTGAAATTATTCACTTTCGTTGATTGAACTATGTTTCAATAAGTATAATGTAGATCATGAGGATCAAAGAGAAGAATTATCAAAAGGTGTGGTTCGGACAGTGATGAACTAGTTCAGACACAGAGAAAAATGAAAAGATTTTATTTCCACAGCTTCTAGAACACTTACAATGCAATGGAAATGTGTTAGGACTACTTAGAATGTATATATAGCCCTCCTCTATAAATCTTTCTAAATGAGTAACTTTTCCATTAACCTTATTATGGTTTGGGGTCCTAAACAGCATATGAACCAAACGGTTCGAGGGTCCAAATGTGCATTATGGACACTTTTAACCATATATCTTTCAAACCACCAATGTTTTCTTTCGAAAATGACCAGTTTTACATTTCAACAAACAACCATATTTATACACAACCAAAATAACCAACTTCTATGTCGTTTTGAAGCAAAACCATAACAAAAGTGGCAATTTCACAAGTTAAAATATTACACGATAATATAAACAAATGTTACATACACACTTAGTACATGTGTATTATCCATAAATACCCCTTCATAACCTCCTTCCCTCCAAATGTTCAACTTTCACATCAAAATGGGAAAATCGTACAAACGTATAGATCTCGAGAATACACACATTTAAAATAAAAATGACTAAATTGGAGCTATGGATCAAAGTATATGATCGTTCTCGAACAAAATTTCATGAGTTAGAACAATTTTTCCCGATTTAGAAGAAAACTTGCTCAAACTCGGTGCATGGGTTTTTGACACCATACGTTCGAATAACTCTCTGTTCAAACTCGGCTAACATTTGTTTGAATGTCACAGTTATTGAGTTCGAATATTTTATGTTGAGTTAGAATAAAAACTTGTTTCTAACAAATGGTGTATTTTGGCTATTTTCGTAAATGTGTAAAATGAAAAAAAAAATGTATCTATAGCATCCATTAAAAATACTAAAATGATGATGTCATAATAATGCTTTAATCCTTCAACAAAATAAATCAAAAATAAAAAGAAAAATTCTTAGAGATCTTGATGATGTCATTAATACTAATTAATTACATTAAAAAAAATTAAACTGAAAAAAAAACATCCTCGCTCAAACTGCCATACACTAGGGTTCGATAAAAACTCATCTGCCTCCCTTCTCCATTCTGCCACATCATATCTCTGTTTCAATTAATCTTCATATCTGTCTCATGATTTCTTTAACAACACACAAAAAGATTCTTAATAATGGTAATTGCAATTGAAATTATCGACAGATTCTTTGTAAAGAATCTTCTTGGTAATTACAATTATCGACATACGGAGATGAAGATTCATCCTTTCCGATTCTTCACAGGTATGAAAACTAAACCCATTACATTGCATGGATTAATTGATTGTAATATTGTATCAGTTGTTGAAGATAGATTTTTATGCACGCAAACTGTTTGATTTTATGGCACAATGTGTTGGTGTGATGTTTGATTGCAAATATCGATTCCATCAGTTACGATCGACTGCTAAAGTTTATAACGATCATAATCGATAATTTGGTTCGATTATCACGTTTTATGGAAAATTCTATGTAAAATTGATGATATTTTTAAAATTTTGGTCTTCATTTAATTGATTACAATTTTAATTAAATAATATTTTACTGAATTTTAACTCAGATATAAAGCTTATTTTAAGTCAGTTTTTGAAGATTGTATTTGGAAGCATACAGGCTAATCTCATTTGTCAATTCAAAGTTTCAAACTATGGTACACATACTGAGTTTCATCATGTGTTTGGTGTATTCTAATTTGCACGTTTTGGTGACTTCAATATAGTGCAGGTTGAACAAATCTCTAAACATCATTAGGTTGTTCAAGTGAGGATCATGTCCTGGTATGAAGTTTTCATTTACTTTAGCTATTGATGAAATATACATGTATATTCTTGTGTGTATTTTATATCTTTTTTTGGGTAAAGGGTTCTACCCGGTAAATATTATTTATAAAAAATAATAAAAATACAAATAAGAACAACTGCCACAAGCGCACCTTGCGACCTCACAAACAACCACAAACCTCGCTAGACCTACAAATAACCAAGACTAGTAAAAAACAAAGACATATAACGACCCACCTATACAATAACACCTATCACAACTAACCCGATTTCATGCCAAATGGTGCTTTTGTCTTAGGAGCATTTTTTCCTGCCATAAACATAGCCGTTTCCTCTTTATCAGATTCAAAATTGCTCGGTTCATCAACTAGATTATCATTATTTAAATTTCCGAACGATTTTTTAATCTCCACTTGAGCACCCTTACTTGTCCCAGCTTGCGAACTTCTCTTCTTCCCATCATGAACAACCTTTCGACGATAGACCAATTTTGGATTAGATTTACCAACCCCAAAACCCCCTTTATTCCCCTTCTTTGGATCCACAACAGCACCACCTTTTCCCTTCTTCTTTATGACATCTTCGAAACCATCTGCATCCACATGTTGTTGTTGTTGTCCAGGAATTAGAGTAACATCCTTCGCTACATTAACCTGGACAACTATATTCTTAGGGCACTGACTATCCGTGTGACCAAAACATTTGCAGCCCTCACACCTTGGTGATCTCCACTCATAGTCGATAGTAACCACATGAATAAGCTTTTCATTAGCTAATAAGCTTGGCGTGGCAACAGTAAGGTTATCCTTTAACTCGTATTCAGCTGAAACTTCAACCATTGCTCGCGCATAATTTGGCCGACCCCATGACTCCATGCACATTGTGCTAGTAAACGAATCAAGCATCATGAATTTACCAATTTTAGACGTTGTTGCACTCAGACCATCAGCTGTAAAACCTGCTAGAGGAACATCATAAAGCTTTACCCAAACCGGCACCTTCGATAGATTCTCCTTTATCAACGAGATATGTAGGGACCACTTATTAAGTATGATAGGAACACCACGTATCATCCATGGCCCATTCTCCAGAACCTTCATCATACCATCCTCCGTACCAAACTTAAAAAAGAAAAATCCTTTTGCATTCATCATGGAGTTTTGTATTCCATATTTCTTCCAGGCATTCATAACATATTTTTGTACAACCAGGAATTCAATTAATTTACCTATGAAGTAACCGTACAATGTATTATTATACCGCTTAGACGCTTCTTTGATCGAGGAAACTGGTATCACAACATCCACACCATCCTCCATAACATCGGTCGATTCAAATAAACGAAAATTTACACTTTTCTTTTGAGAGAGAGAAGAAGAACCATCCACCTTAGCAAACTAACTTGGAGGTTGACTAACATTAACGATCAAGTGGATTCAAGTGAGATGCATCCTTCACTATTTCTTGATTCTCCTGGATATCAATAGGATCAGTCCCCTGGTCATGGACCTGAGCTTCAGTTTCATTATTAGCTCCCTCTGCATAATGAACTTTACCTTGGTGCTTGTTAGTGCACGCAGAATTAAGTTCAGGAAACTGATATCCATCTTTGATATTCAATTGGTCTCCATTCGTAATTCCAGTGTTGTCATCTACAACAGATTCTTTTGCAGCCTCATTATTCAAACCAGAAAAAGAGTAGTCATTAGGAATACCTGTTGTTGTTGATTTAAATGGTGGCGCTTCATTTCCCGCAGAAGAATCTGACGATTCATCCCTTAAATGAATACTCACACGATTTGTGTTACTCACATCAGATTCAGATTCGATTTGATTATACTCATCAAATCCTATTTTTCGATTCCTTAGAACCCTGGGAACAGTTTCTACTACCCTTTTCATCTTTTTTCCTCCTGAATTCTTGCCCATGACAGTCAAACCAATCGATTACCAGTTAAACACCCACCAGATTTGATAAAGAAATTGAAATAGTGACGAGGGTGGAAAAATCGCCAGATGTAGTGTGAACACAGGAGAGAGAAAAAGGTGTGTATTTTATATGTATATGTATATACATGTATTTGTATTTTTTTTCCTTATTATTATACCCTCCATGTGATATCTATTTTACTGAAGCTTTCTTTTATATGATTTTGGTGGTGTCTATATTTTTCAGGGTGGAGCACATTTACATGGGTAATAAAGATCTGTTATATGAGGTATTTTCATTATGGAACTGAAATGCTCTTTTTCAGGTAATAGATAATTGATTTTTGAATTGCTCCTTTTGTTGAAGCTTTCTAGAGATTAAAAAAAAAGCAGTTATATGAGGTATTCTCATTATATCAACAAGTCTTCTTAATCTTAATTTTGCCTTAAGTCCTTCAGTTTAAGTTTATGTGTTAGAATTCTTGCTAGATAATTAGTGATTATTTTATGTTCATGTAATGCGGAGGATGTGCTATTACTGGTCTCTATCTAGAAGCTTTAATGGTTTCATTTGCTTGGTGTAAACCAAATCAAAATGGAATGTTTTTCATTGAGGTGTTGACTAAATTAAAATATATTTCACTTTTGAGTTAGAGTTGGTTTGTTTGAATTGGGAATGTATTTGTTTTCGTTCTAGGCTCGTTTTGTTTTCCAGAGTCAAGGCTCGGTTTAGTTAGCTTTTGGTCCTCGTTTAGTGGTAGAGTTTCGTTTTCTGCTTCATAGCCTTGCTGCGTTTTCGGTTCTTTTGTATGTTCGTCTTTTCATCTATTGATGAAAAGACTTAGTTTTAATGTTATCGTTATTTTTGCCATATATATATATATATATATATATATATATATATATATATATATATATATATATATATATATATATATATATATATAATTAGATAATTATAATTGACATTATTAGTTGTTCCTTTCATCTAATTGAAATCATATGTTTGTAAGCATTTCCTTTCTTTTCTTAACCTTAGGCTTTGACCAATCCAATAGCCATGTACGTGCCACACCATCACCCTCTGTCTCCCTGCTTAGAGTCGGCATTAGTGACCCATTTCCTTGAATTGGTTGATCTGGGTTTGCTTTATCGTAAATGGGTCAAATACACTTCAAAATTTTATGTTGAAAAGATTCTGTAGCAAACAGCACAAAGTTGACAGATTGACTGCCTTCATGTTATTACACATGACAGGCCACCCTTTTATTGATTAATTACAAAAATTGGTCATGTACTATTATAATATATATGCAAGGGTTTTGTGTAGTTTTCGTCGCCTCTTCTGTAAGGAGTAAAGGATGCTATAACTAATAACCATATCTATGTGAAGATCAACTTCCTTAGTGGTGTCTGCATCCCCCAAAAAAAAAAGAACAAAGATGTGAAGGTCTTCAACATTAACCTCCTTATTGTTTACCGGAGATCTAAAGGTACGTTGCTATATCAATCAATTTTGTTCATGTGTCAGTTCATCTTCTTATTAATTGAGCTCTGTAGGTGCACATCTTTTTCACAACCGTGGAATGCACGGGCTCGAAAAATAAATGTTGTTTTTTTCTTGCTGATTGTGATAAGCCATACAATTGTTTTATTTTTTAGTCATACGGTCAGTTCAAACAACATTAGTATTTTTTTCAGCTGATTGTGATAATAAGCCCTATAGTGACCTTATTTTTTAGTCCTACAGTAAGTTCAAAACAACATTAAAGGTATTTTGCATGGTTATTCACTATAGTTTAATAATTTCTTAACAATATATAATTTGTACTTAATATATATCCTTTACTTATGTTAAATTGAACATCGAATTGTCAATATGTTAGTTTCGCTAAATTATATTAACAATATGCCATAGATACCTTAACAATTTCTTAACAATATATAGGGTTTTAACATATGCCTTAGTTGTCGTGTTTTGTATTTTCGGGGTCTTTAAATATGTCTTAGTAGTCTGGAGCAGTAAAGAGATTTATGTAGGTTTGAAATTGAGATTTATGTAGGTTGTTTCATTTGCATATAAAATAGTAGTGGTTTAAATTTGAGATTTATGTTGGTTGTTCTTTCATTTGCAGATAGAATGGTTTAATTTCTCCTGGAGTAAGTTGTTGTAACTGAACAAACAAATGCAAATTGAAAGGACCCGTTCATATACATTATAAACGATCCACAATAGTTGATTACATTGCGAGGTATTTGACCTCTATATGATACATTTTACAAACATTGCATTCGTTTTTAAAAGACAATCTTTCTTTACATCGAAAATTGACAGGCATGCATACCATTTCATAATATCCACTATCCAACTATAAATTGATTTAATAATAATCTTTGATGAACTCAATGACTCGAATGCAACGTTCTTCGAAATATGCTATGAAAGACTCCAAGTAATATCTTTAAAATGAGCAAATGCACAGCAGAAGATTTCTTTAACACCTGAGAATAAACATACTTTAAAGTGTCAACCAAAAGGTTGGTGAGTTCATTAGTTTATCATAATCATTTATTTCCATCATTTTAATAGACCACAAGAATTTCATTTCCAGTTCTCATAAATATACGTCCCATGCATAGAGATAAAAATAATCATTCATATGGTGAACACCTGGTAACCGACATTAACTAGATACATATAAGAATATCCCCTATCATTCAGGGATCCTCCTTCGGACATGATATAAATTTCGAAGTACTAAAGCATCCGGTACTTTGGATGGGGTTTGTTAGGCCCAATAGATCTATCTTTAGGATTCACGTCAATTAGGGTGTTTGTTCCCTAATTCTTAGATTACCAGACTTTAATAAAAAGGGGCATATTCGATTTCGATAATTCAACCATAGAATGTAGTTTCAATTACTTGTGTCTATTTCGTCAAACATTTATAAAAGCGCATGTATTCTCAGTCCCAAAAATATAAAGGGCAAAAAGGCAAATGAAACTCACCATACTGTATTTCGTAGTAAAAATACATATAACGTCATTGAACAAGTGCAAGGTTGGCCTCGGATTCACGAACCTAAATTAATTATATATATTTATGTGTTGGTCAATATTTGTCTAACAAATTAGGTCAAGTCATAGTGTACCACAATCCTAATGCTCGAGACTAATATGCAAAAGTCAACAAAAGTAAATTTGACTCAAAATAATTTTCAAAAATCTATACATGATTAATATATAGTTTAAATATCGTTGTTTTATATTTTTAAAATATTTTTAAAAGATTTATTAGAGTAAATAATATAATTTATTTATTAATAAATAAAATTTTATATTAAATTTATATAATAAAATATACTTTTATATATATTAAGTAATAAAATTTATAGGATTCATTTAATATCATAAAGATAATATGATAGGTATTATTAAAGTAAGTTATTACACGTAGTAAAATATATTTGTATCACATATTTATTTGATAAAGTAATATCTATAATGATAGTAAGTAAAAGTTGTATTATTTTGTAATAATAATTATTATTATAAAAATATCAATATTTATAATTACTTAGATGACATTATGATAAAACGATAATTCTAATTATGATATCTTTAATATTTACGATAATTTTTAATATTATCTTTAAAATAATAATTCTATTTAAAATAATAATAATAATGATATTTTATAGTAACAATGACATTTCTATTAAAATGATAATTTTTGTTAAAATGATAGTTTTAATACTAACGATACTTTTAATAATAATAGTAATGATAAAAATAATAAGAACGATAATTTTATCTAAATCGATATCTTATAATATTTTCATTTCATCATGATACTCTTACCCATTATTTCCTAATTGTTTCGTTTAATAGCTTTTAATCATCTTTTATATCGTGTTAATAATAATGATAATAATAGTAATCAAAATAATTAGGTGTTACAAATATTTGTTTTAATTACACTAATATTAATAATGATAGTTACTATAACATTATTAACAATAATACTAATAATTATCTTAATGATAATATAGTAATAATAATAACAATAACAATAACTATTTTTAAATAATGATATATATATATTAATAATGATAATAATAATACCAATAATAATAATAATAATAATAATAATAATAATAATAATAATAATAATAATAATAATAATAATAATAATAATAATAATAATAATAATAATAATAATAATTGGATAATAATAATAATAATACTAATTATAACTTCTAATCCGTTCATCGAAACCATTCGATATCTAAAGGAAAAGTTCTTAATTTTTCGCTAGCTTTCCAAGGACATGCATATCTTATACCTTATCTCAACCGCAAGTGTAACTAATTCAAGATTCAACCTAACCTGTCTAAGGGCAATATCAAAAGTACAAGCATGCATAATCTTAAATACTCGAGCACTAGTCATGGATACACTATTAGTATGTAAAAGTTAAATTATGAGTACTCACGTATCAATATTGAGATTCAATATTGCAGGAAAGGTATGTAGACGCAACGGAAATGATAAATACTATATTGACCTCACGAGCATACCCATGAACCATACTCAATCACCTCCATAGCTATAACCCATAATTTCCTTAATCATATTCCACTCGAAAAACAATTTCGAAATCACTCGAACAGCACTCCGTCGTAATATTTTATGTATACTAATAATATCTTGAAATAATACGGAGTAAATATATATGTAAATCGATTGAGAGAGTTTAGAGAAAAATATTTTCAAGTTTCTATGAAATAATGAAACCTATTGAATTCTATTTATAATAGATTTTTGAAATATTAAAGTGAATTATTAAAGTATGAATTATTAAAGTATGAATTATTAAAGTGAATTATTAAAGTATGAATTATTAAAGTGAATTATTAAATTTAAAGTAAAGTAAAAATAAAGTAAAGGTAAAGTTTAAGTATAGTAAAAGTATAAAACTATGTACGTATAATACGCGTATAAATATATATAATATTAATTTAAATCGTTATATATATTTAATAAAATAAAATATAAATATCGTTATCTTTATCATACTAGTTAAGTAATGAGTTGTCAAAAGTGGTTCTAGATATTTATAAAAGTTATATACGTTTTAATAATAAAGTTCTTTTTAAACTGAAAACGTTTTTATACGTTTGAAACTAAATAGATCAATCGAGTCTTTATGAGATTCAATCTTCCACTATCCTTTGCCTAGTTCTCAATGATTGACAATTTGTTCTTATTTATAATTCAGTTTACCATTTTCTGAATATTATTAAAATGGAAAGATTTCTCAAATCAACGTGGGCCTTTCAACAGAGACTTGTAATCATAATTCAATATATCTGATAATTCATTCATTTGATCTTATCTTCTAATTCCATTGATAAACATTTTGAAATAGATACAATCATATAAAGTATTTAATCTAATATTTTATTTACGTTTCAAGTTATAATATATATACACATATACATATATAATCATATTCGTTTAATGGTTCGTGAATCGTTGGAACTTGGTCGAGGTTGAATGAATGTATGAACATAGTTTAAAATTCTTGAAATTTAACTTAACAAATATTGCTTATCGTGTCAGAAACATATAAAGATTAAAGTTTAAATTTGGTTGGAAATTTTCGGGTTGTCACACAAATAGCACGTCATTACAAGATAAGCCAAGTCTTTAATTAATACAGTAACTATCTTCCAACAATACATGCGTGATTTATTTTACCGGTATCACTACTTATCATTTAAATATTTTTTTTAACTATTTTTCAACTTTGTTTTATAGATATCATATGGGTTTGTTCGATAAATGTTGTGATTACCAAGTTTATCCTATTATTACTTTTCTTATTCTTATACGGACTATTATTGATTATTGTATTATATACTTGAATTTTTTTTTTCTTCACTAAATAGCAATGTTTGATAAAAAATTTCAAATATGTACTATTATACATTTACAAACTTATTATATTATAAATACATACATTGTATTTATATAACATTACTTAATACTTAGCTTTGGAAACACCTCATTAAACGATAAACGTTGTTTAATTCAATTGGATATATGGATCATTGATTATATTTACATTTGCTTAATACTTAAAATTTAGAAATTCAATTGTTTTATTTAAAAAACCCGTGATTCCAAAGGTCCTTTCACTAGTTTGAGCTAATTTCCCATGTCCTATCTGACTTTTGTTACACATACTCTGCCATCCCGAAATAATAATTTTTATTAAGTTTCATGAATATTATTAAATATTAAATTGAATAGTTTAATGATATTCGATAGTTTAATGTTCCGCTCGACTCGGTAACGTCTCCATTTGATTTTCCTCCGGTGAGTTTTATTTCATTTTTTTCCTTCCCTAATAATCTTTAATCCATCAACCTAAAATCATATCTTCATAATCAACACAATTTCTACACCAACCTTTCATTCAACCAAATATATCTTACGCTGCAAAAAATAAAGTTGTCCACACAACACAACTCCTCATATCCTCCCTTCTGGCCATCGTACCATAACTCTATTCCGATCCGACGTCAACTTTTCACCAAGCTGAACAACATCAGTACTATATACATTATCCAGTTACCAAAAATTACCTCCCTTTTGTTCATTATCATCACTTTCAACCGTTTAGTAAGATCCAAGGGGTTTCATGGCAAAAACTTTGAAGCTTTGCTTTTATATAATTTGAAAATCGTGAATAAGCCGTTACTGCAATATACAGGATGAGCGGAAGCATTCTTCTAGGCGTAAACATCATTGTAAGTTTCTCCAAGTCTTAAATCAATGTTAATAGGGTTAAAGACCATAATATCTGGAGAAGTATTCCAGTCAGAGTTCACAATATTTGGTAAAATGAAAAGAAGGAAGTCTCTTTTAAAGTAAGTCTCTCGGTTTTAATCATCGATAAAATTCCTATTAACCGAGGGAAGATTCTAATTTGGTTGAAAAAAGAGAGGTACTAGTCACCTTGATATCATTGTCGGAAAAATATGGTGTTATTGTACAATGTAAAGATCATGTTAGTTTCCAGAAAATCACATCTAATCCAACCCTTGACGATGACGAGTTCTTACGCATTCAGCCTATGTTAGATAGAAAAGGAAAATTTTCAAGATTTTTTTGGTTAGAACTAAAAGGCATTAATGGGTATCAATGGAGAGCAAGATGAATGTGGTTAAGGCAGTGGTTGATGTTATTTATGTCAATAAAGGGTCCTACGAACTTATCCAAAATGAATTACTTTTTATGCCTACGGAAGCCAGAGATCCTAAATATATTGTCAGGTATGTGAAACGACTCGAACCCGTTACCAAAAATGATGCATTTTTTTTAAAGTTGGACAGTTACCAGGTGCAGACACTAAAGCAGCGCGCCAAGTTGTGGAGCGGCGCTCCACTTCACTGCGACAGGTGCCCAGATTCCAGTTTACAGTCGGGATTAAAAACCTGTTATGTGGAGCGGCGCGTTGGCTTTTGGAGCGACGCTCCATTCTACTAGAGCTAGAGCTGCAGTTTTCAAGTTAAAACCAAATCACAATTTTGTCATATTACAAGTCTTGGTGCTTCCAAAACCCTCGTAACATGTTTACAAAAACATACAAGTTTTCATGAGTTTTTGACATCGGGTACCACATGACCCATTAAAATGCAAAGTGTTTAACTTGACCCAAAAATACAACAAATTGATGTAAAACTGAGCATGATCATTCGGGTCAACTACCGAAAGCAAAGTCCCATCCATAGCTACTCCAAGGCCTTACCCTTGTCCCTTGCGGAGCTTGAATCTATAAAAGGATAAAACAACGAGGGTAAGCAAATCTTAAAGAGTAGAATGAATATACATTTGTTTATACAACTTACCCACACGCATACAACATAAACCAACGCATAATAGGCACTGCAACAAGTATAGCACAATAAAAAAAGTAGCATGCTAACACATCAATATACACAACACTTCATGATTAATCATAAGCACAAGGAAATGATCCTCGCGAGTGAACCATCGGTTATTCACAACAACCACTAGTGATACGAACACACGATATTTCACTAACCCCAAGGGTGGCATCAAATGCACGAACTAAGTGACAAATGATATTTGCCACATCCACCATCTCGCACATGTCATGGTGATACGAACACACGATTTTTACAATAACACCTGTGGTTATACGAACACACGATTTTCACTACTCCGTCGATGTGGTATCGAACACACGAACTTGAGTGAACCGAACACACGGATGACACTCTAGTGAAGCCGACGCACAGGGAATAACTTATGACTACCCGGAAATTTCGGACTAAATTTAAACCTAACTTTTATATGATTCCGACAATTCACGAACAATTTTATGTAAATATATATATATATATATATATATATATATATATATATATATATATATATATATATATATATATATATATATATATATATATATATATAAATTAAAAACGTTACGTGTTATAATAATTTCTATTATTTAAATGATTTTAAAATAAACTTTAAAATATAATTGATTTTGAAAAACTAAATATTAAATAAATATTTCAAATATATATTTCGAAATGAATATATATATATATATATATATATATATATATATATATATATATATATATATATATATATATATATATATATATATATATATATATATATTAATGTAATGAATTAGTAAAAATAAAATAATACTTATCATATAGTAAATGTAATAATAATAATAATAATAATAATAATAATAATAATAATAATAATAATAATAATAATAATAATAATAATAATAATGATAATAATAATAATAATAATGAGACTAAAAAGAATCCTAAACAAATACATCCTTATGTTGACTAAAAATAAATAAAAGAGTATAAACTAGTACATCCTTATGTTGACTAAAAATAAAATTATAAACTATTATACATATAGTCAATTTTGGTACATAAAGTATGTATTTTTATATTGAAATTTTAGGCTATAAATACTCATGAATGCAAGCATTAAACTTGCACCATTTCTCACACTTACAAAGTGTTTCTTTTTTTCTCTCCATTATCATCTTTGTTCTTACACTTCATTATTAGTATTCTTAATCAAGAATCAAACCACTAAAGGTAGTTATAAGCCTACTGAATTATAACATAATCAAACCACTAAAGGTAGTTATAAGCCTACTGAATTATAACATATTATTATTTATACATAAAATACTACGACGAAGTCATGAGCGGGTCATTTCAAAATGGGTTTTATGAGCGGGATAGAACTAAGGAAAGTATGGGTTATAGCTATGGAGGTTATGGGTAGTGTTCGTGAGGTCAACCTAGCATTTGTAATGTCCGTTACATCTGCGTACTTTTTCCTGCAATATTGAGCCAAAATATTGATACGTGAGTGATGTTTCCATTTTCAATTATGATTATTATTACTATCGTTACTATCACCAATGTTATAATCAAGATAACGTGCACTATATATGAACCTCAACGCTACTTAAGGCCTAGGGTGATCGTTGGTACCACTATGGGACGCTTGTGGATTTCGAATGCCAAACTTAGATTTTGGTCGAGAAATCCTGGGCCAACCGGTAAAAATAGATCATTCAAGTGACTCGGCGATGGCATAGATGTTTGGGTATGGTGCACAATATCAAACCCGACTATAGTAATCATACACTCACTAAGTGAACAACACTTAGTCACTTACACACTTAATAAGTGGTGGACTTATTAAGAACAACTCACTAGTATTCAACACTAACTTACTAAACATGGAAACTTACTAAAAGTGGAAACTTTTCATAGATAGTAACCTTTCCGAAAATGGAATTTCTTTCAGAAAACCATTATCATTGGTATAGTTACATACTTATGTCTATTAGACAACATCTGATCATACATTCTATCTCTAGGTTGAGATCCCGGTCACTTATTTCCATTCATTTCATTCCTTTCAAGGAATACTTCAACTGTTATTTTTCGTGAGTTCTCATAGTTCCCTTTTTATCTATATTTTTGGGCTGAGAATACATGCGCTACTTTTATAACTGTTTTTATGAAATGAATACAAATACTAAAAGTGATTTTTCATGAGTTTATAGATCCCTTTTACTCTTTATATTTTTGAGCTGAGAATACATGCGCTACTTTTATAACTGTTTTTATGAAATGAATACAAATACTAAAACTGATTTTTCGTGAGTTTTCATAGCTCCCTTTATATATATTTTTGAGCTGAGAATATATGCGCAACTTTTATAACTGTTTTACACGTTATACACAAGTACCAACTATTAAACAATGCTATACATGGCTATGTCCTGCAAAGTCCCTACAGTGATATTTTTAATTGCTCGTTGAACGCATTCTTAATTATTGAGGGTAGGCCTATCGGGAGTGACGTCCCCGATACATTTGACTAAGTCTTTGTATTACTTAATAATGAAATTAAACTGACAAGTATAAACAACAACTTGTCTTGGTGCAAACTTGAATGTTTAGTCTAAATATCACGCACTGGCATAACTTTTTGATCCTGCGGGAGATCAACTTGACTGGATCTGAGTAATCTACTTATGAAAACAAATCTTGTGGTCTAACACTATTATTGAAATCATTATTTATGACAAACCTATGAACTCACTCAACCTCGTGTTGACTTTTTAAGCATGTTTATTCTCAGGTACTTAAGTATTGCTTCCGCTGTATATCTGCTGCTTTGATGATGATTGCTCGCTATGCTTGGAGTCATGCATTTGATATCATATCAATTAAAGACATTTAATGCATTGTTCATTAAATACAATGTAATATATTTATCTTCCGCTGCAAAACTCAATAAAATGTCTCATATATATTTGTTCTCGTTTATACAACTGTGATTTGATATATTTAGTGACATTATTCTTCCAGGCCCTAACTGGGGACGTCACAGATTGGTATCAGAGAAGTGTTGTTGTAGAAAACCAGGATTGCATTTTATGTGTGTCTTATACAATTAGGTGCCTTAGCAATGTAGGACTACAACTTTCCTTAACCATAGTGCCTTTAATTGTTGCCTTTAACTGTTAAATGCTACACTATACCTTAGAATCTTTACTTATATTAGAATGCAAAGCCAATCTAAGAACTTTTCTAAGTATTATCCAATTTCGCCACCGCATTTAAATGCAACACCATGATTTCAGAAATTCTTGACATTCCTATGTCATTTATCATGGTTTTGTGTATTACATATGTATTACATGAAATATTATCCATGATTTTTGAAACTCCTATATTCGTTACTATTCATACTCAAACGTATATAACTCCCTGTTATATCACGTACCTATATGCCTTATGCCTTTATGCATCAGTTTGCGAACTAGAAAATGTCATTGGGTTATCACAGTATACGAATTGAAAGTCTTTAAGCGAAAGATTATTAGATTACATACTTATCATTTTATGATCTCGACACGTCATACTGCCATTATTGGAGTATAGAAAAATCATATCTTATTATATCTATCCCAGTAGATTTTGTCTGACACTTTTCCTAAATTTTCTCCGTAAATCACGGAAATCTTTTTACTATATATACGTGTTCAAGGAGACAAATACATCATTCAGTATTCAACACCCATTTCATATCAAACCCTAATTCCAATCACATAATATAGATTACTCACTTGATTCTTCGAGCTCCAATAGCAGCATAACCGGAATGAACCAACCAATTAGCCATCATCTATTTTGGATAAATTGGGGGTTGGTTCGTAGCCGACTCAATCAATGGAGGCAAGAAGAAGGTGATCCATTCCACCAACCGAATTCACCACTTGGCAAAGAACCTGAAGCACTTACCGGCGAACCAGTCCGAAACACCTTTTTCACCCTCTTTTCCAGAACAGCTCGCCACGATTATATAATATCTAGAATTCTAGATCTTATTCGTCCCCTTGTCTGAACCGCCAATCATCCCAGTATAATAGAAGAAGTTAACGAGCTTCGCGCTCGAGTTGTGGCTCTGGAGAATATGGTGCAATATCTACAAGCATCAGCAGCACCAGCAGCATAACCAGCACCACCAATACCATCAGCATCACCACCAACATCACCAGCTTCATTAACAACAACATCCGCATCTCACGCCTCAACATCACATTCGGTACCTCAGATATCAACATCATACGCCCCATAGATACCAAGGAATATTAGTAATAATGAGTTAAAATGTATTGACTCATTCTTCCTGAAGAATTATATATGTATACTTATATATATATATATATATATATATATATATATATATATATATATATATATATATATATATATATATATATATATATGGTTTAATAAATCTTTTCGTACTAAGCTATTACGCGTGAATCTTAACTAGTATATACTACTTGGTTAATTCATATCACTAATATGCTATGATGTACATCCTTCGTTAATGACTTAACGATTGTTAATCACTGCTTCAGCACAATAAACTTCATTTCATAATAAACCAAGTGTATTATTCAAATACATGTTTGATCTTACACTCCTATTTTCGATGTACTCGAAACTTTCTAGAAAACATTATTCGTGCCTTGTGAATTTCACAAGAATTCTACGAGCACCAACATCATATACCGAGGTATATCAATAACAATGAACGATGAAGTATTGATTCATAACTTCATTTAATCCGCAACAATTATGAAATCTCTAAGGTTTTGGAGATTATTTATTCTCGTTTCAACCGCAAATCAAATGAGTTTAATATTATATTAACTCATTAAATCCATGATTACATCTAAAAAATATATATATGAATATATATCTTCATAAAGATTGTAATTAAAAACTATTTTGTACAAACTGTTAATTGTGAAAATAATTTAACGGGTAGGTAAAACCCGAGAAATATTTATATCTCACATTAATATGTTACATTGTACATTCTTCAATTCTGATTCAGTAGTCAGTAAATATACTACTTACAATCATAAGATATATGTATCCGTTCACTAAAGAACAACCATTTTCAATTACATATTCTGATTTTGATATATCAGAAGTCAAGTAAAACTTTAGCAGTTGTTATCTTCCTAAAGATCACTATATTCATTCGTATTCTATGATGAATTATCACATCAAACCACCGAAATTATCATTCATTACTTTTGAAATCAACAAAGCCTATTCGTCAATCAATAGATCCGTTGACGATTACAATCAGCGTTTAATCATCTAAAAATAAAATTTCTTGAAACCATCTCGGATTGATAATCAATGATTCCGATTCGTTAACCTTGAGAATGCTGACGAAGCAGCAAAAGCTATAGATGGTCTTAATGGCCAAAAGTTTGATGATAAAGAATGACGCATTGAAAAAGCTCAGATTTGGAACTGGAAAACGGATTGAGCAAAGCATGAAGGAAGCTGTGGACAAATCACAAGGACTAAACCTGTAATCAAAGAATCAAGATGATTCGATTTCTGATGAAAACCACAAAAGATTTTTTTACGCATTCTAAATCTTTACGGAAGAATTTTCCTCATTATCATTCGATCTTAGAAATTCTAAGATATCATCGTATCTTTCATTATAAATATCCTCTATATTTCTGAAGATATCTTCATAACGATTCTTGTCCGTAATTAATTATCTCTTTGCGATATCTTTATTTCATCATAAAGGAAACTGTATTAGTTTCTATATTCTGTAAAATTCAAGTTTAAATTATAAATGTTTTGAAGAAGTGTTGGGAATTGAAGCATGAGTTAGTATAATATAATGACGACAGGCCAACGTGATTATATTACAGTAAGTCATGCTAAATTTTTAATGGAAGATGATGATTCATAGATTTTATAATCATCATTCACCATGTTACATAACTCTTACATTCTATTTAACCTCTAAACATATCAAGAAAATATTTTTCTTGATGATTCGGTCTTTTCCGGATATTCTGGTAATTTGACAAATGTAACGACCCTACTTTTTCCGTTATCTTTTACCGTTAATTATTTAACGACCGTTAACTGTTATTCGTGCCACGTCATTTCTATGACCTATATTATTATTTTTGTAATAATATATTAATTATTATGTGTTAAATGAATATTTGTATTCATATTTTAAATCGTACGTTTCTACGTGTCGCGGATTTCTGTCCGGCGAATCTTTTCGGTTTTCAAACCAACGGTCGCGTTTTTTGGGATATTTAAATCCTAATTATTTTAAATATGATATTTTAAGGTCATATAATTATATAGGGTATTTATATTTATTTTTCGTCGCGCGTTTGTTATCTCTCCGAATTTTCAATCGCGTAATCGTGTTTTCGCGTTTCGGGTTTCGTTCGGGCATTCGGGCCACAACTAATCTAGCAAATATCAAAAGTGGGCCATGAGGGGCCCACCCTACCCCCCATTCGGCCGAAACCCCATAGAAGGGGTGGTTTGTGACTAAAATTCATTTATTCCATTTTTTTTTTTTTTTCATTTCAAATTGCTAGTATTTTCTCTCACCCTAAATTAACCTCATTTTATTTTCTCCTCTCTTTCTCCTTTCTTTTGAGCCGCCACCTGCACCACCAATAATCATCATCATCTTTTCATTTCAAGCTTGAAGATTTAGGGCTTTCATCATTTCCGGATTCACCGTATCGAGCTCTACGCGTTAATGTTAATCAATTCTTGATTAGGGTATGAACCCTAACCCTAGCTTTTTGATTTCCCATATATTTTACTGTATTTTGATGTTATTTTAATAGTATGATACTTATATGTTATTGTATTGTTGATTATATGCGTAGAATTGCTCGTTAATTCATGTTTTCGGTTTGATAGAATTGGGGCAGCAGCTTTTTCGTGTGTTTTCTGTACATATAACTGATGTGGATCATAAAATAAAGTATATAAATGAGTTCCTCTCATCAAGACATTAATTTTAGACTCCGGATTCATGTCGTTTCGATTCCCGGAGCCCTAGATACGCTTAATTTGGTTTTTGATTGAAATTGAAAGGTGTTTTTGGCATGAACAAGGTTGGGTCCGACTTTGTGACCATCCTTGGTGTCTTTAGGGTGCCTCATTTGGTTAGGACTGATGGTGAGACGAATATTCATGTTCGGGTCACCTAAATCCGAGCCACGGTTCACCCGTTTTGCCCGAATTACTGTTTTGAGTAAAATGATTTCCCAATTGAAGTCATGGCTGATATGCACGACTTAGGGACTGTTCTTGGAGTGTTCTTGAGTTCATAAATGTGTCGGGTGGTTTGAGTAGGTGAAGTTACATATGTGGCTTGCCCGAAACCGACACCCGGGGCTCAAGATACGACCCGGCGAACTTTTAAACTTTAAAACTTATGGTTAATGATTAAACTTATGATAAAATTTATGGAATTCATTATTAATTAATTACTTAAGATAAAAGAAGTAATTATTATTATTTAAAACATATGATATAAATATTTATTATATCATTTAATTATTAATTATAATTTAATTAACATTTTAATTAAACCTATGATTAGTAATACTTTTATTATTAAAGGAAAATACTTATGATAAGTATTAAATTTAATTTTGAGAAATTATTAAAAGACTTATAATAAATATTAAATAATTATTTAATTATTATAAGACTTAATTATTATTTAATTATGACTTAATTATTAAATACTTATGATTTAATAATTTTAATTAGAAACTTATGATATGATTAATAATTCATTATTAATTAATAACACTTATGATATGATTTAAAATTTATTATAAATTAATAATATTTATATTATGATTGATATTTAATTAATTAATTAAATACTTATGTTATACTAATTATAACATTTCAACTTATATTAACTTTAATAATTCATTTTATTTAATTAAACTTATGTTAAGACATTATTATACACTTTTGACTTTAAATAACATTATAACCTATGTTATTATTATAACTTACACTTTTAAAATTAATGTTGACTATGTTTGACCAAGGTTGACTTTTGAGTTGACTTTCGGTTGACTTTGACTTTCAGTTGACTTCTGTTGACTTTCTAAATAAGGAAACTTTCCTAACTTCAAAACTTTCTAAAAATAGAACTTTCCAAAAATAGAAACTTTCCTAAAATAGAAAACTTTCCAAAAATGGAAACCTGCTAAAAATAGAAACTTTCTAAAAATAGAAAGTGTGTGTCCTTATGCTGTTCCAATCAAACCGATGCTTGCTGAGTAATGTTCTATGCCTACTTGCAACATGTACAATAGCTATCATACTAAGACTTGGCCTAAGTTAGTTATTTATTTCGACCTGCTTTATTTATAGGTCGGCGTTGTGATCTTTCTTGATCACTTTACTTTACGTGCTGTTCGCTTGTTTGTGAGATTTCTTCAGTTGCTATTTAAGGTGAGTTATAGTCCCATTTTTCTATTTTAAATCTTTTGGGATGAGAATACATGCAATTTATTTTATATTTTGGACACATGTGGAAGTTGGTTTAAATTATTCATTGTGAGTTGAACAAAAATATTCCCTAGTCTGGTAACTGTAATCACTGGTTTCTACTGGTGAACGCGAATCCTATGGATAGATCTATCGGGTTTGACAACCCCATTTCGAGCTAGTCGCGCTAGCAATTTATAATCGGAATGTTTAGTACTTCGTATTTTGTTGTAGATACACTTGTTCGGTGTATATTATTTATTGTGTTTGGCAAGGGTAAATAAATGGTTAAGTGGTTACCAGGTGGCTCACGGAAAATGGAATAATGTTTTATTATATGTTTTCTAGCATATAATTTGGTGGTTTAAAAAGGAGTTTTATGTTTTCAAACATAAATTTTTATTGTTTAAATTAAATATTGTTTGCAATATTAAACCTATAATTCACTCAACATTTTTGTTGACAGTTACTCGCATGTTTTATTCTCAGGTTTATGATTGACTGCTTCCGCTGTGCTTAGAGGGTCTGCATATTTATGATGGCAGCTTTTGTTAAACATTAACTTGCATTCTATTTTGTTACATTAAAAAGTGGTTGTTTGTTGACTTTATTTTGGTCAACTTTTGGTTAAAGTATTATTGTATAGTTTTTCTAAACTTATACATTTTAGTAGATTTCCTTTATAGGAAATCATTTTTAAATAAAGAATGCAAGGTTGTTTTATTAAATTCATAAAGAGTTTCGATCAAGCTGTGGGACCAAGTGACGGAGCCGTTAAGTGTTTTGACGGAGTCGCCACAGTTGGTATCAGAGCTCTGGTTGTAGGGAATTAGGCTGCATTGATGTCGTTACCCGGGTCAATAGGGTGCATTAGTGAGTCTAGTCTACAGCCCGGCCTATTATATATTATTATATGTGATTATTTGTGTCGTGTTGGTATGTATATTGTTATCATACATACATTTCTATTATGTTCTGAATCCGGGAGGAACTCCCATTCCGATTTAAACGTATTCTCCGACTCATGCGAGTTCATCTTTTAAAGGAACACCTCGGTTAGTGAAACCGAGGGGGTGTCATTCTTGACTTCTGGAATTCTCGACATTTCTATGTCATAATTAGTGTTTATTGATATAACGTTTAAGTTACATTACGTGTTCTAGAATTCTCGGCATTTCTATGTCATCTATTATGGTTATAACGTTTGAGTTATATTACGCAAGATGTCATTCTTGACTTCTAAATGCTCGGCATTTCAATGTCAGCTATTATGTTTAGGTATATAACATTTTTGTTATATTAAGTGCATTTGTGCCGTTGTGCCTATGTGCTTTGGTTGTTGAAACGGAAAACGTCATTCTTACTTTTAGAGATTCTTGGTACTTCGAAGACATTTTTATGTCATCGTTACTCCTATTCATTACTTTCGATGTCTTTGTCTCTTGTGCTATCCTTAGCACATTGTTAAGAAATTGTTTTAGGGAAATTGTGTTGAAATTCGAGGTTGACCACGTGTCCTGACCTTATGTAGTGATATTGGAATGGAACTATGAGTTAGTGAAATATAATGGCGTCAGGCCAACGTGATTATATTACTTTAATTCATAAAAAGTCCCAATATTGTGACATGAGGAATAGAAAGCGAGTCAAAGAAAATTTGTACACCACTCATTCGGAAATTCTAACGTTATTACATGAGTAAGGAAGATACTCATTATCTTATTTGTTGATATGCGAGAGACTCATCTTAACCGAACTACCTACCCCATGTTTTATCATTTATAACTCGCTTGTTAGTGACAGCTTCGCACGTGAATAGTTTTGACCCAAGGACTTGTGTTCTGATAAAAGTCAAAACAATATTTAACTCGTTGTTTTCATGACCTCGTAGCATTTATTGATTAGATGTCGCAAGACGATTCAAGTCCTTCACCCGAACTACAACGATCTTACTTCAACTCGTAACCTCTGTAATGCGGATACCCTGCTTTTCATAAAAAAAAAAAATTTACACATTTGTGTAAATGGGCGGTTCTCACGAGATTTATGGGCGAATAGAAGTAATGAAATATTTTGTCATGTATACAATTTATAAAATCATATATGTACGTATGAATTCAAATGGACTAATTTACCCTTACCTATTTTGGCTATTATACACTAAATTATACCTTCAAAATTATTTTAAAAACCACTCTTGTTGAGTTGTTTAGTTAACTCAAATTGATTTACGTAAAATGGTACACGTTGTACATACTTCTAAATTTACTAAGAGCTTCGTTCCATTTATGGGGTTACATCAGACGTTTCAAGCTTTTTCAAAACTCCTTTGATTGATTACATTAGAATTTTCGCATTACTCTACCGAGTGTTTGGATCACAGTTCTCCTCATCCTCCGTTTAAGGATGAAACTTACCATTAAGTTCATTGATAGAAACTCATACACCACTTTGGGGGCCGGCTTTGTAAATTTGTTGGAGAGTCTTTGCGCTCATTAGATTTTATCTCTTATGGTTGGACATGGCCGAAACGCGGACCGATAAATCAATTTTCTGGGGTACCCTCGATGGTCACCTTATTGTAGAAAAGGCGCTAGGTGGGTTTCTACCCCAACTGTTGTTATAATGGGTATCATGGATATATATTACTCTAGACCGTTTGAGGAGTTTCTACTCTCAATTTTCGCTGTCAACCGCAACACCCTCGTAAACATCAATCCTAGGATTCGATACTTTGAGGTACACGAAATTATTTTTGGAGATTCATCTCACCTGGAGGCGACCATTCTTTATAACCCATGATTCGCGTTCTTTTCATCCGCACATAAATTTAAGAATATGGATTAATCCTAGACTTCCTCGCTCATTGTACAAGGAAGTTCACTCTCGTTGAATTATCACACCTTTCATACGTCTTCCTTTCGGAAATATAATGAAAATTTACTTTGGAGTCCATGATCCTCGTTAACTCCTTTGAGAGAATTGCCTTAAATATCTATGCCACCGATGTGACTACTCCATATTTATTTCTTCCTTCATTATTGCAACTTTATTTCATCCGGCCCAGTTCGTCCCCTTGGGGAGCTCCCGTTTTGTTCGTTGAGAAGAAAGATGGTTCATTTCGTTTGTGTATTGATTATCGTGAATTGAACGAGCTTACTGTTAAAAACCGTTACCCTCTTCCGAGAATTGATGATCTGTTCGATCAATTTCAAGGTTCGTCCGTTTACTCTAAGATTGATCTTCGTTCCGGTTATCACCAATTACGCGTTAAAGAAACTGATATTCTGAAAACCGCTTTCTGTACCCGTTATAGTCACTTTGAATTTCTTGTTATGCCGTTCAGATTGACAAATGCACCTGTTGTGTTCATGGACCTCATGAACCGTGTGTGTAGACCCTATCTGGACAAATTCGTTACTGTTTTCATCGACCACATCCTTATTTATTCTAAGAGTGATGAAGAACACGAAGAATATTTGAAGTTGGTGCTTGATTTATTGAGAAAAGAAGAGTTGTACGCTAAGTTATCTAAGTGTAATTTCTGATTAAGAGAAGTTCAATTCCTTGGATATATTGTTAGTAAACAAGGAATACTAGTTGATCCCGCCAAGATTGAGGCAATTGAAAAGTGGGAAATTCCGAAAACTCCTACTCAGATTCGCCAGTTTCTAGGATTAGCAGGCTATTATAGAAGGTTCATTCAAGATTTTTCACGAGTAGCGAAACCTCTGACTGCTTTAACGCATAAGGGGAAGAAGTACGAGTGGAAGAGTGAACAAGAGTCTGCTTTCCAAACTCTGAAGAAGAAGTTAACATCTGCACCGATATTATCACTACCTGAGGGTAATGATGATTTTGTTATCTATTGTGATGCTTCGTGTCAAGACTTTAGTTGTGTTTTGATGCAACGAAAGAAAGTTATTGTGTACGCGTCACGTCAGTTGAAGATTCACGAGCAGAATTACGTAACCCGTGATTTAGAGTTGAGAGCTGTTGTGTTTGCGCTTAAGATTTGCAGACATTATCTATATGGGGTCAAAGGTACATTGTACACTGATCACAAAAGTCTTCAACATATTCTTGATCAGAAACAGTTAAATATGAGGCAACGAAGATGGGTTGAGACGTTAAATGATTATGATTGCGAACTTTTATATCATTCGGGAAAGGCCAATGATGTGGCTGATGCATTAAGTCGTAAAGAAAGGGCTGAACCTCGCAGGTTTAGGGCCTTGAATATGACAATTCAAACAAACCTCGCTAGGCAGATCCTTGAGGCACAATAAGAAGCCTTGAAGGAGGAAAATTTTGTAACGGGAAGGTCCGAGGCTTGAGTAAACAGTTAGAGGTACAAACCGATGGTACTCGGTATTTTGCGGGATGCCTTTGGGTTCCGAAGTTTGGTGATCTACGAAAACTTGTTTTAGATGAGGCTCATAAGTCTAGGTACTCTATTCATCCTGGTTCAGGAAAGATGTATCATGATCTTAAGGAGCTGTATTGGTGGCCTAATTTGAAAGCTGATGTGGCTACGTATGTGGCTAAGTGTTTGACCTGCGCTAAGGTTAAAGCTGAACATCAGAAACCGTCTGGACTTTTGGTGCAACCTGAAATTCCCGAGTGGAAGTGGGAAGGTATTAAGATGGAATTTATTACGAAGTTACCAGGAGTTGTGGGTGGTTATGATACTATTTGGGTGATTGTTACCGACTCGCTAAGTCAACTCTTTTCTTGCCAATTAAGGAAACATATTCAATGAAGAAGTTTACTCGTTTGTATTTGAAGGAGATTATTTCGAGACATGATGTTCCCGTATCGATTATGTTGGACTGGGGCAGTCCTAACAAGGTGCTCTAGGAACTAAATTGGATATGAGCACCGCTTATCATCCACAGACGGATGGTCAGAGTGAAAGGACCATTCAAACATAGAAAACATGTTAAGAGCGTGTGTTATTGATTTTGGAAATGGGTGGGATAAATATTTGTCGCTGGATGAGTTTTCTTATAACAGCAGTTATCATGCAAGTATTAAAGCCGCACCATTTGAAGCTCTGTATGGTAGAAAGTGTAGGTCTCCTGTCTGTTGGAATGAGGTTGGGGATGCTCAACTCACATGACCAGAGATCATTCACGAGACTACCTAGAAGATTGCACAGATTAAGGAAAGATTGAGAATCGCCAGAAGTTGGCAAAAGAGCTATGCCAATAAAAGAAGAAACGATATTGAATTTCAGGTCGGTGATCGTGTTATGTTGAAAGTTTCACCTTGGAAGGGTGTGGTACGTTTTGGTAAAAGGGGAAAGTTGAATCCTCATTTTGTTGAACCTTTTGGGATTATTGAGAGAGTTGGACCAGTGGCTTATCGTTTGAAATTGCCACAAGAACTCAGTGCTATTCGTGACGTTTTTCATGTATCGAATTTAAAGAAGTGTTTGGCCGAGGCCAATGAAACTATTCTTTTTAATGAACTTCTTGTTGATAAACAACTCCATTTTATTGAGGAACCTGTCGAGATTATGGATCGAGAGGTTAAGACTCTTAAGCAGAGTAGAATTCCTATTGTTCGAGTTAGATGGAACACCGGACGCGGTCCCGAGTTCACTTGGGAGCGTGAAGGTCAGATGAAGCAGAAGTAACCGCATTTGTTCCCAGATGCCGAGGAAACCCCTGCACCTGCTTAAATTTCGGGACGAAATTTCCGTAACGGGAAGGTACTGTAACGACCCTACTTTTTCCGTTATCTTTTACCGTTAATTATTTAACGACCGTTAACTGTTATTCGTGCCACGTCATTTCTATGACCTATATTATTATTTTTGTAATAATATATTAATTATTATGTGTTAAATGAATATTTGTATTCATATTTTAAATCGTACGTTTCTACGTGTCGCGGATTTCTGTCCGGCGAATCTTTTCGGTTTTCAAACCAACGGTCGCGTTTTTTGGGATATTTAAATCCTAATTATTTTAAATATGATATTTTAAGGTCATATAATTATATAGGGTATTTATATTTATTTTTCGTCGCGCGTTTGTTATCTCTCCGAATTTTCAATCGCGTAATCGTGTTTTCGCGTTTCGGGTTTCGTTCGGGCATTCGGGCCACAACTAATCTAGCAAATATCAAAAGTGGGCCATGAGGGGCCCACCCTACCCCCCATTCGGCCGAAACCCCATAGAAGGGGTGGTTTGTGACTAAAATTCATTTATTCCATTTTTTTTTTTTTTTCATTTCAAATTGCTAGTATTTTCTCTCACCCTAAATTAACCTCATTTTATTTTCTCCTCTCTTTCTCCTTTCTTTTGAGCCGCCACCTGCACCACCAATAATCATCATCATCTTTTCATTTCAAGCTTGAAGATTTAGGGCTTTCATCATTTCCGGATTCACCGTATCGAGCTCTACGCGTTAATGTTAATCAATTCTTGATTAGGGTATGAACCCTAACCCTAGCTTTTTGATTTCCCATATATTTTACTGTATTTTGATGTTATTTTAATAGTATGATACTTATATGTTATTGTATTGTTGATTATATGCGTAGAATTGCTCGTTAATTCATGTTTTCGGTTTGATAGAATTGGGGCAGCAGCTTTTTCGTGTGTTTTCTGTACATATAACTGATGTGGATCATAAAATAAAGTATATAAATGAGTTCCTCTCATCAAGACATTAATTTTAGACTCCGGATTCATGTCGTTTCGATTCCCGGAGCCCTAGATACGCTTAATTTGGTTTTTGATTGAAATTGAAAGGTGTTTTTGGCATGAACAAGGTTGGGTCCGACTTTGTGACCATCCTTGGTGTCTTTAGGGTGCCTCATTTGGTTAGGACTGATGGTGAGACGAATATTCATGTTCGGGTCACCTAAATCCGAGCCACGGTTCACCC
Organism: Rutidosis leptorrhynchoides; assembly: GCF_046630445.1. Lineage (NCBI taxonomy): Eukaryota > Viridiplantae > Streptophyta > Magnoliopsida > Asterales > Asteraceae > Rutidosis > Rutidosis leptorrhynchoides. Next base: position 373,463,236 of record NC_092333.1, on the reverse strand, counting down.
GTTTTGCCCGAATTACTGTTTTGAGTAAAATGATTTCCCAATTGAAGTCATGGCTGATATGCACGACTTAGGGACTGTTCTTGGAGTGTTCTTGAGTTCATAAATGTGTCGGGTGGTTTGAGTAGGTGAAGTTACATATGTGGCTTGCCCGAAACCGACACCCGGGGCTCAAGATACGACCCGGCGAACTTTTAAACTTTAAAACTTATGGTTAATGATTAAACTTATGATAAAATTTATGGAATTCATTATTAATTAATTACTTAAGATAAAAGAAGTAATTATTATTATTTAAAACATATGATATAAATATTTATTATATCATTTAATTATTAATTATAATTTAATTAACATTTTAATTAAACCTATGATTAGTAATACTTTTATTATTAAAGGAAAATACTTATGATAAGTATTAAATTTAATTTTGAGAAATTATTAAAAGACTTATAATAAATATTAAATAATTATTTAATTATTATAAGACTTAATTATTATTTAATTATGACTTAATTATTAAATACTTATGATTTAATAATTTTAATTAGAAACTTATGATATGATTAATAATTCATTATTAATTAATAACACTTATGATATGATTTAAAATTTATTATAAATTAATAATATTTATATTATGATTGATATTTAATTAATTAATTAAATACTTATGTTATACTAATTATAACATTTCAACTTATATTAACTTTAATAATTCATTTTATTTAATTAAACTTATGTTAAGACATTATTATACACTTTTGACTTTAAATAACATTATAACCTATGTTATTATTATAACTTACACTTTTAAAATTAATGTTGACTATGTTTGACCAAGGTTGACTTTTGAGTTGACTTTCGGTTGACTTTGACTTTCAGTTGACTTCTGTTGACTTTCTAAATAAGGAAACTTTCCTAACTTCAAAACTTTCTAAAAATAGAACTTTCCAAAAATAGAAACTTTCCTAAAATAGAAAACTTTCCAAAAATGGAAACCTGCTAAAAATAGAAACTTTCTAAAAATAGAAAGTGTGTGTCCTTATGCTGTTCCAATCAAACCGATGCTTGCTGAGTAATGTTCTATGCCTACTTGCAACATGTACAATAGCTATCATACTAAGACTTGGCCTAAGTTAGTTATTTATTTCGACCTGCTTTATTTATAGGTCGGCGTTGTGATCTTTCTTGATCACTTTACTTTACGTGCTGTTCGCTTGTTTGTGAGATTTCTTCAGTTGCTATTTAAGGTGAGTTATAGTCCCATTTTTCTATTTTAAATCTTTTGGGATGAGAATACATGCAATTTATTTTATATTTTGGACACATGTGGAAGTTGGTTTAAATTATTCATTGTGAGTTGAACAAAAATATTCCCTAGTCTGGTAACTGTAATCACTGGTTTCTACTGGTGAACGCGAATCCTATGGATAGATCTATCGGGTTTGACAACCCCATTTCGAGCTAGTCGCGCTAGCAATTTATAATCGGAATGTTTAGTACTTCGTATTTTGTTGTAGATACACTTGTTCGGTGTATATTATTTATTGTGTTTGGCAAGGGTAAATAAATGGTTAAGTGGTTACCAGGTGGCTCACGGAAAATGGAATAATGTTTTATTATATGTTTTCTAGCATATAATTTGGTGGTTTAAAAAGGAGTTTTATGTTTTCAAACATAAATTTTTATTGTTTAAATTAAATATTGTTTGCAATATTAAACCTATAATTCACTCAACATTTTTGTTGACAGTTACTCGCATGTTTTATTCTCAGGTTTATGATTGACTGCTTCCGCTGTGCTTAGAGGGTCTGCATATTTATGATGGCAGCTTTTGTTAAACATTAACTTGCATTCTATTTTGTTACATTAAAAAGTGGTTGTTTGTTGACTTTATTTTGGTCAACTTTTGGTTAAAGTATTATTGTATAGTTTTTCTAAACTTATACATTTTAGTAGATTTCCTTTATAGGAAATCATTTTTAAATAAAGAATGCAAGGTTGTTTTATTAAATTCATAAAGAGTTTCGATCAAGCTGTGGGACCAAGTGACGGAGCCGTTAAGTGTTTTGACGGAGTCGCCACAACAAATCAAATCGTGCTATTACCTTTCCTTTCTACTTTATATATTATGATCATTCGAAACTTCATACCTACAAATTCTGGACCATTACTCGCTTGACTTAAAGTCGGGAAGGAAAAACAAGAGCATAGTGTAGTGACCCGAACTTTTCCATGTTTATATATATTAATTTAGATTGATATTTACATGATTAAATGTTTCCAACATGTTAAGCAATCAAACTTGTTAAGACTTGATTAATTGAAATATGTTTCATAAAGACAATTGACCACCCAAGTTGACCGGTGATTCAAGAACGTTAAAACTTGTAAAAACTATATGATGACATATATATGGATATATATATATAGTTAACATGATACTATGATAATTAAATATATCATTAAGTATGTTAACAATGAACTACATATGTAAAAACAAGACTACTAACTTAATGATTTTTAAACGAGACATATATGTAACGATTATCGTTGTAAAGACATTTAATGTATATATATCATATTAAGAGATATTCATACATGATAATATCATGATAATATAATAATTTATAATCTCATTTGATATTATAAACATTGGGTTAACAAAATTTAACAAGATCGTTAACCTAAAGGTTTCAAAACAACACTTACATGTAACGACTAACGATGACTTAACGACTCAGTTAAAATGTATATACATGTAGTGTTTTAATATATATTTATACACTTTTGAAAGACTTCAATACACTTATCAAAATACTTCTACTTAATAAAAATGCTTACAATTACATCCTCGTTCAGTTTCATCAACAATTCTACTCGTATGCACCCGTATTCGTACTCGTACAATACACAGCTTTTAGATGTATGTACTATTGGTATATACACTCCAATGATCAGCTCTTAGCAGCCCATGTGAGTCACCTAACACATGTAGGAACCATTATTTGGCAACTAGCATGAAATATCTCATAAAATTACAAAAATATGAGTAATCATTCATGACTTATTTACATGAAAATAAAATTACATATCCTTTATATCTAATCCATACACCAACGACCAAAAACACCTACAAACACTTTTATTCTTCAATTTTCTTCATCTAATTGATCTCTCTCAAGTTCTATCTTCAAGTTCTAAGTGTTCTTCATATATTCTACAAGTTCTAGTTACATAAAATCAAGAATACTTTCAAGTTTGCTAGCTCACTTCCAATCTTGTAAGGTGATCATCCAACCTCAAGAAATCTTTGTTTCTTACAGTAGGTTATCATTCTAATACAAGGTAATAATCATATTCAAACTTTGGTTCAACTTCTTTAACTATAACAATCTTATTTCAAGTGATGATCTTACTTGAACTTGTTTTCGTGTCATGATTCTGCTTCAAGAACTTCGAGCCATCCAAGGATCCGTTGAAGCTAGATCCATTTTTCTGTTTTCCAGTAGGTTTATCCAAGGAACTTAAGGTAGTAATGATGTTCATAACATCATTCGATTCATACATATAAAGCTATCTTATTCGAAGGTTTAAACTTGTAATCACTAGAGCATAGTTTAGTTAATTCTAAACTTGTTCGCAAACAAAAGTTAATCCTTCTAACTTGACTTTTAAAATCAACTAAACACATGTTCTATATCTATATGATATGCTAACTTAATGATTCAAAACCTGAAAACACGAAAAACACCTTAAAACCGGATTTACGCCGTCGTAGTAACACCGCGGGCTGTTTTGGGTTAGTTAATTAAAAACTATGATAAACTTTGATTTAAAAGTTTTTATTCTGAGAAAATGATTTTTATTATGAACATGAAACTATATCCAAAAATTATGGTTAAACTCAAAGTGTAAGTATGTTTTCTAAAATGGTCATCTAGACGTCGTTCTTTCGACTGAAATTACTACCTTTACAAAAACGACTTGTAACTTATTTTTCCGACTATAAACCTATACTTTTTCTGTTTAGATACATAAAATAGAGTTCAATATGAAACCATAGCAATTTGATTCACTCAAAATGGATTTAAAATGAAGAAGTTATGGGTAAAACAAGATTGGATAATTTTTCTCATTTTAGCTACGTGAAAATTGGTAACAAATCTATTCCAACCATAACTTAATCAACTTGTATTGTATATTATGTAATCTTGAGATACCATAGACACGTATACAATGTTTCGACCTATCATGTCGACACATCTATATATATTTCGGAACAACCATAGACACTCTATATGTAAATGTTGGAGTTAGCTATACAGGGTTGAGGTTGATTCCAAAATATATATAGTTTTAGTTATGATCAATACTGAGATACGTATACACTGGGTCGTAGATTGATTCAAGATAATATTTATCGATTTATTTCTGTACATCTAACTGTGGACAACTAGTTGTAGGTTACTAACGAGGACAGCTGACTTAATAAACTTAAAACATCAAAATATATTAAAAGTGTTGTAAATATATTTTGAACATACTTTGATATATATGTATATATTGTTATAGGTTCGTGAATCAACCAGTGGCTAAGTCTTACTTCCCGACGAAGTAAAAATCTGTGAAAGTGAGTTATAGTCCCACTTTTAAAATCTAATATTTTTGGGATGAGAATACATGCAGGTTTTATAAATGATTTACAAAATAGACACAAGTACGTGAAACTACATTCTATGGTTGAATTATCGAAATCGAATATGCCCTTTTTTATTAAGTCTGGTAATCTAAGAATTAGGGAACAGACACCCTAATTGACGCGAATCCTAAAGATAGATCTATTGGGCCTAACAAACTCCATCCAAAGTACCGGATGCTTTAGTACTTCGAAATTTATATCATATCCGAAGGGTGTCCCGGAATGATGGGGATATTCTTATATATGCATCTTGTTAATGTCGGTTACCAGGTGTTCACCATATGAATGATTTTTATCTCTATGTATGGGATGTGTATTGAAATATGAAATCTTGTGGTCTATTATTATGATTTGATATATATAGGTTAAACCTATAACTCACCAACATTTTTGTTGACGTTTTAAGCATGTTTATTCTCAGGTGATTATTAAGAGCTTCCGCTGTCGCATACTTAAATAAGAACGAGATTTGGAGTCCATGCTTGTATGATATTGTGTAAAAACTGCATTCAAGAAACTTATTTTGTTGTAACATATTTGTATTGTAAACCATTATGTAATGGTCGTGTGTAAACAGGATATTTTAGATTATCATTATTTGATAATCTACGTAAAGCTTTTTAAATCTTTATTGATGAAATAAAGGTTATGGTTTGTTTTAAAATGAATGCAGTCTTTGAAAAACGTCTCATATAGAGGTCAAAACCTCGCAACGAAATCAATTAATATGGAACGTTTCAATCAATAAGAACGGGACATTTCAGTCGGTATCAGAGCGTTGGTCTTAGAGAACCAGAATTTTGCATTAGTGTGTCTTATCAAGTTTGTTAGGATGCATTAGTGAGTCTGGACTTCGACCGTGTTTACTTGAAAAATGATTGCTTAACAAATTTTGTTGGAAACTATATATTTTTAACATGTGAATATTATGTGATATATTAATCTCTTAACGCATTTGATATTATGTGATAGATGTCTACCTCTAGAACAAGTCCCATTGACTCACCTAATAATAATGAAGAGTCAAATGTAAATTGGAATGATTCATGGACTGATTCACAAGTTCCCGAAGAGGAACCGGAAGAAGAGTCGGAACCGGAAGAAGAATCGGAACCGGAAGAAGAATCGGAACCGGATGAAGAAATAGAACCGGTGGGGAAAATAATAAAACGGTTAAGTAAAAGAAAATCCTCAACCAACCGACCAAGGTTAATTATGGTCAATGGTGTTTCCGCCAAGGAAGCAAAATATTGGGAGGATTACCAATTCTCCGATGAATCGGATTCCGACGAGAATTCCGATGATGTTATAGAAATTACCCCAACTGAATTTAAAAAGGCAAAAGAAAATAATAAGGGAAAGGGCATAAAAATAGAGAAATCTAATTCCAACCCCGATGAACTTTATATGTATCATCAACCCCCGAAGTCCTTAAGTTGTAACAATGACCCGGGAACCTCTAAACCACCAGGTTTTTCTAAACCAATGTGGAAAACGATGGCTCGTATTAGGGGAACATCATATATCCCTAGAAACTTAGCAAAACGAACCAAAACCGAAGAATAAGAAACAAGCGAGTCGGAATAAGATAGTTGTATTCGTGTGGTGTAATATATGTAATATAGTGTGCTTATGCTTTATGATATATGTAAAAATTGCTTGTATTAATAAGTATTTTTTTTTATGAATCTAACTCTTGTCTATTTTACAGTATAAAAACACAAAATGGATAGACAACCCAATATTTTAAGAGACCTACCCGGAGACATGATTGATGAAATCTTGTCTAGAGTCGGTCAGAATTCTTCGGCACAACTATTTAAGGCGAGATCAGTTTGTAAGACATTCGAAGAACGTTCCAAGAATGCCTTGGTTTATAAAAGGCTTTCGTTCGAAAGATGGGGGATATCACATTGGGAAATCCATAAGTTACGATGTGTTTACTTTGATGCATATATTGCGGGGAACCCAAATGCTATTTTACGCAATGGGTTAAGAAATTATTTTGACTCAATATATTCGAATATTGGACTTCGTGATTTAGAAAAAGTGGCTAACATGCAACATAAAGAAGCATGTTATGCTTACGGATTAGTAATGTTCGCTTCTCACTAAAGTGAGAACAAGAACATCGGGCTACAACTATTAAACAAAACGTTCCCACAAGTGACGGAGTCGGTAATTGGGGTAAGAAATGAGGTTTTTAGATTGTTACGGGACTGTTGGACATTACGTAACCCTCGTCCCTTTGACGACGTTACAACACACTGTCTTATCAACGGCCATAACGGTTATGTTCCACAAGACCAAGGATGGGAAGTAATCCTAGTAAAACCAGAATGCATGACTTGTTTCTGGACGTATGAATTACGTGTCTTTATTGCCTTTGCTGAACAACTTGTGTACTAGCTAGAATTATCTTCACAACCATCTTGTATCAAATTTATTGTGTGCTATATTTCATGCTATATGTAAAATAAGCGGTATTGTAAGTTTGTAAAATATTGTGTAAAAGTTTGAACGCGAAATATTATTATAACCAGTTTTTCATATAGAATGTAGTAGTTGAATTGTATATTAGCTACTAAGTATGAACTTAATGGGTAGGTACTACCCGAATTTAAACTTATAAGACGCTAATATGAAGAAAAAGCTTTTATAAATGAGTTCATATTATGCTACAAAATACTATTAACTACTCTTAATATTCTGTATGATTAACTTTTTCCATTTGACTATTTTGAAGGAAATGGCACCGACTACTCGACACACCGTGAATATGAATGAAGAGGAATTCCTTACTTTTCTAGCTTTAAACATAGCCGCAGTACAGGCTGCGCTACATACCAACAATAACCTTAGATCTAGCAGTACAGGAAATCGTGTAGGATGCACCTATAAAGAATTCACTGCTTGCAAACCTTTGGAATTTGATGGAACCGAAGGACCGATCGGATTGAAACGGTGGACCGAGAAGGTCGAATCGGTGTTTGCCATAAGTAAGTGTACTGAAGAGGACAAAGTGAAGTACGCTACGCATACCTTCACAGGTTCTGCGTTAACATGGTGGAATACCTATCTAGAGCAAGTGGGACAAGACGATGCGTACGCACTACCGTGGTCAGCATTCAAGCACTTGATGAACGAGAAGTACCGTCCCAGAACCGAGGTCAATAAGCTCAAGACAGAACTTAAAGGGTTACGAACCCAAGGATTTGATATTACCACGTACGAAAGACGATTCAAAGAATTGTGCCTATTGTGTTCGGGAGCATTCGAAGATGAGGAAGAGAAGATCGACGCGTTTGTGAAAGGATTACCGGAAAGAATCCAAGAAGATATAAGTTCACACGAGCCCGCCTCCATACAACAGGCATGTAGAATGGCTCACAAACTAGTGAACCAGATTGAAGAAAGAATTAAAGAACAGACTGCTGAAGAGGCCAATGTGAAGCAAGTCAAAAGAAAGTGGGAGGAAAACGGTGATAAGAATCACCAATACAACAACAACAGCAATTACAACAATTATCCCAACAATCGCAACATCAATCGCAACTACAACAAATGACCCAACAACAACAACAACAACAACAACAACAACAACAACAACAACAACAACAACAACAACAACAACAACAACAACAACAACAACAACAACAACAACAACAACAACAACAACAACAACAACAACAACAACAGCAACTACAACAATCGTCCCAACAACAATAATAACCGCAACAACAACAACAACAACAACAATCAGAAGCAGCTATGCCAAAGGTGTGAAAAGTATCACTCGGGGAACTGCACCAAATTTTGCAACAAGTGTAAAAGAAATGGTCATAGCGCGGCGAAGTGTGAGGTCTACGGACCAGGGGTTAATAGAACGAAAGGAACAAATGGTGTCGGAACGAGTAATGGCGGAGCAAGTAGTGTCGGAGCAAGTTATGCCAATGTAGTTTGTTATAAATGTGGAAAATCGGGCCACATTATTAGAAATTGCCCGAACCAGGAGAACACGAATGGACAAGGCCGCGGAAGAGTTTTCAATATTAATGCGGCAGAGGCACAGGAAGACCCGGAGCTTGTTACGAGTATGTTTCTTATTGACAATAAATCTGCTTACGTTTTATTTGATTCGGGTGCGGATAGAAGCTATATGAGTAGAGATTTTTGTGCTAAATTAAGTTGTCCATTGACGCCGTTGGATAGTAAATTTTTACTCGAATTAGCAAATGGTACATTAATTTCAGCAGATAATATATGTCGGAATCGAGAAATTAAACTGGTTAGCGAAACATTTAAGATTGATTTAATACCAGTAGAGTTAGGGAGTTTTGATGTAATAGTTGGCATGGACTGGTTGAAAGAAGTGAAAGCAGAGATCGTTTGTTACGAAAATGCAATTCGCATTATACGAGAAAAAGGAAAACCCTTAATGGTGTACGGAGAAAAGGGCAACACGAAGCTACATCTTATTAGTAATTTGAAGGCACAAAAACTAATAAGAAAAGGTTGCTATGCTGTTCTAGCACACGTCGAGAAAGTACAAACTGAAGAAAAGAGCATCAATGATGTTCCCATTGCAAAAGAATTTCCCGATGTATTTCCGAAAGAATTACCGGGATTACCCCCACATCGATCCGTTGAATTTCAAATAGATCTTGTACCAGGAGCTGCACCAATAGCTCGTGCTCCTTACAGACTCGCACCCAGTGAGATGAAAGAACTGCAAAGCCAATTACAAGAACTTTTAGAGCGTGGTTTCATTCAACCAAGCACATCACCGTGGGGAGCTCCTGTTTTGTTTGTCAAGAAGAAAGATGGTACATTCAGGTTGTGTATCGACTACCGAGAGTTGAACAAACTTGCCATCAAGAACCGCTACCCACTACCGATAATCAACGACTTATTTGATCAACTACAAGGCTCGTCTGTTTATTCAAAGATTGACTTACGTTCCGGGTATCATCAAATGCGGGTGAAAGAAGATGATATTCTAAAGACTGCTTTCAGAACACGTTACGGTCATTACGATTTTATGGTCATGCCGTTTGGTTTAACTAATGCACCAGCTGTGTTCATGGACCTTATGAACCGAGTGTGTGGACTATACCTTGACAAGTTTGTCATTGTTTTCATTGATGACATACTTATTTACTCAAAGAATGACCAAGAAAACGGTGAACATTTGAGAAAGGTGTTAGAAGTATTGAGGAAGGAAGAATTGCACGCTAAGTTTTCAAAGTGTGCATTTTGGTTGGAAGAAGTTCAATTCCTCGGTCACATAGTGAACAAAGAAGGTATTAAGGTGGATCCGGCAAAGATAGAAACTGTTGAAAAGTGGGAAACCACGAAAACTCCGAAACACATACGCCAGTTTTTAGGACTAGCTGGTTACTACAGAAGGTTCATCCAAGACTTTTCCAGAATAGCAAAACCCTTTACTGCATTAACGCATAAAGAGAAGAAATTTGAATGGAATGATGAACAGGAGAAAGCGTTTCAGTTATTGAAGAAAAAGCTAACTACGGCACCTATATTGTCATTGCCTGAAGGGAATGATGATTTTGTGATTTATTGTGACGCATCAAAGCAAGGTCTCGGTTGTGTATTAATGCAACGAACGAAGGTGATTGCTTATGCATCTAGACAATTGAAGATTCACGAACAAAATTATACAACGCATGATTTGGAATTAGGCGCGGTTGTTTTTGCATTAAAGACTTAGAGGCACTACTTATATGGGGTCAAAAGTATTATATATACCGACCACAAAAGTCTTCAACACATATTTAATCAGAAACAACTGAATATGAGGCAGCGTAGGTGGATTGAATTATTGAATGATTACGACTTTGAGATTCGTTACCACCCGGGGAAGGCAAATGTGGTAGCCGATGCCTTGAGCAAGAAGGACAGAGAACCCATTCGAGTAAAATCTATGAATATAATGATTCATAATAACCTTACTACTCAAATAAAGGAGGCGCAACAAGGAGTTTTAAAAGAGGGAAATTTAAAGGATGAAATACCCAAAGGATCGGAGAAGCATCTTAATATTCGGGAAGACGGAACCCGGTATAGGGCTGAAAGAATTTGGGTACCAAAATTTGGAGATATGAGAGAAATGGTACTTAGAGAAGCTCATAAAACCAGATACTCAATACATCCTGGAACGGGGAAGATGTACAAGGATCTCAAGAAACATTTTTGGTGGCCGGGTATGAAAGCCGATGTTGCTAAATACGTAGGAGAATGTTTGACGTGTTCTAAGGTCAAAGCTGAGCATCAGAAACCATCAGGTCTACTTCAACAACCCAAAATCCCGGAATGGAAATGGGAAAATATTACCATGGATTTCATCACTAAATTGCCAAGGACTGCAAGTGGTTTTGATACTATTTGGGTAATAGTTGATCGTCGCACCAAATCAGCACACTTCCTGCCAATAAGAGAAGATGACAAGATGGAGAAGTTAGCACGACTGTATTTGAAGGAAGTCATCTCCAGACATGGAAAACCAATCTCTATTATCTCTGATAGGGATGGCAGATTTATTTCAAGATTCTGGCAGACATTACAGCAAGCATTAGGAACTCGTCTAGACATGAGTACTGCCTATCATCCACAAACTGATGGGCAGAGCGAAAGGACGATACAAACACTTGAAGACATGCTACGAGCATATGTTATTGATTTCGGAAACAGTTGGGATCGACATCTACCGTTAGCAGAATTTTCCTACAACAACAGCTACCATTCAAGCATTGAGATGGCGCCGTTTGAAGCACTTTATGGTAGAAAGTGCAGGTCTCCGATTTGTTGGAGTGAAGTGGGGGAGAGACAGATTACGGGTCCGGAGATTATACAAGAAACTACCGAGAAGATCATCCAAATTCAACAACGGTTGAAAACCGCCCAAAGTTGACAAAAGAGCTACGCTGACATTAAAAGAAAAGATATAGAATTTGAAATTGGAGAGATGGTCATGCTTAAAGTTGCACCTTGGAAAGGCGTTGTTCGATTTGGTAAACGAGGGAAATTAAATCCAAGGTATATTGGACCATTCAAGATTATTGATCGTGTCGGACCAGTAGCTTACCGACTTGAGTTACCTCAACAACTCGCGGCTGTACATAACACTTTCCACGTCTCGAATTTGAAGAAATTTTTTGCTAAAGAAGATCTCACTATTCCGTTAGATGAAATCCAAATCAACGAAAAACTTCAATTCATCGAAGAACCCGTCGAAATAATGGATCGTGAGGTTAAAAGACTTAAGCAAAACAAGATACCAATTGTTAAGGTTCGATGGAATGCTCGTAGAGGACCCGAGTTCTCCTGGGAGCGTGAAGATCAGATGAAGAAGAAATACCCTCATCTATTTCCAGAAGATTCGTCAACACCTTCAACAGCTTAAAATTTCGGGACGAAATTTATTTAACGGGTAGGTACTGTAGTGACCCGAACTTTTCCATTTTTATATATATCAATTGAGATTGATATTTACATGATTAAATGTTTCCAACATGTTAAGCAATCAAACTTGTTAAGACTTGATTAATTGAAATATGTTTCATATAGACAATTGACCACCCAAGTTGACCGGTGATTCAAGAACGTTAAAACTTGTAAAAACTATATGATGACATATATATGGATATATATATATAGTTAACATGATACTATAATAATTAAACATATCATTAAGTATATTAACAATGAACTACATATGTAAAAACAAGACTACTAACTTAATGATTTTTAAACGAGACATATATGTAACGATTATCGTTGTAAAGACATTTAATGTATATATATCATATTAAGAGATATTCATACATGATAATATCATGATAATATAATAATTTAAAATCTCATTTGATATTATAAACATTGGGTTAACAACATTTAACAAGATCGTTAACCTAAAGGTTTCAAAACAACACTTACATGTAACGACTAACGATGACTTAACGACTCAGTTAAAATGTATATACATGTAGTGTTTTAATATGTATTTATACACTTTTGAAAGACTTCAATACACTTATCAAAATACTTCTACTTAACAAGAATGCTTACAATTACATCCTCGTTCAGTTTCATCAACAATTCTACTCGTATGCACTCGTATTCGTACTCGTACAATACACAGCTTTTAGATGTATGTACTATTGGTATATACACTCCAATGATCAGCTCTTAGCAGCCCATGTGAGTCACCTAACACATGTGGGAATCATCATTTGGCAACTAGCATGAAATATCTCATAAAATTACAAAAATATGAGTAATCATTCATGACTTATTTACATGAAAACAAAATTACATATCCTTTATATCTAATCCATACACCAACGACCAAAAACACCTACAAACACTTTTATTCTTCAATTTTCTTCATCTAATTGATCTCTCTCAAGTTCTATCTTCAAGTTCTAAGTGTTCTTCATATATTCTACAAGTTCTAGTTACATAAAATCAAGAATACTTTCAAGTTTGCTAGCTCACTTCCAATCTTGTAAGGTGATCATCCAACCTCAAGAAATCTTCGTTTCTTACAGTAGGTTATCATTCTAATACAAGGTAATAATCATATTCAAACTTTCGTTCAACTTCTTTAACTATAACAATCTTATTTCAAGTGATGATCTTACTTGAACTTGTTTTCGTGTCATGATTCTGCTTCAAGAACTTCGAGCCATCCAAGGATCCGTTGAAGCTAGATCCATTTTTCTCTTTTCCAGTAGGTTTATCCAAGGAACTTAAGGTAGTAATGATGTTCATAACATCATTCGATTCATACATATAAAGCTATCTTATTCGAAGGTTTAAACTTGTAATCACTAGAGCATAGTTTAGTTAATTCTAAACTTGTTCGCAAACAAAAGTTAATCCTTCTAACTTGATTTTTAAAATCAACTAAACACATGTTCTATATCTATATGATATGCTAACTTAATGATTTAAAACCTGGAAACACGAAAAACACCGTAAAATCGGATTTACGCCGTCGTAGTAACACCGCGGGCTGTTTTGGGTTAGTTAATTAAAAACTATGATAAACTTTGATTTAAAAGTTGTTATTCTGAGAAAATGATTTTTATTATGAACATGAAACTATATCCAAAAATTATGGTTAAACTCAAAGTGGAAGTATGTTTTCTAAAATGGTCATCTAGACGTCGTTCTTTCGACTGAAATGACTACCTTTACAAAAACGACTTGTAACTTATTTTTCCGACTATAAACCTATACTTTTTCTGTTTAGATTCATAAAATAGAGTTCAATATGAAACCATAGCAATTTGATTCACTCAAAACGGATTTAAAATGAAGAAGTTATGGGTAAAACAAGATTGGATAATTTTTCTCATTTTAGCTACGTGAAAATTGGTAACAAATCTATTCCAACCATAACTTAATCAACTTGTATTGTATATTATGTAATCTTGAGATACCATAGACACATATACAATGTTTCGACCTATCATGTCGACACATCTATATATATTTCGGAACAACCATAGACACTCTATATGTAAATGTTGGAGTTAGCTATACAGGGTTGAGGTTGATTCCAAAATATATATAGTTTGAGTTATGATCAATACTGAGATACGTATACACTGGATCGTGGATTGATTCAAGATAATATTTATCGATTTATTTCTGTACATCTAACTGTGGACAACTAGTTGTAGGTTACTAACGAGGACAGCTGACTTAATAAACTTAAAACATCAAAATATATTAAAAGTGTTGTAAATATATTTTGAACATACTTTGATATATATGTATATATTGTTATAGGTTCGTGAATCAACCAGTGGCTAAGTCTTACTTCCCAACGAAGTAAAAATCTGTGAAAGTGAGTTATAGTCCCACTTTTAAAATCTAATATTTTTGGGATGAGAATACATGCAGGTTTTATAAATGATTTACAAAATAGACACAAGTACGTGAAACTACATTCTATGGTTGAATTATCGAAATCGAATATGCCCCTTTTTATTAAGTCTGGTAATCTAAGAATTAGGGAACAGACACCCTAATTGACGCGAATCCTAAAGATAGATCTATTGGGCCTAACAAACCCTATCCAAAGTACCGGATGCTTTAGTACTTTGAAATTTATATCATATCCGAAGGGTGTCCCGGAATGATGGGGATATTCTTATATATGCATCTTGTTAATGTCGGCTACCAGGTGTTCACCATATGAATGATTTTTATCTCTATGTATGGGATGTGTATTGAAATATGAAATCTTGTGGTCTATTATTATGATTTGATATATATAGGTTAAACCTATAACTCACCAACATTTTTGTTGACGTTTTAAGCATGTTTATTCTCAGGTGATTATTAAGAGCTTCCGCTGTCGCATACTTAAATAAGAACGAGATTTGGAGTCCATGCTTGTATGATATTGTGTAAAAACTGCATTCAAGAAAATTATTTTGTTGTAACATATTTGTATTGTAAACCATTATGTAATGGTCGTGTGTAAACAGGATATTTTAGATTATCATTATTTGATAATCTACGTAAAGCTTTTTAAATCTTTATTGATGAAATAAAGGTTATGGTTTGTTTTAAAATGAATGCAGTCTTTGAAAAACGTCTCATATAGAGGTCAAAACCTCGCAACGAAATCAATTAATATGGAACGTTTTTAATCAATAAGAACGGGACATTTCACATAGAGCTCCGACATATAAGGGAAAATATTAAGCCTGATAACAACACCAAAATTACAAACCGTGTATATCAATACGTATTGCAACGTAAAGACATGGGAGAATTAAAAACATTATAACCCCAAGGGAATAGTAGAAGAAAACAAATTCCTCTGGTGGTAAATGAAAAAGAAGAATGACTGTATATATGGTCAATATAATAACAAGGATCAGAACTGGATTAAGCATTTCCTTAATCTTTTGGAAGTTTGAATTGAGAAAGAAAGTATAGAAGTGGTGAAGATAATGAAATGGAAGAAGCTAATTTATAGCAAAATTCCAAACACAGCAATCGAGGCAATTCACCGCATTTAATAAAAGAAAATCCTAAATTCCTTAATTACTGGAGAATCAAATCTTATAGATTATGAAGATTTCTTTAAATCCCTTAATTTCCGGAAATCAACTTTAACCATGTCAAAAGTTAAAGGAAACAGATATTTCATCATTTCACTATTTTATGATAGCTTCATTTATACTCTTCCTGTAATCGAATCATTTTATCCATATTATTCAAAGATGACAAAACTTTATTTTTCAACTTATATTCATCATTAAAATATTCTTGTTGTAAACAATGAAGATCTCTATCAAATTTCACGACTATGATTTTCTTGAACTCCTCTTTGTTTTGTCTATTGTGGCATAAACGCTCAAGGCTTTTAAATAAGCTCACTATTATTCATAACACATTTCATGTGTTCAGTTTACTGAAATGCTTGTATAGCACCATCATCCCTTTTGAAAATAACCTAGTCAAATGACACTCTTGTTAATCCTTTAGATAACCTCCGCATTAATGATAAAATGCACTTCAATGAAGAACCTGTAGAAATTATGGTTCGTATGATTTAAACTCTTGAAATAAAACAATATTCTATCCGTTGGAATTCACGAAAGGCCCCGACCATACCTGGGAACGTGAAGACCAAACAAAACGTAAATATCCTCGTCTATGTACGAACAACGCCGATTGATGGCAACAACTAAATTTCGGGACGAAATTTCTTTTAACAGGTAGGTACTATGACAACCCGGAAATTTCTGACTAAATTTAAACCTAACTTTTATATGATTCCAACGATTCACGAACAATTTTATATATATATATATATATATATATATATATATATATATATATATATATATATATATATATATATATATATATATAAATTAAAAATGTTACGTGTTATAATAATTTCTATTATTTAAACGATTTTGAAATAAACTTTAAAATATAATTGTTTTGAAAAACTAAATATTAAATAAATATTTCAAAATGAATATATATATATATATATATATATATATATATATATATATATATATTTCAATGTAATGAATTAGTAAAAAGAAAATAATACTTATCATGTAGTAAATGTAATAATAATAATAATAATAATAATAATAATAATAATAATAATAATAATAATAATAATAATAATAATAATAATAATAATAATAATAATAATAATAATAATAATAATAATAATAATAATAATAATAATAATGAGACTAAAAAGAATCCTAAACAAATACATCCTTATGTTGACTAAAAATAAATAAAAGAGTATAAACTAGTACATCCTTATGTTGACTAAAAATAAAATTATAAACTAGCATATATATATATATATATATATATATATATATATATATATATATATATATATATATATATATATATATAGTCAATTTTGGTACATAAAGTATGTATTTTTATATTGAAATTTTAGGCTATAAATACTCATGAATGCAAGCATTAAACTTGCACTATTTCTCACACTTACAAAGTGTTTCTTTCTTTCTCTCCATTATCATCTTTGTTCTTACACTTCATTATTAGTATTCTTAATCAAGAATCAAACCACTAAAGGTAGTTATAAGCCTACTGAATTATAACATAATGAAACCACTAAAGGTAGTTATAAGCCTACTGAATTATAACATATTATTATTTATACATAAAATACTACGACGAAGTCAAGAGCGGGTCATTTCAAAACGGGTTTTATGAGCGGGATAGAACTAAGGAAAGTATGGGTTATAGCTATGGAGGTTATGGGTATTGTTCGTGAGGTCAACAAAGCATTTGTAATGTCCCTTACATCTGCGTACTTTTTCCTGCAATATTGAGCCACAATATTGATACGTGAGTGATGTTTCCATTTTCAATTATTATTATTATTACTATCGTTATTATCACCAAGGTTATAATCATGATAACGTGCACTATATATGAACCTCAACTCTACTTAAGGCCTAGGGTGACCGTTGGTACCACTATGGGACGCTTGTGGATTTCGAATGCCAAACTTAGATTTTGGTCGAGAAATCCTGGGCCAACCGGTAAAAATAGATCATTCAAGTGACTTGGCGGTGGCATAGATGTTTGGGTATGGTGCACAATATCAAACCCGACTATAGTAATTATACACTCACTAAGTGAACAACACTTAGTCACTTACACACTTAATAAGTGGTGGACTTATTAAGAACAACTCACTAGTATTCAACACTAACTTACTAAACATGGAAACTTACTAAAAGTGGAAACTTTCCATAGATAGTAACCTTTCCGAAAATGGAATTTCTTTCAGAAAACCATTATCATTGGTATAGTTACCATACTTATGTCTATTAGAAAACATCTGATCGTACATTCTATCTCTAGGTTGAGATCCCGGTCACTTATTTCCATTCATTTCATTCCTTTCAAGGAATACTTCAACTGTTATTTTTCGTGAGTTCTCATAGTTCCCTTTTTATCTATATTTTTGGGCTGAGAATACATGCGCTACTTTTATAACTATTTTTATGAAATGAATACAAATACTAAAAGTGATTTTTCGTGAGTTTATAGATCCCTTTTACTCTTTATATTTTTGGGCTGAGAATACATGCGCTACTTTTATAACTGTTTTTATGAAATGAATACAAATACTAAAACTGATTTTTTGTGAGTTTTCATAGCTCCCTTTATAAATATTTTTGGGCTGAGAATACATGCGCAACTTTTATAACTGTTTTACACGTTAGACACAAGTACCAACTATTAAACTATGCTATACCAGGCTATGTCCTGCAAAGTCCCTACAGTGATATTTTTAATTGCTCGTTGAACGCATTCTTAATTATTGAGGGTAGGCCTATCGGGACTAACGTCCCCGATACATTTGACTAAGTCTTTGTATTACTTAATAATGAAATTAAACCGACAAGTATAAACTACAACTTGTCTTGGGGCAAACTTGAACGTTTAGTCTAAATATCACGCACTGGCATAACTTTTTGATCCTGCGGGAGATCAACTTGACTGGATCTGAGTGATCTAGTTATGAAAACAAATCTTGTGGTCTAACACTATTACTGAAATCATTATTTATGACAAACCTATGAACTCACTCAACCTCGTGTTGACTTTTTAAGAATGTTTATTCTCAGGTACTTAAGTATTGCTTCCGCTGTATATCTGCCGCTCTGATGATGATTGCTTGCTATGCTTGGAGTCATGCATTTTATATCATATCAATTAAAGACATTTAATGCATTGTTCATTAAATACAATGTAATATATTTATCTTCCGCTGCAAAACTCAATAAAACGTCTCATATAGAGTCGTTCTCGTTTATACAACTGTGATTTGATATATTTAGTGACGTTATTCTTCCAGACCCTAACTGGGGACGTCACATCACTAAAACACATCAACCGCAAGCAAATAAACTATATACATAGGTGCATTAATATTCCACTCATCTTGATCACTTAGATGAGCTAACACGAGTTAGAGCTTCACTAGTAATTTGGAAGCACTTCACCTAGCACACAAATCACAACACCAAGCTATGAACACCAATAGCTTGACCCAAAACACACAAGTGCAATTTTGACCAATTGCACTTTAATGACCCAACTAGGTTAACCAAGACCTCAACACATCTAAGCACTAATGACTAGTGATTATAACCCAAATTCACCCAAAATGACTTAGGGTCAAGTGCTTGAAGCACTTCTTGACCTATAACCACAAGTGAAAATTTCAACCCATTTGCACTTGACTTCTCTTGACTAGGTCAATCTAAACCTAAACGCTTGCAACTACCAATAATTAGTGGTTTAAGACTCAAACACTTTGACCCATTTTAATACAAAACCCATTTTGACCCAATTTAGGGCTTATACCAAAAAATAAAATTAACACTAACACCCACATCACTAGTTCATTAGTTTTCTAGTGATTTAGAAGAACATGCAAGACTTGAATCTCACAAATTCGTCATCCAAATCCTAGTTCACCAAATAGGGTTCATTCACTCAATTTACACCCCAAGAACCCCAATTTCACAAGGAAATGGGTCTTAGACTCAACATCAACCCCAAACCCGAACCCATACACGAAATTAAGCACAATTACTCGGATTTAGGGCTTACCACAAGTGTAGATTAAGGGTAGGTAGTAGCTAAACTAAGATTGAACTTCAATTTGGGGATGGATCTGATTCTTCTTCACAAAAACCCAATTTCTCACTCTACAATTACTTGTCTCTCTAAGTTGGGGTGTTTGATGGAGTAAAATGAGGATAAGAGACTGATTTGGGTCAGTCTTCTAACCCCTAAACTGACCCTATGCAATATTGCACACTAGTCCTTCTTATTTTCAATTTTTACAAAACAGCACCAGTTCCCGCTAGTTAGAGCGGCGCGCTAATAAGTGGAGCGGCGCTCCACTATGCTGCGGCTGGACCAGAATGTTACAGTATGTCTCTACTAATCTGTCCAAAACAATTTCTTGTAATGTTTGGGTAGAAGAATACAATGGTAATCCATTGAATAATTACCTTTTCGAAGAAGAACACATTAATTCCCATAATGCTTCGATTACAAAGAATCCAAATAATTCTGTTTTTTCTTCCTTAGAAAATGAGGATCATCATGTTGTTTCTTCACAAGAAAAAAAGCTGGAAGATGATGAGTTCAAAGATCGGGGGGTTAATTCAAATTTAAAAACAATAATACCCCAATTTCCCTTGCAGAAAGTCAAGAAAAGTTATTTACCATAATGATGTTTATGTTGCCTCTTTAAATCAAATTAAAGAAAAGTTGTCCAAGGAACCATCGGATAATGTTCTTTGTGGGGATAAGTCAATCCTTTACTCTGACTTACGTTATTCTGATGTATTGAAAAGCACAAGAAAGTTGAACATTCTTCATAATTCAGTTGCTCCCCTATCACCTTTTAGTACATCTCCCACACTAAAGCATAAACATATGTCGACACCTTTTTCTAACCTTCCTGACACCTCAAAATTGACCCATGATAATTCCCATCCTACCATTTCTTCCTTTGCAAATGAATTAGTCAACAAAATACCCACAGATAACTATCCACACGAGAATTGTGGGGGTAAAGATTGTCGAGCCTCTTACGCACTTGAAAGAAAAAACATTAAGAAGATAAGGAATTAAGGGAAATCGAAACCTCTTCTTCAAACCAAAAAAACTGTGTCAAACTCAATAAAGCCCAAACCAAGAAGAATGCCTTAAATGAAGAGATTTGTGATACCTCTATGCTTTTTGAAACAATGTTGTTTCGACTCAGATGTTGCTCTACTTCATTCAAAAAAGACTAATGGTAGTAAGACCAGTTGCAAGCCTAATGTTAACAAAAAAGACCAACAAAAGGAAGACCTTCAAAAATTTGAAGAACTTATGAATTGCATCGAAGGCAACGGGTTAGCATCTTTCAAGAAAAAAGAATGAGAGTGGCTTCTTGGTACACCCTGGGATCGGGGCCTCGACAATAATTCACGAGGTCATATAATTGGCATAATGGCCAATCTTTGTCTAGTCCATTTATTTGCAATTCAAGAAACAAAATTTAAGAAAGTCTCTCGACCCTCTTTGAACGCAATTTGGAAGCATTCACCTTTTCAATATATTCAAATATGCTCACATGGTCGATCGGTTGTGTCATGTTCTTGGCATACACCATCTACTAAAACCATCAGCAAGAAAGATGAGTATATAAAAGGGTTCGAATGTTTAAGTAGTAGTTTTTTATCGATTCATTCATCTTGTTTCATTTGGTGTTCAAAAGAACTTGTGGAGTTGTGCAAAGCAGGCAATTTATAGTTAATATTTAAAGCTATTTCATCAAGTGTTGTAAGATAAATGTACTTGTAATTGGAGTCATCATCATCAACTTCGATTTTTTTTCAATTTTATGGTGGAATTCAAGAGTTTGAAGTTATGAAATTCAAACAGAGATTTTAGAAGAATCTCTAATATGCATCATAGAAGGAAAGGATCCTCCGGAAAATATTTTAATCGAAATTATAGTACTCCTTTTATCTTTTAAAGTGAGCATTATCGTGGAATTTTCGATGGGTTATTACGGCCTCGATTTTGGTATTCCCTTCCGATTGGTATTGAATTGGAGTTATTGACAAAAAGTTTTAGAGGTTAATTGATCCGGCTACAAGTTAGGCCATTTTGTTTTGAATGACAAGTTATTGGTATCGAATACTCTCATGTGTCACGCACGCACACGCTTTCGGGCAGAAATCTGAACCGAGTTACAAAGATCCGAACCATAAACCATCCCGAGGGGAAGACGAGTCGGAACTTGGTCTTGAATAAGGGTCGGTAACAGTGGCGAAGCCAGAAAATTTGATCGATGGTGTCAGTAAATAATATTTAATTCTTTATTAAAGATTAAAAGTACTAATTTTCTATGATGTAATAGATTACTAATATCGACTAGTAAAAAAATGGACTAGAAAAACCAATGCGAAATTAAATTAAGGTTTATCAACATAAAGCCTCTCATAAACATGTTATGTTTTATGTATTCCACCAATTTGTAATTTATTAATGTATGGTTTTTTTCTATAATAATATTATTGAAAATATAATTAATACAAAGTAATAAATTTGATAAAATTAAATTGATGTATGAGAAGAAAGAAAAGTAACAGGTGTAATAAATAAGAAGTGAGCTTCAAGTGGGAGTTTTGGCAATTAAAAAAAAGAATAGTTGAGGGGAATTGAACTTGCACCGAAACGTATGGTTGCAAAATCATTCCAACCACTTAAGTAGTTTGACTTTTATGTTCAAACTGCATGGTATAAATATATGTTTCGAAATTTCGATGGTGTCATTTGCACCCATCACTTATAACGTGGCTTCGCCACTGGTCGGTAAAACATCCTCGGGAAAATTCGGGCCACTAACGCTTGCGAGAAACGACTTAGTTTACAATGGGAGGTACTAAGTGTTGGTCAAGTATTTTTTTTTTTTTTGACTAAAATAACGATTAGTGTTAAAATTGGGATACCTTCATCAATAAATGAAGGATCCAAAAAACCGATACAACAAACTCGACGACCATTAAGGCTCAAAAAGAGAAAACATTCAAGAACAAACCTAAAACTAGCTAACTCTATCCGAGCCCAAAACTCTAATGGTCATAACATCAACCATGCCAAACAAACCAACATGGTAATACAAATCGATACAACAATACAAGACAAACATTAATCGCAATAAACCTATAACGCATACAAATAAAAACAGGTGACTAGGAGGCGCCCTTACCATTGGGTTTATCCGAACGTGATGTCATCCCTTCGAGCTTATTAATATGGATACCTTTGCCACTGCGCGACATGAATTGATAGGTAATAATGTTCGATGAGCTACTTTTAATACGAACACCCTCGCATGGTGGAATCTCCTCCCGATCCACCAAATCTTGAAAAAAACCTTTTTTAATAGCAATTGAGGAACCATCATTAATAACTTACACACCAATAGCTTCCGAAGTACTTGCTTTGTTAGCATCCAAACAAACCGCTTCTTCTTCGTCTTTTAAAGACAACCCGCCGCTTGATTTCTTCCCCTTCTGTTTTCTTTTTCTGACTTTCGATGGCTTGGGATCAACAACTTTCTCAACATTAACCGACTCAACAGCGGATCCAGGGGGTGGACCATTATCTAATGAACTGTTAGAGACTAAAACATCTACGGATCCATGATCTTCCACCACAGGAACAACTGGTACCGAAACAAGATCAGTCAAAGGAGTATTTCGCTCAGAAACTGTAGCAGAAACAGTGTCCAAACTTCTTGTTTTTCTAAAACCGCAGCATTTTCAACACTTCCAACCTGTACTCCGACTTCAGTACCTACTTCCAAGGTTGAAAAAGACGTGAGACGGGGCCAAAACGTTAGCGACCTCAAAACGTCGCAACGGAAAAAACGGGGTCGAAACGGGGTCGAAACGGATGTTGACTAACGTTGACTTATATATATATATATATATATATATATATATATATATATATATATATATATATATATATATATATATATATATATATATATATATATTTTAGTGACTCGAACTTTTTCATGTTATATATTAAATGAAAAATATATTTGTATGATTAAATGTTTCCAACATGTTAAGCAATCAAACTTGTTAAGACTTGATTATTTGAAATGTGCTTCATATAGACAATTGACCACCCAAGTTGATCGGCGATTCACGAACGTTAAAAATTTGTAAAAACTACATGATGATATATATATGGATATATATATAGTTAACATGAGATTATAATAAGTAAGTATCTCACTAAGTATATTAACAATGAGTAATATACATAAAAATGAGTTTATTGAATTAAGAAACTCGAAACTATATATATAACGATTATCGTTATAACAACGTCTTACTAAATACATATGAATCATATTAAGATATTGATACACTATGTTTAACATGATAAAATGATAATTAAGTATATCATTAAGTGTGTTAACAATGAACTACATATGTAAAACAAGACTACTAACTTAAGAATTTCGAAACGAGGCATATATGTAACGATTATCGTTGAAACGACATTTTAATGTATATATATATCATATTAAGATATATTCATACATTATAATATCATGATAATGTAATAATTTAACATCTCATTTAAGTATAATAACAATGGATTAATTACCTTTAACAAGATCGTTTACTTAAAGGTCTTAAAACAACACTTACATGCAATGACTAACGGTGACTTAACGACTCAGTTAAAATGTATATTGATGTGTGTCGCGAGGGGTACGAAATAGTATTATTTTTAATACAAAATACTACAAAATATGACACAAGTTTTATTAATTTACGGATGGGATATACCTAAACCTTGCTACAACACTATAGGCAGTGTACCTAATCGTAGAGTAGTGTAGTTTTTAGTAAGTCCGGTTCGTTCCACAGGGAGCTGGTGATACTTACTATATTTTTAACTATATTTATACAAAATATATATAATTATATAAGTAGTAATATTATTATAAAAGGGGGGTTTTACCGTTTAATGACCGGTTTGTCGATTCTATATTTTAAGCGTAAAGATAAATGACGATAATTAAAGTGCGTAAAATAATGACAATAAATAAAATGACAGTAAATAAAATTGTGAGTAATAAAATGACAGTAAATAAAGATACGATGAGAAATATAATAAAAGAATTATGCTTATTTAAACTTCCGTAATCATGATGTTTGACGTGTTGATTTTAATTTATTACCATGGGTTAATTGTCCTTTGTCCTGGTTTATTTGATACGTCTATCTGGTTTTTGTCCATAATAGTCCATCGGTCATAAATATAAAGTGCGAGTATCCTCGTCAAATTACCCTTATACCCGAAGTCAAATATTCCAACTGATTAAGGATTTAAACTGTGACGCAGTTATCACTTCTGTCAACAATTACACCAGTTATCACTGTATGTAATCCACCCCTGTTTTAATTAGTTTATGAATATTAATTCATCCACTTGATCAGAATGAATAATCAATTACCCAACCCAATTGATTAATTAAATGATTATAACAGATTCCATATGAACATCACTAAATAGGACAACCATAATCATTATTAATTATTAGGTTAATTAATTTGAAGATAGGTTCGACAGACTCCAATGAGTTGTCACTCAATTAGACAATACCCCCCATCTATTAATAGTCAATAGTTCAATTTCCACAAGTGTCGGTCTTTTGCCCAAACCTTAATTATGGTACAAAGCCCAATTACCCAATTTTAGTAATTAGCCCAACATCATGATTACTTCGTTTTAAATAAGCATAATAATAACTTAGCTACGAGACATTAATGTAAAAAGGTTGAACATAACTTAGAATGATTAAAAATAGCGTAGCGTTACACGGACAGAATTTCGACTTACACACTCAAACGATCTCTATCATAAATCTTATTATTATCATAATTTAAAATTAAAATTAAGATTATTGTTATATCTGATTACATTAACATTATGATAGAGAATTATAGATATAAATTATAGATATTGATATTGATAGATAGAAAAATAAGAAAAAGATAGAAAAAATGATCGAAAAAAGTATTCCTCTATCGATCGTAATACGTCGCCTTTTATAGGCAAATTATAAATTTGAATTTTCGCTTATGACCCCTGAACTATGCTCAATTAACAACTTTTTATTATTTAATATTATTCTTATTATGAATTATTTAAATATTATATTTTATTCTTGTGCATAGTTGACTCGTAATTTTTACACCGTTGCGTCGAGCGTTGAGAGTTGACTCTGGTCCCGGTTTCGGATTTTCGAACGTCCTTTCGTACAATTTTATATTGTGTACTTTGCGTTTTGTAACTTGTACTCTTGTCATTTTTAGACGTTCCTCATCAATATTTTGAACCTTTTTAATTGTATCTTGTACATTTGAGCATTTTGGACCTTTTTGTCTTCAAATCTTCGTTTTCGCCTTTTGTCTTCGCACTTATTTAAAATAAACGAATATTACTTGAAAATGGAACAATTGCAACTAAAATCTTGTCTTTCTTGGGGGATTTTGCTATGAAATATATGTTCCTTTTTAGCCTTATCAATATCCCCACACTTGAGCGTTGCTTGTCCTCAAGCAATACAGTCTTGAAATAATATAATACATCACACGAATCACTTCTTTATTCTTCACACTTTGTACATTAGTGATTTTGATAGAGCGGTATAAACAATGATATTAACAATAGAACCATGGTTAAAGGTGGTTGTGCCATCCACAGTTGCCTTGGGTTTAGGTCAACGACACTTGCAATCAAATAGCCGATTTACTTTCGGTTTCCAAAGCAAAGTGCACATTTGAAAGGCGGTTTACAGTCCCACATGACTATAAAAATTTAGATCCTTTAG
Source organism: Rutidosis leptorrhynchoides (assembly GCF_046630445.1). NCBI lineage: Eukaryota > Viridiplantae > Streptophyta > Magnoliopsida > Asterales > Asteraceae > Rutidosis > Rutidosis leptorrhynchoides. Next base: position 373,436,525 of record NC_092333.1, on the reverse strand, counting down.
GAAATAGGATCTTTGTGAAAACATTTGATCTTTTGAAAATTCAAGCTAGATTTTACCCTAGACAAGTTTTCTGATTTGACCCACTATCGGTGTTGCAAAATATGTTTGTGGATCAATATTTTGGCTAAAACTTTTAAGTTCGTGTAATCCACTGCTATCCCGGTATCGGAAAGCACACATCCAATTTACTTGTTCCGTATATTACCTTTCGGTAAACTACCGTCCGGTTGTAAAGGAAAGCGATGAACAAGAAACTGTTAAGGCAATGTCCCGTGACATGCATTTGATTATGGTCTTTTAACGTGTCGGATGCTAGTACTATCCTTGGTAGGAGCAATAGTAAAGATCATCCTTTGATTTTTCGGTCTGGCACAAGGTCCTGTCTGCGACCATGCTATGCAACCACCGTTCTTACGGTTGACACCCGATTTGGTTCAGGTGACCTAATGAATTCCAGGTGAATTCCTAGGATTTTACGTTCAATGGTAATGAACGCATTGAAAATGGGTTTTCAGAAAACAAATCGGTTTATAATTTTGATCAAAATATTTTCTCGTTCAAGCTCGAGTTTAGATATCATCGAATTCCATGAGTTTAAATTCTCAATCTTTAAGGTCAATCTCAAGGATTGAGTAATATCAGGCTTAAAAGCTGATTTTTAATCTTTAAGGAGATTATCCTTTCTGGGGATCTGATTCATTAGTCTTATCCAGCTAATTTGCATGGTGCCCCCCCATTGTACGAGATAAATCCTTCTCATGGTTAGGATAAATCTGACCACTTGGCGACCCTGTTTAATGCTGAGGTCCGTGGATTTCCTGCTGATTTTAGTGATGACTTTTCTAGATTTTTCGTCAACCTACAGCTGGTCTGGACGACAACTTCATGACCTAAATCAATAAGCGCGTGTCTTTTTCGGAAGACTTTACTTCCTTCAAATGATGGAATTGATTCATCGTGTAGATCCATCTTTCTTTCAAAAGTATTATAGTAAATCGGGTAAAACTGATTAGTATCATCCAAAACAAAAGTACCTGCAATAATCTTGTACAGAAACATGTGATAGATAGTTTTTAATTGAATAACTTGGTACATTCTCCCCACACTTAGTTTCTTTCTTTGCTTTTTTTATTCTCCTTTATTCCATTTTAAATGAATTCAATCGTTTTAGGGTGTTTCTCAATTTATGTCCTTTCCGAGGTAACGATAATTTCGGCATTAACACCTAGTTTTATCGTTCATAAATATGTATAAACATGATTTTGAATTCATTTAGTTAAAAAATTTTAAAATTTTCATAATATTTAGAAAATAAGCCAAGTATAAACCCGAGAGAATTTATAACCCTTCCCCACACTTGAGATCATGCAATGCCCTCATTTGCATGAAATCAGACTATAATTATAAATTCATGAGGGTGATTAGTGTAGGAAAGTGATTAAAAATACCCAGTTTGTAATTACAAAGCTCGTCGAATGATAGATGGCTCGCCTCATCATTCATTCCTTCATCTATTATATCATATTTGTTGTTTTGCGTCTTGTCGTCAAAATTAGTACCTTTTGCTGAACTTTAATGACAGTCTTTGAAAGTGCATTGTTTTACCCTGTTTTGTACATAAGATAAAATACAAACATATATATATATATATATATATATATATATATATATATATATATATATATATATATATATATATATATATATATATATATATATATATATATATATATATATATATATATATTTGAAGTTTGGTTTATAACCCCACTTTTCAAAAATTTATAAAGTATAATATTTTTGGCATACTTTAAATCAATAAAATTAAAAATAATGATAACAAAATTTGTCGCCCCGTCCTCAGGTAAAGCAATTTCGGCTCAACGACCTAGTCTTTAACTCACGACGAATTTTAGAAATCATTTTTTCAACTTAATGAATTAAAGTAAATTTTGTTTTTAAAAACTTAAATTAAAATGCATATTAATTTCATAAAAAACCTACAAAACAAAAATTCAGAATGGAGGGAGAAAACTAGTTCTTTAGTGTCTGCTAGCGGAAAAGACCAATCGGGTTCCATTCTCGGAACTACACGAGAACAGAACAACTAACTCTAGATAGCATTTTCTTTTTAGAACATTTGAATCTCCCCACACTTAGGTAGCCGTGGTGTCAAAATTGTGATTAACTTCATCGTTAATTTCTCTTGGTCCATAATCAACTTGCATATCCGTGACTTTTTCTTTAAGCCATTGGTCGGATTCCTGTGTAATATCCACAATTTCAACTAGTTTCTCCTTTTCTTTAGGTGATAGATTGGATACTAACCGGTTACATAACTTAAAGTTCCCCTTGGTTCTAGCATCGCGAATCCGTTTAATAAGTTTCTTCATTGAACTATTAATAACGGGATCATTTAATTTCGTATCAACAACGGGGTTCTTTGTTGTCATGTCATCATTAGGTGTTACTTCATTTTCCCCACACTTAGGCGTTTCATTATTGCTAAGTATTACCGTTGGAGTTGGTAAAACAACATGGTTCTTACCAATCGTTTTTGCTGGTTCAACGGTTTTGGTTGGTGGAGATTTAGTCTTTCGAATCATAAAGGTGATCGATTTGTCACCACTACTAAGTGTCATTCTACTATTTCCTACATCAAATAACGCCCCGGTGGACGCTAAGAATGGTCGACCTAAAATTAGAGGAATGTTTGAGTCCTCTTCTATGTCAATGACAATGAATTCGACTAGAAAGGTTAAATTACCTACTTGAATGGGTAGGTTGTCAGCAATTCCAACTGGGTGCTTAATGGTTTGATCAAAGAGTCGAACACTCATATCCGTTGGACTTAACTTACCTACACCTAATCTCTTATATAATGAAAGAGGCATAACACTTACACTTGCACCTAAATCTGCTAGTGCATCATACATGAAACAATCACTAAGTAGACAAGGAACAATAAATTCACCCGGATCACCTATCCTAGGAGGAGGTTTTGGTGGAACTGTCTTCACCGGGTTTATATTTACGGCTTTTGTTTCTTGCACTTTCTTATTCTTTTTCTTCTTCTTCTTTCCAGAGGTATCACAATCTTTATTACCTATCACTTGCTCATACTCAACTCCTTTTCTTGGAAACGGGATGGGTGGTTTGTATGGTGCCACCACTGGCTTTACATACTCGGGTGGTGGTGGTGTAACTTCTTCATTGTTACTCTCATCTAAAACCTTCCCATCTTCTGGTGCTGGTTTTTCAGAATTTGTTGAAACCATATTAACATTCTCATTTCGAGGATTTACTTTAGTATTACTCGGTAGCTTTCCTTGTTCCCTCTCACTCATTAAGCTAGCAAGAGTACCTACGTGTTTTTCTAGATTCAAAATGGAAGCTTGTTGAGTTCTTAATGACTGATCAAACCTCTCATTCGTTTGGGATTGAGATGTAATAAATTGTGTTTGAGATTCAACTAGCTTTACCATCATTTCTTCTAGATTTGGCTTTTTCTCTTCGGTTTGTTGTTGTGGTTTATATAAGCCAGGTCTTTGTTGATTGAAAGTGTTGTTTTGAGTTGGTTGGTTATTCGGACCTTGTTGGTTATACCAGTTATTTTTGGGTCCTTTTGGATTGTAAAGAATGTTTTGATTTCGATTTAAGTTTAGCCTTGGCGGTTGATAATTATTTTGATAATTATTTCCCGGCCTTTGGTTCATATAGGAAACATTCTCTCGTTGTTCCATCGTTGGTTCAATGTGACAATCTTTCAATAAGTGTGGTCCACCGCATTGCTCACAACTGATTCGTATTGCGTGAATATCTTTATTCATCTTTTCCATTCGTCTTTCGAAAGCATCTATTTTTGCGGAAACGGAATCAAAGTCATAGCTAGAATCGGCTCTAGCCACTTTAGATGAACGATAAATATCTTTTTCTTGGTGCCACTCATGTGAGTGGGAAGCAGTATTATCAATAATTTTGTAAGCATCAGTTTCGGTTTTCTTCATAATAGAACCACCAGCTGCTATATCTATGTCTTTCCTTGTAGTGATGTCGCATCCTTGGTAGAATATTTGTACTATTTGGTAAGTGTCTAAACCGTGTTGAGGACATCCTCTCAACATCCTTCCGAATCTTGTCCACGCCTCATATAATGTTTCATTTGGCTTTTGCGCGAACGTAACAATTTCTCCTTGAAGTCTCACGGCTTTGGATGCAGGAAAGAATTGTTTAAGAAATTTGTCAACTAAAACATCCCATGTATCAATCGCCCCTTCAGGTAACGATTCTAACCAATCTTTGGCTTCTCCCTTTAAAGTCCAGGGAAACAACATGAGATAGATCTGCTCATCCTCAACTTCTCGGATTTTGAATAGTGTACAAATTCTTTTAAACGTACGAAGGTGTTCGTTAGGATCTTCATTCGGTGCACCACTGAATTGGCATTGGTTAGTTACCATGTGTAGAATTTGTCCTTTGATTTCATAATCTGGCGCATTAACTTCTGGCTTAATAATGGTGTGACCTTGGCCCGTGCGTGTGGCTCTCATTCGATCTTCCATACTTAGAGGTTCCGTTACTTCCATAATTGAATTTGTTGAATACGAATCACTAGAGGATTCTGATTTAATGGTTTGTGGCTCAGGAGGAATAATTAGTGGTTCAGGATCTTGGAATTGTCCTTGAATATGCTCCGGGTTCTTAATTGTGAAGTCGGGTTCAAAAGATGGATTATCGGAAATTTGAATTGGAGTACTTGGTCGACTGGATGACGATTCTAAAGAAAAATCAACGGCGGTTATATTTGCTAGATGTCTTGATCGAGTTACAGGTGGTGAACGTATGAAAGGTGGTGAACGTCTTGCTCGGTGCATTCACTGAATATCCTATTAGTTTTTAAAAAGGAAAGAAAAATTATATAAGTTATCCAATCAATAGACTTTTCTGATTTTGCCCACGTTTCGAATAGCCAAAAGATGCAGCAGAGGGGCAGGATTCGTTTGGTGTCAATATAATTGAGGACTGTTTGGCTCCAATAACCCGGTCCACGTACAAATTCAACTATTACTACGAACCAGAAAATTTTGATGTCTATCAATTTAACCACTTAAAATAAATTTTCGTAATTTTAAGAAATTTAGAGAAGAAGTAGAAAAAATTCTAAGTCCTAAAAACTAGAATGGCGAGAAATAAGAGAGAAAAAGATTGCGCGTCGAAAAGTGTCGAAAAATGAAAAAGACGAAGAGTGGTTTGTAAACACGCGGTTAATTCAACCTTATAACTATCACTATCTTAAAATTAAAACTACAAATAGAGATCACTAATTGGAATTGTAATTGATACATAGGTAAACGGCGTCGAAAGATAAATAAAAATAAGAAAGTAGCACGAAAAATGGCGTCGCAAAATTCTAAAGCACCTAAAACTTAGTCTAAGGAATAAGCACTTAAGGGATTTTACGGCAAAGCCTAAAAATTCTAGAAGTAAAAAAAATACTACGGCAAAAAACTAGACTTAATACTAAAAGTTGTAACTAGATTCTATAAATCTAAAGGTAATAAAACTAAAAAAAAAACATTTTTTTTATAGACAAAATCTTAAAAAAATATATTTTTTTAAAAATATATATATATTTTTTTTAGATACGTTTTTTTTTTTTACGTTTTTTTTTTTTTTTTAAAGAAAAACGATAGTGGGAACAAAGATAGTGGTTTTTTTTTTTTTTAAAAAAAACTAGTACAACAAAAGAGGGACAAAGCGTGTCATTTTTTTTTCTTTTTTTTTTTACAAATATAAATTAAAAATATAGTGTTTCGCCGAGTTCCCCGGCAGCGGCGCCAAAAACTTGAAGTGTGTCGCGAGGGGTACGAAATAGTATTATTTTTAATACAAAATACTACAAAATATGACACAAGTTTTATTAATTTACGGATGGGATATACCTAAACCTTGCTACAACACTATAGGCAGTGTACCTAATCGTAGAGTAGTGTAGTTTTTAGTAAGTCCGGTTCGTTCCACAGGGAGCTGGTGATACTTACTATATTTTTAACTATATTTATACAAAATATATATAATTATATAAGTAGTAATATTATTATAAAAGGGGGGTTTTACCGTTTAATGACCGGTTTGTCGATTCTATATTTTAAGCGTAAAGATAAATGACGATAATTAAAGTGCGTAAAATAATGACAATAAATAAAATGACAGTAAATAAAATTGCGAGTAATAAAATGACAGTAAATAAAGATACGATGAGAAATATAATAAAAGAATTATGCTTATTTAAACTTCCGTAATCATGATGTTTGACGTGTTGATTTTAATTTATTACCATGGGTTAATTGTCCTTTGTCCTGGTTTATTTGATACGTCTATCTGGTTATTGTCCATAATAGTCCATCGGTCATAAATATAAAGTGCGAGTATCCTCGTCAAATTACCCTTATACCCGAAGTCAAATATTCCAACTGATTAAGGATTTAAACTGTGACGCAGTTATCACTTCTGTCAACAATTACACCAGTTATCACTGTATGTAATCCACCCCTGTTTTAATTAGTTTATGAATATTAATTCATCCACTTGATCAGAATGAATAATCAATTACCCAACTCAATTAATTAATTAAATGATTATAACAGATTCCATATGAACATCACTAAATAGGACAACCATAATCATTATTAATTATTAGGTTAATTAATTTGAAGATAGGTTCGACAGACTCCAATGAGTTGTCACTCAATTAGACAATACCCCCCATCTATTAATAGTCAATAGTTCAATTTCCACAAGTGTCGGTCTTTTGCCCAAACCTTAATTATGGTACAAAGCCCAATTACCCAATTTTAGTAATTAGCCCAACATCATGATTACTTCGTTTTAAATAAGCATAATAATAACTTAGCTACGAGACATTAATGTAAAAAGGTTGAACATAACTTAGAATGATTAAAAATAGCGTAGCGTTACACGGACAGAATTTCGACTTACACACTCAAACGATCTCTATCATAAATCTTATTATTATCATAATTTAAAATTAAAATTAAGATTATTGTTATATCTGATTACATTAACATTATGATAGAGAATTATAGATATAAATTATAGATATTGATATTGATAGATAGAAAAATAAGAAAAAGATAGAAAAAATGATCGAAAAAAGTATTCCTCTATCGATCGTAATACGTCGCCTTTTATAGGCAAATTATAAATTTGAATTTTCGCTTATGACCCCTGAACTATGCTCAATTAACAACTTTTTATTATTTAATATTATTCTTATTATGAATTATTTAAATATTATATTTTATTCTTGTGCATAGTTGACTCGTAATTTTTACACCGTTGCGTCGAGCGTTGAGAGTTGACTCTGGTCCCGGTTCCGGATTTTCGAACGTCCTTTCGTACAATTTTATATTGTGTACTTTGCGTTTTGTAACTTGTACTCTTGTCATTTTTAGACGTTCCTCATCAATATTTTGAACCTTTTTAATTGTATCTTGTACATTTGAGCATTTTGGACCTTTTTGTCGTCAAATCTTCGTTTTCGCCTTTTGTCTTCGCACTTATTTAAAATAAACGAATATTACTTGAAAATGGAACAATTGCAACTAAAATCTTGTCTTTCTTGGGGGATTTTGCTATGAAATATATGTTCCTTTTTAGCCTTATCATATATACATGTAGTGTATTAAGATGTATTAATATACTTTTGAAAGACTTCAAGACATATATCAAAGTATTTCTACTTAGCAAAAATGCTCAAAATTACATTCTCATTCGTTTCCATCAACAATTCTACTCGTGTACACCCGTATTTGTACTCGTACAATACACAGCTTCTAGATGTATTTACTATTGGTATATACACCTTTAATCATTCATTCTTAGCAGCCATCTTAGAGTCAAAAATATGTGGAACCATTATTTAACAACTTGTATGACTAATGAGATAAAAACAAACTTAAGGATTTATTTTTTCTTTATAACAAGTAATTTCGTTTTTATGATTTCACCCCATTTTTCCATTCCATTTTCTCATACTTACACTCCAAATTCTCTCTAAAAATACTCCTAACATCATACTTGATCATCTCCAAGCATTTTCACCATCTTTTAGCTTCAATTACAAGCTTTAATCATCATAAAAACAACCATTCAAGAACACTTCAAGAAATCTTGCTAGCTTACTTCCAATCTTGCAAATTCATTTCAAGTGATCATCCAATCTCAAGAAATCTTTCTTATTTACAGTAAGATATCTTTCTAATTCAAGGTAATACTCATATTCAAACTTTGATTCAATTTCTATAACTATAACAATCTTATTTCGAGTGGAAACCTTACTTGAACTTGTTTTCGTGTCATGATTCTGCTTCAAGAACTTTCAAGCCATCCAAGGATCCTTTGAAGCTAGATCCATTTTTCTCTTTTCCAGTAAGTTTATCCACAAAACTTGAGGTAGTAATGATGTTCATAACATCATTCGATTCATACATATAAAGCTATCTTATTCTAAGGTTTAAACTTGTAATCACTAGAACATAGTTTAGTTAATTCTAAACTTGTTCGCAAACAGAAGTTAATCCTTCTAACTTGACTTTTAAAATCAACTAAACACATGTTCTATATCTATATGATATGTTAACTTAATGATTTAAAACCTGGAAACACGATGAACACCGTAAAACCGGACATACGCCGTCGTAGTAACACCGTAGACTGTTTTGGGTTAGTTAATTAAAAACTATGATAAACTTTGATTTAAAAGTTGTTCTTCTGGGAAAATGATATTTTTTATGAACATGAAACTATATCCAAAAATCATGGTTAAACTCAAAGTGGAAGTATGTTTTTCAAAATAGTCATCAAGATGTCGTTCTTTCGACGGAAATGACTACCTCTTTAGTAAATGACATGTAACCTGTATTTCCGACTATAAACTTATACTTTTTCTGTTTAGATTCATAAACTTAAGTTCAATATGAAACCATAGCAATTTAATTCACTCAAAACGGATTTTAAAACGAAGAAGTTATGGGTAAAACAAGATTGGATAATTTTGCTTGTTGTAGCTACGTGAAAATTGGTAACAAATCTATATCAATCATATCCTAGCTAACTTATATTTATTTTACATGTATTCTAATATATTATGTAATCTTGGGATACCATAGACACGTATGCAAATCTTTTGACATATCATATCGACCCATGTATATATATTATTTGGAACAACCATAGACACTCTATATGCAGTAATGTTTGAGTTAGCTATACAGGGTTGAGGTTGATTCCAAAAATATGTATACTTTGAGTTGTGATCTAGCCTGAGACGTGTATACACTGGGTCGTGGATTGATTCAAGATAATATATATCAATTTATTTCTGTACATCAAACTATGGACAACTAGTTGTAGGTTACTAACGAGGACAGCTGACTTAATACACTTAAATCATTAAAACGTAATAAAAAGTGTTGTGAATATATTTCGATCATACTTTGATATATACGTACATATTTGTTATAGGTTCGTGAATCGACCAGTGGCCAAGTCTTACTTCCCGACGAAGTAAAAATCTGTGAAAGTGAGTTATAGTCCCATTTTTTTTTAAAATCTAATATTTTTGGGATGAGAATACATGCAGTTTTATAAATATTTTACAAAATAGACACAAGTATGCGAAACTACATTCTATGGTTGGATTATTAAACCGAATATCGCCCTTCAAGTCTGGTAGCCTAAGAATTAGGGAAATGACCCCTAATTGACGCGAATCCTAAGGATAGATCTATTGGGCTTAACAACCCCCATTCAGGTTATGGATGGTTTAGTACTTCGAGATTATTATACAGACGAGAGGTTCTGTTTTGGGGATATTCTATGTATTAAGTTAACGTCGGTTACCAGGTGTTCAACATATGAATGATTTTTATGCACTTGCGAGTGTAATGATATTTATGAAAAATGAGAAATCTTGTGGTCTATTATTATGATTTGATAATATATATAGGTTAAACCTATAACTCACCAACATTTTTGTTGTCGTTTTAAGCATGTATATTCTCATGTGATTATTAAGAGCTTCCGCTGTTGTATGCTAAAATAAGGACAAGATTTGGAGTCCATGCTTGTATGATATTGTGTAAAAACTGCATTCAAGAAACTTACTTTGATGTAATATATTTTTATTGTAAACCATTATGTATTGTTCTTGTGTAAACGGTATATTTTAGATTATCATTATTTCATAATCTACGTAATGCTTTTTAAACCTTTATCGATAAAATAAAGGTTATGGTTGTTATAAAAATGAATGCAGTCTTTGAAAAAGGTCTCATATAGAGGTCAAAACCTCGCGACGAAATCAATTAATATGGAACATTTATAATCAATATGAACGGGACATTTCAGTTGGTATCCGAGTGTTGGTCTTAGAGAACCAGAAAATTTGCATTAGTGTCTTATCGAATTTGTTAGGATGCATTAGTGAGTCTGGACTTCGACCGTGTTTTCTTTAAAAATGATTGCTTAACATTTTTGTTGAAAACTATATATTATTAACATGTAAATATTATGTGATATATTAATCTCTTAACGTGTTTGATATTGTGTGATAGATGTCTACCTCTAGCACGAATCCCATTGACTCACCTAATAATAATGAAGAGTCGAATATATATTGGGAAGATTCACAAATTCCTGAAGAACCGGAAGAAGAAGAACCGGAAGAAGAAGAACCGGAAGAAGAGGAACCAGAAGAAGAGGAACCGGAAGAAGAAGAGGTTCCGGAGGGGGAAATATTAGGAACCACAGAAAAACGGTCAAATAAAAGAAAATCCTCAACCAATGGACCAAAGTTAATAATGGTCAATGGTGTTTCATCTAAGGAAGCAAAATATTGGGAAGATTACCAATTCTCCGATGAATCAGATCCCGATGAGGATTCCGATGATGTTATAGAAATTACCCCGACCCAATTTAAAGAGGCAAAAGAAAATAATAAGGGAAAAGGTATAAAAATAGAGAAACCTGATTCCAACCTCGATGAACTTTATATGTATCGGCAACATCCGTATTTCCTAAATTGTAACAATAACCCGGGAACCTCTAAACCACCAGGTTTTTCTAAACCATTGTGGAAAACGACAGCTCGTATTTGGGGTGCACCATATATCCCTAGAAAATTAGCTAAATGAACTAAGTCCGAAGAAGAAGAAACAAGCGAGTCGGAATAAAGGGTTGTAATCATCCGGTGTAATATATGTAATATAAGTGTGCTTGTACTTTTATGTTGTATGTAAAAAAAAAAAAAATTTTCTTGTATTATTTGATAATTATCTTTTACAAATCTAATCCTCGTCTGTTTTACAGTATAAAAACACAATGGACGTTAAGGATAGACAACCAAAAATTTTAGAAGACCTACCTGGGGACATGATTGATGAAATCTTGTCTAAAGTTGGTCAGAATTCGTCGGCACAATTATTTACTGCGAAATTAGTTTGTAGAACATTTGATGAAAGTTCCAAGAATGCCTTAGTTTATGAAAGACTTTCCTTTGAAAGTTGGGGTATATCACATTGGGGAGACCGTAAGCTACGCCGTGTTTTCTTTAAAGCATTAAATGCGGGGAACCCAAGTGCAATTTTACGCTACGGATTAAGAACCTATTTTGACTCAACTTATCCCAACATAGGACTTCGTGAATTAGAAAGAGCTTCTAACATGCAACATAAAGAAGCATGTTATGCTTATGGGTTAGTGATGTTCGCTTCTCACCAAAGTGAGAAAAAGAACATCGGATTACAACTATTAAACAAAACATTCCCATAAGTAACGGACTCAGTAGTTAGGGTGAGAAACAAGGTTTTTAGATTGTTACGGGGCTGTTGGGCATTACGAAACCCTCGTCCCTTTGACGATGTTACAACATGCTGTCTTATCAACGGCCACAACGGTTATGTTCCACAAAACCAAGGATGGGAAGTAGTCTTAGTAAAACCAGAATGCTTGATTTGTTTCTGGACTTATGAACTACGTGTCTTTATTGTCTTTGTTGAACAACTTGCGTATTAACTAGATTTATCTTCAAAACTGTCCTGTATCAAAGTGTACTATATTTCATGTTATATGTAATATAGCGAAGTTGTAAATTAAAGAATATTTGTATGTGATATATTATTATAATCAGTTTTTCATATGGAATTGTAGTAGTTGAATTGTATATTAGCTACTAAGTATGAACTTAACGGGTAGGTAGTACCCGAATTTAAACTTATAAAACGCTAATATGAAGAAAAAGCTTTTATAAATAAGTTCATATAATGCTACGAGATACTATTGACTACTCTTAAATTCCATATGATTAACTCAATTCTTTTGACTATTTTTGAAGGAAATGACACCGGCGACTCGTCAGAATTTGAACATGAGTGAGGAAGACTTCCGTGTTTTCCTTACAGTAAACATAGCCGCAGTACAGGCTGCGATGCAAAATAACAATAACTCTGGATCTAGCAGTGGAACTAATTCCACAAGAAATCGTGTAGGATGCTCCTACAAAGAATTCACTGCCTGCAAACCTTTGGAATTTGATGGAACCGAAGGACCAATTGGATTGAAACGGTGGACCGAGAAAGTCGAATCGGTGTTTGCCATAAGTAAGTGTACTGAAGAGGATAAAGTTAAGTACGATACGCATACCTTCACAGGTACTGCGTTAACATGGTGGCACACTTATCTAGAATAGGTGGGACAAGATGCTGCTTACACACTACCGTGGTCAGCATTCAAACACTTAATGAATGAGCAGTACCGTCCCAGAAATGTGGTCAATAAGCTCAAGGTAGAGCTTCGAGGGTTACGAACACAAGGGTTTGATATTACCACGTACGAACGACGATTCACAGAGTTGTGCCTATTGTGTGCGGGAGCGTTCGAAGATGAAGAAGAGAAAATCGACGCATTTGTAAAAGGGTTACCGGAAAGGATCCAAGAGGATATAAGTTCACATGAGCCCGCCTCCATACAAAAGGCAAGTCGAATGGCTCATAAACTTATAAATCAAATTGAGGAAAGGATTAAAGAACAGGCGGCCGAAGAAGCTAATACGAAACAAGTCAAGAGGAAATGGGAAGAAACCAGTGACAAGGGTCACAAATTCAATAATCAACCCAACAATCACAACTACAATCGCACCAATTTTCGCAACAACAAACGCAACAACAATAACCACCCCAGCAACAACTAGAACAACCATTTCAACAACAATAACAACCGCAACAACAACAATCCCAACAATAACAACAAGAGGTAGAAATTGTGCCAGAGATGTGAAGGATACCATCCAACTGGGCTCTGTACAGCAGTGTGTACTAAGTGTAATAGAAAGGGCCATGGTGCGACAAAGTGCGAAATCTACGAATAAATGGCTAAGGGAACAAATAATGCCGGAACAAGTTATGCCGACATTACCAGTTTCGGATGCGGGAAGAAGGGCCATTACAAAAATATGTGTCCAAATCAAGGGGATAATAATGGGCAAGGCCAAGGAAGAGTCTTCAACATTAATGCGGTTGAAGCGCAGGAAGACCCGGAGCTTGTTACGGGTACGTTTCTTATTGACAATACATCTGCTTATGTTTTATTTGATTCGGGTGCGGATAGAAGCTATATGAGTAAGGATTTCTGTGCTAAATTAAGTTGTCCATTGATGCCTTTGGATAATAAGTTTATACTAGAATTAGTAAACGGTAAATTAATTGCAGCAGATAATATATGTCGGAATCGAGAAATTAAACTGGGTAGCGAAACGTTTAAGATTGATTTGATACCAGTAGAGTTAGGGAGATTTGATGTGATAATCGGCATGGACTGGTTGAAAGAGGTGAAAGCAGAGATCGTATGTTACAAAAATGCAATTCGCATTGTACGAGATGAAGGAAAACCCTTAATGGTGTACGGAGAAAAGAGCAACGCGAAGCTAAATCTTATTAGTAATTTGAAGGCGCAAAAGCTAATAAGAAAGGGTTGCTATGCTATTCTAGCACACGTCGAGAAAGTACAAACTGAAGAAAAGAGTATCAATGATGTTCCCGTCGCAAAAGAATTTCCCGATGTATTTCCGAAAGAATTACCGGGATTACCTCCACACCGATCCGTTGAATTTCAAATAGATCTTGTACCAGGAGCTGCACCAATAGCTCGTGCTCCATACAGACTCACACCCAGCAAAATGAAGGAATTTCAAAGCCAATTACAAGAACTTCTAGAGCGTGGTTTCATACGACCAAGTACATCACCATGTGGAGCTCCTGTTTTGTTTGTCAAAAAGAAGGATGGTACATTCAGGTTGTGTATCGATTACCGAGAGTTGAACAAACTTACCATCAAGAACCATTACCCACTATCGAGAATCGACGACTTATTTGATCAACTACAAGGCTTGTCGGTTTATTCGAAGATCGATTTACGTTCCGGATATCATCAAATGCGGGTAAAGGAGGATGATATTCCGAAGACTGCTTTCAGGATGCGATACGGTCAATACGAGTTTATGGTTATGCCATTTGGTTTGACTAACGCACCAGCTGTGTTCATGGACCTCATGAACAGAGTGTGTGGACCATATCTCGACAAGTTTGTCATTGTCTTCATCGATGACATACTTATTTACTCAAAGAATGATCAAGAGCATGAAGAACATTTGAGGAAAGTACTGGAATTGTTGAGGAAAGAAAAACTGTACGCTAAGTTTTCAAAGTGTGCATTTTGGTTGAAAGAAGTTTAATTCCTCAGACATGTTGTGAGCAAAGAAGGTATTCAGGTTGATCCGGCAAAGATTGAAACTGTTGTAAACTGGGAAACCCCGAAAACTCCGAAGCATATACGTCAATTTTTAGGATTGGCTGGTTACTACAGAAGATTCATCCAAGATTTTTCCAAAATAGCAAAAACCTTGACTGCATTAACGCATAAAGGAAAGAAATTTGAATGGAAGGATGAACTGAAGGAAGCGTTCCAATTGTTGAAGACAAAGTTAACTACGGCACCTATATTGTCATTGCCTGAAGGGAATGATGATTTTGTGATATATTGGGACACCTCAAAGAAAGGTCTCGGTTGTATATTAATGCAGCGAACGAAAGTAATTGCTTATGCGTCTAGACAATTGAAGATTCACGAGCAAAATTATACGACTCACGATTTAGAATTGGGCGCTGTTGTTTTTGCATTAAATACTTGGAGGCATTACTTATATGGGGTCAAAAGTATTATATATACTGACCACAAAAGTCTCCAACATATATTTGATCAGAAACAACTAAACATGAGGCAGCGTAGGTGGATTGAATTGTTAAATGAGTACGACTTTGAGATTCGTTACCACCCGGGAAAGGCGAATGTGGTAGCCGACGCTTTGAGTAGAAAGGACAGAGAACCTATACGGGTAAAAGTTATGAACATAATTATTCGTACTAACCTTACTACTCAAATAAAGGAGGCGCAACAGGGGGTTGTAAAAGAAGGAAAGTTGAAGAATGAGATACCCAAAGGATCGGAGAAACATCTTAAAATTCGGGACGACGGAACCCGATATAGGGCTGATAGAATTTGGGTACCAAAGTTTGGAGATGTGAGAGAAATGGTACTTAAGGAAGCACATAAAACCAGATAATCAATACATCCCGGAGCAGGAAAAATGTACAAAGATCTCAGAAGCACTTTTGGTGGCCGGGTATGAAAGCCGATATTGCTAAATATGTAGGAGCATGTTTGACGTGTTCAAAGGTCAAAGCTGAACATCAGAAACCATCAGGTCTACTCCAACAACCCGAAATCCCATAATGGAAATGGGAAAACATTACCATGGATTTCATTACTAAATTGCCAAGGACTGCAAGTGGTTATGATACTATTTGGGTAATAGTCGATCGTCTCACCAAGTCAGCACACTTCCTGCCAATGAGAGAAGATGACAAAATGGAGAAGTTAGCACGTCTATACTTGAAGGAAGTTGTCTCCAGACATGGAATACCAGTCTCTATAATCTCTGATAGTGATGGCAGATTTGTTTCAAGGTTTTGGCAGACACTGCAACAAGCATTGGGGACTCGTCTAGACATGAGTACTGCTTATCATCAACAAACTGATGGGCAGAGTGAAAGGACGATACAGACCCTTGAAGACATGCTACGAGCATGTGTTATCGATTTCGGAAACAGTTGGGATCGACACCTACCGTTAGCAGAATTTTCCTACAACAACAGTTATCATTCGAGTATTGAGTTGGCACCGTTTGAGGCACTTTATGGTAGAAAGTGCAGGTCTCCAATTTGTTGGAGTGAAGTGGGGGATAGACAGATTACGTGTCCGGAGATAATACAAGAAACTACCGAGAAAATCATCCAAATTTAACAAAGATTGAAAACCGCCCAGAGTCGACAAAAGAGCTATGCGGACAGTAAAAGAAAAGATATAGAATTTGAGATTGGAGATATGGTCATGCTTAAGGTTTCACCTTGGAAAGGCGTTGTTCGATTTGGTAAACGGGGGAAACTAAATCCAAGGTACATTGGACCATTCAAGATTATAGATCGTGTCAGACCAGTAGCTTACCAACTGGAGTTACCTCAACAACTTGCGGCTGTACATAACACTTTTCATGTCTCGAATCCGAAGAAGTGTTTTTCTAAAGAAGATCTCACTATTCCGTTAGACGAAATCCAAATCAACGAAAAACTTCAATTTATCGAAGAACCAGTCGAAATAATGGATCGCGAGCTTAAAAGACTTAAGCAAAACAAGATACCAATTGTTAAGGTTCGATGGAATGCCCGTAGAGGACCCGAGTTTACCTGGGAGCGTGAAGATCAGATGAATAAGAAATACCCGTACCTATTTCCAGAAAAAGCGTCAACACCTCCAACTGTTTAAAATTTCGGGACGAAATTTAATTAACGGGTAGGTACTGTAGTAACCCGAACTTTTCCATGTTATATATTAAATGAAAAATATATTTGTATGATTAAATGTTTCCAACATGTTAAGCAATCAAACTTGTTAAGACTTGATTATTTGAAATGTGCTTCATATAGACAATTGACCACCCAAGTTGACCAACGATTCACGAACGTTAAAAATTTGTAAAAACTACATGATGATATATATATGGATATATATATGGTTAACATGAGATTATGATAAGTAAGTACCTCACTAAGTATATTAGCAATGAGTAATATACATAAAAATGAGTTTATTGAATTAAGAAACTCGAAACGATATATATAACGATTATCGTTATAACAACGTCTTACTAAATACATATGAATCATATTAAGATATTGATACACTATGTTTAACATGATAAAATGATAATTAAGTATATCATTAAGTGTGTTAACAATGAACTACATATGTAAAACAAGACTACTAACTTAAGAATTTTGAAACGAGGCATATATGTAACGATTATCGTTGAAACGACATTTTAATGTATATATATCATATTAAGATATATTCATACGTAATAATATCATGATAATGTAATAATTTAACATCTCATTTAAGTATAATAACAATGGATTAATTACCTTTAACAAGATCGTTAACTTAAAGGTCTTAAAACAACACTTTCATGTAATGACTAACGGTGACTTAACGACTCAGTTAAAATGTATATATATGTAGTGTATTAATATGTATTAATATACTTTTGAAAGACTTCAAGACATATATCAAAGTATTTCTACTTAGCAAAAATGCTCAAATTTACATTCTCATTCGTTTCCATCAACAATTTTACTCGTGTACACCCGTATTTGTACTCGTACAATACACAGCTTCTAGATATATTTACTATTGGTATATACACCTTTAATCATTCATTCTTAGCAGCCATCTTAGAGTCAAAAACATGTGGAACCATTATTTAACAACTTGTATGACTAATGAGATAAAAACAAACTTAAGGATTTTTTTTATTTATAACAAGTAATTTCGTTTTTATAATTTCACCCCATTTTTCCAATCCATTTTCTCATACTTACACTCCAAATTCTCTCTCAAAATACACCTAATATCGTACTTGATCATCTCCAAGCATTTTCACCATCTTTTAGCTTCAATTACAAGCTTTAATCATCATAAAAACAACCATTCAAGAACACTTCAAGAAATCTTGCTAGCTTACTTCCAATCTTGCAAATCCATTTCAAGTGATCATCCAATCTCAAGAAATCTTTCTTATTTACAGTAAGATATCTTTCTAATTCAAGGTAATACTCATATTCAAACTTTGATTCAATTTCTATAACTATAACAATCTAATTTCGAGTGGAAACCTTACTTGAACTTGTTTTTGTGTCATGATTCTGCTTCAAGAACTTTCAAGCCATCCAAGGATCCTTTGAAGCAAGATCCATTTTTCTCTTTTCCAGTAGGTTTATCCACAAAACTTGAGGTAGTAATGATGTTCATAACATCATTCGATTCATACATATAAAGCTATCTTATTCGAAGGTTTAAACTTGTAATCACTAGAACATAGTTGTGACGACCCGGGAATTTCCAACCAAATTTAAACTTTAATCTTTATATGTTTCCGACACGATAAGCAAAATCTGTAAGGTTGAGTCTCGAAAATTTTTGAACTATGTTCATATAATCAATTACCTGCTGACTGTGCCCGACGATTCACGAACATTCGGTTATAAATAAATATGTAAGTATAAAATATTCAATATATGTTTCTATGTAATATATTATGTTACATAATTAATAATAAATAATATTAGGATGTTAAATTGCTTATAAATTAAAATATAGTTATATAGTAATAATATAAATTATATTAAACTTATTTACAAATTAAAAAAAATATATAATTTCTAAATTAGTATTACTTTCATTAATATAAATATTAATATTAATAATATTATGATATTTGATATGTATAAATTATTATATTATTATTATTATTGATATTATTATTATCATTAATAATATTAATATAATAATTATCATTTTTATTATAATTATCATTTGATTATTATTATACCCAACAAAATTTAGAAGTAGATATTTAAAATCAGATATATAAACAAAGAAATAAAAACAGATACATAAATACACATACATATACAAAATACACATTTATATATAAATAAATATATATGCAGATATATATACGTATACATAAACAGATGTATGAATACAGATATATACAGTTGTGGATACAGATAAATACAATATTTGTTACAAAGTCGTTATCTCCTTTTTATTAATTCTGTATTTTTCTGCTTGGAATGATTCTTCTGGTCGACTCAATTCCCTGATATAAACTCAATCAATTCCAGTGTATATGATACCACTTGACCTTACCTTACCTTATAATTTTCAATCACCTTCATCCATAGAACCGTATTCCTTGCTGCCATATTAATCGAAAAGAAACCACAACTTCTCTTCTCATGCTCGGCAACACCCATCGACACACAATTGATTGTGGCTCAATCTTCTTCTGTTACAATCATCCAACAAACACCGAATCTCACTTCGATAACATATAAACATATACATATACAAATATATAGAAAAACACGAACCTTTCTCTTGCATTCTGTTTGGATACCACCCGTTTTAACAAATCTTAAAAACACCATTTACTAACCTATTGTCTTCATCACTCTTAAAACCCACTAACCTCAATTCCTCGTTGATCACCAACCTCACCACCATGTCATCATCAAAACCACCATTTTTTTTTATCATCGGGCACCATAACAATCAGCATGCTTGTTATGAACCACCAGCTACCCTCACCAACACAACGAAGCACCACAACACCACCTGCAGCCATCGAATAACCCACCACGAACCATCATGAACTCTATCTCATGATTAAAACCACCATCAAACCATTTTACTGTTTCTGTTGCTATCACGAACCAAAGACCCCGACTTATAAACCCATTTAACCACCACCGTGAACCACAGAACCATCACTCTATTTCTCCCTTTTCTCTTTTTGAATGAAACCTTCATTAAAAACTGCTGCTGTACTTACTTGTGTTCTGGTCGGGATCCATCACATATTATCATCCAAAAAAAAACCCTACCACAGCTGCGTTTTTTTTTTTATAATTGTTTACTATTACGAAGATAATATATGGGAATGGCAGTGATTAATTAAGATGATAAGGATTTGTTAAATAATGATGATGAGTTCACGTTTCTCCTCTTTCTCTTGTTGTGGCCGACATCTACCAACCAAACCCACCCTTTTTTTTTGTCGACCACTTGAACTCAACAACTGGATAACTATAATCGTTATGCTGTGTGAATTAATTGGGCTATTCATGGGCCATTAGTTACCACTGAAACGAGGTCACAAGCCCACAAACGAGGTCACAAGCCCAACAACAACCCAAACTATGTTTTGTTCTTGTCTCTGTTGCAAACGAAAACAATTACTGCTTCTGCTGCAGCGTTTTCTTTTCTGATTCTATTCAGCGAACGAAGATGATGGTGCCCGTTAATTGAAATGATAAGGAAAGTGAGATTAGATGATAGTGATCATGTGATGATTAATGATAAAGATGTAATCAGATTTTGGGTTATGAAAAAGAAGATGGAAAATGGAAATTTAGTTAAAATATTAGGAGGTTATAATTAAAACAGAAAAGCGTAATTGGTGCCATGGTCGAGGGTGTTGGTTTGTGAATGAGAGGTCCTGGGTTCGAGCCCCGTCCCGGGCAATTCTTTTTAGAAAAAGATCTTAAGGGTACTCTTTTATTACTTTTATTATTATGAGTATTATCATTACGAATTAATATAAGGATTATCATTATTATTAAAATTTTATTATAATATAATTATTAAAATTATTATTTATTATATAGTTGTTAATATTTAATATTATAAAAATAATACAAGTTAACGTTATTAACATAATTATCATGGTTATTATTACTATAGTTATTATTATTATTAAAAATATTTTCTATTAAAAGATAATACCACTTTTTATTTAGTATTATTGATTCATCAAATAACTATTAAAAACTATACTCAACATATATAACTTATTAATGTTTTATATATAAAATGAATATATAACGAAGTAGCTAAATTAGTAACATAAAAATTATATCACAACTAATGATATATATAATTATTCGATTACAATTACGTGTGTTAATATATATACGAATGATATAGGTTCGTTAATCGAAGGCCAACCTTATAATTGATCAATGGTGTTATATGTATTTTTACTACAAAATACATTAGGTGAGTATATAGTCCCTTTTAAACTCTAAATATTTTTGGGCTGAGAATACATGCGCTGTTTTTTATAAATGATTTACGTTATGGACACAAGTGATTAAAATAAATTCTACGTTGAGTTGTACCATGGCATATTTCTTTATACTTGGTAGCTAATATTTTCGTGAGGAGTGTAAACGCGAATCCTGTTGATAGATCTATCGGGCCTGACAACCCCAACCGGGCTGGACGACCAGTTTTTAATGATTGCACAGTACTTCGTTTCGTTACTACACTTGGTACGGTGTAGAGTTTATTTAAGAGTATGCTGCTGTGATTTAAATTTTAAGTATGGTTACCAAGTGATCAACGTCTTTTCTATACACGAGAAGTGTATTATGTATAAATATAAAATCTTGTGGTCCATTGTTATAACGCTGCTAGCATCAAACCTATATATCTCACCAACTTTATGTTGACTTTTTAAAGCATGTTTATTCTCAGGTACGAATTAAGTCTTCCGCTGTGCATTAGCTCATACTAAGGACATTACTTGGAATCGATCATCGCAATGGAACCAAATGTTGATGACATCGTCCAGGAGGAATAGGACGGGTTGTTAAAGTTGGTATCAGAGCGGTGGTCTTAGCAAACCAGGCCTTGCATTAGTGTGTCTGACTAGTAGTTGTTAGGATACATTAGTGAGTCTGGACTTCGACCGTGTTTGCATAAGTTTTGCTTATCATTTCTAGTCGGAAACCATCTGCTTATGATCCTTAGAAAATTGCCTGCTTATCATTCGTAAGTCTAGACACGTCTTACTGCATTCAGTGCATCGATAGTGTATAGACAAAATTCATATCTTAGCGTATCTGATAATTCATATCTTAGCGCATCTGTAGACTTGCCTGACATATGCCGTAAATTCCTCTGTAGTTAACGAAATCCTTGGTATTATATATAGATATTCTATACAGCTAGAATATCATCTGACATCCGAAAAATCATTACACATCGAAGATCTCTTCCATTCACCAAATTGCCCTTTTCAACCTGAAGCGCTTACCGGCGAACCTGTTCGAGAAACCACTTTCTCTCCCCTTTGTTCGAATATCTCATCACGATTACATACTATCCCATATCCCGAATCCTATTCATTCACAATCATCCCGTAGTACTAGAAGAAGTTAACGAACTACGCGTTCGTGTGACGATTTTGGAGAACCTGGTGCGAAGGTTACTAACACCAGCATCAGCACCATCAGCATAATCAGTACCACCATCATCAACCGCCGACAGTACCATTATCACCCCAACCACAACCACTTCATAAACCTCAACATCATAATCCGTGAATCGGATATCAACATCACACGCCTCAATATCACCATCTGTACTTCGAGTATGATCTGCGTTCTACATATCGTTCTATATCGATTATCTTCGCCTTACGTATCGTTCTACCTTATTTATCTTTGTTCGACATGGCGATTATGTAATCTCTAATGTTTTAGAGATTAAGTAATCTAGTATTAACAATAAATCAAATGAGTTTAATATCTTATTGACTCATTAAATCCATGATTACATCTGAAGGAAATATATATGCAAGTATATTTTCATAAAGATTGTAATTAGAAATTTCTTTCGTACAAACTATTAATGATGAAAATATTTTAACGGGTAGGTAATACCCGAGGAAATATTTAGATTTCACGTTAATAAGTTACACTGTACATTCTTCGAATCTGATTCAACGGTCTATCCTAATTACAACCACCGATATACGAATCCGTTCACCACATAATAACCATTTCCATTCAAAATTCATATTGGATTTTGACCTATCAGAATCCAACAAGTGGCATAATGAAGAAAACATTGGACATGATAAAAGTTGTTAGAAACAAACAAATTAATTATAAAGAAATTTTGTTAAGATTCCACACTAACTGTTCCTAGCTAACTATTCCCAGCTAACTGATTACATTTTATTTATCGCAATTTATATTATCGCAATTTACATTCTCGCAATTTTATTTATCGTCATTTAATTTCTATTATTTACTTTTACGCATTTTAAATCGGGACACATGTACACAATACGTCGGATTAATTCTGAGACAATACGTTGTACACGGGTCATGATATATATTTATTTATTTTACGCACTTTAAATATCGGGACACGTATACAAGGTTTTGACATATCATATCGACGCATCTATATATATTATTTGGAATCACCATAGACACTCTATATGCAGTAATGATCGAGTTCTTTATACAGGGTTGAGGTTCATTCTACAATAATATATATACTTTGAATTGTGATCGAGTCTGAGACGTATACGGGTCACGACACGTATTAATTACTTCGAATATTATATATTAAACTGTATATAAATTATTGAACTGTTAACTGTGGACGAATAATATTGGACAATCAAAATGAATTAAAATACTGATTATAACATATGAAACTAAATAATTCTTCAAGTTGCCACTTGATTTCATCTTAAACCTCATTTGTATCTTGACAATTCCAGTCTATTTTCAAACCTTTTATGATTCTTGAAAACACCTCAATCGAGAGGATGAACCAACCGCACTTTATCTACGGAAGAAAAGATTGAAGCATATAGTTATGCACCTGAAAACTCTCGGAACCTGAGTAAATGTTTAACACGTATCTGTGCTAATTCCTTTAGTGTTATTATTACCCAAAATAACTTGGTGATTTCCTTTCAAAGTGGCAAATTTTGTCACAGCTCCAGCAAGTCAACTTCGACTTTTCGTTTGAAACAACCTTATTAACACCTTGATATATACGTGTGCTCTTTTATTGTTACCAGGAAACCTTTTATATTCCACCATAGTACCATCAACGTTTAATCATCTAAAAACACAAATCTCCTGAAACCACCTCGAATTGATAACTGAGGATTCATATATTGTAGCATTAAATGTAGAGGAAACAGAAAAATTGTTGATGGTCTAAACGGCTAAAAGTTATATGATAAAGAATAGAATGTTGGCAAAGCTCAGAAAAGTTGGAACTGAGAAACGGATTGAGCAAACCATGAAGGAAGCTGTGAACAAAACACAAGGACTAATCTTGTACATTAAGAATCCTGATGATTCTGTTTCTGATGAAATCCTTAGCGAATACCTTGCTTCTGACTCCAAACTCTTGCGGACAAATTTTCTTCACCATCCTTCAATATTAGAAATTCCAAGATATCATCGTATCTTTCATTATAAATATCCTCCATATTTCTGAAGATATTTTCATAACTATTCTTATCTTAAATCATTAATCTCTTCGTGCTATCAGTGTTACATCATATAGAAACTGTTAGGTTCTATATTCTGTAAACTTTCGAGCTTAAAATATGAATGTTATTGAAGTAGTGTTGGAAATTGATGCATGAGTTAGTATAATATAATGACACTTGATCAACGTGATTATATTACAGTAAGTCATGCTGAGTTTCTAAATGGAATGTGATGATTCACAGATCATAACGTCATCATGTGCTATGTTACATGACTCTTACGTTCTGTCTAATCTATAAACGTATCAAGAACATATTTTTCTTGATAGTCCTATCTTTCCTTGAATTCTGGTAATTTGACAAGTCAAATTGTGCTATTACCGTTTCTTTCTTAGGACATTAACGATGTTCATTCTGAAACTTATATCTGCGAATTCTGGACCATTACAAGAGATGCCCAACCGCAAGAAGAAGAAACGAAGGGACAAAGCTCCGAAATAGAAATTGGAGTATAAATCGCAGCAAATAGGGGGAGTATTAACTGGGAATGACAATGATTATAGAAAAAAAAACAGAAGCAAGGACTTCGAAGTATAAGAGAAAATATAAAGCCCAATGACAACACCGAAATTACAAACTGTGGATGTCAGTGCGTATAGCAATATAAAGACACGGGAGGATTATAAATACAATAATTCCTAGAGCATAGTAGAAATAAACAGATTCTTCCGGTGGAAGTTGGAAAAGAAGAACGATCATTGCGATAGTCAGAATAAGAACAAGAATTAGAACCGGATTAAGCATTATTATAATCCTTTGGATATATGAACTGAGAAAGAAGGTATAGAAGTGGTGGAAACTAATGGAACGGAAAAGGTAAATTTATAATGGAAATATCAGATAGAGTAATCGAGGCAGATCACTGTATTTAATTATAGAGATCTTAATTCCCTTATTCGCCGAAGAATCAAATCTTTTAGATTTCAATAATTTTCTTAAAATCCCTTGAATTCCGGAATTCAAGCAAGACAACGTCAAAAGCTAAGACGCACCTTATCTTCTAAAATCAACCGTGACTACGTCAAAAGTTAAGATGAATCTTTATCTTCCTATTTCACTCTTTGGTGATAACTTCATTCGTACTCTTCGAATAATCGAATTATTTTATCCATACTACTCAATGATGATAAAACTCAAGTTATCAACTCATATTCGTCATGAAAACATTTTTATTGTTAGCCATGACCACCTCACTCAAATTTCGGGACGAAATTTCTTTAACGGGTAGGTACTGTGACGACCCGGGAATTTTCGACCAAATTTAAACTTTAATCTTTATATGTTTCCGACACGATAAGCAAAATCTGTAAGGTTGAGTCTCGAAAATTTTTGAACTATGTTCATATAATCAATTACCTGCTGACTGTGCCCGACGATTCACGAACATTCGGTTATAAATAAATATGTAAGTATAAAATATTCAATATATGTTTCTATGTAATATATTATGTTACATAATTAATAATAAATAATATTAGGATGTTAAATTGTTTATAAATTTAAATATAGTTATATAGTAATAATATAAATTATATTAAACTTATTTACAAATTAAAAAAAATATATAATTTCTAAATTAGTATTACTTTCATTAATATAAATATTAATATTAATAATATTATGATATTTGATATGTATAAATTATTATATTATTATTATTATTGATATTATTATTATCATTAATAATATTAATATAATAATTATCATTTTTATTATAATTATCATTTGATTATTATTATACCCAACAAAATTTAGAAGTAGATATTTAAAATCAGATATATAAACAAAGAAATAAAAACAGATACATAAATACACATACATATATAAAATACACATTTATATATAAATAAATATATATGCAGATATATATACGTATACATAAACAGATGTATGAATACAGATATATACAGTTGTAGATACAGATAAATACAATATTTGTTACAAAGTCGTTATCTCCTTTTTATTAATTCTGTATTTTTCTGCTTGGAATGATTCTTCTGGTCAACTCAATTCCCTGATATAAACTCAATCAATTCCAGTGTATATGATACCACTTGACCTTACCTTATAATTTTCAATCACCTTCATCCATAGAACCGTATTCCTTGCTGCCATATTAATCGAAAAGAAACCACAACTTCTCTTCTCATGCTCGGCAACACCCATCGACACACAATTGATTGTGGCTCAATCTTCTTCTGTTACAATCATCCAACAAACACCGAATCTCACTTCGATAACATATAAACATATACATATACAAATATATAGAAAAACACGAACCTTTCTCTTGCATTCTGTTTGGATACCACCCGTTTTAACAAATCATAAAAACACCATTTACTAACCTATTGTCTTCATCACTCTTAAAACCCAGTAACCTCAATTCCTCGTTGATCACCAACCTCACCACCATGTCATCATCAAAACTGCCATTTTTTTTTATCATCGGGCACCATAACAATCAGCATGCTTGTTATGAACCACCAGCTACCCTCACCAACACAACGAAGCACCGCAACACCACCTGCAGCCATCGAATAACCCACCACGAACCATCATGAACTCTATCTCATGATTAAAACCACCATCAAACCATTTTACTGTTTCTGTTGCTATCACGAACCAAAGACCCCGACTTATAAACCCATTTAACCACCACCGTGAACCACAGAACCATCACTCTATTTCTCCCTTTTCTCTTTTTGAATGAAACCTTCATTAAAAACTGCTGCTGTACGTACTTGTGTTCTGGTCAGGATCCATCACATATTATCATCCAAAAAAAAAAACCCTACCACAGCTGCGTTTTTTTTTTTTTATAATTGTTTACTATTACGAAGATAATATATGGGAATGGCAGTGATTAATTAAGATGATAAGGATTTGTTAAATAATGATGATGAGTTCATGTTTCTCCTCTTTCTCTTGTTGTGGCCGACATCTACCAACCAAACCCACCCATTTTTTTTTGTCGACCACTTGAACTCAACAACTGGATAACTATAATCGTTATGCTGTGTGAATTAATTGGGCTATTCATGGGCCATTAGTTACCACTGGAACGAGGTCACAAGCCCACAAACGAGGTCACAAGCCCAACAACAACCCAAACTATGTTTTGTTCTTGTCTCTGTTGCAAACGAAAACAATTACTGCTTCTGCTGCAGCGTTTTCTTTTCTGATTCTATTCAGCGAACGAAGATGATGGTGCCCGTTAATTGAAATGATAAGGAAAGTGAGATTAGATGATAGTGATCATGTGATGATTAATGATAAAGATGTAATCAGATTTTGGGTTATGAAAAAGAAGATGGAAAATGGAAATTTAGTTAAAATATTAGGAGGTTATAATTAAAACAGAAAAGCATAATTGGTGCCATGGTCGAGGGTGTTGGTTTGTGAATGAGAGGTCCTGGGTTCGAGCCCCGTCCCGGGCAATTCTTTTTAGAAAAAGATCTTAAGGGTACTCTTTTATTACTTTTATTATTATGAGTATTATCATTAAGAATTAATATAAGGATTATCATTATTATTAAAATTTTATTATAATATAATTATTAAAATTATTATTTATTATATAGTTGTTAATATTTAATATTATAAAAATAATACAAGTTAACGTTATTAACATAATTATCATGGTTATTATTACTATAGTTATTATTATTATTAAAAATATTTTCTATTAAAAGATAATACCACTTTTTATTTAGTATTATTGATTCATCAAATAACTATTAAAAACTATACTCAACATATATAACTTATTAATGTTTTATATATAAAATGAATATATAACGAAGTAGCTAAATTAGTAACATAAAAATTATATCACAACTAATGATATATATAATTATTCGATTACAATTACGTGTGTTAATATATATACGAATGATATAGGTTCGTTAATCGAAGGCCAACCTTATAATTGATCAATGGTGTTATATGTATTTTTACTACAAAATACATTAGGTGAGTATATAGTCCCTTTTAAACTCTAAATATTTTTGGGCTGAGAATACATGCGCTGTTTTTTTATAAATGATTTACGTTATGGACACAAGTGATTAAAATAAATTCTACGTTGAGTTGTACCATGGCATATTTCTTTATACTTGGTAGCTAATATTTACGTGAGGAGTGTAAACGCGAATCCTGTTGATAGATCTATCGGGCCTGACAACCCCAACCGGGCTGGACGACCAGTTTTTAATGGTTGCACAGTACTTCGTTTCGTTACTACACTTGGTACGGTGTAGAGTTTATTTAAGAGTATGCTGCTGTGATTTAAATGTTAAGTATGGTTACCAAGTGCTCAACGTCTTTTCTATACACGAGAAGTGTATTATGTATAAATATAAAATCTTGTGGTCCATTGTTATAACGCTGCTAGCATCAAACCTATATATCTCACCAACTTTATGTTGACTTTTTAAAGCATGTTTATTCTCAGGTACGAATTAAGTCTTCCGCTGTGCATTAGCTCATACTAAGGACATTACTTGGAATCGATCATCGCAATGGAACCAAATGTTGATGACATCGTCCAGGAGGAATAGGACGGGTTGTTAAAATAGTTTAGTTAATTCTAAACTTGTTCGCAAACAGAAGTTAATCCTTCTAACTTGACTTTTAAAATCAACTAAACACATGTTCTATATCTATATGATATGCTAACTTAATGATTTAAAACCTGGAAACACGATGAACACCGTAAAACCGGACATACGCCGTCGTAGTAACACCGCGGGCTGTTTTGGGTTAGTTAATTAAAAACTATGATAAAATTTGATTTAGAAGTTATTCTTCTGGGAAAATGATATTTCTTATGAACATGAAACTATATCCAAAAATCATGGTTAACTCAAAGTGAAAGTATATTTTTCAAAATAGTCATCAAGATGTCGTTCTTTCGACGGAAATGACTATCTCTTTAGTAAATGACATGTA
This sequence comes from Rutidosis leptorrhynchoides, assembly GCF_046630445.1. Lineage (NCBI taxonomy): Eukaryota > Viridiplantae > Streptophyta > Magnoliopsida > Asterales > Asteraceae > Rutidosis > Rutidosis leptorrhynchoides. The sequence continues at coordinate 373,406,944 of NC_092333.1, read as the reverse complement.
ACCTGTATTTATGACAATAAACTTATACTTTTTCTGTTTAGATTCATAAACGTAAGTTCAATATGAAACCATAGCAATTTGATTCACTCAAAACGGATTTAAAACGAAGAAGTTATGGGTAAAACAAGATTGGATAATTTTGCTTGTTGTAGATACGTGAAAATTGGTAACAAATCTATATCAATCATATCCTAGCTAACTTATATTGTATTATACACGTATTCTAATATATTATGTAATATTGGGATACCATAGAAACGTATGCAAATATTTTGACATATCATATCGACCCATATATATATATATATATATATATATATATATATATATATATATATATATATATATATATATATATATATTACTGCATATATATATATATATATATATATATATATATATATATATATTATTTGGAACAACCATAGACACTCTATATGCAGTAATGTTTGAGTTAGCTATACAGGATTGAGGTTGATTCCAAAAATATATATACTTTGATTTGTGATCTAGCCTGAGACGTGTATACACTGGGGCGTGGATTGATTCAAGATAATATATATCAATTTATTTCTGTACATCAAACTATGGACAACTAGTTGTAGGTTACTAACGAGGACAACTGACTTAATACACTTAAATCATTAAAACGTAATAAAAAGTGTTGTGAATATATTTCGATCATACTTTGATATATACGTACATATTTGTTATAGGTTCGTGAATCGACCAGTGGCCAAGTCTTACTTCCCGACGAAGTAAAAATCTGTGAAAGTGAGTTATAGTCCCATTTTTTTTAAAATCTAATATTTTTGGGATGAGAATACATGCAGTTTTATAAATATTTTACAAAATAGACACAAGTATGCGAAACTACATTCTATGGTTGGATTATTAAACCGAATATCGCCCTTCAAGTCTGGTAGCCTAAGAATTAGGGAAATGGCCCCTAATTGACGCGAATCCTAAAGATAGATCTATTGGGCTTAACAACCCCCATTCAGGTTATGGATGGTTTAGTACTTCGAGATTATTATACACACGAGAGGTTCTGTTTTGGGGATATTCTATGTATTAAGTTAACGTCGGTTACCAGGTGTTCAACATATGAATGATTTTTATGCACTTGCGAGTGTAATGATATTTATGAAAAATGAGAAATCTTGTGGTCTATTATTATGATTTGATAATATATAGGTTAAACCTATAACTCACCAACATTTTTGTTGTCGTTTTAAGCATGTATATTCTCATGTGATTATTAAGAGCTTCCGCTGTTGCATGCTAAAATAAGGACAAGATTTGGAGTCCATGCTTGTATGATATTGTGTAAAAACTGCATTCAAGAAACTTACTTTGATGTAATATATTTTTATTGTAAACCATTATGTATTGGTCTTGTGTAAACGGTATATTTTAGATTATCATTATTTCATAATCTACGTAATGCTTTTTAAACCTTTATCGATAAAATAAAGGTTATGGTTGTTATAAAAATGAATGCAGTGTAACAACCCAACCCGTAATCCATACGATAAATTTTTTTTTTACACAACACAATTACACGCCAATTAAATATGTAACCCATTTCACGAGTTCTATTTAAAACGCACAACAATTAATTGTTTACAATAGGCACGAGGGCCACGAATAAATTTTAGTACAAGTTTGACCCATTACAAATGATAGTTTATAAACCAAACGACGTTCCGAGCATGGTTTGGGACTAAACTACCCAAAACTAAGCCAACTTCCAAAAGTTCCAACATAACAACAACAAGGGACACCTAGTGCCCAACGACCCCCTTGCCCTTGTCCGTGCCTGCATCTAAAAAGATAAACAACGAGAGGGGTAAGCAAGGCTTAGTGAGTAGAAAATATATATACATGCATATAAGACTTACCCACACGCATCCACGATATCATATAACGCACACAATCGCATAACATCTCGATAAATAAGCTAGTAACGTCAAACCATACAACTAGTCACATTAATAACATAAATATCATAATCATAAATCAAATGCTAGCATCACCAACTATAAACCATGGTTAACCAAAATCCTTCGCAAGGGGAATGACTTTGCGAAACAAGTCATCGATGTTCATAACAACCGTTAGCTCCCAAACCCGGCTATGGTATACTAACCCCCGAGGTGTTCCAAAAATGGCTATGGCATCACCCTCAAGTGTTCCCAAAAACGGCTATTGCATCACTTGATCAACATGTGAATAAAACACGGCTATTACTCACAATCTTGTACACAAACACGGCTATGTGCACAAATAACACGGATAACAACGTGGGAGTAAAACACGGCTATTACTCGCCACTATATGCACAAACACGACTATGTGCATAAATAACATACGTAGACAAAAACGGCTACGTCTCACAACTATGGTCACAAAACGGCTATGTGACACCATCAATACGGCACATAAATCATATACATACATATATAGATATTTCACTCACCTCAAGTCCCTTGTGAAAGCTAACCGAGCTTGCAACCCTTCACTGTAACGTACCTATTACATTATGCATTTATTAACATACAATCTAGTTGAATTAAATGCCAAACACTAACCCTTGAGCATTTAATGACCCGTTTGCATTAAATGACTCAACTACACCAAAACCGCCCATTAATGGCCATGCCTCGCCATAAATCACTAAAAGCTAGTGATTAGGGTTTAATAACATCAACTAACATAAACTTGGTGTATTTCATAACCATTTCACCCGATTAGGTCAACTAGTGCTCTTTTGACTCTTTGACTCACAATTCAAGTCAAACTTACACAATAACAACACTTTCATCCTTTTAAAAGTGCATTAATGACTAACAACATCATTTAGCACTTACAACCTCAAATCACAAGATCAAACCCTAGATAATAGCTACTTAGGGTTTCCTTTCAACAATCCAACCCAAAAACCCACCCATTTAACCCTCAAATGGGTCACACTAGTTCCATATGAACCAACCCTAGCTTAACTAATTAAAACTCAAAACTTAGAGTTGAGACATACCAAAACTCTCCGCTTGTAGCTAATAACAAGGAGAGCAACTTTAATTCTTGCTTCTAGGATTGATTCACAAAACTTCACCTTCAAATCTTGAGTTTAATCTAAGTGAGTTTTAGGAGTTGAGAGGAAAATGTGAAAGAAAATGGAAAAGAAATAAGAAAAATAAGATAAGTGGTTGATATTAAAGGCTCCAACCAGATCAACACGCAAAAAGACCAAATTGCCCCTAAACCCTATTTAATTTGAATAGAATTCGGAGTCAGAATTGCAGAGGTGTCGCGGCGCGGCTCCTTTGTCGCGGCGCGACATAAAGAAGGAAAAATGACCCTTCTTAACTCAAGTTCTGATCTGGATTTGCTTTGTTTGTCGCGTCGCGGCCCCATTCCTCGCGGCGCGGCATTGGCATGTTCCTGGTCACTTTGACAACAAATCATAAAACGAAGGTTCATACAACTAGCACACCTCGTTCACTATTTCTATCCACGCCTAACCTTCGCCCTTAAGTCTCACACGACTCAACACCATCCCAACACATACACAAACACGTATACGCACACATTCGCATATACCCATATATATATATATATATATATATATATATATATATATATATATATATATATATATACACACACACATATACATATATGCACTTACACCTAACTAACACTTTAGTTCATTTAATCACATAACGATTAAGTTATAAGCGTACTATTGATTTAGTACGTACCTTTAGACGCGCACGGGAATACGGGGTGTTACAACTCTCCCCCACTTAAATCGGAGCGCGTCCTCGCGATCCAAGCCGCATGACACGAGGGAAGATAAACCAACACAAATTCTTCGGGCTCCCAAGTAAACTCGGAACCTTTACTACGACGCCATTGGACCTTAAAGGTCCCCACCTCCTTGTTACGCAACATTTTAACCTTCTTATCAAGTATAGCAATCAGCTCTTCGACATACTCCAACTTGTTGTTTAACTCGATATCATCTAATGGCATCCACGACGAATCATCCGCAAGACACTTACGGAGATGGGAAACATGAAATGTATTATGGATCCCCGCAAGCTCTTCGGGTAATTCCAAACGATAAGCAACTTCACCAACACGAGCCAAAATCTTAAATGGCCCAATAAACCGAGGAGCTAACTTTCCCCGTTTTCGAAACCGAATGATACCCTTCCATGGCGAAACCTTGAGCATCACCATATCACCTTCTTGGAATTCGATCAAGCGTCTACGCTTATCGGCGTAAGAATTTTGCCTATCTTGCGCCTTTTTCAAATGTTCCCGAATCATATTGATTTTATCATTTGTGTCCAATACCAAGTCGGAGCTCCCGACTTCCCTTTGTCCCACCTCGCCCCAACAAATCGGGGTTCGACACCTTCTACCATACAACATCTCATACGGTGGCATTCCAATACTAGAGTGAAAACTATTATTGTACGAGAATTCCACCAAAGGTAAATGTTCATCCCAACTACCACCGAAGTCAATGATACACGCACGTAACATATCCTCCAATGTTTGATTCGTACGTTCGGTTTGACCGTCCGATTGAGGATGGTACGCTGTACTCATATTTACCCTCGTACCCATATCTTCATGAAACTTCTTCCAAAATCGAGAAGTAAAACGCGTGTCCCGATCCGAAACAATAGACGCGGGAACGCCATGTCTCGATATCACCTCTTTAATGAACATCTTCGCGAGTGCCTCCGATGAAATTGCTTCTTTAATAGGAAGAAACAACGCACTCTTCGTCAATCTATCGACAATCACCCAAATAGTGTCAAATTGGGTTCTTGCCGTTTTCGGCAACTTGGTAATAAAATCCATGGTAATGTGCTCCCACTTCCACATCGGAATTTCTAGCGGTTGCAACTTACCATACGGCTTTTGGTGTTCGGCTTTAACTTGCAAACACGTGACGCATTGCTCAACATACTTAACAACGTCGCGTTTCATGTCCGGCCACCAATAATCTTTCTTCAAATCATGGTACATCTTTGTCGCACCCGGATGTATGGAATACTTAGACTTGTGCGCCTCATCAAGAAGCACCTTTCGGAAATCACCCATCTTAGGCACCCACAATCTTTCTTGAAAAGACAATAAACCACGCAAACCCATCGTAATGAATTCCGATTGCCCAATAATTCGTTCCGCATGCTTTTTGTGAACGTAAGCCTCTATTTGAATCACACCAAGTTTTTCAAGAAAATCGTTAGTAATAATCATACGTAACAATCCCAATCGTAACGCTGGGTGGTGACTCTTTCGGCTTAACGCATCCGCGACCACATTCGCCTTGCCTGGATGATAAAGTATCTCACAATCATAATCCTTCACCACATCCATCCATCTACGTTGACGATAATTCAAATCCCGTTGATCAAAAAGATGTTTCAACCTCTTGTGATCCGAATAAATCGTACACTTGACACCATACAAGTAATGGCGCCAAATTTTCAAAGCATGGACCACCGCCGCTAATTCGAGATCATGAGTCGGGTATCTATTTTCATGTTCCTTTAATTGGCGAGAGGCGTAAGAACACACCCGAGCCCATTCAAAGAACACATGAGTCGGGTATCTATTTTCATGACTTTACCTCGTTGCATTAGAACACACCCGAGCCCATTCAAAGAAGCATCATAATAGACCGTCATATCAACTACACATTCTGGCAATACTAAGACCGGAGCTTTACACAATTTCTCTTTCAACAATTGAAAAGCGATTTCTTGCTCGTTCTCCCAATTGAATCTCGTATTCTTCCTTGTCAACTTAGTTAATGGCGAAGCAATCGTGGAAAAGTCTTGGATAAACCGACGATAGTAACCGGCCAATCCGAGAAAACTTCGGATTTCCGTAGGCGTAGTCGGTTGTCCCCAACTCTTCACCGTTTCTATCTTCCCCGGATCTACTTGAATACCATCCTTGTTCACAATATGACCAAGGAATTGAACCTCCCTTAGCCAAAATTCACATTTTGAGAATTTAGCATACAACTTCTCTTTTCTCAACGTCTTCAATACTTCGCGCAAGTGGTGTTCATGTTCCGTCATGCTCTTAGAATAGACAAGAATATCGTCAATGAACACAATTACCGACTTGTCCAACATAGGTTGGCACACTCGGTTCATAAGATCCATGAATGCCGCCGGTGCATTCGTAAGAGCAAAAGGCATAACCACAAATTCAAAATGCCCGTAACGCGTTCGAAAGGCCGTTTTCTCAATATCTTCCTCACGGACCCGCATTTGGTGATAGCCGGACCGTAGGTCGATCTTAGAGAAATATGTCGCACCTTGGAGTTGGTCAAACAAATCGTCAATCCGAGGCAATGGATAACAATATTTGATTGTCACCTTATTTAACTCCCGATAATCGATGCACATCCGCCTACTACCATCCTTCTTTTTCACGAATAAAACCGGAGCACCCCATGGCGAAGCACTCGGTCGAATAAAACCCTTCTCAAGTAACTCTTGGGTTTGATTTAACAACTCTTGCATTTCCATCGGTGCTAAACGATAAGCAGTTTTAGCAATGGGAGTAGCTCCCGGAACCAACTCAATGCGAAACTCGACTTGTCTTTTCGCCGGAACACCCGGTAAGTCATCCGGAAAAACATCATCAAACTCACTTACCACCGGAATTTCACGAATGGGTGGTGGCTCATTACGAGTATCAACAACATGAGCAAGGAAAGCCATGCCACCGGTAACAACGAGACGACGTGCCCGTGCAAAAGTGCATATCGGCACCGGTCTCCTTCGTTTATCACCATGAATAATTAACTCTCCCCCACTTGGGGTCTTCACACGAATAGATTTTTCATGGCACGCAATATCGGCTCTATTTTGATCGAGCCAATCCATACCAACCACGATATCAAAATCACCCAACGTCATCGGAATGAGATCAATATTAAAGTTCTCGGAACCAAACACAACGTTACAATTTTTACACACATCAACCACTAGCACCGTCTTGCCATCCGCTATTTCGACTTCTACCAGATGACTTAACTTAGCTAACAGTTTATTAAGTTTAGGCACAAATTTTGGAGACACGAACGATAAATTTGCACTGCTATCAAATAGAATCCTTGCCGAATTAGAGTTAACCATGAAAGTACCTGAGATGACTTCGTTGGATTGTTTGGCTTCATCATTTGTCATCAAGTAGTTACGCCCCCTAGCCGACCCCTCTGCCTTCTCTAGCCTCTTTACTTGGTCGTTTGATAATTCGGGACATTCCACCTTCCGGTGCCCCGTCTTTTGACAATTAAAGCACGTGACCGTCTTGATCAAATAGTCACGAGCGTAATGACCCGGCTTCCCACAACTATAACAGGTAGGCGTAAAATTATTCGAACTACCCTTCTTCATACTTCCGACGCTTTCGGACACACCCTTGCTCTTCTTGTTGGAGTAACTAGGCGCTCCAAATTTTCTTTTGCTCGACCCATAACTAACCGGAACCGGACTCGGAGCTTGTGCTTCAAACCCTTTTGCCACCGCCAAAAGCTTAGCGAAAGTTTCAACATAACCAATACTAATTTTACCCTTTAAATCATCTCTAAGGGTTGCATGAAAGTCTTCCATTAGCATTTGATCATTTCCCGCATACTCGGGACAAAAACGTGCCTTGGCGAGAAAATTGGTTTTAAGAGTGTTTAGGTCCAAAGACCCTTGACGCATGTTCCTTAACTCGTTGCGCAATTTGGAAAGATCCGCTTGCGTACGATATTCAAGGAAAAACTCCTTCTTGAAATCCACCCAAGATAACCCCACAAAAGCCGCATCACCCACCATATCAATCTTGCCATCGAGCCAATCTTTAGCATGGCCCCTTAACAAACTAGTAGCAAGCCTCGTTTTCTTCTCGGGTGGGCACTCGGTCGTGCGAAAACAACCTTCAACATCAGAAATCCAAGCCGCATTCTTCATGGGGTCGGGATCCCCGTGAAAGTGAGGAGGCTTAGTTGCCAAGAAGTTCTTATAGCTAAACTCCAACTCGCCCACATTTTGAGGTCTAGGAAGCCTCCTTTCAACTTCTTCTTTAACGGCATTAGTCATTCGTTCTTGAATCATATCGACAATTTATTCCAAAACCGACTCTTCGAATATTTGTTTAACCCTTCGTGAGAAAACCGACACATAGTTTTCTAAAGCGGTCTCAATCTTGGTAGTCATCTCTTCTTCCTCCACATGAGAGGGACCACCATTGCCCTTCGTATTCGTTCCGTTTCTCGTCTTCATTCTAAAGATTAAAAATGGATTAGACATCACCTACAATTTAATACACATATATACCTATGCATATGACCGCACACACACCACATCTAGCTCGATACTTGTCGAACATCCTTGCTTGACTTGACTTGCAACCGTAATAGTGGTCGCGACTCACTATTACGCTCACATGCTGTGCCATGCTCAAACGTATCACAACCATCTTGCTCGATGTTCAAAACAATAACACATGATTAGTATGTCATAAGATAAGCATAGTTAGTCCACCTATGCACCAAAGAACTAATCAAAACCCGCACTGACCCGTAGTCCTACAAGTCCCGCACATAATTCAACAACACAAAAGTCTAAGTCTAGGCGCCTATCTCAAGTCACCTAAATCTCTTAGACCATGCTCCGATACCACTTGTAACAACCCAACCCGTAATCCATACGATAAATTTTTTTTTTACACAATACAATTACACGCCAATTAAATATGTAACCCATTTCACGAGTTCTATTTAAAACGCACAACAATTAATTGTTTACAATAGGCACGAGGGCCACGAATAAAGTTTAGTACAAGTTTGACCCATTACAAATGATAGTTTATAAACCAAACGACGTTCCGAGCATGGTTTGGGACTAAACTACCCAAAACTAGGCCAACTTCCAAAAGTTCCAACATAACAACAACAAGGGACACCTAGTGCCGAACGACCCCCTTGCCCTTGTCCGCGCCTGCATCTAAAAATATAAACAACGAGAGGGGTAAGCAAGGCTTAGTGAGTAGAAAATATATATATACATGCATATAAGACTTACCCACACGCATCCACGATATCATATAACGTATACAATCGCATAACATCTCGATAAATAAGCTAGTAACGTCAAACCGTACAACTAGTCACATTAATAACATAAATATCATAATCATAAATCAAATGCTAGCATCACCAACTATAAACCATGGTTAACCAAAATCCTTCGCAAGGGGAATGACTTTGCGAAACAAGTCATCGATGTTCATAACAACCGTTACCTCCCAAACCCGGCTATGGTATACTAACCCCCGAGGTGTTCCAAAAACGGCTGTGGCATCACCCCCAAGTGTTCCCAAAAACAGCTATGGCATCACCCCCAAGTGTTCCCAAAAACAGCTATGGCATCACTTGATCAACATGTGAATAAAACACGGCTATTACTCACAATCTTGTACACAAACACGGCTATGTGCACAAATAACACGGATAACAACGTGGGAGTAAAACACGGCTATTACTCGCCACTATATGCACAAACACGACTATGTGCATAAATAACATACGTAGACAAAAACGGCTACGTCTCGCAACTATGGTCACAAATCGGCTATGTGACACCATCAATACGGTACATAAATCATATACATACATATATAGATATTCCACTCACCTCAAGTCCCTTGTGAAAGCTAACCGAGCTTGCAACCCTTCAATGTAAGGTACCTATTACATTATGCATTTATTAACATACAATCTAGTTGAATTAAATGCCAAACACTAACCCTTGAGCATTTAATGACCCTTTTGCATTAAATGACTCAACTACACCAAAACCGCCCATTAATGGCCATGCCTTGTCATAAATTACTAAAAGCTAGTGATTAGGGTTTAATAACATCAACTAACATAAACGTGGTGTATTTCATAACCATTTCACCAGATTAGGTCAACTAGTGCTCTTTTGACTCTTTGACTCACAATTCAAGTCAAACTTACACAATAACAACACTTTCATCCTTTTAAAAGTGCATTAATGACTAACAACATCATTTAGCACTTACAACCTCAAATCACAAGATCAAACCCTAGATAATAGCTACTTAGGGTTTCCTTTCAACAATCCAACCCAAAAACCCACCCATTTAACCCTCAAATGGGTCACACTAGTTCCATATGAACCAACCCCAGCTTAACTAATTAAAACTCAAAACTTAGAGTTGAGACTTACCAAAACTATCCGCTTGTAGCTAATAACAAGGAGAGCAACTTTAATTCTTGCTTCTAGGATTGATTCACAAAACTTCACCTTCAAATCTTGAGTTTAATCTAAGTGGGTTTTAGGAGTTGAGAGGAAAATGTGAAAGAAAATGGAAAAGAAATAAGAAAAATAAGATAAGTGGTTGATATTAAAGGCTCCAACCAGATCTACACGTAAAAAGACCAAATTGCCCCTAAACCCTATTTAATTTGAATAGAATTCGGAGTCAGAATTGCAGAGGTGTCGCAGCGCGGCTCCTTTGTCGCGGCGCGACATAAAGAAGGAAAAATGACCCTTCTTCACTCAAGTTCTGATCTGGATTTGCTTTGTTTGTCGCGTCGCGGCCCCATTCCTCGCGGCGCGGCATTGGCCTGTTTCTGGTCACTTTGACAACAAATCATAAAACGAAGGTTCATACAACTAGCACACCTCGTTCACTATTTCTATCCATGCCTAAGCTTCGCCCTTAAGTCTCACATGACTCAACACCATCGCGACACATACACAAACACGTATACGCACGCATTCGCATATACCCATATATATATACACACATATACATATATGCACTTACACCTAACTAACATTTTAGTTCATTTAATCACATAATGAGTAAGTTATAAGCGTACTATTGATTTAGTACGTACCTTTAGACGTGCATGGGAAAATGGGGTGTTACATGCAGTCTTTGAAAAATGTCTCATATAGAGGTCAAAACCTCGCGACGAAATCAATTAATATGGAACGTTTATAATCAATATGAACGGGGTATTTCATATATATATATATATATATATATATATATATATATATATATATATATATATATATATATATATATATATATATATATATATATATATAGTTTGTAACGACCCGGCTTTTTCGACTTGCTTTTGTGCCTTGTATTTTTGCGAAACTGCGTATTTGTGCGTACTGCGTTACTTTATTACTCTGGAACCTTGGCACACGTGTTTTATATTCATATATACTTTAAAACGTGCCTTGGTATGATTAGAATGCTTAACTTGTCCATTGGATGCTTTATAACCGTTAGCGGTACTTGCCGTTACGATTAAAACGCGGACTGCGTGTACGTTTGACTTTTGTCGGAACCGAAACTTTTGGACAGTGAAATATTAATTATTATTTTATAATAATAATTACTTGGGCCTTTGGATGCTTAATTTTATTTATTTAATTGCTAAAGCCCAATAGTTAGCCTTTTTGGACTTTTTACCTTGTTGGGCTCAAGCCCACCCTACTCTAGCTAGTGACCCAATTAATTAGCCCAAATATATTTACTAGTGGCCCATAATAATAAATAAATAAATAAATAATTAGTGAGTCATGCTAGCATTATGGATAAGGATAATTAACTTTGTTACATAAGATTCTAGCAAAATGACACACTTTAGACACCATTAGCCAAAAAGTAAACTTTTTGTCCTTCCCCTCCCCCTCCATAAACCATCCACCACCACCACCCAAGATCTTGCCATGTCATCAATCCATGTGATCACTCTTTGCTTATAAATACTAGCCTTTAGCCTCTTATTTCCACACTTGATCATTTTGGTTTTTTTCACACACTTGTTCTTTCTCTCTTTCTTTCCTTTCTAGCATTACTTGTAAGTCTTCTTTTCCTTCTTCTTTTCCTTTTCAAATTCATGATCATCATCATCATTTTATGGAGATCAAAGTTCCTTTTAGCTTTGATCTTACTTATATCTTGTTGATTCAAGCATGAATCTTTCAAGAACATGGAAGATTCAAGCTTTTAGCTTGAATCTTCATAACTTTTGTAGATCTACTTCTTTTATACTTTAATATTTCTATTTTATGATAAAGATTCAAACTTTTGTTTGTAATCTTCATGCATCTTCAAGATCCAAGCTTTATGCTTCAAGATCTTCAAGAACAATCAAGATGCAAGCTTTCTAGCTTGAATCTTCATATCTTTTTGTTAGATCTAAGTTCTTTTTGCTTTTATCATGTTGTTTTGTGAAAAAGATTCAAACTTGTGTTTGTTATCTTCATATATCTTAAAGATCCAAGCCTTATGCTTCAAGATCTTCAAGAACACTTAAAGGTTCAAGCTTTCTAGCTTTGTAACCTTGTAAATTGTGTGAAATGGATCCAAGCTATCTAGCTTAGGGTTCCATAACCTCTTTTGACTTAGATTGTGTTCATACTTGTTAAATTGATGTAAAGTTTGTAACTTTAGTTGTTATTGTGACTTGTATTAGTGTTAAGACTAAGGATATGATGTAACCTTGGTTCATCATCCATCTAAGACTCATGAATGAGTTGTATTCTTACTTGGTCTTAACATATTGTGTATTGATGGTGAATCTTGGTCAAAAGTGATGCTAAACCATCAACGAGTTGTACACTTGAAGCTACAAGCATCAAGGATGAGAACCGTGATGAGCATCGAGCACCAAGAACCCCACCGGAGCACTTGTACACTGATTTTCGTATCTGTTCAGACCACCTGGGCTACTGTAAAGTTGATTTTCAGTTATTTTGGTTCGAGTAGATGATTTTCCGTTTAGGCCTCGTCTTAATCCGAGTTACAGTTTAGGATTTATGGCCCTCCGAGAGTCACTACACCCTATTAATGTTGTGCTGAAATTTCTGACCTACTCGCACTTAAACTGTCGCCACGGTCAAACGAAGACGATTTAGGTCCTGAAAATTGGTCAGCTGTTAGGGGACTCATATACAGAGCTATAGCCACTGACCATGCGTCTTTTCGATTTACGTAGAAGTCGTAGCAGCTGAACGAAGTCAGCCTATTGTTTCGATCTCTATTCTTGTCAAACTCACTTAGCTTTTATGATGATGAATGATGATGATGATGACACTTAAACTTATTTTATGCACTATTAGAACTTATTAAGATAACCTACTGACCTAGTAACCTTTGATTTAGGTTGACGACCTTTCGGACCGACTTACTACTTGCGACTTTCATTACCGACTTTACCGCTTTTATCACTGTGAGTTATAGCATTCCCTTTTTACTTTAAAATTATTTTGGGAACTGAGTATACATGCGGATTTTATGTTTTACATACTAGGCACGAGTACTTAAACTTATATATGTGTGGGTTATACAACGGCATAAACATTCCCTTTAGGTCGGTAACGTTTAATCATTGGTTTTTGAACCGTGAACGCGAATCTTAGATATGGATCCATAGGGTTTGACATCCCCACTCGGGCTAGTCGCGCTAGCATTTAACGGTTGTTTAATACTTCGTAAGTCATACGCACTTTCCAAGTGCACTTTCAGGGGGTTATAAACGTTAAGTCTAGTTACTGGGTGCCCACGGTTATACATATACTTATTCATACTGATTTGAACATACTGTTTTGATACGCGGTTTGCAGCACTGAAATCTCGTGGCCTACGTTACATTACTGATACAAACAAACTATAGCTCACCAACATTCGTGTTGACTTTTTAAGCATGTATTTCTCAGGTGCTTAGACGATGTTTCTTCCGCTGTTAAACTTGCTGTTCTAGTCTTGCTGTTAAACTTGCTGTTCTAGTCTTGGTGTTAGACTTGCTGTTACAGACCTGCTGTGTTAGACTTCCGCTGCATTACTTAGAGATGTCTCAAGCATGGAACTTTACTTTGCATTCGCAACTTATGTTATTTTCAAAATGATAGCTTTGTAATGACCTTAGTATCATGTACTCATGTTAATGTTTCCTATTTATCTTTTGTAAAACGTTATCTTCTATGAATGCAAATCGATTTTCAAATAGCATATAGTGTTTGACCTTGTAATGATCCTGTTGTTGGTGATCCGTACACGATGGTTTTGTACTGGGTGTCACATTTGGTATCCGAGCATTGGTTGTAGGGAATTAGGTTGCATTAGTGAGTCTAGACCGGACCAAGTAGGATTCACTAATAGGACTAATCTACAACTTGCTAGTTTACTTGTTTCTGCGGACCACTGCATGCTACTATGTTATATTACTGCATGTTACTGCTTACTACTACTGCATGCCACTGCTTATTTCTACTGCTGTATAATCTTACTGCATGCTACTACTTACCTTTACTGCCATGCGAACTTACTGTATGCTTATTTTACGCTGCTGCATGCTACTATCTGCTTTCGCTTGTTACTTCTGTTTAGTACTATTTTCATTGCCATGCTATGCACTGTTGTAGACGATCTAGGCTGCTGTAGTTACTATGCCTGATTACGTGCTTGCTACCCATCTGCTTTTCGCTATACCGACTTGAAGAACCTATCTTTCCTAATTCAGATGTTTTCTGAACCCTTTTCCCCACTCTTCTAACTCTTAGTACTAGTAATGTAATCCACCTGTTACTACCGTTCCACCATTCCAAAAATCGGAACATTACTTCACGCAATCTAGGAGGATTTGTCGGAGTAACCGCACCTCGAGCTCACCCTAGTTAGCCACGTACAACGTATGAACAACATAAGGTTGTTCAGTTCCCGCAAGTTGACCCGTATCCCGTACGATTTCATGACCGTCACTTATCTCTTTCATTCTTAACCACTACTCGACGATCTAACGACACTTCCGGACTTAGGTCCCTAACACTCTTAGGAAGTGGAGAAGTCGGGAGGACATCTCCTTTCACAAGGTCAGAGTGCCTTTTACTGATGCTCAGCCATACCCAAAGACTTGGGAGTTGCCTCAAGACATATCGTATTACCACTTGCTACACGTACAAATCGACACGAGACCCCAATGGAATTTCTAGAAAGGAACCTAACGAAACTACCTGAACCTGAACATTTTGAAGAAATTTCGGGACATTTAGGCATTGATGCATGATCTGCGGGACATACGCACCCACACCGAGGAACCGTGAGATTAACTATGTAGATTATGTTTTGAGATAGCATAGATAAAGCAACGTTATATGAAACTGAGTAGAACTTGAAGTGATCACGTTACATTAACCATATGGAGCGATATTGGAATGAACGTGTGATTTAGTACAATATAATGACGCCAGGCCAGCGTGATTATATTGAAGTAAATCATACAGAAGTCCCAACGTTACTACATGAGGAATATGAAGTGATTCAAAGGAAATTTTGGTAGGAACCGCTTGAGTATACGCATTATGGTCCGTTAGAGGTAGGGAAAGAATAACCACGTAGCCTAGATACTGTAACCCAAAAATTTGTTATAGATATAGACACCCTGAATACTTAAGGAAAAAGTTCTTAAACAGGAAAAACTTTGGATTTACTTGCGGTAGAGCAATCATTACCTCAGTTATGGAGACTCGCATGGATCCTGATTTTAGTTAGGGTACCTTTCTTCACAACGTTTATTGTCTCGAAGTTGTTTAATACTAGAGTGATAGAAACCTTACATCTAAGAACCTTAGTGTTATGACTAGTAAGCCATTAACAACCATGAGGGTTAAGTATTCTCTAAGACAAGTTAATGGTAATCTGACAGAGATAGAGGAATAATTTAAGGTAGTACCTTAAAATTAACAAGTGGGTCATTGGAAATGACCTCATGTCAACAAAACTTGGAAAGTTTTAAAGTAGTAGTTGGAAGTTTTAAAGGATTAGTCATCTACGCACAATCAGATGTTATTTGAGAAGGTTGATAGAATTTTTCGCGGTAGTATAATAAGATTTAGTTGGAATGGACTTTAAGATTAACCTAATACTCATCAAGTCAGGAAGCTTGATATAAAAGTTGGAATGGACTTTAGGATTAACCTAATACTCATCGAGTTGGGAAGATTTGATGAAATAGTTGAAACGGACTGGCTTTGAAGGATGAAAGCGAAAGATATTGATAGTGACAAGATTATTCGCGTACCTCGAGAGGATAGTGAGCCAAAAGCCATCTAGGTTACTTCAACAACCCGAGATCCCACAATGGAAATGGGAAGGGATGACAATGGATTTCATCCCGAAGCTGCCGAAAATAATAGGCAGTTATGACACTACCTGGGTTATTGGTGATCGTCTCACCAAATCTGATCACTTTCTAACTACGAAAGAAACCGATACTATGGACAACGATACATAAAGAAAATTGTATTCCTTCACTTCGGCAATTCAAATTCTATCTTAAGGACTACCCAAGAATCTTATTCGATGCTCATTCTTACGCGACTCTGAATCCTAACTTATCCCGAAAGAATTCTTATTCGATGGTAATCACACCAACATCCTTCTTACCTCAATATTAGTCATATCAGTTCGAGATTTCCAAAATCAATGGGTAGTTAATTCCCATCCTCATACTCTCCCTTTCGTATCTCACTTATAAGCAACAACTTTACACTTAAACATTTTTGGTCGAAGGACTTATGCACTACTAATATTCATCAACCACATTTAGATCCAACAGTTTTCATTACCTCGTAACGTTTTTGCTCAAATGTCACCCGAAATTTTCAAAAAAATCTTTTACTCGATCTTTTTCCAACTTGTAACCTCCGAAATATAAAAATTTAGTTTGCTAAAAATTTTTACTTACAATATTTTACTGTGCGATCCTCTCAAAGTTTTATGAAAGTAAATTTATTTTATTTGCCGTTCGTGCGAATTTTTGAAATCATATACGTTATATACAATAAAGTAAATAATTACTTATTTTGACAGATACATATGAAATTTTACTTTTACAAATCAAATCTTTTGTTCAAAAGATATTTTACCTTGAATGGTACAAGTTGTACATAACCCTAGATTACAAAGAACTTCGTTTCTTTTCTTACATTGTCACCTAAAACGATTTCTATAAAAACTTTCGTTGCTTATTATACAAAATTTTTCGTTGCTTATTCGTATCCAAGTCATCATGAAGACTTTACAACCGTCGAAATTGAGTGATTTATGTGTGTGTAAGTGATGAAGGCACTTACTACCACGCCTTGCAGAGCCTTAGGGCATCCACTAACACTTAAACCATTCAAAGCTATTGCGTTACCCCAAGGATCTTATTTGCCACGCCTGTTGGAACGATGCTCTTTCTTACATAACTCGAACTCCTGACTTATTTCAAGAGATTCCCATCTAGCGATATTAACACCGTCAGTATTCCGAATTTAATATTAGTCATAACCTGTTTGGCTTTCTGCAAAGTCAAGAAACGATTAACTTCTCATCCTCACGCTTTACCCTTCGTACCTTACTTTTTAACGGCTTCACACGTGAACATTTTTGCCTAAAGACTTATGTTATCAAAACTACATTTAATTCATTAGTTTTCGTTACCTAGTAACATGTCAACCGATGATTCAAATATTTTTCACTCAATCTTTTTCAACTCGTAACCTTTGAAATGCGAAAAACTATGTTTATCAAAAATTTTCACACGTTGATTTTTACACGTTATTTATTTGTGCGGTCCTCACGAGATTTATGGACAAATGAAAGTACTAAAAACTTTTCTGTCACTTATGCGATTTATAAAAGCATATATGTATAAATTTACCCTTATTTATTTTGGTTAATACATTCCAAGTTATACCTCCAAATTATTTAAAAATCGCTCCTTTATTAAGTTGAAGTCAAATGGTTTTGAGCAAATGATACACGTTGTACATACTTCTAAATTTACCAAGAACTTCGTTCCATTTATGTTGTCGCATCAAACGTTTAAAGGCTTTTCAAAACTTCCTCGGTTGATTTTATTAAAGGTTTTCGTATTAAACTACACCATGTATGGATCACACTTCTTCTCGCCCCCCGTTAGGGATAAAAGCTTACTATTAAGATCTTTATTAAAAACTCTTGAGCCACTTTGGATGGCAAATTTATAAATTTATTAGTAAGTCTTTGTGCTCGTAAAATGTTCCTCTTAAGGTTAGACTTGGCAAAAACGCGGGCCGATAAATCTGTTCTCTGGGACCCACCCAGTGGTCACCCTATTGTAGGAAAGGCATTAGGCGGGTTTCTACTCTCAATGTTTCACGACTAATCGCAACACCCTCGTAAAGATCATCTCTATCAATCAGTATGTTGAGGTACAAGAATCATTTTTTTGAGATTCTTTTCACTAAGAGAAAACCATTCTTTATGACCAAGAGTTCCCGTATCTTCTCATCTGCGCATCCCCTTAAGTATAAGGATAAATTCAGAACAACCCGCTCGAAGAGTTCACTCTCGTTCCAAGATTACACCCTTCGTGCGATTTCTTTCGGAAATATAGTATAAAATACTTTAAGAATCTATGAATCTTGTTATCCTCTTGGAAGGGACTGCTTAAAATGTCTGTAACACGGATATGGTTGCTCTACACATTCCTTCCTTCGTTAGTTGCAACTATATGTTGTTTTAGTTAATCTTAACCCTAACTTCAACATGTAACTGAAAGGATAAAGTTACATTATGGAACTGTGTTTTCATTTCATCTAAGGATAAGTTCACCTGCAGTATGGTAAACTGGGTGATATCCTTCATTGTTCGTTCAGACCGCCCTGGAGACACTATAAATAATTATGGCTTGCAATGTATATAAGTCCGATTAGTCACTTCCAGCTAATATTTCAATTCATTTAGTCAAATGAAACGTTCTTAAATATCGGGTTCATTATGCCTATGGTCTCCTTCCGAAATCAAGGGGTCAGTAAAATCTGTGGCTAACACTATCCAGACATCAAATCACATGGTTGTGATCACCATGTTTTCTGTTCTACCTGTCAGCCTTGTATTGCAACATAAGCTCTCAATGTTTTAGATGAGTTTAGTAACATTCATGATGCATTTTACGCATCCAGCTTACTGAAGATGTCTGTAAGGCTAAAAACATCATCTTTCCCTCTGTGGATACATATATTCGAATGACATACTCATGTTAACCAGAGACGAAATCAATTTATTGATCTCTTAGGACAAGAGACTTAATTAATGGCATATACCTATCCTTACTTTTATACGCCCAAGTACCCTTCGAGGCAAATAACTCACTTCTGAGCCCACGAGTCTCACGGAACTTTGATACGCTACTTCTTATTTAAATACTGTACCATTTTTGGTTATTCCTCAAATTTCGGGACGAAATTTCCATTAACAGGTGGGTAATGTAACGACCCGGCTTTTTCGACTTGCTTTTGTGCCTTGTATTTTTGCGAAACTGCGTATTTGTGCGTACTGCGTTACTTTATTACTCTGGAACCTTGGCACACGTGTTTTATATTCATATATACTTTAAAACGTGCCTTAGTATGATTAGAATGCTTAACTTGTCCATTGGATGCTTTATAACCGTTAGCGTTACTTGCCGTTACGATTAAAACGCGGACTGCGCGTACGTTTGACTTTTGTCGAAACCGGAACTTTTGGACAGCGAAATATTAATTATTATTTTATAATAATAATTACTTGGGTATTTGGATGCTTAATTTTATTTATTTAATTGCTAAAGCCCAATAGTTAGCCTTTTTGGACTTTTTACCTTGTTGGGCTCAAGCCCACCCTACTCTAGCCAGTGACCCAATTAATTAGCCCAAATATATTTACTAGTGGCCCATAATAATAAATAAATAAATAAATAAATAATTAGTGAGTCATGCTAGCATTATGGATAAGGATAATTAACTTTATTACATAAGATTCTAGCAAAAGGACACACTTTAGACACCATTAGCCAAAAAGTAAACTTTTTGTCCTTCCCCTCCCCCTCCATAAACCATCCACCACCACCACCCTAGATCTTACCATGTCATCAATCCATGTGATCACTCTTTGCTTATAAATACTAGCCTTTAGCCTCTCATTTCCACACTTGATCATTTTGGTTTTTTTCACACACTTGTTCTTTCTCTCTTTCTTTCCTTTCTAGCATTACTTGTAAGTCTTCTTTTCCTTCTTCTTTTCCTTTTCAAATTCATGATCATCATCATCATTTTATAGAGATCAAAGTTCCTTTTAGCTTTGATCTTACTTATATCTTGTTGATTCAAGCATGAATCTTTCAAGAACATGGAAGATTCAAGCTTTTAGCTTGAATCTTCATAACTTTTGTAGATCTACTTCTTTTATACTTTAATCTTTCTATTTTATGATAAAGATTCAAACTTTTGTTTGTAATCTTCATGCATCTTCAAGATCCAAGCTTTATGCTTCAAGATCTTCAAGAACAATCAAGATGCAAGCTTTCTAGCTTGAATCTTCATATCTTTTTGTTAGATCTAAGTTCTTTTTGCTTTGATCATGTTGTTTTGTGAAAAAGATTCAAACTTGTGTTTGTTATATTCATATATCTTAAAGATCCAAGCCTTATGCTTCAAGATCTTCAAGAACACTTAAAGGTTCAAGCTTTCTAGCTTTGTAACCTTGTAAATTGTGTGAAATGGATCCAAGCTCTCTAGCTTAGGGTTCCATCACCTCTTTTGACTTAGATTGTGTTCATACTTGTTAAATTGATGTAAAGTTTGTAACTTTAGTTGTTATTGTGACTTGTATTAGTGTTAAGACTAAGGATATGATGTAACCTTGGTTCATCATCCATCTAAGACTCATGAATGAGTTGTATTCTTACTTGGTCTTAACATATTGTGTATTGATGGTGAATCTTGGTCAAAAGTGATGCTAAACCATCAACGAGTTGTACACTTGAAGCTACAAGCATCAAGGATGAGAACCGTGATGAGCATCGAGCACCAAGAACCCCACCGGAGCACTTGTACACTGATGTTCGTATCTGATCAGACCACCTGGGCTACTGTAAAGTTGATTTTCAGTTAGTTTGGTTCGAGTAGATGATTTTCCGTTTAGGCCTCGTCTTAATCCGAGTTACGGTTTAGGATTTATGGCCCTCCGAGAGTCACTACACCCTATTAATGTTGTGCTGAAATTTCTGACCTACTCGCACTTAAACCGTCGCCACGGTCAAATGAAGACGATTTAGGTCCTGAAAATTGGTCAGCTGTTAGGGGACTCATATACAGAGCTATAGCCACTGACCATGCGTCTTTTCGATTTACGTAGAAGTCGTAATAGCTGAACGAAGTCAGCCTATTGTTTCGATCTCTATTCTTGTCAAACTCACTTAGCTTTTATGATGATGAATGATGATGATGATGACACTTAAACTTATTTTATGCACTATTAGAACTTATTAAGATAACCTACTGACCTAGTAACCTTTGATTTAGGTTGACGACCTTTCGGACCGACTTACTACTTGCGACTTTCATTACCGACTTTACCGCTTTTATCACTGTGAGTTATAGCATTCCCTTTTTACTTTAAAATTATTTTGGGAACTGAGTATACATGCGGATTTTATGTTTTACATACTAGGCACGAGTACTTAAACTTATATATGTGTGGGTTATACAACGGCATAAACATTCCCTTTAGGTCGGTAACGTTTAATCATTGGTTTTTGAACCGTGAACGCGAATCTTAGATATGGATCCATAGGGTTTGACATCCCCACTCGGGCTAGTTGCGCTAGCATTTAACGGGTGTTTAATACTTCGTAAGTCATACACACTTGCCAAGTGCACTTTCAGGGGGTTATAAACGTTAAGTCTAGTTACCGGGTGCCCACGGTTATACATATACTTATTCATACTGATTTGAACATACTGTTTTGATACGCGGTTTGCAGCAATGAAATCTTGTGGCCTACGTTACATTGCTGATACAAACAAACTATAGCTCACCAACATTCGTGTTGACTTTTTAAGCATGTATTTCTCAGGTGCTTAGACGATGTTGCTTCCGCTGTTAAACTTGCTGTTCTAGTCTTGCTTTTAAACTTGCTGTTCTAGTCTTGGTGTTAGACTTGCTGTTACAGACCTGCTGTGTTAGACTTCCGCTGCATTACTTAGAGATGTCTCAAGCATGGAACTTTACTTTGCATTCGCAACTTATGTTATTTTCAAAACGATAGCTTTGTAATGACCTTAGTATCATGTACTCATGTTAATGTTTCCTATTTATCTTTTGTAAAACGTTATCTTCTATGAATGCAAATCGATTTTCAAATAGCATATAGTGTTTGACCTTGTAATGTTCCTGTTGTTGGTGATCCGTACACGATGGTTTTGTACTGGGCGTCACATAGTTGACCGTTTTTTCCCTTTTTTTCGTCTTTAACCGTTTTTAGAGTTGTTGACCGTTTTTAAGCGTTGACCGTCTTTTTTGCCGTTTCAAGGCCAGTTGCAACGATACTAAGGTAAATCCATTGCGGCGTCCGTTGCGGCGCCCGTTTCGGCCATTTTTTACAACACTGCCTACTTCATCTTCCCCACCGTTTAAAACATCAACTGCAACTATGCAAGCGTATTTAACATGATCAAGTCATTAGACTCAACATTATCGTTAACTAGCAAAGACTCATTAACGACCTCCATGTGTTGGCCAAAAATTCGATGACCGTAGAAAACAACTCGATTTGAAATAGCCAATAAATCTGATGGAAATTCGTCTAACAAAATAACATCAGAATCCATAGATGTGCTAAGCTCGTTGACCCAAACATTACCAACCGAAAACACCTCATCTTCAAGGTCCACATTGTGACGACCCGGAAATTTCCGACCAAACTTAAACTTAATCTTTATATGATTCTAACACGATAAGCAAAGTCTGTAATGTTGAGTCTCAAAAAGATTTGAAACTATATTCATGTAAGCAATTAACCTTCGACTGTTCTTGACGATTCAAGAACAACTACTTGTAAATAGATACGTATATATTCAAAAATATAAATATATATATTAATTCAAAATATAATTTGAAATATTATAGAAGTAATTTTGTAAAATAAAATAATAAAAGATATAATAAAATTTATTATTAAAATAAATCTACATATAAATATAAAAGTTTATTGAATACATTTATTAATTAAATACTCGGTTGACATTTTGTTAGTGTTCATATAAACCTAATACGAATTCATGAAGATTTAAAATAAAAGGTAGTCCGTAAATGATGACGGCTAGCATATCACACGTTTATTATTATCATTACATTATTTATTGTTATATATATATTTACTAAACGATCATTTCATTTTCATCCATAATTCAATTATTAGTGTAATTACACTACTTTTGTCTAATTCATAATCATAATCTTTCTGTATATATACTTGATAAATATGCATGGGAACCACCATCCTCAAATTTAACCACACCCAATTCTTGTTTCCTTTTAACTACCATATTCGAGTATCACCCACATGTTCCACTCCAATTATATAATACGTATACAGAAAGACCCCACTTGAAATTGACGGCTAACAAGTTCTGTCTAATTCAAGGATCTCCCACAGTACACAATCTCTCCTTTTATTATATATATAGATACATAGTCATAGCATAAATATAAAAATCTCAATCATCACATTGCTTTTTGTTTAAAGTTCTAACCACTCCCCTTTCTTCAATAAGTTGAAACACGTTCATTTATATGCTTACATGGACAAAACAAGATACATGCATATTATAATTATCAAAGAATTACAACTAGTGCCCATCTATTGTTTTTATTCGATCATCAATCCAAACATAATCTCACTTTCTATAAATAATGATACATGTTAAATTATTATTCCACTTTCTGTTAGCAATCTTTATCTATCACAATCTACTCTATCTCTCTAGCTAATTACTATATCTATACATTTACATATATACGGGATTGATAGAGGAGACACTTCACTTACTTCTGTGGCACACACAAAAAAAACAACACACCCACTTCTGTATCTTCTTCGATGTCGTCCTCTTTTGATCGACTAACCACACCTCTATAACCACCACCTCGATCCCTTTTACTTCCGGTTTAAACTCATGACAGACTCAAAACATCACCACTACAAACACTACTATAACATCATGCAAGAACCTTATGCTAGCTACTATTGTTTATTAATTTCTGTTCGAAACCATTGCTGCAAGGAATCAAACAAGCAGCCTGAGCAGCTGCTGCACTCCTGTATATGATTGTCCAAAACAACCAAAACAAACAACCTTATGTAGCTATGACTACAGCTGACTTCTGCTTCTGTTTTCAATCATCACTTCACAGCCAAGATACCCAACCATTGATCATCATATATACCTGCTGCTACTATTCTTCTCTTTCCTATATCGAATCAATCTCCAAGCACCACCACAGCCTCATCTGTTTCTATTTCTATTCTGTTACAGCAAATAAAGGAATGATGATAATACATATTCGATGAATAAGGTGAGGATTAAAGCTCATGATAACATAGTGATATTGATATAATTATGATTATGAAAACAAATACATTACCTATTCTATTATGCCATAGCAATCTCCAAAAATCGTTAACCCTAATTAAACAACAACCTTTTTTAATCAAGATTTGATCCTGTTTCTTGCTTTTGCTTATTCTACCTGCACTACTTACCCAACAAACTCTTTACGGTTTCTCTTCGATTGACTTAATTGCTGCTACAACTATTAAACCCACAGTCACAACCATTAGAACCACCCCTACAAAAACCATCTTCACTAAAATCAAAATACCACGAACACATTATTAAAAATTGTTAGATTTTTATTCTATTCGATAAAACATTCCAAACCTGAAATCCATGACTATTACTGCCTGTACCTACGATATTTCGATTAGACCCAAACAATTTCAGTTATGTCGAACAATTTCACTATTCATTTGATTACCATCAAGAACCCAAATCAAAACCCACCAAGAACATAAATTATTACTATTTATGATTGATACATTAAAAAGTACAGAGCAAACGTATAGATGGATAAAGAAGTTAGGAGAATAACAATAAACCGATTACCTACTTGAATCAATTGATGAATCGAATTTATGATTAGATCGATTAATGGTGATTGCAAACTGATGAAGATCTGAACGGTGATAAGAATGAATCGGTGACTTACGAAACATTTATGACTTCTTCTGGATCGATCTGTTGAAGAATTGAGGGTTCTGCATCTTGCTTTTGAGAACCTCGACCTGATTTAGAGCAGATAACACAGAACGCGAATAAATATTGTTAGGTATAATTATAAAAATAATTATTATTATTAATCTTTTATATATATTTACTCGTATATTTTTTTAAAAACCAAAAGGGGAAACAAATTTAGTCTGGTATGATTATTGGGCTGCCCTCATCAAAATTGGACTACAAATAAGCCCAACATGTTAATGTCAAATGATATGATTAATTGGGCTAAAATTATGACTAGTTACTAATATTAATATTATTAATATTATTATTATTATTATTATTATTATTATTATTATTATTATTATTATTATTATTATTATTATTATTATTATTATCATTATTAGTAGTATCATTATTTTTAATATTTAAAAGTATTATCATTTTTTATATTTTTTATTATTCTTATATTAACATAATAAATAAACAATTCTATGAATATATATATTATAAGATATTAATATAATTATGTATGAAAACATTAATACATCGTAGTATATAATATATAAAAATATATATATTCAAATTAATAATTAATATAACTTAAAATGTAGTTGTTCGAATACAAGTATATGTATTAATATATACACTTGATATAGGTTCGTGAATCCGAGGCTAACCCTGCATTGTTCACTTGTTAAATGACATCATATGTATTTTTACTACAAAATACAGTATGGTGAGTTTCATTTGCCTTTTTACCCTTTATCTTTTTGGGCTGAGAATACATGCACAATTTTTATAAATGTTTTACGAAATAAACACAAGTAATCGAAACTACATTATATGGGTGAATGATCGAAGCCGAATATGCCCCTTTTGCTTGGTAACCTAAGAATTAGTAAACCAATCTACTAATTGAAGCGAATCCTAAAGATAGATCTATTGGGCCTAACAAACCCCATCCAAAGTAGCGGATGCTTTAATACTTCGGTGTTGTTTTATATCATGTCCGATGGATTTCCCGGAATATTAGGGGATATTCTTATATGCATCTTGGTAATGTCAGTTACCAGGTGTTCAATCCATATGAATGATTATTTTTGTCTCTATGCATGGGACGTATATTTATGAGAACTGGAAATGAAATTCTTGTGGTCTATTAAAATGATGAAAATGATCGTTTATGATAAACTAATGAACTTACCAACCTTTTGGTAGACACTTTAAAGCATGTTTATTCTCAGGTATGAAAGAAAACTTCCGCTGTGCATTTGCTCATTGATAAGGCTAAAAAGGAACATATATTTCATAGCATTATCCCCCAAGAAATACAAGATTTTAGTTGCAATTGTTCCATTTTCAAGTAATATTCGTTTATATTAAATAAGTGCGAAGACAAAAGGCGAAAACGACGAATTGAAGACACAAAGGTCCAAAAAGCTCAAAAGTACAAGATACAATCAAAAAGGTTCAAATTATTGATGAAGAACGTCTAAAAATGACAAGAGTACAAGTTACAAAACGCAAAGTACACGATATAAAATAGTACGCAAGGACGTTCGAAAATCCGGAACCGGGACATGAGTTAACTCTCAACGCTCGATGCAACGGTGTAAAAATTACGAGTCAACTATGCACAAGAATAAAATATAATATTTAAATAATTCATAATAAGAATAATATTAAATAATAAAAAGTTGTTAATTGAGCATAGTTCAGGGGTCGTAAATGAAAATTCAATTTCATATTTTGCCTATAAAAGGCGATGATTTACGTTCAATTAAGGATACCTTTTTCTATCATATTTCTATCTATATATCGATCCATCTATCTATTATCAATATCAATTATCAATATCTATATTCTATATCTCTATCATAATGTTAACTTAATAAGATATAACAATAATCTTAATTTTAATTTTAAATTATGATAATAATAAGATTTATGATAGAGATCGTTTGAGTGTGTAAGTCGAAATTCTGTCCGTGTAACGCTACGCTATTTTTAATCATTGTAAGTTATGTTCAACCTTTTTACATTAATGTCTCGTAGCTAAGTTATTATTATGCTTATTTAATCCGAAGTAATCATGATGTTGGGCTAATTACTAAAATTGGGTAATTGGGCTTTGTACCATAATTGGGGTTTGGACAAAAGAACGACACTTGTGGAAATTAGACTATGGGCTATTAATGGGCTTTATATTTGTTTAACTAAATGATAGTTTGTTAATGTTAATATAAAGATTTACAATTGGGCGTCCCTATAAATTACCATATACACTCAATCGGACACGATGGGCGGGGTATTTATATGTACGAATAATCGTTCATTTAACCGGACACGGGAATGGATTAATAGCCACTAGAATAATTAAAACAGGGGTGAAATTATGTACAAGGACACTTGGTATAATTGATAACAAAATATTAAAACCTTGGGTTACACTCAGTCGACATCCTGGTGTAATTATTAAACAAAGTATTAAAATCTTGTTACAGTTTAAGTCCACAATTAGTTGGAATATTTAACTTCGGGTATAAGAATAATTTGATGAGGACACTCGCACTTTATATTTATGACTGATGGACTGTTATGGACAAAAACCAAATGGACATATTAAATAATTCAGGACAAAGGACAATTAACCCATGGGCATAAAATTAAAATCAACACGTCAAACATCATGATTACGGAAGTTTAAATAAGCATAATTCTTTTATTTCATATTTAATTTCCTTTATTTTATATTTAATTGCACTTCTAATTATGCATTTTTATTGTTATTGTATTTAATTGTACTTTTAATTATCGTACTTTTTAATTATCGTAAGTTTATTTTATCGCACTTTTATTATTCGCAATTTCATTATCGTTATTTACTTTATGCTTTAATTTAAGTCTTGTATTTATTTTTAATATTTTACATTTGGTTTTAACTGCGACTAAAGTTTTAAAATTGACAAACCGGTCATTAAACGGTAAAAACCCCCCTTTATAATAATAATATTACTTATATATATATATTTGTATTTTTACAATTATTGTGTGTAAAAAAAAATATAGTGTTATACTTCACGAGCTCCCTGTGGAACGAACCGGACTTACTAAAAACTATACTATAATACGATTAGGTACACTGCCTATAAGTGTTGTAGCAAGGTTTAAGTATATCCACTAGATAAATAAATAAATAACTTGTGTAAAATTGTAGCATATTTAATAGTATTTCGCACTAAAAATAATACTATTTTGTATACACCCCCTACGACATCACTCATCTTAGAGATATTACTTGGAGTCATTCAAGACATATTTCAAAAGACGTTACATTCGAGTCGTTGCGTTCATCAAGATTATTATTAAGTCAATTATAGTTAGATATATTATGAAATGGTATGCCTGCCGTTAACTTTCAATGTAATGAAGAT
The DNA here is from genome assembly GCF_046630445.1 of Rutidosis leptorrhynchoides. Taxonomy (NCBI): domain Eukaryota; kingdom Viridiplantae; phylum Streptophyta; class Magnoliopsida; order Asterales; family Asteraceae; genus Rutidosis; species Rutidosis leptorrhynchoides. The sequence goes on along the minus strand of NC_092333.1, from coordinate 373,378,287 downwards.
TGTCTTTTCAAAAACGAATGCAATGTTTGTAAAATGTATCATATAGAGGTCAAGTACCTCGCAATGTAATCAACTGTTGTGAATCGTTTATAATCGATATGGACTTCGTCTGGATGGATTAGGACGGGTCTCTATAGTTGGTATCAGAGCGGTGATCATAGCGAACCAGGTCTTGCATTAGTGTGTCTAACTGATAGTCATTAGGATGCATTAGTGAGTTTGGACTTCGACCGTGTCTGCATGTCAAAAGTTTTGCTTATCATTTTTGTCGGAAATCGTCTTCTTATCATCCTTAGGAAATTACCTACTCATTATTCTTAGTCTAGACACATTTTACTGCATTGACTGCATGAATAGTGTATAGACAAAATTCATATCTTAGCGTATCTGACAATTCATATCTTAGCATATCTGTTACTGTAGACCTTGTCTGATATCTCTCGTAAATTTCTCCTTAATTTAAGGGATCCTAGTACTATATATATCTATGCAAATTATGCATTGAGAATACAATCCAACTATCAATTGCTGTCACTAAACTCTTCATACAAAAAAAAATAAATAAATAAAATCTTTCACGAGATCGCGTAAGATGGCCTCTACGAATCGACCAAGTTCCTCTGACTCCGAAGACAGTGTGACAGGAGCACGTCAACCAATCAACTACCTTGATTACTGGAGAAAATGGGGGTGGGTTCGTGACATACTCACCCTATGGAAAAGGGAAGAAGGTACTCCATATCATGAATCGAATCTACCACCTAACCTTGGAGTACTTGACCCGCTCACCGGCGAACCCGTTCGCAACACCGTTTATACCCTATTTGCAAGAATTTTTCATCTTGAAGCTACCATTAACGGAACTAGAGAAGATATCCGACCTCTACCTCACACTGATAATCAACCAGGGTTAGTAGAAGAAGTTAGAGAACTCCGAGCTCGAGTATTAACTTTAGAGAGCACGGTATACAATTTGCAAGCACCAGCAGTATCACCAACACCAGTAACATCACCAGCCTCAGCACCAATGGCACCAGTACCACCAACAATCCAAGTTTCAACAATTCATGCCTGAACATCTCATTCTGTACCTCGAGTATAATCATTGTTCTACATGACGTTCCACATCGTTTATCTTCATTCGACATGGTGATTATGTAATCTCTAATGTTTTAGAGATTATATATTCTTGTTCTAACGGTAGATCAGATGAGTTAATATCATATTAACTCATTAAATCCATGATTACATCTGAAGAAAATATATATGTAAGTATATTTTCATAAAGGTTGTAATTAAAAATTCTTTTGTACAAACTGTTAATGGTAAAAATATTTTAACGGTAGGTAATACTCGAGGAATATTTAGATTTCACATTAATAAGTTAGAATGTACATTCTTCGAATCTGATTCAACAGTCATTTACTATCATACTTACATCCACAGATATACGTATCCGTTCACAGCAGAATAACTATTTTCATCCAATTTCATATTTGGATTTTGATTTACCAGAATCCAACAAGTGGCATAATGAAGAAAACATAGGACAAAATAAAATCTGTTAGAAATAAACAAATTAACTATGAAGAAAATTTTGTTAAGAATCCACGCTAACTGTTCCTAGTTAACTATTCCTAGCTAACTGATTACATTTTATTTATCGCAATTTATTTATCGCAATTTATATTCTCGCAATTTTATTTATTGTCATTTAATTTCTGTTATTTACTTTACGCACTTTATTTATCGTCATTTAAATACTGTTATTTACGCATTTTAAATATCGGGACACATATTTGACATATCATATCGACGCATTTATATATATTATTTGGAATAACCATAGACACTCTATATGCAGTAATGATAGAGTTAGCTATACAGGGTTGAGGTTGATTCTCAAATAATATATATAATTTGAGTTGTGATCGAGAGTGAGACATGTACACGGGTCACGATACGTATTAATTAATTCGAATATTATACATTAAATTATTGAATTGCTAACTGTGGATAACAAACTGTGGACAACAAACTGTGGACTACCAATTGGACAATTAAAATGAATTAAAATATTGATTATAATATATGAAACTAAACAATACTTCAAGTTTGTCACTTGATTTCATCTTAAACCTCATTTGTATCTTGACGATTACAATCAGCGTTCAAACCTTTTTATGATTCTTGAAAACACCTCAATCGAGAGGATGAACCAACCGCACTTCATCTACGGAAGAAAAGATTGACGCATATAGTTATGCACATGAAAATACTCGGAAACTGAGTAAACGTTTAACACGTAGCTGTGCTAAATCCTTTAGTGTTATTATTACCCAAAATAACTTGGTAATCTCTTTCAAATTAGCCAATTTTGTCATAGCTCCAACAAGTCAAATTTGACTTTTCGTTCGAAACAACCTTATTATAACCTTGATATATACGCTGTCTTTTCGCCTTTGTTACCGGGAAACCTTTTATATTCCACCACATTACCAGCAGATGTACCAGCAACCTCGTCGCTCCTTGGTTTAAATCTCTCCGACAAATCACTATATTGATCTATTGAAGTCTCATCATGTACTCATCCGCATCTTGTAACAAGAATTGCCATACCAATTACCGGGAATTAACAAATCTGTATGGTGAGTCTCGCAACGTTTCCACATCAACAGTTATGTGTATCCATATAATATTTATCTCTTAGAACTATGATCTTCCATTCTAAAATTCTGAAAAACACCCAGTCTACAAATCAATACTCTGAATTTTGAAAAGTTGAATGAAGCAACAAAAACTGTAAACTACCTCAACAGCCAAAAGTTGATGATAAAGAATTGTATGTTGGCAAAGCTCAGAAAAGTTGAAACTGGAAAACGGATTGAGCAAACCAAGAAGGAGGCTGTAGATAAATCACAGGGAATAAATCTGCCTTCAAAGAATCCTGATGATTCTATTTCTGATGAAATCTTCAGCGAACATCCTGCTCCTCACTCATGTTAAGATCTTGCGGAAAATCTTTCTTCATCAACTATCGAACTTAGAAATTTCAAAATATCATCATAAATACTTTCAATATTTCTGAAGATATTTTTATAAATATTCTCGTCCGAAATTATTAATCTCTTCGTGCTATCATTATTACATCATATAGAAACTGTTAGTTTCTATATTCTGTAAACTTTCGAGCTTAAAATATGAATGTTATTGAAGTAATGTTGGGAACTGATGCATGTGTTAGTATAATATAATGACACTTGATCAACGTGATTATATTACAGTAAGTCATGTTGAGCTTCTAATGGAACATTATGATTCACAGACCCTACCGTCATCATGTGCCATGTTACATAACTCTTTCATTCTGTTTAACTTCTAAACATATCAAGAAAATATATTCTTGACAGTTCTATTCTCAGCAATTCGGGTAATTTGACAAATTAAATCGTGTGATTCCGTTCTCCTTGTTTAGAACATTAAGTTCTTTCAAAACTCCATAATTACGAATTCTGGACTATTATTCGCTTGGCTTAAGGTCAGGAAGAGAAAACAAAAGTATGAAACTCCGAAATATAAGAGAAGATATAAAGCCCAATAACAACACGGAGGTTACAAACCGTGGATATTAATACGAATAGCAATATAAGGACACGGTATAATTAAGAATAGTGTCACCCTAAGATAATAGTAGAAGTAAACAGATTTTTCTGATGGAAGATTAAAAGGAAGGATGACAGAAATGATAATTAGGAAAATATCAAGGATTAGAATTGGATTAAGCATTTTCACAATCTCTTGAATTTGGGAATTGAGAATAGGAATGGTAAAAGTAATGGAACGGAAGAAATTAATTTATAGTGAAATATCTGATAACGAAATCAAGGCAGATCTCCTCATATAATTAAGAGAGATCTTAATTTCCTTAATTTCCGAAGAATCAAATCTTATTACGAAGATTTTCTCTAAATCCCTTGAATTCCGGAATTCAACCAAGGCAACGTCAAAAGTTAAGATGCGCTCTATTTTCTAAATTCAAACCTAACTACGTCAAAAGTTAAAACAAATCTTTATTTCTCATTTCATTCTTTTGTGATAGCTTCATTCGTGCTCTTCGAATAATCGAATTTATCCATATTAAGCAATGATGATAAAACTCTATTTTTCAACTCATATTCGTCATGAAAACATTTTTATTGTTAGCCATGACCACCTCACTCAAATTTCGAGACGAAATTTCTTTAACGGGTAGGTACTGTGACGACCCGGAAAATTCCGACCAAACTTAAACTTAATCTTTATATGATTCTGACACGATAAGCAAAGTCTGTAATGTTGAGTCTCAAAAAGATTTGAAACTATATTCATGTAAGCAATTAACCTTCGACTGTTCTCGACGATTCACGAACAACTACTTGTAAATAGATACGTATATATTCAAAAATATAAATATATATATTAATTCGAAATATAATTTGAAATATTATATTATTTAGTTATTAGAAGTAATTTTGTAAAATAAAATAACATAAGATATAATAAAATTTATTATTAAAATAAATCTACATATAAATATAAAAGTTTATTGAATACACTTATTAATTAAATAGTCGGTTGACATTTTGTTAATGTTCATATAAACCTAATACGAATTCATGAAGATTTAAAATAAAAGGTAGTCCGTAAATGATTACGGCTAGCATATCACACGTTTATTATTATCATTACATTATTTATTATTATATATATTTCTATCTCAAATGGTATAGATACAGAAATTAATGTATTTTTCTGTTTCCTATCAACTTCACTACTCAATTAACTAACCCACTTGTGAAATAAGAACTCATCCGTGATATTGAATGGAGATTAAAGATTTCGATATTTACTTAACGATCATTTCATTTTCATCTATAATTCAATTATTAGTGTAATTACACTACTTTTGTCTAATCATAATCATAATCTTTCTGTATATATATATTTGATAAATATGCATGGGAACCACCATCCTCAAATTTAACCACACCCAATTCTTGTTTCCTTTTAACTACCATATTCGAGTATCACCCACATGTTCCAATCCAATTATATAATACATATACAGAAAGACCCCACTTGAAATTTACGGCTAACAAGTTCTGTCTAATTCAAGGATCTCCCACAGTACACAATCTCTTCTTTTATTATATATATACATACAAAGTCATAGCATAAATATAAAAAGCTCAATCATCACATTGCTTTCTGTTTAAAGTTATAACCACTCCCCTTTCTTCAATAAGTTGAAACACGTTCATTTATATGCTTACATGGACAAAACAAGATACATGCATATTATAATTATCAAAGAATTACAACTAGTGCCCGTCTATTGTTTTTATTCGATCATCAATCCAAACACAATCTCACTTTCTATAAATAATTATACATGTTAAATTATTATTCTACTTTCTGTTAGCAATCTTTATCTATCACAATCTACTCTATCTCTCTCGCTAATTACTGATGTGTGCGAGGTGGTGTATAAAATAGTTATATTTTTTTACAACGAAATACTATTAAATACGATACAATTTTACGCAAGTGATTTATTTATTTATAGAGTGGATATACCTAAACTTTGCTACAACACTTATAGGCAGTGTACCTAATCATACAGTAGTGTAGTTTTTAGTATGTCCGGTTCGTTCCACAGGGATCTTTAAAACAAGCTTCACGCTATATTTTTAAAAATATATTTGTAAAAATACAAAAATATATAAGTAATATTATTATTATAAAAAGGGAGTTTTTACCGTTTAATGACCGGTTTGTCGATTTTAAAACTTTAGTCGCAGTTAAAACCTAATGTAAAATATTAATTATATAAAAGACTTAATTTAAAACGTAAATTAAATAACGATAATGAAATTGCGATAATAAAAGTGCGATAAAAGAAAATTGCGATAATTAAAAAGTACGATAAATAAAAGTGCAATTAATGACAATAAATAAAAGTGCGATAATTAGAAGTGCAATTAAATATGAAAATGAAAGAATTATGCTTATTTAAACTTCCGTAATCATGATGTTTGACGTGTTGATTTTAGTTTATTCCCATGGCTTAATTGTCCTTTGTTCTAGATTATTTAATATGTCTGTCTAGTTTTTGTCCATAACAGTCCATCAGTCATAAATATAAAGTGCGAGTGTCCTCGTCAAATTATCCTTATATCCGAAGTCAAATATTCCAACTAATTGGGGACTTAAACTGTAACAAGGTTTTAATACTTTGTTTAATAATTACACCAGGATATCGACTGCGTGTAACCCAAGGTTTTAATACTTTGTTAACAATTACGCCAAGTGTCCTTGTACATAATTCACCCCTGTTTTAATAATTCCATTAACTATTAATCCATTCCCGTGTCCGGTTAAATGAACGATTATTCGTACATATAAATATCCTGCCCATCGTGTCCGATCGAGTGTATATGGTTATTTATAGGTACGTCCAATTGTAAATCTTTATATTAAATTAACAAACTATCATTTAATTAAACAAATATAAAGCCCATTAATAGCCCATAGTTTAGTTTCCACAAGTGTCGTTCTTTTGTCCAAACCCCAATTATGGTACAAAGCCCAATTACCTAATTTTAAATATTTTAGCCCAACATCATGATTACTTCATCTTAAATAAGCATAATAATAAATTAGCTACGAGACATTAAATTAAAAATAACATTAACCATAACTTACAGTGATTAAAAATAGCGTAGCGTTACACGGACAGAATTTTGACTTACACCCTTACAACATTCGCTAACATACCCTTTTTATTAGAATTTAAAATTAAAATTAAAATTATAATACAAATATATATATATATATATATATATATATATATATATATATATATATATATATATATATATATATATATATATATATATATATATATATACGTGATAGATAGAGAGATGGATGAAGGATATTGTGTACTGAGCCAAAACACGCGAATTTATAGGGGTGTAGCCTGTCACCTACTGCCATGCGATCGCATGGAATTTGTTCTTCCAGGCCATGCGATCGCATGGCCAGCTTTTCCAGGTCACATGTTGAAAGGACCCGTTCATATACATTATAAACGATTCACAATAGTTGATTACATCGCGAGGTATTTGACCTCTATATGATATATATTACAAACATTGCATTCGTTTTTAAAAGACAAACTTTCTTTACATCGAAAATTGACAGGCATGCATACCATTTCATAATATCCACTATCCAATTATAAATTAACTTAATAGTAATCTTCGATGAACTCAATGACTCGAATGCAACGTTCTTCGAAATATGCCATGAAATACTCCAAGTAATATCTTTAAAACAAGCAAATGCACAGCGGAAGATTTCTTTTATACCTGAGAATAAACATGCTTTAAAGTGTCAACCAAAAGGTTGGTGAGTTCATTAGTTTATCATAATCATTCATTTCCATCATTTTAATAGACCACAAGAATTTCATTTCCAGTTCTCATAAATATACGTCGCATGCATAGAGACAAAAATAATCATTCATATGGATTGAACACCTGGTAACCGACATTAACAATATGCATATAAGAATATCCCCATCATTCCGGGATCCTCCTTCGGACATGATATAAATTTCGAAGTACTAAAGCATCCGGTACTTTGGATGGGGTTTGTTAGGCCCAATAGATCTATCTTTAGGATTCGCGTCAATTAGGGTGTCTGTTCCCTAATTCTTAGATTACCAGACTTAATAAAAAGGTGCATATTCGATTTCGATAATTCAACCATAGAATGTAGTTTCAATTACTTGTGTCTATTTCGTCACACATTTATAAAAGCGCATGTATTCTCAGTCCCAAAAATATAAAGGGTAAAAAGGCAAATGAAACTCACACATATAAATATTGTAAAACAGTTAATAAAGCATTTGCATGTATTCTCAGCCCAAAATGAATATAAAAAGGGAATAATGAAACTCACCATACTGTATTTCGTAGTAAAAATACATATAACGTCATTGAACAAGTGCAAGGTTGGCCTCGGATTCACGAACCTAAATTAATTATATATATTTATGTGTTGGTCAATATTTGTCAAACAAATTAGTTCAAGTCATAATGTACCACAATCCTAATGCTCGAGACTAATATGCAAAAGTCAACAAAAGTAAATTTGACTCAAAATAATTTTCAAAAATCTATACATGATTAATATATAGTTTAAATATCGTCCTTTTATATTTTTAAATATTTTTAAAAGATTTATTAGAGTAAATAATATAATTTATTTATTAATAAATAAAATTTTATATTAAATTTATATAATAAAATATACTTTTATATATATTAAGTAATAAAATTTATAGGGTTTATTTAATATCATAAAGATAATATGATAGGTATTATTAAAGTAAGTTATTACACGTAATAAAATATGTTTGTATCACATATTTATTTGATAAAATAATATCTATAATGATAGTAAGTAAAAGTTGTATTATTTTGTAATAATAATTATTATTATAAAAATATCAATATTTATAATTACTAAGATGACATTATGATAAAACGATAATTCTAATTATGATAACTTTAATATTTACGATAATTTTTTTAATATTATCTTTAAAATAATAATTCTATTTAAAATAATAATAATAATGATATTTTATAGTAACAATGACATTTCTATTAAAATGATAATTTTTGTTAAAATGATAGTTTTAATACTAACGATACTTTTAATAATAATAGTAATGATAAAAATAATAAGAACGATAATTTTATCTAAATCAATATCTTATAATATTTTAATTTCATCATGATACTCTTACTCATTATTTCCTAATCGTTTCGTTTAATAGCTTTTAATCGTCTTTTATATCGTGTCCATAATAATGATAATAATAGTAATCAAAATAATTAGGTGTTACAAATATTTGTTTTAATTACACTAATATTAATAATGATAGTTACTATAACATTATTAATGATAATACTAATAATTATCTTAATTATAATATAGTAATAATAATAATAACAATAAAAATAACCATTTTTAAATAATGATATATATATTAATAATGATAATAATAATAATAATAATACTAATAATAATAATAATAATAATAATAATAATAATAATAATAATAATAATAATAATAATAATAATAATAATAATTGGATAATAATAATAATACTAATTATAACTTTAACAATAATAACGATAGTAATAATAAAAAAATTAACAATTTTTAATGATAAATCCCTTTTATTGATAAAGATAATAATAATGATAATAATAAGATAAAACTAGAACGACGATAAAAACGACGATAATAATAATCATTTTTAATAAAAATATCGAAAATTCAATTGATTATAACTTCTAATCCGTTCATCGAAACCATTCGATATCTAAAGGAAAAGTTCTTAATTTTTCGCTAGCTTTCCAAAGACATGCATATCTTATACCTTATCTCAACCGCAAGTGTAACTAATTCAAGATTCAACCTAACCTGTCTAAGGGCAATATCAAAAGTACAAGCATGCATAATCCTAAATACTCGAGCACTAGTCAGGGATACACTATTAGTATGTAAAAGTTAAATTATGAGTACTCACGTATCAATATTGAGATTCAATATTGCAGGAAAGGTACGTAGACGCATCGTAAATGATAAACACTATATTGACCTCGCGAGCATACCCATGAACCATACTCAATCACCTCCATGGCTATAACCCATAATTTCCTTAATCCTATTCTACTCGAAAAACAATTTCGAAATCACTCGGACAACACTCCATCATAATATTTTATGTATACTAAAAATATCTTGAAATAATACGGAGTAAATATATATATGTAAATCGATTGAGAGAGTTTAGAGAAAAATATTTTCAAGTTTCTATGAAATAATGAAACCTATTGAATTCTATTTATAATAGATTTTTGAATTATTAAAGTATGAATTATTAAAGTGAATTATTAAAGTATGAATTATTAAAGTGAATTATTAAAGTATGAATTATTAAAGTGAATTATTAAAGTATGAATTATTAAAGTGAATTATTAAAGTTAAAGTAAAGTAAAAATAAAGTAAAGGTAAAGTTTAAGTATAGTAAAAGTATAAAACTATGTATGTATAATACGCGTATAAATATATATAATATTAATTTAAATCGTTATATATATTTAATAAAATAAAATATAAATATTATTATCTTTATCATACAAGTTAAGTAATGAGTTGTCAAAAGTGGTTCTAGATATTTATAAAAGTTATATACGTTTTAATAATAAAGTTCTTTTTAAACTGAAAACGTTTTTGTACGTTTGAAACTAAATAGATCAATCAATTCTTTATGAGATTCAATCTTCCACTATCCTTTGTCTAGTTCTCAATGATTGACAATTTGTTCTTACTTATAAATCACTTTACCATTTTTCGAATATTGTTAAAATGGAAAGATATCTCAAATCAACGTGGGCCTTTCAATAGAGACTTGTAATCATAATTCAATATATTTGATAATTCAATCATTTGATCTTATCTTCTAATTTCATTGATAAACATTTTGAAACAGATACAATCATATAAAGTATTTAATCTAATATTTTGTTTACGTTTCAAGTTATAATATATATACACATATACATATATAATCATATTCGTTTATTGGTTCGTGAATCGTTGGAACTTAGTCGAGGTTGAATGAATGTATGAACATAGTTTAAAATTCTTGAAATTTAACTTAACAAATATTGCTTATCGTGTCGGAAACATATAAAGATTAAAGTTTAAATTTGGTTGGAAATTTCTGAGTTGTCACAGTACCTACCCGTTAAAGAAATTTTGTCCCGAAATTTGAGTGGAAAGGTCGTGAATGATAATAAGTATGTTTTCATGATGCATACGGGCTGAAAATTAGAGTTTTATCATCAGCAAATAATTTGGATAAACAGTCCATTTAAATGAAGAGTACGAATGAAGCTAACATAGAAGAGTGAAATGAGTAAGTGTAGATTCATCTTATCATTTGACGTAGATATGATTGATTCCCAGATTTCAAGGGATTTGAAGAAAATCTTCTTAATAAGATTTGACTCTCCGGTAATCAAGGCAATTAGGATCCGATTTAAATGCGATCGTCCATTTTAATTGTTCTGTCAGAGATTTTCTTATAAATTCACCTCCTTCATTTCCTTACAACTCACACCTTCTTTTGAAGCATTTTATGCAAGTCCCTAGACATCTACCCACGTCTATTGCAGGTACAACAGTTTACAGGCCACCATGATTACTCGTTATTATCCTCTCCGTGTTTGTATGTGGTTACAGGAACTGCAGGAATGAGATTTAGATGTTTGACTATGTTAGACTTAGTCAGACGTACGAGTGAAGCCTCACTAGTACGGCTGACAGGCTCATATGCACGGTTGATGCTGAGTTAAGTCACAATTACAACCTAAATGAGAAGACACGAGTGAGTGATCACCTGTACGACTGATGAAGCCAACTCGTACGTGTGATGAATGAATCGTATGGGTGAGTCAACAACAGGGGTATATAAAGTCTTATGTTCTTCATTTTAGGTTAAGCCTCTCATTTGCTATACACATTCAGATCTAGTGAGCTCCTCCGATTCTCTCTCAGTCCAAATCACCCAGGTGGTGAATAATAGCTCTAGGTGTTGATCTAATCACACTTGATTTAGTTGTGGTTTGACTAAATTAATCAAAAAAAAACTTAACCTATTCACTAGAGGGTTTGATTCACTTATTCCGCCATTGTGTGAGTTAAATCTGTTGATTTCTAAGTTCCTAGTCATATTCCATCACCTTCTATTCTTTTCCCCTCAACTCATATTTTAAAGTATTCACAATATGCTCCATCAAGTTCTGATTCTCGATATGCTTCTAACTTTCATATCGGTCATTCTTCTTTTTCATCTACCGCCGGAAGAATCTATTTACTTCTACTATACTCTTGGGTTTATAGTGTTTCTAGTTCTCCCGTGTTTTTATATTGCTATATGCATTGATATATATGGTTTATAATTTCTGGTTTGTCGTTGAGCTTTATATGTTCTCTTATATTTCAAAGTCTCTGCTTCTGTCTTCTATAATCATTATCATTCACAGTTAATGCTCTCTTTTATTTGCTGCAATTTATACCCCAATTTCTATTTCGGAGTTTTGTCCTTTCGTTTCTTCTTCTTGCGATTAAGCACCGCTTGTAATGGTCCAGAATTCACAGATATGAATTTTGAAATGAACATTGTTAATGTTCTAGGAAGGAAATTGTGATGGCACGATCTTGACTTGTCAAATTACTAGAATACCTTGGAAAAGGCCGAATCATCAAGAAATATTTTCTTGATTTTTTAGAGGTTAAATAGAATACAAGAGTCGTATAACATGGCACATGATGATGTTATGATCTGTGAATCATCACGTTCCATTTAGAAACTCAGCATGACTTACTGTAATATAATCACATTGATCAAGTGTCATTATATTATACTAATTCATGCTTCAGTTCCCAACACTACTTCAAAATATTCCTATCTTAAACTTGAATGTTTCAGAATTTAGAAACTAAAATAGTTTCTTTTATGATGTAATACAGATAGCGCGAAGAGGTAAATGATTTCAAATAAGAAAATTAAGAAAATATCTTCAGAAATATGGAGGATATTTATAATGAAATATATGATGATATTTTAGAATTTCTAATATCAGATGATGATGAAGAATATTGTCTGCAGGGGTTCAGAGTCAGGAGCAAGGTATTCGTTAATGACTTTAGCAGGTACTGAATCATTTGGATCCTTTGAAGTCAGGTTCAGTCTTTGTAATTTGTCCACAGCCTCCTTCCTACTTTGCTCAATCCGTTTTCCAGTTCCAAAACTTCTCTTTTTCTGCGCTTTGCCAGCACACTTCATCATTATCATCCAGCTTTTACCGTTTAAAGTCGTTTATAGTTTTTGCTGCTTCATCAGCATTTTTTTCCATTTTCGGAGAACCAATTCGTAGTTCGGAGTGTTTTTCAGAAACTTCACATTCAAATTAAGTCCAGAAGATAGACGTTATATATACACATATAACTGTTGGCGTAGACATGCTGCAAGATTTCAAAATACCGATTGCTAATTCCCAATGATTCGTATGGCAATTCTCATTACAAGATGCGAATGAGTAAATGATGGGGTTTCAATGAATAATTATAATGACTTTTTGGAGAGGCTAAAGTCAAAGGGTAATGAAGTTGTTGGTACATCTGCTAATAATGTGGTGGGATGTAAAAGGTTCCCTGGTAACGATGGTGTATATCTCAAGGTTATAATAAGGTTAGTCTGACTGAAAAGTCGAAGTTGACTTGCTGGAGCTGTGACAAAACTGGCTACTTTGAATAGGAGTCGCAAAGTTATTTTTGCTAATAAATGCCAAAGAATCTGACGCGGATACGTTGTTTAAACTTTTACTTTGGTTTCAAGAGTTTTTTTGGGTACATAACTGTGGGTAACATGTGGTTGGATCATCATCTCGATTGCTCATTATTTGAAGTGTCTTCAGATATTTTCGAAAGGTTTGAACACAGATTGTAATCGTTAATATACATTTGATGTTCTAACACAGTTTTGAAGTCAAAGTATAGCTTTGAAAGATGTAGGAATCTAAAAGTGATGATACCGGTTATATCTCGAATTGAATTCTGAGGTTTCAAAATCAAAATTTGTAATTGGGTTTGAATGAGTATGGTTGTTTTGATCTCTATGAAAGAATGTATATTATTGTGAAAGTAGGAAGTACAGTTGATAATTTGCTTGATCAAATTCGAAGAATGTAACATATTAATTGTGAATTTATATATCTCTCGGGTATTACCTACCAGTTAAAAAAAATTTCACAATTAATATTTTGTACAAAAGAATTTTATTACAGTCTTTATGAAAATATATATATGTATATTTTCTTCAGATGTAACATAGATTTAATGAGTTAATGTTAAATTAAACTCATTTTATTTACGGTTGAAACTAGAATTGAATAATCCCGAAAGGCTTTAAAAAGTACATAACTTTTACGCAGTATTTCATTAATGACATTGAAATTATGAATCAATACTTCTTTATTTGTTGATGTATGATGTTCGGTTCGTGGAATTCTTGTGAATTTCGCAAAGTACGAATGATGTTATCTGAAAAGTTTCGAGTACATCGATGATGAAAGTGTAAAATCAAATATATACTTGATTTATTATGTATTGGAATTTGTTGAATTGCGACAGAGATTGTAGTTAACTCTAGTTAAGTTGCGGCCGAAGGATGTACATTATTGCATATTTGTACTATGAATTAACCGAGTAGTTAAGATTCACACACAATAGCTTAGCACAGAAAGATTTATTTCAAAATATATATATATATATAATATACATATAATTTCTTCAGAGGGAATGAGTTAATTCTTCATAACTCGTTGATACAATATACACGTTATTGATTCGTAATGATGTCCACAGTGATTCTTGAACTAACGGAGTTTGTGATGTTATCGGTGTTGTTGATTCAGATGTTGACTGTACTGACGATGCTGGTAACGCTGACGGTACTGATGATGCTGTTGGTAAAGCAAGTTTAGCTTGTTAATCACACACCATTTTTGTCAGGGTTTCTACTCTTCCTTCTATCATTTTGGTTCGCTTAACTGATTTATGGTTAGGGCTAGATTAGATAATCTCTAAGACTTTAGAGATTACATAATCGCCGTGGAATGTTTCTCCAATGAAGTTATGAATTAATACTTCGTCAGTTATTGTTGTTGGTACTCCTTGGTATCTATGGTGCGTATGACGTTGATGCTCGTGGGACAGATTGTGAAGTTGAGGTTTACGACGCGGTTGTGGTTGGAGGTGGTAATGGTACTATTGGCGTTGATGATGGTGGTACTGGTTATGCTACTGGTGCTGCTACTGGTGTTTGTAATTTCTGCACCATATTCTCCAAAGCTACTACTCGAGCGCGAAGCTCGTTGACTTCTTCTATTACACCGGGGTGATTGTCGGTTCGGACGAGCGGATAAATAAAATCTAGAATTTGATGGAGTATATAATCGTGACGAGATACTCTGGAAATGAGAGAGAAAATGGTGTTTCGGACAGGTTCGCCAGTAAGTGCTTCAGGTTCTTCGTCAAGAGGGCAATGTGGTGGATGGAAAGGATCACCTTCTTCTTGTCTCCAATGATTGAGGAGACTACGAACCCATCCCCAATTCATCCAGAATAGATGATGACTGATTGGTTGATCCATTCCGGTCACACTGCTTTCGGAGCTTGAGTGAGATTCCATTTCAGAATCCGAGTGCCTTGAACTGATGACAACTTCCATTTCGTACGATTGGATAAAGGATTTTTCGATATAAAATGATTTTCCGGCTATCGGGTGGTATTCTATTTACATAGGATATCCATATATGTATATAGATCAAAAGATTTCGTAGATTACGGAGGAATTTACGGAATATGTCAGGCAAAGTTTACAGTAATAGATACGATAAGATATGATTTAGTAGATACGCTAAGATATGAATTTTGTCTATACACTACTCATGCAATTAATGTAGCAAGACGTGTCTAGACTAATAGTGATAAGCAGGTAATTTCCTAAGGATGATAAGCAGATGATTTCCGACTAGAAATGATAAGCAAAACTTTTGACATGCAGACACGGTCGAAGTCCAGACTCACTAATGCATCCTAACGACTTATCAGTTAGACACACTAATGCAGACCTGGTTCGCTAAGACCACCGCTCTGATACCAACTGAAAGGACCCGTTCATATACATTATAAACGATTCACAATAGTTGATTACATCGCGAGGTATTTGACCTCTATATGATACATATTACAAACATTGCATTCGTTTTTAAAAGACAAACTTTTTTTACATCGAAAATTGACAGGCATGCATACCATTTCATAATATCCACTATCCAATTATAAATTAACTTAATAGTAATCTTCGATGAACTCAATGACTCGAATGCAACGTTCTTCGAAATATGCCATGAAATACTCCAAGTAATATCTTTAAAACAAGCAAATGCACAGCGGAAGATTTCTTTTATACCTGAGAATAAACATGCTTTAAAGTGTCAACCAAAAGGTTGGTGAGTTCATTAGTTTATCATAATCATTCATTTCCATCATTTTAATAGACCACAAGAATTTCATTTCCAGTTCTCATAAATATACGTCGCATGCATAGAGACAAAAATAATCATTCATATGGATTGAACACCTGGTAACCGACATTAACAATATGCATATAAGAATATCCCCATCATTCCGGGATCCTCCTTCGGACATGATATAAATTTCGAAGTACTAAAGCATCCGGTACTTTGGATGGGGTTTGTTAGGCCCAATAGATCTATCTTTAGGATTCGCGTCAATTAGGGTGTCTGTTCCCTAATTCTTAGATTACCAGACTTAATAAAAAGGTGCATATTCGATTTCGATAATTCAACCATAGAATGTAGTTTCAATTACTTGTGTCTATTTCGTCACACATTTATAAAAGCGCATGTATTCTCAGTCCCAAAAATATAAAGGGTAAAAAGGCAAATGAAACTCACACATATAAATATTGTAAAATAGTTAATAAAGCATTTGCATGTATTCTCAGCCCAAAATGAATATAAAAAGGGAATAATGAAACTCACCATACTGTATTTCGTAGTAAAAATACATAAAACGTCATTGAACAAGTGCAAGGTTGGCCTCGGATTCACGAACCTAAATTAATCATATATATTTATGTGTTGGTCAATATTTGTCTAACAAATTAGGTCAAGTCATAATATACCACAATCCTAATGCTCGAGACTAATATGCAAAAGTCAACAAATGTAAATTTAACTCAAAATAATTTTCAAAAATCTATACATGATTAATATATAGTTTAAATATCGTCCTTTTATATTTTTAAATATTTTTAAAAGATTTATTAGAGTAAATAATATAATTTATTTATTAATAAATAAAATTTTATATTAAATTTATATAATAAAATATACTTTTTTATATATTAAGTAATAAAATTTATAGGGTTTATATAATATCATAAAGATAATATGATAGGTATTATTAAAGTAAGTTATTACACGTAATAAAATATGTTTGTATCACATATTTATTTGATAAAATAATATCTATAATGATAGTAAGTAAAAGTTGTATTATTTTGTAATAATAATTATTATTATAAAAATATCAATATTTATAATTACTAAGATGACATTATGATAAAACGATAATTCTAATTATGATAACTTTAATATTTACGATAATTTTTTTTAATATTATCTTTAAAATAATAATTCTATTTAAAATAATAATAATAATGATATTTTATAGTAACAATGACATTTCTATTAAAATGATAATTTTTGTTAAAATGATAGTTTTAATACTAACGATACTTTTAATAATAATAGTAATGATAAAAATAATAAGAACGATAATTTTATCTAAATCAATATCTTATAATATTTTAATTTCATCATGATACTCTTACTCATTATTTCCTAATCGTTTCGTTTAATAGCTTTTAATCGTCTTTTATATCGTGTCCATAATAATGATAATAATAGTAATCAAAATAATTAGGTGTTACAAATATTTATTTTAATTACACTAATATTAATAATGATAGTTACTATAACATTATTAACGATAATACTAATAATTATCTTAATGATAATATAGTAATAATAATAATAACAATAAAAATAACCATTTTTAAATAATGATATATATATTAATAATGATAATAATAATAATAATACTAATAATAATAATAATAATAATAATAATAATAATAATAATAATAATAATAATAATAATAATAATAATTGGATAATAATAATAATACTAATTATAACTTTAACAATAATAACGAGAGTAATAATAAAAAAATTAACAATTTTTAATGATAAATCCCTTTTATTGATAAAGATAATAATAATGATAATAATAAGATAAAACTAGAACGACGATAAAAACAACGATAATAATAATCATTTTTAATAAAAATATCGAAAATTCAATTGATTATAACTTCTAATCCGTTCATCGAAACCATTCGATATCTAAAGGAAAAGTTCTTAATTTTTCGCTAGCTTTCCAAGGACATGCATATCTTATACCTTATCTCAACCGCAAGTGTAACTAATTCAAGATTCAACCTAACCTGTCTAAGGGCAATATCAAAAGTACAAGCATGCATAATCCTAAATACTCGAGCACTAGTCATGGATACACTATTAGTATGTAAAAGTTAAATTATGAGTACTCACGTATCAATATTGAGATTCAATATTGCAGGAAAGGTACGTAGACGCAACGTAAATGATAAACACTATATTGATCTCGCGAGCATACCCATGAACCATACTCAATCACCTCCATAGCTATAACCCATAATTTCCTTAATCCTATTCTACTCGAAAAACAATTTCGAAATCACTCGGACAACACTCCGTCATAATATTTTATGTATACTAATAATATCTTGAAATAATACGGAGTAAATATATATATGTAAATCGATTGAGAGAGTTTAGAGAAAAATATTTTCAAGTTTCTATGAAATAATGAAACCTATTGAATTCTATTTATAATAGATTTTTGAATTATTAAAGTGAATTATTAAAGTATGAATTATTAAAGTGAATTATTAAAGTATGAATTATTAAAGTGAATTATTAAAGTATGAATTATTAAAGTGAATTATTAAAGTTAAAGTAAAGTAAAAATAAAGTAAAGGTAAAGTTTAAGTATAGTAAAAGTATAAAACTATGTATGTATAATACGCGTATAAATATATATAATATTAATTTAAATCGTTATATATATTTAATAAAATAAAATATAAATATTATTATCTTTATCATACAAGTTAAGTAATGAGTTGTCAAAAGTGGTTCTAGATATTTATAAAAGTTATATACGTTTTAATAATAAAGTTCTTTTTAAACTGAAAACGTTTTTGTACGTTTGAAACTAAATAGATCAATCGAGTCTTTATGAGATTCAATCTTCCACTATCCTTTGTCTAGTTCTCAATGATTGACAATTTGTTCTTACTTATAAATCACTTTACCATTTTTTGAATATTGTTAAAATGGAAAGATTTCTCAAATCAACGTGGGCCTTTCAACAGAGACTTATAATCATAATTCAATATATTTGATAATTCAATCATTTGATCTTATCTTCAAATTTCATTGATAAACATTTTGAAACAGATACAATCATATAAAGTATTTAATCTAATATTTTGTTTACGTTTCAAGTTATAATATATATACACATATACATATATAATCATATTCGTTTAATGGTTCGTGAATCGTTGGAACTTGGTCGAGGTTGAATGAATGTATGAACATAGTTTAAAATTCTTGAAATTTAACTTAACAAATATTGCTTATCGTGTCGGAAACATATAAAGATTAAAGTTTAAATTTGGTTGGAAATTTCTGGGTTGTCACACAAGTCTTTGTTTGTATTCTGCCGACGATTTATATAAATATATATAATATATAAATAATTTTAAGAATTATTTAAATATTATATTATATTTATGTGCATAGTTGACTTGTAATTTTTTGTCCGTTGCGTCGAGCGTTGAGAGTTGACTCTGGTCCCGGTTCCAGATTTTCGAACGTCCTTGCGTATAATTTAATATCTTGTACTTTGCGTTTTGCGTCTTATACTCTTGTAATTTTGAGACGTTTCTCATCAACAATTTGAACCATTTTGATTGTACTTTGTACTTTTGAGCTTTTTGGTCGTTTGTGTCTTCAAATCATCGAATCTGTGTTTTGTCTTCACCTTTTATTATTTAAACGAATATCACTTGTAAATAGAACAATTGCAACTAAAAGCTTGTCTTTCTTGAGGGATAATGCTATGAAATATATGTTCGTTTTTAGCATTATCAAATATTCCCACACTTGAGCGTTGCTTGTCCTCAAGCAATATAGTCTTGAAATAAGAATACTAGAATCACTTCTTTATTCTTCACACTTTGTACATCAGTGAATTCTATACGGCGGTATAAACAATGGTAGTAACGATGTGGTTTACAGTCCCACATGACAATAAAAATTTAGATCCTTTAAGGAAATTGGATCTTTATGAAAACATTTGATCTTTTAAAAATACAATCTAGATTTTACCCTAGATAAGTTTTCCGGAATAACCCTTCACCGGTGTTTTGCAAATTATTTTTGTGGGTTTGGTGGGTTTCATATTTGAAAATTTTAGCTCAAAATTTGCGGTTTTGTGTCACCCACTTGCTAACCTTGTATTGGGAAAGCAACACGTCCAGTATACTTGCTCCGTATATTACCTTTCAGTAAACTACCGTCCGATTGTAAAGGAAAGCATTGAACAATCAACTGTTAAGGCAATGTCCCCTGACATGCTTTTAATTATGGTCTATAACATGTCGGATGCAATTACTATCCTTGGTAGGAGCAATAGTAAAGCTCACCCTTATAATTTTTCGGTTTGGCACAAGGTCCTGTCTTTGACCATACTATGCAACCACCGTTCTTACGGTTGACACCCGATTTGGTTCAGGTGACCTAATGAATTCCAGGTGAATTCCTAGGATTTTACGTTCAATGGTAATGAACGCATTGAAAATGGGTTTTCAGAAAACAAATCGGTTTGTAATTTTGATCATAATATTTTCTCGTTCAAGCTCGAGTTTAGATATCATCGAATTCCATGAGTTTGTAATTCTCAATCTTTAAGGTCAATCTCTAGGATTGAGTAATATCAGTCATAAAATCTGATTTTTAATCTTTAAGGAGATTATCCTTTCTGGGGGTCTGATTCATTAGTCTTATCAAGCTAATTTGCATGGCGTCCTCCCCATTTTACGAGACAGATCCTCTCATGGTTAGGATAAGTCTGACCACTTGGCGACCCTGTTTGATGCTGAGGTCCGTGGATTTCCAGCTGATTTTCGAGAAAACTTTTCAAGGTTTTTCCTAGACTCTACAACTGGTCTGGACGACAACTTCCTGACCTAAATCAAGAAGCGCATTTCTCTTTCGGAAGACTTTACTTCCTTTTATTGATGGAATTGATTAATCGTGTAGATCCATCTTTCTTCCAAATATATTATAATAAATAGGGTAAACTGATAAAATTGTCCAAAACAAAAGTATCTTTAATTATTTGTACAAAAATATGTTTTAAATAACTTGGTAGATTTTTCCCACATTTTGCCTTTATTTTCTTTTATTTGCCTTTTTATTGTCCTCTATTCCATTTTAAATGAATTTTAACATTTTGGTTTGTTTCTCAATTTATGTCCTTTCCAAGGTAACAATAATTTCGGTGTTAACACCTAGTTTTATCGTTCATAAATATGTATAAACATGATTTTGAGTTCATTTAATTGAAAATTTTGAAAAATTTTACTAGAATTGGGTAGTCAGTATATAAGACTAGGGCTGTTCTTTATTATCAGAGAGCACTAGATTCTAATACAACTACTGCTTTACTAGTATTTTTAATGGTAACCAAAATTTTTATTTTTTTTTAATCCGAAAGAATTTAACCCCTTCCCACACTTAAGATCTTGCAATGCCCTCATTTGCAAGAAATCAGTAACAATTTAAATTATTGAGGGTGTTTAGTATAGAAAAATGATTAAATTTTATCAAAGCTTCCAAACATATTGGCTTTTGTATGCTGAATGATAAATGGTGCACATCATTTGTTCATTCCGTCTTGTTGTTACATCACATTTGTTTTTCGTTTTGTCGTCAAAAGTACTAGCTTTTGCTGAACTTAATGTCAGTCTTTGAAAATGCGCTGCTTTACCCTGTTGTGTACAATTGACAATATACATACATACAAATATAAACATGCATGTTAATTTGAAATGGGACTTAAAATCCCATTTTCAAATCAAATATGAAATATTAGTACAAAATAATAAAAATATTAAACAATACATAAAAGTATCAAAATATAATGTGTTTAAACATAAATAAAGATAAAAATCATAAAAATTACCAACAGGAACTAAATCAATCTGGATAGGGCTTCCAGTTCATGTCGTCGTCCGAGTTCCTTGGTTGGTGATAGGTGTACTGGTATGTCTGGTTAGGGTCGTAGAGAGTATATGGTGGTCTCATATCGAGCTGGTGTGGAGGATAATAAGCAGGACGGGTCGGAACGTAGTGATCCTGAGGTGACAGCCGGCTTATAATCTGGCGCTGATGATAGACCCATCTATCATGCTGTCTTTGTCTGGAATGCTCGTAATCATTCCGGGCTTGCCACTGCTCCATCTGACGAAATCTCTCCGCGTTTGTCATATCTACCTCATCTATATGCTGGTAGACATCAGTCATAGCCTCTCGAATGACATCCCTAATGTCATCTGCTTCCTCCATTTCCTCGTCTAAACCTCTCTCTACCTGAGGATGACTACCTTCATAGAGTACTGCCTGGTTGCGTCTGCTCTTTAATACCTTAGCACCCGCATAAACCCTCAATCCTAAAGGCTTAACCTGTTCCCTACATTCCAAAAGTGGACCCCTTTGGTCCCTATCTACACCCAAATACTCTCCAATGAGAGTAACAAAAATACCTCCTCCTATTATTCCCCCTTCCTGTATTCCTTCCACCATTTTTGACAAATAAAAACCAACACAGTAGGGGATATTAACAAATCTTCTTGGGTTTCGAATACACTTTAGGTAAAATAAATCATGTAAGGTCATTTTCTCCTTGTTGTGACCTCTCTGTGTAATCGAGTTAGCCAAAAATCTATGAATTATACGAAGCTCGGCTTTGTTAATATGTAAGTAGGAGTGTTTTCCTCCCAGTGTAAAAACATTATAGTTTGACATACGCCTCCAGACGGCGTTCGCGTCAAAATTCCTATCTACCCTTTCACCACGATAAATCAAATTCATACAATCGGGTAGTAGCAATTCACTAGGAGTGTAAATCTGTAATGCCCTGGCCATGTCCAGCATGGACATCCTGTACATCCTATGGCCAAGTATAAACCTAAGAAAACTTCTATCATCTAATCTATCTACATCTACATTTAATGCTATAGTACTCATCAGCTCAACACACCATTCCTTATATACAGGTCTACGAATGGTGAATAAACGTTCCCAATCAGTAAAAGAAGTGCTGCCATACCTTTGGATTAAATGATGTCTAACTGAGTTAGCAAGTTGGACCCTTTCCAAAGGATCCCAATCAATTACCCTAGGCACCTCTACATCTTTCGTTACTAATTTGAATTTATTACTTTAATATGCCGGGTAATCTCTCCAGCTTCTATCGAATCTCAGATTAGGATGCAATGTATGTTCAGGAATCGTTGGGTATTCTACTGGCGAATGCCTCAGAAATACTATGAAGTCATCAACAGACTGTAGCAGATTATAATAAGGTACGTGTTGATCAGGTTGTTGTTGTGGTTCCTGTTATGGTTCTTGTTCGGGTTCTGGCTCGTATTCTGGTTCAGGTTCTTATTGTGGTTGTCTAGATGATGATGAAGCACCAGCAGTATCGGTTTTCTGCAAAACACATTAAACACAAAATTTGTGCATCCAAATATGCATTAGTGTTAGCAAAATAACAACTTGAAATAAGTACTATAACATGTTAAATCAAAATTAAACTTATACACATTTTCACAATTTTATCAATTCTACACTTTTTCAAATAAGCATATATGAAAATGTATACAAAATTCATAAGCATTTAACTCAAATAACATGTCAAAATAGTCATTACTAACAATTAAACAAGTCTCAAATGACAATTATATCAAATTAATCAAATTCATGAATTTTGTACCTAAAAAGTCTACTTTAATCTCCAAAAATCATGTTTAGGATCAATGTTTGGATCATTTAACTACCTAAATATGTTACATTACTTAATTTAGCAATAA
Organism: Rutidosis leptorrhynchoides; assembly: GCF_046630445.1. Taxonomy (NCBI): domain Eukaryota; kingdom Viridiplantae; phylum Streptophyta; class Magnoliopsida; order Asterales; family Asteraceae; genus Rutidosis; species Rutidosis leptorrhynchoides. The sequence goes on along the minus strand of NC_092333.1, from coordinate 373,354,237 downwards.
TTCATGATAAAAATCGGCCATAACCTGTTTATATCAAAAATCCCCAAATTGCTCAAGAACACAAACCCTAGATTTCTAAAAATTTTGAAGTTTTTGGCTTCAAATCATGTTAAATAGCATCAATCTAGGTTATACGTGCATAAAATACTAACAATTTAACTCTAATTGCAATAGAAATTAACAAAATTAAATTAGGTATAATATTGGTAATTATCATAAAAACTAGAAATTTTAAGAGTTTAGGGGTGTAATTTTTACCTTTTTGTTGAAGAATCCGAACCTAGGCATGATTAGAGCAAGAAATTTGACTAATTACGGTGAAATTTGGTGATTTTTGGTGAGGATTTAAGTGTGTGTTCGTGTGTATATGTGTGTAAGTGTGGAGATAGAACACAGCTCGCTGAGTTTTATGTTTCTGGCCTGGATTCCAGCTCCATGCTATCGTATGGAGTTGCAGTGCAAACCCCATTCGATCGCATGGGGTCCGGGTACAGTACTTTTTCCCTTTTTTTTTTTTTATAAAAACCTTATACTTATTAAAAAATATAATTAAATAAAAATTAAAATTTTGTTTCTTTTTAGGATGAGGGCGTTTCGAATCGTTGTCCTAGTCCGTCCCTCGACAAAATTTTAAAATTTGTCAATTCAAAGCGTGGTTTTAAAAGTAAAGATTTTTGGGTTTTTTAAATATTTTTGGCATACTTTAATTCAATAAGATTAAAAATAATAAAATAAAAGTTCTTTTCCCTCCCTTGTGTAGAGCAATTTCGGTTCAACGACCTAGTCTTCAACTCACGACGAATTTTTAGAAATCAATTTTTAACTTAGCGAAATATAGTAAATTTTTGTTTTTAAATTCACACCAAACTTAAATTTAAAATGCATAAAATTAAAAATTCATATTATTAAAATTAAAAATTCACACCAAATTTATATTATATTTTTGTTTTTATACATACAAACTTATATTAAAAATATTAATTTTTTTCAAATATTTATAAATTTAAATATCTTGATTTTAAAAGGTTTACAATATTAATTTAATATTAATTTTAAAAACAAAGTAAAAATAAAATTAAAAATCTTTTTGGTCTTTTATCCCACTTTAATCAATCAAATATTATCAAAAATATACGCCCCTCTTTTCGGTAAAGTAATTTCGGTTCCATAACCTAGTTTAACTCATGACGAATTTTTGAAATATTTTGGGTTGAATGATTAAAGATATTTATACCTTAAGAATAAACGGTAAATTTCGCAGTGATGTAATAAATTTTTGCATGATATCAATAATTTCGGTCGCTAAACCTAATTTTATTGAATACCAATTTAATACTTTATAGCGAATGATTTAGCGTTTATTATCAAAAGGTTAACAGCAATAAAAATAAACATAAAAACTGTACATACTTACCTGTGAAATAGAATTCTTAGTGACATGCTTTAGCCCACTCATAAGATAGTCGGACTAATTGATTTTCCATAGCTACATAGGCGTAACCTCGAGCATTCAACGTTTTTTCTTCGAAACATATGAACGGTCCATCTCTGCATAAAGTAACAAATTCGGTATTGGAATATGTCTGATTCGTCGAGCATTTTTCTTCGTGTGATCATTTTCCGCATTTGTGACATCTTTCAAGGTGTCGTGCTCTTCTTTTCGCTGCGGATTTTGATTTTCCTTTACCAAAATGTAACTTATTATTTTTGTTCCTGGATTCTTTTCTTACTCCTTCCAATTTGCCTCTGATTAATGATACCAATTCACTTGGAAAGGTGTCATTATTACGTTTAGTGATCAAAGCATGTAGCATTAGACCATGGTTTAGTTCACAGAAAATCTTCATCTCGTAAAACCTAAAAAAATAAAAATTCAGAATGGGGGGAGAAGACTACACTACTACATTTATCCACATCAAGACCTCCTCATTTAGACTGTCTTAGAGGTAAACAGGTCTTGTTGATGTTTTTCGCCAAAATAATTATAAATCAACCGGTCTAATAAGTAAATACGTCTATATGTTAAATATGAACCCGGTCTTAATAGTGGTCCGGCTAATATTATGTATGCAACCAGTTAACACGTCTAGATATATCACTACAAACACGTCTACATAGCACAAAGGAAATCCCTAATAACTCAAAATCAAATGCTCTAATACGGAGTAATATAATAGAGGTCCAACTATTCCCTACAAACCACCATCACTGCAACCCAATTCCAACTGTGCATCTGTTGCTACTTCTTCGAAGGATTAAACACCTACTGTGGCATCAAATTACAACTGCTGCTGCTTCAACTTATCACGATACGACCACCATTGTCATACCCTATAAATATGGTAAGTCTATGTTTAGTTTAATTTTTATTTGGTTTATATAAGATCAAAGAATAGTGTTAGCATTAACTGATAATGTCACTTTCAAATATAATATAGTGTTGTTCTTCCTATTTTCCTTCTTGTATCTGTGTTCAGTTGGCGAATTTCGTAAATGGTTGGGAATTGTTGATATAAAAGGAGGTGAAAGTTAGGGCTTGAATAAATTATGTCAAACCCTAACTGTTAGAGGCTGGGTTAAAATACTACGTGTTTTCAGCATTGTTACATTCATTAAGGTAATTGATTTCAGCAAATACTTTCACAATTTTGTAGCCTTAATGATTTGTGGCAATAACAGAGATAGTTATAATTTACGGAGTATTAATATATGAATAAACTTAAGGGCACTGGTAATCAACTAATTATAATCGGATACCAATGCGGCAATGCACTGCTAATTTGGGAGTGTCACACTTCAATATAAATTTCGCAATATAATGTGAGTTTAGTCTATCAAATGTCATTATTTGAAAGAATGTAATGTAAACTAATTTTGAAGAAACAATATGGTCAATTACATATATGTACATGTTGTTTTTCGGTACGACAGTATACTCTAACCATTGACTTGTATGTAGAAGAATTGTTTATCACTTTATTGTGAAATATCAGCATAGCATACACATGGAAAAAAGAATCGATCAGTAAGCCTAAAGAAGGGTTGGTATTAAACTCATCTCCCAATACCTTTTGAATTGTCAAATATAGCTATAGGTAAATAAATAATTATGTATATGAGGCCTTAGTTATATGTTTGATGGATTAAGGATTAATACGTTTGTTCTGAGCTCAGATCAAATTTACTACTTACATAATGCAATCTTGATATGATATTGGTGATTGTGGTATTATTTTGTGTGCATATTCCTTGTATATGACGTTTGAGATTGAGCTGGTATGACATTTAATTTGGTGAAGCATGAATCTTGATATGATCGTAGAAGCTTTGATAAAAAAAAATTACTAATTATATCTATATATTTTGGCAGAAAGGTAATGGGTGATGCATTTAGTGTATGTAATTGATGATGGTTCATGCCTCTCAAACATGCAGTGTACTTAGAAGCTAAAGGTTATGATCAGGTAGTGAATGAGTCCGTTGTTATTAGTTCAAGGTAATTCTAAGTCATTGATGTCAATTTATTACTTAATGACATCTTCAGTGGTGCGGGTTGTTATAGGTGGAGAGTGGCTTAATAATGAGTGCATCGGTCTGTATACAACGACTTGTCCTCCCCAATCAATGAACAAAGCAAAAAAACAGAATTGAAGATCCACAGACTTGTTACGGTACATATTTGACATTTCTATTTATCAAAAACTCATATTTCATATATTAGTACATACAAGTTACGCTTATTAGCCCCTTTCAAATTGGGCATTTGTTAATGTTTATCATCTGGTTCTTTTTATACATTGTAGATTGGTAAGAACGACCGATCATTTCATAGCTATATATTTGTAATATATAGATATTTTCGGATGAACGTACTTTATCTAGTAAAGAGATAAATGATAAAGTTGAAAGGTGAAATTTATTTTGTCATTCTTGATCAGGTATATTCTGACCCACTTGTTAAAACTTAAGTCATTATTGTTTCTTTTCGATTTTTACATCTAATCTAATTTTTTTAAACATATACATGTGTTCTCAAAAGACTAAAACGTGATTATTGATCTTGATACATTAAGGTACAAAGGAAACTCGTGGAGCTTTGCTGGATGAAGAGTTAAAGGCCTGTTTGACACTTGAGATTTTAGTGGACGAGTTAGTTTTGGTTAATTTTGATATTTCAACATACATTTGGTTTATAATTTTGTTTTTAGTCAAAGGTTTTGTAAATACATTAAATTATATATAACATAATGCATATTGATTTTAGTGATAGCTTCAACTGTTCAAGTTATAATTACATGATTACTGCCTGTGATTTGTATTTCTGATATGGAGTTTCTAAGATCAAAAGAAGGTGATTACATAAAGAATATACAGGCTCCTAAAACATTGAAAAGACCTTTAACAAACATTAAAAAGACCGCTAATGATAACAAGTGATCCTAAAAAGACCGGTTGAGAGGGGTCTAATTGATACTCAAAAAGGCGCCTAATTAATTAAGAACTGGTCTAACTACTAACATTAAGGCCGGTCCTAAAACCGGTCTAGATAACTTTAGTCAACTAGACCTGTGCTATCTAGACGTGATCAAAAACACGTCTAAATAAGCTTTTGAACACGTCTACTTAACGTTTTCTGTAGTAGTGCTAGTTCTTTAGGGTCTGCTAGGGAAAGACCATTCGGGTTCCATTCTCGAGAACTACACGAAAACAGAAAATCTAACTCTAATAGAAATACATATTACCCTAAAAAGATTCAAACCTCCCCACACTTAGTTAGCTGTGGTATCGAAATTGTGATTAACTTCGTTGTCGACTTCCATCGGACTATTTATGTAATGTTTAACTCTGTGACCATTAACCTTAAATTCAATTCCATTTAAATTTATTAATTCGACTGTTCCGTACGGGAAAACTCTTTTGACTATGAATGGTCCAGACCATCTTGATTTCAATTTTCCAGGAAATAGCTTGAATCGTGAATTGAAAAGAAGAACTCTGTCTCCTTCTTTAAATTCTTTTGAACTTCTGATTCTTTTATCATGTCATTTCTTTGTTCTTTCTTTATATATTAACGAATTTTTATATGCTTCTTGTCTTAATTCTTCTAATTCGTTTAATTGACTTAACCGTAGACGTCCAGCTTCATGTAAATCAAGATTACATGTCTTCAAAGCCCAAAATGCTTTGTGTTCAATTTCTACTGGAAGATGACATGCTTTTCCGTAAACGAGTCTAAAAGGTGTGGTTCCAATTGGAGTTTTGTAGGCTGTTCTAAAAGCCCAGAGTGCATCCTCCAATTTCATGGACCATTTCTTCGGATTTGATCCTACAGTTTTTTCTAGAATACATTTTAAAGCTCGGTTGGTATTCTCAACTTGTCCACTTGTTTGTGGATGATATGCGATGGAGATTTTATGAGTTACTCCATATCTTTTGAGAACTTTTTCAAGTTGATTATTACAAAAATGAGTACCCCGATCACTTATTAAAGCTTTCGGTGTTCCAAACCTAGCAAAAAGATGTTTTAAAAAGTTGACTACAACTCGTGCATCGTTAGTTGGGAGAGCTTGTGCTTCCGCCCATTTAGATACATAATCAATGGCAACGAGAATGTATAGATTATTATGAGATATTGAAAATGGACCCATAAATTCAATACCCCAAATGTCAAATACTTCACATACTTGAATGACATTTTGTGGCATTTCATCACGTTGACTTATTTTTCCGGAACTTTGACAAGTATCACAGGATTTGCAAAGAAGGTGTGCGTCTTTGAAAATTGTAGGCTAATAGAATCCAGCATCGTAAACTTTTCTTGCTGTTAGTTGAGGCCCATAATGCCCTCCTGTTGGTCCTGTGTGACAACGGTTTAAGATTTGACTAGCTTCATCTCCGAATACACATCGGCGTATTATTCCATCAGGAGAACTTTTAAACAAATGTGGATCTTCCCAGAAATAGTGTTTTATATCACTAAAGAATTTCTTTCGTTTTTGGTACGACAACCCTTTTTCAAGGAATCCACATACTAAGTAGTTTACATAGTCTGCAAACCATGAAATTTCATTATAATCTATCTTCAATAGATATTCATCAGGAAAGTTTTCTTGTATGGCCGATTCATTTAGAACTTCTAATTCAGGATTTTCAAGATGAGAAAGATGATCAGCGGCGAGATTTTCTGCTCCCTTTTTGTCTCGGATTTCAATATCGAACTCTTGTAAGAGTAAGATCCAACGGATTAATCTTGTTTTAGCATCTTGTTTCGAAAATAGGTATCTAAGAGCAGAATGGTCAGTATAGACCACCGTTTTAGCTAGAACGAGATATGAACGAAATTTGTCAAAAGCAAAGACAATAGCAAGGAGTTCTTTTTCAGTAGTTGTATTGTTCGTTTGTGCTCCTTGTAACATCTTACTAGCGTAATAAATAGGTTGAAATTATTTTTCAATCCTTTGTCATAAAACGGCTCCCATTGCAAAATCAATTGCATCGCACATGAGTTCAAACGGTAGATTCCAATTTGGAGTTATCATGATTGGCGCATTAGTGAGTTTTTCTTTAAGAATATTAAAAGATTTGATACATTCATCTGAAAAGATGAATGGAGCATCCTTTTCTAGGAGTTTATTCATAGGAGTGGCAATTTTAGAAAAATCTTTTATGAAACTTCGGTAAAAACCGGCATGCCCTAGAAAACTCCTAACTCCTCTAACATTGGTGGGATGTGGAAGTTTAGCAATTACATCTACTTTAGCTCTTTCCACTTCAATTCCTTCCTTTGAGATTTTAAGTCCAAGAACGATGCCTTCTTTAACCATGAAATGGCATTTTTCCCAATTAAGAACTAGATTTGATTGTTCGTATCTAATAAGCATTCGTTCAAGATTAACTAGACATGATTCAAAAGTATCACTGAAGACTGAAAAGTCATCCATGAAAACTTCTATCCATTCTTCCATCATGTCGTAAAAAATCACCATCATGCACCTTTGAAAGGTTGCAGGGGCGTGGCAAAGTCCAAATGGCATGCGTTTGTAAGCAAAAGTACCATAAGGGCACGTGAACGTGGTTTTCTCTTGGTCCTCGGGTGCAATTGGAATTTGAAAATATCCGGAAAAACCATCAAGAAAACAATAGTAACTATTTCTGGCTAATCTTTCCAACATTTGATCAATGAAAGGTAAGGGAAAGTGATCTTTTCTGGTGGCGTCATTTAATTTTCTATAATCAATACAAACTGTAGCGACCCGACCAAATCATGTTTGACGGCGCCGTCTACTTAGGTCCCGTTACGTGGTCATAAGTCTTTAAGACAAAGTTTGACCAAAATATGTCGCCTTCATTTCAAAATAAAGATTGTTCCCAAAGTTTACAAGAATTGTTCAACCAAAAGTTAAGTTACAACGTTATAATACGAATGAAATCTAGGCGACACGGTTTAAAGTAAAGTCAAAAGACGCTCCATGAAATGCACATATACTCGACATCCAATGCAAGTATCAAATAATGAGCGGAAGCATGTATCATGTATCGTTCAAGGACCTGAGAAAAACATAGAAATCTGTCAACGAAAACGTTGGTGAAATCATAGGTTTAAGTAAGTAAGTACAAGTGAACCACAAGATTTGCATCAATGAAATAATAGTAATACATTCCAAAAGTTTGTTTCACGAGCACCCAATTATCAAAGCTTAACATTCCTTCCATTGTATACCCCATCACTTAGTGCTAGAACAAACACTGATTCTCGAAAATATATTTCATCCGTAGACGGTAGCGAACCGTCAAGGATGAGGGCTGTCAAACCCATATGGCCATATAACATAAGTTCTCGCTTACACCCGGCAAGTGTAATTAATGATAATCGAATTGAGGATTTTGTTCTAAACTCGTATGTAGAATGTTTGTTTTCCCGTTCTTGTGTTCACTTAGTTCAAAAGAATCGTTTATGTTTTCTCATCCCAATATAAGTTCAAAAAGAGTAAAAGTGGGACTATGATCTCACCTTGAGTGCACGAGTAGTAAAGTACTTCGACAAGTAAACGTGTGCAAAGAACAATGCTAGTCTTGACCTAAACAAATAGGTTGTATCAATAACGGTAAACACGATAGGTCAAAGATGTTCAATTAGTCCTATGGCTCGTTAAGACTCGATCATTTAGCATGTGAAATCAAATTGTCAATTTTCATGCAAGATACAAGTATATAAACAAGTTAGGAAGGTTGCAAAATCATTTGGTTAAGTTTGACAAAAAGTCAAACTTTGGTCGGTCAAAGTCAACGAAAGTCAACACGTTCGGGTCGGGTTCCGAACTATTTTTCTGAGGTTTTTTAATCATATATGAACATGTTAGAACAAGTTTCATGTGAGTCGGAGGTCCGTAGTATGCCAAACATTTTCCATAAAATGGACACCGGAGACAGAAACTGGGCAAGGCTTATGCCGCGCCGCGGCCAGGCCTGTCGCGCCGCGACAATGGCCGTGGCCTGGTCCCAGGCCTGTTTCACTTGTTCAAGACTTGGTCAATTTTCAAACAAACGCAAAACTCAAACCGTAAACAACTAGAAGACGTATCTTATACCGTTGGAAAGCTCTTTTGACAAGGAACACAACTAAACATGTTTCACCAAACAAAAACATCATTTATAATAGCCGAAAACTCATCAAGTGATCATTAAACGTTCATTTTTAAGGTTTCAAGTTCTTCAAATGCAATTTGAGTTTCGGGAAACCAATTCACACATATAATATGCCGTTTTGAAGGTAATGAAACATACATTACAACCAAACACTAATAATTAACATTCCATGGCATTCAAGCATCCAAAAATTCATGTCAAGAACTATCAAACCCTAGTCAAACATCTCAAAATCAATAATCATGTTTTTGGAGTTTCCTTAATCAACCTATACATCAAATTGAAGCTAGTGATGCTAGTAACACAATTAAAACATCAACTTTCAACATCTAACAACATATGATCATCCAAAATTCAAGAACAACACACCAAAATTCAAGTTCATGCTAGTTACACCAAAACAACGAGATCGAGCATATAAATCATATATTCATGTTAGACTTGAGCCATAGACACTAATTAACACTTTTATAAGTTAAAAACATCAAGAACACAAAATCTAGTGATTTTAGAAAGTTACCCAAATGAGATGAAGTTGGTACCAAAATGAAGAGGATGAAGAGAGGATCACGAATATGTAATTTATTTGGTTGCTAGCTCCCTAATCCGGATTTAGATGATGAATGAATGAGAAAGGAAATTGGGTGTGTTCTTGCTAGAGAGAAAGAGAGAGAGATAGGGAGATGGTAATGAATGGGTGAAAGGGGTTTGACCCTTTGACCTAGTCAAGGGTTTGATCCCTTGTCAAGTTTAGTCCCTCAACTTTCGTTCGGGTGCGGGAATTACCTAAACGAGATAATTTAAAACGCGTATCAACGGGAGATGTTATAAACATATAACGGACTTTATATTAGTATAACGGAAAAATAAATGGAAAAAGGCGGGATGTTACATTACCTACTCCTTAAAAGAAATTTCGTCCCGAAATTTAAGTAGGCGTAGTAGTCGTTGTTTCTCCCTCGAGATCTTGCGTTTCTGAATTCGCGAATAGATGAGGATACTTCCTTTGCATTTGATCTTGTCTTTCCCAAGTAAACTCGGGTCCCCTTTTGGCGTTCCAACGGACTTTAACAATCGGGATTCGGCTTTGTTTCAATGTCTTGACGGAGGTATCCACAATTTCAACCGGTTCTTCCACAAAATAAAGCTTGTCATCAATAGTAAGTTCCTCAAGAGGGATGACGATATCGGGTTCGGCAAGACACTTTTTCAAGTTAGATACATGGAAGGTAGGATGAACGGAGTTCAATTGAGGCGGAAGATCTAAACGATAAGCAACGGTTCCAATACGCTCCAAGATTTCGAAAGGACCAATATACCGCGGATTTAGCTTCCCGCGTTTCCCAAAACGGATTACACCCTTCCAAGGTGCGACTTTTAACATTACTCGGTCACCGACTTGAAATTCAAGATCGTTGCGTCGTTTATCGGTATAGCTCTTTTGACGACTTCGGGCCGTCCTAAGCCTATCTCGGATTTGAACGATTTTCTCGGTAGTTTCGTGAATGAGTTCGGGTCCGGTGATTTGTACGTCGCCTACCTCGGCCCAACAAAGAGGTGAACGACATTTGCGGCCATATAGCGCTTCAAAAGGTGCGGCTTTAATACTCGCGTGATAACTATTGTTGTAAGAGAACTCGGCGAGAGGTAAGTGCTTGTCCCAAGCTTTTCCGAAATCAACCACGCAAGCTCGTAACATGTCTTCCAAGGTTTGGATTGTACGTTCGCTTTGTCCATCGGTTTGAGGATGATATGCGGTGCTCATGTCTAAACGCGTTCCCAACGCTTCTTGCAATGTACGCCAAAATCTAGAAACGAAACGGCCATCTCGGTCGGAGATAATCGATAAAGGTACACCGTGTCGGGCTACGATCTCCTTAATGTAAAGTTGTGCAAGTTTCTCCATTTTGTCCGTTTCTTTCATGGCAAGGAAGTGTGCGGATTTGGTGAGACGGTCAACAATAACCCAAATGGTATCATAGCCGCCCGTCGTTTTTGGTAGCTTGGTGATAAAATCCATCGTTATCCTTTCCCACTTCCATTGCGGGATCTCGGGTTGTCGGAGTAGTCCGGACGGTCTTTGGTGTTCGGCTTTGACTTTGGAACATGTCAAACACTTGGAAACATAAGTAGCTACGTCCCTTTTGATGTTCGGCCACCAATATAGTTGTTTAAGGTCGTGGTACATCTTATTGGCACCGGGGTGAATCGAGTATCGTGACTTATGGGCTTCATCTAAAATAAGGCTTCGTAGGTCCCCATAACTAGGCACCCAAATCCTTCCGGCGTAATATCGGAGTCCGGTCTCCCTAATTTCGAATCAAGAGACGAGAATGTTCAAGAGCTCGTGTGAAAGGTTTTCATCCTTGAGAGCCTCATCTTGGGCTACCCGAATTTGGCTATTAAGGTTTGTGTGGATGGTGATGTTCAAAGCTCGGACACGGAGAGGCACCACTCTTTCTTTTCGACTTAAGGCATCGGCTACTACATTTGCCTTCCCGGGATGGTAACGAAGCTCGCAATCGTAATCGTTCAAAGTTTCAATCCACCGTCGTTGTCTCATGTTTAGTTGCTTTTGATCGAAAATGTGTTGGAGACTTTTGTGGTCGGTAAAGATAGTACTCTTGGTTCCATAAAGATAGTGTCTCCACATTTTAAGTGCAAAGACGACGGCTCCGAGTTCGAGATCATGCGTCGTGTAGTTTCGTTCATGAATTTTGAGTTGTCGAGAAGCATAAGCAATGACTTTCGTTCGTTGCATCAATACACACCCAAAACCATGTTTCGAGGCATCGCAATATACAACAAAGTCATCATTGCCTTCGGGAAGTGACAAGATAGGAGCGGTGGTTAGCTTCGTTTTCAAGATTTGGAATGCGGATTCATGTTCGGTCGCCCAAATGAATTTCTTTCCCTTGTGAGTCAATGCGGTTAGAGGATGTGCAACCAAAGAGAAGTTTTCGATGAATCTACGATAGTACCCGGCGAGACCCAAAAATTGACGAATGTGAGTAGGAGTAGTAGGAGTCTCCCATTTGCTAATGGCTTCGATTTTCGTTGGATCGACTTTAATACCTTGGTCACTTACAACATGACCAAGAAATTGAACTTCCTTTAACCAAAATTCACACTTGGAGAATTTGGCATAGAGTTGTTCTTGTCTTAAAAGTTCAAGCACAAGTCGGAGATGTTGTTCGTGCTCTTCTTCATTTTTAGAATAAATCAATATGTCATCGATGAACACAATAACGAATTTATCGAGATACGGTTTGCGCACGCGGTTCATAAGATCCATGAACACCGCCGGTGCGTTAGTGAGACCAAATGGCATGACAAGGAATTCATAACTACCATAACGAGTTCGGAAGGCGGTTTTGGAGACATCTTCCCCCTTAACCCTCAATTGATGATAACCCGAGCGGAGATCGATTTTCGAATATACACAAGACCCTTGTAGTTGATCAAAGAGGTCATCGATGCGAGGAAGAGGATATCGGTTCTTAACCGTCAATTTATTTAGTTCACGATAATCAATGCACATTCGTAGGGATCCATCTTTCTTTTTAACAAACAAAATCGGAGCGCCCCATGGTGAATGGCTAGGTTGAATGAAACCACGGTCAAGTAACTCTTGGATTTGACTTTGCAATTCTTGCATTTCAGATGGAGCGAGTCTATATGGTGCACGTGCTACGGGTGTGGCTCCCGGAATAAGATCTATTTGGAATTCAACCGGTCGATGAGGCGGAAGACCCGGCAATTCGTCGGGAAATACATCGGAATAGTCACTAACAATTGGCACATCATCGATGTGCTTCTCATCAGACTCGACTTTCTTAACGTGGGCAAGGATCGCAAAACAACCCTTACGGAGTAGTTTTCTAACTTTAAGGCACGAAACGAGGTTTAGTCTGGTGCAACTCTTATCGCCGTAGACAATCAAGGGTTCACCATTCTCGATAGGAATTCGGATTGCGTTAAGATCACAAAGAATGTGAGATTTCGTTTTGACTAACCAATTCATACCGATTATTACATCAAAGCTTCCTAGTTCCATGGGTATCAAGTCAATTTCAAATTCCTTACCCAAAATGTTTAACGTACACCCCCGGTAATATGTGTTGGCACTTAATAGTTTCCCGTTAGCCACCTCAATGGTATAAGTGGTATCTAATGGAAGAGGTGGAGTGCTAAAATAATGAGTCAAAGTCTTGGATACAAAGCATTTATCGGCACCTGAATCGAATAAGCAAGAGACATAAGAATTGTTGAGAAGAAACGTACCCGTGACTAGTTCAGTGTCATCCCGGGCTTCCTCGGTGTTGATGTTAAAAGCTCGGCCGCGCATATTGGGGTTATCTTTCTTCTTTGGGCATGCATTTCTATAATGACCCGTTTGGCCACATTCGTAACAAGTGCCCGTCTTTGGTGCATTGGGCCACTTTCGAGCGACGGGAGTGGCACTTTTACAATCGTTGGCCTTATGACCAACTCCTTGGCACCGGTGGCAAATTATCTTACTACATTCGCCAAAGTGATGTTTGTTGCATTTGTTGCAAAGAGGTAGGTTCCCGGCATAACCCTTCTTGCCGTCGGAGGTGTAAGGCTTCTTGGCAAAGTTGTTGTTGCTTGATTGGGAGGGTTCCCACTTTCTTTTGTTGCCGCCCGATTTATCCTCGGCCTTAGGTGCCAGAACTACGATTTCGTCAACCGTTTCAATTAGTTGGCGAGCCATGTTCATAGCGGCTTGATGAGTAGTGGGTTTGGATGACATCACCCCTTGTTTGATGCTTTTTGGAAGACCGAGCATGTAGAGCTCAATCCTTTGAGATTCGGGGTTAACAAGATTAGGACACATCAAGGATAGTTCGGCGAAGCGTTGATTATAAGCTTTAAGATCGTTTCCGACCGCTTTCAAAGCTCTTAGTTCTTCCTCAAGCTTTCGGGTTTCTTCGCGCGGAAAATATTCAACAATCATCTTTTCCTTTAGATCGGCCCAAGAGAGGGCATGAGCTTCATCGGTACCCACCGATTGAACATAGGTGTTCCACCATGTTAGAGCAATCCCGGAGAAAGTGTGAGTGGAGTATTTGACCTTGTCTTGATCCCGGCAACCGCTTATGCTAAAGACGGCCTCGGTTTGTTCAAACCAACGAGTAAGCACAACCGGTCCCCCGGTTCCATCATAAGTGTGGGGTTTGCACCCCATGAAAGCTTTGTAGGAGCACCCTTCGCTAGAGTTACCGGCTCCTTGGTTGTTGTTGTTGTTGTTGTGGTTGTTATTATTATTGTTGTTGGATGAGTGACCGGCCATGGCCGCATCTACGGCGGTGGCTATCATCCGTTCGAGAGCTTGTTCGGGAGTTTCATTGCGGCGTACACGACGAGGAGCCATTGTTCCTTCAAGACACATGAATATCATTGATTAGTATTCTCAATAATACTAACCGTGATATAGAATAAAGATAAAGAGAAGAAGTTTTTTTTTTTTTTTTTTTTTTTTTTTTCCTCGACTCGCCTTAAATTCTTTATGTCATAATGTCGGAACGTTCATATGAGTCACCGTAATATAATCCCGGAAATTATATTACCCTGATTCATATGTGCATTCGACATCATTTCATATAGTCAAGGTGGCGCGTCAATCAAATTAAACAACGTGAGATTAAGATGAACTAAGAGTAGATATGAGTAGAAGCGTTCGAGTATAAATGCACAAGTAGTCAAGTAATTCCTACTTCAAGTCTATATGCCGGTTGTAGTCTAGACTCACCAATGTACCCTATGACTCGGGGTTGACACTAATGAACTCTAAATCCCTACAACCAACGCTCTGATACCATCTGTAGCGACCCGACCAAATCATGTTTGACGGCGCCGTCTACTTAGGTCCCGTTACGTGGTCATAAGTCTTTAAGACAAAGTTTGACCAAAATATGTCGCCTTCATTTCAAAATAAAGATTGTTCCCAAAGTTTACAAGAATTGTTCAACCAAAAGTTAAGTTACAACGTTATAATACGAATGAAATCTAGGCGACACGGTTTAAAGTAAAGTCAAAAGACGCTCCATGAAATGCACATATACTCGACATCCAATGCAAGTATCAAATAATGAGCGGAAGCATGTATCATGTATCGTTCAAGGACCTGAGAAAAACATAGAAATCTGTCAACGAAAACGTTGGTGAAATCATAGGTTTAAGTAAGTAAGTACAAGTGAACCACAAGATTTGCATCAATGAAATAATAGTAATACATTCCAAAAGTTTGTTTCACGAGCACCCAATTATCAAAGCTTAACATTCCTTCCATTGTATACCCCATCACTTAGTGCTAGAACAAACACTGATTCTCGAAAATATATTTCATCCGTAGACGGTAGCGAACCGTCAAGGATGAGGGCTGTCAAACCCATATGGCCATATAACATAAGTTCTCGCTTACACCCGGCAAGTGTAATTAATGATAATCGAATTGAGGATTTTGTTCTAAACTCGTATGTAGAATGTTTGTTTTCCCGTTCTTGTGTTCACTTAGTTCAAAAGAATCGTTTATGTTTTCTCATCCCAATATAAGTTCAAAAAGAGTAAAAGTGGGACTATGATCTCACCTTGAGTGCACGAGTAGTAAAGTACTTCGACAAGTAAACGTGTGCAAAGAACAATGCTAGTCTTGACCTAAACAAATAGGTTGTATCAATAACGGTAAACACGATAGGTCAAAGATGTTCAATTAGTCCTATGGCTCGTTAAGACTCGATCATTTAGCATGTGAAATCAAATTGTCAATTTTCATGCAAGATACAAGTATATAAACAAGTTAGGAAGGTTGCAAAATCATTTGGTTAAGTTTGACAAAAAGTCAAACTTTGGTCGGTCAAAGTCAACGAAAGTCAACACGTTCGGGTCGGGTTCCGAACTATTTTTCTGAGGTTTTTTAATCATATATGAACATGTTAGAACAAGTTTCATGTGAGTCGGAGGTCCGTAGTATGCCAAACATTTTCCATAAAATGGACACCGGAGACAGAAACTGGGCAAGGCTTATGCCGCGCCGCGACAATGGCCGTGGCCTGGTCCCAGGCCTGTTTCACTTGTTCAAGACTTGGTCAATTTTCAAACAAACGCAAAACTCAAACCGTAAACAACTAGAAGACGTATCTTATACCGTTGGAAAGCTCTTTTGACAAGGAACACAACTAAACATGTTTCACCAAACAAAAACATCATTTATAATAGCCGAAAACTCATCAAGTGATCATTAAACGTTCATTTTTAAGGTTTCAAGTTCTTCAAATGCAATTTGAGTTTCGGGAAACCAATTCACACATATAATATGCCGTTTTGAAGGTAATGAAACATACATTACAACCAAACACTAATAATTAACATTCCATGGCATTCAAGCATCCAAAAATTCATGTCAAGAACTATCAAACCCTAGTCAAACATCTCAAAATCAATAATCATGTTTTTGGAGTTTCCTTAATCAACCTATACATCAAATTGAAGCTAGTGATGCTAGTAACACAATTAAAACATCAACTTTCAACATCTAACAACATATGATCATCCAAAATTCAAGAACAACACACCAAAATTCAAGTTCATGCTAGTTACACCAAAACAACGAGATCGAGCATATAAATCATATATTCATGTTAGACTTGAGCCATAGACACTAATTAACACTTTTATAAGTTAAAAACATCAAGAACACAAAATCTAGTGATTTTAGAAAGTTACCCAAATGAGATGAAGTTGGTACCAAAATGAAGAGGATGAAGAGAGGATCACGAATATGTAATTTATTTGGTTGCTAGCTCCCTAATCCGGATTTAGATGATGAATGAATGAGAAAGGAAATTGGGTGTGTTCTTGCTAGAGAGAAAGAGAGAGAGATAGGGAGATGGTAATGAATGGGTGAAAGGGGTTTGACCCTTTGACCTAGTCAAGGGTTTGATCCCTTGTCAAGTTTAGTCCCTCAACTTTCGTTCGGGTGCGGGAATTACCTAAACGAGATAATTTAAAACGCGTATCAACGGGAGATGTTATAAACATATAACGGACTTTATATTAGTATAACGGAAAAATAAATGGAAAAAGGCGGGATGTTACATTACCTACTCCTTAAAAGAAATTTCGTCCCGAAATTTAAGTAGGCGTAGTAGTCGTTGTTTCTCCCTCGAGATCTTGCGTTTCTGAATTCGCGAATAGATGAGGATACTTCCTTTGCATTTGATCTTGTCTTTCCCAAGTAAACTCGGGTCCCCTTTTGGCGTTCCAACGGACTTTAACAATCGGGATTCGGCTTTGTTTCAATGTCTTGACGGAGGTATCCACAATTTCAACCGGTTCTTCCACAAAATAAAGCTTGTCATCAATAGTAAGTTCCTCAAGAGGGATGACGATATCGGGTTCGGCAAGACACTTTTTCAAGTTAGATACATGGAAGGTAGGATGAACGGAGTTCAATTGAGGCGGAAGATCTAAACGATAAGCAACGGTTCCAATACGCTCCAAGATTTCGAAAGGACCAATATACCGCGGATTTAGCTTCCCGCGTTTCCCAAAACGGATTACACCCTTCCAAGGTGCGACTTTTAACATTACTCGGTCACCGACTTGAAATTCAAGATCGTTGCGTCGTTTATCGGTATAGCTCTTTTGACGACTTCGGGCCGTCCTAAGCCTATCTCGGATTTGAACGATTTTCTCGGTAGTTTCGTGAATGAGTTCGGGTCCGGTGATTTGTACGTCGCCTACCTCGGCCCAACAAAGAGGTGAACGACATTTGCGGCCATATAGCGCTTCAAAAGGTGCGGCTTTAATACTCGCGTGATAACTATTGTTGTAAGAGAACTCAGCGAGAGGTAAGTGCTTGTCCCAAGCTTTTCCGAAATCAACCACGCAAGCTCGTAACATGTCTTCCAAGGTTTGGATTGTACGTTCGCTTTGTCCATCGGTTTGAGGATGATATGCGGTGCTCATGTCTAAACGCGTTCCCAACGCTTCTTGCAATGTACGCCAAAATCTAGAAATGAAACGGCCATCTCGGTCGGAGATAATCGATAAAGGTACACCGTGTCGGGCTACGATCTCCTTAATGTAAAGTTGTGCAAGTTTCTCCATTTTGTCCGTTTCTTTCATGGCAAGGAAGTGTGCGGATTTGGTGAGACGGTCAACAATAACCCAAATGGTATCATAGCCGCCCGTCGTTTTTGGTAGCTTGGTGATAAAATCCATCGTTATCCTTTCCCACTTCCATTGCGGGATCTCGGGTTGTCGGAGTAGTCCGGACGGTCTTTGGTGTTCGGCTTTGACTTTGGAACATGTCAAACACTTGGAAACATAAGTAGCTACGTCCCTTTTGATGTTCGGCCACCAATATAGTTGTTTAAGGTCGTGGTACATCTTATTGGCACCGGGGTGAATCGAGTATCGTGACTTATGGGCTTCATCTAAAATAAGGCTTCGTAGGTCCCCATAACTAGGCACCCAAATCCTTCCGGCGTAATATCGGAGTCCGGTCTCCCTAATTTCGAATCAAGAGACGAGAATGTTCAAGAGCTCGTGTGAAAGGTTTTCATCCTTGAGAGCCTCATCTTGGGCTACCCGAATTTGGCTATTAAGGTTTGTGTGGATGGTGATGTTCAAAGCTCGGACACGGAGAGGCACCACTCTTTCTTTTCGACTTAAGGCATCGGCTACTACATTTGCCTTCCCGGGATGGTAACGAAGCTCGCAATCGTAATCGTTCAAAGTTTCAATCCACCGTCGTTGTCTCATGTTTAGTTGCTTTTGATCGAAAATGTGTTGGAGACTTTTGTGGTCGGTAAAGATAGTACTCTTGGTTCCATAAAGATAGTGTCTCCACATTTTAAGTGCAAAGACGACGGCTCCGAGTTCGAGATCATGCGTCGTGTAGTTTCGTTCATGAATTTTGAGTTGTCGAGAAGCATAAGCAATGACTTTCGTTCGTTGCATCAATACACACCCAAAACCATGTTTCGAGGCATCGCAATATACAACAAAGTCATCATTGCCTTCGGGAAGTGACAAGATAGGAGCGGTGGTTAGCTTCGTTTTCAAGATTTGGAATGCGGATTCATGTTCGGTCGCCCAAATGAATTTCTTTCCCTTGTGAGTCAATGCGGTTAGAGGATGTGCAACCAAAGAGAAGTTTTCGATGAATCTACGATAGTACCCGGCGAGACCCAAAAATTGACGAATGTGAGTAGGAGTAGTAGGAGTCTCCCATTTGCTAATGGCTTCGATTTTCGTTGGATCGACTTTAATACCTTGGTCACTTACAACATGACCAAGAAATTGAACTTCCTTTAACCAAAATTCACACTTGGAGAATTTGGCATAGAGTTGTTCTTGTCTTAAAAGTTCAAGCACAAGTCGGAGATGTTGTTCGTGCTCTTCTTCATTTTTAGAATAAATCAATATGTCATCGATGAACACAATAACGAATTTATCGAGATACGGTTTGCGCACGCGGTTCATAAGATCCATGAACACCGCCGGTGCGTTAGTGAGACCAAATGGCATGACAAGGAATTCATAACTACCATAACGAGTTCGGAAGGCGGTTTTGGAGACATCTTCCCCCTTAACCCTCAATTGATGATAACCCGAGCGGAGATCGATTTTCGAATATACACAAGACCCTTGTAGTTGATCAAAGAGGTCATCGATGCGAGGAAGAGGATATCGGTTCTTAACCGTCAATTTATTTAGTTCACGATAATCAATGCACATTCGTAGGGATCCATCTTTCTTTTTAACAAACAAAATCGGAGCGCCCCATGGTGAATGGCTAGGTTGAATGAAACCACGGTCAAGTAACTCTTGGATTTGACTTTGCAATTCTTGCATTTCAGATGGAGCGAGTCTATATGGTGCACGTGCTACGGGTGTGGCTCCCGGAATAAGATCTATTTGGAATTCAACCGGTCGATGAGGCGGAAGACCCGGCAATTCGTCGGGAAATACATCGGAATAGTCACTAACAATTGGCACATCATCGATGTGCTTCTCATCAGACTCGACTTTCTTAACGTGGGCAAGGATCGCAAAACAACCCTTACGGAGTAGTTTTCTAACTTTAAGGCACGAAACGAGGTTTAGTCTGGTGCAACTCTTATCGCCGTAGACAATCAAGGGTTCACCATTCTCGATAGGAATTCGGATTGCGTTAAGATCACAAAGAATGTGAGATTTCGTTTTGACTAACCAATTCATACCGATTATTACATCAAAGCTTCCTAGTTCCATGGGTATCAAGTCAATTTCAAATTCCTTACCCAAAATGTTTAACGTACACCCCCGGTAATATGTGTTGGCACTTAATAGTTTCCCGTTAGCCACCTCAATGGTATAAGTGGTATCTAATGGAAGAGGTGGAGTGCTAAAATAATGAGTCAAAGTCTTGGATACAAAGCATTTATCGGCACCTGAATCGAATAAGCAAGAGACATAAGAATTGTTGAGAAGAAACGTACCCGTGACTAGTTCAGTGTCATCCCGGGCTTCCTCGGTGTTGATGTTAAAAGCTCGGCCGCGCATATTGGGGTTATCTTTCTTCTTTGGGCATGCATTTCTATAATGACCCGTTTGGCCACATTCGTAACAAGTGCCCGTCTTTGGTGCATTGGGCCACTTTCGTGCGACGGGAGTGGCACTTTTACAATCGTTGGCCTTATGACCAACTCCTTGGCACCGGTGGCAAATTATCTTACTACATTCGCCAAAGTGATGTTTGTTGCATTTGTTGCAAAGAGGTAGGTTCCCGGCATAACCCTTCTTGCCGTCGGAGGTGTAAGGCTTCTTGGCAAAGTTGTTGTTGCTTGATTGGGAGGGTTCCCACTTTCTTTTGTTGCCGCCCGATTTATCCTCGGCCTTAGGTGCCGGAACTACGATTTCGTCAACCGTTTCAATTAGTTGGCGAGCCATGTTCATAGCGGCTTGATGAGTAGTGGGTTTGGATGACATCACCCCTTGTTTGATGCTTTTTGGAAGACCGAGCATGTAGAGCTCAATCCTTTGAGATTCGGGGTTAACAAGATTAGGACACATCAAGGATAGTTCGGCGAAGCGTTGATTATAAGCTTTAAGATCGTTTCCGACCGCTTTCAAAGCTCTTAGTTCTTCCTCAAGCTTTCGGGTTTCTTCGCGCGGAAAATATTCAACAATCATCTTTTCCTTTAGATCGGCCCAAGAGAGGGCATGAGCTTCATCGGTACCCACCGATTGAACATAGGTGTTCCACCATGTTAGAGCAATCCCGGAGAAAGTGTGAGTGGAGTATTTGACCTTGTCTTGATCCCGGCAACCGCTTATGCTAAAGACGGCCTCGGTTTGTTCAAACCAACGAGTAAGCACAACCGGTCCCCCGGTTCCATCATAAGTGTGGGGTTTGCACCCCATGAAAGCTTTGTAGGAGCACCCTTCGCTAGAGTTACCGGCTCCTTGGTTGTTGTTGTTGTTGTTGTGGTTGTTATTATTATTGTTGTTGGATGAGTGACCGGCCATGGCCGCATCTACGGCGGTGGCTATCATCCGTTCGAGAGCTTGTTCGGGAGTTTCATTGCGGCGTACACGACGAGGAGCCATTGTTCCTTCAAGACACATGAATATCATTGATTAGTATTCTCAATAATACTAACCGTGATATAGAATAAAGATAAAGAGAAGAAGTTTTTTTTTTTTTTTTTTTTTTTTTTTTTCCTCGACTCGCCTTAAATTCTTTATGTCATAATGTCGGAACGTTCATATGAGTCACCGTAATATAATCCCGGAAATTATATTACCCTGATTCATATGTGCATTCGACATCATTTCATATAGTCAAGGTGGCGCGTCAATCAAATTAAACAACGTGAGATTAAGATGAACTAAGAGTAGATATGAGTAGAAGCGTTCGAGTATAAATGCACAAGTAGTCAAGTAATTCCTACTTCAAGTCTATATGCCGGTTGTAGTCTAGACTCACCAATGTACCCTATGACTCGGGGTTGACACTAATGAACTCTAAATCCCTACAACCAACGCTCTGATACCATCTGTAGCGACCCGACCAAATCATGTTTGACGGCGCCGTCTACTTAGGTCCCGTTACGTGGTCATAAGTCTTTAAGACAAAGTTTGACCAAAATATGTCGCCTTCATTTCAAAATAAAGATTGTTCCCAAAGTTTACAAGAATTGTTCAACCAAAAGTTAAGTTACAACGTTATAATACGAATGAAATCTAGGCGACACGGTTTAAAGTAAAGTCAAAAGACGCTCCATGAAATGCACATATACTCGACATCCAATGCAAGTATCAAATAATGAGCGGAAGCATGTATCATGTATCGTTCAAGGACCTGAGAAAAACATAGAAATCTGTCAACGAAAACGTTGGTGAAATCATAGGTTTAAGTAAGTAAGTACAAGTGAACCACAAGATTTGCATCAATGAAATAATAGTAATACATTCCAAAAGTTTGTTTCACGAGCACCCAATTATCAAAGCTTAACATTCCTTCCATTGTATACCCCATCACTTAGTGCTAGAACAAACACTGATTCTCGAAAATATATTTCATCCGTAGACGGTAGCGAACCGTCAAGGATGAGGGCTGTCAAACCCATATGGCCATATAACATAAGTTCTCGCTTACACCCGGCAAGTGTAATTAATGATAATCGAATTGAGGATTTTGTTCTAAACTCGTATGTAGAATGTTTGTTTTCCCGTTCTTGTGTTCACTTAGTTCAAAAGAATCGTTTATGTTTTCTCATCCCAATATAAGTTCAAAAAGAGTAAAAGTGGGACTATGATCTCACCTTGAGTGCACGAGTAGTAAAGTACTTCGACAAGTAAACGTGTGCAAAGAACAATGCTAGTCTTGACCTAAACAAATAGGTTGTATCAATAACGGTAAACACGATAGGTCAAAGATGTTCAATTAGTCCTATGGCTCGTTAAGACTCGATCATTTAGCATGTGAAATCAAATTGTCAATTTTCATGCAAGATACAAGTATATAAACAAGTTAGGAAGGTTGCAAAATCATTTGGTTAAGTTTGACAAAAAGTCAAACTTTGGTCGGTCAAAGTCAACGAAAGTCAACACGTTCGGGTCGGGTTCCGAACTATTTTTCTGAGGTTTTTTAATCATATATGAACATGTTAGAACAAGTTTCATGTGAGTCGGAGGTCCGTAGTATGCCAAACATTTTCCATAAAATGGACACCGGAGACAGAAACTGGGCAAGGCTTATGCCGCGCCGCGACAATGGCCGTGGCCTGGTCCCAGGCCTGTTTCACTTGTTCAAGACTTGGTCAATTTTCAAACAAACGCAAAACTCAAACCGTAAACAACTAGAAGACGTATCTTATACCGTTGGAAAGCTCTTTTGACAAGGAACACAACTAAACATGTTTCACCAAACAAAAACATCATTTATAATAGCCGAAAACTCATCAAGTGATCATTAAACGTTCATTTTTAAGGTTTCAAGTTCTTCAAATGCAATTTGAGTTTCGGGAAACCAATTCACACATATAATATGCCGTTTTGAAGGTAATGAAACATACATTACAACCAAACACTAATAATTAACATTCCATGGCATTCAAGCATCCAAAAATTCATGTCAAGAACTATCAAACCCTAGTCAAACATCTCAAAATCAATAATCATGTTTTTGGAGTTTCCTTAATCAACCTATACATCAAATTGAAGCTAGTGATGCTAGTAACACAATTAAAACATCAACTTTCAACATCTAACAACATATGATCATCCAAAATTCAAGAACAACACACCAAAATTCAAGTTCATGCTAGTTACACCAAAACAACGAGATCGAGCATATAAATCATATATTCATGTTAGACTTGAGCCATAGACACTAATTAACACTTTTATAAGTTAAAAACATCAAGAACACAAAATCTAGTGATTTTAGAAAGTTACCCAAATGAGATGAAGTTGGTACCAAAATGAAGAGGATGAAGAGAGGATCACGAATATGTAATTTATTTGGTTGCTAGCTCCCTAATCCGGATTTAGATGATGAATGAATGAGAAAGGAAATTGGGTGTGTTCTTGCTAGAGAGAAAGAGAGAGAGATAGGGAGATGGTAATGAATGGGTGAAAGGGGTTTGACCCTTTGACCTAGTCAAGGGTTTGATCCCTTGTCAAGTTTAGTCCCTCAACTTTCGTTCGGGTGCGGGAATTACCTAAACGAGATAATTTAAAACGCGTATCAACGGGAGATGTTATAAACATATAACGGACTTTATATTAGTATAACGGAAAAATAAATGGAAAAGGGCGGGATGTTACATTACCTACTCCTTAAAAGAAATTTCGTCCCGAAATTTAAGTAGGCGTAGTAGTCGTTGTTTCTCCCTCGAGATCTTGCGTTTCTGAATTCGCGAATAGATGAGGATACTTCCTTTGCATTTGATCTTGTCTTTCCCAAGTAAACTCGGGTCCCCTTTTGGCGTTCCAACGGACTTTAACAATCGGGATTCGGCTTTGTTTCAATGTCTTGACGGAGGTATCCACAATTTCAACCGGTTCTTCCACAAAATAAAGCTTGTCATCAATAGTAAGTTCCTCAAGAGGGATGACGATATCGGGTTCGGCAAGACACTTTTTCAAGTTAGATACATGGAAGGTAGGATGAACGGAGTTCAATTGAGGCGGAAGATCTAAACGATAAGCAACGGTTCCAATACGCTCCAAGATTTCGAAAGGACCAATATACCGCGGATTTAGCTTCCCGCGTTTCCCAAAACGGATTACACCCTTCCAAGGTGCGACTTTTAACATTACTCGGTCACCGACTTGAAATTCAAGATCGTTGCGTCGTTTATCGGTATAGCTCTTTTGACGACTTCGGGCCGTCCTAAGCCTATCTCGGATTTGAACGATTTTCTCGGTAGTTTCGTGAATGAGTTCGGGTCCGGTGATTTGTACGTCGCCTACCTCGGCCCAACAAAGAGGTGAACGACATTTGCGGCCATATAGCGCTTCAAAAGGTGCGGCTTTAATACTCGCGTGATAACTATTGTTGTAAGAGAACTCGGCGAGAGGTAAGTGCTTGTCCCAAGCTTTTCCGAAATCAACCACGCAAGCTCGTAACATGTCTTCCAAGGTTTGGATTGTACGTTCGCTTTGTCCATCGGTTTGAGGATGATATGCGGTGCTCATGTCTAAACGCGTTCCCAACGCTTCTTGCAATGTACGCCAAAATCTAGAAACGAAACGGCCATCTCGGTCGGAGATAATCGATAAAGGTACACCGTGTCGGGCTACGATCTCCTTAATGTAAAGTTGTGCAAGTTTCTCCATTTTGTCCGTTTCTTTCATGGCAAGGAAGTGTGCGGATTTGGTGAGACGGTCAACAATAACCCAAATGGTATCATAGCCGCCCGTCGTTTTTGGTAGCTTGGTGATAAAATCCATCGTTATCCTTTCCCACTTCCATTGCGGGATCTCGGGTTGTCGGAGTAGTCCGGACGGTCTTTGGTGTTCGGCTTTGACTTTGGAACATGTCAAACACTTGGAAACATAAGTAGCTACGTCCCTTTTGATGTTCGGCCACCAATATAGTTGTTTAAGGTCGTGGTACATCTTATTGGCACCGGGGTGAATCGAGTATCGTGACTTATGGGCTTCATCTAAAATAAGGCTTCGTAGGTCCCCATAACTAGGCACCCAAATCCTTCCGGCGTAATATCGGAGTCCGGTCTCCCTAATTTCGAATCGAGAGACGAGAATGTTCAAGAGCTCGTGTGAAAGGTTTTCATCCTTGAGAGCCTCATCTTGGGCTACCCGAATTTGGCTATTAAGGTTTGTGTGGATGGTGATGTTCAAAGCTCGGACACGGAGAGGCACCACTCTTTCTTTTCGACTTAAGGCATCGGCTACTACATTTGCCTTCCCGGGATGGTAACGAAGCTCGCAATCGTAATCGTTCAAAGTTTCAATCCACCGTCGTTGTCTCATGTTTAGTTGCTTTTGATCGAAAATGTGTTGGAGACTTTTGTGGTCGGTAAAGATAGTACTCTTGGTTCCATAAAGATAGTGTCTCCACATTTTAAGTGCAAAGACGACGGCTCCGAGTTCGAGATCATGCGTCGTGTAGTTTCGTTCATGAATTTTGAGTTGTCGAGAAGCATAAGCAATGACTTTCGTTCGTTGCATCAATACACACCCAAAACCATGTTTCGAGGCATCGCAATATACAACAAAGTCATCATTGCCTTCGGGAAGTGACAAGATAGGAGCGGTGGTTAGCTTCGTTTTCAAGATTTGGAATGCGGATTCATGTTCGGTCGCCCAAATGAATTTCTTTCCCTTGTGAGTCAATGCGGTTAGAGGATGTGCAACCAAAGAGAAGTTTTCGATGAATCTACGATAGTACCCGGCGAGACCCAAAAATTGACGAATGTGAGTAGGAGTAGTAGGAGTCTCCCATTTGCTAATGGCTTCGATTTTCGTTGGATCGACTTTAATACCTTGGTCACTTACAACATGACCAAGAAATTGAACTTCCTTTAACCAAAATTCACACTTGGAGAATTTGGCATAGAGTTGTTCTTGTCTTAAAAGTTCAAGCACAAGTCGGAGATGTTGTTCGTGCTCTTCTTCATTTTTAGAATAAATCAATATGTCATCGATGAACACAATAACGAATTTATCGAGATACGGTTTGCGCACGCGGTTCATAAGATCCATGAACACCGCCGGTGCGTTAGTGAGACCAAATGGCATGACAAGGAATTCATAACTACCATAACGAGTTCGGAAGGCGGTTTTGGAGACATCTTCCCCCTTAACCCTCAATTGATGATAACCCGAGCGGAGATCGATTTTCGAATATACACAAGACCCTTGTAGTTGATCAAAGAGGTCATCGATGCGAGGAAGAGGATATCGGTTCTTAACCGTCAATTTATTTAGTTCACGATAATCAATGCACATTCGTAGGGATCCGTCTTTCTTTTTAACAAACAAAATCGGAGCGCCCCATGGTGAATGGCTAGGTTGAATGAAACCACGGTCAAGTAACTCTTGGATTTGACTTTGCAATTCTTGCATTTCAGATGGAGCGAGTCTATATGGTGCACGTGCTACGGGTGCGGCTCCCAGAATAAGATCTATTTGGAATTCAACCGGTCGATGAGGCGGAAGACCCGGCAATTCGTCGGGAAATACATCGGAATAGTCACTAACAATTGGCACATCATCGATGTGCTTCTCATCAGACTCGACTTTCTTAACGTGGGCAAGGATCGCAAAACAACCCTTACGGAGTAGTTTTCTAACTTTAAGGCACGAAACGAGGTTTAGTCTGGTGCAACTCTTATCGCCGTAGACAATCAAGGGTTCACCATTCTCGATAGGAATTCGGATTGCGTTAAGATCACAAAGAATGTGAGATTTCGTTTTGACTAACCAATTCATACCGATTATTACATCAAAGCTTCCTAGTTCCATGGGTATCAAGTCAATTTCAAATTCCTTACCCAAAATGTTTAACGTACACCCCCGGTAATATGTGTTGGCACTTAATAGTTTCCCGTTAGCCACCTCAATGGTATAAGTGGTATCTAATGGAAGAGGTGGAGTGCTAAAATAATGAGTCAAAGTCTTGGATACAAAGCATTTATCGGCACCTGAATCGAATAAGCAAGAGACATAAGAATTGTTGAGAAGAAACGTACCCGTGACTAGTTCAGTGTCATCCCGGGCTTCCTCGGTGTTGATGTTAAAAGCTCGGCCGCGCATATTGGGGTTATCTTTCTTCTTTGGGCATGCATTTCTATAATGACCCGTTTGGCCACATTCGTAACAAGTGCCCGTCTTTGGTGCATTGGGCCACTTTCGAGCGACGGGAGTGGCACTTTTACAATCGTTGGCCTTATGACCAACTCCTTGGCACCGGTGGCAAATTATCTTACTACATTCGCCAAAGTGATGTTTGTTGCATTTGTTGCAAAGAGGTAGGTTCCCGGCATAACCCTTCTTGCCGTCGGAGGTGTAAGGCTTCTTGGCAAAGTTGTTGTTGCTTGATTGGGAGGGTTCCCACTTTCTTTTGTTGCCGCCCGATTTATCCTCGGCCTTAGGTGCCGGAACTACGATTTCGTCAACCGTTTCAATTAGTTGGCGAGCCATGTTCATAGCGGCTTGATGAGTAGTGGGTTTGGATGACATCACCCCTTGTTTGATGCTTTTTGGAAGACCGAGCATGTAGAGCTCAATCCTTTGAGATTCGGGGTTAACAAGATTAGGACACATCAAGGATAGTTCGGCGAAGCGTTGATTATAAGCTTTAAGATCGTTTCCGACCGCTTTCAAAGCTCTTAGTTCTTCCTCAAGCTTTCGGGTTTCTTCGCGCGGAAAATATTCAACAATCATCTTTTCCTTTAGATCGGCCCAAGAGAGGGCATGAGCTTCATCGGTACCCACCGATTGAACATAGGTGTTCCACCATGTTAGAGCAATCCCGGAGAAAGTGTGAGTGGAGTATTTGACCTTGTCTTGATCCCGGCAACCGCTTATGCTAAAGACGGCCTCGGTTTGTTCAAACCAACGAGTAAGCACAACCGGTCCCCCGGTTCCATCATAAGTGTGGGGTTTGCACCCCATGAAAGCTTTGTAGGAGCACCCTTCGCTAGAGTTACCGGCTCCTTGGTTGTTGTTGTTGTTGTTGTTGTGGTTGTTATTATTATTGTTGTTGGATGAGTGACCGGCCATGGCCGCATCTACGGCGGTGGCTATCATCCGTTCGAGAGCTTGTTCGGGAGTTTCATTGCGGCGTACACGACGAGGAGCCATTGTTCCTTCAAGACACATGAATATCATTGATTAGTATTCTCAATAATACTAACCGTGATATAGAATAAAGATAAAGAGAAGAAGTTTTTTTTTTTTTTTTTTTTTTTTTTTTTTTTTTTTTCCTCGACTCGCCTTAAATTCTTTATGTCATAATGTCGGAACGTTCATATGAGTCACCGTAATATAATCCCGGAAATTATATTACCCTGATTCATATGTGCATTCGACATCATTTCATATAGTCAAGGTGGCGCGTCAATCAAA
Organism: Rutidosis leptorrhynchoides; assembly: GCF_046630445.1. NCBI lineage: Eukaryota > Viridiplantae > Streptophyta > Magnoliopsida > Asterales > Asteraceae > Rutidosis > Rutidosis leptorrhynchoides. The sequence continues at coordinate 373,325,476 of NC_092333.1, read as the reverse complement.
TTAAACAACGTGAGATTAAGATGAACTAAGAGTAGATATGAGTAGAAGCGTTCGAGTATAAATGCACAAGTAGTCAAGTAATTCCTACTTCAAGTCTATATGCCGGTTGTAGTCTAGACTCACCAATGTACCCTATGACTCGGGGTTGACACTAATGAACTCTAAATCCCTACAACCAACGCTCTGATACCATCTGTAGCGACCCGACCAAATCATGTTTGACGGCGCCGTCTACTTAGGTCCCGTTACGTGGTCATAAGTCTTTAAGACAAAGTTTGACCAAAATATGTCGCCTTCATTTCAAAATAAAGATTGTTCCCAAAGTTTACAAGAATTGTTCAACCAAAAGTTAAGTTACAACGTTATAATACGAATGAAATCTAGGCGACACGGTTTAAAGTAAAGTCAAAAGACGCTCCATGAAATGCACATATACTCGACATCCAATGCAAGTATCAAATAATGAGCGGAAGCATGTATCATGTATCGTTCAAGGACCTGAGAAAAACATAGAAATCTGTCAACGAAAACGTTGGTGAAATCATAGGTTTAAGTAAGTAAGTACAAGTGAACCACAAGATTTGCATCAATGAAATAATAGTAATACATTCCAAAAGTTTGTTTCACGAGCACCCAATTATCAAAGCTTAACATTCCTTCCATTGTATACCCCATCACTTAGTGCTAGAACAAACACTGATTCTCGAAAATATATTTCATCCGTAGACGGTAGCGAACCGTCAAGGATGAGGGCTGTCAAACCCATATGGCCATATAACATAAGTTCTCGCTTACACCCGGCAAGTGTAATTAATGATAATCGAATTGAGGATTTTGTTCTAAACTCGTATGTAGAATGTTTGTTTTCCCGTTCTTGTGTTCACTTAGTTCAAAAGAATCGTTTATGTTTTCTCATCCCAATATAAGTTCAAAAAGAGTAAAAGTGGGACTATGATCTCACCTTGAGTGCACGAGTAGTAAAGTACTTCGACAAGTAAACGTGTGCAAAGAACAATGCTAGTCTTGACCTAAACAAATAGGTTGTATCAATAACGGTAAACACGATAGGTCAAAGATGTTCAATTAGTCCTATGGCTCGTTAAGACTCGATCATTTAGCATGTGAAATCAAATTGTCAATTTTCATGCAAGATACAAGTATATAAACAAGTTAGGAAGGTTGCAAAATCATTTAGTTAAGTTTGACAAAAAGTCAAACTTTGGTCGGTCAAAGTCAACGAAAGTCAACACGTTCGGGTCGGGTTCCGAACTATTTTTCTGAGGTTTTTTAATCATATATGAACATGTTAGAACAAGTTTCATGTGAGTCGGAGGTCCGTAGTATGCCAAACATTTTCCATAAAATGGACACCGGAGACAGAAACTGGGCAAGGCTTATGCCGCGCCGCGGCCAGGCCTGTCGCGCCGCGACAATGGCCGTGGCCTGGTCCCAGGCCTGTTTCACTTGTTCAAGACTTGGTCAATTTTCAAACAAACGCAAAACTCAAACCGTAAACAACTAGAAGACGTATCTTATACCGTTGGAAAGCTCTTTTGACAAGCAACACAACTAAACATGTTTCACCAAACAAAAACATCATTTATAATAGCCGAAAACTCATCAAGTGATCATTAAACGTTCATTTTTAAGGTTTCAAGTTCTTCAAATGCAATTTGAGTTTCGGGAAACCAATTCACACATATAATATGCCGTTTTGAAGGTAATGAAACATACATTACAACCAAACACTAATAATTAACATTCCATGGCATTCAAGCATCCAAAAATTCATGTCAAGAACTATCAAACCCTAGTCAAACATCTCAAAATCAATAATCATGTTTTTGGAGTTTCCTTAATCAACCTATACATCAAATTGAAGCTAGTGATGCTAGTAACACAATTAAAACATCAACTTTCAACATCTAACAACATATGATCATCCAAAATTCAAGAACAACACACCAAAATTCAAGTTCATGCTAGTTACACCAAAACAACGAGATCGAGCATATAAATAATATATTCATGTTAGACTTGAGCCATAGACACTAATTAACACTTTTATAAGTTAAAAACATCAAGAACACAAAATCTAGTGATTTTAGAAAGTTACCCAAATGAGATGAAGTTGGTACCAAAATGAAGAGGATGAAGAGAGGATCACGAATATGTAATTTATTTGGTTGCTAGCTCCCTAATCCGGATTTAGATGATGAATGAATGAGAAAGGAAATTGGGTGTGTTCTTGCTAGAGAGAAAGAGAGAGAGATAGGGAGATGGTAATGAATGGGTGAAAGGGGTTTGACCCTTTGACCTAGTCAAGGGTTTGATCCCTTGTCAAGTTTAGTCCCTCAACTTTCGTTCGGGTGCGGGAATTACCTAAACGAGATAATTTAAAACGCGTATCAACGGGAGATGTTATAAACATATAACGGACTTTATATTAGTATAACGGAAAAATAAATGGAAAAAGGCGGGATGTTACACAAACACGCCATCCTGTTACAGTCCTAGTAGGAATAAGCTCATTTTTTTCATTTGTGATGACAGTCATGCCACCGTTCTTAGGTATGCATTGAACTGGGCTTACCCATGGACTATCAGAGATTGGATAAATTAAACCTGCATCAAGCAGTTTAATAATTTCTTTCTTAACAACATCTTGCATATTAGGATTTAGTCTTCTTTGGCGTTGCACATACGTTTTATGACCTTCTTCCATAAGGATTTTATGTGTGCAATACGAAGGACTTATTCCTTTAATATCATGAATCTTCCATGCAATAGCTGGTTTATGAGCGTTTAGCACAGAAATGAGTTGAGATTTTTCATTTTTAGTAAGAGAAGACGATATTATTACAGGTAATTCAGACTTACCATGTAAATAAGCATATTCCAAATGGTTTGGAAGTGGCTTTAACTCTAATGTTGATGGTTCTTCTATCGATGATTTATATCGATATCTGTCTTCCTCTTTTAGCATTTGAATTTCTTCTGTTGTTGGTTCATATCCATTAGCCATAAATGTAGCTAACATTTCAGTTTCATCAATTGGTTCAGTTCTTTCTCCTAAAGAACATTCTCCTGTTCCTTGTAATTCTGGAAATTCTTCTAACAATTCTGCATGTGAATCTATAGTTTGAATATAATAACATGTATCATCTGCAGATTGCGGTTGTTGCATGGCTCTATCAACTGAAAAGGTAACACTCTCATCCTCTATACTTAGGGTCAGTTTCTTACCGAACACATCTATCATTGCTTTAGCCGAGTTTAAGAATGGTCTTCCTAATATGAGAGGAACTTGATAATGTTCTTCCATGTCCAGAATAACAAAATCTACTGGAAATACTAAAGTACCAACTTTAACTAGCATGTTCTCCATTATCCCTCTAGGATATTTTACTGATCGATCGGCTAGTTGTATGCTTATTCGTGTTGGTTTCAATTCTCCAAGGTCTAGTTTAGCGTATAGTGAATACGGCATTAGATTTATACTAGCACCTAAGTCTGCCAATGCTTCTATTGAACTAAGACTACCCAGAAAACATGGAATTGTGAAACTTCCTGGATCTGATAATTTTTCTGGTATCTTATTCAACAGTACTGCAGAATAATTAGCATTCATAGTAACAGCCGAGAGTTCTTCCATTTTCTTTCTATTCGTGATTAGATCTTTCAAGAATTTAGCATATCTAGGCATTCCTGAAATCACATCAATGAAAGAAAGATTAACATTTATCTGTTTAAACATATCCAAGAATTTGGATTGCTCGGCTTCAAGTCTTTCTTTTCTCATTTTACTCGGGTAAGGAAGTGGTGGTTGGTATGGTTTAACATAAGGTTTTGCCTTAACTGTGTTATCTTCATTAACCTTTTTAACTACCGGTTCTGTTTCCTTATCTTGCTCAGGTTGTGGTTCTTGTGGAGTAGGAATAGCTTCATCAGAAATTACAGGCATTTCAGGTGGTTTAAGTGTAATACAACTTCTTGTGGTAATGGCTTTACCTGTTTCATTCTGGGGGTTAGCATTTGTATCACTAGGTAAACTTCTCGGTTTTCTTTCACCTATCAACCTTGCTAGATTGCTCATTTCTTGTTCCAGATTTTGAATAGAAGCTTGTTGATTTCTAAATGCTTGAGCATTTTGTTCATTGGTTTGTTTCTGAGATGTGAAAAACTGAGTTTGAGATTCAACTAGCTTTGACATCATATCTTCTAAATTTGGCTTTTTATCATCGGTTTGTGGTGGTTTATTTTGAAAAATAGGTCTTTGCTGATTGTAAGTATTGTTGGATACTTGTTGATTACTATGACCTTGTTGGTTGTTGTATGGAACATTTCGGTTATAATTCTGATTTTGATTGTAGATGGGTCTTGGTCGTTGATAATTATTCTGATAATTATTTCCAGGCCTTTGGTTTATGTATGAAACATTCTCTCTTTGTTCCATTGTTAGTTCAATACTGAGACAATCTTTTGTTAAATGTGATCCTCCACACTGCTCACAACTAATTCGTATTGAGTGGATATCTTTAGTCATCTTTTTCATTCGTCTCTCGACAGCATCTATTTTTGCAGAAATGGAATCTAAGTCATGGCTAGAATCGGCTCTAGCTGCTTTAGATGATCTAACGATATCTTTTTCTTGGTGCCACTCATGTAAGTGGGAAGCAGTGTTATCAATAATTTTGTAAGCATCAGTTGCGGTTTTCTTCATAATGGAACCACCAGCTGCTATATCGATGTCTTTCCTTGTAGTGATGTCGCATCCTTGGTAGAATATTTGTACTATTTGACAAGTATCTAAACCATGTTGCGGACATCCTCTTAATAACTTTCCAAATCTTGTTCACGCTTCATATAAAGTTTCATTCGGCTTCTGTGTGAACGTAACAATTTCTCCTTGAAGTCTTACGGCTTTAGATGTCGGAAAGAATTGTTTAAGAAAATTTTCAACTAAAACATCCCATGTATCAATCGCCCCTTCAGGTAACGATTCCAACCAATCTTTGGCTTCTCCCTTTAAAGTTCAGGGAAATAACATGAGATATATCTGTTCATCCTCCACTTCTCTTATTCTAAATAAAGTACAGATCCTATTAAATGTACGAAGATGTTCGTTTGGATCTTCCTTCGGCGCACCACTAAATTGGCATTGATTTGTTACCATGTGTAGGATTTGTCCTTTGATTTCATAATCTGGCGCATTAATGTCTGGTTGAGTAATTGCGTGACCTTGGCCAGTGCGTTTAGCTCGCATTCGGTCTTCCATACTTAGAGGTTCCAGATTTTCCATGATTGAATTTGTGGAATCTGAATCACTAGAGGATTCTGATTTAATGGTTGGTTCCTCTACAATCTCTGTTTGAATGATTGGTGGTTCCGGAGGAAAGATTAATGGTTCAGGATCTCTGAATTGTCCCTGAATATTCTTCGGATTCTCAATTGTGAGGTCGGGTTCAAAAAATGGATTATCGGAAATTTGAATTGGAGTACTTGGTCGACTGGATGACGATTCTAAAGAAAAATCAACGGCGACAATATTTGCTAGATGTCTTGATCGAGTTACAGGTGGTGAACGTACAAAAGGTGGTGAACGTTTTGCTCGGTGCATTCACTGAATATCCTATTAGTTATAAAAATAAGAAAAATTATATAAGTTATCAAATTAATAGACTTTTCTGATTTTGCCCACGTTTCTAATAGCCAAAAGATGCAGCGGAGGGGCAGGATTCGTTTGGTCTCTATATAATTGAGTACTGTTTGGTTCCAATAACCCGGTCCATGTACAAATCCAACTATTACTACGAACCAGAAAATGGATGTCTATCAATTTAACCACTTAAAATAATTTTTTGTTTTGAAATTTTAAAGAAATTTTAGAGAAGAAATAGAAAATTCTATGTCCTAAAAACTAGAGCGTCGAGAAATAAGAAAGAAAAAGAGCGCGTCGAAAAATGTCGAAAAATAAAAGGGTCGAAAAATAATAGGCGTTGAAAAATAAAAATAAGAAAGTAGCGCGTCGAAACGTAAAAAGGAACTAAAAACTAAGAATTAAAAGTTGCGTCTAAAAATATTAAAGCTTAAAAGAAAAACTATATCTCAAATGGCAATAACTTAAAAAGGTACTAAAATATAAAAACGGCGTCGCAAAATTCTAAAGCACCTAAATTTTAGTCTAAAGAAAAAGCACTTAAGGAATTTTACGGCAAAGCCTAAAAATCTAGAAATAAAAATAACTATGGCAAAAACTATATCTTAAAACTAATTACGAGTGAAAAATACAAAAATTACGCTAAAACAAATAAAAAGATACAAAATATAAAAATAAAACTTAAAGTTGTAAAAAGTACAATTTTTGTAAAAATATTATTTTTATATTATTTATTTTATAAAACTATTAATTTTATAATTTATTAAAACTAATTAATACTTAAAATACAAATTAATTAAAAACTAAACTAATTAATTAAATAATCTAAACCTAATTAGGGTTATAATAATAATAATTATAAATTAATTAAAACCCTAAACTGGTCGACTGAGGTTTCAGACCAGTCAAATCACCTCATACGATCGCATGAGGTTTTAGTTGATTTTTCATGCGGTCGCATGAGCTGCGGATCCGAGCCAAATGCTGGGCTGCTACAGTGTAGTGGCCCGAATGTTTTTTTTTTCTGTTTTATATTAATACAAAATATTTAAATAGAATTTATATTTTTACAAACTAAAAATAAAAATAAAGAAACTTTATAAAACTTAAATATTTAACAAACTCTTAAAAATATATAAATTTTGTTTTTCTTTTTATATTTTTGAATATATTATTATTTTTTTAAATGTATATTTTTATAAGAAAAATAAAAATCTTTTTTTTATATATTTAGCGTTGCACTTTCGGCGTTTTAGCTGTCCCCGGCAGCTTCGCCAAAAATACTTGATGTGTGCGAGGTGGTGTATAAATTAGTTATATTTTTTTACAACGAAATACTATTAAATACGATACAATTTTACACAAGTGATTTATTTATTTATAGAGTGGATATGCCTAAACCTTGCTACAACACTTATAGGCACTGTACCTAATCGTACAGTAGTGTAGTTTTTAGTAAGTCCGGTTCGTTCCACAGGGATCTTTAAAACAAGCTTAACGCTATATTTTTAAAAACTATATTTGTAAAAATACAAAAATATATAAGTAATATTATTATTATAAAAAAGGTGTTTTTACCGTTTAATGACCGGTTTGTCGATTTTAAAACTTTAGTCGCAGTTAAAACCTAATGTAAAATATTAATTATATAAAAGACTTAATTTAAAACGTAAATTAAATAACGATAATGAAATTGCGATAATAAAAGTGCGATAAAAGAAAATTGGGATAATTAAAAAGTACGATAAATAAAAGTGCAATTAATGACAATAAATAAAAGTGCGATAATTAGAAGTGCAATTAAATATGAAAATGAAAGAATTATGCTTATTTAAACTTCCGTAATCATGATGTTTGACGTGTTGATTTTAGTTTATTCTCATGGGTTAATTGTCATTTGTCCTGGATTATTTAATATGTCCGTCTGGTTTTTGTCCATAACAGTCCATCAGTCATAAATATAAAGTGCGAGTGTCCTCGTCAAATTATCCTTATATCCGAAGTCAAATATTCCAACTAATTGGGGACTTAAACTGTAACAAGGTTTTAATACTTTGTTTAATAATTACACCAGGATATCGACTGCGTGTAACCCAAGGTTTTAATACTTTGTTAACAATTACGCCAAGTGTCCTTGTACATAATTCACCCCTGTTTTAATAATTCCATTAACTATTAATCCATTCCCGTGTCCGGTTAAATGAATGATTATTCGTACATATAAATATCCCGCCCATCGTGTCCGATCGAGTGTATATGGTTATTTATAGGTACGTCCAATTGTAAATCTTTATATTAAATTAACAAACTATCATTTAATTAAACAAATATAAAGCCCATTAATAGCCTATAGTCTAATTTCCACAAGTGTCGTTCTTTTGTCCAATCCCCAATTATGGTACAAAGCCCAATTACCCAATTTTAAATATTTTAGCCCAACATCATGATTACTTCGTCTTAAATAAGCATAATAATAAATTAGCTACGAGATATTAAATTTAAAATAACATTAACCATAACTTACAGTGATTAAAAATAGCGTAGCGTTACACGGACAGAATTTCGACTTGCACCCTTACAACATTCGCTAACATACCCTTGTTATTAGAATTTAAAATTAAAATTAAAATTATAATATAAATATATATATATATATATATATATATATATATATATATATATATATATACGTGATAGATAGAGAGATGGATGAAAGATATTGTGTACTGAGCTAAAACACGCGAATTTATAGGGGTGTGGCCTGTCACCTACTGCCATGCGATCGCATGGAATTTGTTCTTCCAGGCCATGCAATCGCATGGCCAGCTTTTCCAGGTCACATATCTTTGTTTGCATTCTGCCGACGATTTATATAAATATATATAATATATAAATAATTTTAAGAATTATTTAAATATTATATTATATTTATGTGAATAGTTGGCTTGTAATTTTTAGTCCGTTGCGTCGAGCGTTGAGAGTTGGCTCTGGTCCCGGTTCTGGATTTTCGAACGTCCTTGCGTATAGTTTAATATCTTGTACTTTGCGTTTCGCGTCTTGTACTCTTGTAATTTTGAAATGTTTCTCATCAATAATTTGAACCATTTTGATTGTACTTTGTACTTTTGAGCTTTTTGGTCGTTTGCATCTTCAAATCGTCGAATCTGTCTTTTATCTTCACCTTTTATTATTTAAACGAATATCACTTGTAAATATAACAATTGCAACTAAAAGCTTGTCTTTCTTGATTCATAATGCTATGAAATATATGTTTGTTTTTAGCATTATCAATTACTATATCTACACATTTACATATATATGGGATTGATAGAGGAGACACTTCACTTACTTCTGTGGCACACACACAAAAAAAAACAACACACCCACTTCTGTATCTTCTTCGATGTCGTCCTCTTTTGATCGTCTAACCACACCTCCATAACCACCACCTCGATCCCATTTACTTCCGGTTTAGACTCATGATAGACTCAAAACATCACCACTACAAACACTACTATAACATCATGCAAGAACCTTCTGCTAGCTACTATAGTTTATTAATTTCTGTTCGAAACCATTGCTGCAAGGAATCAAACAAGCAGTCTGAGCAGATGCTGCACTCCTGTATATGACCGTCCAAAACAACCAAAACAAATAACCTTATGTAGCTATGACTACAGCTGACTTCTGCTTCTGTTTTCGATCATCACTTCACAGCCAAGATACCCAACCATTGATCATCATATATACCTACTGCTACTATTCTTTTATTTCTTGTATCGAATCAATCTCCAAGTACCACCACAGCCTCATCTGTTTCTGTTTCTATTCTGTTACATCAAACAAAGGAATGATAATAATACAGATTCGATGAATAAGGTGAGGATTAAAGCTCATGATAATATAGTGATATTGATATAATTATGATTATGAAAACAAATACATTACCTATTCTATTATGCCATAGCAATCTCCAAAAATCGTTAACCCTAATCAAACAACAACCTTTTTTAATCAAGATTTGATCATGTTTCTGGCTTTTGCTTATTCTACCTGCACTACTTACCTAACAAACTCTTTACGGTTGCTCTTCGATTGACTTAATTGCTGCTACAACCATTAAACCCACAGTCACAACCATTAGAACCACCCCTGCAAAAACCATCTTCACTAAAATCAAAATACCAAGAACACATTATTAAAAATTGTTAGATTTTTATTCTATTCGATAAAACATTCCAAACCTAAAGTCCATGATATTACTGCCTGTACCTACGATATTTCAATTAGACCCAAACAATTTCAGTTATGTCGAACAATTTCACTATTCTTTTGATTACCATCAAGAACCCAAATCAAAACCCACCAAGAACATAAATTATTACTATTTATGATTGATACATTAAAAAGTACAGAGCAAACGTATAGATGGATAAAGAAATTAAGAGAATAACAATAAACCAATTACCTACTTGAATCAATTGATGAATCGAATTTATGATTAGATCGATTAATGGTGATTGCAAACTGATGAAGATCTGAACGGTGATGAGAATGAATCGGTGACTTACGAAACATTTATGACTTCTTCTGGATCGATCTGTTGAAGAATCGAGGGTTCTGCATCTTGCTTTTGAGAACCTCGACCTAATTTAGAGTAGATAACACAGAACGCGAATAAATATTGTTAGGTATAATTATAAAAATAATTATTATTAATCATTTATATATATTTACTCGTATATTTTTTTAAAAACCAAAAGGGGAAATGAATTTAGTCTAGTATGATTATTGGGCTGCCTTCATCAAATATGGACTACAAATAAGCCCAACATGTTAATGTTAAATGATATGATTAATTGGGCTAAAATTATGACTAGTTACTAATATTAATATTAGTATTATTATTATTATTATTATTATTATTATTATTATTATTATTATTATTATTATTATTATTATTATTATTATTATTATTATTATTATTATTATTATTATTCTTATTATTATTATTATTATTATTATTATTATTATTATTTTTATTATTATTATTATTATTATTATTATCATTAGTAGTAGTATCATTATTTTTAATATTTAAAAGTATTATCATTTTTTTTATTTTTTATTATTCTTATATTAACATAATAAATAAACAATTCTATGAAAATAAATATTATAAGATATTAATATAATTATGTATGAAAACATTAATACATCGTAGTATATAATATATAAAAATATATATATTCAAATTAATAATTAATATAACTTAAAATGTAGTTGTTCGAATACAAGTATATGTATTAATATATACACTTGATATAGGTTCGTGAATCCGAGGCTAACCCTGCATTGTTCACTTGTTAAATGATGTCATATGTATTTTTACTACAAAATACAGTATGGTGAGTTTCATTTGCCTTTTTACCCTTTATATTTTTGGGCTGAGAATACATGCGCAATTTTTATAAATTTTTTACGAAATAGACACAAGTAATCGAAACTTCATTATATGGGTGAATGATCGAAGCCGAATATGCCCCTTTTGCTTGGTAACCTAAGAAGTGGTAAACCGATCTACTAATTGACACGAATCCTAAAGATAGATCTATTGGGCCTAACAAACCCCATCCAAAGTAGCGGATGCTTTAATACTTCGATGTTGTTTTATATCATGTCCGATGGATTTCCCGGAATGATAGGGGATATTCTTATATGCATCTTGTTAATGTCGGTTACCAGGTGTTCAATCCATATGAATGATTATTTTTGTCTCTATGCATGGGACGTATATTTATGAGAACTGGAAATGAAATTCTTGTGGTCTATTAAAATGATGAAAATGATCGTTTATGATAAACTAATGAACTCACCAACCTTTTGGTTGACACTTTAAAGCATGTTTATTCTCAGGTATGAAAGAAAACTTCCGCTACGCATTTGCTCATCTTAGAGATATTACTTGGAGTCATTCATGACATATTTCAAAAGACGTTACATTCGAGTCGTTGCGTTCATCAAGATTATTATTAAGTCAATTATAGTTAGATATATTATGAAATGGTATGCCTGCCGTTAACTTTCGATGTAATGAAAGATTGTCTTTTCAAAAACGAATGCAATGTTTGTAAAATGTATCATATAGAGGTCAAGTACCTCGCGATGTAATCAACTGTTATGAATCGTTTATAATCGATATGGACTTCGTCCGGATGGATTAGGACGGGTCTCTACACACATCAACCGATTCGTGCAGATGTTTAGGATTCTCAGTTTGTATAAAAGCGTATAACCACCCAATGTTACCCAACAAGCTAGTTGTAACAACCCTAGATTTTCCAACGTTTATTTATTAATAATTGTTATTATTAATACTTGTGAATTAACGAATGTATATTATTACATTTACTTGTTACCATGATTGATCATACTTAACTTTTGAATGCCCGAAACGTCTTTGTGACACACGTACATTATACGAATAATATTTTCAGATATTATTTACATTCATGATTAAGTTTTATTAATCATTTTAATTAACTAAAGTTACTAGTTAATTACTTGAGCTTTTATTGGATTATTATTTATTTGGACTTGGGCTTATTTATTTAACTTGTTACTTACATACATACTTGGGCTTATAAGCCCACCCTACATCATTATGGACTTTTTAGCCCATTACACTTGTAAGTATTACCTTAGAACTTAACTAAATGGATTAAGTTACATAAAGAATCTAGTTACCACCTTATCCCCATGAAACCACCTCTAATAACCAACTTTTGAAGGCTTTACATGCTTGTGACTAGTGAGCAAATCCCTCCCCCTCTCCTCTCCTAAAAACCGTCCACTCTCATTGCTACAAGGGGAGAGTTTGTTTCACTTTTTGTATTACTTCTCATTTCCATTCTCTCATTTCAAACACACACATTTACTTGCTTTCATTTTTACTCTCTTTTTCTCTCAAGTTTTAAGTAACAAGCTTAGCTTCTCTTCTCTTTTTCTTCATTAAAACCGTGACATGTATACATACATATCATCATCATCTTTTGTTCTTTGTTGTTAATTATTTGTAGTTGTTAGTTGTGGTTATTTACTTACATGTTATCAAGGATCAAACTTACTAGTTTATTCTTCTTTTATCTTGTATTTACAAGAACACTCAAGAACATAAACTTACTAGTTTATGTTCTACCTTTAAAGTTTTAAAGATTGTAAGTTCATGGTTGTAAAAGTCATACTTGTGAATCATGTTTGTAAACTTAAAAGTTTACTTTCTTAAAGATCAGACTTAGGCTTGAATCTTTAAAGTATGAAACCCATGAACTTATTACTTATTTACTTAGTTTATTTCTTTATATTATGTACTTTAATTTCATGTTTGTTGGTTTAAATGGTCAAGTATTACAAGTTAGTCTTGATCTCATACTTTCTTAAACTAAAATTAACTTTAAAAGTTCAAGAACATGCAAGTAAGCTTTCTTTAATTATAACTTGGTACACTTATGTTAGATCTAGACTTTTGGGTCTAGGATCTTCAAGATCTAACTAAGAACTATGTTCTACAATTTAAGATCTTGATTTTATAAGTTTATTTTCAAGTTATAACTTAATATTAGTTTTAATGTTCATGTATATGTTGGATCTAAGACTTTGATGTAACTTTGGTTCATCAAACTTCATACAACTCTTAAGAGAGTTGTGCTACATGTCTTAGACCTACACTTGTGTCATAATAGTCAAAACTTGGTTAATATTACTTTTATATTTCATGTATGTGTTAAATCTAAGACTTTGATGTAACTTTGGTTCATCAAAACACTTGCAACACTTAAATGAGTTGTGCTACATGTCTTGGACTTGCACAAGTGTTATGATGGTGAAACATTGGTTAATATGATGCAAACACATCAACGAGTTGTACACTTGAAGCTATATGCATCAAGGATGAGAACCGTGATAAGCATCGAACCCAAGAACCCACCAGGAACCTACTATTTTACTGTTTCTGTGTCTGACCCGTACGACCTGGACTACTGTAAAGATGATTTTCAGATAGCTCTGTTCGATTAGATAACTTTTCATTTAGGACTCGTGTTAATCCGAGTTACGGTTTAGGATTTATGGCCCTCCGATCGTCACTATGTCCTTTTAACGTTGTGCTGAAAATTCTGACCTACTCGCACTTAGAGCGTCGCCACGGTCAAACGAAGATGAGTTTGCTTCTGGAATTTTTACCACAGCTAGAGGACTCATATACGGAGTCATGGCCACTGGTTTCACCTTATTTCAGTAGGTATTGAGACCGTGGTGACTGACCGAAGTCAGCCTTTGTTTTAAACTCTTTTCATAAACGAAATTTACTTTACACCTTTTGTTTGATGATGAATGATGATGACCCTTAAGACCTTATTTACATACTTTTAAACCTATTCGGACGATTTACTGACTTAGTACTATTTGACTTAGGTTGAGGACTTTCCGGACCTACGTACTTGCTTATTTCCCGACTCGACTTTACCGCTACTTTATCATTGTGAGTTATAACATCCCTTTTTACTTTAACTATTTTGGGAACTGAGAATACATGCGCATTTTACGTTTTACATACTAGGCACGAGTACTTAAACTTATATATGTGTGGGTTATACAATGGCATAAACATTCCCTTTAGCTCGGTAACGTTTAGTCATTGGTTTTTGAACCGGTGAACGCGAATCTTAGATATGGATCCATAGGGTTTGACATCCCCACTCGGGCTAGTCGCGCTAGCATTTAACGAGTGTTTAATACTTCATAAACATATGCACTTGCCAAGTGTACTTTCAGGGGGTATAAACATTAAGTCAGTTACCAAGTGCCCACGGTTAAACATATACTTTATCATACTGTTTTGAAACGCTCTTTGTAGTACTGAAATCTCGTGGCCTACCTTACATATTGTTATACTTAAATTATAGCTCACCAACCTTTGTGTTGACGTTTTTAAGCATGTTTTTCTCAGGTGCTTAAGGTTGCTTCCGCTGTGTACTAGTCTTGCTGTAGACACCCGCTGCTCTAGAGTTATCACCGCATGAACTGTTTATCTTGCATTCATAACTTTAAATACTTTTGAACAATGATTTGTAACGACCTAAGGGTCACGTACTACTACTATTTGCTTCCGTTCATTGAAGCATACTTTTGGATGTAAAACATTTGACGTTGTTTATGACGTCACCTTTTATCATGAATGCAACTTGTTTTGAAAACGCATATAGTATTTGACCTTGTAATGATCCTGTTGTTGATGGTCCATACATGATGATTTAGTACGGGGCGTCACATTTGGTATCAGAGCATTGTTTATAGGGAATTAGGTTACATTAGTGAGTCTAAGACCGACCCGAGTAGGATTCACTAATAGGACTAATCTACAACTTGCTATTTTACTTGTTTCCGCTGAACTTACTGCATGTTGCTGCTTACTTTTACTGCTATATGCCGTATGCTATTACATGATTTCACTGCTGCATGCTATTATCTGCTTTCGATTGCATGATACTTGTCGTTATTGCCATGCTACTTACTGTTATACATGATTTCGACTGTTGGCCTAATACATGCTTGCTTTATGACTTACTGACATGGAAAATTTATTTTTCCTTGTTCAGATGTCGGATATTCCACCTGCTATCGTTTTGGGCAGTTCAGACACTTCAGCCACTACACCTGCCACTGTTGCCGATCCTCCGATCCCGTTACCTACGAGTGACCCCGGCGCTTCATCTTCCGAAGCTAGCAGCCATACACCGGCTCCAGTGGTTACTGTAGACGGAACCCAGGACCCTCCGGAGATTCCAGCTCCATCTGCCCCCGGACCCTCGGTGTCACAGCCCCGCTCCGGTGAGATTGTGATCCCCGCGGAATTCGGGAAAGGTCCATTCCGTAACCGGTATCGCCATTGGTGCCGACACGCCCCTGATAGACGTCTCATTCCGATCGGACCCGCCCGTTACCGACAGATGATAGCCACCGAAGGAGGGCCGCCCATGCAGTCACCACCACATGATTCGGACGACCCATCATCCGCTGATCCTTCATCCGATGACTCATCCACAAATGACTCGAGTGACGATGACTCCGACGAGGAGGACCCTGAAGCATCTGTAAAGCCACCCTCCACCCCGCCGAAGAAGCAGTATCGCTTCGACGGTACTATTATTCCGGGGATCAACGGATGACGAGCGTTCACTGACGCATTTGGACGGCGTCGTAGGGTTACTGCCCGTAAGCGGCTAGTGCCGTACCCTGCTGACCCACTCGTGCGTAAGGCACCCCGTTACGTACTGACTATTTCTGGAGCCGGACCGTCTACATCTGCACCACCGGCACCATCTGCACCACCGGCACCACCTGCACCGCCAGCACCACCTGCCCCACCATCTCCCACTGTCGAGGAATTGACAAGGGAGGTGTGGATCCTCCGAGCCCGAGTTACTGAGCTCGAGGACCAGATGTCCCATGTATTGGACATCCTACACCCGCCATCACCGTAGGACTTTTGTATTTAGATTTCATTATGTAATCTAGTTGTAGTTTTATGTTTCACTTATGTATTGTACGAACTTATACAGATGTATGCAACTTATTATTATTAATGAATGGAACTTTGCGTTATTTAATTCTTGCACGATGTTCTATTTACGTTACTGTATGATTCTGTGATATTTGTACCTGGATTGCATTACTTAATAAACACGTGATGTGTTGATTCCGTGTTGGTTATATATACTGTATTATTACTATTTGCATACTGGATTTTGACTTGAGTCAAAAATTTTGTTTGGAACATCATGGTCAACGGACGATCAACACCTACCACCGCCCAAATCGAGGAGATGATTGCCGAAAGGGTAGCCGCAGCCATTGCGGAAATGCAACCCTAAGCTCCACCGCCACCGGTTATTCAACCCATTCGTAATGGGTGTACGTACAAAGAGTTCCAAAGCTGTAAACCACATAACTTTAGCGGAACCGAGGGGCCAGTTGGTCTCACTAGATGGTTTGAAAAACTTGAATCTGTGTTCCGAGTCAGCAACTGTTCAGAGGAGAATAAAACCAAGTTTACTTCGTGCACGCTATCTGACGGCACACTAACATGGTGGAACACGTTAGCTCAAGCGAAAGGTATTGATGAGGCGTTTGCTACTCAATGGGAGGAGTTCAAAAGGGCCCTGATTGAGGAATATTGCCCTAGGACCGAAATCCAGAGGATGGAAATGGAATTTATGCAGTTAAAGGCCGTTGGGAATGACCTTGATAGCTATAACCGGAGATTTTTGGAACTAGCCCTGATGTGTCCTACTATGGTTACACCGGAGTTCAAACGAATGGAAAGGTACTTCTGGGGACTTCCTAAAAGCATTAAGGGAAACGTCACTTCGTCCAAGCCACCTAATGTCCCAGAGGCAATGCGCATGGCGCATACCTTCATGAACTAAATTATCATCGATGAACCAGAGAAGGCTAAGTCAAAAGCGGGTAGTAGCGAGAAGCGCAAATGGGATAACAACAACAACAGGGGAAGGAACTATGATCAAAACCCGGCGAAACGACATGAGGGTTTCAGAGGAAACAACAACGGTGGAAACCCCAATCTGAACACCAACTCAGACCCGAACTACAAGGGAACCTTACCACAATGCAAGCGGTGCTACAAGCACCATACTGGATATTGTAATGTTGTTTGCGAAAAGTGCCAACGGACTGGGAATATCGGTAAATACTGCAAGGTCACTACTTTGAATGTGAAGCCGAACCCCACAGGACCGAGGAAGTGCTACGAATGCGGACAGACGGGCCATTTCAGAAATGAATGCCCCAACAAAAGAAAAAACGGTGGACCACCGCGAGGTAGAGCTTTCAACGTTAATGCAAGGGACGCCCGAGAAAACCCCGACTTGGTGACAGGTATATTCACTATCAACAATCTATTAGCTTCTGTCTTATTTGATACTGGTGCCGATAGAAGTTATGTATGTAGACATTTTTGCGATAAGATTAATTAGTCATTAGTCCCGTTAAAAGAGAGTATGCTTGTCGAGGTCGCCAATGGGAAACTTGAGAAAGTTGACCATATTAGTCGAGGAGCTATTATCAACATAGCTGGTGCAGATTTCGAAATTGATTTGAAACCCATCAAATTGGGAAGTTTTGACGTGATCATCGGTATGGATTGGTTGAGCAAGATAAGGGCCGATATTATTTGTGGAGATAAAGCTCTTCCTATACCACACGGAGACGGTGAGCCTCTGATCATCTACGGAGAGAGATGTACCTCGAAGCTGAACCTCATTAGTTGCGTGAAAGCACAAAAGATTATGAAGAAGAGACGTCTTGCTCTCCTAGCGCATGTGAAAACGGTAGAGACTGAGGTGAAGAGCGTGAACGATGTTCGAATTGTGAATGAATTCTCTGATGTCTTCCCTGAAGAATTTCCTGGATTACCACCGCCGAGAGCAGTAGAGTTTCAGATTGATTTAGTGCCAGGATCAGCACCTGTAGCTCGCGCACCTTATAGACTCGCACCTTTCGAGATGCAAGAATTACAAAGCCAACTACAAGAACTACTTGATCGAGGATTTATCCAACCAAGTTTCTCGCCTTGGGGCGCACCTGTGTTGTTTGTGAAGAAGAAGGATGGATCCTTCCGTATGTGTATCAACTACCGTGAACTCAACAAATTGACAATCAAGAATCGGTATCCTCTTCCCAGAATTGACGATCTTTTTGACCAACTGCAAGGATCGAGCGTTTACTCAAAGATCGATTTGTGATCCGGTTATCACTAGTTGAGGGTGAAGTAAAGTGATGTGATGAAGACTGTGTTCAGAACTTGTTATGGTCATTATGAGTTTCTTGTGATGCCATTCGGTTTAACCAACGCACCTGTCGTGTTCATGGACCTCATGAATCGTGTCTGCAAGCCGTACTTGGATAAGTTTGTTATCGTCTTCATAGATGATATCCTCATCTACTCTAAGAGCGAAGAAGAGCATGAGCAACACCTCCGACTAGTACTTGAACTCTTGAGACAAGAGCAACTTTACGCCATATTCTCCAAGTGTGAATTTTGGTTGAAGGAAGTCCAATTTCTGGGTCATGTTGTGAGCGACCAGGGTATCAAAGTTGACCCCACCAAGATTGAAGCTATCAGTAAGTGGGAGACCCCCACTACTCCAACTCACATCCGCCAATTCCTAGGTCTCGCCGGTTACTACCGAAGGTTTATTGAAGGATTTTCTCTGATTGCGCGTCCTTTGACCTCGCTGACTCACAAAGGGAAGAAGTTCATTTGGGAACCCGCACACGAATCAGCATTCCAAACCTTAAAGAAGAAGTTGACCACCGCACCTATCTTATCTCTTCCAGAAGGCAGTGACGATTTCGTTGTTTATTGCGATGCTTCGAAAAGTGGTTTTGGTTGTGTACTGATGCAACGATCAAAGGTTATTGCCTATGCCTCCCGCCAATTGAAGATTCACGAGCGGAACTACACTAATCACGATCTCGAACTTGGAGCCGTTGTCTTTGCGCTCAAATTGTGGGGACACTATTTGTATGGAACTAAGAGCACTATTTTCACCGACCACAAAAGTCTCCAGCACATCTTTGATCAGAAGCAACTGAATATGAGACAGCGACAATGGATCGAGATGCCAAATGACTACGATTGTGAACTTCGTTATCATCCTGGCAAGGCCAATGTTGTAGCTAACGCTTTAAGCCGAAAGGAGAGGAAGGCACCCCTTCGTGTTAGGGCTCTGAACATCACCATCCATTCGAATCTCAACAGCCAGATCAGAGTAGCCCAAGATGAGGCTCTCAAGGAGGAGAATATATCTCACGAACATTTGAACATTCTTGTCTCTCGATTCGAGGTTAGGGAGTCTGGACTCCGATGTTATGCCGGAAGAATTTGGGTACCTTATTATGGAAATCTACGGAACCTCATACTTGATGAAGCCCACAAGTCGAGATATTCGATTCATCCCGGAGCGGGCAATATGTACCACGACCTTAAAGAACAGTACTGGTGGCCGAATCTTAAGAAAGACGTTGCAACTTATGTTGGTAAGTGTTTGACTTGTTTGAAAGTTAAGGCCGAACATCAAAGAACTTCTGGGTTACTTCAACAGTCGGAAATCCCGCAATGGAAGTGGGAAGGGATAACTATGGATTTCATCACCAAGCTACCAAAGACGGTGGGCAGATACGATACCATCTGGGTCATCGTTGACCGCCTTACCAAATCTGCACACTTTTTGGCCATGAAGGAAACAGAAACGATGGAAAGACTTGCTCAATTATACATCAAGGAGGTTATATCTCGTCATGGTATACCTTTATCGATCATCTCAGATCGTGATCCCCGTTTTGCTTCTAGATTTTGGCGTTCTTTGCAAGAAGCCATGGGAACTCGTCTCGACATGAGTACTGCTTATCACCCATAGACCGACGGGCAAAGTGAATGAACTATTCAGACTTTGGAGGACATGTTGCGTGCATGTGTCATTGATTTCGGAAAGGCCTGGGAAAGGCATTTGCCGCTAGCTGAATTCTCGTACAACAACAGTTATCACTCGAGCATTAATGTCACACCTTTTGAAGCGTTGTATGGCCGCAAGTGCCGATCTCCTATTTGTTGGGCCGAAGTAGGCGAAAAGCAAATCACCGGACCCGAGGTAGTCCATGAAACAACGGAGAAGATTGCTCAGATTCAAGCTAGACTTAAGACTGCTCGTGACCGTCAAAAGAGTTATGCCGATCTTAAACGTAAAGACTTTGAATTCAACGTCGGTGACCGT
The DNA here is from genome assembly GCF_046630445.1 of Rutidosis leptorrhynchoides. Taxonomy (NCBI): domain Eukaryota; kingdom Viridiplantae; phylum Streptophyta; class Magnoliopsida; order Asterales; family Asteraceae; genus Rutidosis; species Rutidosis leptorrhynchoides. The sequence goes on along the minus strand of NC_092333.1, from coordinate 373,304,965 downwards.
GTAATGTTGAAGGTTGCACCTTGGAAAGGTGTGATTCGTTTTGGAAAATGTGGGAAGTTAAACCCACGATACATTGGTCCTTTTGAAATCTTGGAACGTGTTGGACCCGTTGCTTACCGTTTGGATCTACCAGCACAATTGAGCTCAGTTCATCCTACCTTTCACGTGTCAAACTTGAAAAAGTGTCTTGCTGCACCCGAACTTATCATACCACTGGAAGAACTTACGATTGACGACAAACTCCACTTTGTGGAAGAACCTATTGAAATTATGGATCGTGAGATCAAAACTTTGAAACGCAACAAGATTCCGATCGTCCGAGTATGATGGAATGCCAAACGAGGACCTGAGTTTACTTGGGAGCGAGAGGATCAAATGATGCGGAAGTATCCTCACCTTTTCCCGACTCCTCCATCTACCTCAGCTTAAAATTTCGGGACGAAATTTTCTTCAACAGGTGGGTAATGTAACGACCCTGGATTTTCCAACATTTATTTATTAATAATTTTTATTATTAATACTTGTGAATTAACGAATGTATGTTATTACATTTACTTGTTACCATGATTGATCATACTTAACTTTTGAATGCCCGAAACGTCTTTGTGACACACGTACATTATACGAATAATATTTTCAGATATTATTTACATTCATGATTAAATTTTATTAATCATTTTAATTAACTAAAGTTACTAGTTAATTACTTGGGCTTTTATTGGATTATTATTTATTTGGACTTGGGCTTATTTATTTACCTTGTTACTTACATACATACTTGGGCTTATAAGCCTACCCTACATCATTATGGACTTTTTAGCCCATTACACTTGTAAGTATTACCTTAGAACTTAACTAAATGGATTAAGTTACATAAGGAATCTAGTTACCACCTTATCCCCATGAAACCACCTCTAATAACCAACTTTTGAAGGCTTTACATGATTGTGACTAGTGAGCAAATCCCTCCCCCTCTCCTCTCCCAAAAACCATCCACTCTCATTGCTACAAGGGGAGAGTTTGTTTCACTTTTTGTATTACTTATCATTTCCATTCTCTCATTTCAAACACACACATTTACTTGCTTTCATTTTTACTCTCTTTTTCTCTCAAGTTTGTAAGTAACAAGCTTAGCTTCTCTTCTCTTTTTCTTCATTAAAACCGTGACATGTATACATACATATCATCATCATCTTTTGTTCTTTGTTGTTAATTATTTGTAGTTGTTAGTTGTGGTTATTTACTTACATGTTATCAAGGATCAAACTTACTATTTTGTTCTTCTTTTATCTTGTATTTACAAGAATACTCAAGAACATAAACTTACTAGTTTATGTTCTACCTTTAAAGTTTTAAAGATTGTAAGTTCATGGTTGTAAAAATCAAACTTGTGAATCATGTTTGTAAACTTAAAAGTTTACTTTCTTAAAGATCAAGACTTAGGCTTGAATCTTTAAAGTATGGAACCCATGAACTTATTACTTGTTTACTTAGTTTATTTCTTTATATTATGTACTTTAATTTCATATTTGTTGGTTTAAATGGTCAAGTATTACAAGTTAGTCATGATCTCATACTTTCTTGAACTAAAATTAACTTTAAAAGTTCAAGAACATGTAAGTAAGCTTTCTTTAATTATAACTTGGTACACTTATGTTAGATCTAGACTTTTGGGTCTAGGATCTTCAAGATCTAACTAATAACTATGTTCTACAATTTAAGATCTTGATTTTATAAGTTTATTTTCAAGTTATAACTTAATATTAGTTTTAAAGTTCATGTATGTGTTGGATCTAAGACTTTGATGTAACTTTGGTTCATCAAACTTCATACAACTCTTAAGAGAGTTGTGCTACATGTATTAGACCTACACTTGTGTCATAATAGTCAAAACTTGGTTAATATTACTTTTATATTTCATGTATGTGTTAAATCTAAGACTTTGATGTAACTTTGGTTCATCAAAACACTTGCAACACTTAAATGAGTTGTGCTATATGTCCTGGACTTGCACAAGTGTTATGATGGTGAAACATTGGTTAATATGATGCAAACACATCAACAAGTTGTACAATTGAAGCTATATGCATCAAGGATGAGAACCATGATAAGCATTGAACCCAAGAACCAACCAGGAACCTACTATTTTACTGTTTCTGTGTCTGACCCGTACGACCTGGGATACTGTAAAGATGATTTTCAGATATCTCTGTTCGAGTAGATAACTTTTCATTTAGGACTCGTCTTAATCCGAGTTACGGTTTAGGATTTATGGCCTTCCGATCATCATTATGTCCGTTTAACGTTGTGCTGAAAATTCTGACCTACTCGCACTTAGACCGTCGCCACGGTCAAACGAAGACGAGTTTGCTTATGGAATTTTTACCACAGCTAGAGGACTCATATACGGATCCATGGCCACTGGTCTCACCTTATTTCAGTAGGTGTTGAGGCCGTGGTGACTGACCGAAGTCAGCCTTTGTTTTAAACTCTTTTCATAAACGAAATTTACTTTACACCTTTTGTTTGATGATGAATGATGATGACCCTTAAGACCTTATTTACATATTTTTAAACCTATTCAGACGATTTACTGACTTAGTACTATTTTACTTAGGTTGAGGACTTTCCGGACCTACGTACTTGCTTATTTCCCGACTCGACTTTACCGCTACTTTATCATTGTGAGTTATAGCATCCCTTTTTACTTTAACTATTTTGGGAACTGAGAATACATGCGCATTTTACGTTTTACATACTAAGCACGAGTACTTAACTTATATATATTGTAACACCCTGTTTTCCCGTGCACGTCTAAAGGTACGTACTTAATCAATAGTACGCTTATAACTTACTCGTTATGTGATTAAATGAACTAAAGTGTTAGTTAGGTGTGAGTGCATATATGTATATGTGTATATATATATATGGGTATATTCGAATGCATGCGTGTACGTGTATATGAATGTGTCGTGACTGGCGTCAAGTCGTCCGAGACTTAAGGTTGAGGTTTGGACGTGCATAGGAAGGGTGGAAGTTGTTGTGTTTGTGTTTGAAACCTTGTTTCATGATTCATTGTCGAAGTGACCAGGAATAGGCGAACGCCGCGCCGCGACAAACGGGTCTGTGCCGCGACAAACAAAGCAAATCCAGATCAGAACTTGAGTTAAGAGGGGTCTTTTTTCCTTCTTTATGTCGCGCCGCGACAAAGCTGCCGCGTCGCGGAAAGTCTGCAGTTCAGACTCCGATTTCAGCTTAAATTAAATAGGGTTTAGGGCAAATTGGTCTTTTCACGTGTAGATCTGGATAGAGTCTTTAATATCCACCACTTATCTTCATTTCTTATATTCTTTTCCTTTTTCTTTCACATTTTCCTCCCAAAACATAAAACCCACTAAGATTAATCTTGAGATTTGAAGGTGACGTTTTGTGAATCGATCCTAGAAGCGAGAATTAAAGTTGTTCATCGTATCTCTAGCTACACGTTCATAGTCTTGGTAAGTCTTAACTCTATGATTTGAGTTTTAATTGGTTTATGGCTAGGGTTTGGTTCTTATGGAACTAGTGTGACCCATTTGAGGGTTAAATGGGTGGGTCTTGGGTTGGATTGTTGAAAGGAAACCCTAAAAGCTATTATCTAGGGTTTAGTCTTGTGATTTGAAGTTGTAAGTGCTAAATGAGGTTGTAGTCATTAATGCACTTTTAAAATGATGAAAGAGTTGTTGTTGTGTAAGTTTGACTTGATTTGTAAGTTAAAGAGTCAAAAGAGCACTAGTTGACCCAATCGGGTGAAATGGTTATGAAATACACCAAGTTTATGTTAGTTGATGTTATTAAACCCTAATCACTAGCATTTAGTGATTTATGACGAGGCATGGCCGTTAATGGGCGGTTTTGGTGTAGTTGAGTCATTTAATGCAAACGGGTCATTAAATGCTCAAGGGTTGTGGTTGGCATCTAATTCAACTAGTTTGTATGTTAATAAATGCATAATGTAATAGGTACGTTACATTGAAGGGTTGCAAGCTCGGTTAGCTTTCACAAGAGACTTGAGGTGAGTGGAATGATTATACATGTGTGTATATAATGTATTTACTTGTACGAGGTTCGATGTGGGTTTTAAGTTCGGGCGATCGATACCACATCGAGTCATTATATGATGTGGGTTTAAAGTTTGGGCGTTCGATACCATGTCATATATGTGTGTGGGCGTGAAGTGTGGGTTTAAAGTTCGGGCGTTCGATACCACATTACACGTGACGGGTGGGTTTAAAGTTCGGGCGATTGATACCACTCCGGGGTTAGTGTTATAATTTGTTGTGCACTAACGGTTGTTGGGAACACCAATGGGAAATTCGAAGTACCATTCCTTGTACTATTGGTTAACCATGGTTATGTGTTTTAGTGTAGCATATTATATTGTTCGAGTTATATATGCTTTCGTTGTGCTAGCTTGTGGTCTTGGGGATTTAGCGTTATGCCTTGCGTTGGTATGCCCTTTAAATTGCTAGCGTGTATGAGGTAATTATGTATGTGATTGCATGTGAGTAGATTATATATGTATATGTATAATTATTGCATTCACTAAGCGTTAGCTTACCCTCTCATTGTTTATCTTTTTAGATGCAGGCGCAGTTAAGGGCAAGGGGGTTATCGGACATTAGGTGTCCCGTGTTGATGCTTTGTTGGTGCTTTTGGAAGTTGGCCTAGTTTTGGGTAGTTTAGTCCCAAACCATGCTCGGAACGTCGCTTGGTTTATAAACTATCATTTGTAGATGGTCAAACTTCTACTACACTTTATTCGTGGCCCTCGTGCCTTTTGTAAACAATTAACTGTTGTGCGCTTTAAATAGAACTCGTGAAATAAGCTACATATTTAATTGGCGTGCAATTGTGTCGTAATAAAAAAAAAAATTTATCGTATGGATTGCGGGTTGGGTTGTTACAAGTGGTATCAGAGCATGGTCTGAGAGATTTAGGTGACTTGAGATAGGCGCCTAGACTTAGACTTTTGTGTTGTAGAATTTTATGCGGGACTTGTAGGACTACGGGTCAGTGCGGTGTTTGATTAGTTCTTTGATGCATAGTTGGACTAACTATGCTATATTATGATGTTACTAATCATGTGATATTGTTTTGAACATCGAGCAAGATGGTTGTGATACGTTTGAGCATGGCATGGCATGTGAGCGTAATAGTGAGTCGCGACCACTATTATGGTTGCAAGTCAAGTCAAGCAAGGATGTGCGACAAGTATCGAGCTAGATGTGGTGTGCGTGCGGTCATATGCATAGGTATATATATGTTTACGAAATTGTTGACGATGTTTAATCCATTTTTAACCTTTAGAATGAAGACGAGAAAGGGAACGAATACGAATGACAATGGTGGTCCCTCTCATGTAGAGGAAGATGAGATGACTACCAAGATTGAGACCGCTTTAGAAAACTATGTTTCAGTTTTCTCACGAAGGGTTAAACAAATATTCGAAGAGTCGGTTTCGGAATAAATTGTCCATGTGATTCAAGAACGGATGACTAATTCCGTTAAAGAAGAAGTTGAAAGGAGGTTTCCTAGACCTCAAAATGTGGGCGAGTTGGAGTTTAGCTATAAGAACTTCTTGGCGACTTAGCCTCCTCACTTTCACGGGGATCCCGACCCCATGAAAAGTGCGGCTTGGATCTCCGATGTTGAAGGTTGTTTTCGCACGACCGAGTGCCCACCCGAGAAGAAGGCTAGACTTGCTACTAGTTTGTTGAGGGGCCATGCTAAAGATTGGCTCGATGGTAAAATTGATATGGTGGGTGATGCGGCCTTTGTGGGGTTGTCTTGGGCGGAGTTCAAGAAGGAGTTTTTCCTTGAATATCGTATGCAAGCAGATCTTTCCAAATTGCAAAACGAGTTAAGGAACATGCGCCAAGGGTCTTTGGACCTAAACACTCTTAAAACCAACTTTCTCGCTAAGGCGCGTTTTTGCCCCGAGTATGTGGGGAATGATCAATTGTTAATGGAAGACTTTCATGTGACCCTTAGAGATGATTTGAAGGGTAAAATTAGTATTGGTCATGTTGAGACCTTTGCTAAGCTTTTGGCGGTGGCAAAGGGGTTTGAAGCGCAAGCTCCGAGTCCGGTTAGTTATGCGCCGAGTAAACGAAAGTTTGAAGCTTCTAATTTTTCGAACAAGAAGAGTAGGGGAGCATCCGTAAGTGTCGGTAGCGTGAAGAGGGGTGTTTCTAGCGGTCACATGTTTCAATTATGGGCAAAAGGGTCACTACTTCCGTGATTGCCCAAAACCGTCTACTAATACAATCACGTGTTTTAATTGTCAAAAAGAAGGGCACCGAAAGTCGGAGTGTCCCGAACTCCGAAATGATCAAGTTAAAAGAATGGAGAATGCGGCGGGATCGGCTAGGGGACGTAACTATTTGATGACTAATGACGAAGCCAAGCAATCCAATGAAGTCATTTCAGGTACTTTCATGGTTAACTCTAATCCGGCAAGGATTCTATTTGATAGCGGTGCAAATTTATCATTTGTGTCTCCAAAATTTGTGCCTAAACTTAATAAACCGTTAGCTAAGTTAAGTCGTCCGGTAGAAGTCGAAATAGCAGATGGCAAGACGGTGCTAGTGGTCGATGTGTGTAAGAATTGTAATGTTGTGTTTGGTTCTGAGAACTTTAATATTGATCTCATTCCGATGACGTTGGGTGATTTTGATATCGTGGTTGGTATGGACTGGCTCGATTATAATAGATCCAATATTGCGTGCCATGAGAAATCTATTCGTGTGAAGACCCTTAGTGGGGGAGAGCTAATTATTCATGGTGATAAATGAAGGAGACCGGTGCCGATATGCACTTTTGCACGGGCACGTTGTTTCCTTGTTAGTGGTAGCATGGCTTTTCTTGCCCATGTTGATGATACTCGTGATGAGCCACCACCCATTTGTGAAATTCCGGTGGTAAGTGAATTTGAAGATGTTTTTCCGGACGAATTACCGGGTGTTCCGGCGGAAAGACAAGTCGAATTTCGCATTGAGTTGGTTCCGGGAGCTACTCCCATTGCTAAAACTCCTTATCGTTTAGCACCAACGAAAATGCAAGAATTGTTGAATCAAATTCAAGAGTTACTTGAGAAGGGTTTTATTCGACCGAGTGCTTCACCATGGGGTGCTCCGGTCTTGTTCGTGAAGAAGAAAGATGGTAGTATGCGTATGTGCATCGACTATCGGGAGTTAAATAAAGTGACGATCAAAAATCGTTATCCGTTGCCTAGGATTGACGATTTATTTGACCAACTTCAAGGCGCTACGTACTTCTCTAAAATTGACCTACGGTCCGGCTATCATCAAATGCGGGTCCGTGAGGAAGATATCGAGAAAATGGCCTTTCGTACACGTTATGGGCATTTTGAATTTGTGGTTATGCCTTTTGGTCTTACGAATGCACCGGCGGCATTCATGGATCTTATGAACCGAGTGTGCCAACCTATGTTGGACAAGTCGATAATCGTGTTCATTGACGATATTCTTGTCTATTCTAAGAGCATGACGGAGCATGAACACCACTTGCGTGAAGTATTGAAGACGTTGAGAAGAGAGAAATTGTATGCTAAATTCTCAAAATGTGAATTTTGGCTAAGGGAGGTTCAATTCCTTGGCCATATTGTGAACAAGAATGGTATTCAAGTGGATCCAGGGAAGATAGAGACGGTAAAGGATTGGGGACGACCGACTACGCCTACAGAAATCCGAAGTTTTCTCGGATTGGCCGGTTATTATCGTCGGTTTATCCAAGACTTTTCTAAAATTGCTTCTCCATTGACGAGGAAGAACGCGAGTTTTAATTGGGAAAACGAGCAAGAAATCGCTTTTCAATTATTGAAAGAGAAATTGTGTCAAGCTCCGGTCTTAGTATTGCCAGAAGGTGTAGATGATATGACGGTCTATTGTGATGCTTCTTTGAATGGGCTCGGGTGTGTTCTAATGCAACGAGGTAAAGTCATCGCTTACGCCTCTCGCCAATTAAAGGAACATGAAAAGAGATACCCGACTCATGATCTCGAATTAGCGGCGGTGGTCCATGCTTTGAAAATTTGGCGCCATTACTTGTATGGTGTCAAGTGTACGATTTATTCGGATCACAAGAGTTTGAAACATCTTTTTGATCAACGGGATTTGAATTATCGTCAACGTAGATGGATGGATGTGGTGAAGGATTATGATTGTGAGATACTCTATCATCCGGGCAAAGCGAATGTGGTCGCGGATGCGTTAAGCCGAAAGAGTCACCACCCGGCGTTACGATTGGGATTGTTACGTATGATTATTACTAACGATTTTCTCGAAAAGCTTGGTAAATTTCAAATAGTGGCTTACGTTCACAACAGCATGCGGAACGAATCGTGGGGCAATCGGAATCCATTACTATGGGTTCGCGCGGGTTGTTGCCTTTTCAAGAAAGAGTATGGGTGCCAAAGATGGGTGACTTCCGAAAAGTGCTTCTTGATGAAGCGCATAAGTCTAAATATTCTATTCATTCGGGTGCGACAAAGATGTACCTCGATCTGAAGAAAGATTATTGGTGGCCGGGCATGAAACGCGACATTGTTAAGTATGTGGAGCAATGCATCACGTGTTTGCAAGTTAAAGCCGAGCACCAAAAGCCGTATGGTAAGTTGCAACCGCTAGAAATTTCGATGTGGAAGTGGGAGCATATTACTATGGATTTTATTACCAAGTTGCCGAAAACGACAAGAACCCAATTTGACACTATTTGGGTGATTGTCGATAGATTGACGAAGAGTGCGTTGTTTCTTCCTATTAAAGAAGCAATATCGTCGGAGGCACTCGCGAAGATGTTCATTAAAGAGGTGATATCGAGACATGGCGTTCCTGCGTCTATTGTTTCGGATCGGGACACGCGTTTCACTTCTCGATTTTAGAAAAAGTTTCATGAAGACATGGGTACGAGGGTGAATATGTGTACGGCGTATCATCCTCAAACGGATGGTCAAACCGAACGTACGAATCAAACATTGGAGGATATGTTACGTGCGTGTATTATTGATTTTGGCGGTAGTTGGGACGAAAATTTACCATTGGTAGAATTCTCGTACAATAATAGTTTTCACTCTAGTATTGGAATGCCACCGTATGAGATGTTGTATGGAAGAAGGTGTCGAACCCCGATTTGTTGGGGTGAAGTGGGTCAAAGGGAAGTCGGGAGTACCGACTTGGTATTGGAGACAAATAGCAAAATCGATATGATTCGGGCTCGTTTAAAGGCGGCGCAAGATAGACAAAAGTCTTACGTCGATAAACGTAAGCGACCGATCAAATTTGAAGAAGGCGATATGGTGATGCTTAAGGTTTCGCCATGGAAGGGTATTATTCGGTTTCGAAAACGGGGAAAGTTAGCTCCTCGGTTTATTGGGCCGTTTAAGATTTTAGCTCGTGTTGGTGAAGTTGCTTATCGATTGGAATTACCCGAAGAGCTTGCGGGGATCCATAATACATTTCATGTTTCCCATCTCCGTAAGTGTCTTGCGGATGATTATTCATGGATGCCACTAGATGAGATCGAGTTAAATAACAAGTTGGAGTATGTCGAAGAGCCAATTGCTATACTTGATGAAAAGGTGAAAATGTTGCGTAACAAAGAGGTGAGGACTTTTAAAGTCCAATGGCGTCGTAGTAAAGGTTCCGAGTTTACTTGGGAGCAGGAAGAATTTGTGTTGGTTTATCTTCCCTCGTGTCATGCGGCTTGGATCGCGAGGACGCGCTCCGATTTAAGTGGGGGAGAGTTGTGACACCCTATTTTCCCGTGCACGTCTAAAGGTACGTACTTAATCAATAGTACGCTTATAACTTACTCGTTATGTGATTAAATGAACTAAAGTGTTAGTTAGGTGTGAGTGCATATATGTATATGTGTGTGTGTGTGTATATATATATATATATATATATATATATATATATATATATATATATATATATATATATATATATATATATATATATATGGGTATATTCGAATGCGTGCTTGTATGTGTATATGAATGTGTCGTGACTGGCGTCAAGTCGTGTGAGACTTAAGGTTGAGGTTTGGACGTGCATAGGAAGGGTGGAAGTTGTTGTGTTTGTGTTTGAAACCTTGTTTCATGATTCATTGTCGAAGTGACCAGGAATAGGCGAACGCCGGGCCGCGACAAACGGGTTCGCGCCGCGACAAACAAAGCAAATCCAGATCAGAACTTGAGTTAAGAGGGGTCTTTTTTCCTTCTTTATGTTGCGCCGCGACAAAGCTGCCGTGCCGCGGCAAGTCTGCAGTTCAGACTCCGATTTCAGCTTAAATTAAGTAAGGTTTAGGGGCAAATTGGTCTTTTCGCGTGTAGATCTGGATAGAGTCTTTAATATCCACCACTTATCTTCATTTCTTATATTCTTTTCCTTTTTCTTTCACATTTTCCTCCCAAAACATAAAACCCACTAAGATTAATCTTGAGATTTGAAGGTGAAGTTTTGTGAATCGATCCTAGAAGCGAGAATTAAAGTTGTTCATCGTATCTCTAGCTACACGTTCATAGTCTTGGTAAGTCTTAACTCTATGATTTGAGTTTTAATTGGTTTATGGCTAGGGTTTGGTTCTTATGGAACTAGTGTGACCCATTTGAGGGTTAAATGGGTGGGTCTTGGGTTGGATTGTTGAAAGGAAAACCTAAAAGCTATTATCTAGGGTTTAGTCTTGTGATTTGAGGTTGTAAGTGCTAAATGAGGTTGTAGTCATTAATGCACTTTTAAAATGATGAAAGAGTTGTTGTTGTGTAAGTTTCACTTGATTTGTAAGTCAAAGAGTCAAAAGAGCACTAGTTGACCCAATCGGGTGAAATGGTTATGAAATACACCAAGTTTATGTTAGTTGATGTTATTAAACCCTAATCACTAGCATTTAGTGATTTATGATGAGGCATGGCCGTTAATGGGCGGTTTTGGTGTAGTTGAGTCATTTAATGCAAACGGGTCATTAAATGCTCAAGGGTTGTGGTTGGCATCTAATTCAACTAGTTTGTATGTTAATAAATGCATAATGTAATAGGTACGTTACATTGAAGGGTTGCAAGCTCGGTTAGCTTTCACAAGAGACTTGAGGTGAGTGGAATGATTATACATGTGTGTATATAATGTCTTTACTTGTACGAGGTTCGATGTGGGTTTTAAGTTCGGGCGATCGATACCACATCGAGTCATTATATGATGTGGGTTTAAAGTTCGGGCGTTCGATACCATGTCATATATGTGTGTGGGCGTGAAGTGTGGGTTTAAAGTTCGGGAGTTCGATACCACATTACACGTGACGGGTGGGTTAAAAGTTCGGGTGATCGATACCACTCCGGGGTTAGTGTTATAATTTGTTGTGCTCTAACGGTTGTTGGGAACACCAATGGGAAATTCGAAGTACCATTCCTTGTACTATTGGTTAACCATGGTTATGTGTTTTAGTGTAGCATATTATATTGTTCGAGTTATATATGCTTTCGTTGTGCTAGCTTGTGGTCTTGGGTATTTAGCGTTATGCCTTGCGTTGGTACGCCCTTTAAATTGCTAGCGTGTATGAGGTAATTGTGTATGTGATTGCATGTGAGTAGATTATATATGTATATGTATAATTATTGCATTCACTAAGCGTTAGCTTACCCTCTCGTTGTTTATCTTTTTAGATGCAGGCGCAGTTAAGGGCAAGGGGGTTATCGGACATTAGGTGTCCCGTGTTGATGCTTTGTTGGTGCTTTTGGAAGTTGGCCTAGTTTTGGGTAATTTAGTCCCAAAACATGCTCGGAACGTCGTTTGGTTTATAAAATATCATTTGTAGATGGTCAAACTTGTACTACACTTTATTCGTGGCCCTCGTGCCTTTTGTAAACAATTAACTGTTGTGCGCTTTAAATAGAACTCGTGAAATGGGCTACATATTTAATTGGCGTGCAATTGTGTCGTAATAAAAAAAAAATTATCGTATGGATTGCGGGTTGGGTTGTTACATATATGTGTGGGTTATACAACGGCATAAACATTCCCTTTAGCTCGGTAACGTTTAGTCATTGGTTTTTGAACCGGTGAATGCGAATCTTAGATATGGATCCATAGGGTTTGACATCCCCACTCGGGCTAGTCGCGCTAGCATTTAACGAGTGTTTAATACTTCGTAAACATACGCACTTGCCAAGTGTACTTTCAGGGGTTATAAACGTTAAGTTAGTTACCAAGTGCCCACGGTTAAATATATACTTTTTCATACTGTTTTGAAACGCTCTTTGTAGCACTGAAATCTCGTGGCCTACCTTACATACTGTTATACTTAAACTATAGCTCACCAACATTTGTGTTGACGTTTTTAAGCATGTTTTTCTCAGGTGCTTAAGGTTGCTTCCGTTGTGTACTAGTCTTGCTGTAGACACCCGCTTCTCTAGAGTTATCACCGCATGAACTGTTTATCTTGCATTCATAACTTTAAATACTTTTGAACAATGATTTGTAACGACCTAAGGGTCACGTACTACTACTATTTGCTTCCGTTCATTGAAGCATACTTTTGGATGTAAAACATTTGACGTTGTTTATGACGTTACCTTTTATCATGAATGCAACTTGTTTTGAAAACGCATATAGTATTTGACCTTGTAATGATCCTGTTGTTGATGGTCCGTACATGATGATTTAGTACGGGGCGTCACACTAGTCGTCTTTGCAACCGTCAAAACTTTACCAAACAGATTAGCAATCTTAGTAGCACTCTCATCTGATGAATATGCTAATGGAATTCCTTTCAATTCTAACCAAGAGAAACGGAAAAAGCGACGAGCTAATTATTTAGCGGCTGTAACTAATACAAACCCATCACCTTGAGCAGACAACAGACGATTATATCATGCATTATCTGTAATGACCCGGAATTTTCCGACTAAATTATACTTATGAGATTAATATTTACATAAATTAAACCATACCAACATGATAAGCAATCCAAATTGTTGAGACTTGTGTTTTTGAAAAGAGTTTTACACAACGTTTGACCGTCCAATATGACCGATGATATCACGAACTATATAACATACGATAATTATACGTTTGTATATATATATGTATTTATATATATTTAACATGATCTAAGGATGGTTTAACATCTCATTGTGTACTAATGACAATGAGTTATAAGTATATTTTGAAACTACTAACTTAAGTTTTCAAAACGATAACTATACGTAACATTCTTTGATATATATACTTATAATCTATAATGCTTATACATGTATCGTATATATAATGTATTTAATCACTTTTTAAGGACTTAAATACATAAAACAATATAAGTATATTCACAAAAGATAGCTATATTTGAATTCTCGTTCTGTTTCCTCAAGATTTCTATACGTATATCTAGGGTATATGTACCCGTATCTTACCCAGCTTCTATACGTATTTACTATTGGTATATACACATCAAATCAACATCCTAATCAATATTAATACTGCCCTAGATATGAGGTAACTAGGATTTGTCAAGTAGTATGAATTATTAGTAAGAAAACAAAATTAGGAATCCTTTTCTTTCTTTATAAACTAAAAACGTTTTTATAAATGAACACCATTTTTTCACTCCATTTTCTCATACCTACACCCTCATTTCTCTCTCAAAATACTTCTAACTTCATACTTGATCATCTCCAAGCATTTTTCCCATCATTTAGCTTCAATTACAAGCCTTAAACACCATAAGAAAACTCTTTCAAGAACATATCAAAATAACCACCCATTTGAAGAAGTTTACTTCCAACCTTTTGATCTAACTCAACCACTCTTTGATTCCAAGATTATTTCTTATCTTTTACAGTAACTTTGTCCAAGTAACTTGAGGTAGTAACCTTGTTCATAATCTTATTCAATTCATATTCATATAGCTATCTTATTTTGTGGTATAAAATTTTAACAACAAGAACATAGTTTGAATGATTTCAAACTTGTTCGCAAACTAAATAGATCCTTCTAACTTGACTTTTAAAACACTTCAAGACCTATAATATATCATAATGATATGCTAACCTAACAAGATATAACTTGGTTTTACAAAGAACATCTTAAAAACTGAATCTATGTCGTCGGAGTGCAACCGGGGGATGTTTTGGGTTGGATAATTAAAAACCATCTTGAACTTTGAATTGGAAGTTCATGTTCTGAAAAAAAGATATTTCTTATGAATATGTTAACACATAAAAATTTCATGGTTTAACTCAAAGTGTAAGTATTTTTAGAAAAATGTTGTTTTTATGATGGAAAATGATCACTTTCATAAGTTTCACCAAAGTTTGACCTATAACCTATGATTTCGAATACAAACTAAGGTATTTTCAGTTCATATTCTTAAAATTTGACTCGATCCAAGGAAGTGGCAAGTTGAACCAACAAAAACGGAGTTGTAATGAAGAAACTACGACTAAAACAAGATTGGGTATCCGAAGCTAGTTTAGCTACGAAAATATTTGGAGAAAAAGTAAATTAATCATATCTTTTCTAATTAATATGATATATTATATATAATTACTTATGATTTGATTTTATATATTTCAGGACCACCCGTAAACAACACGAGAAGATTAATCATAAGACCTCATGATTGTACGCAACACGTCATTTGACAACACGGTACTTTATGTACGCAACACGTCATTTGACAACATGGTACCATGGGTCGAGATTAATTCTGATCAATACGAATATGATGGGGTCTTTATTTATTTTATTTAAGCAACTAATTGTGGACCACTAACATCGGACTGCTAACTACGGACTAAGAAAATATTAAAAGTATTAAAAGTATATATATATGTAACGATTACTTAAAAAGAAAATATATTGATATATTATATATATGGTTAGGTTCGTGATATCTATCGGAGACCAAGTCGAATTAAATACCTTCAAGGCAAAAGTGAGTTTCATTTTCTCCCTTTTTAATTGCTTTTGCAATATATATTTTTGGGCTGAGAATACATGCGCTGCTTTTATAAATATTTACAAAATAGACACAAGTACTTAAAAATATATTCTACGTTGAGTTGTACCACTGGCATATTTTCCTGTAGCTTGGTAACTACTATTTACATGGGTATTGTAAACGCGAATCCTGTTGATAGATCTATCAGACCTGACAACCCCAACCGGACTGGACGACCAGTATTCAACGGTTGCACAGTACTTCGTTTTGGTGACTACACTTGGTACGGTGTAGTGAGATTTCATAATAAAGGGAATATGCGACGTTGATTAAATGTTAAGTATGGTTACTAAGTGCTCAACCACTTAGAATGCTTTACATACACTTGTGAGTGTATTATGTTTATGATTATGAAATCTTGTGGTCTATTAACATATTGAAATGATTGTTATGATAAACCTATGAACTCACCAACCTTTTGGTTGACATTTTAAAGCATGTTTATTCTCAGGTACGAATTAAGTCTTCCGCTGTGCATTTGCTCAATATAAGGACATTACTTGGAGCCGATCATCGCAATGGGACCAAATGTTGATGACTTCGTCCAGGTGGAATAGGACGGGTCCTTTCAGTTGGTATCAGAGCGGTGGTCGTAGCGAACCAGGTCTTGCATTAGTGTGTCTAACTAGTAGTTGTTAGGATGCATTAATGAGTCTGGAATTCGACCGTGTCTACATGTCAAAAGTTTTGCTTATCATTTCTAGTCGAAAATCATCTGCTTATCATCCTTAGGAAATTACTTGCTTATCATTCATAAGTCTAGACACGTTTTACTGCATTTACTGCATTGATAGTGTATAGACGAATTCTTATTTTAGCATATCTGTTATTGCGAACTTTGACTGATACCTTTTCAAAGATTCTCCGTAATTTACGGGATTTTGGTATTATATATACATATGTAAATTATGTATTGAAGAGTACCAAATCTAACTCCTATAATCTATTCCATACCAAATATTCATTTTCCCCATTATACAAGATGGATTCCGCATCTAGTTCGAATTCTTCAGATTCCAACAGTTATGCCGATATGGATTTCCATTCGGGCTCCGAAAGCAGCGTCACCGGAATGGATCAACCAATTTCTCATCATCTATTCTGGATGAACTGGGGATGGGTTCGTAATATACTAAATCACTGGAGACAAGAAGAAGGTGATCCATTCCATCCACCAAATTACCCTCTTGGCGATGAACCTGAAGCACTTACCGGCGAACCTATTCGAAACACCATTTTCTCTCTCATTTCTAGAGTATCTCGTCACGATTATATACTATCCCATATTACAAATCTTGTTCATTCACTCGCTCCAACCGCCAATCATCCCGGTGTACTAGCAGAAGTTAACGAACTTCGCGCTCGCGTGACGGCTTTGGAGAACATGGTGCGAAGGTTGCAAACACCAGCAGCAGCACCAGCAGCATAATTAGCACCACCATCAATAACATCAACAATACCATCATCACCACTAACAAACAACATCCGCATCATACGTCTCGACATCATAATCTATCCCACAAACATCAACATCATACGCACCATAGATACCAAGGAGTACCAACAATAATGAACGATGAAGTATTGATCCATAACTTCATTGATATTCTGCGAAGAATATGTGGTTTCAAAAAGTTTTAGAGATTTCTTATTCTAGCTCAAACCGAAAAGCAAATGAGATTAATATCATATTAACTCATTAAATTCATGATTTCATCTGAAGAAAATATATATGTATACATGTTTTCATAAATATTGTAATTAAAAGTTCTTTTGTACAAAATATTAATGGTGAAATTTTTTTTTTAACGGGTAGGTAATACCCGAGGAATAATTAGATTTCATCTTAATAAGTTACATTGTACATTCGTCGAAGCTGATTCAACAGTCATTTACTATCCTACTTACAACCACCGATATACGTATCCGTTCACCGCAGAATAACCATTTTCATTCAATTTCATATTTGGATTTTGACTTCCCAGAATCCAACAAGTGGCATATGAAGAAAACATATGACAAAATAAAATCTGTTAGAAACAAACAAATTAACTATGAAAAATTTTGTTAAGAATCCACGCTAACTGTTCCAGCTAACTATTCCTAGCTAACTGATTACATTTTATTTATCGCAGTTTATTTATCGCAATTTAATTATCACACTTTTATTTATCGTCATTTAATTTCTTATTTTACGCACTTTAAATATCGGGACACGTATACAATGTTTTGACATATCATATCGACGCATCTATATATATTATTTGGAATCACCATAGACACTCTATATGCAGTAATGATCGAGTTCTCTATACAGGGTTGAGGTTGATTCTACAATAATATATATAGTTTGAGTTGTGATCGAGTCTGAGATGTATACGGGTCACGACACGTATTAATTAATTCGTATATTATATATTAAACTATATATGAATTATTGGACTGTTACTGTGGACTATCGACTGTGGACTAATGACATTGGATAATTAAAATGAATTAAAATATTGATTATAACATATGAAACTAAACATTTCTTCAAGATTGCCACTTGATTTCATCTTAAACCTCATTGTATCTCGACGATTACAATCAGCGTTCAAATCTAGCATGATTCTTAAAAACACCTCAATCGAGAGGATAAACCAACCGCACTTCATCTACGGAAGAAAATATTGATGCATATAGTTATGCACCTGAAAAACCCTCGAAAACTGAGTAAACGTTTGACACGTATCTGTTCTAGTTCCTTTGACATTGTTATTACCGAATATCGTTTTGCAATCCCTTTTCAAAGTAGCTAATTTTGTCACAGCTCCAGCAAGTCAACTCCGACTTTTCATCCGAAACAACTTTATTATAACCGCGATATATATGCGTACTCTTTATTGTTACTGGGGAACCTTTTATATTCCACAATATTACCATCAGCGATTAATCATTCTAAAAAACACAATTCTCCTGAAACTACCTCGGTTTGATAACCGATGACCCAGATCAGTTAACTTTGAAAATGCTGACGAAGCAGCATGTTGTAGATGATCTTAATGGCCAAAAGTTTGATGATAAAGAAAGGAGTGTTAGGAACGCTCGATAGAAAATTTAGAACCGAAAAGCGGATTATGCGAAACTATGAAGAAAGCCGTGGACAAATCACAAAGAATAAGTTTGCCTTCAAAGAATCCAAATGATTCTGTGCCTGTTGAAATCGTTAGCAAACATCTTATTTCTCATTCTAAACCTTCACAGACAAATCTTCTTCATCATCCATTGATATTAGAAATTCTAAGATATTCTCGTATGTTCTATTATAAATATCCTCCATATTTCTGGCGATATTTTCACAACTATTCTTATCTGAGATCATTTATCTCTCCGTAATATCTGCAACATAAAAGAAACTGTGTTAGTTTCTAAATTCTGAAACCTTCGAGTTTAAAATATGAATGTTTTGAAGTAGTGTTGGGAACTGAAGCATGGATTAGTATAATATAATGACACTTGATCAACGTCATTATATTACAGTAAGTCATGATGAGTTTCTAATGAAGCATGATGATTCACAGTACCGTCATCATGTGCCATTTACACGACTCTTACATTCTATCTAATCTCTAAACATATCAAGAGAATATTTTTCTGGATGACTCGGTCTTCTCCAGGGTATTCTGGTAATTTAACAAATCAAAATCGTTCTATTACCATTTTCTTCTTAGAGCATTAGCTATGTTCATTCTAAATTTCATATCTACGAATTTCAGACCATTACTCGCTTGACTCGAAGTCGGGAAGAGAAAACGAAAGCATGAAGCTCCGAAAAATAATGAAGAATATAAACTCCGATAATAACCCCTAAATTACAAACCGTATATATCGATGCAGATAGCAATATAGAGACACGGGAGAATTAGAAACACTATAAACACAAGAGTATAGTAGAAGGAAATAGATTCTTCTGGTGGTAGATGAAAAAGAAGAATGACAGATATAAAAGTTAGGAGTATATCAAGAATTAGGACTGGATGGAGCATATTGATGAATGCTTTAAAGTAAGAATCAAGGGTGAAAGAATAGAAGGTGTGAGTCATGGAAAATAGGGAAACGAAGGGGTGAATTTATAGTGAAATATCCGACAGAGCAATCGAAACAGATTATTGCATATAATCAAAGAAGATCCTGATTTCCTTAATCACCAAAGAACCAAATCTTATTACGTAAGATTTTCTTTAAATCCCTTAAATCCCGGAAATCAATCATAACTACGTCATCGGTTAAGACGAATATATTTTACTCATCTCACTCTTTTACGATAGTCTCATTTATATTCTTCGCATAATCGAATCGTTTTATCTACATTACTCAATGATGATAAAACTCCATTATCACCTTATATTTGTCATGAAAACCTTCTTATTGTTATCCATAACAACCTCTATCAAATTTCGGGGACGAAATTTCTTTAACAGGTAGGTACTGTAATGACCCGGAATTTTCCGACTAAATTATACTTATGAGATTAATATTTACATAAATTAAACCATACCAACATGATAAGCAATCCAAATTGTTGAGACTTGTGTTTTTGAAAAGAGTTTTACACAACGTTTGACCGTCCAATATGACCGATGATATCACGAACTATATAACATACGATAATTATACGTTTGTGTATATATATGCATTTATATATATTTAACATGATCTAAGGATGGTTTAACATCTCATTGTGTACTAATGAAAATGAGTTATAAGTATATTTTGAAACTACTAACTTAAGTTTTCAAAACGATAACTATACGTAACATTCTTTGATATATATACTTATAATCTATAATGCTTATACATGTATCGTATATATAATGTATTTAATCACTTTTTAAGGACTTAAATACATAAAACAATATAAGTATATTCACAAAAGATAGCTATATTTGAATTCTCGTTCCGTTTCCTCAAGATTTCTATACGTATATCTAGGGTATATGTACCCGTATCTTACCCAGCTTCTATACGTATTTACTATTGGTATATACACATCAAATCAATATCCTAATCAATATTATTACTGCCCTAGATATGAGGTAACTAGGATTTGTCAAGTAGTATGAATTATTAGTAAGAAAACAAAATTAAGAATCCTTTTCTTTCTTTATAAACTAAAAACGTTTTTATAAATGAACACCATTTTTTCACTCCATTTTCTCATACTTACACCCTCATTTCTCTCTCATAATACTCCTAACTTCATACTTGATCATCTCCAAGCATTTTTCCCATCATTTAGCTTCAATTACAAGCCTTAAACACCATAAGAAAACTCTTTCAAGAACATATCAAAATAACCACCCATTTGAAGAAGTTTACTTCTAACCTTTTGATCTAACTCCACCACTCTTTGATTCCAAGATTATTTCTTATCTTTTGCAGTAACTTTGTCCAAGTAACTTGAGGTAGTAACCTTGTTCATAATCTTATTCAATTCATATTCATATAGCTATCTTATTTTGTGGTATAAAATTTTAACAACAAGAACATAGTTTGAATGATTTCAAACTTGTTCACAAACTAAATAGATCCTTCTAACTTGACTTTTAAAACACTTCAAGACCTATAATATATCATAATGATATGCTAACCTAATGTGACAACCCGAAATTTTTTGACCAAATTTAAACTTAATCTTTGTATGATTAACACTTCCGACACGATAAGCAAAGTCTGTAAAACTGAATCTCAAAATTTTTGAACTACTTTTATATATTTAAATACCCTTCGGTTGTTTTCGATGATTCGCGAACAATTATATGTAAATAGATACATATATACTATAACTTGAAAATGTAACGATGTATTAATTGTTTGATACCGTACATTAAACTTATTGGTTTAAATATCTATTTGAATATATATGATAAGTTGAAATATTTATTATTAAAATTAATTATAAATAACTTCCAATGTGTATTTAAAAAAAAAACTGATTTATGTATATTAAAAAGATATATACATATATATAATTTCAAGTTATTTAGTAAACGATAGTAACATTCATTTATTGATTCGATTGATATTTAGATAAGTTAACTAAAGCGTTTAAGATGAACCAGTAAAACACTAAATTGCTACAGTACCCAAAATGCTACATTGTCTTCGAAAATCACTATTTGCTACAGTGAAATTGACTTTGCTACAGTGAATTGCTACAGTAAAATTTGACTTTGCTACATTTTATGTGCTACAGTAAAACACTATTTCAAAATAAATAAAAATATATATATATATATATATATATATGTATATGTATATGTATATACTACGAGACGATGATTTATAGAAGCAAATAACCAAAACACTTAATTGATTAAAGCTACACTTAGAGTGACATAGTTATCAATGATTAAGTTTATATTTTGACAAAGGTACGAGTCACGAAACGAAAAGTACTAGCTTTCTCAGCGTACGAAAGGGCGTTCGAAAAACCGGAACCGAGACATAAGTCGAGTGACAACGTACGACTTATCGGAACAAAAATTACAAGTCAACTATGCATGTGAATTTAATATAATATATAATTAATTATATAAATTAAATATATTATATATATAATTAAATAATATGTCGACAAGCAAGAAAACAAACGAAAGTGAGCGGTCCAGACGGGCCATGCGATCGCATGGCATTTGCACTGAAAGCCCATGCGATCGCATGGGCATCAGATTCAGCAAACATGTATAAATAGCTCGATCTATTCTGTTTCTTGCCTCATTCTTTTAACTTCGTATTATTTAAATTATTATTATTATTATTATTATTATTATTATTATTATTATTATTATTATTATTATTATTATTATTATTATTATTATTATTATTATTAATTATTATTATTATTATTATTATTATTATTATTAATCCTAATATTATTATTTGTAATATTAGTGTTATTATTAGTATTATACATAAAATATTACGACGAGGTCATGAGCGTGTAACTTTCAAAACGAGTTCTCAAACGGGTTAAAGCTAAGGAAATTATGGGTTATTGCCAAGGAGGTTATGGGTAATGTTCGGGGGTATATTTTTGAATCAAAACCTAGTGTTTATCATCTCTGTTACGTCTACGTACTTTCCTACAATATTGAATCTCAATATTAATACGTTGAGATCTACGATTCTTTGATATACCGAGTTTCGGTCACATTACGATGAACAACTGTATGTGCTGCTAAGGTGAGTTTCATTTGCTCCCTTTTTAAATGCTTTTGCAATCTATATTTTTGGGCTGAGAATACATGCACTTTATTTTAAACGCAATGGATACAAGTACATACTAAATTCTACACTGAGTTTGAACCAAAAATCCCTTAGCTTTGGTAACTAGTAACTGCCAGTTATAAGAACTGGTGGGCGCGAGTAGTAGTATATGGATCCATAGGGTTTGATATCCCCGTCCGAGCTAGAGCACTAGCCTTTTAACGGACGTATGCTATTTGAGAAGCGTACACGTTGGTTTGCTTGTATTATTAAGATGATTATACAAAGGGTACAAATTATATATACGTTAAGTTTAGTTACCAGGGTGCTCAATTTCGTAGAATATTTTGATAAACGTTTCTGGATGAAACAACTGAAATCTTGTGATCCACCTTTATATACAGATTATGCGCAACATTAAAACTATGAACTCACCAACCTTTATGTTGACACTTGTTAGCATGTTTATTCTCAGGTTTCCTAGAAGTCTTCCGCTGTTTGCTTAGATGTTAAACAAGCTATGTTCATGGAGTCTTACATGACATATTTTTCAAGGAGACGTTGCATTCACCAAATCATCACCATCTATCTTATTTTGATTGCATTGTCAACGGAAATACTGTTGTAAACTATTATTTATAGTGATTGTCTATATGTAGAAATCATCAGATGTCGAAAACCTTTGATTTAAATATTCATTTATGGTGTGCCTTTTCAAAAGAATGCAATGTTTACAAAATGTATCATATAGAGGTCAAATACCTCGCAATGAAATCAATGAATGACGTGTTCGTCCATATGGATTTGGAGCGATCGTCACAGTTAGTATCAGAGCATTGGTCCTAGCAAACCAGGTCTTGCATGAGTGTGTCTAACTGATAGTTGTTAGGATGCATTAGTAAGTCTGGACTTCGACCGTGTCTGCATGTCAAAAGTTTTGCTTATCATTTTTTGTCAGAAATTACCTGCTTATCATTCCTAGTCTAGACACGTTTTACTGCATTGATTGCATGAATAGCGTATAGACAAAATTCATATCTTAGCGTATCTGTTACTGTAAACTTTTCCTGACATCTTCCGAAAATTTCTCCGTGATATATGGAATTTGGTATTATATATACATATGTAAATTATGTATTGAAGAATACCAAACTAAATTCTATAATCTAATTCATATCAAAAATCATCTCCCTAATTATACAAGATGGATCCCGTATCTAGTTCAAACTCTGACAGCTATTCCGATATGGATATTCACCTAAATTCCGAAGACAGTGTAACCGGAATGGATCAACCAATTAGCCATCATCTATTCTGGATGAATTGGGGATGGGTTCGTAGCCTACTTAATTATTGGAGACAAGAAGAAGGCGATCCCTTTCACCCACCACATTGCCCTCTTGGCGAAGAACCTGAAGCACTTACCGGCGAACCTGTTCGTAATACCATGTTCTCTCTCATCTCCAGAATATCTCGTCATGATCACATACTCTCTCAAATTCTGGATCTTATTCATCCGCTCGTCCGAACCGCCAATCATTCCGGTGTAGTAGAAGAAGTCAACGAGCTTCGCGCTCGGGTAGTGGCTTTGGAGAATATGGTGCAAAGGTTACAAGCACCAGCAGAATCTCCGGCATCAACAGTACCACCGACAACAACACCAACAGTACCATTACCACCACCAACAACATCCGCACCGCAAGCCTCAATATCACAATATGTACCTTGAACATCAACGTCATACGCATCATAGTTACCAAGAAATACCAGCAACAATAACCGATGAAGTATTAACTTATTTCCCCTGAAGAAATTTTATGTATATTTAATATATATGAATTTTGAAATCAAAATAAATATTTTCGTACTAAGCTATTACGTGTGAATCTTAACTGGTAGGTACTACTCTGTTAGTTCATATTAATAATATGCAATGATGTACATCCTTCGTTAACGGCTTAATCATCGATAACTACAATCTCGGTTTTAATTCAATGAATTTCATTTCATAATAAACCAAGTGTATTATTCAATAACATGGTTGATTTTACACTTTCATCTTTGATGCACTCGAAACTTTCTAGAAAACATCATTTGCACCTTGCGAAGTTTGCAAGAATTCCACAAATATCAACACCCTTCACCAAGGAATATCAATAAGAATAAATAATGAAGTATTGATTTCATTAGTGAAATACTCCGCGAAGATTTTGTAATCTCTAATGTTTTAGAGATTATTCATTTCTAATTCAAGTTAAAAATCAAATGAGCTTAATATGATATTAACTCATTAAATCTGTATTACATCTGAAGAAATATGCATACATATATTTTCATAAAGACTGCAATGAAAATTCTTTTGTACAAAATATTAATTGTGAAATCTTTAACGGGTAGGTAATACTCGGGAATATATAAGTTCACAATTAATATGTTACACTGTACATTCTTCAACTTTGATTCAAAAATTATTAACTATGCTCACAGCGATATACAATCGTTTCCATACAAATTCAATTACATATTCTGATATTGACAGAGTAGAATCCAAGTCAAGATTTAACAAGTGACATCATTCTTAGATCTCTACATCTTTAAAAGCTATACTTTGACTTCAAAACGGTGAAAGATCCTTTAGCATTGTTATTACCGAAAATAATCTTGCAATTTCTTTTCAAAGTATCTAGTTTTATCACACTTCCAATCAGTCAACTTCAACTTTTCAGATTAAGCCTTATTGTAACCTTGATATATACGTTTTATTACTAGAGAACCTTTCATGTTCTGCCACATTAGCAGTAAATTTACCAAACAACTTTATTAATCCTTGACCTTTCGAAAAATTCTTATACTCATTGAAACCCTATCATGTACTCATCCACATCTTGTAACAATAATTTCCATACCAACCACCGAGAATTAGCAATCGGTATTTTGAATCTCGCAGCATTTTCTACGACAACAGTTATATATATATATATATATATATATATATATATATATATATATATATATATATATATATATATATATATATATATATATATATATATATATATATATATATATATATATATATATATAACATCTATCTTCTAGACTTACATACTTCGAATGTGAAGTTTCTGAAAAACACCCCAAACTATGAAACTAGTTCTACGAATTTTGGAAAAATGCTGATGAAGCAGCAAAAACTATAAACGACTTTAACAGTCGAAAGTTTGATGATAAAGAGTAGCGTGTTGGAAAAGCACAGAAAAAGAGAAGGTTTGAAACTGGAAAACGGGTTGAGCAAAGTATGAAGGAAGCTGTAGACAAATCACAAGGACGAAATCTACCTTTAAAGAATCCAAATGATTCAGTGTCTGCTGAAACCATTAGTAAGAATCTTACTTCTTATTCTAAACCTTCACAGACAGATTTTCCGCATCATCCTCTGATATTAGAAATTCTAAGATATCATCGTATCTTCCATTATAAATATCCTCCATATTTCTGAAGATATTTTCATAACTATTCTTATCTGAAATCATTTATCTCTTCACGCTATCTGTGTTACATCATAAAAGAAACTATTTTAGTTTCTAATTTCTGAAAATTTCAAAAAATGGATGTTTTTGAAGTAGTGTTGGGAATTGAAGCATAAGTTAGTATAATATAATGACACTTGATCAACGTGATTATATTACAGTAAGTCATGCTGAGTTTCTAATGGAACGTGATAAAGGTTCACAGATCATACCCTCATCATGAACCATGTTACATAACTCTTTCATTCTATTTAATCTCTAAATATATCAAGAAAATACTTTTCTTGATGATTCGGTCTTTTCCAGGTATTCTGGTAATTTGACAAGTCAGATTGTGCCATTACCGTTTCTTTCTTAGAATATTAATTATGTTCATTTCGAAATTCATACCTATGAATTCTGGACCATTATTCGCTTGACTTGAAGTCTGGAAGGAAAAACAAAAGCATGGAGCTCCTAAATATAAGGGAAAATATAAAGCCTGACAACAACACATATATTATAAACCGTTTATATCAATGCGTATAGCAATAAAAAGACACGGGAGAATGAAAAACACTATAACCCCAAGGTAATGGTAGAAGAAAGTAATTTCCTCTGGTGGTAGATGAAAAAGAAGAATGACAGATATGAAAGTTAGGAGTATATCAAGAATCAGAACTGGATGAAGCATTTCACAATCTTTTGAAAGTATGAAATGAGGAAGAAGATATAGGAGTAGTGAAAATAATGAAATGGAAGAGGTCAATTTATAGCAAAATATCGGACGCAGCAATAGAGGCAGATTACGCATTTAATAAAAAAAATCCTAATTTCTGCAAATTCTGAAAAATCAAATCTTATTTAAATTATGAAGATTTTCTATTCCTTAAATTCCTGAAATCAATCGTCACTACATCAAGAGATAAGACGAATCTCTATTCTCCATTTCACTCTATTACGATAACTTCTCACATACGATTCGAGTAATCGGATTGTTTTATCCGTATTATTCAATGGTGATAAAATTCTATTTACCAACTCATATTCGTCATGAAAACATTTTTATTGTCAGCCATGACGACCTCACTCAAATTTCGGGACGAAATTTCTTTAACGGGTAGGTACTGTGACAACCCGAAATTTTTTGACCAAATTTAAACTTAATCTTTGTATGATTAACACTTCCGACACGATAAGCAAAGTCTGTAAAACTGAATCTCAAAATTTTTGAACTACTTTTATATATTTAAATACCCTTCGGTTGTTTTCGATGATTCGCGAACAATTATATGTAAATAGATACATATATACTATAACTTGAAAATGTAACGATGTATTAATTGTTTGATACCGTACATTAAACTTATTGGTTTAAATATCTATTTGAATATATATGATAAGTTGAAATATTTATTATTAAAATTAATTATAAATAACTTCCAATGTGTATTTAAAAAAAAAACTAATTTATGTATATTAAAAAGATATATACATATATATAATTTCAAGTTATTTAGTAAACGATAGTAACATTCATTTATTGATTCGATTGATATTTAGATAAGTTAACTAAAGCGTTTAAGATGAACCAGTAAAACACTAAATTGCTACAGTACCCAAAATGCTACATTGTCTTCGAAAATCACTATTTGCTACAGTGAAATTGACTTTGCTACAGTGAATTGCTACAGTAAAATTTGGCTTTGCTACAGTTTATGTGCTACAGTAAAACACTATTTTAATATATATATATATATATATATATATATATATGTATATATATGTATATGTATATACTACGAGACGATGATTTATAGAAGCAAATAACCAAAACACTTAATTGATTAAAGCTACACTTAGAGTGACATAGTTATCAATGATTAAGTTTATATTTTGACAAAGGTACGAGTCACGAAACGAAAAGTACTAGCTTTCTCAGCGTACGAAAGGGCGTTCGAAAAACCAGAACCGAGACATAAGTCGAGTGACAACGTACGACTTATCGGAACAAAAATTACAAGTCAACTATGCAAGTGAATTTAATATAATATATAATTAATTATATAAATTAAATATATTATATATATAATTAAATAATATGTCGACAAGCAAGAAAACAAACGAAAGTGAGCTATCCAGACGGGCCATGTGATCGCATGGCATTTGCACTGAAAGCCCATGCGATCGCATGGGCATCAGATTCAGCAAACATGTATAAATAGCTCGATCTATTCTGTTTCTTGCCTCATTCTTTTTACTCCGTATTATTTAAATTATTATTATTATTATTATTATTATTATTATTATTATTATTATTATTATTATTATTATTATTATTATTATTATTAATCCTAATATTATTATTTGTAATATTAGTGTTATTATTAGTATTATACATAAAATATTACGACGAGGTCATGAGCGTGTAACTTTCAAAACGAGTTCTCAAACGGGTTAAAGCTAAGGAAATTATGGGTTATTGCCAAGGAGGTTATGGGTAATGTTCGGGGGTATATTTTTGAATCAAAACCTAGTGTTTATCATCTCCGTTACGTCTACGTACTTTCCTACAATATTGAATCTCAATATTAATACGTTGAGATCTACGATTCTTTGATATACTGAGTTTCGGTCACATTACGATGAACAACTGTATGTGCTGCTAAGGTGAGTTTCATTTGCTCCCTTTTTAAATGCTTTTGCAATCTATATTTTTGGGCTGAGAATACATGCACTTTATTTTAAACGCAATGGATACAAGTACATACTAAATTCTACACTGATTTTGAACCGAAAATCCCTTAGCTTTGGTAACTAGTAACTGCCAGTTATAAGAACTGGTGGGCGCGAGTAGTAGTATATGGATCCATAGGGTTTGATATCCCCGTCCGAGCTAGAGCACTAGCCTTTTAACGGACGTATGCTATTTGAGAAGCGTACACGTTGGTTTGCGTGTATTATTAAGATGATTATACAAAGGGTACAAATTATATATACGTTAAGTTTAGTTACCAGGGTGCTCAATTTTGTAGAATATTTTGATAAACGTTTCTGGATGAAACAACTGAAATCTTGTGATCCACCTTTATATACAGATTATGCGCAACATTAAAACTATGAACTCACCAACCTTTGTTGACACTTGTTAGCATGTTTATTCTCAGGTTTCCTATAAGTCTTCCGCTGTTTGCTTAGATGTTAAACAAGCTATGTTCATGGAGTCTTACATGACATATTTTTCAAGGAGACGTTGCATTCACCAAATCATCACCATCTATCTTATTTTGATTGCATTGTCAACGGAAATACTGTTGTAAACTATTATTTATGGTGATTGTCTATATGTAGAAATCATCAGATGTCGAAAACCTTTGATTTAAATATTCATTTATGGTGTGCCTTTTCAAAAGAATGCAATGTTTACAAAATGTATCATATAGATGTCAAATACCTCGCAATGAAATCAATGAATGACGTGTTCGTCCATATGGATTTGGAGCGATCGTCACACCTAACAAGATATAACTAGGTTTTACAAAGAACATCTTAAAAACTGAATCTATGTCGTCGGAGTGCAACCGGGGGATGTTTTGGGTTGGATAATTAAAAACCATCTTGAACTTTGAATTGGAAGTTCATGTTCTGGAAAAATGATATTTCTTATGAATATGTTAACACATAAAAATTTCATGGTTTAACTCAAAGTGTAAGTATTTTTAGAAAAATGATCATTAAATGTTGTTTTTATGATGGAAAATGATCACTTTCATAAGTTTCACCAAAGTTTGACCTATAACCTATGATTTCGAATAAAAACTAAGGTATTTTCAGTTCATATTCTTAAAATTTGACTTGATCCAAGGAAGTGGCAAGTTGAACCAACAAAAACGGAGTTGTAATGAAGAAACTACGACTAAAACAAGATTGGGTATCCGAAGCTAGTTTAGCTACGAAAATATTTGGAGAAAAAGTAAATTAATCATATCTTTTCTAATTAATATGATATATTATATATAATTACTTATGATTTGATTTTATATATTTCAGGACCACCCGTAAACAACACGA
The DNA here is from genome assembly GCF_046630445.1 of Rutidosis leptorrhynchoides. Classification (NCBI taxonomy): domain Eukaryota; kingdom Viridiplantae; phylum Streptophyta; class Magnoliopsida; order Asterales; family Asteraceae; genus Rutidosis; species Rutidosis leptorrhynchoides. The sequence continues at coordinate 373,275,083 of NC_092333.1, read as the reverse complement.
GAAGATTAATCATAAGACCTCATGATTGTACGCAACACGTCATTTGACAACACGGTACTTTATTTACGCAACACGTCATTTGACAACATGGTACCATGGGTCGAGATTAATTCTGATCAATACGAATATGATGGGGTCTTTATTTATTTTATTTAAGCAACTAATTGTGGACCACTAACATCGGACTGCTAACTACGGACTAAGAAAATATTAAAAGTATTAAAAGTATATATATATATGTAACGATTACTTAAAAAGAAAATATGTTGATATATTATATATATGGTTAGGTTCGTGATATCTATCGGAGACCAAGTCGAATTAAATACCTTCAAGGCAAAAGTGAGTTTCATTTTCTCCCTTTTTAATTGCTTTTGCAATATATATTTTTGGGCTGAGAATACATGCGCTGCTTTTATAAATGTTTACAAAATAGACACAAGTACTTAAAAATATATTCTACGTTGAGTTGTACCACTGGCATATTTCTCTGTAGCTTGGTAACTACTATTTACATGGGTATTGTAAACGCGAATCCTGTTGATAGATCTATCAGGCCTGACAACCCCAACCGGACTGGACGACTAGTATTCAACGGTTGCACAGTACTTCGTTTTGGTGACTACACTTGGTACGGTGTAGTGAGATTTCATAATAAAGGGAATATGCGACGTTGATTAAATGTTAAGTATGGTTACCAAGTGCTCAACCACTTAGAATGCTTTACATACACTTGCGAGTGTATTATGTTTATGATTATGAAATCTTGTGGTCTATTAACATATTGAAATGATTGTTATGATAAACCTATGAACTCACCAACCTTTTGGTTGACATTTTAAAGCATGTTTATTCTCAGGTACGAATTAAGTCTTCCGCTGTGCATTTGCTCAATATAAGGACATTACTTGGAGCCGATCATCGCAATGGGACCAAATGTTGATGACTTCGTCCAGGTGAAATAGGACGGGTCCTTTCATTATCAGTGTAAAAAACAACAGCAGCGAAAACACCCACCTTGCAAATTTTGTTAACCGATACATTGTTTTTAATCAAGAAAGCTTGAGTTTTAAGCTCGGCCAAAGGATTTGAATCAACAATCAAAACACCTAAATCCAGTTGATCAGAAACACTTAGATTAATATTCAACTTACACCGCATTTTGACCGGCAAATAAATGCGACGTCCATCAAAACATGAACGATTCACCGTGTTGGCGCGTCGAATTGGCTATCCCACAAAAATTGGATGTCCAAAAATTCGTGACCAGTTCATACTATCAACAACCTCTTTAGCAATCGTCTGATCGGAATATGAAACAAAACAATAACTAAGGCTGGCCCAGAATTTGATCTCTCCCGAAAGTGGATTCGATCATGTGTCTAGATATAGATTTATCAAGCCTCCCAATAAAGATGAAGCATCCATCATCATCAGAACCGCTGTTCCGTTGAGTCTCTGGACACCGAGTGTGACCGAAGGTAACTCAGACAAAGGAGAGATAAAACGAGATCTATTGTCGTCTGTGAAAGGATAAGCAGGTTTCAGAGTTGAAGTCTCCTGCTGCCGGACGGTTGAACTAAAGAAACCATCGGTGCCTGAGATGAAATTAAGGGTTTTTGAGAGTATTGGGGGTGAAGGAATTGGGAGAAAAAAAATGGATTGGAAGGTGTGGATTTGAGTGAAGTCATATTTAGAAGGGTGGTTGAGGGTGAGTAAATGAAGAACATGGAGAAGGGTGGTTGGTCAAGTTTTATTCATAAGCTCAAAGTCATTATGTGGGCTTCTACTTTTACATTATCTTATAGACTTCAATTCTATGTATGGTATGGGATATCAATCCGTGTTTACTTAGTCTTTCGGCCTAGGTGAATTGGTTTCATTATTTTAGCTTTTTAGTTTGCCGAATGTCTATGCTTTTTGTAACCTTGCTTAAAGGACTCGTTATATTTTTTATGAAGATTTCTATATCTATTTATTTTCTTTGTTTGTTCACACACACACACAAAACAAAACAAAAAAAACAAAAAAAAAAAAAACAAAAAAACGATATTTAATAGTTATTTGTTATAAACGTATATATTAAGGACTGGTCAAGCTTTCAATTGCTGGCTCACCAAAATCTAGTACTGGTCAATATATACATGTGACATATGGTCAAGCCTAAATTCGCTGGCATACCAAAATTCTAGTAATGGTCACTGTATACACATGACATACGTTTTTCATACAAATTACTTTTAAAATAATAATGTTCATGTTAAGTTATCTATAAGTTTTGCGATTCTGAATCGTCCATGTACTCATTTATTGATTGATAAGTTAACAAAGAAAAGTTAATCCGAATGAATATGTAGTTGTTGCATACTGGTTGAGTGGCAGAATCAATGTATAAAAGCAGAAAATCACACTTATATTATTAGTTAACCTGTTTGTTACAATAATTCAATACCAGTTATAGGTCTCTTCTTTAACTTCTAGTATTCTTTTCTACCCCAAAAATGTCTTAAACTATAGTCTAATAGAGCTGCAATAGAGCTGCATACTCAATCAAACTATATATCATGCTTGAAGCACGAAAAGTAGGAATATAAGCAAATATATATGATAAAAGAGAGTGAGGCGCATGCAGGTGTTTAGGACATATTTGGAAGTTTCTTGTGGTGTTGTTTGTCTGGACCTCCGGGTGCCAATTGGTCTGTCCCAGCCATTGATCGCCGATAACCATACTTTTTCATCTTAGATAAATCATATCCCAATTTACGTAAGATGTCTCTGCTGTTCAATCTCTTAAGACCATGATCACTTGTTACTTCAGAGTGACTCACATGTGCAAAGAGAAGTAAAATTGTTACTATTGAGAAATGAAGAAAAGTTGATTTTGTCATTTGTAAACTTTAGTGATTATTAAATTAAGTTCCCACAAGAAGTTCTAAAGAAGATATGGGCAAATGGTGTATACACATCCTGAACCTTGAGTTTAAATACTTGTTTGAGATGTAAAGGATCCCATAGAAAGTGACGTAGATTGACAGCGAGGTTGTTTATATCCTCCTCACGTGGGATCTTTACTGATGAGAAAACGACCATAAAAGCAAAGATGACGATAAAAGCAAAGATGGTTTACCTGTTTGATAACAACAAAGGTGTTTCTTCTGTTTCCAAGTCTAGTTTGGTTGAAAGATTGGATGCTTTAAAAAAGGCAAAGTTGAAAGGAAAGGATGTTGTCAAAGAAGGTCGAGGTGAAGGGTCCCACAAAAAGGAGTCAAGATTTAAGGCGAAAGGGGTTACGGGTTCGAGTTCTCTTAAGCTTAAAGACTAAATGATGACTTGGTGTGTTATGAGGTAATTCAAAAATTGTTCATGGAAGGAAATGAGGCTAGCTCTTCGGGTTTTGTTTCAACGGGTTTAGACATTAACAAAGAGGATGACTTGTGTGGTCGTGATGTGGATAAGAAGGTTGGTTTTTTTGAGGAGCTTGAGATGGAAGATTCGCTTCCTACGTTTGTTCCGGGCATTATGATAGGATGTGGGTCGACTAATGTTTCCACCTATGAGATTTAAAAATTGAAAGGGGAAGGTTTTTAATCGTTGGAAAGTGGATGGAGTGGTTGTTATACCGATTGTAAAAACTCGGAAAGTAAAGGGGTTGGAAGGAAACTTGCGAACGGCTATGTATTTTTTGTGTTGCTCGTCTTTGATTAGTTATATTTGGTCTTTTATTTTGGTTACATTATGAGTTTGTAGTTTGGGTTGGTTTTGTAGTTATGTAGCTAAAGGCTTGGGTTTAATGAGCGTTCGCTATTTGTTTAGTGTTAGGGATTGTTTTATGCTATTGAGCCTTGTAGCGTTTGCGTGTACGATGATTTTGTTTGTCTTTTTTCATCTATTGATGAAAAAACTAAGTTTAATGTTATCAATATTTTTGCCAAAAAAAAAAAAAAAAAAAAAATTAATAATAACATCAAAGGATAGGAAGGGAAAGTAGTGAAATGTTTCCACTGCAAGAAAAAATGGTTGTAGTGACAAAGATTATTCACACTAACCACATAGAACATAGTCTACCACAAAACACTATTAGAGATCAAAATATTAAAATTAGTTACTATAATGACCTTTTGTTATAATGATCATTTGTTAGTTGAATATTTTATCGTATAGTGACAAAAAGTTTGTTACAAAATTTTAATAATAATTAGATAGCATTATTAGTAATAATTAAATAATAAGTCGTTACTGAAAAAATGAGGCAAATGATCATTTTATTGTTTGCATCCCTTTATAGGAGAAAAAAATATCATGTCTGAACATGTAACATTACATCACCAGGAGTGATCGAAATTTTTTGGCCTTTTCTTAATTCGACAGCAAGATCCGACGGTCATCGACTCCCTGTTGGCAATGCTCCTGCTTCGAGCTCCTGTGTCAGAATTCAAAGTCGTCTGCAAGACTTTGAGATCTCAACGTTTGGAAGTAGTAATATTCAATGTATATATATTCGTTGGAGACTAATTCTTCTTTTTTGTTTCTTTTGCAGGTAACATTCGATTTAAGGAAGGTGTTCCGTAGAAAGGAGACATAGGTTGGAAGTAGGGCCAAATTTAAATTGGGTTTAATAATTATTTGTTATTTTGGGTCAAAAGTTATAAGTAATGAGCTAAAAAAATTGGTTATTTTAGTTTATATATTGTTATTATATAAAATAAAATAAATTATAATAATAAAAGCATTTAAACTAATAAATAAAAGTATTAAAAATAATTAAATTATAACATTGACAAGATAGAGTAATGAGAAATGTTAATGCACCCACGTTTGAAATTCCGGCTAAATTCAATTCTCAAACGGTGGATGATGAAACATCAAAGTGCATGCGTACTAGAGCAGAATTCAAATTCAAATCTGACAATAATGATGCTCCAAATGTCAAGAAAGATTGTAACGATTCGCATGGGAAAGATGATGAAAAAAACGTCGGAATACAGGTCCCAATGTTTGCAAGGGGCCCCACCCACTCAATGACGTGTGCCCTTCAAGAAGATATAACGACAAATAGCAGTTACAACAATGATGGGTTTAGGTTGGATAGTGATCCACTAAACGCTAAAACCAACTGAAACATGCAGAACATTCTAAATTTTCCCTTGTTTGATCTCATCATTACCTAGCCCAACCCACTTCCTCTATCCTCACCTACCCCGCCTCCAAGCCCAAATCATCCTTCCGGCCCAAATCAAAATAGCCTAAGAGTTAATACCGTGACGACTCGGAAAATTTCGACTAATTTTAAATCAAACTCTCGATACGATTTAATATTTTTGACACGATAAGAAAAGTCTGTTAGGTTGAGTCTCTAAATTTTTGAACTGTTTTCATATATGCAATTGACCTTCGACAATTTCCGACGATTCACGAACAACTATTTGTATATAGATACATGTAAATTGTTATATTATTAGTAGATATTATTACCACTATCATTTCTAGCATGATTATTATTATTTTTATTACCGTTATCATTAAAAATCATTATTATTATTATTGTTATTATTATTGTTATTATTAGAAAATAATGCAATTTATTATTATTATCATTAATAATATTATTATAATTTTTATAACATTTATTATCATTATTATTTATGATTATTATTAATATAATAATAATAATAATAATAATTATTATTATTATTATTATTATTATTATTATTATTATTATTATTATTATTATTATTATTATTATATTTATTAATTATTAATATTAAATATTATATATTAAGCATATAGAACAATCTTAACTATCACCACCTCTTGCTAATCTGCTCAAAACAAACCAAACACTTACATGCTTCTGCTACTGTTCTGTTTAATAATCGTGAAACCCATCACCATTCACATATTAAACACACTTACAAACACACACGTACGAATACAATCTTAACTATCACCACCTCTTGCTAATCTGCTCAAAACAAACCAAACACTTTCACCTTCATCAAGAACCGTCGACCACCACTACTCACGACCACCATCAAACACCAACCCACCACCACTTTTCTTTTCTCTCTCTTCTCGCTCTCCCTTCGTTGAAACCTCAAACCATCATTGATCACCACCACTGCAAACAACAAACAAAACGCCATCGTATTTACAAGCTAATTTCGAATTGTACTACAGCTTGTTAATTAAACGATCGTGTTCACAATTTTTTAAAATGAAGAAGATGAGAGAGGAAGACGATGAACTGTATTATGATCATAAGGAGGATATTGAATGATGTTACGACCCTAACGACCGTTCGAATGATAATCGCATCAAACCCTATTCTTCCTATCTATACAATCACGTAAACCATCACCTTCATCGAACCACCTGCAAACACCCACTAACCATTATATTTCACACCTACTATTTGCTTCTGTATTACTTCCTGTTCGCTACTATGTCTACTGTTTTCTGTTACAGCTAACAGCTGGTGCAACTTCCATTTTCTTCTACAGCCGTTGCAACAACCATTAATGAGACCCAACTCATTGCAAACCCAATCGTTTCTGTTAATTGTTTTCTGTTCGGGTTCGATTTGACTCACTCAACCGACCATCAACACGCTACTACCATGCTGCTCCTACTGCAGCTATTTTTCTGTTTTCCCGTTTAAGTCGAAACACCACCACCAACGAAAGTTTTGCAGCCACCAAACACCTTCATCGTATATTATGTTGCTACTGCTACGATGAATTTCTATTTGCAACCACATCACAGCTTACTCCTGATCGAATAATTTTGTTTCCTGTTTCTGTTTAAATGGCAGCCATAGCTGCGTTGTTTTTTTTTTCCTGCTCGAACAAACACTGCCATCATAAGGTTATTAGTTCTTTGTTGTGGCCAACACCCATTAACCAAATACCCCACTTTTGTCTCCCGCTTAATTCATGAAAATTGACTAATTATATAAAAAGGTTGATTACGCATTTTTTTTGTTTCGGTACCTACTCCAATCGAAACGTACCAGACCCCAAACCCACAATTCACTTATGTATCGGGCTAACTTGGACTCCTTTTGTTATTTGGGCTGAGAGTTTCCTTTTGTAGTTGGGTTACTACGGCCCATTAAGCTTTAGTGGACTTTGATTTATACTAGTGATAATGTTAAATGATGATTAGCAACTGAGATGAGGTTAATGACGAGCTATGATACAACAATGATGATGATACAATAATCATATTATTATGATTATGATAATAATACGCGTGTGACGATGATCATGATGGTGGGAATGATAACGATGAAAATAAAATGTTATAATGATACTCGTTAATAATGATTAGATGGTGTGGGTGAAAATAGGATCGAAATGATACGCGATACTTTAGTGATGATGATACGATTAAGATAATGACGATGATCGTATGATATGATAATGATGGTGATTGTATGATGATGTTCGATGGCGATAACGATGACCATATACGATGACGAATAGGAGGGTATAACTCTTATTATCCTTAATAATATAATTACTATTATTGTTATTATTAATATTATTTTTATCATTAGATTATTAATGTGAATATTAATATTATTATTAATATTATTACTAGAAAATAATATTATGACTATATTATAAAAGAAGTGATTAACATTAGGAAATAATAAGATGAATAAGATTATGGTTATGACCATGAATCTAGTTAAGGTAATTACAATCGAGAAGTATAATTATAAGTGCGTGAATGATTAAGATAATAAAAATATATAGTTATGAGTATGATTATAATTAAGTCATGATTGAATAAAAATTATCATTTTTATTAAAAATTATTATTTTTGTTAAAAGTATTATCATCATTATTATTTCTATTATTATTATTATTATTATTATTATTATTATTATTATTATTATTATTATTATTATTATTATTATTATTACCATTAAACATGATTTTATTATTACTATTATTATTATTATTATTATTATTATTATTATTATTATTATTATTATTATTATTATTATTATTATATTAGTATTATCATTAAGGTTATTATTAGTATTATCATTCTGATTGAAACTATCATTATTATTATTATCATTATTATTATTTTCATGACAAATAAATATTATGTATATAAAAATATTCTTATATTAATACTACATATTGTAGTGACCCGAACTTTTCCATGTTTATATATATTAATTGAGATTGATATTTACATGATTAAATGTTTCCAACATGTTAAGCAATCAAACTTGTTAAGACTTGATTAATTGAAATATGTTTCATATAGACAATTGACCACCCAAGTTGACCGGCGATTCACGAACGTTAAAACTTGTAAAAACGACATGACAATATATATATGGATATACATATGGTTAACATGAGATTATGATAAGTAAGTATCTCCATAAGTATATTAACAATGAGTTATATACATATAAACAAGACTACTAACTTAGGGATTTCGAAACGAGACATATATGTAACGATTATCGTTGTAACGACATTTAAATGTATATATATCATATTAAGATATATTAATATATCATAATATCATGATAATATAATAATTTAACATCTCATTAGATATAATAAACAATGGGTTAACAACATTAATTGAGATCGTTAACTTAAAGGTTTCAAAACAACACTTACATGTAACGACTAACGATGACTTAACGACTCAGTTAAAATGTATATACATGTAGTGTATTTAGATGTATTAAAATACTTTTGGAAGACTTCAAGACATATATCAAAACACTCATACTTAACAAAAATGGTTACAGTTACTTTCCCATTCTTTTCTTTCATCAAGAATTCTAGTCGTATTCTTACCCGTATTATACACAACTTCAAAACGTACTTACTATGGGTATATACCAATAGGAACTAGCATGGGATTCCACTCTTGATTATGTCATGTATGACTAATCAATTTTAACTTCTACCATGAGCTAGTCAACTAACTAGAACTCCTTTTAACCCCACTCACCACTCACCAATTACCACTCATCATTCACTCCATTTCACTTCCAATTCTCTTTCTAATTCTCTCTCAACACACACACACACTATTATGAACGTATTTTTCCAGTAGTTAATCATCATCTTCATCAAAAATCACTTCAAGAATCAAGCTATAATCGTCATAGGAAGAACACTTCAAGAACACTTCAAAAATCCCTTCAAGTTTACTAATTTACTTCCAAGCTTTCTAATCCATTCCAAGTAATCATCTAAGATCAAGAAACCTTTGTTATATACAGTAGGTTATCTTTCTTATTCAAGGTAATATTCATATTCAAACTTTGATTCAATTTCTATAACTATAAACTATCTTAATTCGAGTAAAAATCTTACTTGAACTTGTTTTTGTGTCATGATCCTACTTCAAGAACTTTCAAGCCATCCAAGATCCTTTGAAGCTAGATCATTTCTTGTCACTTCCAGTAGGTTTACCTATTAAACTTGAGGTAGTAATGATGTTCATAACATCATTCGATTCATATATATAAAACTATCTTATTCGAAGGTTTAAACTCGTAATCACTAGAACATAGTTTAGTTGATTCTAAACTTGTTCGCAAACAAAAGTTAATCCTTCTAACTTGACTTTTAAAATTAACTAAACACATGTTCTATATCTATATGATATGCTAACTTAATGATTTAAAACCTGGAAACACGAAAAACACCGTAAAATCGGATTTACGCCGTCGTAGTAACACCGCGGGCTGTTTTGGGTTAGTTAATTAAAAACTATGATAAACTTTGATTTAAAAGTTGTTATTCTGAGAAAATGATTTTTATTATGAACATGAAACTATATCCAAAAATTATGGTTAAACTCAAAGTGGAAGTATGTTTTCTAAAATGGTCATCTAGACGTCGTTCTTTCGACTGAAATGACTACCTTTACAAAAACGACTTGTAACTTATTTTTCCGACTATAAACCTATACTTTTTCTATTTAGATTCATAAAATAGAGTTCAATATGAAACCATAGCAATTTGATTCACTCAAAACGGATTTAAAATGAAGAAGTTATGGGTAAAACAAGATTGGATAATTTTTCTCATTTTAGCTACGTGAAAATTGGTAACAAATCTATTCCAACCATAACTTAATCAACTTGTATTGTATATTATGTAATCTTGAGATACCATAGACACGTATACAATTTTTCGACCTATCATGTCGACACATCTATATATATTTCGGAACAACCATAGACACTCTATATGTGAATGTTGGAGTTAGCTATACAGGGTTGAGGTTGATTCTAAAATATATATAGTTTGAGTTATGATCAATACAGAGATACGTATACACTGGGTCGTGGATTGATTCAAGATAATATTTATCGATTTATTTCTGTACATCTAACTGTGGACAACTAGTTGTAGGTTACTAACGAGGACAGCTGACTTAATAAACTTAAAACATCAAAATATATTAAAAGTGTTGTAAATATATTTTGAACATACTTTAATATATATGTATATATTGTTATAGGTTCGTGAATCAACAGTGGCCAAGTCTTACTTCTCGACGAAGTAAAAAATCTGTGAAAGTGAGTTATAGTCCCACTTTTAAAATCTAATATTTTTGGGATGAGAATACATGCAGGTTTTATAAATGATTTACAAAATAGACACAAGTACGTGAAACTACATTCTATGGTTGAATTATCGAAATCGAATATGCCCATTTTTATTAAGTCTGGTAATCTAAGAATTAGGGAACAGACACCCTAATTGACGCGAATCCTAAAGATAGATCTATTGGGCCTAACAAACCCCATCCAAAGTACCGGATGCTTTAGTACTTCGAAATTTATATCATATCCGAAGGGTGTCCCGGAATGATGGGGATATTCTTATATATGCATCTTGTTAATGTCGGTTACCAGGTGTTCACCATATAAATGATTTTTATCTCTATGTATGGGATGTGTATTGAAATATGAAATCTTGTGGTCTATTATTACGATTTGATATATATAGGTTAAACCTATAACTCACCAACATTTTTGTTGACGTTTAAAGCATGTTTATTCTCAGGTGAATATTAAGAGCTTCCGCTGTTGCATACTAAAATAAAGACAAGATTTGGAGTCCATGTTTGTATGATATTGTGTAAAAACTGCATTCAAGAAACTGATTTCGATGTAACATATTTGTATTGTAAACCATTATGTAATGGTCGTGTGTAAACAGGATATTTTAGATTATCATTATTTGATAATCTACGTAAAGCTTTTTAAACCTTTATTTATGAAATAAAGGTTATGGTTTGTTTTAAAAATGAATGCAGTCTTTGAAAAATGTCTCATATAGAGGTCAAAACCTCGCAACGAAATCAATTAATATGGAACGTTTTTAATCAATAAGAACGGGACATTTCAGTTGGTATCCGAGCGTTGGTCTTAGAGAACCAGAATTTTGCATTAGTGTATCTTATTGAGTTTGTTAGGATGCATTAGTGAGTCTGGACTTCGACCGTGTTTACTTGAAAAATGATTGCTTAACAAATTTTGTTGGAAACTATATATTTTTAACATGTGAATATTATGTGATATATTAATCTCTTAACGCGTTTGATATTATGTGATAGATGTCTACCTCTAGAACAAGTCCCATTGACTCACCTAATAATAATGAAGAGTCAAATGTAAATTGGAATGATTCGTGGACTGATTCACAAGTTCCCGAAGAGGAACCGGAAGAAGAGTCGGAACCAGAAGAAGAATCGGAACCGGAAGAAGAATCGGAACCGGATGAAGAAATAGAACCGGTGGGGGAAATAATAAAATGGTTAAGTAAAAGAAAATCTTCAACCAACCGACCAAGGTTAATTATGGTCAATGGTGTTTCCGCTAAGGAAGCAAAATATTGGGAGGATTACCAATTCTCCGATGAATCAGATTCTGACGATAATTCCGATGATGTTATAGAAATTACCCCAACTGAATTTAAAAAGGCAAAAGAAAATAATAAGGGAAAGGGCATAAAAATAGAGAAATCTAATTCCAACCCCGATGAACTTTATATGTATCGTCAACCCCCGAAGTCCTTAAGTTGTAACAATGACCCGGGAACCTCTAAACCACCAGGTTTTTCTAAACCAATGTGGAAAACGACGGCTCGTATTAGGGGAACATCATATATCCCTAGAAACTTGGCAAAACGAACCAAAACCGAAGAAGAAGAAACAAGCGAGTCGGAATAAGATAGTTGTATTCGTGTGGTGTAATATATGTAATATAGTGTGCTTATGCTTTATGATATATGTAAAAATTGCTTGTATTAATAAGTATTTTTTTTATGAATCTAACTCTTGTCTATTTTACAGTATAAAAACACAAAATGGATAGACAACCCAATATTTTAAGAGACCTACCCGGAGACATGATTGATGAAATCTTGTCTAAAGTCGGTCAGAATTCTTCGGCACAACTATTTAAGGCGAGATCAGTTTGTAAGACATTCGAAGAACGTTCCAAGAATGCCTTGGTTTATAAAAGGCTTTCGTTCGAAAGATGGGGGATATCACATTGGGAAATCCATAAGTTACGATGTGTTTACTTTGACGCATATATTGCGGGGAACCCAAATGCTATTTTACGCAATGGGTTAAGAAATTATTTTGACTCAATATATCCGAATATTGGACTTCGTGATTTAGAAAAAGCGGCTAACATGCAACATAAAGAAGCATGTTATGCTTACGGATTAGTAATGTTCGCTTCTCACCAAAGTGAGAACAAGAACATCGGCCTACAACTATTAAACAAAACGTTCCCACAAGTGACGGAGTCGGTAATTGGGGTAAGAAATGAAGTTTTTAGATTGTTACGGGACTGTTGGACATTACGTAACCCTCGTCCCTTTGACGACGTTACAACACGCTGTCTTATCAACGGCCATAACGGTTATGTTCCACAAGACCAAGGATGGGAAGTAATCCTAGTAAAACCAGAATGCATGACTTGTTTCTGGACGTATGAATTACGTGTCTTTATTGCCTTTGCTGAACGACTTGTGTACTAGCTAGAATTATCTTCACAACCATCTTGTATCAAATTTATTGTGTGCTATATTTCATGCTATATGTAAAATAAGCGGTATTGTAAGTTTGTAAAATATTGTGTAAAAGTTTGAACGCGAAATATTATTATAATCAGTTTTTCATATAGAATTGTAGTAGTTGAATTGTATATTAGCTACTAAGTATGAACTTAACGGGTAGGTACTACCCGAATTTAAACTTATAAAACGCTAATATGAAGAAAAAGCTTTTATAAATGAGTTCATATTATGCTACGAAATACTATTAACTACTCTTAATATTCTGTATGATTAACTTGTTCCATTTGACTATTTTGAAGGAAATGGCACCGACTACTCGACACACCGTGAATATGAATGAAGAGGAATTCCGTACTTTTCTAGCTTCAAACATAGCCGCAGTACAGGCTGCGCTACATACCAACAATAACCTTGGATCTAGCAGTACATGAAATCGTGTAGGATGCACCTACAAAGAATTCACTGCCTGCAAACCTTTGGAATTTGATGGAACCGAAGGACCGATCGGATTGAAACGGTGGACCGAGAAGGTCGAATCGGTGTTTGCCATAAGTAAGTGTACTGAAGAGGACAAAGTAAAGTACGCTACGCATACCTTCACAGGTTCTGCGTTAACATGGTGGAATACCTATCTAGAGCAAGTGGGACAAGACGATGCGTACGCACTACCGTGGTCAGCATTCAAGCACTTGATGAACGAGAAGTACCGTCCCAGAACCGAGGTCAATAAGCTCAAGACAGAACTTAGAGGGTTACGAACCCAAGGATTTGATATTACCACATACGAAAGACGATTCACAGAATTATGCCTATTGTGTCCGGGAGCATTCAAAGATGAGGAAGAGAAGATCGACGCGTTTGTGAAAGGATTACCGGAAAGAATCCAAGAAGATATAAGTTCACACGAGCCCGCCTCCATACAACAGGCATGTAGAATGGCTCACAAACTAGTGAACCAGATTGAAGAAAGAATTAAAGAACAGACTGCTGAAGAGGCCAATGTGAAGCAAGTCAAAAGAAAGTGGGAGGAAAACGGTGATAAGAATCACCAATACAACAACAACAGCAATTACAACAATAATCGCAACAATTATCCCAACAATCGTAACATCAATCGCAACTACAACAAACGGCCCAACAACAACAACAACAACAACAACAACAACAACAACAACATCAACTACAACAATTACCTCAACAACAATAATAACCGCAACAACAACAACAACAACAACCAGAAGCAGCTATGCCAAAGGTGTGAAAAGTATCACTCGGGGTTCTGCACCAAATTTTGCAACAAGTGTAAAAGAAATGGTCATAGCGCGGCGAAGTGTGAGGTCTACGGACCAGGGGTTAATAGAACGAAAGGAACAAATGGTGTCGGAACGAGTAATGGCGGAGCAAGTAGTGTCGGAGCAAGTTATGCCAATGTAGTTTGTTATAAATGTGGAAAACTGGGCCACATTATTAGAAATTGCCCGAACCAGGAGAACACGAATGGACAAGGCCGCGGAAGAGTTTTCAATATTAATGCGGCAGAGGTACAGGAAGACCCGGAGCTTGTTACGGGTACGTTTCTTATTGACAATAAATCTGCTTACGTTTTATTTGATTCGGGTGCGGATAGAAGCTATATGAGTAGAGATTTTTGTGCTAAATTAAGTTGTCCATTGACGCCTTTAGATAGTAAATTTTTACTCGAATTAGCAAATGGTAAATTAATTTCAGCAGATAATATATGTCAGAATCGAGAAATTAAACTGGTTAGCGAAACATATAAGATTGATTTGATACCAGTAGAGTTAGGGAGTTTTGATGTGATAATCGGTATGGACTGGTTGAAAGAAGTGAAAGCAGAGATCGTTTGTTACAAAAATGCAATTCGCATTATACGAGAGAAAGGAAAACCCTTAATGGTGTACGGAGAAAAAGGCAACACGAAGCTACATCTTATTAGTAATTTGAAGGCACAAAAACTAATAAGAAAAGGTTGCTATGCTGTTCTAGCACACGTCGAGAAAGTACAAACTGAAGAAAAGAGCATCAATGATGTTCTCGTCGCAAAAGAATTTCCCGATGTATTTCCGAAAGAATTACCGGGATTACCCCCACATCGATCCGTTGAATTTCAAATAGATCTTGTACCAGGAGCTGCACCAATAGCTCGTGCTCCTTACAGACTTGCACCCAGCGAGATGAAAGAACTGCAAAGCCAATTACAAGAACTTTTAGAGCATGGTTTCATTCGACCAAGCACATCACCGTGGGGAGCTCTTGTTTTGTTTGTCAAGAAGAAAGATGGTACATTCAGGTTGTGTATCGACTACCGAGAGTTGAACAAACTTACCATCAAGAACCGCTACCCACTACCGAGAATCGACGACTTATTTGATCAACTACAAGGCTCGTCTGTTTATTCAAAGATTGACTTACGTTCCGGGTATCATCAAATGCGGGTGAAAGAAGATGATATTCCAAAGACTGCTTTCAGAACACGTTATGGTCATTACGAGTTTATGGTCATGCCATTTAGTTTAACTAATGCACCAGCTGTGTTCATGGACCTTATGAACCGAGTGTGTGGACCATACCTTGACAAGTTTGTCATTGTTTTCATTGATGACATACTTATTTACTCAAAGAATGACCAAGAACACGGTGAACATTTGAGAAAGGTGTTAGAAGTATTGAGGAAGGAAGAATTGTACGCTAAATTTTCAAAGTGTGCATTTTGGTTATAAGAAGTTCAATTCCTCGGTCACATAGTGAACAAAAAAAGGTATTAAGGTGGATCCGGCAAAGATAGAAACTGTTGAAAAGAGGGAAACCCCGAAAACTCCGAAACACATACGCCAGTTTTTAGGACTAGCTGGTTACTACAGAAGGTTCATCCAAGACTTTTCCAGAATAGCAAAACCCTTGACTGCATTAACGCATAAAGGGAAGAAATTTGAATGGAAGGATGAACAAGAGAAAGCGTTTCAGTTATTGAAGAAAAAGCTAACTACGGCACCTATATTGTCATTGCCTGAAGGGAATGATGATTTTGTGATTTATTGTGACGCATCAAAGCAAGGTCTCGATTGTGTATTAATGCAACGAACGAAGGTGATTGCTTATGCGTCTAGACAATTGAAGATTCATGAGCAAAATTATACGATGAATGATTTGGAATTAGGCGCGGTTGTTTTTGCATTAAAGACTTGGAGGCACTACTTATATGGGGTCAAAAGTATTATATATACCGACCACAAAAGTCTTCAACACATATTTAATCAGAAACAACTGAATATGAGGCAGCGTAGGTGGATTGAATTGTTGAATGATTACGACTTTGAGATTCGTTACCACCCGGGGAAGGCAAATGTGGTAGCCGATGCCTTGAGCAGGAAGGACAGAGAACCCATTCGAGTAAAATCTATGAATATAATGATTCATAATAACCTTACTACTCAAATAAAGGAGGCGCAACAAGGAGTTTTAAAAGAAGGAAATTTAAAGGATGAAATACCCAAAGGATCGGAGCAGCATCTTAATATTCGGGAAGACGGAACCCGGTATAGGGCTGAAAGGATTTGGGTACCAAAATTTGGAGATATGAGAGAAATGGTACTTAGAGAAACTCATAAAACCAGATACTCAATACATCCTGGAACGGGGAAGATGTACAAGGATCTCAAGAAATATTTTTGGTGGCCGGGTATGAAAGCCGATGTTGCTAAATACGTAGGAGAATGTTTGACGTGTTCTAAGTTCAAAGCTGAGCATCAGAAACCATCAGGTCTACTTCAACAACCTGAAATCCCAGAATGGAAATGGGAAAACATTACCATGGATTTCATCACTAAATTGCCAAGGACTACAAGTGGTTTTGATACTATTTGGGTAATAGTTGATCGTCTCACCAAATCAGCACACTTCCTGCCAATAAGAGAAGATGACAAGATGGAGAAGTTAGCACGACTGTATTTGAAGGAAGTCGTCTCCAGACATGGAATACCAATCTCTATTATCTCTGATAGGGATGGCAGATTTATTTCAAGATTCTGGCAGACATTACAGCAAGCATTAGGAACTCGTCTAGACATGAGTACTGCCTATCATCCACAAACTGATGGGCAGAGCGAAAGGATGATACAAACGCTTGAAGACATGCTACGAGCATGTGTTATTGATTTCGGAAACAGTTGGGATCGACATCTACCGTTAGCAGAATTTTCCTACAACAACAGCTACCATTCAAGCATTGAGATGGCGCCGTTTGAAGCACTTTATGGTAGAAAGTGCATGTCTCCGATTTGTTGGAGTGAAGTGGGGGATAGACAGATTACGGGTCCGGAGATTACAAGAAACTACCGAGAAGATCATCCAAATTCAACAACGGTTGAAAACCGCCCAAAGTCGACAAAAGAGCTACGCTGACATTAAAAGAAAAGATATAGAATTTGAAATTGGAGAGATGGTCATGCTTAAAGTTGCACCTTGGAAAGGCGTTGTTCGATTTGGTAAACGAGGGAAATTAAATTCAAGGTATATTGGACCATTCAAGATTATTGATCGTGTCGGACCAGTAGCTTACCGACTTGAGTTACCTCAACAACTCGTGGCTGTACATAACACTTTCCACGTCTCGAATTTGAAGAAATGTTTTGCTAAAGAAGATCTCACTATTCCATTAGATGAAATCCAAATCAACGAAAAACTCCAATTCATCGAAGAACCCGTCGAAATAATGGATCGTGAGGTTAAAAGACTTAAGCAAAACAAGATACCAATTGTTAAGGTTCGATGGAATGCTCGTAGAGGACCCGAGTTCACCTGGGAGCGTGAAGATCAGATGAAGAAGAAATACCCGCATCTATTTCCAGAATATTCGTCAACACCTTCAACAGCTTAAAATTTCGGGACGAAATTTATTTAACGGGTAGGTACTGTAGTGACCCGAACTTTTCCATGTTTATATATATTAATTGAGATTGATATTTACATGATTAAATATTTCCAACATGTTAAGCAATCAAACTTGTTAAGACTTGATTAATTGAAATATGTTTCATATAGACAATTGACCACCCAAGTTGACCGGCGATTCACGAACGTTAAAACTTGTAAAAACGACATGACGATATATATATGGATATACATATGGTTAACATGAGATTATGATAAGTAAGTATCTCCATAAGTATATTAACAATGAGTTATATACATATAAACAAGACTACTAACTTAGGGATTTCGAAACGAGACATATATGTAACGATTATCGTTGTAACGACATTTAAATGTATATATATCATATTAAGATATATTATTATATAATAATATCATGATAATATAATAATTTAACATCTCATTAGATATAATAAACAATGGGTTAACAACATTAATTGAGATCGTTAACTTAAAGGTTTCAAAACAACACTTACATGTAACGACTAACGATGACTTAACGACTCAGTTAAAATGTATATACATGTAGTGTATTTAGATGTATTAAAATACTTTTGGAAGACTTCAATACATATATCAAAACACTCATACTTAACAAAAATGGTTACAGTTACTTTCCCATTCTTTTCTTTCATCAAGAATTCTAGTCGTATTCTTACCCGTATTATACACAGCTTCAAAACGTACTTACTATGGGTATATACCAATAGGAACTAGCATGGGATTCCACTCTTGATTATGTCATGTATGACTAATCAATTTTAACTTCTACCATGAGCTAGTCAACTAACTAGAACTCCTTTTAACCCCACTCACCACTCACCAATTACCACTCATCATTCACTCCATTTCACTTCCAATTCTCTTTCTAATTCTCTCTCAACACACACACACACTATTATGAACGTATTTTTCCAGTAGTTAATCATCATCTTCATCAAAAATCACTTCAAGAATCAAGCTATAATCATCATAGGAAGAACACTTCAAGAACACTTCAAAAATCCCTTCAAGTTTACTAATTTACTTCCAAGCTTTCTAATCTATTCCAAGTAATCATCTAAGATCAAGAAACCTTTGTTATATACAGTAGGTTATCTTTCTTATTCAAGGTAATATTCATATTCAAACTTTGATTCAATTTCTATAACTATAAACTATCTTAATTCGAGTAAAAATCTTACTTGAGCTTGTTTTTGTGTCATGATCCTACTTCAAGAACTTTCAAGCCATCCAAGATCCTTTGAAGCTAGATCATTTCTTGTCACTTCCAGTAGGTTTACCTATTAAACTTGAGGTAGTAATGATGTTCATAATATCATTCGATTCATATATATAAAACTATCTTATTCGAAGGTTTAAACTCGTAATCACTAGAACATAGTTTAGTTAATTCTAAACTTGTTCGCAAACAAAAGTTAATCCTTCTAACTTGACTTTTAAAATTATCTAAACACATGTTCTATATCTATATGATATGCTAACTTAATGATTTAAAACCTGGAAACACGAAAAACACCGTAAAACCGGATTTACGCCGTCGTAGTAACACCGCGGGCTGTTTTGGGTTAGTTAATTAAAAACTATGATAAACTTTGATTTAAAAGTTGTTATTCGGAGAAAATGATTTTTATTATGAACATGAAACTATATCCAAAAATTATGGTTAAACTCAAAGTGGAAGTATGTTTTCTAAAATGGTCATCTAGACGTCGTTCTTTCGACTGAAATGACTACCTTTACAAAAACGACTTGTAACTTATTTTTCCGACTATAAACCTATACTTTTTCTATTTAGATTCATAAAATAGAGTTCAATATGAAACCATAGCAATTTGATTCACTCAAAACGGATTTAAAATGAAGAAGTTATGGGTAAAACAAGATTGGATAATTTTTCTCATTTTAGCTACGTGAAAATTGGTAACAAATCTATTCCAACCATAACTTAATCAACTTGTATTGTATATTATGTAATCTTGAGATACCATAGACACGTATACAATTTTTCGACCTATCATGTCGACACATCTATATATATTTCGGAACAACCATAGACACTCTATATGTGAATGTTGGAGTTAGCTATACAGGGTTGAGGTTGATTCTAAAATATATATAGTTTGAGTTATGATCAATACAGAGATACGTATACACTGGGTCGTGGATTGATTCAAGATAATATTTATCGATTTATTTCTGTACATCTAACTGTGGACAACTAGTTGTAGGTTACTAACGAGGACAGCTGACTTAATAAACTTAAAACATCAAAATATATTAAAAGTGTTGTAAATATATTTTGAACATACTTTAATATATATGTATATATTGTTATAGGTTCGTGAATCAACAGTGGCCAAGTCTTACTTCTCGACGAAGTAAAAAATCTGTGAAAGTGAGTTATAGTCCCACTTTTAAAATCTAATATTTTTGGGATGAGAATACATGCAGGTTTTATAAATGATTTACAAAATAGACACAAGTACGTGAAACTACATTCTATGGTTGAATTATCGAAATCGAATATGCCCCTTTTTATTAAGTCTGGTAATCTAAGAATTAGGGAACAGACACCCTAATTGACGCGAATCCTAAAGATAGATCTATTGGGCCTAACAAACCCCATCCAAAGTACCGGATGCTTTAGTACTTCGAAATTTATATCATATCCGAAGGGTGTCCCGGAATGATGGGGATATTCTTATATATGCATCTTGTTAATGTCGGTTACCAGGTGTTCACCATATAAATGATTTTTATCTCTATGTATGGGATGTGTATTGAAATATGAAATCTTGTGGTCTATTATTACGATTTGATATATATAGGTTAAACCTATAACTCACCAACATTTTTGTTGACGTTTAAAGCATGTTTATTCTCAGGTGAATATTAAGAGCTTCCGCTGTTGCATACTAAAATAAAGACAAGATTTGAAGTCCATGTTTGTATGATATTGTGTAAAAACTGCATTCAAGGAACTGATTTCGATGTAACATATTTGTATTGTAAACCATTATGTAATGGTCGTGTGTAAACAGGATATTTTAGATTATCATTATTTGATAATCTACGTAAAGCTTTTTAAACCTTTATTTATGAAATAAAGGTTATGGTTTGTTTTAAAAATGAATGCAGTCTTTGAAAAACGTCTCATATAGAGGTCAAAACCTCGCAACGAAATCAATTAATATGGAACATTTTTAATCAATAAGAACGGGACATTTCACATATAATTTGATATATTGAACATATTAACATTTTTTATATATTACATATAACAAATTATTGATTTTTGATAAAATACTAATTATATATATATATATATATATATATATATATATATATATATATATATATATATATATATATATATATATATAATCATATGTATAAATATTAATTACTTTTAGTATACATACAAAATAAATATAGATAACATATAATTTAAGATATAAAAAAATACATAAAATATATATATATATATATATATATATATATATATATATATATATATATATATATATATATATATATATATATATATATATATATATATATAAATATATTAATTAGGGCTTATTATAAATTTCATATAACTACAACACTTAATATATAAATATTATAAGATTAATAAATGAAATTATTTGATTACAATTATATGTGTTAATATATATAAATGATATAGGTTCGTGAATCCGAGGCCAACCTTGCATTGTTCAGTTTCGTCGAATGAATATTTTTACTACAAAATATTGTATTGTGAGTTTTATTTGCTCCCTTTTTAAATGCTTTTGCAATATATATTTTTGGGACTGAGAATACATGCGCTGCTTTTATAAATGTTTGACGAAATAGACACAAGTACTTAAAACTACATTCTATGGTTGGATTACTATACCAAATATTGCCCCTTAACTTGGTAACCTAAGAATTAGGGAAATGGCCCCTAATTGACGCGAATCCTAAAGGTAGATCTATGGGCACTGACCAGCCCCAGTCAGAGAATTTGAACTGCTTTAGTACTTCGATTTATATGGTGATTGCGATTGTCAATTTATGGCATACTTGCGAGTATGCGGGGGATATTCTATATGCATTATGTTAATGTCGGTTACCAGGTGTTCATCATATGAATAATTTTTATACACTTGCGAGTGTAAGATTGTTTATGAAAATGAAATCTTGTGGTCTATTAAAATTATGGAAATGAATGATTATGATAAACCTATGAACTCACCAACCTTTTGGTTGACACTTTTAAGCATGTTTATTCTCAGGTACGAAATAAATCTTCCGCTGTGCATTTGCTCAATTTAAAGATACTTGGAGCCATTCATGGCATATAGAGGTCAGTACCTCGCGATGGGACCAGATGTTGATGACATCGTCCAGGTGGATTAGGACGGGTTACTTCATGTGGTATCAGAGCGGTGGTCTTAACGAACCAGGTCTTGCATTAGTGTGTCTAACTGATAGTTGTTAGGATGCATTAGTGAGTCTGGACTTCGACCTTAGCTGCATGTTATAAGTTTTGTTTATCATTCCTAGTGGAAAATTTCCTGTTTATCATTCCTAATTCTAGACACATCTTCCTGCACTTATTTCATAGATAGTGTATAGATAAATTCATATCTTAGCGTATCTGTTACTGTAAACTTTTCCTGACAGCTTTCGAAAATTCCTCCGTAACTTATGGAATTTTGGTATTATATATACATATGTAAAATTATGTATTGAAGGATACCAATCTAATTACTATATTCTATTTCATATCGAAATTCATTTCCTTGATAGTACAAGATGGAACTCGCGACTATTTCAAATTCCTCGGATTCCGACAGCTATTCCGATATGGATTTCCACTCGAGCTCCGAAGGCAGTGTAACCGGAATGAATCAACCAATCAGCCATCATCAATTCTGGATGAATTGAGGATGGGTTCGTAGTCGACTTAATCAATGGAGACGAGAAGAAGGTGATCCCTTCCACCAACCGAACTCACCTCTTGGCGATGAACCTGAAGCACTTACCGGCGAACCAGTCCGAAACATCATTTTCACTCTCATTTCCAGAATATCTCGCAATGATTATATAATATCTACAATTCTAAACTGTATTCATCTGCTTGTTTCAACCGCCAATCATCCCGGAGTAATAGAAGAAGTCAACGAGCTTCGTGTTCGAGTCGTGGCGTTGGAGAATATGGGGCAAAATTTGCAAGTACCAACAGTACTACCAGCATCAGCAACTGTACCGCCAGTAACACAAGCCTCAACATCACACGCTTCAACATCACAATCTATACCTCGAGCATAATCATCGTTCTACATATCGTTCTACATCATTTATCGTCGTTCTTTATGGCGATTATGTAATCTCTAATGTTTTAGAGATTATGTATTCTAGTTCTAACCGTAAATCAGATGAGATTAATATCATATTAAATCATCAAATCCATAATTACATCTGAAGAAAATATATATGTAAGTATATTTTCATAAAGACTGCAATTAAAAATTCTTTTGTACAAACTGTTAATGGTGAAAATATTTTAACGGGTAGGTAATACCCGAGGAATATTTAGATTTCACATTAATAAGTTACACTGTACATTCGTCAATTCAAATTTAACAGTCATTAACAATACTGCTCAAATCCACACATTTACATGTCTGTTCACCGAAGAACAACTATTTTTCATTCAAATTCAATTTCATATTCAGATTTTGACCGATCAGAATCCAAGTCAAGATTTGACAAGTGACATAATGAAGAAAATAATGGACAAAATAAAATTTATTAGTAACCAATTAATTAACTATGTAAAACTTTAAATCTATACTAACCAAATCCTAGCTAACTGTTCCTATATCCGTTATGACTATTTCCTTATTACATTTTATTTATTGTCATTTTAATTATCGCAATTAATTATCGCAATTTTAATACTCGCAATTTTATTTATCGTCATTTAAATACTGTTATTTATTTTACGCACTTTAAATATCGTCATTTAAATACTGTCATAATATACTGGTCTTGATTAATCCCGAGACAATATAATATAACCTTGATTAACTAAGATTATATATTGGACTACTAACCTTGGACAATTAAAAAGTATTAAAAGAGTAGGAAATACTAATTACAACACATTTTGACTTAAAAATATCGTTAATAAGTTACATCTACTACAGTTAAATATTTCCTCAAATTTGCCACTTGCTTTCATCTTAAACAATCTTTTGTATATCTTGACGATTACAATCTCCGTTCAAACTCTTCGAAATTCTTGAACACACCTCGGATTAATAACCAATGATTTAGATATGGTAACATGGAGTGCTGATGAAGAAGCAAAAGCTATAGATGGTCTTAATGACCAGAAGCTTAATAATAAAGAATGATGTGTTGAAAAGGCTCAGTTTTAGAACTGAAAAACGGATTTAGCAGACTATGAAGGAGGCTGTGGATAAATCACAAAATCTGTACTTATAGAATCCATATGATTCAGTATATGCTGAAATCTTTAGCGAATACTTTGATCCATACTTATTCCAAATCCTTTCGAAAAAGTTCTGCAACATCCTTTGATTCTAGATATTTTAAATTCTAAGATATCATCGTATCTTCGTTATAAATATCTTCGATATTTCTGAAGATACTTTCATAAATATGTTTGTCCGAGATTATTTATCTCTTCGCGCTATCTGTGTTACATTATAAAGGAAACTATTTTAGTTTCTATATTCTGTAAAATTCGAGTTTAAATAATGAATGATTTTCGGAGAAGTGTTGGGAGTTGAAGCATGAGTTAGTATAATATAATGACGCCCGGCCAACGTGATTATATTACAGTAAGTCATGCCGAATTTCTAATGGAACATGATGATTCACAGACAATACCGTCATCATGTGCCATGTTACATAACTCTTTCATTCTATTTAACCTTTAAACATATCAAGAACATATTTTCTTGATATTTCTATCTTTTTGTAACTTCTGGTTATTTAACCAATCAAATCGTGCTATTACATTTCTTTCTGCTTAGTATATTATAATCATGCAAAACTTCATACATACGAATTCTGGATCATTATTCGCTTTACTTAACGCCGAGAAGAGAAAACAGAAGCATGGAGCTTCGAAACATAAATAGGAGCATAAATCATAGCAAATAGGAGGATCATTAATCGTGGATGTCAATAATTATGGAAAGACAGAGGCAGGGTAGGATTATGAAAACCACCAACCCAAGAGAGTTGTAGAAGTAAAAATATTCCTCTGGTGAAAGATAGAAAAGAAGAATGATGGTAAATATGGTTAATATAATAGCAAGGTTCAATACAGGATTAAGCATATTGACGGATCTTGTGGAAGTATGAATTGAGGAAGAGATTATAGGAGTGGTGGAAATAATAAAACGGAAGAGGATAATTTATAGCGAAATATTAGACGTAGCAAACGAACGTATTTAATTAAATATGATCCTAATTTCCTTATTCACCAAAGAACCGAATCTTATATAGATTTCGAAGATTATCTTTAAATTCCTTGAATCTCGGAAATCAACCGTGACTAAGTCAGAAGTTAAGACGAATCTTTAATTTCACTCATTTCACTATTTTATGATAGCTTCATTCGTACTCTTCGAATAATCGAATTGTTTTATCCATATTACTCAATGATGATAAAACTCTATTTATCAACTCAAATTCGTCATGAATACATTCTTATTGTTAGCCATGAGGACCTCGATCAAATTTCGGGACGAAATTTCTTTAACGGATAGGTACTATGACGACCCGAAAAATTTCGACTAATTTTAAATCAAACTCTCGATACGATTTAATACTTTTGACACGATAAGAAAAGTCTGTTAGGTTGAGTCTCTAAATTTTTGAATTGTTTTCATATATGCAATTGACCTTCGACAATTTCTGACGATTCACGGACAACTATTTGTAAATAGATACAGTAAATTGTTATATTATTAGTAGATATTATTGCAACTATCATTTCTAGCAGAAGTCGGCATGATTATATTCTGTCAAGATATTCTTTCAATTATTTTTGTATGTTATTGTAAGCAAGCTAGTTTAGTCCTGTTTTAAAAATAATTAAACAACAATTAAGAAATCTATAGTATAATATAAATATCTAAAATGATAATGTCATAATTAAGGATTATCCAAGTTTAAAAAAAATTAAAAATAAGGAAAAATTTCTAAGCCCCTCATGATATGTTATTAAACTAATTAATTATGTTTAATAAAAATATTAACATGTTCATTGTATAATATATGAAGCATTATGTACAATATTAGGAGGGAGGTGATACCCACACACCACTTTTTGTTCCATGTACACCTAATTACCTATTTTATCCTTAATTATACTTACAATAATAATATAAGTTTAACTCCCTAGTTTATAAATATAAGACAAAAGTGTACATGGATCAAAAAGTAGTGTGTGAGGATCACCTCCCTATGATAAAACACCCCATGACCATATGTACAATATTTGAAGCATTATGTATAACCTTTTGGTAAAACACATCCATGACCATATATACATTATTTAAAGCATTATGTATAACCTTATGATAAAATATCCTCATGATCATATGTACAAACTCTTAAAACAAATTGTAAAATCTTTTACAAAACACCTCGTGAACACATGTACAAACTTTAAACATATTGTACAACCTTTCATATAATAATTTTATTTTAAATTAAAAAAAATTAAAGAGACATTTGTTATTACTAATAATTATTTTTAAAAATATTAATACTCAATTTTAAAGCAAATTTTATTATTATTATATTATTATTATTTAAATATGCGTTCTTTTTACGGGATTAATTACGTTACATATGTATACGAAATAAATGTCTAAATAAAATGTTGTAATATAGGCTTTTATGACAAGGAAAATAGTAATTGTGATGAAAATTGGAAGAAAGTCGTAGGAGAATAAATGTAGTTTATTTATTCTGACCAAGTTAAATATATCAATATGTTTTAAAAACAACGACGAGTTTCTTAGTCGGAATATGTAGTTCCACGGATTATTAAAATAAATGACTTTAGCATTTAGGTTAACTTAATACCTAAAACATATCATTAAATAGTTTTATTTAAACGAACGTGTGATCTCACAAGTCATTTCACTGATTGAATTTAGTACAATAAATTAGACATTGAATTATTTCCCCAATTTTCCATTCAAAATTTAATTTCAATGTCTACTTACACACTGAATTAGACATTGAGTCTTAGTACCACGACTTCTCATGTTCTTATACGATCTAGGCGTAAAAATTTGCCTATTATTATTTTCTTCTAAAATTATCTTCCCTTGATTGACTAATCATAAACATATTTGAAAGTTTTCTATAAATGTTTCGTATGATAAACAGATACTGGATATGCATCATGATTGATAGTAGTTTAATTTGTCATTATGTAATACAATTGCCAGAAAGCAACAAAATATCTATTACTAATATTTTTTCACTAATATTTTTTCGCTATCTGATAACTAACTTTTGGTTATGGTGCCTAAGCCATTTCTTACATCTCACATAAATGCAAGTATATTTGGAGGTTGAGTTGTCTTGTGGATAGTCTTATATTATGCTATCAATAGTGGAAGGCTTTTGATACAAAAACAAAAAAGAAAAGAACAAATGAACAAAAACTGCTTTTAAGGATAAGACAAGTTTATACATTCGTATGCTATCCTATTCAAATTTTATTAACTTATGTTATTTTTGATGATTGATGTATTTTCTGATCTCGGTTTGCCACATACTATTTGTGTTGATGCCATCCTGACTATGAAAGGTTTCCTTTTGACATCATAGTGGATAGTTCTCTTTAGTTTATCTAATTTTAAGTGGATAGGCGGTCTAAATCTATGTGGATCTCCTTTTGATGATTAAAAATACTTGATAACATATGATTGGGAGATGAACCAGATTATATTGTGATATGATATCCCGCTGATATTATTAACATTACCCGACTTTGAAATCTCGAGTTTTCAATTTGATTCAGAAAAAAAAAAAAAAAAACATTAAAAACCATTGGTTATTATGTTTATTGTTACGTTATTTATAGAGATTATAAAACTCTAATAGAACCAAGCCCACAATCGGGTTTAAGCTACTAAATACTCTGAGCAGTCACAACAACGAAATCGTGAAAGTTTGGACTAAAGTAAACACTAAATAATAAATGAGAAATAAGGTGCAAGTTTTTTTTCTCTACATTATTACACTTCAATTCGCTAATATGATTGTATATTGTTTGACTGCGTGATATTTTTTAACATTTTTTTTACGGCTCGACTTACTTTGCATAAATATTGAGTAGGACTTGGGCAATAAACTTTTATTGACGATAAGAAGCTTCTTCAACGTTGTAACAAAGAGTTTTAATAATTCTTTATTATTTTTTAAGGTTTAGAACTTAATCAAGCTAGATGACTCATTTGCACACCGGAAATTGAAAGGATTAAAAAAAAAAACTCAAAGAAAATAAACAAAATAACAAAAAGTAAATTAACCTACTTTGCATATTTGAAGCGGTGTTTGGCAAAAACAAAAAAAAAAATAAAAAATAAAAAAAACTTGGAATAGAAAAGGAGATTTTTATATGACTTTGCATTTAAGGCGGTGGTCTGCAATTATTGCGGTCGCCATTAAGGTGTAAAAAGCCATTAAGGTGTAAAAAATAACTATAACGTAAAGATTTTAATGAAGTTAAAGAAGAAGAAAAACTAGTGCCACCATTTAAGGTGTATGCGAGCCGAGTCGAGGTTGTTCGGCTCGAGCTCGGCTCGTTTACAATTTGTTGTGCCCGAGCTCGAGTTTAGATCGGTTCAAATCTAGCATATAAAGCTCGAGTTCGACTCGTCTGAATTTATGAAAGTTCGAGCTCGACTCGAACTCGACCAGCTTATTTAATATTATTATTATTATTTAATTTAATTTAATTTCAATATATTTTATTTTATTTTATTTATTACATACTTTTTATCATATACTCCGTATAACACAATTTACTTATTTTTATACTTTACAAACAATACAATTATTTAGTATATTATTAGATAATTAATGATACCGCAACCCGCATGCGCAATGAGTATGTATGCGGACACTCGCTAGCATGCGTATGTGTGCACTTGTATGCGGCATGCGGTATGCGGATTCATGTCGAATGTCTTTGTCCCCGGTACAGCGGTTACTTGGTTACCAAGTAAATATCTTTTCCATAATTATATCCGTGATTCAGGGGAGTTTGTTATGGAAAGGATTACCATTATCTCGGATGGTTCTAGAATTAGGGTTTGTCTATATATACAAACTCTAACTATCATTCTAACCACAATCACTCACGTATCATCTACTACACGTCCTACGTAACCAGCATCATCTAGCATCTTCTCAAGGTTAACAGGTTAGTTTCTCGTTAACTAGCACCTACGACCTTACTTGGGGCCTTCTGGTCGACGATCGTTATCGAATGTGGACTTAATCACTTGGCCACCCCGCCGACATCATCATGTCGGCCATGGTTATTCACGGTAGCCGGACCGGAGAGCCTTGTTCTAAGATCCTTAAACCCCACTTTACGCATTGAACAGGCTTATTAACCCTATGGTAAAAATATGCATGATCAAGTGGTATTTTCATTGAGAGTCGAACTAATTCAAGACATGTTTATTTGTTTTTTCTTTTAAAGTTTTGAATTATAAGGCTTATTATTCACAAAATTTTTTGAATTTTTTAATTAACAGTATCAATACTTCCGTGGAATCATCGGAACGTACTCAAACAGATAATCAAAACACACCGTCTGGTAATCAGCAGACGCAAGCTATGGCTACGGGGGCGGGATACGCGCCATATCCTCCGCCTGTATCCGGCGAGCCTTTTCAGAGGTATAAGCCGATATATCCAGATGAGATTACACCGCCAAGGGCAAACTCGGCAGTCACCACCACGCGGTTGAATTTTTTCGCGGTGGATCCAAGGGTCATCTTGGTGGCATTAGCGGTGAAACAGTAGGCCCGCACGTGGTATGCTGCGGCCAGGTACCTATTTATAGTACCACAGTTTCAATCCCTCTGCAGACGCATAGTGTTCAGCAGAATTCATCGTTTACACCGTTGCAACCTTGGCAACCACCGCGTCCAATTTCGCAGTTTTTGACTCCTGCGGATGCGCAGACATTACTTAATAGTTGGGGGTTCGGTGTCATTCCGGACGTCAATTCTCATTGGACGCCGATAACCGCAGAACAGCAAAGTACTGCGCATTCGGTTAGGCTTATAGCGGCATATCCTCCGGTCTCGCAGGCATCTGCGCCACAGGTTTCGGCACCTTTTCAGCTACCCGTATACTCTGCACCGGTAAGCCTGCCTTCTTTTCCAACGCATCAGCCTTGGCTGTATCCGCAGACGATAGGGCAGCCTTGGCAAAATATTCAGGGGCAGGCGAATCTCGCAAGCCAATTTATGCAGGTGGCACCTCCTGACATGGTCCACCTATTTTCACAACCTGATTTTGTTCAGGATATGATGAAACGTTTCTTCGCAGGGCTCAAAGGTGACCCTGTTAAACCACCTTTTGAGCTACCAACTACTTTTGATAAGTTTCCTCCGCATATAACTGCATATCCGTTTCCATCAGCGCCAAAGATACCCCATACACTGGGTACTTATAATGGTTTGACTGATCCAGATGACTTCCTGCAGCGTTTCGAGGGCGCAATGCGGACCCAAGGCTGGGTGGATCCGGTCGCATGTCAGATATTTCCCATGACGCTGCAGGGCATTGCTCGTGAATGGTTTAATAAGCTCCCATCACGTAGCATATCTGGGTTCATGGATCTGCGGACAAAGAACTTGCTGCAGTATCAGAATCAGAGGCCACGCAAATGCACTCATATCGAATGTCATGATATTGTGCAGAAATCCAAGGAATCGTTGGGTGAATTTCTCACAAGATATACTAATGAGTGTCTGCGCATACCAGATCTTAAGCCAGAGCAACAGATTTTCGGACTCATACATGGTATAAACTCAGAACGTCATCCAATACTGGTAAGGCGTCTGCGCCATACAGTCCCAACAACTTATGCTGAAGCGCTTAATGAATGCCATGACTATATGCGAAGTGGCGAAGATAATGATATTCCAACAGCTAGCTCACGCAACGAGAGGAAAGACGATGATGATCGTTCGCGCGTTCAAAATCGTGGTAACAACTCTCGCAGAAGGTATCCTAGCGGTGGTCCTATCATAAATGATAAAGGGAAATCAAGTGGCAATTATCGAAACAGTAACCAGCGCGGCATCAATAATCAGAACTATGCGCTGCTGAAAAGTTTGTCAAAAACACCAAAAGAAATTTTGGCAACCGAACCAGTGTGCGCGACCTTTGCGGTTCCAACTCCGCTTACAGAATTTGGTAAGCGAGATAAAACAAAGTATTGTGAATTCCATGATGATTATGGTCATGACACTAATCTGTGTAAAAACTTGATGGAACGAGTGCTCGAGGCATTGCGCGCAGGTAAATTAGATCACCTAAAACCACCTAAGAAGGACAAGGGAAAATCCGCAGAGGAAGGGTCGAAGGCTAAAACTTTCGCATGGCAAAAAGTTGATAAAACAAAAAATGCCGACTTAACCATTAATATGGTCGACGCAGAGAAAGTTAGCCAGCGGAGAAAGTACAATGGTCACCATGACTGGGAACTTCTCCCAATCACATTTCCTCCTATAATGTCAATCGACACAGTTAACGAGCCCATTATCATCAAATGTCGCATCCCTACTTGCGGAGTACAAATGAAACGCATGCATGTTGACACCGGGAGTGGCGTCGACAATATGTACGAGCATTTCTATCGTTTCCTCCCTGCAGAAGTTAAAACGCAGCTACGCCAGTCTGATATTACGTTATCTGGGTTCTCCGGAGAAAGCTCATGGCCGCTAGGCCGGATAGAGCTAATAATAGAGCTCCCAGATAATAAGAATCCGTAGTTGGTTAGACATGAGTTGGTTGACTTTTATGTGGTACGTTCAACTTCGCGGTACAACGCGCTGCTTGGGTGATAATGCTAAAAATGAACATATATTTCATAGCATTATCCCTCAAGAAAGACAAGCTTTTAGTTGCAATTGTTCTATTTACAAGTGATATTCGTTTAAATAATAAAAGGTGAAGACAAAAGACAGATTCGACGAATTGAAAACGCAAACGACCAAAAAGCTCAAAAGTACAAAATACAATCAAAGAGGTTCCAATTATTGATAAGAAACGTCTCAGAATTACAAGAGTACAAGATTCAAAATGCAAAGTACAAGATATTAAATTGTACGCAAGGACGTTCGAAAATCCAGAACCGGGACCAGAGTCAACTCTCAACGCTCGACGCAACGGACTAAAAATTACAAGTTAACTATGTATATAAATATAATATAATATATAATTAATTATATAAATTATATATATATATATATATATATATATATATATATATATATATATATATATATATATATATTATATTTATATATTAAAACCGTCGGCAAGAAAGGTTCCAAAATGAGATGAGCTGTAGAAACAAACTCCGCGAGTTGCGGATTTTGAAGGCCAAAAAGGCCGCGACTCGCGGAGTCTCCCTGGATAAAAATGCCTATAAAAGCCAGCGCAATTCGACGTTTTAAATATCCATATATCCATCCTCTCTATCTATATACGTAAATATATATATATATATATATATATATATATATATATATATATATATATATATATATATATAATTTATATTTTAATTTTAATTTTAATTTTTCTAATAATAAGGGTATGTTAGCGAATGTTGTATGGGTGTAAGTCGAAATTCTGTCCGTGTAACGCTACGCAATCATTGTAAGTTATGTTCAACCTTTTTACATTAATGTCTCGTAGCTAAGTTATTATTATGCTTATTTAAAACGAAGTAATCATGATGTTGAGCTAATTACTAAAATTGGGTAATTGGGCTTTGTACCGTAATTGGGGTTTGGACAAAAGAACGACACTTGTGGAAATTAGACTATGGGCTATTAATGGGCTTTATATTTGTTTAACTAAATGATAGTTTGTTAATTATAATATAAAGATTTACAATTGGACGTCCCTATAAATAACCATATACACTCGATCGGACACGATGGGCGGGGTATTTATATGTATGAATAATCGTTCATTTAACCGGACAAGGGAATGAATTAATAGTCTATGGAATTATTAAAACAGGAGTGAAATTATGTACAAGGACACTTGGCGTAATTGTTAACAAAGTATTAAACCTTGGATTACACGCAGTCGATATCCTAGTGTAATTATTAAACAAAGTATTAAAACCTTGTTACAGTTTAAGTCCCCAATTAGTTGGAATATTTGACTTCGGGTATAAGGACAATTTGACGAGGATACTCGCATTTTATATTTATGACTGATGGACTGTTATGGACAAAAACCAGACGGACATATTGAATAATCCAGGACAAAGGATAATTAACCCATGGGCATAAAACTAAAATCAACACGTCAAACATCATGATTACGGAAGTTTAAATAAGCATAATTATTTTATTTCATATTTAATTTCATTTATTTTACATTTAATTGCACTTCTAATTATCGCACTTTTATTTATTGTCATTGTATTTAATTGCACTTTTAATTATCGTACTTTTTAATTATCGCAATTTTATTTTATCGCACTTTTATTTATCGCAATTTCATTATCGTTATTTACTTTACGCTTTAAATTAAGTTATATTTATTTTTAATATTTTACATTAGGTTTTAATTGCGACTAAAGTTTTAAAATCTACAAACCGGTCATTAAACGGTAAAAACCCCCCTTTATAATAATAATATTACTTATTTATATATTTGTATTTTTATAAATTAAAACTAATATAGCGTTAAGCTTTGTTTAAAGATTTTCCCTGTGGAACGAACCGGACTTACTAAAAACTACACTACTGTACGATTAGGTACACTGCCTATAAGTGTTGTAGCAAGGTTTAAGTATATCCATTCTATAAATAAATAAATATCTTGTATAAAATTGTATCGTATTAAATAGTATTTAGTTGTAAAATATAAGCTATTTCATATACGCCTCGCATAACATCAAGTATTTTTGGCGCCGCTGCCGGGGAACGCCGAAGCGAAACGCCACACACATAAAAAAAAAAATTTATTAAGTTTTAATTAGTTTTTGTAAAATATATACTTTTTAAATATTAAAAAAAAATATAAAAAATTAAAAACCGAAAAAAAATATATATGTAAATCTATTTTTAAGATTTTTATAAAATTATAAAGTATCTTATTTTTTTTAAATATAAGTTTTATTTAGTTTTTATAAATATTTTATATAAATATTTAAACAGAAAATAAAAAAAATATATTAAAAACGGAACCTGTCGAAGTAAAGCCTGGTACACGTTTGAATTTACAAACCCCGTGACTTGCGGAGTTTTCTAGCTAAGTGTCACGCGACTCGCGGAGGTCTCTCTGACAGGTCACACAGAACCCTAATCAGCATTAATTACGGAGTTTAATTATATTATTTTTACTTTAACCCTAATTAGGTTATTTATATTATATTATTTAGTTTAATTTATTTATTATTTGTATTATTTAGTTTAATTAGTTTAATTAGTTTATAAATTAATAGTTTTATAAAATAAATAATTTAAAAATAATATTTTTATAAAAATTGTACTTTGTACAACTTTTAGTATATTTTTATATTTTGTCCCTTTTAATTGTTTTAGCGTAACTTTTGTAATTTTCGCTCGTATTTAGTTTTAAGACATAATTTTTGCCATAGTTATTTTTATTTCTAGATTTTTAGGCTTTGCCGTAAAATCCCTTAAGTGCTTTTTCTTTAGACTAAGATCTAGGTGCTTTAGAAATTTGCGACGCCTTTTTACGTTTTAGTACCTTTTTAAGATATTGCCATTTGGGATATAGTTTTTCTTGTAAGCTTTAATATTTTTAAACGCAACTTTTAATTTTTAGTTTTTAGTTCCTTTTTAAGTTTTGACGCACTACTTTCTTATTTTTATTTTTTTCGACGCCTTTTACCTATGTATCAATTATCACTCCAATTAGTAATCTCAATTTGCAATTTTAATTTTAAGTTAGTGATAATAATAAGGTTGGGTTAGTCGAGTGTTTTT
The DNA here is from genome assembly GCF_046630445.1 of Rutidosis leptorrhynchoides. NCBI lineage: Eukaryota > Viridiplantae > Streptophyta > Magnoliopsida > Asterales > Asteraceae > Rutidosis > Rutidosis leptorrhynchoides. The sequence continues at coordinate 373,239,753 of NC_092333.1, read as the reverse complement.
AAGTTTTATAAGTCATTTTTTTTTCTTTCTTATTTTTCGACGCCTTTTATTTTTCAACCCTTTTCTTTTTCGACCTTTTTCGACGCGCACTTTTTCTTTCTTATTTCTCGCCATTCTAGTTTTAGGACATAGATTTTTATTCTACTTCTTCTCTATATTTCTTTAAATTACGAAAATTTATTTTAAGTGGTTAAATTGATAGACATCAAAATTTTCTGGTTCGTAGTAATAGTTGGATTTGTACGTGGACCGGGTTATTGGAACCAAACAGTACTCAATTATATTGAGACCAAACGAATTCTGCCCCTCTGCTGCATCTTTTGGCTATTCGAAACGTGGGCAAAATCAGAAAAGTCTATTAATTGGATAACTTATATAATTTTTCTTTCCTTTTAAAAACTAATAGGATATTCAGTGAATGCACCGAGCAAGACGTTCACCACCTTTTGTACGTTCACCACCTGTAACTAGATCAAGACATCTAGCAAATATTGTCGCCGTTGATTTTACTTTAAAATCGTCATCCAGTCGACCAAGTACTCCAATTCAAATTTCTGATAATCCATTTTTTGAACCCGACCTCACAATTGAGAATCCGGAGAATATTCAAGGACGATTCATAGATCCCGAACCACTAATCTTTCCTCCGGAACCACCAATCATTCAAACAGAGATTGTTGAGGAACGAACCATTAAATCAGAATCCTCTAGTGATTCAAATTCAACAAATTCAATCATGGAAAATCTGGAACCTCTAAGTATGGAAGACCGAATGCGAGCTAAATGCACTGGCCAAGGTCACGCAATTACTCATCCAGACATTAATGCACCAGATTATGAAATCAAAGGACAAATTTTACATATGGTGACTAATCAATGCCAATTTAGTGGTGCGCCGAAGGAAGATCCAAATGAACATCTTCGTACCTTTAATAGGATCTGCACACTATTTAAAATCCGAGAAGTTGAAGATGAACAGATATATCTCATGTTATTTCCCTGGACTTTAAAGGGAGAAGCTAAAGATTGATTGGAATCGTTACCTGAAGGGGCGATTGATACATGGGACGTTTTAGTTGAAAAATTTCTTAAACAATTCTTTCCGGCATCTAAAGCCGTAAGACTTCAAGGAGAAATTGTTACGTTCACACAGAAACCGAATGAAACTCTATATGAGGCGTGGACAAGATTTGAAAAGTTATTAAGAGGATGTCCGCAACATGGTTTAGACACCTGTCAAATAGTACAAATATTCTACCAAGGATGCGACATCACTACAAGAAAAGACATCGATATAGCAGCTGGTGGTTCCATTATGAAGAAAACAGAAACTGATGCTTACAAAATTATTGATAACACTGCTTCCCACTCACATGAGTGGCACCAAGAAAAAGATATCGTTAGATCATCTAAAGCAGCTAGAGCCGATTCTAGCCATGACTTAGATTCCATTTCAGCAAAGATAGATGCTGTCGAGAGACGAATGGAAAAGATGACTAAAGATATTCACTCAATACGAATTAGTTGTGAGCAGTGTGGAGGACCACATTTGACAAAAGATTGTCTTAGTATTGAGCTAACAATGGAACAAAGAGAGAATATTTCATACATAAACCAAAGGCCTTGAAATAATTATCAGAATAATTATCAACCGCCAAGACCAATTTACAATCAAAACCAGAATTATAACCGAAATGTTCCATACAACAACCAACAAGGTCCTAGCAATCAACAAGTATCCAATAATACTTACAATCAGCAAAGACCTAATTTTCAAAACAAACCACCACAAACCGATGATAAAAAGTCGAATTTAGAAGATATGATGACGAAGCTAGTTGAAACTCAAACGCAGTTTTTCACATCTCAAAAACAAACCAATGAACAAAATGCTCAAGCATTTAGAAATCAACAAGCTTCTATTCAAAATTTGAAACAAGAAGTAAGTAACCTAGCAAGGTTAATAGGTGAAAGAAAACCGGGAAGTCTACCTAGTGATACAAATGCTAACCCCCGGAATGAAACAACTAAAGTCATTACCACAAGAAGTGGTACAACACTTAAACCACCTGAAATACCTGTAATTTCTGATGAAGCTATTCCTACTCCACAAGAACCACAACCTGAGCAAGATAAGGAAACAGAACCGGTAGTTGAAAAGGTTAATGAAGATAACACAGTTAAAGCTAAACCTTATGTTAAACCATACCAACCACCACTTCCTTACCCGAGTAAAATGAAGAAAGAGAAACTTGAAGCCGAGCAATCCAAATTCTTGGATATGTTTAAACAGATAAATGTAAATCTTCCTTTCATTGATGTGATTTCAGGAATGCCTAGATATGCTAAATTTCTGAAAGATCTAATATCGAATAGAAAGAAAATGGAAGAACTCTCGGCCGTTACTATGAATGCTAATTGTTCAGCAGTGCTGTTGAATAAGATACCAGAAAAATTATCTGATCCAGGAAGTTTCACAATTCTATGTTTTCTGGGTAGTCTTAGTTCAATAGAAGCATTGGCAGATTTAGGTGCTAGTATAAATTTAATGCCGTATTCACTATACACTAAACTAGACCTTGGAGAATTGAAACCAACACGAATAAGCATACAACTAGCCGATAGATCAATAAAAAATCTTAGAGGGATAATGGAGAACATGCTAGTTAAAGTTGGTACTTTAGTATTTCCAGTAGATTTTGTTGTTCTGGACATGAAAGAAGATTCACAAGTTCCTCTCATATTAGGAAGACCATTCTTAAACACGGCTAAAGCAATGATAGACGTGTTCGGAAAGAAACTGACCCTAAGTATAGAGGACGAGAGTGTTACCTTTTCAGTTAATAGAGCAATGCAACAACCGCAATCTGCAGATGATACATGTTATTATATTCAAACTATAGAATCACATGCAGAATTGTTAGAAGAATTTCCAGAATTAAAAGGAACAGGAGAATGTTCTTTAGGAGAAGGAACTGAACCAATTGATGAAACTGAAATGTTAGCTACACTAATAGCTAATGGATATGAACCAACAACAGAAGAAATTCAAATGCTAAAAGAAGAAGACAGATATTGATATAAATCATCGATAGAAGAACCACCGACATTAGAGTTAAAGCCACTTCCAAATCATTTGGAATACGCTTATTTACATGGTGAATCTGAATTACCTGTAATAATATCGTCTTCTCTTACTGAAAATGAGAAATCACAACTCATTTCTGTGCTAAAAGCTCATAAATCAGCTATTGCATGGAAAATTCATGATATTAAAGGAATAAGTCCTTCGTATTGCACACATAAAATCCTTATGGAAGAAGGTCATAAAACGTATGTGCAACGCCAATGAAGACTAAATCCTAATATGCAAGATGTAGTTAAGAAAGAAATTACTAAACTGCTAGATGCAGGTTTAATTTATCCAATTTTTGATAGTCCATGGGTAAGCCCAGTTCAATGCGTGCCTAAGAAGGGTGGCATGACTGTCATTACAAATGAGAAAAATGAGCTTATTCCTACTAGGACTGTAACAGGATGGCGTGTATGTATTGATTATAGAAAATTAAATGACGCCACCAGAAAAGATCACTTTCCCTTACCTTTCATTGATCAAATGTTGAAAAGGTTAGCCGGAAACAGTTACTATTGTTTTCTAGATGGTTTTTCCGGATATTTTCAAATTCCAATAGCACCCGAGGACCAAGAGAAAACCACTTTCACATGCCCTTATGGTACTTTTGCTTACAAACGCATGCCATTTGGACTTTGCAACGCCCCTGCAACCTTTCAAAGGTGCATGATGACGATTTTTCACGACATGATAGAAGAATGCATGGAAGTTTTCATGGATGACTTTTCAGTCTTCGGTGATACATTTGAAACATGTCTAGTTAATCTGGAATGAATGCTTATTAGATGCGAACAATCAAATCTAGTACTTAATTGGGAGAAATGTCATTTCATGGTTAAAGAAGGCATCATTCTTGGACATAAAATTTCAAAGGAAGGAATTGAAGTGGATAGAGCTAAAGTAGATGTAATTGCTAAACTTCCACATCCCACCAATGTTAGAGGAGTTTGGAGTTTTCTAGGGCATGCCGGTTTTTACCGACGTTTCATTAAAGATTTTTCTAAAATTGCCACTCCTATGAATAACTCCTAGAAAAGGATGCTCCATTCATCTTTTCAGATGAATGTATCAAATCTTTTAATATTCTTAAAGAAAAACTCACTAATGCGCCGATCATGATAACTCTAAATTGGAATCTACCATTTGAACTAATGTGCGATGCAAGTGATTTTGCAATGGGAGCCGTTTTAGGACAAAGGATTGAAAAACGATTTCAACTTATATATTATGCTAGTAAGACGTTACAAGGAGCACAAACAAATTATACAACTACTGAAAAAGAACTCCTTGCTATTGTCTTTGCTTTTGACAAATTTCGTTCATATCTCGTTCTAGCAAAAACGGTGGTCTATACCGATCATTCTGCTCTTAGATACCTATTTTCGAAACAAGATGCCAAACCAAGATTAATCCGTTGGATCTTACTCTTACAAGAGTTCGATATTGAAATATGAGATAAAAGAGGAGCAGAAAATCTCGCCACTGATCATCTTTCTCGTCTTGAAAATCCCGAATTAGAAGTTCTAAATGAATCGGCCATACAAGACAACTTTCCTGATGAATATCTATTGAAGATAAATTATAATGAAATTCCATGGTTTGCAGACTATGCAAACTACTTAGTATGTGGATTCCTTGAAAAAGGATTGTCGTACCAAAAACGAAAGAAATTCTTTAGTGATATAAAACACTATTTCTGGGAAGATCCACATCTATTTAAAAGTTGTCCCGATGGAATAATATGCCGATGTGTATTCGGAGATGAAGCTAGTAAAATCTTAAACCATTGTCACACAGGACCAACAGGAGAGCATTATGCGCCTCAACTAACAGCAAGAAAAGTTTACGATGCTAGATTCTATTGGCCTACAATTTACAAAGACGCACACCTTCTTTGCAAATCCAGTGATGCATGTCAAAGGGCCGAAAAAATAAGTCAACGTGATGAAATGCCACAAAATGTCATTCAAGTATGTGAAGTATTTGACATTTGGGGTATTGACTTTATGGGTCAATTTTCAAAATCTCATAATAATCTCTACATTCTCGTAGCCATTGATTATGTATCTAAATGGCCGGAAGCACAAGCTCTCCCAACTAACGATGCACGAGTTGTAGTCAACTTTTTAAAACGTCTTTTTGCAAGGTTTGGAACACCGAAAGCTTTAATAAGTGATCGGGGAACTCATTTATGTAATAATCAACTTGAGAAAGTTCTTAAAAGATATGGAGTAACTCATAAAATCTCCACTGCTTATCATCCACAGACAAGTGGACAAGTTGAAAATACCAACCGAGCTTTAAAACGTATTCTAGAGAAAACCGTAGGATCAAATCCGAAGGAATGGTCCATTAAATTGGAGGATGCACTCTGGGCTTTTAGAACAGCCTGCAAAACTCCAATTGGAACCACACCTTTTAGACTCGTTTACGGAAAAGCATGTCATCTTCCAGTAGAAATTGAACACAAAGCATTTTGGGCTTTGAAGACATGTAATCTTGATTTACATGAAGCTGGACGTCTACGGTTAAGTTAATTAAACGAATTAGAAGAATTAAGACATGAAGCATACGAAAATTCGTTAATCTATAAAGAAAGAACGAAGAAATGGCATGATAAAAGAATCAGAAGTTCAAAAGAATTTAAAGAAGGCGACAGAGTTCTTCTTTTCAATTCACAATTCAAGCTATTTCCTGGAAAATTGAAATCAAGATGGTCTGGACCATTCATAGTCAAAAGAGTTTTCCCATACGGAACGATAGAATTAATAAATTCAAATGGGATTGAATTTAAGGTTAATGGTTACAGAGTTAAACATTACATAGATAGTCCGATGGAAGTTGACAACGAAGTTAATCACAATTTCGATACCACAGCTAACTAAGTGTGGGGAGAATCAAGTCCTTAAAGGATAATATGTATTTCTGTTAGAGTTAGATTTTCTGTTTTCGTGTAGTTCTCGAAAATGGAACCCGAATGGTCTTTCCCTAGCAGACCCTAAAGAACTAGTCTTCTCCCCCCATTCTGAATTTTTTATTTTTTTAGGTTTTTACGAAATGAAGACTTCCTGTGAACTAAACCATGGTCTAATGCTACACGCTTTGATCACTAAACATAATAATGACACACTTCTAAGTGAAATAGTATCATTAATCAGAGGTAAATTGGACGGAGTAAGAAAAGAATCCAGATGCGAAGATAATAAGTTACAATTTGGTAAAAGAAAATCAAAATCTTCAGCGAAAAGAAGAGCACGACACCTCGAAAAATGTCACAAATGCGGAAAATGGTCACACGAAGGTAAATGTTCAAATAATCAAACCTATTCAAACACCGAATTTGTTACTTTATGCAGAGATGGACCGTTCATATATTTAGAAGAAAAAACATTAAATGCTAGAGGTTACGCCTATGTAGCCATATAAAATCAATTAGTCCGACTATCTTATGAGTGGGCTAGAGTATATCACTAAGAATACTATCTCACAGGTAAGTCTGTACAGTTTTCATTTTTATTTTTATTTTTATTTTTAACCTTTTGATAATAAACGCTAATTTGTTCGCTATAAAGTATTAAATTGGTATTCGATAAAATTAGGTCTTGCGACCGAAATTATTGATATCATACAAAAATTTATTACATCACTGCGAAATTTAACGTTTATTCTTAAGGTATAAATATCTTTAATCAATCAACCCAAAATATTTCAAAAATTCGTCATGAGTTAAATTAGGTCATGGAACCGAAATTACTTTACCGAAAAGAGGGGCGTATATTTTTGATAATATTTGATTGATTAAAGTGGGATAAAAGCCAAAAAGATTTTTAATTTTATTTTTACCATGTTTTTTTTAAAATTAATATATAAATATTAATTTAATATTGTAAACTTATTTAAAATTGTAAATATTTGAAAAATTAATATAAGTTTGTATGTATAAAAACAAAAATATACTATAAGTTTGGTGTGAATTTTTAATTTAAAAAAAAAATATGAATTTTTAATTTTATGCATTTTAAATTTAAGTTTGGTGTGAATTTAAAAACAAAAATTTACTTTATTTCGCTAAGTTAAAAATATGATTTTTAAAATTCGTCGTGAGTTGAAGACTAGGTCTTTGAACCGAAATTGCTTTACCCGAGGGCGGGACGAGAAATTTTATTATCATTATTTTTAATCTTATTGAATTAAAGTATGCCAAAAACATTAAAAAAAAACTCAAAAATCTTTGCTTTTAAAACTGCGCTTTAAATTGACAAATTTTAAAATTTTGTCGAGGGACGGACTAGGACATCGTTCCGAAACGACCTCGTCCTAAACAACAAGGGAAACAAAATTTTAAAATTAATTAATTAATTGTTTTATAAGTTAAGGTTTTTATTAAAAAAAAAAAATCAAACTCCGCGACTCGTGGAGTTTGTAAAGGGAAAGTGCCGCGACTCGCGGAGGATCAAAATTCCAGAAAAAAATATAACGTAAAACCAGATCAGTCCCCAACACAACCACACCCCAAATAACTGCGAAAATTCCCGAAAAACACACACAAAATCCGAATTTTTTCACCGTTTTTCATCAAATCTTTCACAAAATCATGTTGAGAAGGATGCTATCAAGGAATTACTCAAGAAAAACGGTAAATTTCTACATCAAAACACCCTTTAATCCGAAAAATTAGTGTTCTTGAACAAATTTATACCTAATTCAATTTTGATGCTTTTTAGTGTAATTATACTTAAATTGTTTATGTATTATGCTTGTATAACCTAGATTGATGCTATTTAACATAATTAGAAGCCTTAAACTTCAAATTTTGAGTAATCTAGGGTTTGTGTTCTTGAGCAATTTGGGGCTTTTTGATATAAACAGGTTATGGCCGATTTTTGTCATGAATTATTGCTAAATTAAGTAGTGTAACATGTTTAGGTAGTTAAATGATCCAAACTTTGAGCCTAAACATGATTTTTGAGAATTAAAGTGGACTTTTTCAAGTCTAAAATTCATGAACTTAATTTTTGAGAGATAATGCCATTTGAAACTTGTTTAATTGCTAATAATGATTATTTTGACATGTTATTTGAGTTGAATGCTTATGAACTTGGCGAACATTTTCGTATATGCTTATTTGAAAAAGTGTAGATTTGATAAAAATATGAAAATGAGTATAAGTTTGATATAAATTGAATATGTCATTGTAATTATTTTGATTGATGATTTTGCTGACACTAATGCATATTTGGATGCACAAAAGTTGTGTTTGATGTGTTTTGCAAACTGAAAGGGGTGAATCTTCATCCCAAGCTCGCATTGCTCCTCCTGAGAATGCGGAACAATAGAATGTTGATAACTATTACAAACAAGATATACCTCATCCAGTTATGACATTTTCAGATATGCACATGGAAGATTTGCACCCGAACTTGAGATTAGACAGACGTTGGATAGATTATCCAAAATACCAAAGGAGCTTGCACACTCTTCATTCTAAAGCTGTTGAAGTACCTAGGGTAATACAATGGGAACCGTTAGAAGCCGTAGGATTAAGCGAACGGATTAGAGAATTACTTACACAGAGGTATGGTAATTCTACTTTTAACGATTGGGTACGATTATTCAACATGCATAGACCTGTATATAAAGTATGGTGTGAAGAATTATTGTGTAGTATAGAAATAAATGATCGGGTAGCTACTTTAACCGATCGAACTTTTATTAGATTTTTGTTAGGAGGTTCAATGCGCCACTTATCTCTACTAGACATGGCTCAGGCCTTACGTATATATACGCCTGAGGAGCTAGCATCTGCCGATTGTCAAGGGTTGATATTAAATGGTAGGAAGATTGATAAAAATTTTGATACACATGGTGTATGGAGTCAAATGACTAGCCATCACCGATTTAAAGGGGGAAATTACTCTTATCTTGATATTGATAGAGCTGAATTAAGAGTAATCCATAGGTTTCTAGCGAACTCGATTACACATCGAGGTAAAAATAAGGAAAAGGTAAATGAGCAAGATTTATTTTACCACATGTGTATTCGAGACCCACAAGGCGCTGTAAGTATACCTTATTGTGTGAGTTATTATTTATCGGCTATGGTTAGGGGGATGAGACCGCACATTATAATAGGAGGTGGTATATTTATTACATTAATTGCTGAGTATCTCGATGTGGATATAAGTCGGGGGAGATTATTAATCGAAGAACCAGAACCCCACGATACAATTGGTTTAAATGTATATCATGGTGCTAAGGTTTTGAAGAGGCGAAATAACACCGCAGTACCATATAATGGAAGACATCCACAGGTTGAGAGAAATCAACAGCCAGGTAATGTGGGAGGGGGAAATGAAATGACAGAAATGCAAAGGTTTATAGCTTCACAAGAATATGAAAATGCTAGACATCAAGCATTTGAAGATTGGCAAGTTCATCAAAACCACATCATAGCTCATTGCCAACATTTAGGTAGAAACTATATTCCTACTCCAACGCCCGTATTTCCTCCCTAGTCTATAGAGATCCAACCTTCGTATCCTACTTATAACCCAGCTGAAGCATTTTATAACACATACGGTTATGCATGGAACCCCTACTGGTATCAGTATCAACCCTAGTTTATTTAGTTTTATTTATTTTAGTTTTGTAATGTTACTACATTTAGCACTTATGTTGATATTGTAATAGTTTTTATAATTTTCTAACTTTTATTATTAGATTTTAATAATTTTTGAATGTGGGGTAATATACCAAACTTCAAAAATATGTATATATGTTTGCAGTTTATCTTATGTACACAACAGGGTAAAACAACGCATTTTCAAAGACTGGCATTACGATCAGCAAAAGCAACTAATTTTGACGACAAGATGCAAAATATATGTGAAATAACAACAAGACGGAATGAACAAATGATGTGCACCATTTATCATTCAACACAAACAACAATATGTTTGGAAACTTTGGTAAAATTTAATCATTTTTCTACGCTAATCGCCCTCAATAATTTAAATTGTTACTGATTTCTTGCAAATCAGGGCATTGCAAGATCTTAAGTGTGGGAAGGGGTTAAATTCTTTAGGATTTTATAATTTTTACTTTATACACTTGGTTACCATTAGAAATACTAGTAAAGGAGTAGTTGTATTAGAATCTAGTGCTCTCTGATAATAAAGAACAGCCTTAGTCTTATATACTGACTACCCAATTCTAGTAAAATTTTTTAAAATTTTTAATTAAATGAACTCAAAATCATGTTTATACATATTTATGAACGATAAAACTAGGTGTTAACACCGAAATTATTGTTACCTCGGAAAGGACATAAATTGAGAAACAAACCAAAATGTTAAAATTCATTTAAAATGTAATAGAGGACAATAAAAAGGAAAATAAAAGCCAAGTGTGGGAAAATTTACCAAGTTATTTTAAAACATATGTCACATATTTCTGTAACAAATAACTGAAAATACTTTTGTTTTGGACTAAACTAAACAGTTTTACCCGATTTACTGTAAGAAAGATAGATCTACACGATGAATCAATTCCATCATTAAAAGGAAGTAAAGTCTTCCGAAAAAGAAACGCGCTTCTTGATTTAGGTCATGAAGTTGTCGTTCAGACCAGCTGTAGGTTGACGAAAAATCTAGAAAAGTCATCACTAAAATTAGCAGGAAATCCACGGACCTCAGCATAAAACAGGGTCACCAAGTGGTCAGACTTATCCTAACCATGAGAGGATCTGTCTTGTAAAATGGGGAGGACGCCGTGCAAATTAGCTTGATAAGACTAATGAATCAGATCCCTAGAAAGGATAATCTCCTTAAAGATTAAAAATCAGCATTTAAGCCTGATATTACTCAATCCTAGAGATTGAACTTAAAGATTGAGAATTACAAACTCATGGAATTCAATGATATCTAAACTCGAGCTTGAACGAGAAAATATTTTGATCAAAATTATAAACCGATTTGTTTTCTAAAAACCCATTTTCAATGCCTTCATTACCATTGAACATAAAATCCTAGGAATTCAACTGGAATTCATTAGGTCACCTGAACCAAATCGGGTGTCAACCGTAAGAACGGTGGTTGCATAGCATGGTCAAAGACAGGACCTTGTGCCAGACCGGAAAATTATAAGGGTGAGCTTTACCATTGCTCCTACAAAGGATAGTAATTGTGTCCGACACGTTATAGACCATAATTAAAAGCATGTCAGGAGATATTGCCTTAATAGTTACTTGTTCAACGCTTTCCTTTACAATCAGACGGTAGATTACCGAAAGGTAATATACTAGCAAGTATACTGGACGTGTTGCTTTCTCAATACAAGGTTAGCAAGTGGGTGACACAAAACCGCAAGTTTTGAGCTAAAATTTTCAAATCTGAAACCCACTAAACCCACAAAAAGAATTTGCAAACACCGGTGAATGTTATTCCGGAAAACTTATCGAGGGTAAAAGCTAGATTTAATTTTCAAAAGATCAAATGTTTTCATAAAGATCCAATTTCCTTAATGGATCTAAATTTTTATAGTCATGTGGGACTGTAAACCATATCGTTACTACCATTGTTTATACCGCCGTATAGAAATCACTGATGTACAAAGTGTGAAGAATAAAGAAGTGATTCTAGTATTTCAAGACTATATTGCTTGAGGACAAGCAACGCTCAAGTGCGGGAATATTTGATAATGCTAAAAACGAACATATATTTCATAGCATTATCCCTCAAGAAAGACAAGCTTTTAGTTGCAATTGTTCTATTTACAAGTGATATTCTTTTAAATAATAAAAGGTGAAGACAAAAGACAGATTCGACGAATTGAAGACGCAAACGACCAAAAAGCTCAAAAGTACAAAATACAATCAAAGAGGTTCCAATTATTGATAAGAAACGTCTCAGAATTACAAGAGTACAAGATTCAAAATGCAAAGTACAAGATATTAAATTGTACGCAAGGACGTTCGAAAATCCAGAATCGGGACCAGAGTCAACTCTCAACGCTCGACGCAACGGACTAAAAATTACAAGTTAACTATGTATATAAATATAATATAATATATAATTAATTATATAAATTATATATATATATTATATTTATATATTAAAACTGTCGGCAAGAAAGGTTCCAAAATGAGATGAGCTGTAGAAACAAACTCCGCGAGTTGCGGAGTTTGAAGGCCAAAAAGGCCGCGACTCGCGGAGTCTCCCTGGACAAAAATGCCTATAAAAGCCAGCTCAATTTGACGTTTTAAATATCCATATATCCATCCTCTCTATCTATATACGTAAATATATATATATATATATATATAATTTTAATTTTAATTTTTCTAATAATAAGGGTGTAAGTCGAAATTTTGTCCGTGTAACGCTACGCTATTTTTAATCATTGTAAGTTATGTTCAACCTTTTTACATTAATGTCTCGTAGCTAAGTTATTATTATGCTTATTTAAAACGAAGTAATCATGATGTTGGGCTAATTACTAAAATTGGGTAATTGTGCTTTGTACCATAATTGGGGTTTGGACAAAAGAATGACACTTGTGGAAATTAGACTATGGGCTATTAATGGGCTTTATATTTGTTTAACTATATGATAGTTTGTTAATTTTAATATAAAGATTTACAATTGGACGTCCCTATAAATAACCATATACACTCGATCGGACACGATGGGCGGGGTATTTATATGTACGAATAATCGTTCATTTAACCGGACACGGGAATGAATTAATAGTCTATGGAATTATTAAAACAGGGGTGAAATTATGTACAAGGACACTTGGCGTAATTGTTAACAAAGTATTAAACCTTGGATTACACGCAGTCGATATCCTGGTGTAATTATTAAACAAAGTATTAAAACCTTGTTACAGTTTAAGTCCCCAATTAGTTGGAATATTTGACTTAGGGTATAAGGATAATTTGACGAGGATACTCGCATTTTATATTTATGACTGATGGACTATTATGGACAAAAACCAGACGGACATATTGAATAATCCAGGACAAAGGATAATTAACCCATGGGCATAAAACTAAAATCAACACGTCAAACATCATGATTACGGAAGTTTAAATAAGCATAATTATTTTATTTCATATTTAATTTCCTTTAATTTACATTTAATTGCACTTCTAATTATCGCACTTTTATTTATTGTCATTGTATTTAATTGCACTTTTAATTATCGTACTTTTTAATTATCGCAATTTTATTTTATCGCACTTTTATTTATCGCAATTTCATTATCGTTATTTACTTTACGCTTTAAATTAAGTTATATTTATTTTTAATATTTTACATTAGGTTTTAATTGCGACTAAAGTTTTAAAATCGACAAACCGGTCATTAAACGGTAAAAACCCCCCTTTATAATAATAATATTACTTATTTATATATTTGTATTTTTATAAATTAAAACTAATATAGCGTTAAGCTTTGTTTAAAGATTTTTCCTGTGGAACGAACCGGACTTACTAAAAACTACACTACTGTACGATTAGGTACACTGCCTATAAGTGTTGTAGCAAGGTTTAAGTATATCCATTCTATAAATAAATAAATATCTTGTGTAAAATTGTATCGTATTTAATAGTATTTCCTTGTAAAATTTAATAGTATTTTATACCCCTTAGCTTTAACATCATTGGGAGAAATTTCATACGACGTTTTAACATTATACCATCGGTGGTGCATGGTTTGATCAAGTTTCCTACGAAGGGAGGGGTTGCCACAATTGTATCACATCAAACAACCGAGTTGTGTGGTTCAGTTGTGCCTGTAAATATTCCCAGCATAGGAAAACAACTAGCAAGCAGTACGGTCATAGCAAACCATTTACATCCGGATAAGCAAATTAAAATCGACGCAGACTTGTCAGCCGAAACAAAGGCAAAATTGCATGGAATATTATCCGCTAACGCAGATGTTTTCGTGTGGCGTGAATCAGACATGATTTGGGTTCCGCGAGATATTACGGAACATAAATTGAATGTTAATCCATCACTCACGCCCGTTAGACAAAAGAAGCGGCATATGGCTCTTGAGCGCAGTGATTGGTTGTGCGCAGAAGTAGATAACCTCGTCAAAGCAAACATTCTGCGGAAAGTGCGGTATCAGACATAGGTTGCTAATCATGTGCTAGTCAAAAAGGCTGACGGTAATTGGCGGATGTGCGTTGATTTTAAAGACATTAATAAAGCGTATCCTAAGGATAACTACCCTCTCCCGGAGATAGACTGGAAGGTGGAATCATTATCAGGTTTTCGGTACAAGTGTTTTCTAGATGCATACAAGGGTTATCACCAAATCTTAATGGCCGCAGAAGATGAAGACAAAACTGCTTTTCATACGCCACAGGGTATCTATTGTTATACGAAGATGCCCTTCGGATTAAAGAACGCAGGCGCAACCTATCAGCGCGTAATTGACGCAGCCTTCAAGTACCAAATTGGCAGAAATCTTGAAGCATATGTCGATGACTTGGTGATTAAAAGTAACACCGAAGAAGAAATGCTCGCAGACATCCTAGAAATGTTTGCGTCTCTACGCAGGATCAACATGAAGCTTAACCCGCTCAAATGTAGTTTTGGGGAAGAGTAAGGCAAGTTTCTAGGTCATGTGGTGACAGCGCGGGGAATCAAGGCAAATCCCAAAAAGATTGAAGCCATTGATAGTTTGCCATCTCCGAAGACAAAGAAAGACGTGCAGAGTCTAATCGGGAAGCTTGCGGTGATCACACGGTTTTTATCGAAGGCCACAGAGCGACAATTGCCATTCTTCAATACTTTGAAGAATTGTTTAAAGAAAAAAGACTTCGTATGGACTCAGGAAGCAGAATCAGCTTTTCAGGAGATGAAGAAGGTGCTCGCTGAATTACTAACACTCACCGCGCCAGTATCAGGAGAAACGCTTACGCTGTACCTTGCGGCATCGAAAGAGGCTATCAACTCAGTTCTTATCGCAGATCGCTGAAAGGTAATATACTTTTATTTACATTGTTTATTTCGCAGAAATTTAACGCTGAGGTTTTCAAAGACGCAAATGCCGGTCTACTTCGTAAGTAAGACGCTGACATCAAGCGAAGTAAAATATTCACCTATAGAAAAGCTGGTTTATGCGCTAGTCCACACGGCGCGGCGTTTGCACCGATACTTTCAAGCACATCCAATTGTGGTTCTAACTGATCAACCGATCAAACAGGTTGGTAAATGCCTAATTTGCGGCAATGTCTGGGGTTACCGCATTGACTAACGCAATCATTTTTCTTTCAGGTGTTATACAAGCCTGAAATTTCTGGCCGAATGGCTAAATGGGTAGTTGAGTTAGGAGAAAATGAAATAAATTTTTCCTCGCGTAGCGCGGTTAAGGGTCAAATACTTGCGGATTACCTTGCAGAGTTACCTGCGGATGTTGAAGCATCTGTAGAACATCAGGACACGCCGGTGCCACCTTTGTCACCATGGGAGTTATACACCGATGGTGCCTGCAGTGCAGCCGGCGGGGTGCAGGTGTAATTTTAACTGGCCCAGATGGCGAAGAGCATACATATGCGCTGCGGTTTAATTTTACTGTTACGAACAACGAAGCAGAATACGAGGCTTTGTTAGCAGGTATGCGTATTGCGCATAAATTAAATGTTAAAATTCTGCACGCTTACGTGGATTCAAAGCTGGTATGCAGTCAAGTCAGCGGAGACTTCGAAGCGCATGACAAAGCCATGCAGCAGTATTTATCGCTTGTTCATAACCTCGCTGACCAGTTTGAGGCTTTTCAAATCTTCCACATCATGCGGGGGCAAAATAAGAAGGCGGATGCGCTTAGCAAATTGGCTGCTTTGGCCTTTGATCATCTGGGGAAGAAAGTTCTTATAGAAGAGCTGCATGTGAAATCCATTGTTATGATGCCTTTAATGGTACCTGTTGAGGAATCCAGCTCAACATGGATGACACATATTATTGCTTTCCTGCGGGACGGCACCTCACCTGCGGATTCCGTTGATGCAAAGAAAGTCCGCACTAAGGTACCACTGTACGCCCTTGAGGGTGACGTCCTATATCGAAAAAATTATTTAGGACCGCACCTAAGGTGTATTGGTCCGAAAGAGGCAGAGGAGGTTATACGCGAGGTGCATGATGGTGCATACGCTCTTCATTCGGGGCACAGGTCTATTGTGTCAAAAATTATGCGACTAGGTTATTATTGGCCCACTATGTACGCAGATACCGCGTACATAGTTAAGCAATGCGAATCTTGCCAAATACATGCACCTATCAGCAGAGCACCTGCGCATCCAATGATACCAGTCTCCTCACCATGGCCATTCTGCAAATGGGCAATTGACATAGTCGGATCATTTCCAAAAGGCCGAGGTAATATTATCATTTATTTTATACCATATGCTATTTACGTCAGTATCTTACGCATACTCTGCACACGCAGGAAACATCAAATTCTTGATTGTTGCAATCGACTATTTCACTAAGTGGGTTGAAGCGCGACCGGTGGCAACAATTTCAGGAAAGAGGGTGCGAAATTTTGTATGGGAAGACATTGTTTGTCGATTCGGCATACCAAACGAAATCGTTAGTGATAACGGTACACAGTTTGGGGGGATCCTTTTTGTAGTTGGTGCGCGGAGCTTAATATTAAGCAAACTTTTACTTCCGTTGCGCATCCGCAGGCGAATGGCTAGTGCGAAGTCACCAACCGGGATATAGTGGCCGGAATCAAAGCTAGATTGGGTCATGGTCGCATTGGTTGGGTGGATGAACTATCAAAAGTTTTGTGGGCGCATAGAACAACACCAAAAGCAAGCACTGGTGAGACTCCATTCAGTTTGGTATACGGGTCAGAAGCTGTTGTGCACGCATAGATTGGGGTACCAACGTTCTGCATACATAATTTTGACGAGCAAAGTAACTCAGAAGCTTTGCGGGAAAATCTTAATCTGCTTGAAGAACACAGACTCTCTGCAGTGGTAAACGAAGCCAATAATAAGCAGAAAATTGCAAAGTACTACAATCGGCGTGTGCGTTCACGCTCTTATAAGTGCGGGGACTTAGTTTGGCGTCAGAATGACGTAAGTCATGCGGAGGATACTGGTAAATTGGGTCCCCGTTTGGAAGGTCCATACAAGGTAACAAAAGCAAGCAACACCGGGTCATACCATCTCGAGACATTAGATGGAAAACCTGTGAAACGCACTTGGCACGTGACGTTGTTAAAAAAATGTTATATGTAGCTGGATGAACCTGATCACTCCATTTTATTTTAGCACATTATTTTTTCTATGTATTTTCCATCCGTTTGGATGTGTCGTGGTTGTAATCATGAATAATGTCAATTAAAATATTTACTCGCACATACTTTTGATGTGTATTTCTCTCTTTTTTATATGTGTTTCCCGCCTACTTAACGGGTGTCCTCTAGCCCCCGTGCGGCAGAAACCTGTTTGGTTACAAGGCTAGATATTAACGGCAGGCGAAGGGAATTGGTTTTCCCCTAGCCAAGTGCCACGCAGACTAGATGGCTGCCAAGTCGACTTAAAACTACAAGCATTGGTTTGCTTGTGCGTAATTACTCTCGCATTGGTTTGCTTAAGGAACTCTTAAGTATAAAAGCATTGGTTTGTTTTTAGTTGTGTTGCTTACCATACAGCTAAAGTGAACCTCTAGCACATGACAAAGCAATAACGCAGTAGCTTTTGAGTCTAAATTGTTAAAGGTAAAATTGCTAAAATATTGGTTTATTTTACGCAGTCCCTGCGTATGCGCATGAGTTTTGGTTAACTATGCGCATAGGCATGCGGTCCACCATTTGTTTTGATTCGCGATATATAAACAATTAATACACAACGCATGCATAAAATAATATCATATATTACAACTAAGGTTATTACAGTCATTGTTTAACATGCCTGCCCAACACGGGACTTACGGCGCAAATGGTTACAAACAAAATCTAAAAATCCTCCTTGAGAAACCCATCAATGGGCATGTTGGGATCGGCAGCGAACGTGTCTATTAGGAGGATCGGGATGGACTGGATGGCCTGCTCTGCTTCCAGGAGCGCCTCAGCTGTACCCTCTTTCAAATGTTTTCGCACAACCTCAGGGTACGGTAGCGTGAGGTCGCAGCCTTTGATCACCTCAAGCATGACCTTGTTATTTTCATACTCTTTCACTGCATCGACGTAGGCATTGAACTTTTCGGTGACGGGTCCCGAGTCCATTACCTTCGGCGTGATGACGGGAAGGGAGCTGCGAAGCTTTGACAAGTCTGCCTCCGCTAGCTCCAGGCCAGTCACCGCATTATCCATATCCCTGCGCACCCTTTCCAGTTCCATCCGCAGGCGCTCCGTCTCCCCCTTAGCCTGGTCAACCGCCCACACCAGCTCACGGTTCTTTTTCCTTTCCTCAATCAGCGCGGCCTTTGTCTCCGCTGCAGTCACCTCCACCACCTTGCGCGCTTCTTCCGCGGTATCTCTGTCTTTCTTGACCTGGTCAATGCCCGCTTGCAGCAGTCCCAACTCTGTTTCTTTCCGCACGGCCACCTGATACAAATTGGTGGAGCGGCGGGCCTGATCCGCAAACATACCAAAGAACACAAGGCCGTTCTGGATGAAGGCATTGAACGCTTGGTGAAAGGGCAGTGCGGCTAGCTGATTGCGGAACTCAGCCGGAAATATTTGTTGCAAAAATGCAGACTGCTCTGCGGCATCCTCGACGGAGGACTGGGTGAGCTGTGCCAGGTTTTCCAATCGGAAGCTACCGGGCGGTGGGACTGACGTAGAATCAGAGTCAAGGTGTATCGCCCTGTCCCTGGATATGGCGGTAGCCTCCAGTTCCGGATTTTCCTGCGGCGGAGCCTGCTGCGTCTCCTCAATATGCTCTGCATATCAGTCACTCGTTAGCACGTGAAGTTAATCATACGGTGTTTGTGAAAGAAAAGAGATGCTTATCGGTGATAGGAGGAGGAATATCTGCGGATGCTGGATCGACGGGGACAAAGTTGTCATTCCGCATGTCCTCCTTTTATTTAGGAGTTAGCTTCTTCTTCTTCTTCTGCTTGGTTTGGGTGGCTTCGGCAGCCTTGCGCTTGTTGCCCGAGGTGGCATGTGCTTCCACCTCGTTCTCGCCAGTCTTCTCCTACTCAAGCGGCTCATTAACGTTCTGCTTGCAAAAGGAGATGGCCGTAATCTCCTCCGCGGTAAGCACTTTCTTCATCTTCATCTCTGCAAGCATATGCGCAATATTAAAACATGTATGTATAAGGTAGTGGTTAAATATTCATATGCATTTATACTATTCTACCCTTGCCATTCGGCGCGATTATGGCTGGACGCATGTTCTCCCATGGCCAGTGCGCGGATATCCTTCCCAACCGTAGCATAACATTCCCATACGACCGGTGCATAAGCTGTGCATTAGCGCACTCCGCTAATAGCTTCGTTTCCTCGTCATCAAGGACGGGGGTTTTGTTCACGTCCTTAGCCATGCTTTTGCACCAGATAAGCGTTTGCGGAAAGTTGGCTCCAACAACAGATTGGTCAATGAAAAAGAAAGTTTCTTTCCTGTGACCCGCATTCGATTTTGGGGTTTTGGTGAAGTTTTGACGGGCGAAGAATGTGAACCAGGATTTGTGGTGGTTGGCTAAGCGGTATAAATGGCAGAACACCTTAACTAAGGGCACCTTGTTGAGTGCGACGCACCACATCTCAAACAGTACAATCTTCCCTATTGCGTAAGGGTGTAATTGCCCTAACCCTACGCCAGAATGATCTAAAACGCCTAAAAAGAAGTCGGAAGGGGGCACCCTAAAATTGCCATGCTTAAACGCATGCTCATATATAGCTACCTTGTTCTCCGGTGGTGAATGAGCACGTCGGTTAGACAGGGGTGGCACCGAATTGTACTGTGCTAGCGGTGGGTATTGTTTCACTAATGAATCAATATGCTTCTGCTCTATTATAGACACTACACTATCTACATATGTTTCGTTAGCCTTAGTCTTTTTCTATAAAGTGATCGGAGAATAACTAACCTTTAGCAATTGGTCGGAATATTCAAGTTTTGATCGGAATTGAAATTGGCAGCGTATCAGGGAAGCTTGGTGCAGAAAAGTGGAAATGTGTGTGAATGAGGTCTATTTATAGTGTGGATTGGAGGCCATGTGATGAAACGGTCTCATCATGACTGCATACGTGTTATGCAATCAACGGGTAGCATTTTTTGCACGCGAGTGGATGTCAGGATGATATGGTTCAATAGGAGCGCGTGGCTTGGCACGCGCCTGCCAACTACCACTTTACGTCTTGTCAGCCGAATGGGCTTTTGCGACAGTGACAGGCATTTAATGACATCGAAACGCACGCATAAAATTAAATGCTAGCCGTTTTCTTGTTTTTTTTTTCGCTTAATAGTTTGATATCATATGTCTTGCGTCATATAACATCAAACTGGGGAGACATAATGATACCGCAACCCGCATGCGCAATGAGTATGTATGCGGGCACTCGCTAGCATGCGTATGTGTGCACTTGTATGTGGCATGCGGATTCATGTCGAATCCCTTTGTCCCCGGTACAGCGGTTACTTGGTTACCAAGTAAATATCTTTTCCATAATTATATCTGTGATTCAGGGGAGTTTGTTATGGAAAGGATTACCATTATCTCGGATGGTTCTAGAATTAGGGTTTGCCTATATATACAAACACTAACTATCATTCTAACCACAATCACGTCACCTATCATCTACTACACGTCCTACGTAACCAGCATCATCTAGCATATTCTCAAGGTTAACATGTTAGTTTCTCGTTAACTAGCACCTACGACCTTACTTGGGGCCTTCTGGTCGACGATCGTTATCGAAGGTGGACTTAATCACTTGGCCACCCCGCCGACATCATCATGTCGGCCAGGGTTATTCACGGTAGCCGGACCGGAGAGCCTTGTTCTAAGATCCTTAAACCCCACTTTATGCATTGAACAGACATATTAACCCTATGGTCAAAATATGCATGATCAAGTGGTACTTTCATTGAGAGTCGAACTAATTCAAGACATGTTTATTTGTTTTTTCTTTTAAAGTTTTGAATTATAAGGCTTATTATTCACAAAATTTTTTGAATTTTTTATTTAACAGTATCATGACTTCTGTTTTTAAAAGACAACCTTTCCTTACATCGAAAGTTGACAGGCATGCATACCATTTCATAATACCTAAACTATAAATGACCTAATCTGTCATTTACTTTGATAATAATCTTTATTGAACTCAACGACTCAAATGCAACGTCTTTTAAAATATGTCATGAATGACTCCAAGTAATATCTCTAAAATGAGCAAATGCACAGCGGAAGATTTCTTTAATACCTGAGAATAAACATGTTTTAAAGTGTCAACCAAAAGGTTGGTGAGTTCATAAGTTTATCATAAAACAATAAAATTCATAATTTTGATAGACCACAAGACTTAAATGTGCATGGTACAAATGGGCCCGAATCCTACACCCACCTGTAATGTACATGCGATTTCCTTTAAATACAGTACACATATCTCGTGTACGAAATCTTTTTTCAAAATGCTTAATAACATTACACATATCTCGTGTACAAAATATTCAGATATAATAATCAACAGAACCTCTCGTCTGTATAATAATTCATTCGAGGAATGTTTTACTTGTGTCTATCTCGTCAAACATTTATAAAAGCATCTCATGTATTCTCAGTCCAAAAATATATATTTCAAAGGTATTTAATAAAATAGTTGTAAAGACAGCGCATGTATTCTCAGTCACAAAAATATAAAGAGTAAAAGGGAATCAAATGAACTCACAATACTGTATTTTGTAGTAAAAATACATATGACGACATTGAACAAGTGTAGGGTTGGCCTCAGATTCACGAACCTATATCAATTTATATATTTTAAAACATATAATCGTAATTGAATAAGTTTATATATTTATATTATTAATATACTTCTTATATTAATAATTTATTAACTATATTCATTTGTATATTTTTAATACTTAATATACATATATATATATATATATATATACATATATATATATATATATATATATATATATATATATATATATATATATATACATATATATATATATATATATATATATATATATATATATATATATATATATATATATATATATATATATATATATATATATATATATATATATATATATATATATATATATATATATATATATATATATATATATATATATATATATATATATATATATATGTATTCATATATCAGATTTGAAATATAGGTTAAGTCATTTATTTTAAATATCCTATTTTGATGTTTAGAAGTATCATCTCATGTATTAAAATTAATATATATTTATTTTTAATATTTGAAATAAGTACTTAATATTATTTAAAAAAATAGATTATCAATGTTAATATATTAAATTAAAATATTTTTGTGTTAGTAATAATATTCATAAAATATTGATATTAGTATTATTATTAATAGTTGTAATAATAATTGTTGTGATAATATAAAATTCTAATAATAATATTGTTAGTTTTTAATGTTAACGAATTAACAATTTTAGTAAAAATGATGATAATGATAATAATAATAATAATAATACCAATACTTATATTAATGAAATTAATATTAACTGTGTAATGAGTAAATGTAGGTTCATCTTAACCAGTGACATAGTCATGGTTGATTTCCGAAATTCAAGGAATTTAAAGTAAATCTTTGTAATAAGATTCGATTCTTCCGAAAATAAGGAAATTGGGATCTTCTTTGGTTAAATGCGATAATCTGTTTCGATTGCTCTGTCGGATATTTCACTATGAATCCACTCTCTTCATTTCCTTTATATTTTGGAGTTCCATCCTTTTGTTTTCTCTTCCCGACTTTAAGTCAAACGAATAACGGTCCAGAATCCGTAGGTATGAAGTTTCGAATGAACATGTGTAATGTTATAAGAGAGAGATTGTAATAGCACGATCTTGATTGTTAAATTACCAGAATTCAAGGGAAAAGATAGGACTATCAGGAAGATATGTTCTTGATATGTTTATAGATTAGTTAAAATGTAAGAGTCGTGCAACATGGCATATGATGACGTTATGATCTGTGAATCATCACGTTCCATTATAAACTCAGCATGACTTACTGTAATATAATCATGTTGATCAAGTGTCATTATATTATACTAACTCATGCTTCAGTTCCCAATAATACTTCAAAAACATTCATAATTTAAACTTGAAGGTTTACAGAATATAGAAACTAAACAGTTTCCTTTATGATGTAACACTGATAGCACGAAAATGATTTTAGATAAGAATAGTTATGAAAATATCTTCAGAAATATCGAGGATATTTATAATGAACGATATGATGATATCTTAGAATATCTAAGATCAGAGGATGATGAAGAATATTGCCCACAAAGGTTTAGATTAGGGAGCGAAGTATTCGCTAAAGACTTTAGCAGAGACTGAATCATTTGGATTCTTTGAAGGCAGGTTTAGTCTTTGTGATTTGTCCACCGTCTCCTTCATGGTTTGCTCAATCCGTTTTTCAATACCAAATTTTCCTCATTTTCTGAGCTTTTTCAACGCACGACTCTTTATAATCAAACTTCTGACTGTTAAGGTCATTTACAGTTTTTGCTGCTTCATCAGCATTTTCAAAATTCAGAGTATTGATTCGTAGACTGGGTGCTTTTTAGAATTTCAGATTTAAAGATCAAAATTCTAAGAGATAAATGTTATATGTATACATATAACTGTTTATGTTGATGTAGGAACGCTACCAAATTCGAGAATAATGGTTGAAGAATTTCGGTAGTTGGTATGGCAATTATTGTTACAAGATATGGATGAGTACATGATAGAGTTTTGATAAAGATAATGGTTTTTCGGAAAGTCAAAGATCAATGAAGTTGCTTTACTGCTAATGTGGTGGGATATAAACGGTTTCTCGGTAACGATGACGAAAAGAAAACTTATATATCAAAGTTATAATAAGGCTTATTCGAATGAAAGGTCGAAGTTGACTTGTTGGAGCTGTGACAAAACTGCCTATCTAGAACAGGAGTTGCAAAGTTATTTTCGGTAATAATAACGCTAAAGGAATTAGCACAGCTACGTGTTAAACGTTTACTCAGTTTCCGAGAGTTTTTCAGGTGCATAACTATATGTATAAATCTTTCCTTCCTTAGATGAAGTGCGGTTGGTTCATCCTCTCGATTGAGGTGTTTTCAAGAATCATGAAAGGTTTGAACGCAGATTATAATCGTCAAGATACAAATGAGGTTTGAGATGAAATCAAGTGGCAAACTTGAAGAAATGGTTAGTTTCATATGTTATAATCAATATTTTAATTCATTTTAATTGTCCAATGTTAGTAGTTCACAGTTAGTAGTCCACAGTTAGTAGTTCAATAATTCATATATAGTTTAATATATAATATTCGAATTAAGTAATACGTTGAAGCGACCCGTCCTAATCCATCCGGACAAAGTCCATATCGATTACAAACGATTCACAATAGTTGGTTACATCGCGAGGTACTTGACCTCTATATGATACATTTTACAAACATTGCATTCATTTTTAAAAGATAACCTTTCATTTACATCGAATGTTGATGGCATGCATACCATTTCATAATATATCCAACTATAATTGACTTAATAATAATCTTGATGAACTCAACGACTCGAATGCAACATCTTTCGAAATATGCCATGAATGACTTCAAGTAATATCCTTAAAATGAGCTAATGCACAGCGGAAGATTTCTTTCATACCTGAGAATAATCATGCTTTAAAGTGTTAACCAAAAGGTTGTTGAGTTCATTAGTTTATCATAAACGATCATTTTCATAATTTTAATAGACCACAAGATTTCAATTTTTCCATTTCTCATAAACATACGTCCCATGCATAGAGACAAAAATATCATTCATATGGATTGAACACCTGATAACCGACATTAACAAGATGCATATAAGAATATCCCCTATCATTCCGGGAAATCCTTCGGACATGATAAAAACAAATTCGAAGTACTAAAGCATCCGGTACTTTGGATGGGGTTCGTTAGGCCCAATAGATCTATCTTTAGGATTCGCGTCAATTAGTAGACGAGTTTACTAATTCTTAGGTTACCAAGTAAAAAGGGGCATATTCGGCTTCGATTATTCAACCATATAATGTAGTTTCGATTATTTGTGTCTATTTCGTAAAACATTTATAAAAATTGCGCATGTATTCTCAGCCCAAAAATATAAAGGGCAAAAAGGCAAATGAAACTCACTGTACTGTATTTTGTAGTAAAAATACATATGACGACATTTGAACAATGCAGGGTTGGCCTCGGATTCACGAACCTATATCATTTGTGGATATATTAACACACATAATCATAATCGATCAGTTATATATATACTCTTGTTATTAATAATATATTTGTTATAATATATGTTATTTATATAAATTTAATATCTTTAGTTTATATGTTTTATATAACTATATATTAAGGTTTAGTATATATTTATATATTAATTGATATAGTTAAACTAATATCTTTTTTTTTTGATAATAAAAGTATAGCGTAAAGTACTTTATATAAAAGTATCTATTTATGATAATATTGATAGTTTTAGTGATAACAAAGTAATAATTTTATAAGAATGATAATAATTATAATAAGTTTAATAATAATAATACTAATGATTATATTATTAATAATAATGATAATATTTATAATACTACTTATTTACTAATAATAATAATAATATTCTTATTTATAACTATAATCATAATAATAATAATGATACTAATACTTGTATGACAAAATTTATAATAATAAATACATTAGTAATGTTAATAATAATAATAATGGTTTTAATATTTATAACTATGATAATAATAATAATAATAATAATAATAATAATAATAATAATAATAATAATAATAATAATAATAATAATAATAATAATAATAATAAGTGTTATAATACTAATAATAACAATAATGATACGTTTAATACTAATAATAATTTTAAACACAGAAAATGTAAGTTTAATCAAGATGATAATTTTAATAATAATAATAATTTTATTAATTATAATTCGATAGTACATATGAATATCATTATCAAAATTTATATTTAATCATGACATCATCATTTTCATTACTTGATAATTCTATAACTGTTTTAGTGATCACCTATAGAAATTTTAATTTTCATAATCATATTACTATAACAATTTTTCATTGTATTCATAAACTTGATCATTTTTTTTATAGCTATACTTTTAATATTTAGCATATCAAATTCAATTTCAATAACATATCTAGCTTTTATATCCTACCATAATAATAACAATATTAATAATAATAACAACAATAATAACAATAATAATAATAATAATAATAATAATAATAATAATAATAATAATAATAATAATAATAATAATAATAGAAATAAAAATTAAAAGAGTTATACCCTTAAAAGCTTCAAGTAAAAAGAAATGCTCGAGATAGGACTCGAACCCAAGACCTCTCGATAACCCGCACCAACACTTAACCACTCATCTGTTTCCACTTTTTCTAATTAATACCCATTCTAAAACTATATATCTGTTACCTTTCTGCTTACAACTTCTTCTTCAATAGATTAACAACCAAATCTTAACCGTTAACTATAAATCGTTTCAGGACTTGAAATTAATTTATAAATAACATAACATAAGTTGGATCATTTAGCTAAATCAAACAACAAAAAAATAGTAAAAATAAAAAAAAACGAGCAGCCTTGCTGCTGTCGCTGATTATAAAAAAATAAAAAATTGATTTCGTAAATAAGACTATTTCAGGTTATGATTATAACATGAATTAGGTTAGAAAATAATCAAGGGAACTTTTCCAATCAACAATTTCGACATAAACCGTCTTTAAAACATCAATTCGATCTTTGAACAATCCTTTGACTTTTTGATATAAAAACTTTGACCTTCGAATTACCAATCAATCGAAGGAATTAGAAGCTGTAAACTTGCAGATAATTTAAGTAGATGATTCCTAAAACATCTGCATTTTTAGATTTCGACAAATGATTTGAAACTGAGCTATTGCCTAAAACAGTTCGTGGAGTTAAGAACTGAATAGGTTCTTTAATTCTTGGGTTGATTCTTCCAGTAGCAACAACGATTAGCTGTGTATATATGATAATAATGATGGTAGTCGAATGATTGAAGTAAAGAACATGAGAGTAGAAGCTCACGGGTAAGCAGAGAAAAAGAAAAAAAAATAATGGTGGAGATGATAGTGATATCTGAATTTTTGGATCTCATGTGTATATATCAGATAATCATCTATATTTCATAATTTATAATATACATAGTAATAAATAATAAATAATAAATTATAATAATAATAATAATAATAATATTAATAATAATATTAATAAAGATACTAATAATAATAAATGTTAATAATAATATGATAATATTAATAATAATAACTAATAATAATAATATTTGAATTATAACTAAATTATAATTGTAATCATTCTTATAATAATAATCATTATAATCATAATAATAACTATTCTGTTAAATAAACAAGTCATATGTGTTTGTTGTACTCCACTAAATAAAGTTGTTTTCTAGTAAAAAGATAAACGACATGCATATCTATCTATATTCATTTACACTTTAATTATTGCAACATGTCAAGACATTACCTATTTATTATTCCTCTATTATTATATACCGAGACCTATATCATATAATTTAATTTATGATAATGATCAAGTTGATGTAAAGTGAGTTAACATTATTAGTTGTAACTTTATCATCTAAAGTTTCGATTCTAGAGATGGAAAGTAAGAACGAGTTTGCTTGAAAGTTGCTTATTTCATTACCACAAGTCTATTAAGAGCTCAATTTAAAGTCCAGATACAACTAGAAATTATACGTTAACAACGAACTAAACCATCTGTTATTCACTTTAATTTAATTATCTTTAATATAAGTGTTTAAAACTATCTAGTATGATTTAATATCTTATATTATTTTATAAAAGATAATTTTAATAATTAAATAATATAATATTTTAAATTATATTTTGAATTAATATATATATTTATATCTTTAAATATATATATATATATATATATATATATATATATATATATATATATATATATATATATATATATATATATCTATCTATTTACATTTAGTTGTTCGTGAATCGTCGGGCACAGTCTAATGGTAATTGATTACATGAACCTAAATTCAAAATTTTCGAGATTCAACATTACAGACTTTGCTTATCGTGTCGAAATCATATTAAGATTAAGTTTAAATTTAGTCGGAAATTTCCGGGTCGTCACAGTACCTACCAGTTAAAGAAATTTCGTCCCGAAATATGAGTGAGGTGGTCATGGTTAAAAATAAAAATGTTTTCATGACGAATATGAGTTGATAAATAGAGTTTTATCATCATTAAGTAATATGGATAAAACAATTCGATTAATCGAAGCGGGTGAGTGAAGCTATCACAAAAGAGTGAAATGAGAAAGACAAGTTTCATCATAACTTTTGACTAGTCATGGTTGAATTCCGGAATTCAAGGGATTTATAGAAAATTTTCGAAATCAAAAAGATTTGATTCTTCGGCGAGTAAGGAAATTAAGATCTCTATAATTAAATACGATGATCTGCCTCGATTACTCTGTCTGATATTTCCATTATAAATTAAACTCTTCCGTTCCATTATTCTCACCATTCCTATACTTTCTTTCTTAGTCCATACATCCAAAAAATTGTGAAAATGCTTAGTCCAGTTCTAATCCCTGATATTTTCCTAATTATCATTTCTGTCATCCTTCTTTTCAATCTTTCACCAAAAAAATATGTTTACTTCTACTATTATCTTGGGGTGATACTATTCTTAATTATACCGTGTCTTTATATTGTTATTCGTATTAATATCCACGGTTTGTAACCTCCGTGTTATTATTGGGCTTTATATTTTCTCTTATATTTTGGAGCTCTTTGCCTTTTTATTATCTTCTCGACCTCTAGTAAAGTGAGTAATGGTCCAGAATTTGTAAATATGGAGTTTCGAATGAACTCCACGTTCTAAGCAAGAAAGAACGTGATCGCACGATTTGATTTGTCAAATTACCAGAATCACTGAGAATAGAACTATCAAGAACATATTTTCTTGATATGTTCAGAAGTTAAGCAGAATGAAAGAGTTATGTAACATGACACATGATGACGTTATAGTCTGTAAATCATCATGTTTCATTAGAAAATCAGCATGACTTACTGTAATATAATCATGTTGATCAAGTGTAATTATATTATACTAACTCATGCTTCAGTTCCCAACACTACTTCAGAAAACATTCATACTTTAAACTCGAATTTTAAAGAAATTTTGAAACTAAAGTAGTTTCCTTTATGATGTAATATAGATAGCACGAGAAGATAAATAATTTCGGACGAGAATATTTATGAAAATATCTTCAGAAATATCGAAGATATTTATGATGATATTTTGGAATTTCTAAGTTCGATGGTTGATGAAGAAAGATTTTTCGCAAGATTTTAACATGAGTACAGAGAAAGATATTCGTTGAAGGTTTCATCGGAATCAGAATCATCAGGATTCTTAATGTACAAGTTTAGTCCTTGTGATTTGTTCAGAGGCTCCTTCGTAGTTTGCTCATTCAGTTTTGTTTTTTTCATTTTCAAACTTTTTCTGAGCTTTGTCAACATACAATTCTTTATCATCAACTTTTGGCTGTTGAGGCCGTTTACAATTTTTGTTGCTTCATTCAACTTTTCAAAATTCAGAGTATTAATTCGCAGACTGGGTGCTTTTCAGAATTTCAGAATGGAAGATCATAGTTCTAAGAGATAAATGTTATATGGATACATATAACTGTTGATGTGGAAACGTTACGAGGCTCACAATACCGATTTGGTGATTCCCGGTAATTGGTATGTCAATTCTTGTTTCAAGATGCGAATGAGTACATGATGAGAATTCAATAGATAAATATAGTAATTTATCGGAGAGATTCAAACCAAGGAGCGATTATGGTGGAATATAAAAGGTTTCCCGATAACAATAAAAGAGCACGCATATATATCAAGGTTATAATAAGGTTGTTTCGAATGAAAAGTCGAAGTTGACTTGCTGGAGCTGTGACAAAATTGTCCATTTTGAAAAGAATTGTATGGTTATTTTCGATAATAATAATGGCAAAGGAGCTAGCACAGATACGTGTTAATCGTTTACTCAGGTTCCGAGAGTTTTTCAGGTATATAACTATATGCATTAATCTTTTCTTCTGTAGATGAAGTGCGGTTGGTTCATCCTCTCGATTGAGGTGTTTTCAAGAATCATGAAAGGTTTGAACGCAGATTGTAATTGTCAAGATACAAATGAAGTTTAAGATGAAATCAAGTGGCAAACTTGAAGAGATCTTTAGTTTCATATGTTAAATCAATATTTTAATTCTTTTTAATTGTCCAATGTTATTAGTACACAGTCGATAGTCCACAGTTAACAGTCCAGTAATTCATATATAGTTTAATATATTATATTCGAATTAATTAATACGTGTCGTGACCCGTATACGTCTCAGACTCGATCACAACTCAAATTATATATATTATTGTAGAATCAACCTCAACCCTGTATAGCTAACTCCAGCATTACTGCATATAGAGTGTCTATGGTGATTCCAAATAATATATATATATATATATATATATATATATATATATATATATATATATATATATATATGCGTCGATATGATATGTGAAAACTTTGTATACATGTCCCGGTATTTAAAGTGCGTAAAATAAATAACAGAAATTAAATGACGATAAATAAAATTGCGAGAATATAAATTGCGATAATTAAATTGCGGTAAATAAAATGTAACCAGTTAGCTAGGAACAGTTAGCTAGAAACAGTTAGTGTGGATTCTTAACAATATTTCAATTAGTTAATTCGTTTGTTTCTAACAAATTTTATTTTGTTCAATGTTTTCTTCATTATGCCACTTGTTGGATTCTGAGAAGTAAAAATCCAAAAATATGAAATTGAATAAAAATGGTTATTCTGTGGTGAACGGATTCGTATATCGATGAATGTAAATAGGATAGTAAATGACTGTTGAATTAGATTCGAGGAATGTACAGTGTAACTTACTAATGTGAAATCTAAATATTTCTCGGGTATTACCTACCCGTTAAAAAAAAATTTTACAATTAGTATTTTGTACAAAAGAATTTTATTACAGTCTTCATGAAAATATATATGTGTATATTTTCTTCAGATGTAACATAGATTTAATGAGCAAATATTAAATTAGACTCATTTGATTTACGGTTGAAACTAAAATTGAATAATCCTTAAAACTTTAGAAATTACATAACTTTTACGGAGTATTTCTTCAATGTATCTGAAATTATGAATCAATACTTCATTATTTATTGATGCATGATGTTGGTGTTCGTAGAATCCTTGTGAACTTCGCAAGGTACGAATGATGTCATCTGAAAAGTTTCGAGTACATCGATGATGAAAGTGTAAAATCAACATATATTTGAATAATACATTTGATTTATTATAAGATAGAATTCGTTGTATTTAAAACAGATATTGTAGTTAACGATGGTTAAGTTTGCTGACAAAGCATGTACTCATAGCATATTAGTAATAAGAATTAACCAAGTAGTTAAAATTCACACATAATAGCTTAGTACGGAAAGATTTATGATGGTTTCAAAATTTATATATATGTAAGATATACATATAAATTCTTCGGAGGGCTTGAGTTAATTCTTCATAACTCATTGATACAATATTCTCATTGTTGATTCGTAATGATGTCCACGGTGATTATTGAACTGACGAAGTTTGTGATGTTTAGGTGCTGCTGATTCTGACGATGTTGACGGCACTGACTATGCTGATGATGCTAACGGTACTATTGATGATGTTGGTAAAACAAGTCTAGCTTGTAAATCACGCGCCATTCTTGTCAAAATTTCTATTCTTCCTCCTATCATTTTGGTTCATTCATCTGATTTATGGTTAGGGCTAGAATAGATAATCTCTAAGACTTTAGAGATTACATAATTACCACAGAACATTTCTACAATGAAGTTATGAATCAATACTTCATCGTTTGTGGTTGTTGGTATTCCTTGGTATCTACAGGGCATAAGACGTCGATGCTCGTGGGACAGATTGTGAAGTTGAGATTTGCGATGCAGTTGTTGTTGGTGGTGGTAATGGTTATGCTGCTGGTGCTGCTGCTGGTGTTTGTAACCTTTGCACCATATTCTCCAAAGCCACTACCCGAGCGCGAAGCTCGTTGACTTCTTCTATCACACCGAGGTGATTGTCGGTTTGGACAAGCGGATAAATGAAATCTAGAATTTGATGTAGTATGTATCGTGAAGAGACACTCTGGAAATTAGAGAGAAAATGGTGTTTCAGATAGGTTCGCCGGTAAGTGCTTCAGGTTCTTGGCCAAGAGGGCAATGTGGAGGATGGAAAGGATCACCTTCTTCTTGTCTCCAATGATTGAGGAGGCTACGAACCCATCCCTAATTCATCCAAAATAGATGATGGCTGATTGGTTGATCCATTCCGATTACACTGCTTTCGGAGCTTGAGTGAGATTCCATTTCGGAATCCGAGGGACTTGAACTAATGACGAATTCCATTTCGTACGATTTGAATAAGGGATTGATTTTTGAATATTGGATGGTACTCTAACTATATAGAATATCTATATATATAGAGCAAAAAGGTTTCTTAGATTACTGCGGAATTTACGAGATATGCCAGGCAAAGTTTACAGTAATAGATACGATAAGATATGATTTAGCAGATACGCTAAGATATGAATTTTGTCTATACACTATTCATACAATCAATGCAGCAAGACGTGTCTAGACTAAGAATGATAAGCAGATAATTTTCGACACCAAATGATAAGCAAAACTTTTGACATGCAGACACGATCGAAGTCCAGACTCACTAATGCATCCTAACGACTTATCAGTTAGACATACTAATGCAGACCTGGTTTGCTAAGACCACCGCTCTGATACTAACTGAAGCGACCCGTCCTAATCCATCCAGACAAAGTCCATATCAATTACAAACAATTCACAATAGTTGGTTACATCGCGAGGTACTTGACCTCTATATGATACATTTTACAAACATTGGATTCGTTTTTAAAAGACAACCTTTCATTTACATCGAATGTTGACGGCATGCATACCATTTCATAATATATCCAACTATAATTGACTTAATAATAATCTTGATGAACTCAATGACTCGAATGCAACGTCATTCGAAATATGCCATGAATGACTTCAAGTAATATCCTTAAAATGAGCTAATACACAGCGGAAGATTTCTTTCATACCTGAGAATAAACATGCTTTAAAGTGTCAACCAAAAGGTTGGTGAGTTCATTAGTTTATCATAAACGATCATTTTCATAATTTTAATAGACCACAAGATTTCAATTTTTCCATTTCTCATAAACATACGTCCCATGCATAGAGATAAAAATATCATTAATATGGATTGAACACCTGGTAACCGATATTAACAAGATGCATATAAGAATATCCCCTATCATTCTGGGAAATCCTTCGGACATGATAAAAACAAATTCGAAGTACTAAAACATCCGCTACTTTGGATGGGGTTCGTTAGGCCCAATAGATCTATCTTTAGGATTCGCGTCAATTAGTAGATCGGTTTACTAATTCTTAGGTTACCAAGCAAAAAGGGGCATATTCGGCTTCGATCATTCAACCATATAATGTAGTTTCGATTACTTTTGTCTATTTCGTAAAACATTTATAAAAATTGCGCATGTATTCTCAGCCCAAAAATATAAAGGGTAAAAAGGCAATTGAAACTCACTGTACTGTATTTTGTAGTAAATATACATATGACGACATTTGAACAATGCAGGGTTGGCCTCGGATTCACGAACCTATATCATTTGTGGATATATTAACATACGTAATCGTAATTGATCAGTTATATATATACTCTTGTTATTAATAATATATTTGTTGTAATATATGTTATTTATATAAATTTAATATATTTAGTTTATATGTTTTATATAACTATATATTAGGGTTTAGTATATATTAATATATTAATTGATATAGTTAAACTAATATCTTTTTTTTTTTGATAATAAAAGTATAGCGTAAAGTACTTTTATATAAAAGTATCTATTTATGATAATATTGATAGTTTTAGTGATAACAAAGTAATAATTTTATAAGAATGATAATATTGATAACAAGTTTAATAATAATAATACTAATGATTATATTAATATTAATAATGATAATATTTATAATACTACTTATTTACTAATAATAATAATAATATTCTTATTTGTAACTATAATCATAATAATAATAATGATACTAATACTTGCATGACAAAATTTATAATAATAAATACATTAGTAATGTTAATAATAATAATAATGGTTTTAATATTTATAACTATGATGATGATGATAATAATAATAATAATAATAATAATAATAATAATAATAATAATAATAATAATAATAATAATAATAATAAGTGTTATAATACTAATAATAACAATAATGATACGTTTGATACTAATAATAATTTTAAATACAGAAAATGTAAGTTTAATCAAGATGATAATTTTAATAATAATAATAATTTTATTAATTATAATTCGATAGTACATATGAATATCATTATCAAAATTTATATTTAATCATGACATCATCATTTTCATTACTTGATAATTCTATAACCTTTTTAGTGATCACCTATAGAAATTTTAATTTTCATAATCATATTACTCTAACAATTTTTCATTGTATTCATAAACTTGATCATTTTTTTTATAGCTATACTTTTAATATTTAGCATATCAAATTCAATTTCAATAACATATCTAGCTTTTATATCCTACCATAATAATAACAATATTAATAATAATAACAATAATAATAACAATAATAATAATAATAATAATAATAATAATAATAATAATAATAATAATAATAATAATAATAATAATAATAATAATAATAATAATAATAATAGAAATAAAAATTAAAAGAGTTATACCCTTAAAAGCTTCAAGTAAAAAGAAATGCTCGAGACAGGACTCGAACCCAATACCTCTCGATAACCCGCACCAACACTTAAACACTCATCTGTTTCCACTTTTTCTAATTAATACCCATTCTCAAACTATATATCTGTTACCTTTCTACTTACAACTTCTTCTTCTTCAATAGATTAACAACCAAATCTTAACCGTTAACTATAAATCGTTTAAGGACTTGAAATTAATTTATAAATAACATAACATAAGTTGGATCATTTAACTAAATCAAACAACAACAAAAATAGTAAAAATTAAAAAAAAACGAGCAGCCTTGCTGCTGTCGCAGATTATAAACAAAACAAAAAAAATTTGATTTTGTAAATAAGATTATTTTAGGTTATGATTATAACATGAATTAGGTTAGAAAATAATCAAGGAAACTTTTCCAATCAACAATTTCGACAGAAACTGTCTTTAAAACATCAATTCGATCTTTGAACAATCCTTTGACTTTTTGATATAAAAACTTTGACCTTCGAATTACCAATCATTCGAAGGAATTAGAAGCTGTAAACTTGCAGATAATTTAAGTAGATGATTCCTAAAACATCTGCATTTTTAGATTTTGACAAATGATTTAAAACTGAGCTATTGCCTAAAACAGTTCGTGGAGTTAAGAACCGAATAGGTTCTTTAATTCTTGGGTTGATTCTTCCAGTAGCAACAATGATTAGCTGTGTATATATGATAATAATGATGGTAGTCAAATGATTGAAGTAAAGAACATGAGAGTATAAGCTCACGGGTAAGCAGAGAAAAAGAAAAAAAAATAATGGTGGAGATGATAGTGATATCCGAATTTTTGGATCTCATGTGTGTATATCAGATAATCATCTATATTCCATAATTTATAATATACATAGTAATAAATAATAAATAATAAATTATAATAATAATAATAATAATAATAATAATAATAATAATAATAATAATAATATTAATAAAGATACTAATAATAATAAATGTTAATAATAATAATATGATAATATTAATAATAATAACTAATAATAATAATAATAATATTTGAATTATAACTAAATTATAATTGTAATCATTCTTATAATAATAATAATCATTATAATCATAATAATAACTATTCTGTTAAATAAACAAGTCATATGTGTTTGTTGTACTCCACCAAATAAAGTTGTTTTCTAGTAAAAAGATAAACGACATGCATATCTATCTATATTCATTTACACTTTAATTATTGCAACATGTCAAGACATTAACTATTTATTATTCCTCTATTATTATATACCGAGACCTATATCATATAATTTGATTTATGATAATGATCAAGTTGATGTAAAATGAGTTAACATTATTAGTTGTAACTTTATCATCTAAAGTTTCGATTCTAGAGATGGAAAGTAAGAACGAGTTTGCTTGAAAGTTCCTTATTTCATTACCACAAGTCTATTAAGAGCTCGATTTAAAGTCCAGATACAACTAGAAATTATACGTTAACAACGAACTAAACCATCTGTTATTCACTTTAATTTAATTATCTTTAATATAAGTGTTCAAAACTATCTAGTATGATTTAATATCTTTTATTATTTTATAAAAATTAATTTTAATAATAAAATAATATAATATTTTAAATTATATTTTGAATTAATATATATATTTATATCTTTTAATATATATATATACATATATATATATATATATATATATATATATATATATATATATATATATATATATATATATATATATATATATATATATATATATATATATATATATATATATATATATATATATATATATATATATATATATATAACTAAATTATATATATATATATATATATATATATATATATATATATATATATATATATATATTTAATTTAGTTGTTCGTGAATCGTCGGTACAGTCTAATGGTAATTGATTACATGAACCCAAATTCAAAATTTTCGAGACTCAACATTACAGACTTTGCTTATCGTATCGAAATCATATTAAGATTAAGTTTAAATTTAGTCGAAAATTTCCGGGTCGTCACATACGTATCGTGACCCATTGTATGCATGTCTCAGACTCAATCACAACTCAAAGTATATATATTATTTTAGAATTAACCTCGACCCTTTATATGCTAACTCGAGCATTACCTCAATATAGAGGGACTTACGGTTATTCCAAATAATATATATAGATGACGTCGATATGATATGTCAAAACATTGTATATGTGTCCCTATTTATCCGACGATATTTAAAGTGCGTAAAATAAATAACAGAAATTAAATGACGATAAATAAAATTGCGATAATTAAAATTGCGATAAATAAATTGCGATAAATAAATGTAATAAGGAATTAATATTTAGCTAGGAACAGTTAGCTAGGATTTTGTTAGCGTGGATTCTTAACAGAATTTCTCATAGTTAATTTGTTTGTTTCTAACAAATTTTATCTTGTCCGATGTTTTCTTCATTATGCCACTTGTTGGATTCTGATAGATCAAAATCCAAATATGAGATTGAATGAAAATGGTTATTCTGCGGTGAACGAGTACGTATATCTGTGGATGTAAGTAGGATAGTAAATGACTGTTGAATTAAATTGGAAGAATGTACAGTGTAACTTATTAATGTGAAATCAAAATATTTCTAGGGTATTACCTACCTGTTAAAATATTTTCACCATTAACAGTTTGTACAAAAGAATTTTTAATTACAATCTTTATGAAAATATACTTACATATATATATATTTTCTTCAGATGTAATATAGATTTAATGAGTTAATATGATATTAATCTCATTCGATTTTTCGGTTGGAATTAGAATAAATAATCTCTAAAACTTTAGAGATTACATAATCGCCGCCTAATATTTCTCCAATGAAGTTATAAATCAATACTTCATCGGTTATTGTTGTAAATATTCCATGAGGCGTATTGATGTAGAGAGATATGTAGAACAAGCTAGATGGTGTAGAACAGTACGTAGAATGATATGTAGAACGAGGATTATGTTCAAGGTATAGATTATGATGTTGAGGCGTGTGATGCAGATGTTGTTGTTGGTACTGGTATTGATGTTGGTGGTACTGTTGGTGCTGGTGATGTTGCTGAAGCTGGTAAGTTTTGTACCATATTCTCCAAATTGATTACTCGAGCGCGAAGCTCGTTGACTTCTTCCATTATTCCGGGATGATTGTCGGTCGGGACGAGCGGATGAATAAGGTTTAGAACTTTTGATAGAATATAATCA
This sequence comes from Rutidosis leptorrhynchoides, assembly GCF_046630445.1. Lineage (NCBI taxonomy): Eukaryota > Viridiplantae > Streptophyta > Magnoliopsida > Asterales > Asteraceae > Rutidosis > Rutidosis leptorrhynchoides. The sequence goes on along the minus strand of NC_092333.1, from coordinate 373,201,097 downwards.
TGACGAGCTACCCTGGAAATGAAGTTAAAAATGGTGTTTCAAATTGGTTCGCCAGTAAGTGCTTCAGGTTCTTCGCCAAGTGTGCAGGTTGGTGGGTGGAAAGGATCGCCTTCTTCGTGTCTCCATTGATTTAGTCAACTACGAACCCATCCCCATTTCATCCAAAATAGGTGATGGCTAAGTGGTTGATCCATTCCGGTTACACTGCTTTCGGAGTTTAGGTGAATATCTGTGTCGGAATAACTGTCGAAATCTGAGGAACTCGAACTGGTTGAGGGATCCATATCGTACGATCAAATGAAGGATTTTTGATAAGAAATAGATTATAGGACGTAGATTAGTATCCTGCAATACATAATTTACATATGCATATATAATACTAAAATCACATAAGTTACGGAGGAATCTACAGAAGCTGTCAGGCAAAGTCTATAGTAACAGATACGCTAAGAGATGAATTTTTTCTATACACTATCGATGCACTAACTCCAGTAAGACGTGTCTAGACTTAAGAATGATAAGCAGGTAATTTTTGACAAGAAATGATAAAAAAGACTTTTTGACATGCAGACACGGTCGAATTCCAGACTCACTAATGCATCTTAACAACTATCTGTTAGACACACTAATGCAAGACCTGGTTCGCTAAGACCACCGCTCTAATACCAACTGAAATGCCCCGTTCATATCGTTAATAAATGTTACATAATAATTGATTTCATCGCAAGGTATATGACCTCTAAATGATATATTTTACAAACATTGCATTCGTTTTTAAAAGACAACCTTTCCTTACATCGAAAGTTGACAGGCATGCATACCATTTCATAATACACAAACTATAAATGACCTAATCTGTCATTTACTTTGATAATAATTTTTATTGAACTCAACGACTCGAATGCAACGTCTTTTGAAATATGTCATGAATGACTCCAAGCAATATCTCTAAAATGAGCAAATGCACAGCGGAAGATTTCTTTAATATATGAGAATAAACATGCTTTAAAGTGTCAACCAAAAGGTTGGTGAGTTTATAAGTTTATCATAAAACAATAAAATTCATAATTTTGATAGACCACAAGATTTAAATGTGCATGGTACAAATGGGCCCGAATCCTACACCCACATGTAATGTACATGCGATTTCCTTTAAATATAGTACACATATCTCGTGTACGAAATCATTTTTCAAAATGCTTAATAACCGTACACATATCTCGTGTACAAAATATCATACACATAACCTGTGTATAAAAATCATTCTCTCGATATATAACATTCACTTTGCTTTCTTTGCTTGCTTGGTAACCGACTTTAACATTTAATGCGCATCATAAATATCCCCAAAATAAACAGAACTTTCAGTCTGTAATAAATATATAAACCTCGAAGTAGTAAACACCACGCCCACTAGCTCTTCCGTCTAGTGAACATTCTGGGTGGGGGTGTTAAACCCGGTAGCTACCTTTAGGATTCGCGTGAATTATGGGCCATACCAGTTTCCTAATTCTTACGTTACCAAGCTATAATAATCAGGGGAAAATATTCACATCAATTAGTGGCAATTATAACGTCCAACTAATTCAGATATAATAATCAACAGAACCTCTCGTCTGTATAATAATTCATTCGAGGAATGTTTTGCTTGTGTCTATCTCGTCAAACATTTATAAAAGCATCTCATGTATTCTCAGTCCAAAAATATAGATTTCAAAGGCATTTAATAAAACAGTTGTAAAGACAGCGCATGTATTCTCAGTCCCAAAAATATAAAGAGTAAAATGGAATCAATTGAACTCACAATACTGTATTTTGTAGTAAAAATACATATTACGACATTGAACAAGTGTAAGGTTGGCCTCGGATTCACGAACCTATATCAATTTATATATATTAAAACATATAATCATAATTGAATAAGTTTATTTATTTATATTATTAATATACTTCTTATATTAATAATTTATTAACTATATTCATTTGTATATTTTTAATACTTAAAATTTATATATATATATATATATATATATATATATATATATATATATATATATATATATATATATATATTCATATATCTATTTTGAAATATAGGTTAATTCATTTATTTAAAATATCCTATTTTGATGTTTGGAAGTATCATCTCATGTATTAAACTTAATATATATTTATTTTCAATATTTGAAATAAGTACTTAATGATGATATAAAAATTCAAATAATAATATTGTTAGTTTTTAATGTTAACGAATTAACAATTTTAGTAAAAATGATGATAATGATAATTATAATAATAATAATAATAATAATAATAATAATAATAATAATAATAATAATAATACCAATACTTATATTAATGAAATTAATATTAACTGTGTTATTTTCATAATAATACTAATAATAATAATCATAATCATAATAATAGTAATACTAGTATCAATATTAATAATAATAATAATAATAATAATAATAATAATAATAATAATAATAATAATAATAATAATAATAATAATAATAGTACTTAATGATATTATTTAGTAATAACAAAAATGATAATAATATTAATCCTATTATTTATATTAACCTAATCAACAACAATTATTAATGATAATAATAATCACAATAACAATAACAATAACAATAACAATAGTAATAATAATAATAATAATAATAATAATAATAATAATAATAATAATAATAATAATAATAATAATAATAATAATAATAATAATAATAATAATAATAATAATAATAAAAGGACTACCTTAACAAGCTTTCAAAAAAATTATGTCTCAGCCTGGAATTGAACCCGAGACCCCTCGTTCCTCAACACAAGCTTGTAACATCGTTCTGTTTCGACTTATCTGATTTAATTCACCCTTCAATTTGATTTAACCCGTATATATCATCTGTCTATCTTATTCCTCCTTCCTCAATAACGATTTGCTCAGAATCACTCCAATAATAAATACAATGATTTAAGACTTGTAATTCAAACACGATCAAACTTAATGGGTGTTTTCTTGTTCAGCAGAAATCGTAAAATAAAGGAATAAAATAAAAAAAATAGGCCTGACGACACCTATTTGAACTCAATTTCCAATTTTGATTTCTAGGACGTTTTAGATCATACCTTCAACATGAAATAGATTGAAAAACCTTTTTAGAAACTATCTGTATCCTTAATTAAACCTAAAACATCAACTGGAAATTGAATTTCGCGATGAACAAAGGCTTTGACTTTTTGAAATCAATCTTTGACTCAAAAATTGGAACATGATAGATAAAATTGAACCTTGAAACTTTCCAGATAGTTTAGTTGGAAGATTCCTAACAACATTGCATTAACACATTTTGAAATTCGTTAAAAAATCAGACTGTTTGAAAAATGGAACTAAGAACAGGGTATACGTCTGGTTTCATAATGTTCTGATTAAATTTGACTAGATAAAAGCAATTAAAAGGTTTTTGTGATTGATGATTGATAATGTGAGTCAATTTGGTTTTGTTTACAACTGGAATTTGATGGGATTAAATAAGATTTGATAGTCGACAGGATATTGATCTAGTACACACAAAAATATAAATAAATAAAAAGGAGAAAAGGATTTCTAACAGAATTTGAAGTCTTGTGATTATTGGGAATCAACTTGTACTAGTTTCAGACAGAAAACAAAATTACCTATAGTTTGAAAACGATTGAAAACTGAATACGTTCCATTCTGTATTTATATACGTATATAATGTATTTATATATTTATATACCTTTATATATATATATATATATATATATATATATATATATATATATATATATGTAATCTGTATGTATCTGTATATATCTTGTATATCTGATTATCTAATTAAATCTGTATTCTGTATTTTAAAGAATCATAATATTAATAATAATAAAAACTTTATTATTTAACATTAATATTAACCATAATAATGAAACTAATATTAACAATAATATAAATAATAATAATATTAATGATATTATTATCATAATAAGAATAATGATAATAATAACTTTAAATAGAATGGAAATTTTTGTAATTAAGTTAATAATAATACTTTTAGTAATCATAATAATAACTAAGATTACTAATAACAATGATACTAATAATGATAATAATAATATTAATAATATTAATAATAATATAACAACTTACATGTATCAATTTTCATATTTATATATTTTAATTAATAATACTAATAATACTGATTTTATTATTAGTATTAATATTTATTTTAATAATAATGAAAGTAATAATAACAATATTTTAACTTAGGATTACTTTTAATATATTAACATTACAATTTGTTTATTATGTGATGTTTAATAATTATATACTATGTATAATTGAATTCTTATACATTACAATATACATATAATCATATTCATATATATATATATTTATATACAGATTCATTACAATAATTATTTGTATCCTATTTTATATATTTAATTCTAATGTTTAAAATATATTTTTAAAATTTTGAATTATTATATATACTTTCATTTGTATATATATATATATATATATATATATATATATATATATATATATATATATATATATACATAATTATTTACAAATAATTGTTCGTGAATAGTCAAAGGGTAATTGAATTCGTGAAAACAGTTCGAAAATTTTGAGACTCAACATTACAGAATTTGCTTATCGTGTCGAAATCATATTAAGATTAGGTTTAAATTTGGTCAGAAATTTCTGGGTCGTCACATAAAATACGCTCGAACTCGTTTAAGCTGAGCTCGAATGAAGTTTTTAACGAGTCAAATTCGAGAAGCTTATGAGTAGCTCGGCTCCTTTACACCCCTAGTTAAAACCCACAAGGTTTTAATGTTTAAAATCATTTGTTGTATGTTATGGGTTGGTATTGTGAGTTTGGATTGGTTTTACTTTATGACGTGACGGTATGAGTTGAAAATTTGAAGTAACGGCGGTGTGAGTTGGAGTGTATGAGGAGTGTTGTGATGATATAGTAAAATATAAGTGGTGAAGAGGATAAAAAGCTAATATATTAAACTAATTAATAGAAATAAAAAAGAAAAAATTAGCTCAAATACACTTTAAAATTTTTTTATTACATTTTACACCTTTTTTCTTTAGATTTTACACCTTTTTTTAAATTAGCTCAAAACACCTGTTTTAATACCTTAAACGACTTCGTAACCGATGAGAATGGATCATACCGATTACTGTGTTTGAACAAAATGTATTGTGTTTGAACATATTTTTATTCAAATTCGTGTTCGAACAACTATATAAGTGTGTTCGAACGAGATTATGTTCGAATACATTACACTTTCAAATTAATGATGCTAAAATTAGAATTTTCATACAAAACGATTTATTTCCTTTCACTTCACAATTACATAAGGTAAACTAAATAAAAGTACATAACATAAATCACAGTAAACTTTTTATGTAATATTCAGATTAAACGTCAAACCAATATTCAGAATAAATGTTTTATGTAACTCTATTTAATTTAATTTAATTTATGTTACATAATTCTATTTAATTAATCTTATGTAATTGTTATGTGATATGAAATAAATCGTTGTCAGTTAAAATCCTGATTTTAGCATCATAAAATTTGAAAGTTTACTGTATTCGAATAAAATCTCGTTAGACCACACTTAGTTCAAAAATGAATTTTAAACAATAATATGTTTGAAAATAATACATTTTGTTTGAACACAATAAGAGGGTAGGAGCCATTTTTCTCGTTTACAAACTCGTTTAAGGTGTTTAAACAGCTAACACTGCGTTCGAACAAAATTGTGTTCAAAGTGACAGTGTATTAACCCAGATTTTTTCGGGAAATTGTATAATATAAATTTCAAACAAATTTGTATTTGAGCTAATTTCCATTAAAAAAAATTAACCAATGTACTTTCATTGGTTGTACTCGGATCTCTTGGGAGATCTCATCTGGACATTTTTGGAGAGATCTCGACATCTCGGAAAAATCTCGGAGAGATCTCAAACGATGATTTATGTTGACTTTGTAGATTTTTTTAGTATAAATTTATATTTATAAATAAATATATGTATATTTATATACATTTTTACGAGATTTTTCAAAAAATAATCCGAGAAATGAGTGCGAAAATCCGAGAAATTACGAGATTTTACAAGAAATCCGAGAAATGGGCCAAAAATCTAAGAAATCGTGGCTTTGCTCAAGTTTAACCCCGTTGACCGGGTAATCTCGGGAGATGGAAATCTCGTCTCGATTGCCTTCTAAAAACTTGATCTCGGAGAGATCTCGGGCTTAAATAAGAGATATACAACACTAAGCACATGATAAGAAACAATCAATTATCATTGAAACAAATTTTTTTTTAGATAACACTATTTGCAATTAATATGCATACATATATGAAAATATAAGGAGTTTATTAAATGGATATTACGAGTATATTTTAGGGTTTAAGCAATTAAATAGCCACATACTTTGAAAAAAGAAAGACTTCAAAAGTCAAATGTGAACACTTATAGTGGGACAAATGTGAACACTTATAGTGGGACAAAGAGAGTATATTTTAGGGTTTAAGCAACTAAATATTCATATACTTTTATTATTGTTTCAGTGTAGGCTATATACCGAGAAAAATTCTAGTATAGGCTATATACTTAAAAAAAACAGTGAGCTAAATAGCCATACACTTACTATCCCTGTGGCTTGTCCAACTAGTTGAACCTGTGCAATGGACGGTGACGGTGATGGTTCCAACGACGGTTTACAACAATTCAATTTCCTAGAGTCACCGTCGGCGGCTGAAACAACAAAGCACCATTTGAAGATCAAAATTAGGTTTTTCACATCGTCGATTTCCTGTAGGGACTGGGCGAAGCTCCGGTGAGCAGGGCATCATATAACGAAGAATCAAACATGTATATCTTAAGTAAGAAAATTAGGTTTAAGGTAAGGAATGTACAGATGATGAAGATGAGGTTTATTAGAGTTTGTATAATTGATAGGAGGTGAAATTTGACCTTCCATGTTTCTGAATATATCTCTATACAAACAAATTGAGGTATAATTCATAAGAGGTGAAATGAAGATGAAAATGTCCTAACATGCATTGCACATGATTATTTTAACGGAAAAATTAACAACCTTAACATGAATAACAAATACATTATTTATCAGGTTAGCAAGTTAAGTTGGCTTACATTAACATATTTTTTTAAATTACATAGCTTACAAAAGTATTTTTCTGAGTATACAACATATACTCAAACAAAAATGAAAGTATATGGTTATTTAGTAGTTTAAACCTATATTTTAATTGAAAAGTTTGATTGAATTTAATGATTCTTATTTTATGCATTATTAAGGGCACAATTAGACATTCTCATTCAAATAGATAATACACTATGATGAAATATATATGCAATAAATAGACAAACAAAAGAAAGAAGAAATATTAAAGGGATAGTACAGTAACAAAGAAAGATCCTAATCATGTCTATCTTTTCAGGTAGATCTAATCTTTAGTTTATCACACATTAACATAACTATTTACACTTTAAAGCTATTTGGCTTTATCCATTGGCCGTACAACGTCTACTTTATTGCATCCATAACTTTTCCAAGTCAATCAACACAAACATGCACTATGTGGGGCTATTCTGATATGTGCATTCAACATGTACTCTCCAAAATACAGTAATAAAAAAAATTCCAAGAACTACTCGGATACCTTCATATTTCAACCAAAATCAAAGTGGTAAATATTACTTACTCGCAACTTTAAACGTATAAGGTCATGGTCGGTCTAAAGTCGGAGCAAAGTGATTGACGACTCAAGATCCAGTTGTTTTAAGGGTCCAGTTGTTTTATAACGTGTAATACATGCGACTAAGTCAAAAAAATTACGGAGTAAATACAATGATAAACGGCTTTAACCTATATCCCTTACGAATTGTTTTTTTGTTGCTCCAAATTAACTGATCTTGTTCGCTGATTATCAAAGCAAAAATATACTTTGTATGTTTATTTCTCAAAATTAGTTAACATAAGTGATATACACATTAATTTCGAGTTACTCCATCACATCGTGATTTTCAAATAAAGGTAATTTTATCGGTATAACATTAGTTGTCATTTTTTAAAATACATTATATTATTCGTTAGTGTCTAAGGGTATTTTTTTCACCTATTTCTATGTACTTACATTCTCGGAACCAGCCGTGACAATTTATAATAACGTGCTTAAACTTTTCTTTCAGTGAGACGGGTTGTTATTGTTACAAGAGAAAAAGATAGAAGGTTTTTCCTGTTCGGGCTATCCGGGAGGGTGAGTAATCCTACCTCACACTCTGATGTACGCTGTTCAGTAGGATTATTTCCTGACTGTTTTCAACTCATTTCTGACCATCACTAAATAGTCGTCATTGTTACAATCCAGTTATGTATTATATATGATGATTGGTTAGACATGATTAGATGATACTAAAAGTTACACGGAAACAGCATAGTGAATACAACCTCGTATATATGTCATAGAAACCAAAGTTTGTAGAGGCAATCTTTGACAGTGCTTCAGGAATGAATACAACCTCATTTTTGTCCTATCTTTTTATTTTATATATTTATGAAAAAGCCGTGTTTTCAGGAATGAAGATCAGATAGCATACAAATCTTATTTGAATAATTATCGCCAAATTAAAGAATCTTGTTTTTAGTGGACTAATGACAAATCCATCTTAAATTCTGTCAGAGCTTGATTGAAGTTGTTTTTTTTTTTTTTTTTTTTTTTTTTTTAACGAGGAACCCCACTATGGGCCAGAGCACATTGGCCCCCCACCGCAGGTAAACCCCGGGTAAACGGCAAGCCAACCCTCCACCGCTACCGGGTAAAACATCCTCCAGCTTTGGTCATTAAATGCGGGCACCCCTTGGAGTTGAACCCGAGACCTCCACCTTCATGGGAAGTGTTGGTGGCCACCCAGGCTAGGCCTGGATGGTTAGCTTGATTGAAGTTGTATGCCGCATGTATGTGATATGATTCTTTGAAATTAGCTTGTTTAATATAGAAAGAATAAAGACACAGCAGTTAAATGCATAATTCCGTAGAAATTTTTCAAATTTGTTGTAGTTAAATGCATTGCCATTTAGTTTCACCTTATTCAAGTATTTGGTTGCATATATGAAGTTTGTTGGTAATATATTCCGGCTAGCGGGTAAAAGGTACCCGTACAATACTAGAACTTCTTAGCGTGGTGGGATGTGTTGCCGATTGATGTATTGTAACAACCCAACCTCGTTATAACAAAAATACGACCCAAAAAAAAAAAAACTTTTGATTCAGTGTATCTGGACGGCGTCCAACATCTGAGACGGCGTCCAGTTGTGAAGGACAGGACGGCGTCCAAAGGATCTGGATGGCGTCCAAATGAACTGTCAGGGGCTGTCCCCGAGGTCCAACTTACGCGAACGAAAAACTCGCTTCCCGACAATTTTAAACGAAACGAATTATCACAACGCCTTATAATAAGTAAAACTAAGAGATTTTCACAATAAAAATGAGTTTTACAACACCGGGCCCACAATGACCCGTTTTACGAATTTCGTTCAAAATACAAGTTTCGACCATAAGAGTTTAATTTCCAAACGACACCTAGAGCATGGTGTTTGGGGTTAAACTACCCAAATCTTGGTCAAACTTCAAAAGCTAAATTCCCAAAAGCGTCCCCTATCCAAAACAAAGCGGGAGGCCACTAATCCAAACGAATACCTTTTCCCTTGTCCACGCCGGAGCCTTAAAAGAGTAAACAACGAGAGGGTAAGCAAAACGCTTAGTGAATGCAATAATTATACACATACATATATAATATACCTACTTGCAAACACTTACTCACATACCGCATGCACGCTAGCAATATAATAAGCCTACCATCTCAACTACGAAGCTAATAACCTCCAATACTGCAACTAGCATAATCAATAGCATAATATCGAACAATAAAATATGCTACAGTACCACACATACACAAACCATATGGTTAACCATACTCGCGTCATGGCGCTACCGGATCTTTGGTTCACACCATAAGCATCGGTTATGATGCTACCGGCTCTTTGGTTCACATCACAACCCGAGTCATACTCGCTCTAAGTGCTACCGGCTCTTTGGTTCACAGTATAACACACGTACTACGATGCTACCGGCTCTTTGGTTCACATCGTAGCACACTCGCGCATACTATGGTACTACCGGCTCTTTGGTTCATACCATAGCATACAAATAAATACATTATATATATACGCATATAATTATTCCACTCACCTTGTATCCAAAATGAAGGTAAGCTAACAAGCTCTTCAACCATCAACGAAATCACCTATAATATTATCATAAAATCAACACTTATCTAAATGGGACTCTTAACCCGCCCAAATAAACCACTTAGTGTAAGTGTTCACCCTTTGCCCTCATAACACCGGTCATAGACCTAACTTACCAACAAAGTGTGCTAGTAATTAACTAAACATTTTAAGACTCAAAACACATTTACCATTTCAAAACCCTCGGCTTGTCATCTTTGAGTCCTCATTACCCAATCTTACCCAAAAACCCCCAAATCACTAACAAATGGGTTTTATGTTCGTTACTAACCCAAACCCTAACCCTTATCACTAATTAAGTAAGGAAATAAGATTAGAACTTACCACCACAATCACAACGTAGCTAGTGACTAGATGAACAACTTACAACTCAAGCTTAAACCCGAAACAAGCTTCTTCACCTTTGATTGAGCTTTCTCACACAAGAAACCTCCTCTCTCTCTCTCTAGAATTTAGGTGGAAAGGTGAAGGTGGTTGAAAATGGAGTAAATGAAACTCCTAGATTTGATCTTGTGCCTTAAATTCGGGCCCCAAGTGAAATTACCCAAAAAGCCCCTTTAAAATATCTAAAATTCCAACAGCTGGCCCGCCAGTTCATCTGGACGGCGTCCAACCTACCTGAAAGGCGTCCAGTTCTTCTTTGTTGGACGGCGTCCCACGATCTTGGATGGCGTCCCATATAACTGGAAACAGGATCTTACAACTCTCCCCCACTTGAACCGAATTGCTTCCTCGCAATCCAAGCCGCATGGCAAGCAGTAAGATACACCAAAAAAAAACTCTTTGGATTCCGATGTAAACTCAGAACCCTTACGATGACGCCATTGGACTTTAAAAGTCTTCACCTCTTTGTTACGCAACGTTTCAACTTTTTCATCAAGAATGGCAATCGGTTCCTCGACATACTCTAGCTTGTTGTTCAAGGAAATCTTGTCCAACGGTACCCACGTCGAATCATCCGCAAGACACTTACGGAGGTGGAAAACATGGAATGCGTTATGAATCCCCGCAAGCTCTTCGGGTAACTCTAATCTATACGCGACTTCACCAACACGATCCAAGATCTTGAAAGGACCAATAAATCGAGGAACTAACTTTCCCCGCTTTCGAAACCGAATAATACCCTTCCACGGTGAAACCTTAAGCATCACCATGTCACCTTCTTGGAACTCGATTGGTCACCTACGTTTATCGGCATACGACTTTTGTCTATCTTGAGCCACTTTCAAACGAGCCCGAACCATCTCAATCTTGCTATTCGTCTCTAGAACCAAATCGGTACTCTTGATTTCCTTTTGTCCCACTTCGCCCCAACAAATAGAAGTTCGACACCTTCGCCCATAAAGCATATCATACGGTGGCATCCCGATACTAGTATGATAACTATTATTGTACGAGAATTCCACCAAAGGCAAGTGCTCATCCCAACTATCACCGAAATCGATAACACACGCTCGTAACATATCCTCCAATGTTTGATTCGTACGTTCGGTTTGACCACCCGTTTGAGGATGATACGCCGTGCACATCTTCAATTGTGTTCCCATATCTTCATGAAACTTACTCCAAACGAGAGGTGAAACGAGTATCCCGATCCGAAACAATAGATATAGGAACCCCATGTCTCGATATCACCTCCTTGATAAAAAACTTAGACAACGTCTCCGACGATATCGTTTCTCGAATGAGAAGAAACAATGCACTTTTCGTCAATCGATCAACTATCACCAAAATCTTATCAAATTGGGTTCTCTCCATTTTTGGTAATTTTGTAATGAAATCCATGGTAATGTGCTCCCATTTCCATTTGGGATTTCCAACGGTTGTAACATACCATACGGCTTTTGATGCTCGGCCTTAACTTGCAAACACGTGACGCATTGTTTAACATACTTAACAACATCGCGTTTCATGCCCGGCCACCAATACTCCTTCTTCAAGTCAAGATACATCTTTGTCGCACCCGAATGAATGGAATACTTTGACTTATGCACCTCATCAAGTAGCACTTGTCAATAATCTCCCATTCTAGGCACCCACACTCTTCCTTGAAAGGACAACAGATCATGCGGGCCTAAGGCAATAGACTCCGTTTGCCCCATGATTCGTTCTTCATGTTTGTTATTAACAAAAGTTTCAATTTGAATTTCACCAAGATTTACAAGAAAATCGTTAGTAATAATCATACGTAACGATCCTACTTGTATCGCCGGATGTTGACTCTATCGACTTAACGCATCCGTGACCACATTCGCCTTACCCGGATGATAAAGTATTTCACAATCATAGTCTTTTACCACATCCATCCATCTACGTTGACGATAATTTAAATCTCGTTGATCAAAAAGATGTCTCAAACTCTTATGATCTAAATAAATCATGCAGTTAACACCATACAAGTAATGGAGCCAAATTTTCAACGCATGCACAATCGACGCCAATTCAAGATCATGAGTTGGGTATCTCTTTGTAGTGACCCGAACTTTTCCATTTTTATATATATATTAAATGAAATTGTTATTTACATGATTAAGTGTTTCCAACATGTTAAGCAATCAAACTTGTTAAGACTTGATTAATTGAAATAGGTTTCATATAGACAATTGACCACCCAAGTTGACTGGTGATTCACGAACGTTAAAACTTGTAAAAACTATACGATGAGATATATATGGTTATATATATAGTTAACATGATTTTATTATAAGTATGTATCTCATTAGGTATTTTAACAATGAGTTATATACATAAAAATGAGACTATTAATTTAAGAAACTCGAAAACGATATATATAACGATTATCGTTATAACAACTTCTTACTAGGTACATATGAATCATATTAAGATATTGATACACTTGGTTAATTATGTTAAATGATAAGTAAATATATTATTAAGTGTATTAACAATAAAATACATATGTAAAAATAAGACTACTAACTTAATGATTTCGAAACGAGACATATATGTAACGATTATCGTTGTAACGACATTTAACTGTATATATATCATACTAAGATATATTATATATCATAATATCATGATAATATAACAATTTAACATCTCATTTGTTATAATAAACAATGGGTTAACAACATTCAACAAGATCGTTAACCTAAAGGTTTCAAAACAACATTTACATGTAACGACTAACGATGACTTAACGACTCAGTTAAAATGTATATACATGTAGTGTTTTAATATGTATTCATACACTTTTGAAAGACTTCAAGACACTTATCAAAATACTTCTACTTAACAAAAATGCTTACAATTACATACTCGTTCAGTTTCATCAACAATTCTACTCGTATGCACCCGTATTCGTACTCGTACAATACACAGCTTTTAGATGTATGTACTATTGGTATATACACTCCAATGATCAGCTTTTAGTAGCCCATGTGAGTCACCTAATACATGTGGGAACTATTATTTGGCAACTAGCATGAAATATCTCATAAAATTACAAAAATATGAGTAATCATTCATGACTTATTTACATGAAAACAAAATTACATATCCTTTATATCTAATCCATACACCAACGACCAAAAATACCTACAAACACTTTCATTCTTCAATTTTCTTCATCTAATTGATCTCTCTCAAGTTCTATCTTCAAGTTCTAAGTGTTCTTCATAAATTCCAAAAGTTCTAGTTTCATAAAATCAAGAATACTTCCAAGATTGCAAGTTTACTTCCAAGTTTTCTAAATCCATTCCAAGTAATCATCCAAGATCAAGAAACCTTTGTTACTTACAGTAGGTTATCTTTCTAATACAAGGTAATAATCATATTCAAAATTTAATTCAATTTCTATAACTTTAACAATCTTATTTCGAGTGGAAATCTTACTTGAAATTATTTTCGAGTCATGATTCTGCTTCAAGAACTTTCAAGCCATCCAAGGATCCTTTGAAGCTAGATCTATTTTTCTCATTTCCAGTAGGTTTATCCAAGGAACTTGAGGTAGTAATGATGTTCATAACATCATTCGATTCATACATATAAAGCTATCTTATTCGAAGGTTTAAACTTGTAATCACTAGAACATAGTTTAGTTAATTCTAAACTTGTTCGCAAATAAAAGTTAATCCTTCTAACTTGACTTTTAAAATCAACTAAACACATGTTATATATCTATATGATATGCTAACTTAATGATTTAAAACCTGGAAACACGAAAAACACCGTAAAACCGGATTTACGCCGTCGTAGTAACACCGCGGGCTGTTTTGGGCTAGTTAATTAAAAACTATGATAAACTTTGATATAAAAGTTGTTATTCTGGGAAAATGATTTTTATTATGAACATGAAACTATATCCAAAAATTATGGTTAAACTCATAGTGGAAGTATATTTTCTAAAATGGTCATCTAGACGTCGTTCTTTCGACTGAAATGACTACCTTTACAAAAACGACTTGTAACTTATTTTTCTGACTATAAACCTATACATTTTCTGTTTAGATTCATAAAATAGAGTTCAATATGAAACCATAGCAATTTGATTCACTCAAAACGGATTTAAAATGAAGAAGTTATGGGTAAAACAAGATTGGATAATTTTTCTCATTTTAGCTACGTGAAAATTGGTAACAAATCTATTCCAACCATAACTTAATCAACTTGTATTGTATATTATGTAATCTTGAGATACCATAGACACGTATACAATGTTTTGACCTATCATGTCGACACATCTATATATATTTCGGAACAACCATAGACACTCTATATGTGAATGTTGGAGTTAGCTATACAGGGTTGAGGTTGATTCCAAAATATATATAGTTTGAGTTGTGATCAATACTGAGATACGTATACACTGGGTCGTGGATTGATTCAAGATAATATTTATCGATTTATTTCTGTACATCTAACTGTGGACAACTAGTTGTAGGTTACTAACGAGGACAACTGACTTAATAAACTTAAAATATCAAAATATATTAAAAGTGTTGTAAATATATTTTGAACATACTTTGATATATATGTATATATTGTTATAGGTTTGTGAATCAACCAATGGCCAAGTCTTACTTCCCGACGAAGTAAAAATCTGTGAAAGTGAGTTATAGTCCCACTTTTAAAATCTAATATTTTTGGGATGAGAATACATGCAGGTTTTATAAATGATTTACAAAATAGACACAAGTACGTGAAACTACATTCTATGGTTGAATTATCGAAATCGAATATGCCCCTTTTTATTAAGTCTGGTAATCTAAGAATTAGGGAACAGACACCCTAATTGACGCGAATCCTAAAGATAGATCTATTGGGCCTAACAAACCCCATCCAAAGTACCGGATGCTTTAGCACTTCGAAATTTATATCATATCCGAAGGGTGTCCCAGAATGATGGGGATATTCTTATATATGCATCTTGTTAATGTCGGTTACCAGGTGTTCACCATATGAATGATTTTTATCTCTATGTATGGGATGTGTATTGAAATATGAAATCTTGTGGTCTATTGTTACGATTTGATATATATAGGTTAAACCTATAACTCACCAACATTTTTGTTGACGTTTAAAGCATGTTTATTCTCAGGTGAATACTAAGAGCTTCCGCTGTTGCATACTAAAATAAGGACAAGATTTGGAGTCCATGTTTGTATGATATTGTGTAAAAACTGCATTCAAGAAACTGATTTCGATGTAACATATTTGTATTGTAAACCATTATGTAATGGTCGTGTGTAAACAGGATATTTTAGATTATCATTATTTGATAATCTACGTAAAGCTTTTTAAACCTTTATTTATGAAATAAAGGTTATGGTTTGTTTTAAAAATGAATGCAGTCTTTGAAAAACGTCTCATATAGAGGTCAAAACCTCGCAACGAAATCAATTAATATGGAACGTTTTTAATCAGTAAGAACGGGACATTTCACTCTTTTCGTGTTCCTTCAATTTTTGAGAGGCATAAGCGATGAGTTTACCCCATTGCATTAGAACACACCCGGGCCCATTTAAAGAAGCATCACAATAAACCATCATATCTTCCACACCTTCCGGTAACACTAAGACCGGAGCTTGACACAATTTCTCTTTTAACAATTGGAAAGCGATCTCTTGCTCTTTTCCCAATCAAATCTCGCGTCCTTTCTCGTCAACTTCGTCAATGGAGAAGCGATCTTAGAAAATTCTTGGATAAACCGACGATAATAACCGGCTAATCCGAGAAAACTTCGAATTTTCGTAGGTGTAGTCGTTGTTCCCAACTCTTCACCGTCTCTATCTTCCCTGGATCTAGTTGAATACCTTCTTTGTTCACAACATGACTAAGGAATTGAACTTACCTTAGCCAAAATTCACATTTGGAGAATTTAGAATACAACTTCTCCCTCCGCAATGTCTTCAACACTCCAGGCAAATGATGTTCATGTTCCTTCATACTCTTCGAATACATAAGTATGTCGTCAATGAACACAATTACCAACTTGTCCAACATAGGTTGGCACACTCGGTTCATAAGATCCATGAATGCCGACGGTGCATTCGTAAGACCGAAGGGCATAACCACAAATTCAAAATGCCCGTAACGAGTTCGAAAGGCCGTCTTCTCTATATATTCCTCACAGACCCGCATTTGGTGATAGCCGGACTGTAAGTCAATTTTAGAAAAATACGTCGCACCTTGGAGTTGGTCAAACAAATCGTCAATTCGAGGCAATGGATAACGATTCTTAATAGTCACCTTGTTTAACTCTCGATAATCGACGTACATCCTCATACTACCATCCTTCTTATTCACGAATAAAACCGGAGTGCCCTATGGCGAAGCACTCGGTCGGATAAAACCCTTCTCAAGCAACTCTTGGGTTTGATTTAACAACTCTTGCATTTTTGTTGGTACTAAACGATAAGGAGTTTTAGCAATGGGAGTAGCCCCCGGAACTAACTCAATGCGAAATTCAACTTGTCTTTCCAGCGGAATACTCGGAAATTCATCCGAAAAAACGTCTTCAAATTCATTAACCACCGGAATTTTACGAATGAATGGTGGCTCTTCACGAGTATCAACTACATGAGCAAGAAAAGCCATGCCACCACTACTAAGAATGACGTGCCCGTGCATAAGTGCATAATGGCACAAGTCTCCTTCGTTTCTCGCCATGAATAATTAACTCTCCCCCACTTAGGGTCTTCACACGAATAGACTTTTCATGGCATGCAATATCGGCTCTATAACGATCGAGCCAATCCATACCCACAACAATATCAAATTCACCCAAAGTCATCGGGATAAGATCGATCTTAAACGTTTCGGTACCAAACACAACATCACAATCTTTACAAACATCAACCCCTAGCACCGTCTTACCATCTGCTATTTTGACTTCTACCGGATGACTCAACTTAGCTAGCGGTTTGTTAAGCTTAGACACAAATCGAGGTGACACAAATGACAAATTAGCACCGCTATCAAAAAGTATCCTTGCCGGTTTAGAGTTAACCATGAAAGTTCCTGAGACAACTTCATTGGATTGCTTGGCTTCATCATGGATCATTAAATAATTCCATCCTCTAGCCGTACCCCCCACTTTCTCTAGCCTCTTAACTTGATCATTCTGAAAATCGGGACATTCTGTCCTTCGGTGACCTTCTTTTTGACAATTAAAACAAATGATTTTGTTAGAAGATGAGTTCGTACAATCACGGGCCATGTGCCCTTGTCGCCCACAATTATAGCACGTGGGACCAAAACTCTTAGAAGCCCCCTTTTTCATACTACCGACGCTCTCGGTCGCACTTCTACTCTTCTTGTTCGAGTGGCTAGTAGCTTCAAATTTTCGTTTGCCAAAGGTGAAGTCACTCTTTCTCGGAGCAAGCGACTCAAAACCCTTAGCTATGTCGAAAAATTCATCAAAAGTTTTCACCGAGTTCCTACTAATCTTTTCTTAATAGTTATCATTCAAGGTTCGGTAGAAATCTTCTTTCAACATATGGTCATTCTCGACATACTCTAGGAAAAATTGGGTCTTTGATAAGAAAGTGGACTTGAGAGTGTTCAAATCCATTGATCCTTGCCTTAAAGTACGCAACTCGTCCTTAAGCCTTGAAAGATCGGCCGAAGTTCGGTACTCCTTGAAAAATTCTGCCTTAAACTCGTCCCACGTCAAACTCATACTTTGTTCTTCGCCATAAAGTCGGATTTTCGCGTCCCACCACAACTTGGCATCACCCCTCGTCATGCTACTACCAAAACTCGTCTTCTTACCGAGAGGGCACTCACTAGTACGAAAGGCCCCCTCCATATTGGAGATCCAGCGAGCACTCTTGAGTGGGTCTCGTTCACCCTCAAAAGTGGGAGGTTGAGCATCCTTGAAATTTTTATAGTGGAAGTCTCGACTTCCAACATTATCTTCTTGAAGAACAATCTTAACTTGTTCCTTGACTAGATTGACTACTTGCTCATCAATCGAATCTAAGAACATCTTCTTAACGTCCTCTAGAAAGGCCATGTGACGCCTTTGCATAATGGCCTCAACCTTGGCCGTAAACTCGGCGTCCTCGCTCGTACCTCCGTCATTGGTGTCGTGTCCGTTTCTCATCTTCATTCTATAAAATGGAATAGATTAAACAACGAAACGAAAAGACATGACACATATATACATATACACCTCACTGCCCCATCTTGCTCAACAATCGTCGTACATTGCTTGTTTGACACGATTTGAACCCGTAATAATGGTAGCTAGTCATTATTACGCGAGCACGTCACATTAACTTGCTAGTACAACGTCTATCTCGCTTGATGATTGCAAACACAACACAAAACAATTAGCGCAAGGTTAGTTCACATAAACCTAGGCACTAACCCAATCCCGATCTGACCCGCCTCCTACAAGTCCCGCATAAAGTTCCTACACAATAAAGTGTAAGTCTAGGCACCTATCTCAAGTCGCCTAAATCCCTTAGACCATGCTCTGATAACACTTGTAACAACCCAACCTCGTTATACCAAAAATACGACCCAAAAAAAAAAATTTTGATTCAGTGTATCTGGACGGCGTCCAGCATCTGGGATGACGTCCAGTTATGAGGGCAGGATGGCGTTTAAAGGATCTAGACGACGTCTAAATGAACTGTCAGGGGCTGTCCCCGAGGTCCAACTTACGCGAACGGAAAACTCGCTTCCCGACACTTTTAAACGAAACGAATTATCAAAACGCCATATAATAAGTAAAACTAAGAGATTTCCACAATAAAAACGAGTTTTAAAACACCGGCCCACAATGACCCATTGTACGAATTTCGTTCAAAATACAAGTTTCAACCATAAGAGTTTAATTTCCAAACGACACCTAGAGCATGGTGTTTGGGGTTAAACTACCCAAATCTTGGTCAAACTTCAAAAGCTAAACTTCCAAAAGCGTCCTCTATCAAAAACAAAGCGGGAGGCCACTAATCTAAACGAATACCTATTCCCTTATCCACGCTAGAGCCTAAAAAGAGTTAACAATGAGAGGGTAAGTAAAACTCTTAATGAATGCAATAATTATACACATACATATATAATATACCTACTTGCAAACACTTACTCACATACCGCATGCACGCTAGCAATATAATTAGCCTACCATCTCAAGTACGAAGCTAATAACCTCCAATACCGCAACTAGCATAATCAATAGCATAATATTGAACAATAAAATATGTTACACTACCACGCATACACAAACCATATGGTTAACCAAACTCGCGTCATGGCGCTACCGGCTCTTTGGTTCACACCATACGCATCGGTTATGATGCTACCGGCTCTTTGGTTCACATCACAACCCGAGTCATACTCACTCTAAGTGCTACCAGCTCTTTGGTTCACACTATAACACACGTACTACGATGCTACCGGCTCTTTGGTTCACATCTTAGCACACTCGCACATACTATGGTACTACAGGCTCTTTGGTTCATACTATAGCAAACAAATAAATACATTATATACATACACATATAATTATTCCACTCACCTTGTATCCAAAACGAAGGTAAGCCAACAAGCTCTTCAAACGTCAACAAAATCACCTATAATATTATCATAAAATCAACACTTATCTAAATGGGACTCTTAACCCGCCCAAATAGACCACTTAGTGTAAGTGTTCACCCTTTGCCCTCATAACACCGGTCATAGACCTAACTTACCAACAAAGTGTGCTAGTAATTAACTAACCAATTTAAGACTCAAAACACATTTACCATTTCAAAACCCCCAAATCACTAACAAATGGGTTTTATGTTCGTCACTAACCCAAACCCTAACCCTTATCACTAATTAAGTAAGGAAATAAGATTAGAACTTACCACCACAATCACAACGTTGCTAGTGACTAGATGAACAACTTTAAAATTCGAGCTTAAAACCGAAACAAGTTTCTTCCACCTTTGATTGAGCTTTCTCACACAAGAAACCTCCTTTCTCTCAAGAATTTAAGTGGAAATGTGAAGGTGGTTGAAAATGGAGTAAATGACCCTCCTAGATCTGATCTTGTGCCTTAAATTCGGCCCCAAGTGAAATTACCCAAAAAGCCCCTTTAAAATATCTAAAATTCCAATAGCTGGCCCGCCAGTTCATCTGGATGGCGTTCAAACTACCTGGAAGGCATCCATTTCTTCTTTGTTGGACGGCGTCCCACGATCTTGGACGGCGTCCTACATAACTAGAAACAGGATCTTACATGTATCCCCTCGGGAAATTCCCTGTAGACTCGGATCACGGACCAGTTCTTCGTGGGGTGGCCTTATCAGTCTTCTAGAACCAAATTATAAGATGGTCCGTCTAGCGTGTTGTTGCTATGCGATGGAGTTCTAGAGTGAGAAAGTAATGTGTGAGAGAGAAAGTGTGTTCTCTGCCACAAGTGACTAAATTGTGAAATGTGGCAACCCATGAGGTCTATTTATAGGTGTGGATCCTCCATAATTTTCGGAAACACGTGTCAGATGGTGGTTAGTTTAATTATGCGAAATATCCGCAACAGACTTGGGCTTGGCGCTGACGTAGTATATGTGTCGCTCATGTGCTTATTAAAGGGCTTAAGCATAAAAGCTTCCTTCATGGCTTACGCATGACGTTGGGCGGCCTGGTACTACCGTAAGACGCTGGATGGTTATTTAATAAAAATTGCTATTATTGTTGTCTTTAATTCATTTCGAGCATTTATTCTGTATAAAAATGATTTTTATGCGTGTAGCCCATATGATACACTATTAAGTCCTCCCCAGTTTAATGTCTTTATGTTTGTAAAAAATAAAGTTATTAAACTATAAAAGATAAGAAGTGCCTTTTTCCTTGAAAACATATATCTGCTGTAGCCTTCTATTTTCTGATATGATGTGACCCCAAATGATGAATTTTGCCACCAAAATGCCTTAATTTTGTTTTAAGTTTAATCAAAAACTATTTTAAATTTCAAACTGATTCCTACAACTGATCAGAATCATACACGTGTCTCGATCAACATTTCCTTCAAGTTTCCATGTTGCCTATAAATACTTCGTCTATTTGTTGATTTACTTTTTTCCAACTCTTCAATTTACTCAAAGGATCTATTTGCACAAGAAATTCTAGGGTTTTCCAATTTCATACCTGCGAGGTTAGTGCTTCTTCTTAATTCTTTCACATTTTCTGTTTTAAATTTTCTACCTTGGCCGAATCGACGAGTAATTCTTCTAAGAAAGACGGTCAAGATGTCAATACTTTTACTAGTTCTATGACGGAATCAGACTTAGAAGTCCCGTGTGTATCATTTAAAAATCTTAGGCATTTTAATCCAATCGTGTCCTCCTTTTTCGATAGAGCCAATAATCCTCCTTTTAAAAAAATAACTCTTTACAAATTACAACTTACTGTAGGTAATCTTCGTATTCCCCTTTCTCCCTTCTTGTTAAAATGTCCTTGCCCACTATGAAGTTTATCTAAGTCACATTCACCCTTTTGGTCCGCAAAAGGTTATCTTGTTTGAAATAGGACCCAGTTGTGACGACCCGGAATTTTCCGACCAAATTTAAACTTAATCTTTATATGATTTCGACACGATAAGCAAAGTCTGTAATATTGAGTCATAAAAAGTTTTGGAATTATATTTATGTAATCAGTTACCCTTCAACCATTTCCGACGATTCACGAACAATAGATATGTATATATAAATATTAGATACAAATAATTATATATAATAATATATTATTAAATTATTACTGTTGGAAGTAATACTATAAAATAATAAACGATATAATAAAGATTATTATTAAAATAAATCTATATACATAAAGTACATTGAATATATGGGATTCTATACATAATTATTATTATATGTATAAATATTAATTATTCAGTATATACTATAATATATATATATATATATATATATATATATATATATATTATATAAATATTAAATATTATATAATTAATAAGTTAAATATTAATATATGTATATGTGATTACTATATTAATATGGTTATTATAAATATTAATATTAATAACAGTATTATGAATAATATTATATATATAAAATTTGATACAAATAAATTGATATATTATTATGGTTACTAAAAGTAACCATTTTTATTTAAAATTATCATCATTATTACTTCTATCATTATTAGTATGATTTCAATATTATTATTAATATTGTTATTAATCTTATTATTGTTA
Organism: Rutidosis leptorrhynchoides; assembly: GCF_046630445.1. NCBI lineage: Eukaryota > Viridiplantae > Streptophyta > Magnoliopsida > Asterales > Asteraceae > Rutidosis > Rutidosis leptorrhynchoides. Next base: position 373,178,027 of record NC_092333.1, on the reverse strand, counting down.
TTACTAGTATTATCTTAATTATTAATAGTATTATTATTATTTCTATTATTAATACTTGTAATTTTAATTACTTCTAATATTAATAAATGTATTATAATTATTAATGAATTTATATTTATTTATGGTTAATATCAAAAATATATAACAGCAGATACAAATAATTGAATTCAGTTACAAATCCCTTTCAAGCTTTACGTTTTTTTTAATTACTGATATCTGAATCGTACCAATCAAATAAACTCCATTGTCTGTTTATTAATTCTCCCTTCTGAATTGATTCTTCCTATCTAATGTTTGTTATGCGTCAAACACAATACAAACAAATCATTCAAATCATTTTAATTAGATAGATATACTGGATTAATATCAGTGTCGAATGCTATACCGTCTGCTATTTAAAAAAATTAAAAACAGAAACCAGAGATATATAGCACGATACCTTTGTTTCACTTTCTTTTTATCAAAAATCAAAATCGAAGCTTTTGTTAAAAACTAAAATTGCAGATGTGTTAGGAATCTTACATGTAAACTTTCTTCAAAATCTCAAACCCCAATTCCTTATATCAAGTTTGAATTTTCAAGTCAAAGTTTGTTTTTTCAAAAAGTCAAACAATGTTCTTTAATCAAATTCGTGTTGACTGTTTTGATTCAAGTTCAATTGAAGATGGAGAAAGTTTCTAATGGTGATTTCAAATCTTTTTCATGATATAATCAAGGCCTGAAACGTTCTTAATTACAAAAATCAATTGAGGAGTTCATTGGGTTTAAGTAACGAGCTGTTGAGTTTTTTTTTTCTTTTTATTTTTCTTTGATTTAATTAAAATCAATCGGCACATAACGTTTCTGTATAAGTTCTAAGTCCTAAAACTAATTAGTAGATTTATTGTTACTTGATTTGATCCCTGGTCGAAGTGTTTGATTTCAAGAAGAAGATGAATAAAAAATACGAGTTAAATAGAAATGGGTTTGGTGTTAATTCAGAAAATGGGCAGTAGCCCAGCTGGTTCTAGGGTGTTGACTTTGTTCGTGAGGTCTCGGGTTCGAGCCCTGTTCAGGGCATATTCTTTTTATAAACGTTTTTGAAGGCATATCTTGTTACTAAAAATTATTATTAATATTATTATTGTTATTCTAATTTGTATTATAAATATTAATGTAATAATTTAACGTTTATTATTATTATTATTATTATTATTATTATTATTATTATTATATTATTATTATGATTATGAATATAGTAAGTATGATTATTATTATTACTATTATTACAAATATTATTATCCTTATCAAGTATCATTATTTAGTATCATTATTAATATCACTAATAAATAATATCATTATCATTAGTAGTACTAGTATTATCAATAAATTTTATTATTATTAGGATTATAATTAATATAAGTATTACTACTATTATTATGATTAGGATTACGAGTTAATATTATAGAAATTTTAGTTATTAGTTTAGAAATTAAACATGAAGACTATGATTATGATTATGGTTATTATTATTATTATTATTATTATTATTATTATTATTATTATTATTATTATTATTATTATTATTATTATTATTATTATTATTATTATTATTATTATTATTATTATTATTATTATTATTATTATTATTATTATCATGAAAATAACAAAATGTATTATTATTTACATTAATATTAGTACTACTATCATTGTGTACTTATTAGTATTATTAGAATCATTATTAACATATGCATTATCATTATCATTTTTAGTATTAGTATTATCATTATTAATAAATTTATTATTAGTAGGACTATTATTAGTAATCATTAAAATTAAAAACTATCATTTTTGACAAATAAATATTTGGTACATAAAACCTACTTATTACATATACTACAAATATATAAATAATCCATATAACTATATATAAGAGACATATTAACAGTTCTTACATAAATACTTATATATAACAAATTTGATATTTTTATTATAATATTAGATATATATATATAGATATATTAATATTACTAAATGTATAAATTTTAATCATTTTAAATATATATAAAATAAATACATATAACATATACCTTAAGATATAATATAAGTATATATTTTAAATGGAATTTAATAAAATTGTATAAACTATAAACACATAATTAATATATAATTAATAAAGGAAATTATGTGATTTCCATTATATGTTTTAATAGATCTACAATTGATATAGGTTCGTGAATCCGAGACCAACCCTGCATTGTTCAGTTGTTCAATATCGTCATATGTATTTTTACTACAAAATACAGTAGAGTGAGTTCATTTGATTCCCTTTTACTCTTTACATTTTTGGGACTGAGAATACATGCGCTACTTTTACAACTGCTTTATTAAATGCTTTTGAAATATATTTTGAACTGCGAATACATGAAATACTTTTATAAATGTTTGATGAGATAGACACAAGCAAAACATTCCTCGAATGAATTATGTGGAAGTGATAATTGCCACCATTGAATTATGTGGACGTGATAATTGCCACAATTGATATGAATATTTTTCCCCTGATTATTATTGTTTGGTAACCTAAGAATTAGGGAACATCACTAATTTTGAGAATTAGTGCACTCCTAATTGACGTGAATCCTAAAGGTAGCTACCAGGTTTAACACCCCACCCAGAATGTTTACTAGACTGAAGGTCTAGTGGGCGTGGTGTTTAGTACTTCGAAGTTTATATGATTATTATACAGACGAGATGTTCTGTTTTGGGGATATTATTATGCGCATTATATGTTAAGGTCGGTTACCAAGCCAAGCTATGAAAGCAATGAAAAGTGAATGTTATGTATCGAGAAAATGATTTTATACACAGATTATGTGTATGTTATTTTTGTGCACAAGATATGTGTACGGTTACTAAGATTTATGAAAGATGATTTCGTACACGAGAAAGGTGTACTGTATTTAAAAGATATCGCATGTACATTACAGGTGGGTATAGGATTCGGGCCCATTTGTACCATGGAGGATTTAAATCTTGCGGTCTATCAAAATGATGAATTTTATTGTTTTATGATAAACCTATGAACTCACCAACCTTTTGGTTGACACTTGAAAGTATGTTTATTCTCAGGTATGAAAGAAATCTTCTGCTGTGCATTTGCTCATATTAGAGATATTACTTGGAGTCATTCATGACATATTTCAAAAGACGTTGCATTCGAGTCGTTGAGTTCATCAAGATTATTATTAAGTCAATTATAGTTGGAGGTATTATGAAATGGTATGCATGCCGTCGACTTTAGATGTAAAGAAAGTTTGTCTTTTAAAAATCGAATGCAATGTATGTAAAATGTATCATATAGAGGTCAAGTACCTCGCGATGTAATCAACTATTGTGAATCGTTTATATTGTATATGAACGGTTCATTAAAGTTGGTATCAGAGCAGTGGTCTTAGCGAACCAGGTCTTGCATTAGTGTGTCTAACTGATAGTTGTTTAGATGTATTAGTGAGTCTGGACTTCGACCGTGTCTGTATGTCAAAAAATTTTGCTTATCATTTTGTGTCGAAAAATTACTTGCTTATCATCCTTAAAGTCTAGACACATCTTACTGCCTCTATTGCATAGATAGTGTATAGATAAAATTGTATCTTAGGGTATCTGTTATTGTTACCTTTGCCAGACATCTTCCGTAGATTCATCCGTAACTTATGGGAATTTAGTATTATATATGCATATGTAAATTATATATTACAGGGTACTAATCTACATCCTATAATCTATTTCATATCAAAAATATTTCATCTGATCGTACGAGATGGATCCCTCCACCAGTTCGAATTCCTCGGATTCCGACAGCTATTCCAATATGGAGTTTCACTCGAGCTCCGAAAGCAACGCCACCATAATGAATCAACCAATTAGCTATCCCTAATTCATCTGATGGGTTCATAGTCAACTTAATCATTAGAGATGTGAAGAAGGCGATCCCTTCCACCAACCGAATTCACCTCTTGGCGAAGAACCTGAAACACTTACCGGCGAACCAGTCCGAAACACCATTTTCACTCTCATTTCCTGAATATCTCGCCACGATTATATTCTATCTAAAATTCTAAACCTTATTCATTTACTCATTCCGACCGACAATCATCCTGGAATAATAGAAGAAATCAACGAATTTCGCGTTCGGGTAGTGACTTTGTAGAATATGGTGCAAAATTTACCAGCCTCATCAACATCACTGACACCAACAGAACCGTCAGTAACAGCAACAGTACCATCAACAATCCGTGCCTCAACATCTCATTCAGTACCTCGAGTACAATCATCATTCTACGTATCGTTCTACATCAATTATCTTCGTTCTTCATGGCGATTATATAATCTCTAATGTTTTAGAGATTATGTAATCTAGATCTAACGATAAATCAAATGAGTTCAATATCATATTGACTCATTAAATCCATGATTACATCTAAAGAAAAATTATATGTATATAGGTTTTCATAAAGATTGTAATTAAAAAAAAAATTTCTTTTGTACAAACTGTTAATGATGAAAATATTTTAACGGGTAGGTAATACCCGAGGAATATTTAGATTTCACATTAATAAGTTACATTGTACATTCTTTCCATCTGATTCAACAGTCATTTACTATCCTACCTGTGATGACCCGGGAATTTCCGACTAAATTTAAACTTAATCTTTATATGTTCCGACACGATAAGCAAAGTCTATTTAATTGAATTTCAGAATTTTGAACTATTTATAAGGATTCATTTACCTTTTGACTATTCCCGACGATTCACGAACAACTGTGTGTAAATAAATATGTAATTGGATATATATATATATATATATATATATATATATATATATATATATATATATATATATATATATATATAATATAAGTGTATATATAATATTTTGAATTAATAAAATTAAATACTATAATTAAATATGTAAAATGGTATATAAATTTATGTTATTATTAAAATGAAATTATATATAAAGAAATATGATTTTTATATGTAATTATTATTCTATGCATAATGGAATATATACAAGATATATAAATATTATATGTGGAAGTAAATATTATTTATTTCTACATCATGTTAAAAAGAAATGTAACTACATATATATATAAGACAATCATATTTCCATAATTAATATGCAAACACATATTATATAATGTATTATAAAATGTATGAATATTAAATATCTAACATATATAATATATATTGTATAACTATTAAATATTACACAATTAATAATATGTAACATCAATAGATTAAATATAATTACAAGTTAAGAATATAGTAGTTATAGCAATAATTTTATTACATTCATTATTATTAATATTAATACTAATGTTAAAATAAATATTAATATAAGTATTAAATGTAACATTTTAAATAATATATAGATATGAAATTTAATACAATTAATTTGTTATATTATTATGACTAAGATATGATTGATATCATTAGTAATATTATTAATATCATTATATTATTATTATTACTTATTATTAACATTAATATAATTATTAATATTATCATTAAAGTTACTAAATCATCATTATTATTTAAAGTGTTGAAATTATAATTGATATGAAACAACTTATTATTACTATTAATAATAGTATTATTATTAAAATGAATACTTATATTATCCTTATTATTGGTATTAATTGAATATTATTATTATTAATGTTATTATTATTATTATTAATCCTATTATTATTGCTAAAATATTAATTGTACTTTGTTATTAAAACTGTATTGATACAGATATAATTTGATAGAAACAAGAAATTGTTAAGCTATCACTATCATTTAATTGTACGATTTTCCTTCAATCACGATTTATATTTTTTTTTATATTTTTTTTTCGGAGTATATCTTTCGGAGTGGATCTCGTGACCTTATTGTCTAATCTCTATTACAAGTCGATAACAATTAATCACTTCATGTTTCTACAACAATTATCTATCACATTACAAATAAACACTCACTGCAATTCGAATTAAAAGGAGAAAAATTGAAAAATAATTAAACCGTCCCCCTGTTCTTCTATCAAATATCCAAAACCTTAAATTTGAATCCAAATTCAAAATGTAATAATGCCATCTTGCTAGGATCCTTTTACTAAAACTATCTGCAAATTTGCAGACTTTAATTCTTTCGATCGAGTAAGAATTTACGAGTCAAAGCTTAATTTTAAAAAAGTCAAACCGAGTGTTCATCAAGAAATTTGGATTCGTTGTGATGTTTCAAGTCAATTTAACGAATCCAATAGTTTCTAAAAGTGATTTGAAACATATTTCGTATTATAAACTTTGTATAAAACGTCCTGAAATTTAAAATCATTGTATGAGTTCATATTTTTTTTTCTTCGAAAACATTCTGTACAGCTATTATTATTTTTTCTTTTTCTGTTAATTTCATGCACCCAAATAAAACGTTTCTGTTAATTTCTTGAATCCTAAAACCAATTCAACGTATTGTTGTGATGGTTGTTGAATCTCTGGTCGATATTTTATGCAAAGAAGGAGAAGATAAAACAATACGGGTTATATTTAAATTAAAGGGATATAAATCAGAAAAGTAATCGACGGTGCAGTGGTTTATATGGGTGTCGGGATAACAACTGGTCTCGGGTTCGAGCCCAGCTGGTGACTGTTTTTTTTTAAAAACCTATTGTTTTGAGGTATAACTTCTATTATTATTATTATTATTATTATTATTATTATTATTATTATTATTATTATTATTATTATTATTATTATTATTATTATTATTATTATTATTATTATTATTATTATTATTATTATTATTATTATTATTATTATTGTGGTTAATATCATTTTTAATATTGTTCTTATTGGTATTGTAATTATTATTGTTATTATTAAGTATGACCTTTATTATTATTATCACTAACAAGTATTATCAATTATTATTATTATTATTATTATTATTATTATTATTATTATTATTATTATTATTATTATTATTATTATTATTATTATTATTATTATTATTATTATTATTATTGTGGTTAATATCATTTTTATTATTTTTCTTATTGGTATTGTAATTATTATTGTTATTATTAAGTATGACCTTTATTATTATTATTATCACTAACAAGTATTATCAATTATTATTATTATTATTATTATTATTATTATTATTATTATTATTATTATTATTATTATTATTATTATTATTATTATTATTATTATTATTATTATTATTATTATTATTATTATTATCATTATTATTAACTAAAAGGATGTAAAAGAAAATATAGATTTAGAACTATTAATATGAAAGTAAATATGATTATGATTATGTATTATAATTAAAAATTGTGAATAATATAAGAAAGGATAGGTTTATGAGTAATTAGGATGTGATAAAAGAATATAATGTAATTACATATGATATTGATAAGGATAGATATAACTTGTTGCGCTCATAAAAACGTTTATGTTATATATAAGAGTAATATGGATGCTATAAGTTAAAAATCATAAAACTTAATCATTATTATTTTAAAGTATTATTTTTATTATCTTTATTATTATTATTATTATCATTATTATCATTAGTAGTAAAATTGTTATATTCATAGTTATTATTATTAGTATTACTACCAATAGATATTTTTATATAAAAAATACATTATAAGAATATTAATACCACATATCACTATGATTTTATTATTAAAAAGATAGTAACTAAGCTATATATAATATATATCAAATTAATAGGTACATATATATTTTATCATATATAAACCCTAATATAAATTATTATTATTATTATTAATATGTTATAATGAAAGATAAACACTAGTTAAATAAAATATATAAATAAAATATATCTATATCTATATAACAAATAATTTAACAAGTATATTATTAAAAATAATAAATATATTTATTCAATTACGATTATGTGTTAATATATATACAAATGTTATAGGTTCGTGAATTCGAGGCCAACCTTGCACTTGTCCAATGACGTCATATGTATTTTTTTTACAAAATACAGTATAGTGAGTTTCATTTGCCTTTTTACCCTTTATATTTTTGGGGTGAGAATACATGCGCAATTTTTATAAATGTTTTACGAAATAGACACAAGTAATCGAAACTACATTATATGGTTGAATTATCGAAATCGAATATACCCCTTTTTATTAAGTCTGGTAATCTAAAAATTAGGGAACAGACACCCTAATTGACGCGAATCCTAAAGATAGATCTATTGGGCCTAACAAACCCCATCCAAAGTACCGGATGCTTTAGTACTTTGAAATTTATATCATATCCGAAGGGTGTCCCGGAATGATAGGGGTTATTCTATATGCATCTTGTTAAGGTCGGTTACCAGGTGTTCAATCCATATGAATGATTTTTGTCTCCATGCATGGGACGTATATTTATGAGAATGGAAAATGAAAAATCTTGTGGTCTATTAAAATGATGGAAATGATTATTTATGTTAAATTAATGAACTCACCAACCTTTTGGTTGACATTTTAAAGCATGTTATTCTCAGGTACGAAAGAAATCTTTCGCTGTGCATTTGCTCATTTTAGGGCTATTACTTGGGGTCATTCATGACATATTTCAAAAGACGTTGCATTCGAGTCGTTGAGTTCATCAAGAATATTATTAATCCAATTATAGTTAGATATATTATGAAATGGTATGCCTGCCGTCAACTTTTGATGTAATGAAAGATTGACTTTTCAAAAACGAATGCAATGTTTGTAAAATGTATCATATAGAGGTCAAGTACCTCGTGATGTAATCAACTGTTGTGAATCTTTTATAATCGATATGGACTTCGTCCGGATGGATTAGGACGGGTCGCTTCAGTTGGTATCAGAGCGGTGGTCTTAGCGAACCAGGTCTTGCATTAGTGTGTCTAACTAGGAGTTATTAGAATGCATTAGTGAGTCTGGACTTCGACCGTGTCTGCATGTCAAAAGTTTTGCTTATCATTTCATGTCGAAAATCATCTGCTTATCATCCTTAGGAAATTATCTGCTTATTATTCTTATTCTGGACATGTCTTACTGCCTCTATTGCATAGACAGTGTATAGATAAATTCATATCTTAGCGTATCTGTTATTGTTACCTTTGCCTAACAGCTTCCGTAGATTCCTCCGTAACTTATGGGATTTTAGTATTATATATGTATATGTAAACTATGTATTGCAGGATACTAATCTACATCCTATAATCTATTTCTTATTGAAAATCCTTCATCTGATCGTACAAGATGCATCCCTCAACCAGTTCAAGTCCCTCAGATTTCGATAGCTATTCCGATAGTTATTCCGACAGCTATTCCGACATGGATATTCACCTAAGCTACGAAAGTAGTGTCATCAGAATGTATCAACCAATCAACCATCCCCAATTCATCTGATGGGTTCGTAAACGACTTAACCGATGGAAACCCGAAGAAGTCGATCCCTTCCATCAACCGAATTTACCTCTTGGCGATGAACCTGAAGCACTTACCGACGAACTAGTCTAAAACACCATGTTCACCCTCATTTTCTGAATATCTCTCCACGATCATATACTATCTCAGATTCTAAACCTCATTCATCCGCTCGTCCGAACCAACAATCATTCTGGTGTAATAGAAGAAGTCAACGAGCTTCACACCCGAGTAGTAGCCTTGGAAAATATGGTGCAAAACGTACCAGCTTCAGCAACGTCACCGGCACCAACAGTACCATCAGTAATAGCACCCGTACCATCAACAATCCATGCCTCAACATCTCATTCTGTACCTCAAGTATAATCATCGTTCTACGTATCGTTCTACATCAATTATCTTCGTTCGGCATGGCGATTATGTAATCTCTAATGTTTTAGAGATTATATATTCTTGTTCTAATGATAAATCAAATGAGTTTAATATCATATTAACTTATTAAATCCATGATTACATCTGAAGAAAATATATATGTATATATGTTTTCATAAAGATTGTAATTAAAAATTCTTTTGTACAAACTGTTAATGGTGAAAATATTTTAACGGGTAGGTAATACCCGAGAAATATTTAGATTTCACATTAATAAATTACATTGTACATTCTTCAAATCTGATTCAACGATTATTTACTATCCTACTTACATCCACAGACATACAAATTCGTTCACCACAGAATAACCATTTTCATTCAAATTTCATATTTGGATTTTGACCTATCAGAATCCAACAAGTGGCAAAATGAAGAAAACATTGGAAAAATAAAATTTGTTAGAAACAAACAATTTAACTATGAGAAGAATTTTGTTAAAAATCTGCGCAAACTGTTCCTAACTAACTGTTCCTAGCTAACTGGTTACATTTTATTTATCGCAATTTAATTCTATCAATTTACATTCTCGCAATTTACATTCTCGTAATTTACATTCTCGCAATTTACATTCTCGCAATTTTATTTATCGTCATTTAATTTCTGTTATTTATTTTACGCACTTTAAATATCGGGTCACGTATACAAGGTTTTGACATATCATATCGACGCATCTATATATATTATTTGGAATCACCAAAGACACTCTATATGCAGTAATGATCGAGTTCTCTATACAGGGTTGAGGTTGATTCTATAATAATATATATAATTTGAGTTGTGATCGAGTCTGAAACATGTACACGGGTCACGACACGTATTAATTAATTCGATTATATTATATATTAAACTATATATGAAATATTGGATTGTTAACTGTGGACTATCGACTGTGGACTAATAACATTGGACAATTAAAATGAATTAAAATATTGTTTATAACATATGAAACTAAACAATTCTTCAAGTTTGTCACTTGATTTCATCTTAAACCTCATTGTATCTCAACGATTACAATCTACGTTCAAACTTTTCGTGATTCTTGAAAACACCTGAATCGAGAGGATGAACCAACCGCACTTCATCTACGGAAGGAAAGATTTATGCATATAGTGATGCACCAGAAAACACTCGAAACCTGAGTAAACGTTTAACACTTATCTGTGCTAACTCCTTTGGCGCTGTTATTACCGAAAATAATATTGCAATTCTTTTTCAAATTAGCTAATTTTGTCACAGCTCCGGCAATCAACTTCGATATTTTCAGTCGGACTAGCCTTAGTATAACCTCGATATATACAATGCCATTTTCGTCGTCACTATCGGGGAACCGTTTATATCCCACCATATTAGCAATAAATTTACCAACAATCCTGTTGATCTTTGACTTTCTAAAAAATCATTATATTCATCAAAACCGTATCATATATTCACTCTCACCCTGTAACGAGAATTGCCATACCAATTACCAGTAATCAGCAATCTGTATTTCGAATCTCGCAGTGTTTCTACATCAACAGATATATGAATACATATAACATTTATATCTTAGAATTATGATCTTTTATTCTGAAATTCCGAAAAGCACCCAGTCTGCGAATTAATACTCTGAATTTTGAAAAGTTGTATGAAGCAACAAAAACTGTAAACGACCTCAACAGCCAAAAGTTGATGATAAAGAATTGTATGTTGGCAAAGCTCAGAAAAAGTATGAAACTGAGAAACTGATTGAGCAAACTACGAAGGAGCCTCTGAACAAATCACAAGGACTAAACTTGTATATTAAGAATCCTGATGATTCTGTTTCTGATGAAATCTTTAACGAATACCTTGCTTCTGACTCCAAACTCTTGCGGACAGATTTTCTTCACCATCCTTCGATATTAGAAATTCCAAGATATCATCGTATCATTCATTATAAATATCCTCCATATTTCTGAAGATATTTTCATAACTATTCTTATCTGAAATCATTAATCTCTTCATGATATCAGTGTTACATCATATAGAAACTGTTAGTTTCTATATTCTGTAAACTTTCGAGCTTAAAATATGAATGTTATTAAAGTAATGTTGGGAACTGATGCATGAGTTAGTATAATATAATGACACTTGATCAACGTGATTATATTACAGTAAGTCATGCTGAGTTTCTAATGAAACGTGATGATTCACATATCCTAACGTCATCATGTGCCATGTTACACGACTCTTATATTCTATCTAATATATAAACATATCGGGAACATGTCTTCCTGATAGTTCTATCGTTTCTCTTGAATTTTGGTAATTTGACAAACCAAATCGTGCTATTACGTTCTTTCTTGTTTAGAACATTAAGTTCATTCGAAACTCCATATCTACGAATTCTGGACCATTACTTGCGAAAAGAGAACAAAAGCATGAAGCTCCGAAATAGAAAGGGGTATAAATCGTAGCAAATAGGAGAGAGCATTAACTTTGGATAACAATGATTATAGGAGACATAAGCAGGGACATCGAAATATAAGAGAAAATATAAAGCCCAATAACAACACGAATGTTACAAACCGTGGATATTAATACGAGTAGCAATATAAAGACACGGTAAAATTAAGAATAGTATCATCCCAAGGTAATAGTAGAAGTAACCAAATCTTTCTGGTGGAAGATTGAAAAGAAGGACGACAGAAATGTTAATTAGGAAAATATCAAGGATTAGAATGGGATTAAGCATTTTCATAATCTTTTGGATGTATGAACTAAGAAAGAAAGTATAGGAATGGTGAAAATAATGGAACGGAAAAAGTTTAATTTATAATGGGAACATCAGACAGAGTAATCGAGGCAGATCAACGTATTTAATTATCGAGATCTTAATTTCCTTATTCGTCGAAGAATCAAATCTTTTAGATTTCGAAGATTTTCTTTAAATCCCTTGAATTCCGGAATTCAATCCTAACTCTGTCAAAAGTTAAGATAAATCTTTACTTTCCTATTTCATTCTTTTCTAATAGCTTCATTCATACGCTTCGATTAATCGAATCATTTTATCCATATTACTCAATGATGATAAAACTCCATTTATCAACTCATATTCGTCATGAAAACATTTTTATTGTTAACCATGACCACCTCACTCAAATTTCGGGACGAAATTTCTTTAACGGGTAGGTACTGTGATGACCCGGGAATTTCCGACTAAATTTAAACTTAATCTTTATATGTTCTGACACGATAAGCAAAGTCTATTTAATTGAATTTCAGAATTTTAAACTATTTATAAGGATTCATTTACCTTTTGACTATTCCCGACGATTCACGAACAACTGTGTGTAAATAAATATGTAATTGGATATAAAGAAATATGATTTTTATATGTAATTATTATTCTATGTATAATGGAATATATACAAGATATATAAATATTATATGTGGAAGTAAATATTATTTATTTCTACATCATGTTAAAAGAAATGTAACTACTTATATATATATAAGACAATCATATTTCCATAATTAATATGCAAACACATATTATATAATGTATTATAAAATGTATGAATATTAAATATCTAACATATATAATATATGATGTATAACTATTAAATATTACACAATTAATAATATATAACATCAATAGATTAAATGTAATTACAAGTTAAGAATATAGTAGTTATAGTAATATTTTTATTACGTTCATTATTATTATTAATATTAATACTAATGTTAAAATAAATATTAATTAATATAAGTATTAAATGTAACATTTTAAACAATATATAGATATGAAATTTAACACAATTAATTTGTTATATTATTATGACTAAGATATGATTGATATCATTAGTAATATTATTAATATCATTATATTATTATTATTACTTATTATTAACATTAATATAATTATTAATATTATCATTAAAGTTACTAAATCATCATTATTATTTAAAGTGTTGAAATTATAATTGATATGAAACAACTTATTATTACTATTAATAATTGTATTATTATTAAAATTAATACTTATATTATCCTTATTATTGGTATTAATTGAATATTATTATTATTAATGTTATTATTGTTATTAATCCTATTATTATTGCTAAATTATTAATTGTACTTTGTTATTAAAACTGTATTGATACAGATATAATTAGATAGAAACAAGAAATTGTTAAGCTATCACTATCATTTAATTGTACGATTTTCCTTCAATCACGATTTATATTTTTTTTTATATTTTTTTTCGGAGTATATCTTCCTGAGTGGATCTCGTGACCTTATTGTCTAATCTCTGTTACAAGTCGATATCAATTAATCACTTCATGTTTCTACAACAATTATCTATCACATTACAAATAAACACTCACTGCAATTCGAATTAAAAGGAGAAAAATTGAAAAATAATTAAACCGTCCCCCTGTTCTTCTATCAAATATCCAAAACCTTAAATTCGAATCCAAATTCAAAATGTAATAATGCCATCTTGCTAGGATCCTTTTACTAAAAATATCTGCAAATTTGCAGACTTTAATTCTTTCGATCGAGTAAGAATTTACGAGTCAAAGCTTAATTTTCAAAAAGTCAAACCGAGTGTTCATCAAGAAATTTGGATTCGTTGTGATGTTTCAAGTCAATTTAACGAATCCAATAGTTTCTAAAAGTGATTTGAAATATATTTCGTATTATAAACTTTGTATAAAACGTCCTGAAATTTAAAATCATTGTATGAGTTCATATTTTTTTCTTCGAAAACATTCTGTACAGCTATTTTTTTTTCTTTTTCTATTAATTTCATGCACCCAAATAAAACGTTTCTGCTAATTGCTTGAATCCTAAAACCAATTCAACGTATTGTTGTGATGGTTGTTGAATCTCTGGTCGATTTGTTATGCAAAGAAGGAGAAGATAAAACAATACGGGTTATATTTAAATTAAAGGGACATAAATCAGAAAAGTAATCGGCGGTGCAGTGGTTTGTATGGGTGTCGGGATAACAACTGGTCTCAGGTTCGAGCCCAGCTGGTGGCTGTTTTTTTTAAAACCTATTGTTTTGAGGTATAACTTCTATTAATATTATTATTAGTGTTATTATTATTATTATTATTATTATTATTATTATTATTATTATTATTATTATTATTATTATTATTATTATTATTATTATTATTATTGTGGTTAATATCATTTTTATTATTGTTCTTATTGGTATTGTAATTATTATTGTTATTATTAAGTATGACCTTTATTATTATTATCACTAACAAGTATTATCAATTATTATTATTATTAATATTATTAATATTATTATTATTATTATTATTATTATTATTATTATTATTATTATTATTATTATTATTATTATTGTGGTTAATATCATTTTTATTATTTTTCTTATTGGTATTGTAATTATTATTGTTATTATTAAGTATGACCTTTATTATTATTATCACTAACAAGTATTATCAATTATTATTATTATTATTATTATTATTATTATTATTATTATTATTATTATTATTATTATTATTATTATTATTATTATTATTATTATTATTATCATTATTATTAACTAAAATGATGTAAAAGAAAATATAGATTTAAATATGAAAGTAAATATGGTTATGATTATGTATTATAATTAAAAATTGTGAATAATATAAGAAGGGATAGGTTTATGAGTAATTAGGATGTGATAAAAGAATATAATGTAATTACATATGATATTGATAAGGATAGATATAACTTGTTGCGCTCATGAAAACGTTTATGTTATATATAAAAGTAATATGGATGCTATAAGTTAAAAATCATAAAACTTAATCATTATTATTTTTAAGTATTATTTTTATTATCTTTATTATTATTATTATTATTATCATTATTATCATTAGTAGTAAAATTGTTATATTCATAGTTATTATTATTAGTATTACTACCAATAGATATTTTTATATAAAAAATACATTATAAGAATATTAATACCACATATCACTATGATTTTATTATTAACAAGATAGTAACTAAGCTATATATAATATATATCAAATTAATAGGTACATTTATATTTTATCATATATAAACCCTAATATAAATTATTATTATTATTAATATGTTATAATGAAAGATAAACACTAGTTAAATAAAATATATAAATTAAATATATCTATATCTATATAACAAATAATTTAACAAGTATATTATTAAAAATAATAAATATATTTATTCGATTACGATTATGTGTTAATATATATACAAAAGTTATAGGTTCGTGAATCCGAGGCCAACCTTGCACTTGTCTAATGACGTCATATGTATTTTTACTACAAAATACAGTATAGTGAGTTTCATTTGCCTTTTTACCCTTTATATTTTTGGGCTGAGAATACATGCGCAATTTTTATAAATGTTTTATGAAATAGACACAAGTAATCGAAACTACATTATATGGTTGAATTATCGAAATCGAATATACCCCTTTTTATTAAGTCTGGTAATCTAAGAATTAGGGAACAGACACCCTAATTGATGTGAATCCTAAAGATAGATCTATTGGGCCTAACAAACCCCATCCAAAGTACCAGATGCTTTAGTACTTAGAAATTTATATCATATCCGAAGGGTGTCCCGGAATGATAGGGGATATTCTATATGCATCTTGTTAAGGTCGGTTCCCAGGTGTTCAATCCATATGAATGATTTTTGTCTCTATGCATGGGACGTATATTTATGAGAATGGAAAATGAAAAATCTTGTGGTCTATTAAAATGATGAAAATGATTATTTATGTTAAATTAATGAACTCACCAACCTTTTGGTTGACACTTTAAAGCATGTTTATTCTCAGGTACGAAAGAAATCTTCCGCTGTGCATTTGCTCATTTTAGGGCTATTACTTGGGGTCATTCATGACATATTTCAAAAGACGTTGCATTCGAGTCGTTGAGTTCATCAAGAATATTATTAAGTCAATTATAGTTAGATATATTATGAAATGGTATGCCTGCCGTCAACTTTTGATGTAATGAAAGATTGACTTTTCAAAAACGAATGCAATGTTTGTAAAATGTATCATATAGAGGTCAAGTACCTAGCGATGTAATCAACTGTTGTGAATCGTTTATAATCGATATGGACTTCGTTCGGATGGATTAGGACGGGTCACTTCACTACTTACATCCACAGATATTCGAATCCGTTCACCGCAGAATAACTATTTTAATCCAATTTCATATTTGGATTTTAATTTATCAGAATCCAACAAGTGGCATAATGAAGAAAACATTGGACAAAATAAAATTTGTTCGAAACAAACAAATTAACTATGAGAAATTTTGTTAAGAATCCATGCTAACTGTTCCTAGCTAACTGTTCCTAGCTAACTGTTAATTCCGCATTACCTTTTATTTATCGCAATTTATTTATCGCAATTTATTTATCGCATTATATTTATCGCAATTTTAATTCTCGCAATTTTATTTATCGTCATTTAATTTCTGTTATTTATTTTACGCACTTTAAATATCGGGACACGTATACAAGGTTTTGACATATCATATCGACGCATCTATATATATTATTTGGAATCACCGTAGACACTCTATATGCTGTAATGCTAGAGTTCGCTATACAGGGTTGAGGTTGATTCTCAAATAATATATATACTTTGAGTTGTGATCGAGTCTGAGACATGTATAACGGGTCACAATACGAATTAATTAATTCGAATATTATAAATTAAACTATATATGAATTGTTGGACTGTTAACTGTGGACTATCGACTGTGGACTAATAACATTGGACAATTAAAATGAATCAAAATATTGATTATAACATATGAAACTAAACATTTCTTCAAGTTTGCCACTTGATGTCATCTTTAACCTCATTGGTATTTTGATGGTTACAATCTGCGTTCAAACCTATCATAATTCTTGAAAACACCTCAATCGAGAGGATGAACCTACCGTACTTCATCTACGGAAGAAAATATTGATGCATATTATCATGCACCTGATAACACTCGGAACCTAAGGTAACGTTTAAAACGTATCTGTGCTAGCTCCTTTGGTGTTGTTATTACCGAAAATAACTTTGCAATTTCTTTTCAAATTAGCCAATTTTGTCACAGCTCCAGCAAGTCAACTTTGACTTTTCGTTCGAAACAACCTTATTATGACCTTGATATGTGCGTTACCTCTTCGCAGTAAACTTATCAGCAACTGTAATGATCTAGGATTTTCTGAAAAATCATTATATTCATTGAAACCCCATCATATATTCATCCGCACCTTGTAACGAGAATTAATATACCAATTATCGGGAATTATCAATCAGTATTT
The DNA here is from genome assembly GCF_046630445.1 of Rutidosis leptorrhynchoides. Classification (NCBI taxonomy): domain Eukaryota; kingdom Viridiplantae; phylum Streptophyta; class Magnoliopsida; order Asterales; family Asteraceae; genus Rutidosis; species Rutidosis leptorrhynchoides. Next base: position 373,159,809 of record NC_092333.1, on the reverse strand, counting down.
TGAAATCTCGCAACATGTCTACATCAAGAGTTATAAGTATACATATAATCCTTATCTCTTAGAATTATGATCTTCCATTCTGAAATTCTAAAAAGCACCAAGTCTACAAATCGATACTTCAAATTCTGAAAAAGCTGAATACAGCAGCAAAAACTGTACACGACCTTAACAGTCGAAGGTATAAAGATAAAGAATAAGTGTGTTTGCAAAGCTCAGAAAAGTTGAAACTGGAAAACGGATTAAGCAAACCATGAAGGAGGTTGTGGACAAATCACAAGGACTAAACTTGTACATAAAGAATCCTGATGATTCTGATTCTGATAAAATCTTTAGCGAATATCTTGCTCCTTATTTATTCTAAATCCTTGCGAAAGGATTTTCTTCATCAGCCCTCGATCTTAGAAATTCCAAAATATCGTCATAAATATCCTCGATATTTCTGAAGATATTTTCATAACTACTCTTAGTTGAAATCATTTACCTCTTTGCGATATCAGTGTTACATCAGAAAGGAAACTGTCTTAGTTTCTAAATTCTGAAAGATTCGAATTTAAAATATGAATGATATTGAAGTAATGTTGGAAACTGAAGCATGAGTTAGTATAATATAATGACACTTGATCAACGTGATTATATTACAGTAAGTCATGCTGAGTGTTCTAATGAAACGTGATGATTCACAGACCATAACATCATCACGTGCCATGTTACATAACTCTTTTATTCTGCTTAACTTCTAAACATATCAAGAAAGTATATTCTTGGTAGTTCTATTCTCAGTGATTCTGGTAATTTGATAAATTAAAACGTGCTATTATGTTCTTTCTTGTTTAGAACATTAAGTTCAATCGAAACTCCATACTTACAAATTCTGGACCATTACTCGCTTTACTAGAGGTCGAGGAGAGAATAAAAAGGCAAAGAGCTCCAAAATATAGGGGAAAATATAAATCCCAATGACCACACGGAGGTTACAAACCGTGAATATTAATACGAATAACAATATAAAGACACGGTAGAATTAAGAATAGTATCACCCCAAGTAAACAGATTTTTCTGGTGGAAGATTGAAAAGAAGGATGACAGAAATGATAATTAGAAACAATATCAAGGATTATTACTGGATTAAGCATTTTCATAATCTTTTGAATGTAGAAACTAAGAAAGAAAGCATAGGAATGGTGAGAATAATGGAATGGAAGAGTTTAATTTATAATGGGAATATCAAATAGAGTAATTGGGGCAGATCACCGTATTTAATTATAGAGATCTTAAATTCCTTATTCGCCGAAGAATCAAATCTTTTAGATTTCGAAGATTTTCTTTAAATCCCTTGAATTCCGGAAATTCAACCAAGACAACGTCAAAAGTTAAGATGAAACTTTACTTATTCATATCACTCTTTTGTGATAGCTTCATTCGTGCTCTTCGAATAATCAAATTATTTTATCCATAATACTCAATGATGATAAAATTCTATTTATCAACTCATAATTGTCATGAAAACACTCTTATTGTTATCCATGACGACCTCGATCAAATTTCGGGGACGAAATTTCTTTAACGGGTAGGTACTGTGACGACCCGGAAATTTTTGACCAAATTTAAACTTAATCTTTATATGATTTTGACACGATAATCAAAGTCTGTAATATTGAATCATAAAAAGTTTTGGAATTATATTCATGTAATCAGTTACCCTTCAACCATTTCCGACGATTCACGAACAATAGATATGTATATATAAATATTAGATACAAATAATTATATATAATAATATATTAATAAATTATTATTGTTGGAAGTAATACTATAAAATAATAAACGATATAATAAAGATTATTATTAAAATAAATCTATATACATAAAGTACATTGAATATATGAGATTCTATACATAATTATTATTATATGTATAAATATTAATTATTCAGTATATACTATAATATATATTATATAAATATTAAATATTATATAATTAATAAGTTAAATATTAATATATGTATATGTGATTACTATATTAATATGGTTATTATAAATATTAATATTAATAACAGTATTATGAATATTATATATATATATATATATATATATATATATATATATATATATATATATATATATATATATATATATATATATATATATAAAATTTGATACAAATAAATTGATATATTATTATGGTTACTAAAAGTAACCATTTTCATTTAAAATTATCATCATTATTACTTCTATCATTATTAGTATGATTTCAATATTATTATTAATATTGTTATTAATCTTATTATTGTTATTACTAGTATTATCTTAATTATTAATAGTATTATTATTATTTCTATTATTAATACATGTAATTTTAATTACTTCTAATATTAATAAATGTATTATAATTGTTAATGAATTTATATTTATTTATGGTTAATATCAAAAATATATAACAGCAGATACAAATAATTGAATTTAGTTACAAATCCCTTTCAAGCTTTACGTTTTTTTTAATTACTGATATCTGAATCGTACCAATCAAATAAACTCCATTGTCTGTTTATGAATTCTCCCTTCTGAATTGATTCTTCCTGTCTAATGTTGTTACGCGTCAAACACAATACAAACAAATCATTCAAATCATTTCAATTAGATAGATATACTGGATTAATATCAGTGTCGAATGCTATACCGTCTGCTATTTAAAAAAAATTAAAAACAGAAACTAGAGATATACAGCACGATACCTTTGTTTCAATTTGTTTTTATCAAAATCGAAATCAAAGCTTTTGTTAAAAACTAAAATTGCAGATGTGTTAGGAATCTTACATGTAAACTTTCTTCAAAATCTCAAACCCCAATTCCTTATATCAAGTTAGAATTTTCAAGTCAAAGTTTGTTTTTTCAAAAAGTCAAATAATGTTCTTTAATCAAATTCGTGTTAACTGTTTTGATTCAAGTTCAATTTAAGATGGAGAAAGTTTCTAATGGTGATTTCAAATCTTTTTCATGATATAATCAAGGCCTGAAACGTTCTTAATTACAAAAATCAATTGAGCAGTTCGTTGGTTTTAAGTAACGAGCTGTTGAGTTTTTTTTCTTTGATTTAATTAAACTCAATCGCCACATAACGTTTCTGTATAAGTTCTAAGTCCTAAAACTAATTAGTAGATTTATTGTTACTTGATTTGATCCCTGGTCGAAGTGTTTGATTTCAAGAAGAAGATGAATAAACAATACGAGTTAAATAGAAATGGGTTTGGTGTTAATTCAGAAAATGGGCAGTAACCCAGCTGGTTCTAGGGTGTTGACGTTGTTCGTGAGGTCTCGGGTTCGAGCCCGGTTCAGGGCATTTTCTTTTTATAAACGTTTTTGAAGGTATATCTTCTTACTAGAAATTATTATTAATATTATTATTAATATTATTATTGTTATTCTAATTTGTATTATAAATATTAATGTAATAATTTAACGTTTATTATTATTATTATTATGAATATAGTAAGTATGATTATTATTATTACTGTTATTACTAATATTATTATCCTTATCAAGTATCATTATTTAGTATTATTATTATCACTAATAAATAATATCATTATCATTAGTAGTACTAGTATTATCAATAAATATTATTATTATTAGGATTATTATTAATATAAGTATTACTACTATTATTATGATTAGGATTACGAATTAATATTATAGAAATTTTTGTTATTAGTTTAGAAATTAAACATGAAGACTATGATTATGATTATGGTTATTATTATTATTATTATAATGAAAATAACAAAATGTATTATTATTTACATTAATATTAGTACTACTATCATTATGTACTTATTAGTATTATTAGAATCATTATTAACATATGCATTATCATTATCATTTTTAGTATTAGTATTATCATTATTAATAAAGTTATTATTAGTAGGACTATTATTAGTAATCATTAAAATTAAAAACTATCATTTTTAACAAATAAATATTTGGTACATAAAACCTACTTATTACATATACTACAAATATATTAATAATCCATATAACTATATATAAGAGACATATTAACAGTTCTTACATAAATACTTATATATAACAAATTTGATATTTTTATTATAATATTAGATATATATATATATATATATATATATATAGATATATAAATATAACTAAATGTATAAATTTTAATCATTTTAAATATATATAAAATAAATACATATAACATATACCTTAAGATATAATATAAGAATATATTTTTAAATAGAATTTAATATAAATTATATAAACTATAAACACATAATTAATAAAGGAAATTATGTGATTTCCATTATATGTTTTAATAGATCTACAATTGATATAGGTTCGTGAATCCGAGGCCAACCCTGCATTGTTCAGTTGTTCAATATCGTCATATGTATTTTTACTACAAAATACAGTAGAGTGAGTTCATTTGATTCCCTTTTACTCTTTACATTTTTGGGACTGAGAATACTTGAGCTACTTTTACAACTGCTTTATTAAATGCTTTTGAAATACATTTTGAACTACGAATACATGAAATGCTTTTATAAATGTTTGACGAGATAGACACAAGCAAAACATTCCTCGAATGAATTATGTGGACGTGATAATTGCCACCATTAAATTATGTGGACGTGATAATTTCCACAATTGATATGAATATTTTTCCCTGATTATTATTGCTTGGTAACCTAAGAATTAGGGAACATCACTAATTTTGAGAATTAGTGCACGCCTAATTGACACGAATCCTAAAGGTAACTACCGGGTTTAACACCCCCACCCAGAATGTTCACTAGACGGAAGGGCTAGTGGGCGTGGTGTTTAGTACTTCAAAGTTTATATGATTATTATATAGATGAGATGTTCTGTTTTGGGCATATTATTATGCGCATTATATGTTAAGGTCGGTTACCAAGCGAAGCTATGAAATCAATGAAAAGTGAATGTTATGTACCGAGAGAATGATTTTATACACAGATTATGTGTATGTTATTTTTGTGCACAAGATATGTGTACGGTTACTAAGATTTATGAAAGATGATTTCGTACACGAGAAAGGTGTACTGTATTTAAAAGATATCGCATGTACATTACAGGTGGGTATAGGATTCGGGCCCATTTGTACCATGCAGGATTTAAATCTTGTGGTCTATCAAAATGATGAATTTTATTGTTTTATGATAAACCTATGAACTCACCAACCTTTTGGTTGACACTTGAAAGCATGTTTATTCTAAGGTATGAAAGAAATCTTCCGCTGTGCATTTGCTCATATTAGAGATATTACTTGGAGTCATTCATGACAAAAGACGTTGTATTCGAGTCGTTGAGTTCATCAAGATTATTATTAAGCCAATTATAGTTGGAGGTATTATGAAATGGTATGCATGCCATCGACTTTAGATGTAAAGAAAGTTTGTCTTTTAAAAAACGAATGCAATGTTTGTAAAATGTATCATATAGAGGTCAAGTACCTCGCGATGTAATCAACTATTGTGAATCGTTTATATTGTATATGAATGGGTCATTAAACCAGTGTTAATATTTTTCATTCTTTATTTCGAATCCGCCTTGTCAACAAATGCTGGTATACTTTTGATTGTAAAAAAGGGAAAAGGTTTGTGGGTGATAAATATCCATCCCTAAAATTCTAAAAAAGAACCTTTCTTTTATGTGGATAATAAGATTGTTGGGGAAAAGTAGGCTGCTGTGCGTGACTGGTCCAAGGTTAAGATAGGTGCCAGTAAACCATTACTTTAACTGATAAAGTGAATAGGTTAGTGGAGTCCCTTAAAAGTTTGAACCTGCCTCAAAGATCATTTGTTGATATGGAAGCAATTCTGGTGCTTTGTGGTGTAAGTAGTGAATGGCTGCCGGGTTTATGCCTGTACTGCGGTTAAAAGACCATGGTAGGCTTTCTTTTTATCATACTATGTATTAATACCCAAACATAATCCATATGTTTTCTTATATATGCCAATTTTATGTTTGCTTGCATTATTTATTCAGAAGAAGAAATGAAGGTTAATGAAACGTTTAACTCGCAGCTTTGACAACATTGAAGTTGTTGAGCATCCTAAAACTGCTAAAGAGCTTGAAGCCGAGAAAGTAGCATTGGCTGATTTTGAAATTTCATTGAAGAGTCCTGAACGGACAACGGAAGGAGAGGGTGGTTTCGGTGAGCCTACTCCTGAAGTTGAAATCTTGAATGTCATCCCATCTCCTCCGTCCAAGAAGACATTAAAACGCTTGAAGCGTGAGGGTAAACTCCCAGCTAATTCTACCACTCCTTTCAAGAAACAAAGAAGTATATACTCTGTTTATTCTATGCCATGCTACATCCTTCCTTCCATTTGCCATGCTTATATTTGATTTGTTGATCCAGAATTATTCTTTTAGATTATGAAGAAGCCACTGCTAATGACGCTAATGAGTTTTGCTGATGATGATGATGATGCTAAGATTTTTCATTGAAAGAACTCCTTAATCTCCATCTGTTACCTCAACAGGTCTAAATACGACACATTCTTCTTCCTTACTCTCCATCTGTTACTCTCCATCTTTTGAAGGTGATCATTTGTTTATGTTTATTTATACTTTCACTTTAAGTTTTCTATTTATGCTTGTTTTCAAATTTATGATATCTTGTGCAGGCAAGCTCTGTTGCAGACCTTTCCTCATCTATCTCAGGCTTAACAATCAATGAGAGCCTGCAATCCACTACTGCTTCTTTAGTGTTGCACACTCAACATGTGCTTCACAGCCTGAAGATGCAGCAAGCTCAAGAATTTGTGGTTGCCAAAGCTACTGGAAATGCAGCAAAATTGTAAAAGTTAGAAGTTGAAGTGCAAGATGTGCATAAACGATTGTCCATTGCTTCAGATCTTGTGCACAAAAATGATGAAGCTTTGAAAGTTGTTGAAATTTCATGTGTTCCGCTGAGAGCAGAGAAGGATGATTTGTTGAAGGAAATTGAATTGCTAAAGAAAACCGTTGAATATGGCCGGATTGAAGCCTAAGAAAAAATTGTTGCTGCTGAGGGCAAATTTGTTGCACTGAAGAATGACATTCCTATTTTGGTGCAGAGGGTGCTTGACCCAGACACAGTTTGGGATGCGTTTAATAATTATTTACGTGCCTCAATAGTGAAAGTCATGTCTGATGCCGTTGGTGATGTGCTAAAGCGAATCCCGAATAGTCATGACCCTTTGCTAAAGAAGATTGCCTAATATATAAAACCATATGCCGAAGCCTGCTTTGTGGCTACCCAAGATGTTGTGGCCAAACTGAAAATTGCTGTCTTGGAAGAGATTTGAAGCAAGGATGATGTGAGTGTAAAGGAAATTCTGGAGGTGCCAGTATGAAAAACAGTTTCAATCATGTCTGTAATAATTACATTTTTAGTGTGATGCATCTGCTAATTATACATTTATGCTTAAGTTGCTTCTTATTTGCAATTTTGCTTGACATATTGTTTGCTGTTGATATATACTTGCTTTATTGTATACTTTCATTATGTTTTGCTTACTGCATAATACATGCCTGTTTGCAATAATTACAAATTAATTCTGCTGTTATCCCCCTCCGTGTTGCGGTTAACTTTCTGTTTGATGTAAATTATGTCAAGTCTTTTGAGTTAAAAAATGACTATCCATTAACTTTGCTGTTTCATGTTTCTTGAAAGTTTGTCAAGGAGTCAAAAATGCTTGATTTCACAATATGTTCCTTAATATTTGCTTGTTCTATAGTAAACATCCAGTGATACGTGTTGCGTGTTGTGCTTAGGCATTGTGCGGCTTGAAAATAAATTTTTACTTTGATTTTTTGACAAAAAATTATCTTCTTTTCTTATAATGGATTTATGCTTTTGAGATAAACCATTGTACGTATGTCATGACATTTAATAGATAATGTATTTATGCCTCATTGCTTTCTAGTGAAGTCTATTCTTACACTAGCCAATCCCTTGCATCTTGAATTGTCAACTCAAGATCTTATGCCATCGGGAGGAAAAAGTGCTTTACCTTTTGTGGGCAGGATTCTATGAATGCACTATTTTACATTCGTAATGTGTAGCGCTTTGCGTAAGCAAAAAATTAAATTTCATTGATAAAAGTATGTTGCACGTACAAAATATTTGTTCAATATTTTCATATGGATAGAGTGATCAAGTCTATCAAGAAAACCACAAAATTTTTTCCTTGTCCTTATTCCAATGATCATAATGAGCATGCTTTGCTGATGTACTGCACTGTGTGTGTGGTTATTTGCCTTCCGTGCAGTGTGTTTGGTTAAATTTTCAATGTTTCATCCATTTGGATACCTTGAAGTATCCATTTACCTCATTTCTGCCAAACAACTATTTTTGAGAACTTCCTTTGAACATGTCCATCTCTGCTTCATAAATGACTGAATTCTCTCTTGCTAACCTAACATATTCTGAATGGACTACTGCTACACCGTTGGGAGTAGGAAATCGCAGCTCTGCATACGGTGTAGAAGAGATAGCACCAAATTTTTGCAAATGCCTCCTTCCCAGCAATGCATTAAACATTTACTTGCCGTCCAACACTTTATGTGTGAACCAATGGATTTATGCCCAACATGAATTCCATCTTGACTTTCCCAAATGCCTTTACTGATGCTCCCATTATTCCGGCAATTTTCAAATCTCTTTTGCACCGTCTGTCCTTGACGCTAAACGAAAAGTAACAGAAACAATCCAAATACATAATATATGCTTCACTTCTAGTGTCTGTGTAAATTTTCGATACAAACTTGTTAGCTATGACTGCGGAAACTACAACAGGCTCCTCTGACAATCTCCAATTTGGAATTGTGTGAAAATAATTGGAGCAGACATCCATGTCTCTGTGCGTTCTCCACCTGATTCCAGCTCCTCTCCTCTATTCCAGATGACATTGATGCGCCTTTCTAGAAATGGATCTCTCCTATCTTTCCTTTCTTCGTACATATTCCTTTCCTCTTTGCGTTTCCACTCTCCCCGCCCTTCGTTTCTTGACTTTTCCTGCCACGCAAACCTCTTGTTCGGATCGTTTCTAATGTACTCTTTTCCAGGTAACAAATGGTTTAATTCTCCAGCTTTGATCTTAACAATGATCTCTCGAATTAAAGAATTGCAGTTGCCCGTGTCATGACGATATGCCTCATGAAAATCTGACCGTCGCTCACTCTTTGGTCCCTCTCTTTCCTCCATAGGCGCAGAAGGGTTGAAAGTTTCCTTCATTGGCTCGGTAAACAAAATCTCTTTTAGTGTCTTTGTTAAAGCCATGATTAGTGGATGTCTTTCCAACGGTCTGTGATTGTAATAGTAATCATTAGGATGATTATTGCCTCTCCAACCCTGTTGCTGACCCTGATAATGTAAGACCCAAAAATTTATTGTGCATAATATATTTATAGTGTACGTGAAGCGTGGCGTGATTTAAAAGCTGGCAGACTGTTCAGCCCTTCGTGTTCGCCGCGTAGGGGTAATGGTGCACACCGCGCACTGTCCCTGCGACAGAGTTACAGTTTTCTATTTTTAGGTTAAATGAAGGGTAGTTTGGTCTTTTAACGTATGAACGGTTTTAGGCCACAAAAGGCAGATTGGTGGACTCAATCAAGTCTACAATCTTATCTTCATTTTTCATCTTCAACCTCAACCCTAGAGTGAGAAAAGAGTTTAGAGAGAGAAAGCTTCATTTGGAGAAGAAGAAGCTTGAATCGATCGAAGTCGCAAGTGTTAAAGTTGTTCATCTCGTTAACGGCTACGTTGTGGTAGTATTGGTAAGTTCTAACTCCGAATTTCATTGTTTGAATTAATATTCAAAGTTAGGGTTTGAACTTGAATTGTAGAGAAACCCATTTAATGTAGGCTACCAAGCAAAAAGGGGCATATTCGGCTTCGATCAATCACCCATATAATGTAGTTTCATTTACTTGTGTCTATTTCGTAAAACATTTATAAAACTGCATGTATTCTCATCCAAAAATATTAGATTTTAAAAGTGGGACTATAACTCACTTTCACAGATTTTTACTTCGTCGGGAAGTAAGACTTGGCCACTGGTCGATTCACGAACCTATACCAAATATGTACATATATATCAAAGTATGTTCAAAATATATTTACAACATTTTTAATACATTTTAATGTTTTAAGTTTATTAAGTCAGCTGTCCTCGTTAGTAACCTACAACTAGTTGTCCACAGTTAGAAGTACAGAAATAAATTGATATATATTATGTTGAATCAATCCACGATCCAGTGTATACACATCTCAGGCTAGATCACAACTCAAAGTATATATATTTTTGGAATCAACCTCAACCCTGTATAGCTAACTTCAATATTACTGCATATAGAGTGTCTATGGTTGTTCCAAATAACATATATACATGGGTCGATATGATACGTCAAAACATTTACATACGTGTCTATGGTATCCCAAGATTACATAATATATTAAAATACATGTATAATACAATATAAGTTAGCTAGGATATGATTTGTATAGAATTGTTACAATATTTCCCGTAGCTACAACAATAAAAAAATATCCAATCTTGTTTTACCAATAACTTCTTCGTTTTAAATCCGTTTTGAGTGAATCAAAATGCTATGGTTTCATAATGAACTATATTTTATCAATCTAAATAGAAAAATTATAGGTTTATAGTCGGAAATATAAGTTACAAGTCATTTTTGTAAGAGGTAGTCATTTCAGTCGAAAGAACGACGTCTTGATGACTATTTTGAAAAACATACTTTCACTTTGAGTTTAACCATGATTTTTGGATATAGTTTCATGTTCATAAGAAAAATAATTTTCCCAGAAGACCAACTTTTAAATCAAAGTTTATCATAGTTTTTAATTATCAAACCCAAAACAGCCTGCGGTGTTACTACGACAGCGTATATCCAGTTTTACGGTGTTTTTCGTGTTTTCAGGTTTTAAATCATTAAGTTAGCATATCATATAGATATAGAACATGTGTCTAGTTGATTTTAAAAGTCAAGTTAGAAGGATTAACTTTTGTTTGCGAACAAGTTTAGAATTAACTAAACTATGTTCTAGTGATTACAAGTTTAAACCTTCGAATAAGGTAGTTTTATATATATGAATCGAATGATGTTAAGAACATCATTACTATCTCAGGTTTTATGGATAAACCTACTGGAAATGAGAAAAATAGATCTAGCTTCAAAGGATCCTTGGATGGCTTGAAAGTTCTTGAAGCAGAATCATGACAGGAAAACAAGTTCAAGTAAGATTTCCACTCAAAATAAGATTGTTATAGTTATAGAAATTGAATCAAAGTTTGAATATGAGTATTACCTTGTATTAGAAAGATATCTTACTATAAATAAGAAACATTTCTTGAGGTTGGATGATCACTTTACAAGATTGGAAGTAAGCTAGCAAACTTGGAAGTATTCTTGATTTTATGAAACTAGAACTTATAGAATTTATGAAGAACACTTAGAAATTGAAGATAGAACTTGAGAGAGATCAATTAGATGAAGAAAATTGAAGAATTAAAGTGTTTGTAGGTGTTTTTGGTCGTTGGTATATGGATTAGATATAAAGGATGTGTAATTTTGTTTACATGTAAATAAGTCATGAATGATTACTAATATTTTTGTAATTTTATGAGATATTTAATGCTAGTTGACAAATGATGGTTCCCACATGTGTTAGGAGACTCACATCTAAAAGCTGTGTATTGTACGAGTACGAATACGGGTGCATACGAGTAGAATTGTTGATGAAACTGAACGAGGATGTAATTATAAGCATTTTTGTTAAGTAGAAGTATTTTGATAAGTGTCTTGAAGTCTTTCAAAAGTGTACAAATACAAATTAAAACACTACATGTATATACATTTTAACTGAGTCGTTAAGTCATCGTTAGTCGTTACATGTAAATGTTGTTTTGAAACCTTTAGGTTAACGATCTTGTTAAATGTTGTTAACCCATTGTTTATTATATCTAAAGAGATGTTAAATTATTACATTATCATGATATTATGATATATTAATATATCTTAGTATGATATATATACAGTTAAATGTTGTTACAACGATAATCGTTACATATATGTCTCGTTTCGAAATCATTAAGTTAGTAGTCTTGTTTTTACATATGTAGTTCATTGTTAATACACTTAATGACATGTTTACTTATCATTTATCATGATTAAACATAGTGTATCAATATCTTAATATGATTCATATGTATTTAGTAAGACGTTGTTATAACGATAATCGTTATATATATCATTTCGAGTTTCTTAATTCAATAAACTCAATTTTATGTATATAACTCATTGTTAAAATACCTAATGAGATATTTACTTATCATAATATCATGTTAACTATATATGTAACCATATATATGTCATCATATAGTTTTTACAAGTTTTAACGTTCGTGAATCACCGGTCAACTTAGGTGGTCAATTGTCTATATGAAACCTATTTCAATTAATCACGTCTTAACAAGTTTGATTGCTTAATGTGTTGGAAACACTTAATCATGTAATTATCAAATTCAATTAATATAAATAAACATGGAAAAGTTCGGGTCACTACACTAAATACATATGAATCATATTAAGATATTGATACACTATGTTTAATCATGATAAATGATAAGTAAACATGTCATTAAGTGTATTAACAATGAACTATATGTGTAAAAATAAGACTACTAACTTAATGATTTCGAAACGAGATATGTATGTAACGATTATCGTTGTAACAACATTTAACTGTATATATATCATACTAAGATATATTAATATATCATAATATCATGATAATGTAATAATCTAACATCTCTTTAGATATAATAAATAATGGGTTAACAACATTTAACAAGATCGTTAACCTAAATGTTTTAAAACAACATTTACATGTAACGACTAACGATGATTTAACGACTCAGTTAAAATGTATATACATGTAGTATTTTAATATGTATTCATACACTTTTGAAAGACTTCAAGACACTTATCAAAATACTTCTACTTAACAAAAATGCTTACAATTACATCCTCGTTCAGTTTCATCAACAATTCTACTCGTATGCACCCGTATTCGTACTCATACAATACACAACTTTTAGATGTATGTACTATTGGTATGTACACTCCAATGATCAGCTCTTAGCAGCCCATGTGAGTTACCTAACACATGTGGGAACCATCATTTGGCAACTAGCATGAAATATCTCATAAAATTACAAAAATATTAGTAATCATTCATGACTTATTTACAAGTAAACAAAATTACACATCCTTTATATCTAATCCATATACCAACGACCAAAAACACCTACAAACACTTTTATTCTTCAATTTTCTTCATCTAATTGATCTCTCTCAAGTTCTACCTTCAAGTTCTAAGTGTTCTTCATAAATTCTATAAGTTCTAGTTTCATAAAATCAAGAATACTTCCAAGTTTGCTAGCTTACTTCCAATCTTGTAAAGTGATCATCCAACCTCACGAAATCTTTCTTATTTACAGTAATATATCTTTCTAATACAAGGTAATACTCATATTCAAACTTTGATTCAATTTCTATAACTATAACAATCTTATTTCGAGTGGAAATCTTACTTGAACTTGTTTTCGTGTCATGATTCTGCTTCAAGAACTTTCAAGCCATCCAAGGATCCTTTTAAGCTAGATCTATTTTTATCATTTCTAGTAGGTTTACCTACTAAAATTAAGGTAGTAATGATGTTCATAACATCATTCGATTCATACATATAATACTATCTTATTCGAAGATTTAAACTTGTAATCACTAGAACATAGTTTAGTTAATTCTAAACTTGTTCGCAAATAAAGTTAATCCTTCTAACTTGAATTTTAAAATCAACTAAACACATGTTCTATATCTATATGATATGCTAACTTAATGATTTAAAACCTGGAAACATGAAAAACATCGTAAAACCGGACATACGCCGTCGTAGTAACACCGCGGGCTGTTTTGGGTTTGACAATTAAAAACTATGATAAACTTTGATTTAAAAGTTGTTCTTCTGGGAAAATGATTTTTCTTATGAACATGAAACTATATCAAAAAATCATGGTTAAACTCAAAGTGGAAGTATGTTTTTCAAAATGGTCATCAAGACGTCGTTCTTTCGACTGAAATGACTACCTCTTAAAAAAATGACTTGTAACTTATATTTCTGACTATAAACCTATACTTTTTCTTTTTATATTCATAAAATAGAGTTCAATATGAAACCATAGCAATTTGATTCACTCAAAACGGATTTAAAACGAAGAAGTTATGGGTAAAACAAGATTGGATATTTTTGATTGTTGTAGCTACGGGAAATATTGTAACAATTCTATACAAATCATATCCTAGCTAACTTATATTGTATTATACATTTATTCTAATATATTATGTAATCTTGAAATACCATAGACACGTATGCAAATGTTTTGACATATCATATCAACCCATGTATATATATTATTTGGAACAACCATAGACACTCTATGTGCAGTAATGTTGGAGTTAGCTATACAGAGTTGAGGTTCATTCCAAAAATATATATACTTTGAGTTATGATCTAGCCTGAGACGTGTATACACTGGGTCGTGGATTGATTCAAGATAATATATATCGATTTATTTCCCTACATCTAATTGTGGACAACTAGTTGTAGGTTACTAACGAGGACAGCTGACTTAATAAACTTAAAACATTAAAACGTATTAAAAATGTTGTAAATATATTTTGAACATACTTTGATATATATGTACATATTTGTTATAGGTTCGTGAATTGACCAGTGGCCAAGTCTTACTTCTCGACGAAGTAAAAATCTGTGAAAGTGGGTTATAGTCCCACTTTTAAAATCTAATATTTTGGGATGAGAATACATGAAATTTTATAAATGTTTTACGAAATAGACACAAGTAAATGAAACTACATTATATGGGTGAATGATCGAAGCCGAATATGCCCCTTTTTAGCTTGGTAGCCTAAGAATTTGGGAACAGACCCCCAAATTGACACGAATCCTAAAGATAGATCTATCGGGCCCAACAAGCCCCATTCTGGAATTTGGAATGCTTTAGTACTTCGAAATTATCATGTCCAATGGGTGTCCCGGAATGATGGGGATATTCTATATGCATCTTGTTAATGTCGGTTACCAGGTGTTCACCACATGAATGAATTTTATCTCTATGTATGGGATGTATATTGAAATATGAAATCTTGTGGTCTATTATTATGATTTGATAATATATAGGTTAAACCTATAACTCACCAACATTTTTATTGACGTTTTAAGCATGTTTATTCTCAGGTGATTATTAAGAGCTTTCGCTGTTGCATACTAAAATAAGGACAAGATTTGGAGTCCATGCTTGTATGATATTGTGTAAAAACTGCATTCAAGAAACTTATTTTTGATGTAATATATTCTAATTGTAAACCATTATGTAATGGTCGTGTGTAAATGGTATATTTTAGATTATCATTATTTGATAATCTACGTAATGCTTTTTAAACCTTTATCGATAAAATAAAGGTTATGGTTGTTTTAAAAATGAATGCAGTCTTTGAAAAACGTCTCATATAGAGGTCAAAACCTCGCGACGAAATCAATTAATATGGAACGTTTATAATCAATATGAATGGGACATTTCAGTTGGTATCTTGATAGGTGTTGCACAAGTCGGTGGCACCTTACGGTGATTCACGAGCCGGTGACACCTCATGGTGGTTCACAAGTCGGTGACCCCTTTTGTAGAAGCGAGTTTCACAAGTCGGTGACACTCTATAGTGCTTCACAGATCGGTGGAACTTAGTGGTTCTTCACAAATCGGTGATGCCACATGGCGTTCACGAGTCGGTGACCCATACACATTAGTGGGTGTTTCGCAAGTCGGTGACACCCCTTGGTGATTCACAAGTCAGTGACACCTTATGATGATTCACAAGTCGGTGACATTATACGAGTGAGACTCGACGTTATTGGTCGTCTACTAGTCGGTAGTGCCATAGCGGGGAATGGTTTGGTATGTTTACGCATTGTTATGGTTTAGTATATTATTGTGACAGTTTATATGCAAATGTTGTTGCTAGTTGTATGTTTGGTGATTGTAGCTCATTTATATGTTTGTTTGCTTGGTATTTGTAAGTGGATGCGCGTAGGTAAACTATATATGTATATGTATAAGTATTGCATTTACTAAGCATTAGCTTACCCTCTCGTTGTTTACATTTTTAGGTACGGAAGCGAATTTGGCAAGGGTATGCTCGAGATTTAGATGATTTCCCCTTTTGATGCTTGCATGGATTACTTTTGGATTCGACCTAGGATTGTGTAGTTTATCCCCAAACATCATGCTCATAGTTTTGTTTGGAAACTAAACTCGTGTGGTCGAAACTCGTATTTTGTATGTATTTTGTAAAACAGCTAACGTGGGCCCGATGTCGTAAAACTTGTTTTATTATTGAATCGTGTTAGTTTTACTTATTTTAATGTGTTGTGAAAAGTGTTTCATCTAAAAGTGTCGGGAAGTGGGTAATCTTTAAACGAAAATTGGAAAATTTGGACAGCGGGCTGACAGGCCTTGTGCGCGCCGCGCACATCAAGGGCTGCGCACCGCGCACCCTATCTGTAAATAAAAAAAAATTTTGCTGCGTATTCAGTTGGATAACGGGTTCGGTCGTTACAAGTGGTATCAGAGCATGGTCTAAGGGATTTAGGTGACTTGAGATAGACGCCTAGACTTAGACTTTTGTGTGTGCTATTATGTGGGACTTGTAAGATAACGGGTCAGTTCGAGTTTTAGCTATGTGTTGATTATGTTGCTACTAACCATGTTGTTTTGTGTTGAACATCTAGCGAGATGGTTGTTGTACTTATGAGTTCGGCGTGGCATGCGAGCGTAATAATGCTTCGCGACCATTATTATGATTGCAAGCCAAGTCAAGTGAGTAATGTACAACAAGTATTGAACTAGATGGGGTGTACGAACGGTGATATATTTATATGATTGAGAATATAGATCGTGGCGGTGTATATAATTTACTTTTGTTGCGTTCCTAACCGAGTTCATTTCTTAGAATGAAGACGAGGAACTGACATGATAACGAAGATCAAAGCGATGACTCCGAGTTCACGGCCAAGGTTTAAGCCATCTTTAAACGTGAAAAAGCGGAGTTTCTCGAGGATGTTAGAAAAGTTTTCCAGGAATTGGTTGATGGGCAAGTAACCGAGTTATTCAATGAACGAATGAATGCCGCGATCGAAGAGGCACTCGAGGCTAGAAACATCCATCCTCGTGGTGAAGGGGGTGATGGTAATAGGGGACATGGAAGGCGGGACTTCCATTACAAAAATTTTAAGGATGCTCAACCTCCTATGTTTAATGGGGTGAGGGATCCGTTGAAGAGTACATGTTGGGTTTCCAACATTGAGGGGGCTTTCCGTACTAGTGAATGTTCTCCCGAGAAGAAAACGAGATACGGTTCTAGTATGTTACGTGAAGAAGCCAAGATGTGGTGGGATGACAAGATTCAATTGTATGGTGAAGAACAATGTATGAACCTGTCGTGGGAGGAGTTTAAAAAGGAGTTCTTTGATGAATACCGAACTCAATCCGACCTTAATAAAATCCGAGACAAGTTGCGCGATTTGTGACAAGGTTCGATGGACTTGGTTACTCTCAAGTCTACTTTCTTGTCAAAAACTCGTTTTTGTCCGGAGTATGTCGGTGATGACCGAATGTTGATGCAAGATTTCTATCGTACTTTAAGCGATGAGTTGAAGGGTAGGATTAGTCGGAGAATGGCTTAGTCTTTTGAAGAATTATTTGAGTTGGCTCGGGGTTTCGAACCGGAGGCCCCGAAGACAAGTGTTTCCGATGTTAGTAAGCAGAAGTTCGAAGCGACGATGCTTTCGAACAAGAAAAGTAAGAGTGCTACCGAAGGGGTCGGAAGCGTGAAGATGAGCGGCACGGGTGGTTCTATATTCGCGTGTTATAATTGTGGGCAAACTTGACATAAGTCTCGTGAATGTCCGTCGGGTAAGGTCACATGTTTTAAGTGCCGGAAAGAGGGACACCGGAAGTCGGAGTGTCCCGAGTGGAATAGTGACGGAGCGCGAAGGTCTAATGACGCTTGATTCAGGTACTATTCGATTTTAGTACTATCTTTATGTGGGTGACTCTTGGGTAATAAGTAGGTTTATCCATGTGATGTAGTGGCTAGCTAGGTCGAGTTATGTGACGACCCAAAAATTTTCGACCAAATTTAAACTTTATCTTTATATTATTCCGACATGATAAGCAAAGTTTGTTAATTTGAATCTCAAAAATTTTAAACTGTGTTCATACATTCATTTAACCTCGACCAGGTTCCGACGATTCACGAATCATTATATAAATGAATATGATTATATATATATATATAAATATATATATATATATATATATATATATATATATATATATATATATATATATATATATATATATATATATATATATATATTATAACTTGAAAATGTTAACAAAGTATTAGACATATAATACATTACATGAACGTATTTGTTTTCATATATGTTTGATATAATTATCGACGAAATTGAACGATTATATCAAATGATTGAGTTATCAAGATTCATTGATAACGAGTCTCTGTTAAGAGGTCCACTCCGATTTAAGAAATCTGTCCTTTTTATCAGTATTCGGAATATTTGGAAATGTTATTTACAAAAGTGTCATTAATGAAAGTTAGTCAAGAGTTAGTAAAGATTCCCGTTTAAATTTCAAAAAGCATACTTTACAGTGATTGCCTCGTGACCCTTGGTAAATTAATTATTTTGTTTTCATATTACTCAAAACATTATTTGATATAATAACTTCTATTATTTAAACGAGTTTTAATTATAAATATAACTAGTTTTTTTTTTGAAAAACTAAATATTATAATAAATAAATATTACAAATATATATATATATATATATATATATATATATATATATATATATATATATATATATAAATTATATTCCTAAATAAAGATATATATATATATATATATATATATATATATATATTATACAAAGTAATATTAATATAATTATAAAACGTTTTGATTTAAGTAACATTATATAAATATTATTAAATATATTTTAATAAACAACGAGAAGTTGATTTACAGAAGCAAATAACCAAAACACTTGAACGTTAAAATTACATTTCGAGTTATACAGTTTATTGATAATTAAAGTCTATATTTTAACAAGGGTACGAGTCACGTAGCGTAAAGTGCAAGTTTTCTAAGCGTACGAAACTTCGTTGGAAAAACTGGAACCGAGACAATAGTCAAGTGACAACGTCCAAGTTATCGGAACTAAAATTACAAATTTACTATACACCTAAATATAATATAATATATAGATAATTACTTAAATTAAATAATTATTTATATATAAAAATAAAAGTGTTGGCAAGTCTGATTAGTTGATCATGAGCTGGAGACAAGCCTCATGCGATCGCATGGGCTCTACATACAACCCTCATGCGATCACATGAGGGGTTAGGTGAGGTAACATTGTCGAACGAGCTCGGTTCTGAATTCATTTTTTTTCATTCAATCTCTTATCTATCTGCTCTCTAAATTATATATATATATATATATATATATATATATATATATATATATATATATATATATATATATATATACAATGGTCAATATCTGTCTAACAATTTAGGTCAAGTTATAGTGTACCACAATCCTAATGCTCGAGATTGATATGCAAAAGTCAACAAAAGTCAACTTGACCCAAAATGACTTTCAAAATCTATTTAAAATTATTATATAACTTAAATATAATCATTTTAAATATATTTATCAGATTTTTATTAGAGTAAATAATACAAGTCATTTATTAATAAAAATTTATATTAAAATTTATATATGATAAAAATATCCTTTTATATATCTTAAGTAATAAAATTTATAAAGTTCACTTAATATTATAAAAATATAAAGGTATGGATTATTAATGTAATTATATTACATGGGTAAAATATATATATATATATATATATATATATATATATATATATATATATATATATATATATATATATATATATTATTATTATTATTATTATTTTTATTATTATTCATATTAGTAGTATTAGTATTATAATTTATACATAAAATACTACGACGAGGTTCTCTTGCATGTTTTCAAAATGGATTTTTCGAGAGGGATAGAGCTAAGGAAATTATGTGTTATAGCTATGGAAGTTATGGGTATGGTTCGGGGGTTTTGCTCGTGAGTCAAACTAGTGTTTATCGTCTCCGTTGCGTCTACGTACTTTCCTGCAATATTGAATCTCAATATTGATACGTGAGCACTCAAATCTTATCTTTTATATATTAATAGAGTATCCCTGACTAGTGCTCGAGTATATTTGATTATGCATGCTTGTACATTTAATTTTTTCGTTATATAGTATATGTTGAATCACGAATTTAGTAAATATATTGCTGATATAAGGTATATAATATGCATGTCGTTGGAAATCTGGCAAAAAATTAATAACTTTTCATTTAGAAAGCA
The DNA here is from genome assembly GCF_046630445.1 of Rutidosis leptorrhynchoides. Taxonomy (NCBI): domain Eukaryota; kingdom Viridiplantae; phylum Streptophyta; class Magnoliopsida; order Asterales; family Asteraceae; genus Rutidosis; species Rutidosis leptorrhynchoides. The sequence goes on along the minus strand of NC_092333.1, from coordinate 373,139,163 downwards.
TATGATTTCGATGAACGGATTAAAATTTATCGTCAATTGAATTATCTCTAATTTTAAGTATTATTGTTAAAATAATTATTATTATTGTTATCGATATCATTATCGTTATTATTATCGTATCGTTATCGGTATCATTATCGTCGTTATTATCGTCATTATTATTATTATCTAATAATCAATATTATTATTATTATTTTTATTATTATTACTATTATTATTATTATTATTATTAATATTATTATTATTATTAAAATAATTACTATTTTTATCAAAACTATCATTTTATTATTTTTATCGTTATTATTATTAAAAGTATCATTAATATTAAAACTATCATTTTTATTAAAATTATGATTTTAATAGAAATATCATTTTTATTATTAAATATCATCATTATTATTATTTTAGTATTAGTAATAAAAATTATCAATTTTTTTAGAATTATTATTGTTATATAAAAATATTATTATTAAAAAGTATCGTTATTATTAAAATTATCACGATTAGAATTATCATTTTATAATAATTAATATCATTATTAGTAAATATAAATATTGTTATTATTATTAGTAGAATAATAATAATTATTATTATTACAAAATAATACAACTTTAATTATTATTGTTATTATCAATATTATTTTATCAAATGAATATGTGATACAAAAAAATATTTTACCCATGTAATATAATTACATTAATAATCCATGCCTTTATATTTTTATAATATTAAGTGAACTTTATAAATTTTATTACTTAAGATATATAAAAGGATATTTTTATCATATATAAATTTTAATATAAATTTTTATTAATAAATGACTTGTATTATTTACTCTAATAAAAATCTGATAAATATATTTAAAATGATTATATTTAAGTTATATAATAATTTTAAATAGATTTTGGAAGTCATTTTGGGTCAAGTTGACTTTTGTTGACTTTTGCATATCAATCTCGAGCATTAGGATTGTGGTACACTATGACTTGACCTAAATTGTTAGACAGATATTGACCATTGTATATATATATATATATATATATATATATATATATATATATATATATATATATATATATATATATATATATATACTTAATATAGGTTCGTGAATCCGAGGCCAACCTTGTACTTGTTCAATGCCATCATATGCATAATTACTACGAAATAAAGTATAGTGAGTTCATTTGATTACCTTTTACTCTTTACATTTTTAGGACTAAGAATACATGCGCTGTTTTTATAACTGTTTTATTAAATGCTTTTTGAGATATATTTTTGAACTGAGAATACATGAACTGCTTTTATAAATGTTTGATGAAATAGACACGAGTACTAAAAACTACATTCTATGATAGAATTATTTGGATTCAGAGGTTCGATTTCTATAAAGATTGCATTAACTACCCTCGGTGAGAAATTTTTGCATTGCACGATGCATTAGCTACCGTCGGTGAGATTGTTTTGCATTAGCTACCCTCGGTGAGAAATTTTTGCATTGCACGATGCATTTGCTACCGTAGGTGAGATTGCATTGTCTTTCCCTCGGTGAGAAATTTTTGCATTGCACGATGCATTAGCTACCGTTGGTGAGATTGTATTGTATTTCCCTCGGTGAGAAATTTTTGCGTTGCACGATGCATTAGCTACCGTTGGTGAGATTATATTGTATTTCCCTCGGTGAGAAATTTTTGCATTGCACGATGCATTAGCTACCATTGGTGAGATTGTTTTGCATTTTCCGGTGTTTTTCATATGAATGATTTTTACAGCAGTGAGCAGACCTGCACAGATTGTTTTCGAAATATGAGTTTCTTGTGGTCTATTAAAACTATGGAAGTGATTGTTGATGATAAACTAATGAACTCACTAACCTTTTGGTTGACACTTTAAAGCATGTTTATTCTCAGGTATTAAGGAAATCTTCCGCTGTGCATTTTAAAGATATTACTTGGAGTCATTCATGGCATATTTCAAAAGACGTTGCATTCGAGTCGTTGAGTTCATCAAGATTGATAATAAGTCATTCATAGTTTGAATATATTATGAGATAGTATGCATGCCTGTCAACTTTCGTTGTAATGAAAGCTTGTCTTTTAAAAACGAATGCAATGTTTGCAAAATGTATCATTTAGAGGTCAAGTACCTTGCAATGTAATCATATGTTATTGTATTCGTCCTTATAGATTAGGACGGGTTGTCTCAAGTTAGTCCATTGTAGTTTGACTAACCGGGTCTGGTTAATCAATTAGATGTTAGGTGTTGACCGAGGTGGGTTAACCGGGTGAATTTGTCTACCGTGTTGATTAATCAATTAGATGTTAGGTGTTGTCCGAGGCATGTTAACTGGGTGAATTTGACTAACCGGGTTGGGTTAATCAATTAGATGTTAGGTATTGACCGAGGCGGGTTAACCGGGTGAATTTGACTAACCAGGTCGGGTTAATCAATTAGATGTTAGGTGTTGACCGAGGCGGGTTAATGGGGTGATTTTGACTAACTGGGTCGGGTTAATCAATTAGATGTTAGGTGTTGACCGATGCGGGTTAACCGGGTAAATTTGACTAACCGGGTCAGGTTAATCAACTAGAAGTTAGGTGTTGACCGAGTCGGGTTGACCAAGAGAGAGTTTGACTAACTAAGTTGGGTTAACCAATTATTGTTAAGGGTTTTACTGAGTCGGGTCGACTAAGTGCGTTTGACTAATCGGGTCGGGTTAATCATTAGATGTTAGGGGTTGGCCGAGGTAGGTTGACCGGGCGTATTTGACAAACTGGTCGGGTTAATCGTTTTGGTGTTGGAGGCTTAACCAAGTCGGGTGTAACCATGAGAGGATTAGAGGGATACATGTGTTTCTCTCCAGTAAGTGTTAGCGTAGGAATGGTATGCCATTCGAGAGACGTTTACGTTAACCATGTATGTGTACGAGCAGAGTCACGAGAGTTGACCAGTTTCGAAGTGTGTTGATAACCGTGCTGATGATTACGACGGTGTGCGGGAGGGTGTTGACCAGTTTCCAAGCGTCTCCTTAGTGTCGAGTCGAACGATAAATAGGCTAGATGTGCAGCCTAGGAGGAATGTGACAAGCAGGTGTCACTAGAAAGTTGTGGGCGTTGAGCCGTAATGTTCGTTGGAATTATGTGACTTCGAGTAGTCAATTGACGTATGACACCGGGGATGGACCCCGAAAGGGTGGAGCTATTGAGACTCGGTGGTAGTATTGGTATTTGCGTAACACTACGGTAGGTGCCTCCGTATACCTGCTAGTGGAATGCTTCACTCCGGTGGTGTGATTACTTTGTACTTGGGTACCGATGAGAAAACCCGAAGGTACGATAATGGTTTATTGTGACGATTAGCGAGCGTTGAAGTTTAACTGATTCGAAAGGGCGAGGTTTGAGTACCTTGTAGTAAGTTCGCGGAAGACTTTTGAGTATGACCAACGTTGATACCGGTCATGTGTGTTGTGGAATGTTGAAATTCCGCAAGGTATTATCATCTTGACGGTGATAGTGTGGGGTTAAAACCCTAAGTGGGGGAGTAAGTACCCGGAGGGTACGATAGTGACTCATTTTGGTAGGCGTGTTTGAGCAAATTGTCAGATGTCGTCCCGATTGGTGAGCGAACTAGGGACGTAGAGTGTTGATTTCGACTATCTCGTGTAGAGATATGTTAGTATAGAGCACGTTCGAGAGTGAGTTCCTTAGAGTATCGAGGATTTGTACGTGCAAAAGGTATGAAGATCATCTTCGATGGGTGATTGTATTGATGTTTACCGTGTAATGGTGGAGGCGTTTTAAGAATTGTGGGGTTGCGAGTTGGTTGGAGTTACCGAAATGTTGTGGGAAATTCCATCACCGTGTGCGTGGTGCGGATGACCCAAACTAGTTGACGGTTGGCGCTGATACTCTGAGTTGTAAGTTAGAGTGTGCCAAGAGATCATGGAGGATCGTTGTGTGGATAGAACGTTATGTTCCAAAGAAGTGGGACTTATGGGATGCAATGGCGGTACCAAAGGGGCCAAGGTTGTATGAGAACTCGAAAATTTGAGGAAGGTGTACCTTCTTTGTTCGTGATGAGGTTTAGATCGCGAGGACGATATCCAATCTAAGTGGAGGAGAGTTGTAAGACCCAAATATTTATTGTGCATAATGTATTTATTGTGTACGTAAAGTGGGTAAAGCGTGGCATGATTTAAAAGCTGGCAGACTGTTCAAATTTACCCGGTTAACCCACGCAGGGGTGATAGTGCGCGCCGCACACTATCTCTGCGACAGAGTTCCAGTTTTCTATTTTTGAGTTAAATGAAGGGTAGTTTGGTCTTTACGCGTATGGACTGTCTTAGGCCACAAAAGGCAGATTGGTGGACTCAATCAAGTCCAAAATCTTATCTTCAGTCTTTCATCTTCGACCTCAACCCTAGAGTGAGAAAAGAGTTTAGAGAGAGAAAGCTTCATTTGGAGAAGAATAAGCTTGAATCGATCGAAGTCACAAGTGTTAATGTTGTTCATCTCGTTCACGGCTACGTTGTGGTAGTATTGGTAAGTTCTAACTCCGAATTTCATTGTTTGATTTGATATTCAAAGTTAGGGTTTGAACTTGATTTGTAGAGAAACCCATTTAAACTCTTGAAGTGAGTTTGTTAATACTAGTAATCGGGTTTTATGTTGTTGTTGGTGGATTTTAGGGTGGATGATGAAATTGATTAGCTAATAATCATGTTCAGGTGTTAAAATCACTATTTAACTTAGATTATAAGTGATTAAAGGTGTAATTTACAAATGGGTGTTTTGACTTGAGATTAGGTCAAAATGAGTTTTGTGTCAAAATGATGCAAGTAAGTGTTTCGATAATGAAACATTGAGGAAAATATGGTGTTAGAACATAATCGCTAGTTAATTGTGATTATAAGTGTTTTGGGCGAGATTTGACTTAGTCAAAGTGATGTACGTGTAAACGAGTTGGAATTTGCACTATTTGTGTTTTGAGCATAAGCTAGAGTGTTAGCTTATTTGTTTGTGAATTATCTAGGTGATTCACATTTGGACGATTAGGAGCTCAAGCGGGAGTTGCCTTTCAAGTAACCGAGGTGAGTGGAATATTTATACATGTATGTATGTAGTTTATTTACTCGCACGCGATGTGGGCCTTAGGTGCCAGATCGTAAGTATTGGTGTTATGTCACGGGCCGGTGACTTATTGTTAGTATAGGTGAGGAGAACTACGGGTCGGTAATATCTCGATAGGTGTTGCACAAGTTGGTGACACCTTACGGTGATTCACGAGCCGGTGACACCTCATGGTGGTTCACAAGTCGGTGACCCCTTTTGTAGAGGCGAGTTTCACAAGTCGGTGACACTCTATAGTGCTTCACAGGTCGGTGGTACTTAGTGGTGCTTCACAAGTCGGTGATGCCACATGGCATTCACGAGTCGGTGACCCATACACATTAGTGGGTGGTTCGCAAGTCGGTGACACCCCTTGGTGATTCACAAGTCAGTGACACCTTATGTTGATTCACAAGTCGGTGACATCATACGAGTGAGACTTGACGTTATTGGTCGTCTACTAGTCGGTAGTGCCATAGCGGGGAATGCTTTGGTATGTTTATTCATTGTTATGATTTAGTATATTATTGTGGCGGTTTATATACTAATGTTGTTGCTAATTGTATGTTTGGTGATGCTAGCTCGTTTATACATTTGTTTGCTTGGTATTTGTAAGTGGATGCTCGTAGGTAAACTATATATGTATATGTATAAGTATTGCATTCACTAAGCATTAACTTACCCTCTCGTTGTTTACATTTTTAGGTACGGAAGCGGATTTGGCAAGGGTATGGTCTGGATTTTGATGATTTCCCCTTTTGATGCTTGGATGGATTACTTTTGGATTCGACCTAGGATTGGGTAGTTTATCCCCAAACATCATGCTCATAGTTTTGTTTGGAAACTAAACTCGTATGGTCGAAACTCGTATTTTGTATGTATTTCGTAAAACGGCCAACGTGGGCCCGATGTCGTAAAACTTGTTTTATTATTGAATCGTGTTAGTTTTACTTATTTTAATGTGTTGTGAAAAGTGCTTCGTCTAAAAGTTTCGGAAAATGGGTAATCTTTAAATGAAAATTGGAAAATTTGGACAGCGGGCTGACAGGCATTGTGCGCGCCGCGCACATCAAGGGCTGCGCGCCGCGCACCCTAACTGTAAATAAAATTATTTTTTTCTTCGTATTCGGTTGGATAACGGGTTGGGTCGTTATAGATAATTGTTGTCATATCTACGCTGAGACCTCTCCTGAAAGGACCCGTCCATATTATTATAAACGCAGAACGTTATTCGTTGGTCCAAGAGCGACGTATTTGACCTCTATATGATACGTTTTAGAAAAATATTGCATTCGTTTCATAAAAAGCACACCATTATTATACATAATGTATGTTTTAAACAACTGGGCGATTATTTAAGTAATAATCCCCATACATCGGTTTTTAAATACTACACACTTGACATAACAGTCAAATATAATACATGACAAAGGTTTATTGAATGCAACATTTCATTTAAACAAAAGCATGAGACTATATGCACAGCTTGCTCAGATAATGCAACAGCGGAAGACTTTCTTAAGGACCTGAGAATAAACATGCGTAAACAGTCAACACAAAGGTTGGTGAGATATATAGGTTTACCATCGATATAAATATAGACCACAAGATTTCATAGTTATAAATATATGTACACTCGTAAGTGTGTAAAAGTATTCTATAAGTTATTGAGCGCTTCGGTAACCATACTTAACCATTAATGTGGCATATTCCCTTTATTATGAAATCTCCCTACACTGTACCAAGTGTAGTAAAAATGAAGTACTATGCAACCGTTTATGATACTAGAGCGACTAGCCTGGTTGGGGTTGTCAAACCCGATAGATCTATCAATAGGATTCGCGTATACATGTTCTTACAACATGTAAATATTAGTTACCAAACTATTAGGGAAGATATGCAAAGTGGTACAACTCAACGTAGAGTATATTTTAAGTACTTGTGTCTATGGCGTAAAACATAAAATGCATGTATTCTCATCCCAAAATATTTGTAGAGTTTAAAAATGGGACTATATACTCACAGTAGTAAAAGTATATTAATAATAATTTTTCAACTTATTAAAAACATGACCGTCGTCCTTGGATTCACGAACCTATAACAATAATAACGATTTAGATAATAATACTACATATGAATAAAATAAAGTAAGTTCATAGAATACTTATATAATAATTTTTAACATTTTATGTTAGTAGTCCATTGTTAGTAGTCCAAAATAGTCCGAAAAGTCCAACAGTCCAATAATCGGTATATATATATATATATATATAATCTTAGAATTACCCCACGACGTATTGTATACGTATTGTATTTGCATCAACCCAGAGACGTATTGTATACGTATTATCTTAGAATTAACTAAGACGTATTGTGTACGTATTGTCTTAGGATTTATCAAAACGTATTGTATACTTATTGTCATGGAATGTACCAAGATTATTATATATATATATATATATATATATATATATATATATATATATATATATATATATATATATATATATATATACAATCTCGAAATTAACTAAGATTATAATATTTTGTTATACTAATGATAACATGTCCAAATATATATATAGGATATAGGAAAAGTTAGCAAGGATATGGTTAATATAATTTTTACAATATAAATTTCGTCCATACAACGTTAATTATAGCAGATTTTGTTTTGCTCGCCAAATATTCATTACAACTTTGTTTAAAGTGATTCAAATTGCTATGGATTTCCTTAAGAATTTAATTTTTCAAAAAAAAACTCGAAAAGTTCAGCCCATGTATTAATATTCATAGTTTTACCCTCTTTTTGTGCCGGTGGACAGATTTGGAAGAATCCCGGCACCCACCCAATATATGATTTTTGATAAAATACTTCCACTTTGTCTAAAATCATGAAAAAAATACTGGAAGTCTTATTTACATATATTAACATATTACCAAAGTCTTAGCCTCGAACTCAAAGTCTAAGATAGGTTTTTTAATTCCCAACACAAACAGCCCGATTTTTACCGAATGAAGATTAAAGGATATATGTTAAGTTTCAAGGTGTTCTTCATATGTACAAGTTATAAGTTCTTATATTAACTTAATATAACATCATAATATATATAAATAGGTGTTACTAGAGTTAAGTTAGAAAGATTAGATTAGTGTTTCAAATAAGTTTAGAATTAACTAAACTATGTTCTAGTTTATAAATTCTTATATAGATAGCTATAAACATATGAATTGAACAAGAATTTAGGCAAGGTTAATACCTTAATTTTGAAGCTTGAACTTGCTAGAAATAGATGAAGAACAAAGAAAGGGATACTAGAACTAGAGAGAGTATGTGTGTGTAAGTAAACATGAAGTAAAAATTAGAAAATGAAATGGTAAAAATTTGATCAAATATGGTGTCTTTATATACTAGTTGTAATTTGTCATTTTGTGAAAAATATCTCGTATAAGTGAAAAACCATTAGGTCATGCATGCCATATTATTCTATTATTTAAAATTTCTATTGGTATATACAAATTGTAAGTACTTCTAGAAGTTGCGTATAATACACGTATAAATACGAGTAGGATTCTTGATGAATTTGAATGGGAATATGAGTATAGCTATCTTTGTTGAGTATAAGTATGTTAATATATGTATTTAAGTCTTTTAAAAGTGTATTAATACATCTTAATACAATACATATATATTCATTTTAACATAAGGGTTATTACGTCGTTAAATGTTACATATATATATATATATATTGTTTCGAAACCCTTAAGTTAGTAGTCTCAATTTATATATAAAACCCATTATTAATATACTTAATGAGATACTTAACTATGAAATATTCAAGTTAGATATAATCCATATATCCATATATATATACATAAGTATATGTTTAATACAAGTTATGACGTTCGTGAATCGTCAAACAAATGGTTGGTCAATTGTTTGTATGAAACTTATTTCAAAAGTTTTAAAACTTGTCAAAATTTATCACTTATCATGTCAGAATAATGTTATCATATAAAGATTAAGTTTAAATTTTGGTCGGAAATTTCCGGGTCGTCACATTACCTACCCGTTAAAGAAAGTTTGTCCCGAAATTTGATTGGGATCGTCATGGCTGACAATAAGTATGTTTTCATGACACATAAGAGCTGAAAATTAGAGTTTTATCATCATTGGTTAATATAGATAAATCAATTTGATTTTGTGAAGAGTACGAGTGAAGCTATCGCAAAAGAGTGAAAATGAGTAAATACATGTTCGTCTTATCCGGTGACGTAGCCACGGTTGATTTTTGGAATTCAAGCAATTTTAGAAGAAAATCTTCGAAATATAAATAAGATTTGATTCTTCAGAAATTAAGGAAATTATGATCCTCTTCGAATTAATGCAATAACCCATCTTGATTTATCTGTCAGATATTTCACTATAAATACACCTCCTTCGTTTCCTTACAACTCACACCTTCTTTTCTTTCTCCCTCAACTCATATTTTAAAGTATTCGTCAATATGCTTCATCCAGTGCTAATTCTTGATATATACTCCTCACTTTCATATCTGTCATTCTTCTTTTTCATCTTATTCCGGAAGAATCTATTTACTTCTACTATACTCTTGGTTTTATAGTGTTTTTAGTTCTCCCGTGTCTTTATATTGCTATATGTATCTATATATATGGTTTATAGTTTCTGGGTTGTTGGGTTTTATATCTTCCCTTATATTTCGATGTCCCTGCTTCTGTCTTCTATAATCAATGTCATCCCCAGTTAATGCTCTCATTTATTTGCTGCGATTTATACTCCAATTTCTGTTTCGGAGCTTTGTCCTTTTGTTTTTTCTTCTTGCGATTAAGCACCGCTTGTAATGGTCCAGAATTCGCAGATATAAATTTCGGAATGAACATTGTTAATGTTCTAAGAAAGAAATGGTAATGGCACGATTCTTATTTGTTAAATTACCATAATACCCTGGAAAAGACCGAATCATCAAGAAATATTTTCTTGATATTTTAAAGGTTAAATAGAATACAAGAGTCGTGTAACATAGCACATGATGATGTTATGATCTGTGAATCATCACGTTCCATTTAGAAACTCAGCATGACTTACTGTAATATAATCACGTTGATCAAGTGTCATTATATTATACTAACTCATGCATCAGTTCCCAACACTACTTCAAAAACATTCATATTTCAAACTCGAAGGTTTCAGAATTTAGAAACTAAAATAGTTTCCCTTCTGATGTAACACTGATATCACGAAGAGATAAAAGATTTCAGATAAGAATCGCTATGAAAATATCTTCAGAAATTTGGAGGATATTTATAATGAAAGATATGATGATATCTTAGAATTTCTAATATCAGAGGATGATGAAGAATATTGTCCGCAAGGGTTTAGAGTCAGGAGTAAGGTATTCGTTAAAGACTTCGGCAGGTACTGAATCATTTGGATCCTTTGCAGGAAGATTTAGTCTTTGTGACTTATCCACAACTTCCTTCATACTTTGCTCAATCCGTTTTCCAGTTCTAAACCTTCCATTTTTTTGAGCTTTGCCAATACACTACTTTTTATCATCAAACTTTTGACTGTTAAAGTCATCAACAGTTTTCGCTGCTTTATTAGCTTTCACAAAATTTAAAGAACTGATTCGTAGACTAGAGTGCTTTTTAGAATTTTAGATTGGAAGATCATAATTCTAAGAGATAAATGTTATATGTATACATATAACTGTTGATGTAGAAACGCTGCGAGATTCAAATTACTGATTTGCTGATTTCCTGGTACTTGATATGGCAATGATTGTTACAAGATGTAGATGAGTACCTGATAAAGTTTCAATGAATAAGTATCGTGATTATTCGGAGAGGCTTAAAGATCAATGAAGTTGCTGATAAGTTTTCTGCTAATGTGGCAAGATATGAAAGGTTCCCCGGTAACAATGACGAAGGGTAATTGTTATAGTAAGGCTTATTCGAATAAAAAATTGAAGGTGATTTGCTGGAGCTGTGACAAAACTGTCTATTTTGAAAAGAGATTGAAAAGTTGTTTTAGCTAGTAAATGCCAAAGGGTCTGACACGGATACGTGTTAAACTATGACTTTGGTTTCGAGAGTTTTTCAGGTACATAACTGTGGGTAACATGTGGTTGGATCATCATCTCGATTGCTCATTATTTAAAGTGTCTTCAGGAATTTAGGAAGGTTTGAACATAGATTGTAATCGTTAATATACATATGATGTTCTAGCACAGTTTTGAAGTCAAAATATAGCTTTGAAAGATGTAGGAATCTAAGAGTGATGTCTTCTGTTAAATCTTGACTTGGATTTTGATTTGTCAAAATTAGAATATGTAATCAAATTTGGAAGAAAATGGTTGTTTTGATTTCTTTGAAAGAATGAATATTGTTGTGAAAGTAGTGAGTATAGTTGATGATTTGCTGAATCAGAATCTAAGGATATAACATATTGATTGTGAATTTTTATATATCTCTCTGGTATTACCTACCCGTTAAAAAAAATTTCACATGTAATGTTTTGTACCAGAGAATTTTATTACAATCTTTATGAAAATATATGTATATTTTCTTTAGATGTAATACAGATTTGATGAGTTAAGTTCATTTAATCTTAGGCTGGAATTAGAAATGAATAATCTCTAACATTAGAGATTACATAATTGCCACAGAATGTTTCTCCAATGAAGTTATAGATTAATACTTCATCTATTATTGTAGTTGGTTTTCCTTGGTATCTATGGTGCATGTGATGTTGATGCTCGAGGTACAGATTGTGATGTTGAGGTGTGAGATGCGGATGTTGTTGTTGGTGGTGGTGATGGTATTGTTGTTGCCGGTGCCGCTGCTGGTGTTTGTAACCTTTGTACCATATTATCCAAAGCCATTACCCGAGCACGAAGCTCGCCGACTTCTTCTATTACTCCGGGATGATTGATGGTTCGGACGAGTGGGTGAATAAGATCTAGAATGTGAGATAATATGTAATTGTGACGAGACACTCTGGAAATGAGAGAGAAAATGGTGTCTCGAACAGGTTCGCCGGTAAGTGCTTCAGGTTCTTCACCGAGAGGGCAATGTGGTGGATGGAAGGGATCACCTTCTTCTTGTCTCCAATGATTAAGTAGACTACGAACCCATCCCCAATTCATCCAAAATAGATGATGGCTAATTTGTTGATCCATTTCGGTCACACTGCTTTCGGAGCTCGAATGAATCTCCATATCGGAATTCGAGGGACTTGAACTAGTGGAGAGTTCCATTTCGTACGATTGAATAAAGGATTTTTTGATATGAAATGATTTTCAGCTATCGGATGGTATTCTAATTACATAGAATATCTATATATATAGAGCAAAAGATTTCATAGATTACGGAGGAATTTACGGAATATGTTAGGAAAAGTTTACAGTAACAGATACGCTAAGATATGAATTAGCAGATATGTAGAGACCTGTCCTAATCCATCCGGATGAAATCCATATCGATTATAAACGATTCACAACAGTTGATTACATCGCGAGGCACTTGACCTCTTTATGATACATTTTACAAACATTGCATTCGTTTTTGACAAGTCAATCTTTCATTACATCGAAAGTTGACGGCATGCATACCATTTCATAATATATCTAACTATAATTGACTTAACAATAATCTTGATGAACTCTACGACTCGAATGCAACGTCGACTCCAAATAATATCTTTAAAATGAGCAATTGCACAGCGGAAGATTTCTTTCGTACCTGAGAATAAACATGCTTTAAAGTGTCAACCAAAAGGTTGGTGAGTTCATTAGTTTAACATAAATAATCATTTCCATCATTTTAATAGACCACAAGATTTTCCTTTTCAGTTCTCATAAATCTACGTCTCATGCATAGAGACAAAATATCATTCATATGGATTGAACATCTGGTAACCGACATTCACAATATGCATATAAGAATATCCCCATCATTCCGGGATCCTCCTTCGGACATGATATAAATTTCGAAGTACTAAAGCATCCGGTACTTTGGATGGGGGTTGTTGGGCCCGATAGATCTATCTTTAGAGTTCGCGTTAATTAGGTTGTCTGTTCCCTAATTCTTAGATTACCAGACTTAATAAAAAGGGGCATATTCGATTTCGATCATTCAACCATATAATGTAGTTTCGATTACTTGTGTCTATTTCGTAAAACATTTATAAAAGCACATGCATTCTCAGTCCAAAATGTAAAGAGTAAAAGGGAATCAAATGAACTCACCTAATGTATTTGGTAGTAAAAATACTTATGACTATATTGAACAATGCAGGGTTGGCCTCGGATTCACGAACCTATATCATTTGTATATATATTAAAACATATAATCATAACTGAACCAATTTATTTATTATATATTTAATTTATCTATTATGTATGTTTAATTTATGTATATATCCATAATGGTTAATATTTTTATAGTTATATTATATATATATATATATATATATATATATATATATATATATATATATATATATATATATATATATATATATATATATCTGATTTGTAATATATTAAAAATACTTAATTTGTTATTTATGAATTGTTAATATGATTAGTACATACTTATAACCTTAATAATATCTTTAAAACTTTTATTTTCATAATAATTTTAATGTTAATAAGATTGATAATACTAATAATAATAACTATATTCGTTAAAATCAATACTTACGTTAATAATAGTAATAGTAAAACTAATAATTAACAAAATGATATTAATACTAATATTAGTGAAAAAAATAATAATAAATTGTATGGTTTTTATAATAACAATAATAATAATAATCCTAATCCTAATCATATTAATAATTGTAATACTTATATTAGTAGTAGTCTTATAAAATCAATAATAACGATAATAATAATAATAATATTTAGTGATATTACTAATAATGATAATAATTATAATTTTAGTAATAATAACAATGATTAATAATAATAAATTTTATCATAAGTAATAACACTAATAATAATAATAATACTAACAATAATAACAAATAATAATAATAATAGTAATCAGTAAAATTAATAACATAAAAATAGCAATAGCAATAATAATGATTTTTAAAAGAACAAGAAGCTACCTCAAGGTTTTTCTAAAAACAAACGCCTCAAACGGGACTCGAACCCTTGACCACTCGCTCATTCAACAAACACCCAAACCAACTGAACCAATCCATTCTTCTATTATTATTCGTATTTTTAAATATATCTAATACGTATATTCTGTTCTCATTTCCACATCCAATCTTTATTAAATTGATTAACGGATCATTAAGCCCAATCCAATAATCCATTGCAAATCCACGGCCCAACAGAAGATAATAGCTTTTGGCCCAACTGCAAACCCACGGCCCAACATAATTTAAAAGCTCTTAAAGAAAACAAAATAAAAACCTGCCAGTGACGGGATTAGAACCTGCGACCTCCCTCTAACCATCACAACATCTTAACCATGCCTCCCATCTTGTCTTTCTGATTTAATTACAGATTCGAATTAATTTAACTCAATCTTTTCTGTTTTCACTTACTCCTCCTTCTTTCTCTCTTAAACAATCGACGGTATACCATTCTTAGCATCAAACTAATTGTTTGATTTAATATTGAACTTAAACAGGAATTATTTGTAAGGAGACTTTAATTAACAGACAAAAAAAAACAAAAATATAAATAAAAAAAAAACATCGCTGTTGTAACTTCGAAGAAAAAAAAATATATATATAACTAAATATTGATTTTGATATTGAAACGTTTTGAGACCTTGTTACATTCACGAATTATTTTCTAAATCATTATTGAAATACACTGGAACCATCAATTTAACCGTTAACATCAATCAAACTTCGAATTTCATGAAGAACAAGAAAGTTGACTTTTGACTTCAAAACTTTGACTCAAAAATTGAAACTTGATAGAACAAATTGAGACCTGAGATTTTCCAGGTAGTTTAGGTGGAAGATTTCTAACATAACTGCATTGTTACATTTTTAAAATTCATTCGAATTCGAGATATGGTTAAAAAGTTAGCAAGACAGAGTATCGAGCTTTTCTTTATTTTTTTTTTTTTTTTTGATTTTCGAATTTCAGTGAGAAATGGGTTTGTTTGAATAAATGATCTAAGTATAATACTTATAATCGACTCTAATTTATTCATATTGAGGCTGGATTAAGACAGGTAACTATAACAGACAGGAAGTACCAATAATTCGTAGCAGATGAATAAATATAAAAATAAATAAAGCAGATAGCTATGTCCAACTGATTTTGGATGTTATCTATGAATTCATTCGATGCATGTGTTGGATTAGAGACAGGAATTCAATCTAGATACAGTAAGATAGTTACATTAAACGGATTCAGATTCCAAAAATTTGGTACGTACGATATTATATATTATTAATTAATAATTATAAATATATTAATAATAAATTTAAAATTCTAATAATATTAGTAATAATAATAATATTTATTATAATAATACTTAATATTATTAATGATAATAATATTATTAGTAATGATCCTATAAAAATTTATATATTAAATTTTCATATCTATATGTTATGTATTAAAATAATACTATTAATGTTACTGATTTTAACATTAATATTAATATCGATGATACTAATGAAAGTTATAATAATATTAACATAACAACTATATTTTTAACTTATAATTACATTTAATATCACAATCTTATTAGTTACATAGTATTTAATAGTTATATCTATAATAACATATATTTAGTATTTAATATCTATACCTTACAATATATATATATACAATAATAATCATAATAACAATCTATTTAATAATATATTGATAATGTCACTTAATAATAATACTAATAATGATAATAGTATTAATATAATACTTATATTCAGTTTATAATTAAGTTCACTATTTATTATAATATCTTTTAACTATATAATTTTATTGAATCCTTTTTATTTATTAATTACATATATATTTATTACAATATTACATATGTATAGATTTAATATATAATTACATATTTATTTGTACATCGATGTTCGTGAATCGTCGGGGATGGTAAAAGTCAAATGCATTCATGGAAATAGTTCAAACATTATGAGACTCATTTTAATAGACTTTGCTTATCATATCGAAATCATATAAAGATTAAGTTTAAATTTGATCGGAAATTCCCGGGTCATCACAGTACCTACCCGTTAAAGAAATTTCGTCCCGAAATTTGAGTGAGGTCGTCATGGCTAACAATAAATATGTTTTTCTGACAAATATGAGCTGATCAAAAGAGTTTTATCATCATTGAGTAATATGGATAAAACAATTCGATTATTCGAAGAGTACGAATGAAGCTATCACAAAAGATTGAGATAGAGATTTAACTTTTGACGCATTCATGATTGAATTTAGAAAATAAGGTGTTTCTTTACTTTTGACGTTGTCTTGGTGGAATTCCGGAATTCCAGGGATTTAAAAGATAATCTTCGAAATCTAAAAGATTTGATTCTTCGGCGAATAAGGAAATTAGGATCTCTCTAATTAAATGCGGAGATCTTTCTTGCTTCCTCTATCAGACATTTTACTATAAATTAACTTCTCCCGTTCCATTACTTTTACCATTCCTATACTCAATTCCCAAATTCAAAAGATTGTGAAAATGCTTAATCCAGTTCTGATCCTTGTCCTTATCCTGACTATCGTAACAATCATTCTCCTTTTCCAACTTCCATCAGAGGAATCTGTTTTCTTCTATTTCGCCCTTGGGGTTATAGTGTTTTTAATTCTCCCGTGTCTTTATGTTGCGATAAACATTGATATACACGATTTGTAATTTATGCGTTGTTATCGGGCTTTATATCTCTCCTTATATTTCAATATCCCTATTTCTGTTTCCTATAATCATTGTCGTCCATAGTTAATACTCCCTCCTATTTGCTGTGATTTATACTCCAATTTCTATTTCGGAGTTTTGTCCCTTCATTTCTTCTTCTTGCAATTTGGCATCTCTTGTAATGGTCCAGAATTCGCAGATATAAATTTAAGAATGAACATTGTTAATGTTCTAAGAAAGAAATGGTAATAACACAATATGACTTGTCAAATTACCATAATTCAAGGAAAAGGATGGGACTACCAATAATATATTTTCTTGATATGTTCGGAAGTTAATCAGAATGAAAGAGTTATGTAACATGACACATGTTGACGTTATAATCTATGAATCATCATGTTCCATTTAGAAACTCAGCATGACTTACTGTAATATAATCACGTTGATCAAGTGTCATTATATTATACTAACTCATGCATCAGTTCCCAACATTACTTCAATAACATTCATATTGTAATCTCGAAAGTTTACAGAATATAGAAACTAACAGTTTCTATATGATGTAATACTGATAGCACGAAGAGATTATTGCTTTCAGATAAGAATAATTATAAAAATATCTTCAGAAATATGGAGGATATTTATAATGATAGCTACGATGATATCTTGGAATTTCTAATATCGAAGGATGATGGAGAAGATTTATCCGTAAGGGTTTAGATTCTGAAGCATGGTGTTGGGTAAAGATTTCATCAGATATAGAATCATCAGGATTTTTAATGTACAAGTTTAGTTCTTGTGATTTATTCAGAGACTCCTTCGTAGTTCGCTCAATCAGTTTTCCAGTTCCAACTTTTCTGAGTTTTTCCAACATACTATTCTTTATCATCCAACTTCCGATGATTAAGGTCGTTTACGGTTGCCTACGGTTTCTGCTGCTTTATTCAGCTTTTTCAACATTCAGAGTATTGATTTGTAGATTGAGTGCTTTTCAGAATTTCAGAATGGAAGATCATAGTTCTAAGAGATAAACGTTATATGGATACATATAACTGTTGATGTGGAATCGTTGCGAGACTCAAAATACAGATTTACTGATTCCCGGTAATTGGTATGGCAATTCTTGTTACAAGATGCGGATGTGTACATGATGAGACTTCAATAGATAAATATAGTGATTTGTCAGAGAGATTTAAACCAATAAGCAACGAGGTTGCTGGTACATCAGCTGGTAATATGGTAGAATATGAAAGGTTCCCCGGTAAAAATAAAAGAGCACGCATATATATCAAGGTTATAATAAGGTTGTTTCGAACGAAAAGTCGAAGTTGACTTGTTGGAGCTGTTACAAACTTTGCTACATTGAATGGAATCACCAAGTTATTTTGGGTAATAATAACACTAAAGGAATTTTCACAGCTACACGTTAAACGTTTACTCAGTTTCCGAGTGGTTTCAGGTGCATAACTATATGCATCAATCTTTTCTTCCGTAGATGAAGTGCGGTTGGTTCATCCTCTTGATTGAGGTGTTTTCAAGAATTACGCAAGGTTTGAACGCAGATTGTAATCGTCAAGATACAAATGAGGTTTAAGATGAAATCAAGTGGCAAACTTGAAGAGTTGTTTAGTTTCATATATTATAATTAATATTTTAATTCATTTTAATTGTCCAATATTATTAGTCCACAGTCGATAGTCCACAGTTGACATTCCAATAATTCATATACAGTTTAATATATAATATTCGAATTAATTAATACGTATCGTGACCCCTGTACATGTCTCAGACTCGATCACAACTCAAAGTATATATATTATTATAGAATCAACATCAACCCTGTATAGAGAACTCGATCATTACTGCATATAGAGTATCTATGGTTATTCCAAATAATATATATATATATATATATATATATATATATATATATATATATATATATATATATATATATATATATATATATATATATATATATATATATATGCGTCGATATGATATGTCAAAACCTTGTATCCGTGTCCCGATATTTAAAGTGCTTAAAATAAATAAAGAAATTAAATGACGATAAATAAAGTGCGTAAAGTAAATAACAGAACTTAAATGACGATAAGTAAAATTGCGAGAATGTAAATTGCGATAATTAAATTGCGATAAGTAAAATGTAAACAGTTAGCTAGGAACAATTAGCTAGGAACAGTTAGCGTGGATTCTTAACAAAAGTTCTCATAGTTAATTTGTTTGTTTCTAACAAATTTTATTTTGTCAAATGTTTTCTTCATTATGCCACTTGTTGGATTCTGATAAATCAAAATCCAAATATGAAATTGGATGAATATGGTTACTTTGTGGTGAACGCGATCGTATATCTGTGGATGTAAATAGGATAGTAAATGACTGTTGAATCAGATTCGAAAAATGTACAATGTAACTTATTAATGTGAAATCTAAATATTCCTCGGGTATTACCTACCCGTTAAAATGTTTTCACCATTAACAGTTTGTACGAAAGAATTTTTTTTTTAATTACAATCTTTATGAAAATATACTTATATATATATTTTCTTCAGACGTAATCATGGATTTAATGAGTCAATATGATATTAAACTCATCAGTTTTACGGCTAGAACTAGAGTACATAATCTCTAAAACATTATAGATTACATAATTGCCATGAAGGACGAAGATAATTTATGTAGAGCAATTCGTAGAATGATGATTATGCTTGAGATATAGATTGCGAGGTTGAGACGTGTGATGATGTTGGTGTAGTAAGTATAGCTTGTAGATCACGCAATATTCTTGTCAGGATTTCTATCCTACCCTCTATCATTTATATCCATCCACCCATCCGATTTGATAGATCTTGATTATCAATTCGAAGTTCCCTAATTTCCTCTAATATTCCCCTTCGATTGGTATTCGGAAGTAGAGGTTGAATATTTTCTGAGATTGCAGTAATGTGACCTTCGAGGGGGAAAAATTTAGTAAGAATGGTGAATACAGTGTTGCGCATAGGTTCACCAGTGAGAACATCGTTTTCTCCGATGTTAGGAGGTAAGTTTGGTTCGCGGTAGGGCTCGCCTTCTTCATTTCTCCATCGAGTGAGTAAGTCTCGGACCCACCCCCATCTCCTCCAGAAAGAAAAATAACTAAATGGTTGAGGCACTTCTGGTTCATTGACTTCGGAGTCTGCTTCAATATACATCTCGAAATCGCTTCCGGAACTAATGGAATACAAGCTAGGTGTAGGATCCATCTCTCACGATCAGTTAAAGGGTTTTGATATGAAATGATTTTCGAATATCGAATGATATTCTATTTATATATAGAATATCTATACATACTTCCAAAGATCCCGTGAATTACGAAGAAAATTAAGGAAACGTGTCAGATAAAGTCTATAGTGACAGATACGCTAAGATATGGATTAGTAGATATGCTAAGATATGGATTAGAAAATATGCTAAGATATGGATTAGTAGATATGCTAAGATATGAATTTTGTCTATACACTATTCATGCAATCATTGCAGTAAGATGTGTCTAGACTAATAATGATAAGCAGATAATATCTTAAGGATGATAAACTGATATTTTTCGACAAAAATGATAAGCAAAATTTTTGACATGCAGACACGGTCGAAGTCCAGACTCACTAATGCATCCTAATGACTTATCAGTTATACACACTAATGCAGACCTGGTTCGCTAAGACCACCGCTCTGATACCAACTGTAGAGACCCGTCCTAATCTATCCGAACGAAATCCATATCGATTATAAACGATTCACAACAGTTGATTACATCGCGAGGCACTTGACCTCTATATGATACATTTTACAAACATTGCATTCGTTTTTGACAAGTCAATCTTTCATTACATCGAAAGTTGATGGCATGCATACCATTTCATAATATATCTAACTATAATTGACTTAACAATAATCTTGATGAACTCAACGACTCGAATGCAACGTCTTTTGAAAGATGTCATGAATGACTCCAAATAATATCTTCAAAATGAGCAATTGCACAGCGGAAGATTTCTTTCGTACCTGAGAATAAACATGCTTTAAAGTGTCAACCAAAAGGTTGGTGAGTTCATTAGTTTAACATAAATAATCATTTCCATCATTTTAATAGACCACAAGATTTTCCTTTTCAGTTCTCATAAATCTACGTCCCATGCATAGAGACAAAATATCATTCATATGGATTGAACATCTGGTAACTGACATTCACAATATGCATATAAGAATATCCCCATCATTCCGGGATCCTCCTTCGGACATGATATAAATTTCGAAGTACTAAAGCATCCGGTACTTTGGATGGGGCTTGTTGGGCCCGATAGATCTATCTTTAGAGTTCGCGTCAATTAGGTTGTCTGTTCCCTAATTCTTAGATTACCAGACTTAATAAAAAGGGGCATATTCGATTTCGATCATTCAACCATATAATGTAGTTTCGATTACTTGTGTCTATTTCGTAAAACATTTATAAAAGCGCATGCATTCTCAGTCCAAAAATGTAAAGAGTAAAAGGGAATCAAATGAACTCACCTAATGTATTTTGTAGTAAAAATACATATGACTATATTGAACAATGCAGGGTTGGCCTCGGATTCACGAACCTATATCATTTGTATATATATTAAAACATATAATCATAACTGAACCAATTTATTTATTATATCTTTAATTTATCTATTATGTATGTTTAATTTGTGTATATATCCATAATGGTTAATATTTTTATAGTTATATATATATATATATATATATATATATATATATATATATATATATATATATATATATATATATATATATATATATAACTATAAAAATATTAACCATTATGGATATATACACAAATTATATATATATATATGTATATATATGATTTGTAATATATTAAAAATACTTAATTTGTTATTTATGAATTGTTAATATGATTAGTACATACTTATAACCTTAATAATATCTTTAAAACTTTTATTTTCATAATAATTTTAATGTTAATAAGATTGATAATACTAATAATAATAACTATATTCGTTAAAATCAATAATTACGTTAATAATAGTAATAGTAAAACTAATAATTAAAAAAATGATATTAATACTAATATTAGTGAAAAAATAATAATAAATTGTATGGTTTTTATAATAACAATAATAATAATCCTAATCCTAATCATATTAATAATTGTAATACTTATATTAGTAGTAGTCTTATAAAATCAATAATAACGATAATAATAATAATAATATTTAGTGATATTACTAATAATGATAATAATTATAATTTTAGTAATAATAACAATGATTAATAATAATAAATTTTATCATAAGTAATAACACTAATAATAAAAATAATACTAACAATAATAACAAATAATAATAATAATAGTAATCAGTAAAATTAATAACATAAAAATAGCAATAATAATAATGATTTTTAAAAGAACAAGAAGCTACCTCAAGGTTTTTCTAAAAACAAACGCCTCAGACGGGACTCGAACCCTTGACCACTCGCTCATCCAACAAACACCCAAACCAACTGAACCAATCCATTCTTCTATTATTATTCGTATTTTTAAATATATCTAATACGTATATTCTGTTCTCATTTCCACATCCAATCTTTATTAAATTGATTAACGGATCATTAAGCCCAATCCAATAATCCATTGCAAATCCACGGCCCAACAGCAGATAATAGCTTTTGGCCCAACTGCAAACCCACGGCCCAACATAATTTAAAAGCTCTTAAAGAAAACAAAATAAAAACCTGCCAACGACGGGATTAGAACCTGCGACCTCCCTCTAACCATCACAACATCTTAACCATGCCTCCCATCTTGTCTTTCTTATTTAATTACAGATTCGAATTAATTTAACTCAATCTTTTCTGTTTTCACTTACTCCTCCTTCTTTCTCTCTTAAACAATCGACGGTATACCATTCTTAGCATCAAACTAATTGTTTGATTTAATATTGAACTTAAACAGGAATTATTTGTAAGGAGACTTTAATTAACAGACAAAAAAAAAACAAAAATATAAATAAAAAAAAACATCGCTGTTGTAACTTCGAAGAAAAAAAAAATATATAACTAAATATTGATTTTGATATTGAAACGTTTTGAGACCTTGTTACATTCACGAATTATTTTCTAAATCATTATTGAAATACACTGGAACCATCAATTTAACCGTTAACATCAATCAAACTTCGAATTTCATGAAGAACAAGAAAGTTGACTTTTGACTTCAAAACTTTGACTCGAAAATTGAAACTTGATAGAAAAAATTGAGACCTGAGATTTTCCAGGTAGTTTAGGTGGAAGATTTCTAACATAACTACATTGTTACATTTTTAAAATTCATTCGAATTCGAGATATGGTTAAAAAGTTAGCAAGACAGAGTATCGAGCTTTTCTTTATTTATTTATTTTTTTTATTTTCGAATTTCAGTGAGAAATGGGTTTGTTTGAATAAATGATCTAAGTATAATACTTATAATCGACTCTAATTTATTCATATTGAGGCTGGATTAAGACAGGTAACTATAACAGACAGGAAGTACCAATAATTCGTAGCAGATGAATAAATATAAAAAAATAAATAAAGCAGATAGCTATGTCCAACTGATTTCGGATGTTATCTGTGAATTCATTCGATGCATGTGCTGGATTAGAGACAGGAATTCAATCTAGATACAGTAAGATAGTTACATTAAACGGATTCAGATTCCAAAAATTTGGTACGTACGATATTATATATTATTAATTAATAATTATAATTATATTAATAATAAATTTAAAATTCTAATAATATTAGTAATAATAATAATATTTATTATAATAATACTTAATATTATTAATGATAATAATATTATTAGTAATGATCCTATAAAAATTTATATATTAAATTTTCATATCTATATGTTATGTATTAAAATAATACTATTAATGTTACTGATTTTAACAGTAATATTAATATCGATGATACTAATGAAAGTGATAATAATATTAACATAACAACTATATTTTTAACTTATAATTACATTTAATATCACAATCTTATTAGTTATATAGTATTTAATAGTTATATCTATAATAACATATATTTAGTATTTAATATCTATACCTTACAATATATATATATATATATATACAATAATAATCATAATAACAATCTATTTAATAATATATTGATAATGTTACTTAATAATAATACTAATAATGATAATAGTATTAATATAATACTTATATTCAGTTTATAATTAAGTTCACTATTTATTATAATATCTTTTAACTATATAATTTTATTGAATCCTTTTTATTTATTAATTACATATATATTTATTACAATATTACATATGTATAGATTTAATATATAATTACATATTTATTTGTACATCGATGTTCATGAATCGTCGGGATGGTAAAAGTCAAATGCATTCATGGAAATAGTTCAAACATTATGAGACTCAGTTTAATAGACTTTGCTTATCGTATCGAAATCATATAAAGATTAAGTTTAAATTTGGTCGAAAATTCCCGGGTCATCACAAGATACGCTAAGATATGAATTTCGTCTATACACTATTCATGCAATCAATGCAGTAAGATGTGTCTAGACTAAGGGTGATAAGTAGATGATTTCTAACTAGAAATGTTAAGCAAAACTTTTTGACATGCAGTTAAGGTCGAAGTCCAGACTCACTAATGCATCTTAATAACTATCCGTTAGACACACTAATGCAAGACCTGGTTCGCTAAGACCACCGCTCTGATACCAACTGAAAGGACCCGTCCATATTACTATAAAAGCAGTACATTATTCATTGGTTTCGTAGCGAGGTATTTGACCTCTATATGACACGTTTTAGAAAAATATTGCATTCGTTTCATAAAAAGCATATTATACATAATGCATGTTTTAAACAATTGGGCGATTATTTAAGGAATAATCCCCATACATTGGTTTTCAAATACTACACACTTGACATAACAGTCAAATATAATACACGACAAAGGTTTTATTGAATGCAACATTTTATTTAAACAAAAGCATGAGACTCCTTGCACAGCTTGCTCAGATAATGCAACAGTGGAAGAATTTCTTAAGGACCTGAGAATAAACATGCGTAAACAGTCAACACAAAGGTTGGTGAGATATATAGGTTTACCATCGATATAAATATAGACCACAAGATTTCATAGTTATAAATATATGTACAAGTTGTTGAGCGCTTCGGTAACCATACTTAACCATTAATGTGGCATATTCCCTTTATTATGAAATCTCCCTACACTGTACTAAGTGTAGTAAAAATGAAGTACTATGCAACCGTTTACGATACTAGAGCGACTAGCCCGGTTGGGGTTGTCAAACCCGATAGATCTATCAATAGGATTCGCGTATACATGTTCTTACAACATGTAAATATTAGTTACCAAGCTATTAGGAAAGATATGCAAAGTGGTACAACTCAACGTAGAATATATTTTAAGTACTTGTGTCTATGGTGTAAAACATAAAATGCATGTATTCTCATCCAAAAATATTTGTAGAGTTTATATATGGGGCTATATACTCACAGTAGTAAAAGTATATTAATAATAAGTTTTCAACTTATTAAAAATATGACCGTCGTCCTTGGATTCACGAACCTATAACAATAATAACGATTAAGATAATAATACGACATATGAATAAAATAAAGCAAGTTCATAGGATACTTATATAATAATTTTTAACATTTTATGTTAGCAGTCCATTGTTAGTAGTCCTTTGTTAGTAGTCCAAAATAGTCCGAAAAGTCCAACAGTCCAATAATCGGTGTATATATATATATATATATATATATATATATATATATATATATATATATATATATATATATAATCTTAGAATTACCCCATGACGTATTGTATACGTATTGTCTTTGCATCAACCCAGAGACGTATTGTACACGTATTGTCTTAGAATTAATTAAGACGTATTGTGTACGTATTGTCTTAGGATTTATCAAAACGTATTGTATACTTATTGTCATGGAATGTACCAAGATTATTATTATTATATATATATATATATATATATATATATATATATATATATATATATATATATATATATATATATATATATATATATATATATATATATAAATCTCGGAATTAACTAAGATTATAATATTTTGTTATACTAATGATAACATGTCCAAATATATATATAGGATATAGGAAAAGTCAGCAAGGATATGGTTAATATAGTTTTTACAATATAAATTTCGTCCATACAAAGTTAATTTTAGCAGATTTTGTTTTGCTCGTCAAATATTCATTACAACTCCGTTTAAAGTGATTAAAATTGCTATGGAATCCTTAAGAAGTTAATTTTTCAAAAACAATTCGAAAAGTTCAGCCCATGTATTAATATTCAGAGTTTTACCCTCTTTTTGTGCCGGTGGACAGATTTGGAAGAATCCCGGCACCCACCAAATATATGATTTTTAATAAAATACTTCCACTTTGTCTAAAATCATGAAAAACATACTAGAAGTCATATTTACATATATTAACATATTTCCAAAGTCTTAGCCTCGAACTCAAAGTCTAAGATAGGTTTTTAATTCCCAACCCAAAACAGCCCGCTTTTTACCGAATGGAGATTAAAGGATATATGTTAAGTTTCAAGGTGTTCTTCATATGTACAAGTTATAAGTTCTTATATTAACTTAATATAATATCATAATACATATAAATAAGTGTTACTAGAGTTAAGTTAGAAAGATTAGATTAGTTTTTCAAATAAGTTTAGAATTAACTAAACTATGTTATAGTTTATAAATTCTTATATAGATAGATATAAACATATGAATTGATCAAGAATTTAGGCAAGGTTAATACCTTGATTTTGAAGCTTGAACTTGCTAGAAATAAATGAAGAATAAAGAAAGGGATACTAGAACTAGAGAGAGTATGTGTGTGTAAGTAAACATGAAGTAAAAATTAGAAAATGATATGGTAAAAATTTGATCAAATATGGTGTCTTTATATACTAGTTGTAATTTGTTATTTTGTGAAAAATATCTAGTATAAGTTAAAAACCATTAGGTCATGCATGACATATTATTCCATTGTTGAAAATTTCGATTGGTATGTACGAATTGTAAGTACTTCTAGAAGCTGCGTATAATACACATATAAATACCGTATAAATACGAGTAGGATTCTTGATGAAATTGAATGGGAATATGAGTATAGTTATCTTTGTTGAGTATAAGTATGTTAATATATGTATTTAAGTCTTTCAAAAGTGTATTAATACATCTTAATACAATACATATATATTCATTTTAACATAAGGGTTATTACGTCGTTAAATGTTACATATATATATTGTTTCGAAACCCTTAAGTTAGTAGTCTCAATTTATATATAAAACCCATTATTAATATACTTAATGAGATACTTAACTATCATATATTCAAGTTAGATATAATCCATATATCCATATATATATATACATAAGTATATGTTTAATACAAGTTATGACGTTCATGAATCGTCAAACAAATGGTTGGTCAATTGTTTATATGAAACTTATTTCAAAAGTTTTAAAACTTGTCAAAATTTATCGCTTATCAAGTCGGAATAATGTTATCATATAAATATTAAATTTAAATTTTGGTCGAAAATTTCCGGGTCGTCACATCTCCGAGTACCGTTCTCCGTTGTGCTACCTATACTTTCTTTCAATCCTTTGCGCCCAATTTCTCGAGCCTTCAAGTGATTTTGTGCAATTACCAATGCTTGATGTAAAGTTTTAGGGATGTCATATCGCAATTCATGAATTAGGCTTGAAAAACGGTGTTGATCTAGATAAAAAATGAAACCAGACACTAGCTGAGACTCTGGCATATCAGGAATCTTCTAACATTCTACAGTGTAATGTTTCATAATGTTGCTCAAAGATTCATTATGATGCATAGTAATTTAATGTGCATCTTAATGTGTTAGCGTGCAACTCCTCAAATTCTGATATTGCATAAAAAACTTGGCCCGCAAATCCAAAAAACTAGTGATGCTTCTGGGTGGAAGACTTGCAAACCATTCTCTTGCCATCTTCTGCAGTACATTGGAAACATATGACAAGCAACTTCATCCTCATAGTGTTGTAGCCTCGTTACTCCTTGAAACATGGCCAAAAAGTATTCTGGATCGGATGTTCCATCATAAATACCAATCAAATGGTATCCCCAAATTCCGATGAAGTGGATAATTGGCTATACGAGTTACAAAACATTAATTTGATTATGCCACTACTGGAGCCTGGAGGTTTACTCGCTTGGTCTCATGTGATAAGCGCAAAGAAGTTGTCTACAGCCGCTGCACGGATAACGGGCTGCGCTAACTTTTTCTTGTATTTTAATGGCGTTATCTTTGTAATAATCCCATCCAACATTTTTGTTTCCATCTCTTCAGATATTGTAATAACCCTACTATTTCCGTTAAGATTTATTAACTGTCCGTTAAGTTATTTGACGGTACTTACTTGCGTTTGGTTTATTTAATTGAATTAAATACGTATTTAGTTATTGAAGAACTACTATAATTCATATATGTGTATATTAATCGGAAAAATTATTTCATGGTTTGAAATACTGAGAAAACGATACGGTTTTAAGAACTGTAATGAATGTCTTTCGGGACTACGAAAAGATCGAATTTTAATAAAATAATTATTTTTAATAATTATTCACTTTGATACAAACTTATTTAATTTATTATTTATTTAAAGAATTAAACTTGGTGGATTGCGTTTTAATGATCGGTTAACGTCCCGGGAACTTGGTACGGTTAACGTCACTCAAAACCAATCACCCGAACGCGAGTTAATGGCCAAACGAGCCCATTGACCCATCACCTATGGGCCATCGGCCGACCCCCTCCCCTTCCCCCTTTATTTTGTGTTTTGGGCTTAGTGGTTCACTAGTGTTGTTGATTAGGCCCTAATTAGAATATAACTAGCTAAAGGAAAATACTGGACTCTCATTCTAACCCTAAACTAATTGACAGAACGGTCTCCTCCCTCTCCTCTTGCTCGTCGACCTTAAACCCCACACAAACATCATCAAAAACATCTTGTATGCTTGAATAGTCAACATCAAAGTGATTCCTTTGATCGTTCTCTACGCGCTAATACTAGTTAATTGCATTTTTGAGGTATAATTGCATAACCCTAGTTTAATAAATCTGAATTTTATATTGATTACACAGTCTAGAGGTCTTATTGCTTAATTGATTGCGATTGTAGTAGTCGTTATAATGCTCGGTTTGCATGTTAGGGTTAAATCACGAATTTTTTTTGCTATGCTACTGATATGATGACTATGCTTTCTTTAAAACATGTCTAGATGAAAAGGTAACGAAAAATTAATAACTTTTCTCGCAAGAATCGCGTGATTTCTTTATGTATAGCTCTAGTTATGCTTAATTAAATTTTTGACATGTAATTGTGCTCTGATCTGAAAACTGCGACTTGTGTGTTTAGAATTAAATCATGAACTGATGTTTATTGGATAGATAATTAAAAAACACTCAAAATGGACTAGGATATCATGTCGATTAGATTTGTAAAACTCATTTTATGATTAATTAACCGTTTACGGTAAAACTTGCTAAACAACGATTGTATCTTGAGTTAAACGACCACTTAACATAATTTTTGGAAACTAAGCTTTTGTATTTTAAAAATTTCATGATGAGTACTTAATCTTTCATGTAAGCTTTATGTGATAATTTTCTCTAGATATCCGGATAATCGAAACCGAAAATGGTTACTTAAACTGATTCGAATCTATCTCGTTTGTACATATAATGGTCTTGCGTGAAGTAGAAATTGTTTTGGAACTTGAGCGTCTGATATGTTGTTAAATGTATGTTATTTAGCATATCTAATTTGTATGTATTGCTCTGAAACTCTATTCGAAAAGTGCTTTATGCGTGCCGAAAACCATAGGTCTGGATTCTATTTAAATCAGAAAGTCCGACTTGATGGGCAAAACTGTACAAATTGGCTATATGGATTGCTTAGTCCTTTTGACCAATAATAATTTGAGGTGTTTTTTTACCATATACATTTGTCCCTTTGTTATTTACATTTTTCTATATTAAATGAGAATTTTTATAAAACTGATGCGCGAACAGAAACTGAACTAGAAAGATTTACATGTTACGTGAGATACGGGAATCGTATGATAGCGTGATTGGTCTTTTTAGAAATCTTATGACATGTACTTGAGATCTGGTGTTTATCACAATTTATTCTTATGTCATTTGTGTATAATGCTTGTCCGATTGCATGACCTTTATGAACACGTACGGTAACCAAACTAGTAAACGTTAGATGCTAAATGAATGTGTGAAACTTATGAATTGACCTTGGTTTGACTTTGTGACATCATTGGCATGACCTACTGATGTAGTTACCTTAGGTTGACCAACTTGACCAAGTTTGACTTTTGTTTTACTTGCATGACTAGTTGACTTTTGTTGTCTTTACTTTACAAGTGCGTCGGTATGAGAAATAGGACTGTACAGTGGGTCACTCTATTGAAATAGACTTATGTAACTATATATTGGCATATTTAGGTTACATTACTCAATTGTAGTAATCCGACTACTCGTTATTTGTGCTTTATTTAAGTGCACTCAAGGTGAGTCTACAGTCCCATACAATTTTACTTTTTGGGATGAGATAACATGCTATTTTTAAACTATTTTATAAATTGGACACGAGTACTAAACTGAATATACATATGAGTTCGATCAAAAAGCCCTTAGCTTGAATCATAGGGACGGATCCATTAGGTCTGACAAACCTCACTCGAATCATAGGGACGGATCCGTTAGGTCTGATAAACCTTACTCAAAGAACGAGTGCTTATTACTTCGTAACATATACGCTTGATCAGTGTATACTTATATGGTAAAGGAAGTCGTGTAGCAAAATATCTATTTGCGGGTTAAAGCTTTATGTTCAAGTGCTCATAACAGGCTGCTTTTAACGAAATCTCGTGGTCTAACAAATGGTAACTGATTTACTAAACCTGTAGATTCACTCAAAAATTTTGTTGACCATTTTCATGTTTTATCTCAGCTTCTTAGAGGTATTTGCTTCCGCTACTTTGATGACTATATGCTTGATTGGTGCATACCTTGGATTAGAGTCCAGCATGACTTTTTTCAAGATTATTAAATTCGCATTGGGAACTGTTTCTTTTAAATAATATTGGGATTATTTACTTTTGTCAATTATGTTAAACTGTTTTAAATTATTTTACATTTAATGACAACGTTTTTTAAAATTAATGCGAATAATTTTCGGAAAACGTCTCATATAGAGGGCGTAACCGTTAACTGTGGGACCAGGAGTTAATACATTGTTAGTGGATTCTGACGTGGAGTTACAGATATGACCTCCTGCTCATATTCTCTGTATTCCAACTCATTCTCCAGGAAACATTCATCATCATTTTTGTGCCCGGAATCATTGACTAGAGTGTTCAGTTGATCAAAAAGCTTGAACAATTGTTGATTTTAAACTGTTCTTCCTTTGTTTAGTTGTCTTGCATTTGCCTCAGATGTTCTCTTGAAGATCACGTTTTGTGTTCCCCGCCTTGCTTTCCACATTCGCCCTTTTGGGACTTCCAACGAAGTCTTTTTTAAACGCGTTGTTGTTTAATTCACATGTTCTTCAAATACTTCAATGTTCACATGTTCTTCTTCTTCAACTGAAACTTCCTTCATAGTGAGCTAATTAGGTTGTATGTTCTCGTCAAGGGTTTTAGTGATTGGCTGTAACGGGATCCGTGTTGAAGATTTGTCATTTGCTTTTGCGTTCTTAGTTTGTTTTGATGTTCTTTGAAACGGATGACGCCATATGTTGGTACTATTTTCTGGTTAGCGGCTAAAAGGTACCAGTACAATACTAAAACTGCTTAGCGTGGTGGGATGTGTTGCCGACTTATGTTTGCCCTCAAGAAATTCCCCGTAGACCCGGATCACGGACGAGTTCTCTGTGGGGTGGCCTTATCAGTATTATAGGACAAAATTGTAAGATGGTCCGTCTAGCGTGTTGTTGCTAAGCGATGGAGTTCAAGAGTGAGAAAGTACTGTGTGAGAAAGAAAGTGTATTCTCTGCCACAAGTGACTGAATTGTGAAATGTGGTGACCCAGGGGTCTATTTATAGGTGTGGATCCTCCGTAATTTTCGAAAACACTGTCAGATGCGGGTTAATTTAATTATGTGAAATATTCGTAACTGAATTGGGCTTAGCGCTGACGTGACATGTGTGTTGCTAATGCGCTTATTTAAGGGCTTAAGCATAGAAGCTGCATTCAGGGCTTACGCATGACGCTGGGCGGCTGGTACAATTGTAAGACGTTGGACGGTTTTTTAATAAAATTTGATATTATTGCTGTCTTTTATGCGTTTCGAGTATTTCTTCCGTATAAGAATGATGCTTTTATGCGTGTAACCCATAGGATTCGCACATGTTCCTCACAAAATTTTATAACATGATTTTTTTTATATGCATAAATCAGTCAATGGTTCTATTTATATTATATCAAATGCAGGGTTGTAAATTTTGGGTGGTCGGGTTCTTTTGGCATGTTGAGATTGCCCAACTTGAACCCTTCCCGATAATTAACTGTTTGATAATGTAGGGTTTACTCAAATTAGGGCCTACACGATTGACATGACTCACAGGTAATCTAAACCCTAAATCCCATCTATAAATATGAGACAAAAATCTACATCAATGACTGATATCGGCTAAATAGTCACGTTTTCACCCCGGTATTAAGGCCCCAAAACAATATAGTTCCAAGCTTTGTCTCCAAACTACTCACTTTGTTGAAAGAAATTGAAGATCAAGTGACTACGAAGCCGGTGCAAAAAGAATCAAGAGAATCGGAGCTAAAACAAAGATTCTAGAGCGAAAACGGTGAAAGACGAGAAACCAAGTTACGATCTAGTAAAACAGCAGAACAGGGCGGGCCATACGGCTTTCCATAAGGCTTGCCATACGGCTTGCCAGTATGTAAAATGGCATGCCATACGGCCTTGGAAAACGGGAACACAAAATGGCTTGCCTGGCCATACGGCCTGCCAGCCGTATGCAGGTAAATTTCAAGTCTATTTAAGGATCTTTTTTCATCCACTTTCACACACAGTTCAATTCACTTATCTCTCCCTTTCTACAATATTAGCCATACTTTCAAGGTCTTCGACTCCGTACAGGAAACGTAATACCCGGAGAAGAACGCCAAAGATTGCATTAGGAGCATCTGGAGTTTGAAGTTGTCACTTTTGTATTCGGAACTCGTTTAATCTACTGGTACTTCTATCCTTTGTCTTTATATAATGTCTTTCATTATTATGCTTTGTGATATTTTTTCCATGATTAGCGAGTAGTTATCTTTAGTGTATGCTGTGATGTAGTCAGTTATAATGCCGAAATAATATTATGGTTTGTGTATGTTGTTGAGATTCTTTCCGATTACACTTTAAACTCAATTGCTTTTCCAACTAATAGAACATAGTAATTGACCCTGTCATTGGGAAGTCACGAACCCCGATTCAGAGTAAACTATCTTTGTCACTCCTTGGTAAGAGAAGTCTATCGGATACAACATAAGTTTGACTGAGGCATACAGGTTGTAGTAAGTCCACAAAGCCTTGGATTCCGACTGAGGACTCTTTCGTAGTGAAACATCTAACTAGACCCCTAGTACATTGTCGGTCCTAGACCATGCAAGTGTAGTCACCAAGCATATAAACTTCGTACGTGCACGCTGAAGCACAACGGTTGTTGTAAGCTGTACCTCTGCTAAGTAAGGCCATGAAACCCGGTCAGTGCTGATTAGTACACTTCAACATAACGCGGTCTCAAGCATTGCACCCCGCTTGAGGGATTCTTAGTTAATTAAGGAACTATTTGTTTAAACACATAAAGGGTTGGACCGTTAGGATAACCGAACGTGTTCATGGAAGTTAACCCTGACTTGGCCATGGTGTTCTTTATGGTTGAACTCTTTTCAAGGGCCTAACAATACAAAACCCAATCATTAACGAACGTATCAAAACACATCACGTCTCTCGGATGTAGCATACCCTGTATTCTATTATGCTTAAGAAAGTTTAGACCTTTGTGCAATGTTAATACGTCACCCAACCAAGTCGCTCAATTAGATGAGCCGTCTGAACGTGTATGCCTGTAGTCAGACTACATGGGCGTCGGGGGTAAGGGATGTTGTTGTCTATTCAGAATCTTCAAGCCTAACATATTACCCAGTGACATGTCTTATGACAGGGACGTTAGAACTAGTGTAATGAATACAAGGTCACTACCTATTCATGAGCCAGCATTCCCTAATCTCGGCAAAGTAACTGACGAAACCATAGTATGCACTTGCTTTAACCTTATCTGAATTATAAATTTTATCGCACCTACTTAATTTTATCTTATAATATAGAAAATCCAAATTTAGGTAATAAAACCACTTCTCCATCACCTTAGGATTATCTTAAGCTTTAGTTATAGGTTCGATTCTACTGATATCTCAAAAATATGACCCTAGGTCATACTTCCCTTACTCACCATAATAAGGAGTAGTACGATTTAGGCCCCGCTAAATATAAATTTAAAACTATTGCTTCCTCTCCCGATAGCTGATTCTGACGCCTTGCGGCCTAACGACACCGCAGAAATACAACCGTCCATTTCGGTCATATCAAGGTAGGAACAAGTTTTTGGCGCCGCTGCTGGAGAACTGGTATCAGACAATACTGCTTCTATCAAACCTATTTGCAAGCATTTAGTGGTGTCTAAGAAAGACAATTATACACGGACTTGGTTGTTGGATTTTCCGAACAGCCTCCAATTATATTGGAACCAAATGGATCCTTCCTCTCCGTAATCGGCCTGGCCACTTGGTTTGTTAAATTGTTCGTGCGAAGCTGTGTTATCAAAATACCAGGGAATTAGTAGCAAGAACCAAAAGTATAATTAAACCTAGGATAATTACCTTAGATTACTTTAGATTACTTCAGATTACCTTAGATTAAGATTGCTTTAGTTTACTTTAGATTAAATTAGGAACTTAGCCTATCAACTTAAAATTTAAATCAAAAGGGCATACTCGATGTATGACCTAAACCCGAGCTAGACCAGGGCCGTTGTTATTCGTACCTGATCCAGACGTAATAATCTCTAAAGCACGCAAAGAAGAACGAATCGGAAATCGAATGGCGTTATGCGTTACTCTAGCAGAAAACACCAAACCCTCGATTGAAGGTAGAGGAGGACCAATCATATTCCTAGAGATTCAAGGACACTCATTCGAGTTAAAACATCACATCATACAGCTCATCCAAAATGGTTGTCAATTTCATAGATTACCGAATGATGATCCTAACCTTCACCTGGATAAATTCATATCTCTTTCAAACTCCTACAAACAGCAAGGGATAGGAAAAGATATAGTCCGGCTATACTTGTTCCCTATTCTCTCACTCATCATGCACAAACATGGTTTGAAGGATTGGAAAAAGATTTCATCACGTCATGGACGGAGATGGCTACTAAATTCCTAACAAAATATTTCCCTCCTTCTAAACAAACCTAGCTTAAGAATGACATCATTAACTTTAAACAAAGTTATGATAAATCTCTTTACACCACATAGGAGCAAATCAAAACCATGCTGAAGAAATGCCCTAATCACCAGTTAGAAGGGTCAACCCAAATCTGTATCTTCTACAATGGTCTTACAGTAAATCATAGGACGACGATTGATGCATCAGTTCAAGAAAATCTGATGAACCAAACCGCAGACGAAGCATATGAGTTGCTCGAGAACATGACAATGCATCATCATGATTAGAACAGTGGTGAAACAACTTCATCATCTGTTCCACTCTCCGCACTTAATAATCAAAAGAGGCCATCAAATCTCTCACGGATAAGATGGAGTTTCTTGCCAAACAACTCGGAGAATTGAAGACGCAGCCGCAACAGGTTAACCAAGCTCAGGCCTGTGTTAACTATACCAACCCGCAACCCACTGAAGAATATCAAGTTGATACGCGAATCCTGATGGTTCAGTGTGTTACGTTCAATATCCAGCTTGTCAATCAAATCCCGGATTTAATCAACAACTTAGGGTTAACCAATTTCAAAGAAACAAACAGCCTTTTCACTACCGTTACCCACCTTATCTAACCCAAAAATCTCAATTGACCTACGATCAACCAATTCCACTCACTGGACCACCAGTTGTGGAAAATTCCCCAACCACCCAAATTACAAAAGTAACCAACCCTGCTCTCGGGACTGATGATCAGTTGACTCAGTTCATTCAAGGACAACAACAACTAAATAAGAGAATTGCATCTAGACAAGACCATACGGAGATAGTCATGCAAAACCAGTTGGCTCTACTCAAAAGTCTAGAAATGCAGCTCGAACAGTTTTCACAATGCCTTGAAACCCGGCCACAAGGAAGATTACCTAGTAATACTATCCAAAATTCCCACATAGAGAAAGCTAAGCAAATGGACTCCATAATCCTAGAGGAGGAACCACGGAGATGGTCGGCTAGTCTCAAGAATAAATCAACATATACTCAGAAGTTGCCTGCTCAAACTTCGATTCGTGTACCTTATCTTGAAATGTTACAGGTGGAACCATCCAAGCTTGATACCTATAAACTTGATGGAAGATTCTTGGACACCATGTCCAAAGTTCCCAACCAGAAGAAATATATTCGAAGGCTTCTCTCTACAAAGGAAAGAATACCAGATTCTAACAAAATTCCACTAAGTGAAGAATGCTCGGTGTTGCTCTGGAACTCTCTACCGAAAAAACTAGGAGATACTGGATTCATTTTTCTGTGTTCAATCTACCAATCTGGAACCATTCATGCGCTAGCAGATTTAGGAGCAAGTATCAACATAATCCCCTACTCTCTCTATAAGAGATTAGAGCTAGGAGACTTGTCAACAACCAAAATGACAATCCAACTTGCCGATCATACAATTGGATATCCTAAGGGCATAGTTGAGAAAGTCTTGGTGAAAGTCGACAAATTCTTGTATCCTATGGATTTCTTAGTAATGGACATTAAGGAAGACCTACATACGCCGATAGTATTAGGAAGACCTTTCATGAACACGACTAGGACTGTCATTAATGTGTACAATCAAACCTTGATCTTGCGAGTACATGAGGAGAGCGTTACCTTCAAAATTGACCAACCTACCGATCTTTCTGGACAGGCAGAGATGTTTACTCTTTCCACCGGACGGATCACTTTCGATGATGGGTCTCCACACCAGCCGATGATATCGAAATGGGTGTTGAATCACAGTCTGCTGATGACCCATAAATGGAAGAAGAGGATCCCAGCAAAGAAATAGAGGAAGAGGAAAAATCTAAGGAGGAAGAAGAAATGGGAGACGTAAAATAAACTACGATAGTACCTTCTCTAAGCTTGGAAGCCAATCATAATCGTCATGAAGAATTAATGAGGCTACAGACAGAGGATCACAGTTTAATTATTCATTTCAAGAAGAAAACTGATAAGGCTGACGTTAAAGATATAGAGACTGAGCTTGCAAGTGTCGAAATGAAACACCAGAATACTGAAGAAGCCCGTTTATCAGATGAATCTACAGATGAAAGCTATACTGATGATGAAGAGGAAAAAGAGCAAAATGAAGACATTCTCGATGATTCATATTCTCCACCCGCACCAGATCTAGAGGAGCCGGACACTTTTTCAGATCGAATTCCGGTCATATCTAATCATGCTGACATGATAACCTTCATCAATGACACCGATGAATTTGAAGAAATTTTTGAAGCCATCCGTAAATCAACGATTGATTACACACCTTGTCTAAAGGAGTGGATCACGGCTATCGAAGATGAATACAACCTTTATCTATTAAGAGAAGACTATGATGTTGAAATCTTAGAATAATACATTCAAGACTATATCAATACTCTTCACGATCATATCTATCATGAAGAAAGGCAACGAAAGCACAATTTAGTGGTTTGTACTATTCTCGAGACAAGATTTTGTCAAGATCAGAAGATCATTTACTCTATGGTTTACAACGCCTTAACTTGATCTTCACTTCCGTTCTCAGCAAACCAACGAGCACTACTGACTCTCATCCGGAAGCATATGGATCTTTCCACCGGGCGCCCTACTTACCACTCCAATTTACAAATGATCGAAAATATTCACAGCCTCTTCATTCTCTTAGAGAAAGATAAATTCGAAATCACACCAGACAGGTTAATGATTTACGTAACAACTGATCACCACGCTGTTCTGATTATCAAGGAATTACGAGATACAGTATCGTTAGAAGGAAGACGCAACAATCCGTTCTCACACCTGGAACCAGACTGATTCAACATTGCCACCTTTGTTACGAAGCAGATAACACGTATCTTCTACAAATCCACGGATCCTAGTTTCACATTTAAAGCTGGAAGTCAAGAGATATATTCCAAGACGGTGACACTAATGCTTGGGTCATGATTGCTTTTTACTTCTTTTCAGCTTCACCTCTTAACAAATTTGTGCAAAGCTACAGACTCCTACTGTGGAGACCACCATTCAGAAGATTTTGAGATACTGAAGATACCATTTCTGACACTATTTGAAGACATCCAGAGTGAACATCACACCAGAGATATAATCACCAGGTGCACTGCCTCGATTATTGACATTCATGGATCAATCAGCAGAGTCGTAGATCATATTCTTATCGGACATCAAGATTTGTCACGAGCTGAAACCGCACATTATCTTTCCTTCAAAAGATCTTCAAGAGAAGTACCGGATCTTCTACCACTCATGATCCGGCACTTTCTCCGAATTTATCCACCAAGACTCACATTCCCTCGAGAAGACCACGATTACAACTACCAGGAGGAATGTCTACTTTTTAGGCATCATTACAGTCGAACCAACGACTTTAAATAATAGCGCTACTCGGTAGGCAACCTGTACAATAAAGTAGAATAGAAGAACAAAGGATGACAAATGAGCCAATCAATAAAGGGCGTAACTTCCATGAATCCTGATATGCCACTAACGGACGGTTTTATTTTTGCGATGTCGTTAGGTCACAGGATGCCCGATTCGGTAGCACACAGTGTCTTCGTTTATTTACATTATGCGGGGCCTAAATTACTTTTACTTTCCAAGGTGTAGAAGGTGTAAGTTGTAGTGACCCGAACTTTTCCATGTTTATATATATATTAAATGAAATTGTTATTTACATGATTAAGTGTTTCCAACATGTTAAGCAATCAAACTTGTTAAGACTTGATTAATTGAAATAGGTTTCATATAGACAATTGACCACCCAAGTTGACCGGTGATTCACGAACGTTAAAACTTGTAAAAACTATATGATGACATATATATGGTTATATATATAGTTAACATGATATTATGATAAGTAAACATATCATTAAGTATATTAACAATGAACTACATATGTAAAAAACAAGACTACTAACTTGATGATTTTGAAACGAGACATATATGTAACGATTATCGTTGTAACGACATTTAATGTATATATATCATATTAAGAGATATTTGTACATCATAATATCATGATAATATAATAATTTAAAATCTCATTTGATATTATAAACATTGGGTTAACAACATTTAACAAGATCGTTAACCTAAAGGTTTCAAAACAACACTTACATGTAACAACTAACGATGACTTAACGACTCAGTTAAAATGTATATACATGTAGTGTTT
The DNA here is from genome assembly GCF_046630445.1 of Rutidosis leptorrhynchoides. Lineage (NCBI taxonomy): Eukaryota > Viridiplantae > Streptophyta > Magnoliopsida > Asterales > Asteraceae > Rutidosis > Rutidosis leptorrhynchoides. Next base: position 373,099,281 of record NC_092333.1, on the reverse strand, counting down.
TAATATGTATTCATACACTTTTGAAAGGCTTCAAGACACTTATCAAAATACTTCTACTTAACAAAAATTCTTACAATTACATCCTCGTTCAGTTTCATCAACAATTCTACTCGTATGCACCCGTATTCGTACTCGTACAATACACAGCTTTTAGATGTATGCACTATTGGTATATACACTCCAATGATCAGCTCTTAGCAGCCCATGTGAGTCACCTAACACATATGGGAACCATCATTTGGCAACTAGCATGAAATATCTTATAAAATTACAAAAATATGAGTAATCATTCATGACTTATTTACATGAAAACAAAATTACATATCCTTTATATCTAATCCATACACCAACGAACAAAAACACCTACAAACACTTTCATTCTTCAATTTTCTTCATCTAATTGATCTCTCTCAAGTTCTATCTTCAAGTTCTAAGTGTTCTTCATAAATTCTACAAGTTCTAGTTTCATAAAATCAAGAATACTTTCAAGTTTGCTAGCTTACTTCCAATCTTGTAGAGTGATCATTCAACCTCAAGAAATCTTTCTTATTTACAGTAAGATATCTTTCTAATATAAGGTAATACTCATATTCAAACTTTGATTCAATTTCTATAACTATAACAATCTTATTTCGAGTGGAAATTTTACTTGAACTTGTTTTCGTGTCATGATTCTACTTCAAGAACTTTCAAGCCATCCAAGATCCTTTGAAGCTAGATCCATTTGTCTCTTTTCCAGTAGGTTTATCCACAAAACTTGAGGTAGTAATGATGTTCATAACATCATTCGATTCATACATATAAAGCTATCTTATTCGAAGGTTTAAACTTGAAATCACTAGAACATAGTTTAGTTAATTCTAAACTTGTTCGCAAACAAAAGTTAATCCTTCTAACTTGACTTTTAAAATCAACTAAACACATGTTCTATATCTATATGATATGCTAACTTAATGATTTAAAACTCAGAAACACGAAAAACACCGTAAAACTGGACATACGCTGTCGTAGTAACACCGCGGTCTGTTTTGGGTTTGATAATTAAAAACTATGATAAACTTTGATTTAAAAGTTGTTCTTCTGGGAAAATGATTTTTCTTATGAACATGAAACTATATCCAAAAATCATGGTTAAACTCAAAGTGAAAGTATGTTTTTCAAAATGGTCATCAAGACGTCGTTCTTTCGACTGAAATGAGTACCTCTTACAAAAACGACTTGTAACTTATATTTACGACTATAAACCTATACTTGTTCTATTTAGATTCATAAAATAGAGTTCAATATGAAACCATATCAATTTGATTCACTCAAAACGGATTTAAAATGAAGAAGTTATGGGTAAAACAATATTGGATATTTTTTTATTTTTGTAGCTACGGGAAATATTAACAATTCTATACAAATCAAATCCTAGCTAACTTATATTGTATTATATATGTATTCTAATATATTATGTAATCTTGGGATACCATAGACACGTATGCAAATGTTTTGACATATCATATCGACCCATGTATATATATTATTTGGAACAACCATAGACACTCTATATGCAGTAATGTTGGAGTTAGCTATACAGGGTTAAGGTTGATTCCAAAAATATATATACTTTGACTTGTGATCTAGCCTGAGACGTGTATACACTGGGTCATGGATTGATTCAAGATAATATATATCGATTTATTTCTGTACATCTAACTGTGGACAACTAGTTGTAAGTTACTAACGAGGACAGCTGACTTAATAAACTTAAAACATCAAAATGTATTAAAAGTGTTGTAAATATATTTTGAACATACTTTGATATATATGTACAAATTTGTTATAGGTTCGTGAATCGACCAGTGGCCAAGTATTACTTCCCGACGAAGTAAAAATCTGTGAAAGTGAGTTATAGTCCCACTTTTAAAATCTAATATTTTTGGGATGAGAATACATGCAGGTTTTATAAATGATTTACAAAATAGACACAAGTACGTGAAACTACATTCTATGGTTGAATTATCGAAATCGAATATGCCCCTTTTTATTAAGTCTGGCAATCTAAGAATTTGGGAACAGACACCCTAATTGACGAGAATCCTAAAGATAGATCTATTAGGCCTAACAAACCCCATCCAAAGTACCGGATGCTTTAGTACTTCGAAATTTATATCATATCCGAAGGGTGTCCCGGAATGATGGGGATATTCTTATATATGCATCTTGTTAATGTCGGTTACCAGGTGTTCACCATATGAATGATTTTTATCTCTATGTATGGTATGTATATTGAAATATGAAATCTTGTGGCCTATTGTTACGATTTGATATATATAGGTTAAACCTATAACTCACCAACATTTTTATTGACGTTTTAAGCTTGTTTATTCTCAGGTGATTATTAAGAGCTTCCACTGTCTTATACTTAAATAAGGACAAGATTTGGAGTCCATGCTTGTATGATATTGTGTAAAAACTGCATTCAAGAAACTTATTTCATTATAACATATTTGTATTGTAAACCATTATGTAATAGTCGTGTGTAAACAGGATATTTTAGATTATCATTATTTGATAATCTACGTAAAGCTTTTTAAACCTTTATTGATGAAATAAAGGTTATGGTTTGTTTTAAAATGAATGCAATCTTTGAAAAACATCTCATATAGAGGTCAAAACCTCGCAACGAAATCAATTAATATGGAACGTTTTTAATCAATAAGAACGGGACATTTCAGTTGGTATCCGAGCGTTGGTCTTAGAGAACCAGAATTTTTTATTAGTGTGTCTTATCGAGTTTGTTAGGATGCATTAGTGAGTCTGGACTTCGACCGTGTTTACTTGAAAAATGATTGCTTAACAAATTTTGTTGGAAACTATATATTTTTAACATGTGAATATTATGTGATATATTAATCTCTTAACGTGTTTGATATTATGTGATAGATGTCTACCTCTAGAACAAGTCCCATTGGCTCACCTAATAATAATGAAGAGTCAAATGTAAATTGGAATGATTCGTGGACTGATTCACAAGTTCCCGAAGAGGAACCGGAAGAAGAGTCGGAACCGAAAGAAGAATCGAAACTGGAAGAAAAATCGGAACCGGAAGAAGAAATAAAACCAGTGGGGGAAATAATAAAAAGGTTAAGTAGAAGAAAATCCTCAACCAATCGACCAAAGTTAATTATGGTCAATGGTGTTTCCGCCAAGGAAGCAAAGTATTGGGAGGATTACCAATTCTCCGATGAATCGGATCCCGACAAGGATTCCGATGATGTTATAGAAATTACCCCAACACAATTTAATAAGGCAAAAGAGAACAATAAGGGAAAGGGCATAAAAATAGAGAAATTTGATTCCAAACCCGATGAACTTTATATGTATCGTCAACACCCGTATTTCTTAAGTTGTGACAATAACCCGGGAACCTCTAAACCGCCAGGTTTTTCTAAACCAATGTGGAAAACGACGGCTCGTATTAGGGGAACATCATATATCCCTAGAAACTTGGCAAAACAAACCAAAACCGAAGAAGAAGAAACGAGCGAGTCAAAATAAGATAGTTGTATTCGTGTGGTGTAATATATGTAATATAGTGTGCTTATGCTTTATGATATATGTAAAAATTGTTTGTATTAATAAGTATTTTTTTATGAATCTAACTCTTGTCTATTTTACAGTATAAAAACACAAAATGGATAGACAATGCAATATTTTAAGAGTCCTACCCAGAGACATGATTGATGAAATCTTGTCTAGAGTCGGTCAGAATTCCTCGGCACAACTATTTAAGGCGAGATCAGTTTGTAAGACATTCGAAGAACGTTCCAAGAATGCCTTGGTTTATAAAAGGCTTTCGTTCGAAAGATGGGGGATATCACATTGGGAAATCCATAAGTTACGATGTGTTTACTTTGACGCATATATTGCGGGGAACCCAAATGCTATTTTACGCAACGGGTTAAGAAATTATTTTGACTCAATATATCCGAATATAGGACTTCGTGATTTAGAAAAAGCAGCTAACATGTAACATAAAGAAGCATGTTATGCTTACGGGTTAGTAATATTCGCTTCTCACCAAAGTGAGAACAAGAACATCGGGCTACAACTATTAAACAAAACGTTCCCACAAGTGACGGAGTCGGTAATTGGGGTAAGAAATGAGGTTTTTAGGTTATTACGAGACTGTTGGTCATTATGTAACCTTCATCCTTTTGATGATGTTACAACACATTGTCTTACTATCGGTCACAAAGGTTATGTTCCACAAAACCAAGGATGGGAAGTGGTATTAGTAAAACCAGAATGCATGACTTGTTTCTGGACGTATGAATTACGTGTCTTTATTGCCTTTGCTGAACGCCTTATTTATTAACTAGAATTATCTTCGCAACTACTTTTTATCAAAGTTTTATGTGCTATATTTCAAGCTATATGTAAAATAGCGGTATTGTAAGTTTGCAAGTTATTGTATAAAGGTTTGAATATGATATTTTTTTTGTGTGTTTAGTTTTTCATATAGAATTGTAGTAGTTGAAATGGTATGTTAGCTACTAAGTATGAACTTAACGGGTAGGTACTACCCGAATTAAAGAGTATAAAACGCTAATATGAAGAAAGAGCTTTTATAAATAAGTTCATATTACGCTACGAAATACTATTGACTACTCTTGATATTCTATATGATTAAATCGTTTCATTTGACTATTTTGAAGGAAATGGCACCGACTACTCGACACACCTTGAATATGAGCGAAGAGGAATTTCGTGCCTTTCTTGCTTCAAACATAGCCGCAGTACAGGCCGCGCTACATACCAACAATAACTCTGAATCTAGCAATACAGCTAACGACGCAAGAAATCGTGTAGGATGCTCCTACAAGGAATTCACTGCCGGCAAACCTTCAGAATTTGATGGGACCGAAGGACCAATCGGATTGAAACGGTGGACTGAGAAAGTTTAATCGGTCTTTGCCATAAGTAAGTGTGCTGAAGGAGACAAAGTGAAGTACGCTACGCATACCTTCACAAGTATTGCATTAACATGGTGGAATACCTATCTACAGCAAGTGGGACAAGATGCTGCTTACGCGCTACCGTGGTCAGCATTCAAGCACTTGATGAACGAGAAGTACCGTCCTAGAACCGAGGTCAATAAGCTCAAGTTAGAACTTAGAGGGTTACGAACACAGGGATTCGATATTACTTCATACGAAAGATGATTCACAGAATTGTGCCTATTGTGTCCGAGAGCGTTCGAAGATGAGGAAGAGAAGATCGACGCGTTTGTGAAAGGGTTACCGGAGAGAATCCAAGAATATATAAGTTCACACGAGCCTGCCTCCATACAAAAGGCATGTAGAATGGCTGATGTTATGCGAGGTGTATATGAAATAGCTTATATTTTACTAGGAAAAACTATTAAATACGATACAATTTTACACAAGATATTTATTTTTTTATTTAATGGATATACTTAAACCTTTCTACAACACTTATAGGCAGTGTACCTAATCGTATAGTAGTGTAGTTTTTAGTAAGTCCGATTCGTTCCAAAGGGAAAAATCTTTAACCAAAGCTTAACGCTATATTAGTTTTAATTTATAAAACTACAAATATATAAATAAGTAATATTATTATTATAAAAGGGGGGGGGGGGTTTACCGTTTAATGACCGGTTTGTCGATTTTAAAAAACTTTAGTCGCAGTTAAAACCTAATATAAAATAATAAAAATAAATATAACTTAATTTAAAGCGTAAAGTAAATAACGATAAGGAAATTGCGATAAATAAAAGTTCGATAAAATAAAATTGCGATAATTAAAAAGTACGATAATTAAAAGTGCAATTAAATACAATAACAATAAATAAAAGTGCGATAATTAGAAGTGCAATTAAATATAAAATAAAGGAAATTAAATATGAAATAAAATAATTATGCTTATTGAAACTTCCGTAATCATGATGTTTGACATGTTGATTTTAGTTTTATGCCCATGGGTTAATTGTCCTTTGTCCTGGATTATTCAATATGTCCGTCTGGTTTTTGTCCATAACAGTCCATCAGTCATAAATATAAAGTGCGAGCATCCTCGTCAAATTATCCTTATACCCGAAGTCAAATATTCTAACTAATTGGGGACTTAAACTGTAACAAGGTTTTAATACTTTGTGATCAATTATGCCAAGTGTCCTTGTACATAATTTCACCCCTGTTTTAATAATTCTAGTGGCTATTAATCCATTTCCGTGTCCGGTTAAATGAATGATTATTCGTACATATAAATATCCCGCCCATCGTGTCCGATCGAGTGTATATGGTTATTTATAGGGACGTCCAATTGTAAATATTTATATTAAAATTAACAAACTATCATTTGGTTAAATAAATATAAAGCCCATTAATAGCCCATAGTCTAATTTCCACAAGTGTCGTTCTTTTGTCCAAACCCCAATTATGGTACAAAGCCCAATTACCCAATTTTAGTAATTAGCCCAACATCATGATTACTTCGATTTAAATAAGCATAATAATAACTTAGCTACGAGACATTAAATTAAAAAGGTTGAACATAACTAACAATGATTAAAAATAGCGTAGCATTACACGGACAGAATTTCGACTTACACCCTTACAACATTTGCTAACATACCCTTATTATTAGAAATTAAAATTAAAATTAAAATTAAAATATAAATATATATATATATATATATATATATATATATATATATATATATATATATATATATATATATATATACACACGTTTAGATAGAGAGATTAAAGGATATTTTTTTACGATCAAAATGCGTTGGCTTTTATAGGCAGTTTCAGAATTTGGGGCTCCGCGAGTCGCGGTATTTTTGCCCTTCAAACTCCGCAAGTCGCGGAGTTTGCTTTTACAGCTCATCCCTTTTTGGATCTTCTTTGCCGACGGCTTTAATATATAAATATAATATATATATAATTTATATAATTAATTATATATTATATTATATTTATATACATAGTTAACTTGTAATTTTTAGTCCGTTGCGTCGAGCGTTGAGAGTTGACTCTGGTCCCGTTTTCGGATTTTTGAACATCCTTGCGTACAATTTAATATCTTGTACTTTGCGTTTTGAATCTTATACTCTTGTAATTCTGAGACGTTTCTTATCAATAATTAGAACCACTTTGATTGTACTTTGTACTTTTGAGCTTTTTGGTCGTTTGCATCTTCAATTCGTCGAATCTGTCTTTTGTCTTCACCTTTTATTATTTAAACGAATATCACTTGTAAATAGGACAATTGCAACTAAAAGCTTGTCTTTCTTGAGGAATAATGCTATGAAATATATGTTCGTTTTTAGCATTATCAAATATTCCCACACTTGAGCGTTGCTTGTCCTCAAGCAATATAGTCTTGAAATACTAGAATCACTTCTTTATTCTTCACACTTTGTACATCAGTGATTTCTTTACGGCGGTATAAACAATGATAGTAACGGTGTGATTTACAGTCCCACATGACTATAAAAATTTAGATCCTTTAAGGAAATTAGATCTTTTATGAAAATATTTGATCTTTTGAAAATTAAATCTAGCTTTTAACCTAGATAAGTTTTCCAGAATAACCCTTCACCGGTGTTTGCAAAATATTTTTGTGGGTTTGGTGGGTTTCAGATTTGAAAATTTTAGCTCAAAACTTGTGGTTTTGTGTCACCCACTTGCTAACCTTGTATTAGGAAAGCAACACGTCCAGTATACTTGCCCCGTATATTACCTTTCGATAAACTACCGTCCGGCTGTAAAGGAAAGCATTGAACAAGCAACTGTTAAGGCAATGTCCCCTGACATACTTTTAATTATGGTCTATAGCGTGTCGGACGAAATTACTATCCTTTGTAGGAGCAATAGTAAAGCTCACCCTTATAATTTTTCAGTCTGGCGCAAGGTCCTGTCTTTGACCATGCTATGCAACCACCGTTCTTACGGTTGACACCCGATTTGGTTCAGGTGACCTAATAAATTCCAAGTGAATTCCTAGGATTTTACGTTTAATGGTAATGAACGCATTGAAAATGGGTTTTCAGAAAACAAATCGGTTTTATTTTTGATCAAAATATTTTCTCGTTCAAGCTCGAGTTTAGATATCATCGAATTCCATGAGTTTGTAATTCTCACTCTTTAAGGTCAATCTCTAGGATTGAGTAATATCAATCTTAAAAGCTGATTTTTGATCTTTAAGGAGATTATCCTTTCTGGGGATCTGATTCATTAGTCTTATCAAGCTAATTTGCACGGTGCCCCCCCATTGTACGAGATAAATCCTTTTCATGGTTAGGATAAATCTGACCACTTGGCGACCCTGTTTGATGCTGAGGTCCGTGGATTTCCTGCTGATTTTAGTGATGACTTTTCTAGGTTTTTCGTCAACCTACAGCTGGTCTGGACGACAACTTCATGACCTAAATCAAGAAGTGCGTTTCTTTTTCGGAAGACTTTACTTCCTTTTAATGATGGAATTGATTCATCGTGTAGATCCATCTTTTTTTTCAAATATATTACAGTAAATTGGGTAAAACAGTTTAGTTTAGTCCAAAGCAAAAGTATCTTCAATTATTTGTTACAGAAATATGTGACTTATGTTTTAAATAACTTGGTAAATTTTCCCACACTTGGCTTTTATTTTCCTTTTTATTGTCCTCTATTCCATTTTAAATGAATTCTAACATTTTGGTTTGTTTCTCAATTTATGTCCTTTTCAAGGTAACAATAATTTCGGTGTTATCACCTAGTTTTATCGTTCATAAATATGTATAAACATGATTTTGAGTTCATTTAATTGAAAATTTTGAAAATTTTTACTAGAATTGGGTAGTCAGTATATAAGACTAGGGTTGTTCTTTATTATCAGAGAGCACTAGATTCTAATACAACTACTGCGTTACTAGTATTTTTAATGGTAACCAAGTGTTTAAGTTAAAAAATTTTAAAAATCCGAAAGAATTTAACCCCTTCCCACACTTAAGATCTTGCAATGCCCTCATTTGCAAGAAATCAGTAACAATTTAAATTATTGAGGGTGAATAGCGTAGAAAAATGATTAAATTTTACCAAAGTTTCCAAACATATTGTTGTTTGTGTTGAATGATAAATGGTGCATATCATTTGTTCATTCCATCTTGTTGTTACATCACATTTATTTTTCATATTGTCGTCAAAATTAGTTGCTTTTGCTGAACTTAATACCAGTCTTTGAAAATGCGTTGTTTTACCCTGTTGTGTACATAAGATAAACTGCAAACATATATACATATTTTTGAAGTTTGGTATATTACCCCACATTCAAAAATTATTAAAATCTAATAATAAAAGTTAGGAAATTATAAAAACTATTACAATATCAACATAAGTGCTAAATATAGTAACATTACAAAAATAAAATAAATAAAACTAAATAAACTAGGGTTGATACTGATACCAGTAGGGGTTCCATGCATAACCGTATGTGTTATAAAATGCTTCAGCTGGGTTATAAGTAGGATACGGTGGTTGAATCTCTATAGACCAGGGAGGAAATACTGGCTTTGGAGTAGGAATATAGTTTGTACCTATATGTTGGCAATGAGCTATGATGTGGTTTTGATGAACTTGCCAATCTTCAAATGCTCGATGTCTAGCATTTTCATATTCTTGTGAAGCTATAAACCTTTGCATTTTTGTCATTTCATTTCCCCCTCCCACATTATCTGGCTGTTGATTTCTTTCAACTTGTTGATGTCTTCCATTATATTGTACTGCGGCGTTATTTCGCCTCTTCAAAACCTTAGCACCATGATATACATTTAAACCAATTGTATCGTGGGGTTCTGGTTCTTCGATTAATAATCCCCCCGACTTATATCCACATCGAGATACTCAGCAATTAATGTAATAAATATACCACCTCCTATTATACTGTGCGGTCTCATCCCCCTAGCCGATAAATAATAACCCACATAATAAGGTATACTTACAGCGCTTTGTGGGTCTCGAATACACATGTGGTAAAATAAATCTTGCTCATTTACCTTTTCCTTATTTTTACCTCGCTGTGTAATCGAGTTCGCTAGAAACCTGTGAATTACTCTTAACTCAGCTCTATCTATATCCAAATAAGAGTAATTTCCCCCTTTAAATCGGTGATGGCTAGTCATTTGACTCCATACACCATGCGTATCAAAATTTTCATCAATCTTCCTACCATTTAATATCAACCCTCGACAATCGGTAGATGCTAGCTCCTCGGGCGTATATATATGTAAGGCCTGAGCCATGTCTAGTAGAGACATGTGGTGCATCGAACCTCCTAACAAAAATCTAATAAAAGTTCGATCGGTTAAACTAGCTACCCGATCATTTATTTCTATACTACACAATAATTCTTCACACCATACTTTATATACAGGTCTACGCATGTTGAATAATCGTACCCAATCGTTAAAAGTAGAATTACCATACCTCCGTGTAAGTAATTCTCTAATCCGTTCGCCCAATCCTACGGCTTCTAACAGTTCCCATTCTATTACCCTAGGTACTTCAACAGCTTTAGAATGAAGAGTGTGCAAGCTCCTTTGGTATTTTGGATAATCTATCTAACGTCTGTCTAATCTCAAGTTCGGGTGCAAATCTTCCACGTGCATATCTGAAAATGTCATAAATGGATGAGGTATATCTTGTTTGTAATAGTTATCAACGTCCTGTTGTTCCGCATTCTCAGGAGGAGCAATGCGAGCTTGGGATGAAGATTCACCCCTTTCAGTCTGCAAAACACATCAAACACAATTTTTGTGCATCCAAATATGCATTAGTGTCAGCAAAATCATCAATCAAAATAATTACAATGACATGTTCAATTTATATCAAACTTATGCTTATTTTCATATTTTTATCAAATCTACACTTTTTCAAATAAGCATATACGAAAATGTTCGCCAAGTTCATAAGCATTCAACTCAAATAACATGTCAAAATAATCATTATTAGCAATTAAACAAGTTTCAAATGGCATTATCTCTCAAAAATCAAGTTCATGAATTTTAGACTTGAAAAAGTTCACTTTAATTCTCAAAAATCATGCTTAGGCTCAAAGTTTGGAACATTTAACTACCTAAACATGTTACACTACTTAATTTAGCAATAATTCATTACAAAAATCAGCCATAACCTGTTTATATGAAAAAGCTCCAAATTGCTCAAGAACACAAACCCTAGATTACTCAAAATTTGAAGTTTAAGGCTTCTAATCATGTTAAATAGCATCAATCTAGGTTATACAAGCATAATACATAAACAATTTAAGTATAATTACACTAAAAAGCATCAAAATCGAATTGGGTATAAATTTGTTCAAGAACACTAATTTTTGGATTAAATGGTGTTTAGGTGTAGAAATTTACCATTTTTCTTGAGTAATTCCTTGATTTTGTGAAAGATTTGATGAAAAATGGTGAAAAAATTCTATTTTGTGTGTGTTTTTCGTGTTTGTTTTCGCAGTTTTGTGGTGTGGTTGTGTGCAACTGATCTGATCTTTGCGTTTTATTTTTTTCTGGATTTTGCAAACTCCGCGAGTCGCGGTGTTTACCCATTACAAACTCCGCGAGTCGCGGTGTTTGTATTTTTTTTTTATAAAAACCTTAACTTATAAAACAATTAATTAATTAATTCTAAAATTTTGTTTCCCTTGTTATTTAGGACGAGGTCGTTTCGGAATGATGTCCTAGTCCGTCCCTCGACAAAATTTTAAAATTTTTCAATTTAAAGCGTGGTTTTAAAAGTAAAGATTTTTGGGTTTTTTAATTTTTTTTGGCATACTTTAATTCAATAAGATTAAAAATAATGATAATAAAAGTTCTCGTCCCTCCCTCGGGTAAAGCAATTTCGGTTCAAAGACCTAGTCTTCAACTCAGGACGAATTTTAAAAATCATATTTTTAACTTAGCGAAATAAAGTAAATTTTTGTTTTTTAAATTCACACGACTTAATTTAAAATGCATAAAATTCAAAATTAATATTAAAAATTCACACCAAACTTAAATTTAATTTTGTTTTTATAAATACAAACTTATATTAAAAATATTAATTTTTCAAATATTTACAATTTTAAATATATTGATTTAAAAAGTTTACAATATTATTTTAATATTAATTTATTAATTTTTTTAAAAATAAAATTAAAAATCATTTTGGCTTTTATCCCACTTTAATCAATCAAATATTATAAAAAATATACGCCCCTCTTTTCGGTAAAGTAATTTCGGTTCCATGACCTAATTTAACTCATAACGAATTTTTGAAATATTTTGGGTTGATTGATTAAAGATATTTATACCTTAAGAATAAACGTTAAATTTCGCAGTGATGTAATAAATCTTTGTATGATATCAATAATTTCGGTCGCAAGACCTAATTTCATCGAATACCAATTTAATACTTTATAGCGAACAAATTAGCGTTTATTATCAAAAAGTTAAAAATAAAAATAAAAATAAAAAAAAACTGTACAGACTTACCTGTGATATAGATTTGTTAGTGATATGCTCTCGCCCACTCATAAGATAGTCCGACTAATTGGTTTTCCATGGCTACATAGGCGTAACCTCGCACATTTAATGTTTTTTCTTCTAAACATATAAACAGTCCGTCTCTGCATAAAGTAACAAATTCGGTATTTGAATAGGTTTGATTATTTGAACATTTACCTTCGTGTGACCATTTTCCGCATTTGTGACATCTTTCAAGGTGTCGTGCTCTTCTTTTCGCTGCGGATTTTGATTTTTCTTTACCAAATTGTAACTTATTATCTTCGCATCTGGATTCTTTTCTTACTCCGTCCAATTTTTCTCTGATTACTGATACCAGTTCAGTCGGTAGTGTGTCATTATTACGTTTAGTAATCAAAGCGTGTAGCATTAGACCATGGTTTAGTTCACAGGAAGTCTTCATTTCGTAAAAACCTAAAAAAAATAAAAATTCAAAATGGGGGGAGAAGACTAGTTCTTTAGGGTCTGCTAGGGAAAGACCATTCGGGTTCCATTTTCGAGAACTACACGAAAACAGAAAATCTAACTCTAACAGAAATACATATTATCCTTTAAAGACTTGATTCTCCCCACACTTAGTTAGCTGTGGTATCGAAATTGTGATTAACTTCGTTGTCGACTTTCATCGGACTATCTATGTAATGTTTAACTCTGTGACCATTAACTTTAAATTCAATCCCATTTGAATTTATTAATTCTATCGTTCCGTATGGGAAAACTCTTTTCACTATGAATGGTCCAGAACATCTTGATTTCAATTTTTCAGGAAATAGCTTGAATCGTGAATTGAAAAGAAGAACTCTGTCTCCTTCTTTAAATTCTTTTGAACTTCTGATTCTTTTATCATGTCATTTCTTCGTTCTTTCCTTATAGATTAACAAATTTTCGTATGCTTCATGTCTTAATTCTTCTAATTCATTTAATTGACTTAACCGTAGACGTCCAGCTTCATGTAAATCAAGATTACATGTCTTCAAAGCCCAAAATGCTTTGTGTTCAATTTCTACTGGAAGATGACATGCTTTTCCGTAAATGAGTCTAAAAGGTGTGGTTCCAATTGGAGTTTTGTAGGCTGTTCTAAAAGCCCAGAGTGCATCCTCCAATTTTATGGACCATTCCTTCGGATTTGATCCTACGGTTTTCTCTAGAATACGTTTTAAAGCTCGGTTGGTATTTTCAACTTGTCCACTTGTTTGTGGATGATATGCAGTGGAGATTTTATGAGTTACTCCATATCTTTTAAGAACTTTCTCAAGTTGATTATTACAGAAATGAGTTCCCCGATCACTTATTAAAGCTTTCAGTGTTCCAAACCTTGCAAAAAGACGTTTTAAAAAGTTGACTACAACTCGTGCATCGTTAGTTGGGAGAGCTTGTGCTTCCGCCCATTTAGATACATAATCAATGGCTACGAGAATATAGAGATTATTATGAGATTTTGGAAATGGACCCATAAAGTCAATACCCCAAATGTCAAATACTTCACATACTTGAATGACATTTTGTGGCATTTCATCACGTTGACTTATTTTTCCGGCCCTTTGACAAGCATCACAGGATTTGCAAAGAAGGTGTGCGTCTTTGTAAATTGTAGGCCAATAGAATCCAGCATCATAAACTTTTCTTGCTGTAAGTTGAGGCCCATAATGCCTCCTGTTGGTCCTGTGTGACAATGGTTTAAGATTTTACTAGCTTCATCTCCGAATACACATCTGCGTATTATTCCGTCGGGACAACTATTAAACAAATGTGGATCTTCTCAGAAATAGTGTTTTATATCACTGAAGAATTTCTTTCGTTTTTGGTACGATAATCCTTTTTCAAGGAATCCACATACTAAGTAGTTTGCATAGTCTGCAAACCATGGAATTTCATTATAATCTATCTTCAATAGATATTCATCAGGAAAGTTGTCTTGTATGGCCGATTCATTTAGAACTTCTAATTCGGAATTTTCAAGACGAGAAAGATGATCAGTGGCGAGATTTTCTGCTCCTCTTTTATCTCGGATTTCAATATTGAATTCTTGTAAGAGTAAGATCCAACGGATTAATCTTGGTTTGACATCTTGTTTCGAAAATAGGTATCTAAGAGCAGAATAGTCGGTATAGACCACCGTTTTTGCTAGAACGAGATATGAACGAAATTTGTCAAAAGCAAAGATAATAGCAAGGAGTTCTTTTTTAGTAGTTGTGTAGTTCGTTTGTGCTCCTTGTAACGTCTTACTAGCATAATATATAGGTTGAAATTGTTTTTCAATCCTTTGTCCTAAAACGGCTCCCATTGCAAAATTACTTGCATCGCACATTAGTTCAAACGGTAGATTCCAATTTGGTGTTATCATGATCGGCGCATTAGTGAGTTTCTCTTTAAGAATATTAAAAGATTTGATACATTCATCTGAAAAGATGAATGAAGCATCCTTTTCTAGGAGTTTATTCATATGAGTGGCAATTTTAGAAAAATCTTTAATGAAACGTCGGTAAAAACCGGCATGCCCTAGAAAACTCCTAACTCCTCTAACATTGGTGGGATGTGGAAGTTTAGCAATTACATCTACTTTAGCTCTATCCACTTCAATTCCTTCCTTTGAAATTTTATGTCCAAGAACGATGCCTTCTTTAACCATGAAATGACATTTCTCCCAATTAAGTACTAGATTTGATTGTTCGCATCTAATAAGCATTCGTTCAAGATTCACTAGACATGATTCAAATGTATCACCGAAGACTGAAAAGTCATCCATGAAAACTTCCATGCACTCTTCTATCATGTCGTGAAAAATCGACATCATGCACCTTTGAAAGGTTGCAGGGGCGTTGCAAAGTCCAAATGGCATACGTTTGTAAGTAAAAGTACCATAAGGGCACGTGAATGTGGTTTTCTCTTGGTTTTCGGTTGCTATTGGAATTTGAAAATATCCGGAAAAACCATCAAGAAAACAATAGTAACTATTTCCGGCTAATCTTTCTAACATTTGATCAATGAAAGGTAAGAGAAAGTGATCTTTTCTGGTGGCGTTATTTAATTTTCTATAATCAATACATACACGCCATCCTGTTACAGTCCTAGTAGGAATAAGCTCATTTTTCTCATTTGTAATGACAGTCATGCCACCCTTCTTAGGCACGCATTGAACTGGGATTACCCATGGACTATCAGAAATCGGATAAATTAAACCTGCATCTAGCAGTTTAATAATTTCTTTTTTAACAACATCTTGCATATTAGGATTTAGTCTTCGTTGGCGTTGCACATACGTTTTATGACCTTCTTCCATAAGGATTTTATGTGTGCAACACGAAGGACTTATTCCTTTTATATCATGAATCTTCCATGCAATGGCTAGTTTATGAGCTTTCAACACAGAAATGAGTTGAGATTTCTCATTTTCAGTAAGAGAAGACGATATTATTACAGGTAATTTAGATTCACCATGTAAATAAGCATATTCCAAATGGTTTGGAAGTGGTTTTAACTCTAATATCGGTGGTTCTTCTATCGATGATTTATATCGATATCTGTCTTCTTCTTTTAGCATTTGAATTTCTTCTGTTGTTGGTTCATACCCATTAGCTATTAGTGTAGCTAACATTTTAGTTTCATCAATTGGTTCAGTTCCTTCTCCTAAAGAACATTCTCCTGTTCCTTGTAATTCTGAAAATTCTTCTAACAATTCTGCATGTGAATCTATAGTTTGAATATAATAACATGTATCATCTGCAGATTGCGGTTGTTGCATTGCTCTATCAACTAAAAAGGTAACACTATCGTCCTCTATACTTACGGTCAGTTTCTTACCAAACACGTCTATCATTGCTTTAGCCGTGTTGAAGAATGGTCTTCCTAATATGAGAGGAACTTGAGAATCTTCTTCCATATCCAGAACAACAAAATCTACTGGAAATACTAAAGTACCTGTGTGACCCGAACTTTTCCGAACCTTTATATGATTACATATTTAATGAAAACTATATTTACATGATTAAATGTTTCCAACATGTTAAGCAATCAAACTTGTTAAGACTTGGTTAATTGAAACAGAAATTTTGTAAACGTCTGATTACCTAGTTTGACCAATGATTCACGAATGCTATAAGTTGTATATGACATGATGATACATAAATGAATAAATATATATGTTTAACATGATATAATGATTATCAATTATCTCATTAAAAATAGTAACAATAAGTTATATACTTAAAAAGGAGACTATTGACGTATGAAACTCGAAACGATACATATAACGATTATCGTTATAACCACGTCTTACTAAATATATATGAAGCATATTAATACATTGTTATATTATATATAACATGATATTATGATAAGTAAACATATCATTAAGTATATTAACAATGAACTACATATGTAAAAACAAGACTACTAACTTAATGATTTTGAAACTAGGCATAATTGTAACGATTATCGTTGTAACGACATTTAATGTATATATATCATATTAAGAGATATTAATACATCATAATATCATGATAATATAATAATTTAAAATCTCATTTGATATTATAAACATTGGGTAAACAACATTTAACAAGATCGTTAACCTAAAGGTTTCAAAACAACACTTACATGTAACGACTAACGATGACTTAACGACTCAGTTAAAATGTATATACATGTAGTGTTTTAATATGTATTCATACACTTTTGAAAGACTTCAAGACACTTATCAAAATACTTCTACTTAACAAAAATGTTTACAATTACATCCTCGTTCAGTTTCATCAACAATTCTACTCGTATGCACCCGTATTCGTACTCGTACAATACACAGCTTTTAGATGTATGTACTATTGGTATATACACTCCAATGATCAACTCTTAGCAGCCCATGTGAGTCACCTAACACATGTGGGAACTATCATTTGGCAACTAGCATGAAATATCTCATAAAATTACAAAAATATGAGTAATCATTCATGACTTATTTACATGAAAACAAAATTACATATCCTTTATATCTAATCCATACACCAATGAACAAAAACACCTACAAACACTTTCATTCTTCAATTTTCTTCATCTAATTGATCTCTCTCAAGTTCTATCTTCAAGTTCTAAGTGTTCTTCATAAATTCCAAAAGTTCTAGTTTCATAAAATCAAGAATACTTCCAAGATTGCAAGTTTACTTTCAAGTTTTCTAAATCTATTCCAAGTAATCATACATGTAACGACCCTGGTTTTTCCAACGTTATTTATTAATAATTATTATTATTAATACGTGTGATTAAACGAATGTATGTAATTACATTTACATGTTTCCATGATTGCCCGTACTTGACTTTTAAGAGCCCGAAACGTCTCTGCGACACACGAAACTGCGCGAATAATATTTTTAGAATATTATTTACATTCATGATTATTTATTATTAATCATTTTAATTAATCAAGGTTAGTGATTAATTACTTGGGCTTTAATTATTTAAATTGCATCTTTAATTGGACTTGGGCCTTTAATTAATAAACTTGGGCTAGGTAAGCCCACCCTACACTTAAATGGACTTGTAAGCCCATTCTATTAAGCTAGTATCACATTAGAAATAATCATGGTTAATTAGCTTAATTAAGGGACAAAGTACTACAAGCATGCTAGCATCTTTCTCCATGCATTTAACCTTATTACTTATCCTAGCATACACCAAGCTCCAACACTAGAAAGCAAGCAAGTTGACTACCTCTTTTGCCACAAAAACCGTCCACCCTTTTGTTACATGGAGAGAGTTCTTTTTTTTCTTTCATTTGATACTTGTTACTTGTATTTCACTCTCATTTTCACACACATTCAAACAACTCTCAAACTCTCTCAACTTTCTCTCCTTTTTCTCTATAGTTAGTAAGTAACTTGTCTTGTTTTCTTTCTTCTTTTCTCCTCTTAAAACCATAGCCATGAGACACCATTAACCATCATCATCTTTTGTTTATTACTTGTACTTGTTTGTTGTTGTAAAGATCAAGCTCTTTAGCTTGAATCTTCATGAATCTTGGTTACTTCCTTTGTTTATGAAGAACAATAACTCAAACTTGTTAGTTTGTAGTTCCATACTTATGTATTTTCAAGATTCAAGTTCATAAACTTTAAGATCTTTCTTTGTTTTCATGATTTGTAGACTTGAACTCTTAAGATTCAAACTTAGTTGAATCTTCTCAAGCATGATACAAACATGAACAAATACTTAAAGATCTAGTTACTTACTTTATTTATGTTCACTTAAATTTCATGTTTTCAAGATTCATAAGTTTCAAAACTTTCTTATTGTTTATATTGTTGACTTGAACTATTAAGATCTACACTTTGGTTTGATCTTCTCAAGTATGAAACAAATGTAAACATAAAACTTGTAGATCTAGTTATTTGTTTCACTTTTACTTAGTTAAATTTGTGATTTATGTTCATGGTCAAGTACTTACTAGTTAAAGACTTGATTATTATTCTTGAAACTTTGTAAGTTCAAGACATAGAAGTGTAACTTGCTAGTTACAACTTCACATACTTGTGTTGATTTAACTTAAGTACTAGATCTATACATTTGAAACTAAGATCTTCAAGATCTACCAAGAACTAAGTTCTACAACCTAAGATCTTGTGTACTTAAGTTTATTTTCAAGTTTGTAGCTTATGACTAGTTTTAAAGTTGATGTATGTGTTAGATCTAAGACCTTGATGAAACTTTGGTTCATCAAACATCATACAACTCTTAAGTGAGTTGATCTACATGTCTTAGACTCACACTTGTGTTGCTAGTGTCACAACTTAGTTAGTATTACTTTCAATGTTCATGTGTGTGTAGATCTAGGACTTGATGTAACTTTGGTTCATCAAATTAATGTCTTAGACTTGCACTAGGGTTATGATGGCCAAGACTTGGTTAATATGATGTAAACACATCCATGAGTTGTACACTTGAAGCTATATGCATCAAGGATGAGAGCCATGATGAACATCAAGCACCAAGACCACCGGAACCCTCCAAACTTTCTGCTTTCTGTCCCAAAGTTTCTGACCTACTGTTTCTGGACCAGACCAGTAGGTCTGGGCTGATCCCATCTTGATTTTTGGATAGAACTTTTCGAGTAGATAATTTTTCATTTAGGATTCGTCTTCATCCGAGTTACGGTTTAGGATTTATGGCCCTCCGTTCGTCACTATGTCCTTTAATGTTGTGCAGAAAATTTCTGACCTACTCGCACTTAGACCGTCGCCACAGTCAAACCAAGACGAATTTGCTTCTGTAAATTTTACCACACTTAAGGGAATCATAGACGGAGCCATGGCCACTGGTCTCACCTTAATTCAGTAAGGGTAGAGGCCGTGGTGACTGACCGAAGTCAGACTTTGTTGAAAACTACTTTCATAAACGAAACTTACTTTACGCCTTTTGTTTAATGATGATTGATGATGACCCTTAAGACCTTAAATACATACTTTTAAACCTATTAAGACGATTTACTGACTTAGTTCTATTTGACTTAGGTTGAGGACTTCGGACCATTTACTTGCACAGACTACTACTTTACCGCCACATATCATTGTGAGTTATAGCATTCCCTTTTTACTTTAACTTATTTTGGGAACTGAGAATACATGCGGATTTTATGTTTTACATACTAGGCACGAGTACTTAAACTTATATATTTGTGGGTTATACAACGGCATAAACATTCCCTTTAGCTCGGTAACGTTTAATCATTGGTTTTTGAACCATGAACGCGAATCTTAGATATGGATCCATAGGGTTTGACATCCCCACTCGGGCTAGTAGCGCTAGCATTTAACGGGTGTTTAATACTTCGAGGTTATAGGCACATGCCAAGTGCACTTTAAGGGGGTACATTAAACGTTAAGTTTGTTATCGAGTGCCCACGGTTAAGCATATACTTTTACATACTTTTGAACGCTCGTTGTAGCACTGAAATCTCGTGGCCTACTTACATTACTGTTATACTTAAACTATAGCTCACCAACCTTTGTGTTGACCTTTTTAAGCGTGTATTTCTCAGGTGCTTGAAGTCACTTCCGCTATCTTACTAGTCGTGCTGTAGAACCCGCTGCCTAGAGTTGTTATCGCATGACTACTTATCTTGCATTCAAACTTATTTACTTTGAAACTATGTTATGTAATGACCATTGGGGTCTCGTACACTTATTTATTGCTTCTACTTAACGAAGCATGCTTTTGAATTGTAAAACATTTGACGTTTGTTATGACGTCACCTTTATTAATGAATGCAAACTCTGTTTTGAAAACGCATATAGTACTTAACCTTGTAATGATCCTGTTGATGATGGTCCGTACATGATGATTTAGTACGGGGTGTCACATTTGGTATCAGAGCGTTGGTTGTAGGGAATTAGGTTGCATTAGTGAGTCTAAGACCGACCCGAGTAGGATTCACTAATAGGACTAATCTACAACTTGCTAGTTTACGTGTTTCTGCTGAACTTACTGCATGCTGCTACTTACTGTTACTGCTATATGCCACATGCTATTACATGATTTCACTACTGCATGATGCTACTTGCTTTCGATTGCATGCTACCTTCATACGAATTACTGATATTGCCATGCTACTTATTGTCATACATGATTTAAACTGTTGGCCTATTATTTGCTTGCTTTATGACATACTGACATGGAAAATTTATTTTTCCTTGTTCAGATGTCGGATGTTCCACCTGCTGACATTCCGGGCAGTACAGGCTCAGACCCCGTTGTTCCACCTACTGCTACACCTGTTGCTGCTGCTGCCGATATTCCGGCCCCGACACCCACTGGCGATCCCGGCGCTTCTACTTCCGGAGCTAGCTCTAGCGCACCTGCCCCAGTGTCTGCTCCCGGACCCCCGAGGTCACAGCCCCGCATTGGTGGTATTGAGATCCCCGCGGAGTTCGGGGAAGGGCCGTTTCGTAACCACATGCGCACGCCTTGCCGACGCACTCCCGACGGATGTTTAGTCGTGATTCCACCAGGCAGACACCGACAGATGTTGGCCGCCTTCGGACGCTTCGGATTACCAGCTCAGCCACCAGTGTTACCACCACACGATTCGGATGACTCATCATCCGCCGATTCTTCATCATCAGACGACTCCAGCGATGATGAGGATCCTGCTGATAGACCTATTCAGGCACCCTCCACCCCGCCGAAGAAGCGGTACCGTTCCGACGGCACCGTCATTCCAGGGGTGAATGGAGGTCGTGCTTTTACTGATGCTTTTGGCCATTGACGTAGGGTTACTGCTCGTAAACGAGTTGTGCCATACCCTGCCGACCCACAGATACATAAGGTTCCCCGTTACGTATTGACTATTCCTGGAACCGTACCACCTAGATTCAGATACGCACCACTTACATCTAGGGACGTACCGTCTACATCCGGAGCCGGACCATCTACATCAGCATCACCGGCACCACCCGCACCACCCGCCCCACCTGCACCGCCTGCCCCACCAGCTCCCTCTAACGAGGAACTGATGAGGGTGATTGAGACTCTCCGAGCTCAAGTCACTGAGCTCGAGGAGCAGTTGGCTCAAGGAGCAGTTCACCCACCTTCACCGTAGGACTTTGTATTTAGATTTCATGATGTAATCTAGTTATAGTTTCATGTATTTCATATGTATTGTACGAACTTATTCAGATGTATGAAACTTATTATCATTAACAAATGGAACTTTGCGTTATTTAATTCTTGCACGATGTTCTATTTACATTGCTGTACGATGATTCTGTGATGTTTGTACCTAGATGCATTATTTAATAACATGTGATGTTTTGATTCCATGATTGGTCACTATATACTGTATTATTACTACTTGCATGCTGGATTTTGACTTGAGTCAAAATTTTTGTTTAGAATACCATGGCTAAAGGAAGATCCACACCTACCGCCGCCCAGATTGAGGACATGATCAACGAACGGGTCGCTGCAGCCCTAGCAGAAAGAAATCTCCAAGCTCCACCGCCACCACCACCAGTTATCCCACCCGTTCGAAATGGGTGTACATACAAGGAATTCCAGAGCTACAAACCGCATAACTTCAGCGGCACCGAGGGACCAGTTGGTCTCACCAGATGGTTCGAAAAGTTGGAATCGGTATTCAGGGTTAGCAATTGTTCGGAAGCTAACAAAACGAAATTTGCATCTTGCACACTTTCTGATGGCGCGCTTACATGGTGGAATACCATGGCCCAAGCGCAAGGAATTGATGAGGCGTATGCTATGCCTTGGGAAGAATTTAAATGTGCTATGATCGAGGAATACTGTCCGAGAATCGAAATTCAGAAGATGGAAATCGAATTTATGCAGGTAAAGGCCGTAGGCAACGACCTTAACAGTTACAACCGTAGGTTTTTGGAGTTGGCTCTTATGTGTCCGACCATGGTCACCCCCGAATTTAAGCGTTTGGAGAAATACTTCTCGGGACTTCCTAAGTCCATCAAGGGCAATGTTACCTCATCCAAGCCACCAAGTGTTCCCGAAGCAATGCGCATGGCGCATACTCTCTTGAATCAAATCATCCTTGACGAGCCGGAGAAGGCTAAGTTTGAAACTGGTAGTGGCGAGAAGAGGAAATGGGACAACAACCACAACAACAACAGGGGTAAGAACTATGATCAAAACCCGGCGAAGCGACATGAAGGGTTCAGGCAAAACAACAACAACACCAACCCCAACAACAACAGCTCCAATCCGAACTACAAGGGAACTTTACCACAATGCAAGAGGTGTTATAAGCACCACACCGGGTATTGCAATGTTGTCTGTGAGAAATGCCAACGGACTGGGCATGTTGGTAAGGATTGTAAGGTTACTACTTTGAACGTGAAGCCAAACCACAACAACAATGGGCCTAGGAAATGTTATGAGTGTGGAAAGAAGGGCCATTTCAGAAACGAGTGCCCAAACAAGCGTAAGGATGGCGGACCACCACGTGCTAGAGCCTTCAATGTTAATGCAAGGGACGCACGCGACAACCCCGACTTGGTGACAGGTATATTCAAAATCAACAATCTTTTAGCTTCTGTCCTATTTGATACTGGTGCCGATAGGAGCTATGTGTGTAGACATTTTTGTGATAAGTTAGACTGGTCGTTAATTCCTTTAAAGGAAGGTATGCTTGTCGAGGTAGCCAACGGAAAACTTGAAAAAGTGGACCAAATTGGCCGAGGGGCTATTATCAACATAGCCGGTGTAGACTTTGAGATAGACTTGATACCCATTAAGTTGGGGAGTTTTGATGTTATTGTTGGCATGGACTGGTTGACTAAGATAAGAGCCGAGATTATTTGTGGAGACAAAGCTCTTCGTATACCCCAAGGAGACGGTGAGCCACTAACCATTTATGGCGAGAGATGTACCTCGCAACTGAACCTCATTAGTTGCGTGAAAGCGCAAAAGATAATGAAGAAGGGACGCCTTGCTGTCCTAACTCATGTGAAAACCGTAGGAACCGAGGAGAAGAAAGTGGAAGATGTGCGTATTGTGAACGAGTTCTCCGATGTCTTTCCCGAAGAATTTCCTGGATTACCGCCACCGAGGGCAGTAGAATTTCAGATTGACTTAGTGCCAGGAGCTGCACCTGTAGCTCGCGCACCCTATAGACTTGCACCTTCCGAGATGCAAGAATTGCAAAGCCAACTACAAGAATTACTTGATCGAGGGTTTATTCAACCGAGTTCTTCGCCGTGGGGTACGCCTGTGTTGTTTGTAAAGAAGAAGGATGGATCCTTCCGGATGTGTATCGACTACCGTGAGCTCAACAAATTAACAATCAAGAATCGGTATCCTCTTCCACGAATTGACGATCTCTTCGACCAACTGCAAGGATCGCGTGTTTACTCAAAGATCGATTTGCGATCGGGCTATCACCAGTTGAGGGTGAAGGAAAGTGACGTGATGAAAACTGCATTTAGAACCCGCTATGGTCATTATGAGTTTCTTGTAATGCCATTCGGTCTGACCAATGCACCTGCTGTATTCATGGACCTTATGAATCGTGTCTGCAAGCCATACTTGGATAAATTTGTTATAGTCTTCATAGATGATATCCTCATCTACTCTAAGAGCGAAGAAGAACACGAACATCATCTCCGATTGGTACTTGAACTCTTGAGACGAGAGCAACTCTACGCAAAATTTTCCAAGTGTGAATTTTGGTTGAAGGAAGTTCAGTTTTTAGGTCATGTTGTGAGTGACCAGGGCATCAAAGTTGATCCCGCCAAGATCGAAGCTATCAGCAAGTGGGAGACCCCCACTACTCCGACTCATATTCGTCAATTTTTGGGTCTTGCCGGTTACTACCGAAGGTTTATCGAAGGTTTCTCTCTGATTTCACGTCCGTTAACCGCACTCACTCACAAGGGAAAGAAATTTGTTTGGGGAGACGAGCAAGAGAAAGCATTTCAATTTTTGAAACAGAAGTTAACCACTGCGCCTATCTTATCACTTCCTGAGGGTAACGACGATTTTGTTGTTTACTGCGACGCCTCGAAAACTGGTTATGGTTGTGTACTTATGCAACGCAAGAAGGTCATCGCTTATGCTTCGCGTCAACTTAAGATCCACGAACGAAACTATACTACGCACGATCTTGAACTTGGAGCCATTGTCTTCGCGCTCAAATTGTGGAGGCACTACCTTTATGAAACTAAATGCACTATCTTCACCGATCACAAGAGTCTCCAGCATATATTCGATCAGAAACATTTGAATATGAGACAACGAAGGTGGATTGAGACGCTAAATGATTACAAGTGTGAACTTCGCTACCATCCGGGTAAAGCCAACGTTGTTGCTGACGCATTAAGCCGAAAGGAGAGATCGGCACCTCTTCGTGTTCGAGCATTGAACATCACGATTCATTCCAATCTCCAGAACCAAATCCGAGCAGCCCAAGAACAGGCTCTCATAGAGAAGAACTTGCGGTATGAATACTTGAACATCCTCGTCTCTAAATTCGAAGTTAGAGAATCTGGACTCCGGTGTTATGCCGGAAGAATTTGGGTACCACGATATGGAGATTTACGGAGCCTTATACTTGATGAAGCTCACAAGTCTCGATATTCAATTCATCCCGGAGCGGGCAAGATGTACCACGATATTAAAGAACAGTATTGGTGGCCCAATCTCAAGAAAGACGTTGCATCTTATGTTAGTAAGTGTTTGACTTGCTCAAAGGTTAAAGCCGAGCATCAAAAACCTTCTGGGTTACTTCAACAGCCGGAAATCCCACAATGGAAGTGGGAGATGATAACTATGGACTTTATCACCAAGCTGCCAAAGACAGTGGGCGGATACGATACCATTTGGGTTATTGTTGACCGTCTTACCAAGACTGCACATTTCTTAGCAATGAAAGAAACCGATACAATGGAGAGGCTTGCTCAACTCTACATTAAGGAAGTTGTATCACGACACGGTGTACCCTTATCGATCATCTCCGATCGCGATCCTCGATTTGCTTCTATATTTTGGCGTTCTTTGCAAGAAGCCATGGGAACTCGTCTCGACATGAGCACTGCTTATCACCCTCAGGCTGACGGGCAAAGTGAGCGAACGATTCAAACCTTGGAGGACATGTTGCGCGCATGTGTTATCGATTTTGGAAAGGCCTGGGAAAGGCATTTGCCACTCTCCGAATTCTCATACAACAACAGTTATCACTCGAGCATTAAAGCTGTACCATTTGAAGCGTTGTATGGCTGCAAGTGCCGTTCTTCTCTTTGTTGGGCTGAGCTAGGTGAAGTACAACTCACCGGGCCCGAGATAGTCCACGAAACTTTAGAAAAGATTGCTCAGATTCAAAACAGACTCAAGGTAGCTCGTGATCGCCAAAAGAGTTATGCTGATAGTAAACGTAAAGACTTCGAATTCAACATCGGTGATCGTGTTATGTTGAAGGTTGCACCTTGGAAGGGTGTGATCCGTTTTGGAAAGCGCGGAAAGTTAAACCCGTGGTACATTGGTCCATTTGAAATCTTGGAGCGTGTTGGACCCGTTGCTTATCGTCTTGATCTTCCAGAACAATTGAGTTCAGTTCATCCTACCTTCCACGTGTCAAACTTGAAGAAGTGTCTTGCTCCACCTGAACTTATTATACCATTGGAGGAACTTACTATTGATGACAAACTCCACTTCGTGGAAGAGCCCGTTGAAATCATGGAAAAATAAGTCAAGGAGTTGAAACACAATAGGATTCCGATCGTCCGAGTTCGATGGAATTCCAAACGAGGACCTGAGTTTACTTGGGAACGAGAGGACCGCATGAGGCAGAAGTATCCTCACCTTTTCCCACCTCCTCCATCACCTTCAGATTCAGCTTAAAATTTTGGGACGAAATTTTCTTTAACAGGTGGGTAATGTAACAACCCTGGTTTTTCCAACGTTATTTATTAATAATTATTATTATTAATACGTGTGTTTAAACGAATGTATGTAATTACATTTACATGTTTCCATGATTGCCCGTACTTGACTTTTAAGAGCCCGAAACGTCTCTGCGACACACGAAACTGCGCGAATAATATTTTTAGAATATTATTTACATTCATGATTATTTATTATTAATCATTTTAATTAATCAAGGTTAGTGATTAATTACTTGAGCTTTAATTATTTAAATTGCATCTTTAATTGGACTTGGGCCTTTAATTAATAAACTTGGGCTAGGTAAGCCCACCCTACACTTAAATGGACTTGTAAGCCCATTCTATTAAGCTAGTATCACATTAGAAATAATCATGGTTAATTAGCTTAATTAAGGGACAAAGTACTACAAGCATGCTAGCATCTTTCTCCATGCATTTAACCTTATTACTTATCCTAGCATACACCAAGCTCCAACACTAGAAAGCAAGCAAGTTGACTACCTCTTTTGCCACAAAAACCGTCCACCCTTTTGTTACATGGAGAGAGTTCTTTTTTTTTCTTTCATTTGATACTTGTTACTTGTATTTCACTCTCATTTTCACACACATTCAAACAACTCTCAAACTCTCTCAACTTTCTCTCCTTTTTCTCTATAGTTAGTAAGTAACTTGTCTTGTTTTCTTTCTTCTTTTCTCCTCTTAAAACCGTAGCCATGAGACACCATTAACCATCATCATCTTTTGTTTATTACTTGTACTTGTTTGTTGTTGTAAAGATCAAGCTCTTTAGCTTGAATCTTCATGAATCTTGGTTACTTCCTTTGTTTATGAAGAACCAAGAACAATAACTCAAACTTGTTAGTTTGTAGTTCCATACTTATGTATTTTCAAGATTCAAGTTCATAAACTTTAAGATCTTTCTTTGTTTTCATGATTTGTAGACTTGAACTCTTAAGATTCAAACTTAGTTGAATCTTCTCAAGCATGATACAAACATGAACAAATACTTAAAGATCTAGTTACTTACTTTATTTATGTTCACTTAAATTTCATGTTTTCAAGATTCATAAGTTTCAAAACTTTCTTATTGTTTATATTGTTGACTTGAACTATTAAGATCTACACTTTGGTTTGATCTTCTCAAGTATGAAACAAATGTAAACATAAAACTTGTAGATCTAGTTATTTGTTTCACTTTTACTTAGTTAAATTTGTGATTTATGTTCATGGTCAAGTACTTACTAGTTAAAGACTTGATTATTATTCTTGAAACTTTGTAAGTTCAAGACATAGAAGTGTAACTTGCTAGTTACAACTTCACATACTTGTGTTGATTTAACTTAAGTACTAGATCTATACATTTGAAACTAAGATCTTCAAGATCTACCAAGAACTAAGTTCTACAACCTAAGATCTTGTGTACTTAAGTTTATTTTCAAGTTTGTAGCTTATGGCTAGTTTTAAAGTTGATGTATGTGTTAGATCTAAGACCTTGATGAAACTTTGGTTCATCAAACATCATACAACTCTTAAGTGAGTTGATCTACATGTCTTAGACTCACACTTGTGTTGCTAGTGTCACAACTTAGTTAGTATTACTTTCAATGTTCATGTGTGTGTAGATCTAGGACTTGATGTAACTTTGGTTCATCAAATTAATGTCTTAGACTTGCACTAGGGTTATGATGGCCAAGACTTGGTTAATATGATGTAAACACATCCATGAGTTGTACACTTGAAGCTATATGCATCAAGGATGAGAGCCATGATGAACATCAAGCACCAAGACCACCGGAACCCTCCAAACTTTCTGCTTTCTGTCCCAAAGTTTCTGACCTACTGTTTCTGGACCAGACC
The DNA here is from genome assembly GCF_046630445.1 of Rutidosis leptorrhynchoides. Lineage (NCBI taxonomy): Eukaryota > Viridiplantae > Streptophyta > Magnoliopsida > Asterales > Asteraceae > Rutidosis > Rutidosis leptorrhynchoides. Next base: position 373,070,469 of record NC_092333.1, on the reverse strand, counting down.
AGTAGGTCTGGGCTGATCCCATCTTGATTTTTGGATAGAAATTTTCGAGTAGATAATTTTTCATTTAGGATTCATCTTCATCCGAGTTACGGTTTAGGATTTATGGCCCTCCGTTCGTCACTATGTCCTTTAACGTTGTGCAGAAAATTTCTGACCTACTCGCACTTAGACCGTCGCCACAGTCAAACCAAGACGATTTTGCTTCTGTAAATTTTACCACACTTAAGGGAATCATAGACGGATCCATGGCCACTGGTCTCACCTTAATTCAGTAAGGGTAGAGGCCGTGGTGACTGACCGAAGTCAGACTTTGTTGAAAACTACTTTCATAAACGAAACTTACTTTACGCCTTTTGTTTAATGATGATTGATGATGACCCTTAAGACCTTAAATACATACTTTTAAACCTATTAAGACGATTTACTGACTTAGTACTATTTGACTTAGGTTGAGGACTTCGGACCATTTACTTGCACACCTTTCCCGACTACTACTTTACCACCACATATCATTGTGAGTTATAGCATTCCCTTTTTACTTTAACTTATTTTGGGAACTGAGAACACATGCGGATTTTATGTTTTACATACTAGGCACGAGTACTTAAACTTATATATGTGTGGGTTATACAACGGCATAAACATTCCCTTTAGCTCTGTAACGTTTAATCATTGGTTTTTGAACCATGAACGCGAATCTTAGATATGGATCCATAGGGTTTGACATCCCCACTCGGGCTAGTAGCGCTAGCATTTAACGGGTGTTTAATACTTCGAGGTTATACGCACTTGCCAAGTGCACTTTAAGGGGGTACATTAAACGTTAAGTTTGTTATCGAGTGCCCACGGTTAAGCATATACTTTTACATACTTTTGAACGCTCGTTGTAGCACTGAAATCTCGTGGCCTACTTACATTACTGTTATACTTAAACTATAGCTCACCAACCTTTGTGTTGACCTTTTTAAGCATGTATTTCTCAGGTGCTTGAAGTCGCTTCCGCTATCTTACTAGTCGTGCTGTAGAACCCGCTGCCTAGAGTTGTTATCGCATGACTACTTATCTTGCATTCAAACTTATTTACTTTGAAACTATGTTATGTAATGACCATTGGGGTCTCGTACACTTATTTATTGCTTCTACTTAACGAAGCATGCTTTTGAATTGTAAAACATTTGACGTTTGTTATGACGTCACCTTTATTAATGAATGCAAACTCTGTTTTGAAAACGCATATAGTACTTAACCTTGTAATGATCCTGTTGATGATGGTATGTACATGATGATTTAGTACGGGGCGTCACAATACAAGATCAAGAAACCTTTGTTACTTACAGTAGGTTATCTTTCTAATACAAGGTAATAATCATATTCAAACTTTAATTCAATTTCTATAACTATAACAATCTTATTTCGAGTGGAAATCTTACTTGAAATTGTTTTCGTGTCATGATTCTGCTTCAAGAACTTTCAAGCCATCCAACGATCCTTTGAACTTGAGGTAGTAATGATGTTCATAACATCATTTGATTCATACATAAAAAGCTGTCTTATTCAACGTTATAAACTTGTAATCACTATAACATAATTTAGTTAATTCTAAACTTGTTCACAAATAAAGTTAATCCTTCTAACTAGACTTTTAAAATCAACTAAACACATGTTCTATATCTATATGATATGCTAACTTAATGATTTAAAACCCGGAAACACGATAAACACCATAAAACTGGATATACGCCGTCGTAGTAAAACCGGGGGCTGTTTTGGTTGGGATAATTAAAAGCTAAGAAGAACTTTGATTTAAAAGCTATACTTCTAGAAAAATGATTTTTCTTATGAACATGAAACTATATCCAAAAATCATGCTTAAACTCAAAGTGAAAGTATGTTTTTCAAAATGGTCATCAAGATGTCGTTCTTTCGACGGAAATGACTACCTCTTTAAAAAATGACCTGTAACTTGTATTTCTGACTATAAACTTATACTTTTTCTATTCAGATTCATAAAGTTAAGTTCAATATGAAACCGTGGCCACTGGAATCACTCAAAACGGATTAGAAACGAAGAAATGGCGAGTAAAACAAGATTTATAAAAACTACTCATTTTACCTACGTGAAAGTTAGAAATAAATCTATTCCAACCATAACCTAATCAACTTATATTGTATATTATGTAATATTGAGATACCATAGACACGTATACAATGTTTCGACCTATCATGTCGACCCATCTATATATATATTGCGGAACAACCATAGACACTCTATATGTGAATGTTGGAGTTAGCTATACAGGGTTGAGGTTGATTCCAAAATATATATATAGTTGGAGTTGTGATCAATACTGAGATACGTATACACTGGGTCGTGGATTGATTCAAGATAATATTTATCGATTTATTTCTGTATATTTAACTGTGGACAACTAGTTGTAGGTTACTAACGAGGACAGCTGACTTAATAAACTTAAAACATCAAAATGTATTAAAAGTATTGTAAATATATTTTGAACATACTTTGATATATATCTATATATTGTTATAGGTTCGTGAATCAACCAGTGGCCAAGTCTTACTTCCCGACGAAGTAAAAATCTGTGAAAGTGAGTTATACTCCCACTTTTAAAATCTAATATTTTTGGGATGAGAATACATGCAGGTTTTATAAATGATTTACAAAATAGACACAAGTACGTGAAACTACATTCTATGGTTGAATTATCGAAATCGAATATGCCCCTTTTTATTAAGTATGGTAATCTAAGAATTAGGGAACAGACACCCTAATTGACGCGAATCCTAAAGATAGATCTATTGGGCCTAACAAACCCAATCCAAAGTACTGGATGCTTTAGTACTTCGAAATTTATATCATATCCGAAGGGTGTCCCGGAATGATGGGGATATTCTTATATATGAATCTTGTTAATGTCGGTTACCAGGTGTTCACCATATGAATGATTTTTATCTCTATGTATGGGATGTGTATTGAAATATGAAATCTTGTGGTCTATTGTTACGATTTGATATATATAGGTTAAACCTATAACTCACCAACATTTTTGTTGACGTTTAAAGCATGTTTATTCTCAGGTGAATACTAAGAGCTTCCGCTGTTGCATACTAAAATAAGGACAAGATTTGGAGTCCATGTTTGTATGATATTGTGTAAAAACTGCATTCAAGAAACTGATTTCGACGTAACATATTTGTATTGTAAACCATTATGTAATAGTCGTGTGTAAACAGGATATTTTAGATTATCATTATTTGATAATCTACGTAAAGCTTTTTAAACCTTTATTTATGAAATAAAGGTTATGGTTTGTTTTAAAAATGAATGCAGTCTTTGAAAAAATGTCTCATATAGAGGTCAAAACCTCGCAACGAAATCAATTAATATGGAACGTTTTTAATCAATAAGAACGGGATATTTCAGTACCAACTTTAACTAACATGTTCTCCATTATCCCTCTAGGATATTTTATTGATCGATCAGCTAGTTGTATGCTTATTCGTGTTGGTTTCAATTCTCCAAGGTCTAGTTTAGTGTATAGTGAATACGGCATTAAATTTATACTAGCACCTAAGTCTGCCAATGCTTCTATTGAACTAAGATTACCCAGAAAACATGGAATTGTGAAACTTCCTGGATCTGATAATTTTTCTGGTATCTTATTCAACAGCACTGCTGAACAATTAGCATTCATAGTAACAGCCGAGAGTTCTTCCATTTTCTTTCTATTCGAGATTAGATCTTTCAGAAATTTAGCATATCTAGGCATTCCTGAAATTACATCAATGAAAGGAAGATTGACATTTATTTGTTTAAACATATCCAAAAATTTGGATTGCTCGGCTTCGAGTCTCTCTTTTTTCATTTTACTCTGGTAAGGAAGTGGTGGTTGGTATGATTTCACATAAGGTTTAGCCTTAACTGTGTTATCTTCATCAACCTTTTCAACTACCGGTTCTTTTTCCTTATCTTGTTCAGGTTGTGGTTCTTGTGGAGTAGGAATAGCTTCATCAGAAATTACAGGTATTTTAGGTGGTTTAAGTGTTGTACCGCTTCTTGTGGTAATAGCTTTAGCTGTTTCATTTCGGGGGTTAGCATTTGTATTACTAGGTAGACTTCCCGGTTTTCTTTCACCTATTAACCTTGCTAGGTTACTTACTTCTTGTTCCAGATTTTGAATAGAAGCTTGTTGATTTCTAAATGCTTGAGCATTTTGTTCATTGGTTTGTTTCTGAGATGTGAAAAACTGCGTTTGAGATTCAACTAGCTTCGTCATCATATCTTCTAAATTCGGCTTTTTATCATCGGTTTGTTGTGGTTTGTTTTGAAAATTAGGTCTTTGCTGATTGTAAGTATTGTTGGATACTTGTTGATTGCTAGGACCTTGTTGGTTGTTGTATGGAATATTTCGGTTATAATTCTGGTTTTGATTGTAAATTGGTCTTAGCGGTTGATAATTATTCTGATAATTATTTCCAGGCCGTTGGTTTATGTATGAAATATTCTCTCTTTGTTCCATTGTTAGTTCAATACTGAGACAATCTTTTGTCAAATGTGGTCCTCCACACTGCTCACAACTAATTCGTATTGAGTGAATATCCTTAGTCATCTTTTCCATTCGTCTCTCGACAACATCTATCTTTGCTGAAATGGAATCTAAGTCATGGCTAGAATCGGCTCTAGCTGCTTTAGATGATCTAACGATATATTTTTATTGGTGCCACTCATGTGAGTGAGAAGTAGTGTTATCAATAATTTTGTAAGCATCAGTTTCGGTTTTCTTCATAATAGAACCACCATCTGCGATATCTATGTCTTTCCTTGTAGTGATGTCACATCCTTGGTAGAATATTTGTACTATTTGACAGGTGTCTAAACCATGTTGCGGACATCCTCTTAATAACTTTCCAAATCTTGTCCACGCCTCATATAGAGTTTCATTCGGTTTCTGTGTGAACGTAACAATTTCTCCTTGAAGTCTTACGGCTTTAGATGCCGGAAAGAATTGTTTAAGAACTTTTTCAACTAAAACGTCCCATGTATCAATCGCCCCTTCAGGTAACGATTCCAACCAATCTTTGGGTTCTCCCTTTAAAGTCCAGGGAAATAACATGAGATATATCTGTTCATCTTCAACTTCTCTTATTTTAAATAGTGTGCAGATCCTATTAAAGGTACGAAGATGTTCGTTTGGATCTTCCTTCGGCGCACCACTAAATTGGCATTGATTAGTTACCATGTGTAGAATTTGTCCTTTGATTTCATAATCTGGCGCATTAATGTCTGGATGAGTAATTGCGTGACCTTGGCCAGTGCATTTAGCTCGCATTCGGTCTTCCATACTTAGAGGTTCCAGATTTTCCATAATTGAATTTGTTGAATCTGAATCACTAGAGGATTCTAATTTAATGGTTCGTTCCTCAACAATCTCTGTTTGAATGATTGGTGGTTCCGAAGGAAAAATTAATGGTTCAGGATCTACGAATCGTCCCTGAATATTCTCCGGATTCTCAATTGTGAGGTCGGGTTCAAAAAATGGATTATCGAAAATTTGAATTGGAGTACTTGGTCGACTGGATGACGATTTTAAAGAAAAATCAACGGCGACAATATTTGCTAGATGTCTTGATCTGGTTACAGGTGGTGACCGTACAAAAGGTGGTGAACGTCTTGCTCGGTGCATTCACTGAATATCCTATTAGTTTTTAAAAGGAAAGGAAAATTATATAAGTTATCCAATTAATAGACTTTTCTGATTTTGCCCACGTTTCGAATAGCCAAAAGATGCAGCAGAGGGGCATGATTCGTTTGGTCTCAATATAATTGAGTACTGTTTGGCTCCAATAACCCCGGTCCACGTACAAATCCAACTATTACTACGAACCAGAAAATTTTGATGTCAATCAATTTAACCACTTAAAATAAATTTTCGTAATTTTAAGAAATTTAGATAAGAAGTAGAATAAAAATCTATGTCCTAAAACTAGAATGACGAGAAATAAGAAAGAAAAAGAGCGCGTCGGAAAAAGGTCGAAAAAGAAAAGGGTTGAAAAATAAAAGGCGTCGAAAAATAAGAAAGAAAAAGAGTGACTTATAAAACTTTAAAACACTCGACTAACCCAACCTTATTATTATCACTAACTTAAAATTAAAATTGCAAATTGAGATTACTAATTGGAGTGATAATTGATACATAGGTAAAAGGCGTCGAAAAATAAAAATAAGAAAGTAGCGCGTTGAAACTTAAAAAGGAACTAAAAACTAAAAAAAAAAAAAAGTTGCGTCTAAAAATATTAAAGCTTAAAAGAAATACTATATCCCAAATGGCAATATCTTAAAAAGGTACTAAAACTTAAAAAAAAAAACGTCGCGAAATTCTAAAGAAAAAGCACTTAAGGGAATTTACCGCAAAGCCTAAAAATCTAGAAGTAAAAAATAATTATGGCAAAAACTATAACTTAAAACTAATTACGAGCGAAAAATACAAATATTACGAATAAACAAATAAAAAGATACAAAATATAAAAATAAACTTAAAGTTGTACAAAGTACAATTTTTATAAAAATATTATTTTTATATTATTTATTTTATAAAACTATTACTTTTATATATATAAATAAAACTAATTAAAATTAATTATTACAAATTAATTAAGACTTAAACTAAATAATAAATTAATTAACTAATTTAGGGTTTATTAATAATAATAATTAATAATACTCCGTAATTAATGCGATTAGGGTTTCTGGTCGTGTCAGGGTGGCTCCGCGAGTTGCGGTACACCTGGCAACAAACTCCGCGAGTCGCGGGGTATGAAATTTCAGATTAGGTGGTTTCGTTTGACAGGTTTCGTAATTATTATTTTTTTTTATTTTTCTGTTTTTAATTTAATTAATATATTTATATAAATTTAATAAAACTTATATTTTAAAAACTAAAATAAAAATAGAAATATTTTATAATTTTATAAATAAAAATCTTAAAACTAGATTTATATATATATATATATATATTTTTTTCGGTTTTGATTTTATGTTTTAAATAAACACAAAATATTTAAATAAAACTTATATTTTTATAAAATAAAAATAAAGAAACTTTATAAAACTTAAATATTTAACAAACTCTTAAAAATATTTATATTTTTGTTTTTCTTTTTATATTTTCGAATATTTAAAACGTATTTTTACAAAAACGTATTTTTATAAAAGTAAACTAAAAATAAAAATCTTTTTTTTATATTAGCGTTGCGCTTCCGGCTTTTAAGCTAGATTTTGTTCTCCGGCAGCGGCGCCAAAAATACTTAATGTTATGCGAGGTGTATATGAAATAGCTTATATTTTACTAGGAAAAACTATTAAATACGATATAATTTTACACAAGATATTTATTTTTTTATTTAATGGATATACTTAAACCTTGCTACAACACTTATAGGCAGTGTACCTAATCGTACAGTAGTGTAGTTTTTAGTAAGTCCGGTTCGTTCCACAGGGAAAAATCTTTAACCAAAGCTTAACGCTATATTAGTTTTAATTTATAAAACTACAAATATATAAATAAGTAATATTATTATTATAAAAGGGGGGTTTTTACCGTTTAATTACCGATTTGTCGATTTTAAAAAACTTTAGTCGCAGTTAAAACCTAATGTAAAATAATAAAAATAAATATAACTTAATTTAAAGCGTAAAGTAAATAACGATAAGGAAATTGCGATAAATAAAAGTGCGATAAAATAAAATTGCGATAATTAAAAAGTACGATAATTAAAAGTGCAATTAAATACAATAACAATAAATAAAAGTGCGATAATTAGAAGTGCAATTAAATATAAAATAAAGGAAATTAAATATGAAATAAAATAATTATGCTTATTGAAACTTCCGTAATCATGATGTTTGACGTGTTGATTTTAGTTTTATGCCCATGGGTTAATTGTCCTTTGTCCTGGATTATTCAATATGTCTGTCTGGTTTTTGTCCATAACAGTCCATCAGTCATAAATATAAAGTACGAGTATCCTTGTCAAATTATCCTTATACCCGAAGTCAAATATTCTAACTAATTGAGGACTTAAACTGTAACAAGGTTTTAATACTTTGTTATCAATTATGCCAAGTGTCCTTGTACATAATTTCACCCCTGTTTTAATAATTCTAGTGGCTATTAATCCATTCCCGTGTCCGGTTAAATGAACGATTATTCGTACATATAAATATCCCGTCCATCGTGTCCGATCGAGTGTATATGGTTATTTATAGGGACGTCCAATTGTAAATCTTTATATTAAAATTAACAAACTATCATTTAGTTAAACAAATATAAAGCCCATTAATAGCCCATAGTCTAATTTCCACAAGTTTCGTTCTTTTGTCCAAACCCCAATTATGGTACAAAGCCCAATTACCCAATTTTAGTAATTAGCCCAACATCATGATTACTTCGATTTAAATAAGCATAATAATAACTTAGCTACGAGACATTAAATTAAAAGGTTGAACATAACTTACAATGATTAAAAATAGCGTAGCGTTACACGGACAGAATTTCGACTTACACCTTTACAACATTTGCTAACATACCCTTATTATTAGAAATTAAAATTAAAATTAAAATATATATATATATATATATATATATATATATATATATATATATATATATATATATATATATATACACGTTTAGATTGAGAGATTAAAGGATATTTTTTACGATCAAAATGCGTTGGCTTTTATAGGCAGTTTCAGAATTTGGGGCTCCGCGAGTCGCGGTATTTTTGCCCTTCAAACTCCGCAAGTCGCGGAGTTTACTTTTACAGCTCATCCCTTTTTGGATCTTCTTTGCCGACGGTTTTAATATATAAATATAATATATATATAATTTATATAATTAATTATATATTATATTATATTTATATACATAGTTAACTTGTAATTTTTAGTCCGTTGCGTCGAGCGTTGAGAGTTGACTCTGGTCCCGGTTTCGGATTTTCGGACGTCCTTGCGTACTGATAAGACTAAAAAGGAACATATATTTCATAGCAATATCCCTCCTAAATAATAGGTTTTTATATGTAATTGTATTATATTTTCATTGTAATTGTTTAAATAAATAAGTGCGAAGACAAAAGAAGAAAACGACGATTTGAAGACGCAAATGACCAAAAAGCTCAAATGTACAAGATACAATCTAAGTGGTTCAATTTATTGATGAGAAACGTCTAAAAATGACAAGAGTACAAGTTGCGGAACGCAAAGTACACGATATAAAATAATACGCAAGGACGTTCGAAAATTCGGAACTGAGACATGAGTCAACTCTCAATGCTCGACGCAACGAACTAAAAATTACAAGTCAACTATGCACATAAATATAATATAATATTTAAATAATTCTTAAAATTATTTATATATTATATTTATTTATATATTATGTCGGCAAAGCTAAGATCCAAATTGATGTGAGCTGGAAAATCAAACTCCACGACTCGCGGAGTTTGAAGGCCAAAAACTCCACGACTCGCGGAGTTTGAAAAATCAGAAATCCCTATAAAAGGCCATGCATTCTGCCGAGTAAAAATAAAAAATAATAATAATAATACTCTGTAATAAATAAATAAATAAATAAATATATAATATATATAGTATAGGGTAGTTTTATATTAGATTAGTTAGGGTTATCTAAAGGTTATTTTACGGGTTTTTGAAGTCGAAATTCTGTCCGTTTAACACTACGCGATAAATACTCAATGTAAGTTATGGTCTCCTTTTTAAATTAATGTCTCGTACTTAAGTTATTATTATGCTTATTTGAGTCAAAGTAATCATGATGTTGGACTAAATATTAAAGACGGAGTAATTGGGCTTTGTACCATAATTGGGGTTTGGACAAAAGAACGACACTTGTGGAAATTAGACTATGGGCTATTAATGAGCTTTATATTTGTTTAACTAAATGATAGTTTGTTAGTTTTAATATAAAGATTTACAATTGGACGTCCCTATAAATAACCATATACACTCGATCGGACACGATCGGCGGGGTATTTATATATACGAATAATAGTTCATTTAACCGGACACGGAAATGGATTAATAGTCACTAGAATTATTAAAACAGGGGTGAAATTATGTACAAGGACACTTGGCATAATTGATAACAAAGTATTAAAACCTTGGGTTACACGCAGTCGATAACCTGGTGTAATTATTAAATAAAGTATTAAAATCTTGTTACAGTTTAAGTCCCCAATTAGTTGGAATATTTGACTTCGGACATAAGGATAATTTGACGAGGACAATCGCACTTTATATTTATGACTGATGGACCGTTATGGACAAAAACCAGATGGACTTATCAAATAATCCAGGACAAAGGACAATTAACCCAGGGTAATAAATAATCAAAACGTCAAACATCATGGTTACGGAAGTTTAAATAAGCATAATATATTTTATTTCATATTTCCTCGTACTTTTATTTATTGTCATTTTAATTATTGTTATTTATTTTATATTGTTAGTTAAATATCGTCATTTACTTTACGCTTCGCTTAAAATATAAAATCGACAAACCGGTCATTAAACGGTAAACTCCCCTTTTACATATTATTATATATAATTATATATATTTTGTACAAATATAGTTAATTAAAATATAGTGTGAAATAAGCCAGCTCCCTGTGGAACGAACCGGACTTACTAAAAACTATACTACTCTACGATTAGGTACACTGCCTATAGTGTTGTAGCAAGGTTTAGGTATATCCCATCTGTAAATAAATAATTAAAACTTGTGTAATTTGTATCGCTTTTCGTATCAAAAATATATAGTATTTCATGTACACCTCGCACGACATCAAGTTTTTGGCGCCGCTGCCGGGGAACTCGGCGAAACGCTATATTTTTAATTTATTTTTCTATAAATATATTTATATATCATTTTAGAAAAAAAATATAAAATTTAAAAAAAAACACGTTTTTCAAACTCCACGACTCGCGGAGTTTGCAGGATTAAAACTCCACGACTCGCGGAGCCACCCTGACACCGACAGAAACCCTAATCAGCATTTATTACGGATAATAATTATTATTATTAATAAACCCTAATTACTTAATTATTATTATAATTAGTTTAAGTTTTTAAATTAAATTGTATTTTAAATTTTAATTAGTTTTATTATATATAAAAATTAATAGTTTTATAAAATAAATAATATAAAAATAATATTTTTATAAAAAATTGTACTTTTTAAAACTTTTAGTTTATTTTTATATTTTGTCCTTTTTTATTCGTTTTTAGCGTAACTTTTTTAATTTTCGCTCATTTTTAGTTTTAAGATATAGTTTTTGCCATAGTTATTTTTATTTCTAGATTTTTAGGCTTTGCTGTAAAATCCCTTTAGTGCTTTTTCTTTAGATTAAGATTTAGGCGCTTTGGAATTTTCCGACGCCGTTTTTCGCTTTAGTTTTAAATAGATTTTAGTGCCTTTAAGTAATTGCCGTTTTCTGAATAAAATTGCATTTACCTTTAGACCTTTAGGCGCAACTTTTTAGATATAATTTTTAGACTTTTAAGTTTCGACGTTTTTCTTTCTTATTTTTATCTTTCGACGTTTTTCGACGCGCATTCTTTTTCTTTCTTATTTCTCGACGCTTTAGTTTTTAGGACTTAGAAATTTTCTCTATTTCTTATCTAATATCTCAAACAGAAAGAAAAATTATTTAAGTGGTTAAATTAATGGACGTTGACAATTTTCTGCTTTGTAGTAATAGTTGGATTTGTTAGTGGCTGAGTTGTGAGCTTCCGATTTAAAGGGTTCTGGCTCCCTGCTGCATCTTTTGGCTATTCGAAACGTGGGCAAAAGCAGAAAAGTCTATTATTTGGAAAACTTATATAAGTTTTTCTATTTTTATAACTAATAAGATAATTAGTAAATGCACCACATTGTAGCTAAAATTTGGCCATCGCAATAAAATGGAAAATTTTGAAAACAAGGCTATGGAAACTCTTTTTGATATCCAAAATCAATTAAATCAATACTCTCAAACGAGTGTTGATGACAATTCGATCAGTCAATCTTGGATCACGAACGACGAAACAATAACTGGTTGTGAAATCTGTGGAGATTATCAATCAACATGGGAATGTTACTATTACGTTCCTATGGAAAATTACGCACCCACGGAACCTGAATGGAATGATTATGAAGAATACAATTTAAATTGGGATTATTCCCACGAATATTTCCAAACTCAACAACCAGTAGACGAGGAAAATTACGTGTCTGAAAATTTATTAGACAATATGAAAATCAAACTCGAAGAACTCAATGCTCAAAATGAACAAATAAGAGAGTTTGTAAACCGGCAAGCTGAAACTCTATCAAACTACACACCTGTTGATCTGAGGAGTATTGTGCAAGAAAATCTCATATCATCGAATTTTGATGAATTCGAGAGCTCCGAAATCACCAACTATCCCGATGATACTTTTTATTCAGCTTTACCAATTTCACAACATATCGACACATTAGCCTCTACCGACGAAATCATCGATCCATCTATGGATGAAGAAGAAGTAAGGAAGACAAATTTGTACTCTTGGGAAAACGATAACGTTGAAAATTTTACCCCCGAGACCAAAATAGTGGGACCGATAAGTACCGTTAATGAAGAAGAATCTACTCCAATCCCGAAATTCACCATTCCACAACCTTCCAACCCAATATTCTCAATAGACAAGTCATTTACCAAAGATGAACTACAAGCTATAATAGATATTGACACCTCAAATTTCACCCAATTGGGTAATAGAGGTGAAAACTTGGATCCCGAGAATGAACGAAAGGAAATGTTAGGAATTGTCCACCCTATAGAAATATGTATGTCGGTGTATATCGATCCATTTGACCAAGAACCAGAAAAGAGACATATCCATTTACTAAAAGCTACACTTAAAAAAGAATTAAGTAGTGATATTCGGGTGGGTCTAAACTTTAAACCTATTGATATATTTTATACCACCCGAGATGTAAATAAGTGGCTCACTATTTTAATTCGTGGAACTTATTCTACCGACTTCACATGTCGTCAGCTAAGTGTGGGGAAGTCTAACCCCACTTAACGTTAAATTAGGGGTTCGGGTTAGTGCATAACTCGTTAATAAAAATGCATGATGAGTTAGGGTAAAAGACGTATTTTCAAAACTTAGATAACAGTTCGGAAAAGCAACCGTTTTTGAAGAAAAACATGTGTGATAAAACAAGAAGGAATGAACGATGAGGCGAACCATCTATCATTCGACGAGCTTTGTAATTACAAACTGGGTATTTTCAATCACTTTTCTACACTAATCACCCTCATGAATTTATAATTAGAGTCTGATTTCATGCAAATGAGGGCATTGCATGATCTCAAGTGTGGGGAAGGGTTATAAATTCTCTCGGGTTTATACGCCAAATTTTATGAAAATTTAAAAAATTTTCAACTAAATGAATTTAAAATCATGTTTATATATATTTATGACCGGTGAAAATTAGGTGTTAATACCGAAATTATCGTTACCTCGGAAAGGACATAAATTGAGAAACACCCTAAAATGCTTGAATTCATTTAAAATGGAATAAAGGAGAATAAAAAGGCAAAGAAAGAAACTAAGTGTGGGGAGAATGTACCTAGTTATTCAATTAAAAACTATCTAGCACATGTTTCTGTAAAGTTTATTGCAGGTGCTTTTGTTTTGGACTAAATTAACTGTTTTACCCGATTTACTGTAATGAAAGATGGATCTACACGATGAATCAATTCCATCATTAAAAGGAAGTAAAGTCTTCCGAAAAAGACACGCGCTTCTTGATTTAGGTTAAGATGTTGTCGTCCAGACCAGCTGTAGGTTGACGAAAAATCTAGAAAAGTCATCTCTAAAATCAGCAGGAAATCCACGGACCTCAGCATCAAACAGGGTCGCCAGGTGGTCAGATTTATCCTAACCATGAGAAGGATTTATCTCGTACAATGGGGGGCACCATGAAAATTAGCTTGATAAGACTAATGAATCAGACCCCCAGAAAGGATAATCTCCTTAAAGATTAAAAATCAGCTTTTAAGACTGATATTACTCAATCCTTGAGATTGACCTTAAAGATTGAGAATTACAAACTCATGGAATTCAATGATATCTAAACTCGAGCTTGAACGAGAAAATATTTTGATCAAAATTAAAACCGATTTGTTTTCTGAAAACCTATTTTCAATGCGTTCATTACCATTGAACGTAAAATCCTAGGAATTCACCTGGAATTCATTAGGTCACCTGAACCAAATTGGGTGTCAACCGTAAGAACGGTGGTTGCATAGCATGGTCAAAGACAGGACCTTGTGCCAGACCAGAAAATCATAAGGGTGAGCTTTACTATTACTCCTACCAAGGATAGTAATTGCGTCCGACATGTTATAGACCATAATCAAAAGCAAGTCACGGGACATTGCCTTAACAGTTGCTTGTTCATCGCTTTCCTTTACAACCGGACGGTAGTTTACCGAAAGGTAATATACGGGACAAGTAAACTGGACGTGTTGCTTTCCTAATACAAGGTTAGCAAGTGGGTGACACAAAACCATAAGTTTTGAGCTAAAATTTTCAAATCTGAAACCCACAAAACCCACAAAAATATTTTGCAACACCGGTGAAGGGTTATTCCAAAAAACTTGTCTAGAGGAAAAGCTAGATTGAATTTTTAAAAGATCAAATGTTTTCATAAAGATCCAATTTCCTAACGGATCTAAATTTTCATAGTCATGTGGGACTGTAAACCGCCTTTCAAATGTGCACTTTGCTTTGGAAACCGAAAGTAAATCGGCTATTTGATTGCAAGTGTCGTTGACCTAAACCCGAGGCAACTGTGGATGACACACCCACCTTTAACCATGGTTCTATCGTTACTATCATTGTTTATACCACCATATCAAAATCACTAATGTACAAAGTGTGATGAATAAAAAAGTGATTCATGTATGTTTTTATTTCAAGTTCTGTATTGCTTGAGGACAAGCAACGCTCAAGTGTGGGGATATTTGATAAGACGAAAAAGGAACATATATTTCATAGCAATATCCCTCCTAAATAATACGTTTTTATATGTAATTGTATTATATTTTCATTGTAATTGTTTAAATAAATAAGTGCGAAGACAAAAGACGAAAACGATGATTTGAAGACGCAAATGACCAAAAAGCTCAAATGTACAAGATACAATCCAAGTGGTTCAATTTATTGATGAGAAACGTCTAAAAATGACAAGAGTACAAGTTGCGGAACGCAAAGTACACGATATAAAATAATACGCAAGGACGTTCGAAAATTCGGAATCGGGACATGAGTCAACTCTCAATGCTCGACGCAACGGACTAAAAATTACAAGTCAACTATGCACATAAATATAATATAATATTTAAATAATTCTTAAAATTATTTATATATTATATTTATTTATATATTATGTCGGCAAAGCTAAGATCCAAATTGATGTGAGCTGGAAAATCAAACTCCACGACTCGCGGAGTTTGAAGGCCAAAAACTCCACGACTCGCGGAGTTTGAAAAATCAGAAATCCCTATAAAAGGCCATGCATTCTGCCGAGTAAAAATAAAAAATAATAATAATAATACTCTGTAATAAATAAATAAATATATATATAATATAAATAGTATAGGGTAGTTTTATATTAGATTAGTTCGGGTTATCTAAAGGTTATTTTACGGGTTTTTGAAGTCGAAATTCTGTCCGTTTAACACTACGCGATAAATACTCAATGTAAGTTATGATCTTCTTTTTAAATTAATGTCTCGTACTTAAGTTATTATTATGCTTATTTGAGCCAAAGTAATCATGATGTTGGACTAAATATTAAAGACGGGGTAATTGGGCTTTGTACCATAATTGGGGTTTGGACAAAAGAACGACACTTGTGGAAATTAGACTATGGGCTATTAATGAGCTTTATATTTGTTTAACTAAATGATAGTTTGTTATTTTTAATATAAAGATTTACAATTGGACGTCCCTATAAATAACCATATACACTCGATCGGACACGATGAGCGGGGTATTTATATGTACGAATAATAGTTCATTTAACTGGACACGGAAATGGATTAATAGTCACTAGAATTATTAAAACAGGGGTGAAATTATGTACAAGGACACTTGGCATAATTGATAACAAAGTATTAAAACATTGGGTTACACGCAGTCGATAACCTGGTATAATTATTAAACAAAGTATTAAAATCTTGTTACAGTTTAAGTCCCCAATTAGTTGGAATATTTGACTTCGGACATAAGGATAATTTGACGAGGACACTCGCACTTTATATTTATGACTGATGGACCGTTATGTACAAAAACCAGATGGACTTATCAAATAATCCAGGACAAAGGACAATTAACCCAGGGTAATAAATAATCAAAACGTCAAACATCATGGTTACGGAAGTTTAAATAAGCATAATATATTTTATTTCATATTTCCTCGTACTTTTATTTATTGTCATTTTAATTATTGTTATTTATTTTATATTGTTAGTTAAATATCGTCATTTACTTTACGCTTCGCTTAAAATATAAAATCGACAAACCGGTCATTAAACGGTAAACTCCCCTTTTATATATTATTATATATAATTATATATATTTTGTACAAATATAGTTAATTAAAATATAGTGTGAAATAAGCCAGCTCCCTGTGGAACGAACCGGACTTACTAAAAACTATACTACTCTACGATTAGGTACACTGCCTATAGTGTTGTAGCAACGTTTAGGTATATCCCATCTGTAGTGACCCGAACTTTTCCATGTTTATATATATTAATTGAGATTGATATTTACATGATTAAATGTTTCCAACATGTTAAGCAATCAAACTTGTTAAGACTTGATTAATTGAAATAGGTTTCATATAGACAATTGACCACCCAAGTTGACCGGTGATTCACGAACGTTAAAACTTGTAAAAAACTATATGATGACATATATATGGTTATATATATAGTTAACATGATATTATGATAAGAAAACATATCATAAAGTATATTAACAATGAACTACATATGTAAAAACAAGACTACTAACTTAATGATTTTTAAACGAGACATATATGTAACGATTATCGTTGTAAAGACATTTAATGTATATATATCATATTAAGAGATATTCATACATGATAATATCATGATAATATAATAATTTAAAATCTCATTTGATATTATAAACATTGGGTTAACAACATTTAACAAGATCGTTAACCTAAAGGTTTCAAAACAACACTTACATGTAACGACTAACGATGACTTAACGACTCAGTTAAAATGTATATACATGTAGTGTTTTAATATGTATTTATACACTTTTGAAAGACTTCAATACACTTATCAAAATACTTCTACTTAACAAAAATGCTTACAATTACATCCTCGTTCAGTTTCATCAACAATTCTACTCGTATGCACCCGTATTCGTACTCGTACAATACACAGCTTTTAGATGTATGTACTATTGGTATATACACTCCAATGATCAGCTCTTAGCAGCCCATGTGAGTCACCTAACACATGTGGGAACCATCATTTGGCAACTAGCATGAAATATCTCATAAAATTACAAAAATATGAGTAATCATTCATGACTTATTTACATGAAAACAAAATTACATATCCTTTATATCTAATCCATACACCAACGACCAAAAACACCTACAAACACTTTCATTCTTCAATTTTATTCATCTAATTGAACTCTCTCAAGTTCTATCTTCAAGTTCTAAGTGTTCTTCATAAATTCCAAAAGTTCTAGTTTCATAAAATCAAGAATACTTTCAAGTTTGCTAGCTCACTTCCAATCTTGTAAGGTGATCATCCAACATCAAGAAATATTTGTTTCTTACAGTAGGTTATCATTCTAATACAAGGTAATAATCATATTCAAACTTTGGTTCAATTTCTATAACTATAACAATCTTATTTCAAGTGATGATCTTACTTGAACTTGTTTTCGTGTCATGATTCTGCTTCAAGAACTTCGAGCCATCCAAGGATCCATTGAAGCTAGATCCATTTTTCTCTTTTCCAGTAGGTTTATCCAAGGAAATTAAGGTAGTAATGATGTTCATAACATCATTCGATTCATACATATAAAGCTATCTTATTCGAAGGTTTAAACTTGTAATCACTAGAACATAGTTTAGTTAATTCTAAACTTGTTCGCAAACAAAAGTTAATCCTTCTAACTTGACTTTTAAAATCAACTAAACACATGTTCTATATCTATATGATATGCTAACTTAATGATTTAAAACCTGGAAACACGAAAAACACCGTAAAACCGGATTTACGCCGTCGTAGTAACACCGCGGGCTGTTTTGGGTTAGTTAATTAAAAACTATGATAAACTTTGATTTAAAAGTTGTTATTCTGAGAAAATGATTTTTATTATGAACATGAAACTATATCCAAAAATTATGGTTAAACTCAAAGTGGAAGTATGTTTTCTAAAATGGTCATCTAGACGTCGTTCTTTCGACTGAAATGACTACCTTTACAAAAACGACTTGTAACTTATTTTTCCGACTATAAACCTATACTTTTTCTGTTTTGATTCATAAAATAGAGTTCAATATGAAATCATAGCAATTTGATTCACTCAAAACGGATTTAAAATGAAGAAGTTATGGGTAAAACAAGATTGGATAATTTTTCTCATTTTAGCTACGTGAAAATTGGTAACAAATCTATTACAACCATAACTTAATCAACTTGTATTGTATATTATGTAATCTTGAGATACCATAGACACGTATACAATGTTTCGACCTATCATGTCGACACATCTATATATATTTCGGAACAACCATAGACACTCTATATGTGAATGTTGGAGTTAGCTATACAGGGTTGAGGTTGATTCCAAAATATATATAGTTTGAGTTGTGATCAATACTGAGATACGTATACACTGGGTCGTGGATTGATTCAAGATAATATTTATCGATTTATTTCTGTACATCTAACTGTGGACAACTAGTTGTAGGTTACTAACGAGGACAGCTGACTTAATAAACTTAAAACATCAAAATATATTAAAAGTGTTGTAAATATATTTTGAACATACTTTGATATATATGTATATATTGTTATAGGTTCGTGAATCAACCAGTGGCCAAGTCTTACTTCCCGACGAAGTAAAAATCTGTGAAAGTGAGTTATAGTCCCACTTTTAAAATCTAATATTTTTGGGATGAGAATACATGCAGGTTTTATAAATGATTTACAAAATAGACACAAGTACGTGAAACTACATTCTATGGTTGAATTATCGAAATCGAATATGCCCCTTTTTATTAAGTCTGGTAATCTAAGAATTAGGGAACAGACACCCTAATTGACGCGAATCCTAAAGATAGATCTATTGGGCCTAACAAACTCCATCCAAAGTACCGGATGCTTTAGTACTTCGAAATTTATATCATATCCGAAGGGTGTCCCGGAATGATGGGGATATTCTTATATATGCATCTTGTTATTGTCGGTTACCAGGTGTTCACCATATGAATGATTTTTATCTCTATGTATGGGATGTGTATTGAAATATGAAATCTTGTGGTCTATTATTATGATTTGATATATATAGGTTAAACCTATAACTCACCAACATTTTTGTTGACGTTTTAAGCATGTTTATTCTCAGGTGATTATTAAGAGCTTCCGCTGTCGCATACTTAAATAAGGACGAGATTTGGAGTCCATGCTTGTATGATATTGTGTAAAAACTGCATTCAAGAAACTTATTTTGTTGTAACATATTTGTATTGTAAACCATTATGTAATGGTCGTGTGTAAACAGGATATTTTAGATTATCATTATTTGATAATCTACGTAAAGCTTTTTAAACCTTTATTGATGAAATAAAGGTTATGGTTTGTTTTAAAATGAATGCAGTCTTTGAAAAACGTCTCATATAGAGGTCAAAACCTCGCAACGAAATCAATTAATATGGAACGTTTTTAATCAATAAGAACGGGACATTTCAGTTGGTATCCGAGCGTTGGTCTTAGAGAACCAGAAAATTTGCATTAGTGTGTCTTATCGAGTTTGTTAGGATGCATTAGTGAGTCTGGACTTCGACCGTGTTTTCTTTAAAAATGATTGCTTAACATTTTTGTTGGAAACTATATATTTTTAACATATGAATATTATGTGATATATTAATCTCTTAACGTGTTTGATATTATGTGATAGATGTCTACCTCTAGAACAAGTCCCATTGACTCACCTAATAATAATGAAGAGTCAAATGTAAATTGGAATGATTTGTGGACTGATTCACAAGTTCCCGAAGAGGAACCGGAAGAAGAGTCGGAACCGGAAGAAGAATCGGAACCGGATGAAGAAATAGAACCGGTGGGGGAAATAATAAAACGGTTAAGTAAAAGAAAATCCTCAACCAACCGACCAAAGTTAATTATGGTCAATGGTGTTTCCGCCAAGGAAGCAAAATATTGGGAGGATTACCAATTCTCCGATGAATCGGATTCCGACGAGAATTCCGATGATGTTATAGAAATTACCCCAACTGAATTTAAAAAGGCAAAAGAAAATAATAAGGGAAAGGGCATAAAAATAGAGAAATCTAATTCCAACCCCGATGAACTTTATATGTATCGTCAATCCCCGAAGTCCTTAAGTTGTAACAATGACCCGGGAACCTCTAAACCACCAGGTTTTTCTAAACCAATGTAGACAACGACGGCTCGTATTAGGGGAACATCATATATCCCTAGAAACTTGGCAAAACGAACCAAAACCGAAGAAGAAGAAACGAGCGAGTCGGAATAAGATAGTTGTATTCGTGTGGTGTAATATATGTAATATAGTGTTCTTATGCTTTATGATATATGTAAAAATTGCTTGTATTAATAAGTATTTTTTTATGAAACTAACTCTTGTCTATTTTACAGTTTAAAAACACAAAATGGATAGACAACCCAATATTTTAAGAGACCTACCCGGAGACATGATTGATGAAATCTTGTCTAGAGTCGGCCAGAATTCTTCGGCACAACTATTTAAGGCGAGATCAGTTTGTAAGACATTCGAAGAACGTTCCAAGAATGTCTTGGTTTATAAGAGACTTTCGTTTGAAAGATGGGGGATATCACATTGGGAAACCCATAAGTTACGATGTGTTTACTTTGACGCATATATTGCGGGGAACCCAAATGCTATTTTACGCAACGGGTTAAGAAATTATTTTGACTCAATATATCCGAATATTGGACTTTGTGATTTAGAAAAAGCGGCTAACATGCAACATAAAGAAGCATGTTATGCTTACGGATTAGTAATGTTCGCTTCTCACCAAAGTGAGAACAAGAACATCGGGCTACAACTATTAAACAAAACGTTTCCACAAGTGACGGAGTCGGTAATTGGGGTAAGAAATGAGGTTTTTAGATTATTACGGGACTGTTGGACATTACGTAACCCTCGTCCCTTTGATGACGTTACAACACGCTGTCTTATCAATGGCCATAACGGTTATGTTGCACAAGACCAAGGATGGGAAGTAGTCCTAGTAAAACCAGAATGCATGACTTGTTTCTGGACGTATGAATTACGTGTCTTTATTGCCTTTGCCGAACGACTTGTGTACTAGCTAGAATTGTCTTCACAACTATCTTGTATTAAAGTTATTGTGTGCTATATTTCATGCTTTATGTAAAATAAGCGGTATTGTAAGTTTGTAAAATATTGTATAAAAGTTTGAACGCGAAATATTATTACAATCAGTTTTTCATATAGAATTGTAGTAGTTGAATTGTATATTAGCTACTAAGTATGAACTTAACGGGTAGGTACTACCCGAATTTAAACTTATAAAACGCTAATATGAAGAAAAAGCTTTTATAAATGAGTTCATATTATGCTACGAAATACTATTAACTACTCTTAATATTCTGTATGATTAACTTGTTCCATTTAACTATTTTGAAGGAAATGGCACCGACTACTAGACACACCGTGAATATGAATGAAGAGGAATTCCGTACTTTTCTAGCTTCAAACATAGCCGCAGTACAGGCTGCGCTACATACCAACAATAACCTTGGATCTAGCAGTACAGGAAATCGTGTAGGATGCACCTACAAAGAATTCACTACCTGCAAACCTTTGGAATTTGATGGAACCGAAGGACCGATCGGATTGAAACGGTGGACCGAGAAGGTTGAATCGGTGTTTGCCATAAGTAAGTGTACTGAAGAGGACAAAGTGAAGTACGCTACGCATACCTTCACAGGTTCTGCGTTAACATGGTGGAATACCTATCTAGAACAAGTGGGACAAGATGATGCGTACGCACTACCGTGGTCAGCATTCAAGCACTTGATGAACGAGAAGTACCGTCCCAGAACCGAGGTCAATAAGCTCAAGACAGAACTTAGAGGGTTACGAACCCAAGGATTTGATATTACCACGTACGAAAGACGATTCACAGAATTGTGCCTATTGTGTCCGGGAGCATTCGAAGATGAGGAAGAGAAGATCGACGCGTTTGTGAAAGGATTACCGGAAAGAATCCAAGAAGATATAAGTTCACACGAGCCCGCCTCCATACAACAGGCATGTAGAATGGCTCACAAACTAGTGAACCAGATTGAAGAAAGAATTAAAGAACAGACTGCTGAAGAGGCCAATGTGAAGCAAGTCAAAAGAAAGTGGGAGGAAAACGGTGATAAGAATCACCAATACAACAACAACAGCAATTACAACAATAATCGCAACAATTATCCCAACAATCGCAACATCAATCGCAACTACAACAAACGGCCTAACAACAACAACAACAACAACCACAGCAACTTCAACAATCATCCCAACAACAATAATAACCGCAACAACAACAACAATCAGAAGCAACTATGCCAAAGGTGTGAAAAGAATCACTCGGGGTTCTGCACCAAATTTTGCAACAAGTGTAAAAGAAATGGTCATAGCGCGGCGAAGTGTGAGGTCTACGGACCAGGGGTTAATAGAACGAAAGGAACAAATGGTGTCGGAACGAGTAATGGCGGAGCAAGTAGTGTCGGAGCAAGTTATGCCAATGTAGTTTGTTATAAATGTGGAAAACCAGGCCACATTATTAGAAATTGCCCGAACCAGGAGAACACGAATGGACAAGGCCGTGGAAGAGTTTTCAATATTAATGCGGTAGAGGCACAGGAAGACCCGGAGCTTGTTACGGGTACGTTTCTTATTGACAATAAATCTGCTTACGTTTTATTTGATTCGGGTGCGGATAGAAGCTATATGAGTAGAGATTTTTGTGCTAAATTAAGTTGTCCATTGACGCCTTTGGATAGTAAATTTTTACTCGAATTAGCAAATGGTAAATTAATTTCAGCAGATAATATATGTCGGAATCGAGAAATTAAACTGGTTAGCGAAACATTTAAGATTGATTTGATACCAATAGAGTTAGGGAGTTTTGATGTGATAATCGGTATGGACTGGTTGAAAGAAGTGAAAGCGGAGATCGTTTGTTACAAAAATGCAATTCGCATTATACGAGAAAAAGGAAAACCCTTAATGGTGTACGGAGAAAAGGGCAACACGAAGCTACATCTTATTAGTAATTTGAAGGCACAAAAACTAATAAGAAAAGGTTGCTATGCTGTTCTAGCACACGTCGAGAAAGTACAAACTGAAGAAAAGAGCATCAATGATGTTCCCATTGCAAAAGAATTTCCCGATGTATTTCCGAAAGAATTACCGGGATTACCCCCACATCGATCCGTTGAATTTCAAATAGATCTTGTACCAGGAGCTGCACCAATAGCTCGTGCTCCTTACAGACTCGCACCCAGCGAGATGAAAGAACTGCAAAGCCAATTACAAGAACTTTTAGAGCGTGGTTTCATTCGACCAAGCACATCACCGTGGGGAGCTCCTGTTTTGTTTGTCAAGAAGAAAGATGGTACATTCAGGTTGTGTATCGACTACCGAGAGTTGAACAAACTTACCATCAAGAACCGCTACCCACTACCGAGAATCGACGACTTATTTGATCAACTACAAGGCTCGTCTGTTTATTCAAAGATTGACTTACGTTCCGGGTATCATCAAATGCGGGTGAAAGAAGATGATATTCCAAAGACTGCTTTCAGAACACGTTACGGTCATTACGAGTTTATGGTCATGCCGTTTGGTTTAACTAATGCACCAGCTGTGTTCATGGACCTTATGAACCGAGTGTGTGGACCATACCTTGACAAGTTTGTCATTGTCTTCATTGATGACATACTTATTTACTCAAAGAATGACCAAGAACACGGTCAACATTTGAGAAAGGTGTTAGAAGTATTGAGGAAGGAAGAATTGTACGCTAAGTTTTCAAAGTGTGCATTTTGGTTGGAAGAAGTTCAATTCCTCGGTCACATAGTGAACAAAGAAGGTATTAAGGTGGATCTGGCAAAGATAGAAACTGTTGAAAAGTGGGAAACCCCGAAAACTCCGAAACACATACGCCAGTTTTTAGGACTAGCTGGTTACTACAGAAGGTTCATCCAAGACTTTTCCAGAATAGCAAAACCCTTGACTGCATTAACGCATAAAGGGAAGAAATTTGAATGGAATGATGAACAAGAGAAAGCGTTTCAGTTATTGAAGAAAAAGCTAACTACGGCACCTATATTGTCATTGCCTGAAGGGAATGATGATTTTGTGATTTATTGTGATGCATCAAAGCAAGGTCTCGGTTGTGTATTAATGCAACGAACGAAGGTGATTGCTTATGCGTCTAGACAATTGAAGATTCACGAACAAAATTATACGACGCATGATTTGGAATTAGGCGCGGTTGTTTTTGCATTAAAGACTTGGAGGCACTACTTATATGGGGTCAAAAGTATTATATATACCGACCACAAAAGTCTTCAACACATATTTAATCAGAAACAACTGAATATGAGGCAGCGTAGGTGGATTGAATTATTGAATGATTACGACTTTGAGATTCGTTACCACCCGGGGAAGGCAAATGTGGTAGCCGATGCCTTGAGCAGGAAGGACAGAGAACCCATTCGAGTAAAATCTATGAATATAATGATTCATAATAACATTACTACTCAAATAAAGGAGGCGCAACAAGGAGTTTTAAAAGAGGGAAATTTAAAGGATGAAATACCCAAAGGATCGGAGAAGCATCTTAATATTCGGGAAGACGGAACCCGGTATAGGGCTGAAAGGATTTGGGTACCAAAATTTGGAGATATGAGAGAAATGGTACTTAGAGAAGCTCATAAAACCAGATACTCAATACATCCTGGAACGGGGAAGATGTACAAGGATCTCAAGAAACATTTTTGGTGGCCGGTTATGAAAGCCGATGTTGCTAAATACGTAGGAGAATGTTTGACGTGTTCTAAGGTCAAAGCTGAGCATCAGAAACCATCAGGTCTACTTCAACAACCCGAAATCCCGGAATGGAAATGGGAAAACATTACCATGGATTTCATCACTAAATTGCCAAGGACTGCAAGTGGTTTTGATACTATTTGGGTAATAGTTGATCGTCTCACCAAATCAGCACACTTCCTACCAATAAGAGAAGATGACAAGATGGAGAAGTTAGCACGACTGTATTTGAAGGAAGTCGTCTCCAGACATGGAATACCAATCTCTATTATCTCTGATAGGGATGGCAGATTTATTTCAAGATTCTGGCAGACATTACAGCAAGCATTAGGAACTCGTCTAGACATGAGTACTGCCTATCATCCACAAACTGATGGGCAGAGCGAAAGGACGATACAAACGCTTGAAGACATGCTACGAGCATGTGTTATTGATTTCGGAAACAGTTGGGATCGACATCTACCGTTAGCAGAATTTTCCTACAACAACAGCTACCATTCAAGCATTGAGATGGCGCCGTTTGAAGCACTTTATGGTAGAAAGTGCAGGTCTCCGATTTGTTGGAGTGAAGTGGGGGATAGACAGATTACGGGTCCGGAGATTATACAAGAAACTACCGAGAAGATCATCCAAATTCAACAACGGTTGAAAACCGCAAAAGTCGACAAAAGAGCTACGCTGACATTAAAAGAAAAGATATAGAATTTGAAATTGGAGAGATGGTCATGCTTAAAGTTTCACCTTGGAAAGGCGTTGTTCGATTTGGTAAACGAGGGAAATTAAATCCAAGGTATATTGGACCATTCAAGATTATTGATCGTGTCGGACCAGTAGCTTACCGACTTGAGTTACCTCAACAACTCGCGGCTGTACATAACACTTTCCACGTCTCGAATTTGAAGAAATGTTTTGCTAAAGAAGATCTCACTATTCCGTTAGATGAAATCCAAATCAACGAAAAACTCCAATTCATCGAAGAACCCGTCGAAATAATGGATCGTGAGGTTAAAAGACTTAAGCAAAATAAGATACCAATTGTTAAGGTTCGATGGAATGCTCGTAGAGGACCCGAGTTCACCTGGGAGCGTGAAGATCAGATGAAGAAGAAATACCCACATCTATTTCCAGAAGATTCGTCAACACCTTAAAATTTCGGGACGAAATTTATTTAACGGGTAGGTACTGTAGTGACCCGAACTTTTTCATGTTTATATATATTAATTGAGATTGATATTTACATGATTAAATGTTTCCAACATGTTAAGCAATCAAACTTGTTAAGACTTGATTAATTGAAATAGGTTTCATATAGACAATTGACCACCCAAGTTGACCGGTGATTCACGAACGTTAAAACTTGTAAAAAACTATATGATGACATATATATGGTTATATATATAGTTAACATGATATTATGATAAGAAAACATATCATAAAGTATATTAACAATGAACTACATATGTAAAAACAAGACTACTAACTTAATGATTTTTAAACGAGACATATATGTAACGATTATCGTTGTAAAGACATTTAATGTATATATATCATATTAAGAGATATTCATACATGATAATATCATGATAATATAATAATTTAAAATCTCATTTGATATTATAAACATTGGGTTAACAACATTTAACAAGATCGTTAACCTAAAGGTTTCAAAACAACACTTACATGTAACGACTAACGATGACTTAACGACTCAGTTAAAATGTATATACATGTAGTGTTTTAATATGTATTTATACACTTTTGAAAGACTTCAATACACTTATCAAAATACTTCTACTTAACAAAAATGCTTACAATTACATCCTCGTTCAGTTTCATCAACAATTCTACTCGTATGCACCCGTATTCGTACTCGTACAATACACAGCTTTTAGATGTATGTACTATTGGTATATACACTCCAATGATCAGCTCTTAGCAGCCCATGTGAGTCACCTAACACATGTGGGAACCATCATTTGGCAACTAGCATGAAATATCTCATAAAATTACAAAAATATGAGTAATCATTCATGACTTATTTACATGAAAACAAAATTACATATCCTTTATATCTAATCCATACACCAACGACCAAAAACACCTACAAACACTTTCATTCTTCAATTTTATTCATCTAATTGAACTCTCTCAAGTTCTATCTTCAAGTTCTAAGTGTTCTTCATAAATTCCAAAAGTTCTAGTTTCATAAAATCAAGAATACTTTCAAGTTTGCTAGCTCACTTCCAATCTTGTAAGGTGATCATCCAACATCAAGAAATATTTGTTTCTTACAGTAGGTTATCATTCTAATACAAGGTAATAATCATATTCAAACTTTGGTTCAATTTCTATAACTATAACAATCTTATTTCAAGTGATGATCTTACTTGAACTTGTTTTCGTGTCATGATTCTGCTTCAAGAACTTCGAGCCATCCAAGGATCCATTGAAGCTAGATCCATTTTTCTCTTTTCCAGTAGGTTTATCCAAGGAAATTAAGGTAGTAATGATGTTCATAACATCATTCGATTCATACATATAAAGCTATCTTATTCGAAGGTTTAAACTTGTAATCACTAGAACATAGTTTAGTTAATTCTAAACTTGTTCGCAAACAAAAGTTAATCCTTCTAACTTGACTTTTAAAATCAACTAAACACATGTTCTATATCTATATGATATGCTAACTTAATGATTTAAAACCTGGAAACACGAAAAACACCGTAAAACCGGATTTACGCCGTCGTAGTAACACCGCGGGCTGTTTTGGGTTAGTTAATTAAAAACTATGATAAACTTTGATTTAAAAGTTGTTATTCTGAGAAAATGATTTTTATTATGAACATGAAACTATATCCAAAAATTATGGTTAAACTCAAAGTGGAAGTATGTTTTCTAAAATGGTCATCTAGACGTCGTTCTTTCGACTGAAATGACTACCTTTACAAAAAAGACTTGTAACTTATTTTTCCGACTATAAACCTATACTTTTTCTGTTTAGATTCATAAAATAGAGTTCAATATGAAATCATAGCAATTTGATTCACTCAAAACGGATTTAAAATGAAGAAGTTATGGGTAAAACAAGATTGGATAATTTTTCTCATTTTAGCTACGTGAAAATTGGTAACAAATCTATTACAACCATAACTTAATCAACTTGTATTGTATATTATGTAATCTTGAGATACCATAGACACGTATACAATGTTTCGACCTATCATGTCGACACATCTATATATATTTCGGAACAACCATAGACACTCTATATGTGAATGTTGGAGTTAGCTATACAGGGTTGAGGTTGATTCCAAAATATATATAGTTTGAGTTGTGATCAATACTGAGATATGTATACACTGGGTCGTGGATTGATTCAAGATAATATTTATCGATTTATTTCTGTACATCTAACTGTGGACAACTAGTTGTAGGTTACTAACGAGGACAGCTGACTTAATAAACTTAAAACATCAAAATATATTAAAAGTGTTGTAAATATATTTTGAACATACTTTGATATATATGTATATATTGTTATAGGTTCGTGAATCAACCAGTGGCCAAGTCTTACTTCCCGACGAAGTAAAAATCTGTGAAAGTGAGTTATAGTCCCACTTTTAAAATCTAATATTTTTGGGATGAGAATACATGCAGGTTTTATAAATGATTTACAAAATAGACACAAGTACGTGAAACTACATTCTATGGTTGAATTATCGAAATCGAATATGCCCCTTTTTATTAAGTCTGGTAATCTAAGAATTAGGGAACAGACACCCTAATTGACGCGAATCCTAAAGATAGATCTATTGGGCCTAACAAACCCCATCCAAAGTACCGGATGCTTTAGTACTTCGAAATTTATATCATATCCGAAGGGTGTCCCGGAATGATGGGGATATTCTTATATATGCATCTTGTTATTGTCGGTTACCAGGTGTTCACCATATGAATGATTTTTATCTCTATGTATGGGATGTGTATTGAAATATGAAATCTTGTGGTCTATTATTATGATTTGATATATATAGGTTAAACCTATAACTCACCAACATTTTTGTTGACGTTTTAAGCATGTTTATTCTCAGGTGATTATTAAGAGCTTCCGCTGTCGCATACTTAAATAAGGACGAGATTTGGAGTCCATGCTTGTATGATATTGTGTAAAAACTGCATTCAAGAAACTTATTTTGTTGTAACATATTTGTATTGTAAACCATTATGTAATGGTCGTGTGTAAACAGGATATTTTAGATTATCATTATTTGATAATCTACGTAAAGCTTTTTAAACCTTTATTGATGAAATAAAGGTTATGGTTTGTTTTAAAATGAATGCAGTCTTTGAAAAACGTCTCATATAGAGGTCAAAACCTCGCAACGAAATCAATTAATATGGAACGTTTTTAATCAATAAGAACGGGACATTTCACCATCTGTAAATAAATAATTAAAACTTGTGTAATTTGTATCGCTTTTCGTATAAAAAATATATAGTATTTCACGTACACCTCGCACGACATCACGTACAATTTAATATCTTGTACTTTGCGTTTTGAATCTTATACTCTTGTAAATCTGAGACGTTTCTTATCAATAATTGGAACCACTTTGATTGTACTTTGTACTTTTGAGCTTTTTGGTCGTTTGCATCTTCAATTCGTTGAATCTGTCTTTTGTCTTCACCTTTTATTATTTAAACGAATATCACTTGTAAATAGGACAATTGCAACTAAAAGCTTGTCTTTCTTGAGGAATAATGCTATGAAATATATGTTCATTTTTAGCATTATCAATGGCTCACAAACTAGTGAACCAGATTGAGGGAAGAATTAAAGAACAGGCGGCCGAAGAGGCCAATGTGAAGCTAGTCAAAAGAAAGTGGGAGGAAAACGGTGATAAGATTCACCAAAAAAACAACAACTATTCCAACAATCACAACATCAATCGTAACTACAACAAACAGCAAAACAACAACAACAACAACAACTACAACAATCATTCCATCAACAATAACAACCGCAACAACAACAACAATCAGAAGCAGCTATGCCAAAGGTGTGAAAAGTATCACTAGGGGCTCTGCACCAAATTTTGCAACAAGTGTAAAAGAAATGGTCATAGCGCGGTGAAGTGTGAGGTCTACGAACCAGGGGTTAACAGAACGAAAGGAACAAATGGTGTCGGAACGAGTAATGGCGGAGCAAGTAGTGTCGGAGCAAGTTATGCCAATGTAGTTTGTTATAAATGTGGAAAACTGGGCCACATTATTAGAAATTGCCCGAACCAGGAGAACACGAATGGACAAGGCCGCGGAAGAGTTTTCAATATTAATGTGGCAGAGGCACAGGAAGACCCGGAGCTTGTTACGGGTACGTTTCTTATTGACAATAAATCTGCTTATGTTTTATTTGATTCGGGTGAGGATAGAAGCTATATGAGTAGAGATTTTTGTGTTAAATTAAGTTGTCCATTGATGCCTTTGGATAGTAAATTTTTACTCAAATTAGTAAATGGTAAATTAATTTCAGCAGATAATATATGTCGGAATCGAGAAATTAAACTGGTTAGCGAAACATTTAAGATTGACTTGATACCAGTAGAGTTAGGGAGTTTTGATGTGATAATCGGTATGGACTGGTTGAAAGAAGTGAAAGCAGAGATCGTTTGTTACAAAAATGCAATTCGTATTATACGAGAAAAAGGAAAACCCTTAATGGTGTACGGAGAAAAGGGCAACACGAAGCTACATCTTATTACTAATTTGAAGGCACAAAAACTAATAAGAAAAGGTTGCTATGCTGTTCTAGCACACGTCGAGAAAGTACAAACTGAAGAAAAGAGCATCAATGATGTTCCCGTCACAAAAGAATTTCCCGATGTATTTCCGAAAGAATTACCGGGATTACCCCCACATCGATCCGTTGAATTTCAAATAGATCTTGTACCAGGAGCTGTACCAATAGCTCGTGCTCCTTACAGACTCACACCCATCGAGATGAAAGAACTGCAAAGCCAATTACAAGAAATTTTAGAGCGTGGTTTCATTCAACCAAGCACATCACCGTGGGGAGCTCCTGTTTTGTTTGTCAAGAAGAAAGATGGTACAATCAGGTTGTGTATCGACTACCGAGAGTTGAACAAACTTACCATCAAGAACCGCTACCCACTACCGAGAATCGACGACTTATTTGATCAATTACAAGGCTCGTCTGTTTATTCAAAGATTGATTTACGTTCTGGGTATCATCAAATGCGGGTGAAAGAAGATGATATTCCAAAGACTGCTTTCAGAACACGTTACGGTCATTACGAGTTTATGGTCATGCCATTTGGTTTAACTAATGCACCAGCTGTGTTCATGGACCTTATGAACCGAGTGTGTGGACCATACCTTGACAAGTTTGTCATTGTTTTCATTGATGACATACTTATTGACTCAAAGAATGACCAAGAACACGGTGCACATTTGAGAAAGGTGTTAGAAGTATTGAGGAAGGAAGAATTATACGCTAAGTTTTCAAAGTGTGCATTTTGGTTGGAAGAAATTCAATTCCTTGGTCACATAGTGAACAAAAAAGGTATTAAGGTGGATTTAGCAAAGATAGAAACTGTTGAAAAGTGGGAAACCCCGAAAACTCCGAAACAAATACGCCAGTTTTTAGGACTAGCTGGTTACTACAGAAGGTTCATCCAAGACTTTTCCAGAATAGCAAAACCCTTGACTGCATTAACGCATAAAGGGAAGAAATTTGAATGGAAGGATGAACAAGAGAAAGCGTTTCAGTTATTGAAGAAAAAGCTAACTACGGCACCTATATTGTCATTGCCTGAAGGGAATGATGATTTTGTGATTTATTGTGACGCATCAAAGCAAGGTATCGGTTGTGTATTAATGCAACGAACTAAGGTGATTGCTTAAGCGTCTAGACAATTGAAGATTCACAAACAAAATTATACGACGCATGATTTGGAATTAGGTGCAGTTGTTTTTGCATTAAAGACTTGGAGGCACTACTTATATGGGGTCAAAAGTATTATATATACCGACCACAAAAGTCTTCAACACATATTTAATCAGAAACAACTGAATATGAGGCAGTGTAGGTGGATTGAATTGTTGAATGATTACGACTTTGAGATTTGTTACCACCCGAGGAAGGCAAATGCGGTAGCCGACGCCTTGAGCAGGAAGGACAGAGAACCCATTCGAGTAAAATCTATGAATATAATGATTCACAATAACCTTACTACTCAAATAAAGGAGGCACAACAAGGAGTTTTAAAAGAGGGAAATTTAAAGGATGAAATACCCAAAGGATCGGAGAAGCATCTTAATATTCGGGAAGACGGAACCCGGTATAGGGCTGAAAGGATTTGGGTACCAAAATTTAGAGATATGATAGAAATGGTACTTAGAGAAGCTTATAAAACCAGATACTCAATACATCCTGGAACGGGGAAGATGTACAAGGATCTCAAGAAACATTTTTGGTGGTCGAGTATGAAAGCCGATGTTGCTAAATACGTAGGAGAATGTTTGACGTGTTCTAAGGTCAAAGCTGAGCATCAGAAACCATCAGGTCAACTTCAACAACCCGAAATCCCGAAATGGAAATGGGAAAACATTACCATGGATTTCATCACTAAATTGCCAAGGACCGCAAGTGGTTTTGATACTATTTGGGTAATAGTTGATCATCTCACCAAAACAGCACACTTCCTGCCAATAAGAGAAGATGACAAGATGGAAAAGTTAGCACGATTGTATTTGAAGGAAGTCGTCTCCAGACATGGAATACCAATCTCTATTATCTCTGATAGGGATGGCAGATTTATTTCAAGATTCTGGCAGACATTACAGCAAGCATTAGGAACTCGTCTAGACATGAGTACTACCTATCATCCACAAACTGATGGGCAGAGCGTAAGGACGATACAAACGCTTGAAGACATGCTACGAGCATGTGTTATTGAATTCGGAAACAGTTTGGATCGACATCTACC
Source organism: Rutidosis leptorrhynchoides (assembly GCF_046630445.1). Classification (NCBI taxonomy): domain Eukaryota; kingdom Viridiplantae; phylum Streptophyta; class Magnoliopsida; order Asterales; family Asteraceae; genus Rutidosis; species Rutidosis leptorrhynchoides. The sequence continues at coordinate 373,036,964 of NC_092333.1, read as the reverse complement.
GTTAGCAGAATTTTCCTACAACAACAGCTACCATTCAAGCATTGAGATGGCGCCGTTTGAAGCACTTTATGGTAGAAAGTGCAGGTCTATGATTTGTTGGAGTGAAGTGGGGGATAGACAGATTACGGGTCCGGAGATAATACAAGAAACTACCGAGAAGATCATCCAAATTCAACATCGTTTGAAAACCGCCCAAAGTTGACAAAAGAGCTACGCTGACATTAAAAGAAAAGATATAGAATTTGAAATTGGAGAGATGGTCATGCTTAAAGTTGCACCTTGGAAAGGCGTTGATCGATTTGGTAAACGAGGGAAATTAAATCCAAGGTATATCGGACCATTCAAGATTATTGATCGTGTCGGACCAGTAGCTTACCGACTTGAGTTACCTTAACAACTCGCGGCTGTACATAACACTTTCCACGTCTCAAATTTGAAGAAATGTTTTGCTAAAGAAGATCTCACTATTCCATTAGATGAAATCCAAATCAACAAAAAACTTCAATTCATCGAAGAACCCGTCGAAATAATGGATCGTGAGGTTAAAAGACATAAGAAAAACAAGATACCAATTGTTAAGGTTCGATGGAATGCTCATAGAGGACCCGAGTTCACCTGGGAATGAGAAGATCAGATGAAGAAAAAATACCCGCATTTATTTCCAGAAGATACGTCAACACCTCCAACTTCTTAAAATTTCGGGACGAAATTTATTTAACGGGTAGGTACTTTAGTGACCCGAAATTTTCCATGTTTATATATATATTAAATGAAATTGTTATTTACATGATTAAGTGTTTCCAACATGTTAAGCAATCAAACTTGTTAAGACTTGATTAATTGAAATAGGTTTCATATAGACAATTGACCACCCAAGTTGACCGGTGATTCACGAACGTTAAAACTTGTAAAAACTATATGATGACATATATATGGTTATATATATAGTTAACATGATATTATGATAAGTAAACATATCATTAAGTATATTAACAATGAACTACATATGTAAAAACAAGACTACTAACTTGATGATTTTGAAACGAGACATATATGTAACGATTATCGTTGTAACGACATTTAATGTATATATATCATATTAAGAGATATTCGTAAATCATAATATCATGATAATATAATAATTTAAAATCTCATTTGATATTATAAACATTGGGTTAACAACATTTAACAAGATCGTTAACCTAAAGGTTTCAAAACAACACTTACATGTAACGACTAACGATGACTTAACGACTCAGTTAAAATGTATATACATGTAGTGTTTTAATATGTATTCATACACTTATGAAAGACTTCAAGACACTTATCAAAATACTTCTACTTAACAAAAATGCTTACAATTACATCCTCGTTCAGTTTCATCAACAATTCTACTCGTATGCACCCGTATTCGTACTCGTACAATACACAGCTTTTAGATGTATATACTATTGGAATATACACTCCAATGATCAACTCTTAGCAGCCCATGTGAGTCACCTAACACATGTGAGAACCATCATTTGGCAACTAGCCTGAAATATCTCATAAAATTACAAAAATATGAGTAATCATTCATGACTTATTTACATGAAAATAAAATTACATATCCTTTATATCTAATCCATACACCAACGACCAAAAACACCTACAAACACTTTCATTCTTCAATTTTCTTAATCTAATTGATCTCTCTCAAGTTCTATCTTCAAGTTCTAAGTGTTCTTCATAAATTCTACAAGTTCTAGTTTCATAAAATCAAGAATACTTCCAAGTTTGCTAGCTTACTTCCAATCTTGTAGAGTGATCATCCAACCTTAAGAAATCTTTCTTATTTACAGTAAGATATCTTTCTAATATAAGGTAATACTCATATTCAAACTTTGATTCAATTTCTATAACTATAACAATCTTATTTCGAGTGGAAATCTTACTTGAACTTGTTTTCGTGTCATGATTCTACTTCAAGAACTTTCAAGCCATCCAAGATCCTTTGAAGCTAGATCCATTTGTCTCTTTTTCAGTAGGTTTATCCACAAAACTTGAGGTAGTAATGATGTTCATAACATCATTCGATTCATACATATAAAGCTATCTTATTCGAAGGTTTAAACTTGAAATCACTATAACATAGTTTAGTTAATTCTAAACTTGTTCGCAAACAAAAGTTAATCCTTCTAACTTGACTTTTAAAATCAACTAAACACATGTTCTATATCTATATGATATGATAACTTAATGATTTAAAACCCGAAAACACGAAAAACACCGTAAAACTGGACATACGCCGTCGTAGTAACACCGCGGGCTGTTTTGGGTTTGATAATTAAAAACTATGATAAACTTTGATTTAAAAGTTTTTCTTATGGGAAAATCATTTTTCTTATGAACATGAAACTATATCCAAAAATCATGGTTAAACTCAAAGTGGAAGTATGTTTTTCAAAATGGTCATCAAGACGTTGTTCTTTCGACTGAAATGACTACCTCTTACAAAAACGACTTGTAACTTATATTTTTGACAATAAACCTATACATTTTCTCTTTAGATTCATAAAATAGAGTTCAATATGAAACCATAGCAATTTGATTCACTCAAAACGGATTTAAAATGAAGAAGTTATGGGTAAAACAAGATTGGATATTTTTTATTTTTGTAGCTACGGGAAATATTAACAATTCTATACAAATCATATCCTAGCTAACTTATATTGTATTATACATGTATTCTAATATATTATGTAATCTTGGAATACCATAGACATGTATGCAAATGTTTTGACATATCATATCGACCCATGTATATATATTATTTGGAACAACCATAGACACTCTATATGCAGTAATGTTGGAGTTAGCTATACAGGGTTGAGGTTGATTCCAAAAATATATATACTTTGAGTTGTGATCTAGCCTGAGACGTGTATACACTGGGTCGTGGATTGATTCAAGATAATATATATCGATTTATTTCTGTGCATCTAACTGTGGACAACTAGTTGTAGGTTACTAACGAGGACAGCTGACTTAATAAACTTAAAACATCAAAATGTATTAAAAGTGTTGTAAATATATTTTGAACATACTTTGATATATATGTACATATTTATTATAGGTTCGTGAATCGACCAGTGGCCAAGTCTTACTTCCCGATGAAGTAAAAATCTGTGAAAGTGAGTTATAGTCCCACTTTTAAAATCTAATATTTTTGGGATGAGAATACATGCAGGTTTTATAAATGATTTACAAAATAGACACAAGTACGTGAAACTACATTCTATGGTTGAATTATCAAAATCGAATATGCCACTTTTTATTAAGTCTGATAATCTAAGAATTAAGGAACAGACACCCTAAATGACGCGAATCCTAAAGATAGATCTATTGGGCCTAACAAACCCCATCCAAAGTACCGGATGCTTTAGTACTTCGAAATTTATATCATATCCGAAGGGTGTCCCGGAATGATGGGGATATTCTTATATATGCATCTTGTTAATGTCGATTACCAGGTGTTCACCATATGAATGATTTTTATCTCTATGTATGGGATGTATATTAAATATGAAATCTTGTGGTCTATTGTTACGATTTGATATATATAGGTTAAACCTATAACTCACCAACATTTTTGTTGACGTTTAAGCATGTTTATTCTCAGGTGGTTATTAAGACCTTCCTCTGTCGCATACTTAAATAAGGACAAGATTTGGAGTACATGCTTGTATGATATTGTGTAAAAACTGCATTCAAGAAACTTATTTCGTTGTAACATATTTGTATTGTAAACCATTATGTAATAGTCGTGTGTAAACAGGATATTTTAGATTATCATTATTTGATAATCTACATAAAGCTTTTTAAACCTTTATTGATGAAATAAAGGTTATGGTTTGTTTTAAAATGAATGCAGTCTTTGAAAAACATCTCATATAGAGGTCAAAACCTCGCAACGAAATCAATTAATATGGAACGTTTTTAATCAATAAGAACAGGACATTTCATAAGTTAACCTAGTGTCGAATTTTATGCTGATTAACGAATTGAAGATCAAGTGGATAATTGTCTTTTAGTTAAATTACCTGGATAGAATATAGTAGTTGATTTTAGCTAAAGGTCCTAAATGCAGAAAAGTAAATAAAGTGGGAGGATATCTGGAGTATGCAGATCAAGGAAATGTTAGCCAAGATATCAGTATTAGGTTAGGGAAAGGTAATTAGGCTTATGTTAAGACTATGCTTGGATTGTTGTAGATCTAGTTGGATGAGCAAATTACACAGACCTACTTATCTCTGAAATCTCGGAGTTCTCTTTGAGCAGTGAGAAGTATGTCACGTGGCCTTATAACTGAAGTGTAACAATACCTCGGAGGTTATCCTCAGTAAAGTACTAGGTTTATTAGTGAGTTAAGCTCTAATCCTAACCCTCGTTATCAGTTTAGATAACTGAATAACAATGTGCCGTGTTGATTGAACACTGATCACAAACAGAAGGAGTCCGTCAGTTTAAGTTGGCAAAACCTTAAATGAAAACTAACAACCATTTCATCATACTAGTGAGATCACAACAAGTCAAACATTATACAGCATCACAGTTAATATACCGATAGTAAAGCAGATAGAAACCTAATGAGTACCTGAACAGTTGATATGACTAAGACCTAGGGCAACAATCAGACAAGAACATGCAATAGGCTTGGGTCATACAGTAAAGGCACTAACTAGATCTTAACAGCTCCTAAGAGGTCTCTTCGGAACAGTCAATAGGCATACTAGGTCATTCATGTCTCAATTCCTAGGTTCCGTGTCCTAAAAGTGCATCAGATGCCTCTCGGGAACTCCGGCCATACCGAGTTCATAGAATCTTCAGATACAGTATAACCAGGGATCTTAATCCTATGAAGTAGCCAATTTCATATAGGTGGACAAGTCCCGATCACAACCTAAGTTAGTCAATCCTTAAGATGCTAGCATACAAATCTATCAGACTTCCTAGTTCAGCATTATAACAGTAACCGTACTATATTAACATAATTACGCTAACCCAAACTTTTATCATGGCAACATACAGATAAATTAAGCTTTCATGGCAATATCGGAATGCATTATTAAACATAAAAGATAAGAATACATGTTTAATACAAAAGACAAGCGTTTCGGATAAAAACCTGAAGAAGTTGAACTAATCTGCTCGGGATCGTAGGGACTCGCCGGGATATCCTCCGAAAATTAAAATCTAAGCAAACTACTAACTAAAAACTAACAAAAAATTGAAAATGTAAATTGAATTGTAAGTTGAGTGTGTCTTGGAATGAATGGAGAAGGCCCTTTAAATAGACCAGAATTTTGCCAAATACGCCTGGCAGGCCGTATGGCAGGCCGTATGGTGGGGCGTATTTGGCAGCCCGTTTTGATGGTAGGCCGTTTGTTGAAGGCACTTGGTGGGGCGTATTTGGCAGGCCATACCCATACAGGAAGGCCGGATTTGATGCTGGTCAGCCTTGATTCACTGGATCGTAACTTGATTTCTTGTCTTTCACCGTTTTCACTCTAGAATCTTCGTTTTAGCTCCGATTTACTCGATTCTTTTTGCACCGCCTTTATAATTACTTAATCTACAAAATAAAATGAAAAAGCGATAATTTTTCTGACAAAGTTTTAATCTTTATTGTTTAGGGCTTAATTTAGGGGGTAAAAACGTGACTTTTTGCCCAATATCAAATACCCCACACTTAGCTTTGCTTGTCCTCAAGCAAGAAAGCGGGAATATCAGGATCTTTTTACTAGATTCTCTCTTGCCCCACCCGTAGATCTTTTTATTATGCCTTCATCAGAAGTTGGCACATCTTTCGAAAGTATTAGAAAAAGTTTCGAGCTTCGATGATTTGGCCACTAGATTTTAATTGCGTCCATAGTGAAAAAGGCGTACTTTCCAACTCTCGGATGTAGAGTATATATGATCAGGCTCCTCACTGACGGATCACTCATATCACTCAAGTGTTTAGGGTGTCCTATTCTAATTTTATTGTCGCTCAGAAGCCAGTCGTGTAACAGTTCTCATCATAGGCTTGGTAAAGCATTGATATCACCACCGGATAAGTAAGGACGGCACTGATCTTCTTCCTAAGCATTCTTTCAAGAGGAAGACGGGTTATAGGGTTTGGATGGAAATTTATGAATTTGGTGAAAGGTATCCAGATCTTTTGATTTGAGAGAATTGATAGAATTTGATTCTTCAGAATATCCATTTTGGATAGATAACGGCTGAGAATTCCGTAAAGGTTTTCTTCAGAAGAGGCGGATGTTGCTAAGACTTTGTCTAGAATTTTCTTTTGCTCTTCCAGCATTCTTCTTCAGGGCATCTTCTCGGGTTTCTTTTTGCCTTATTAGAGACTTTGCTCTTAGAGACTTTGCTCTTTCATAAACACATTTTTTTTTTGGCATACCCTTTCTTCATAACTTTTGTCTTTCGTTCCTGGTGTCCAGAGAGGAAGTGATAATCCACTGAAAATAGGTCTTTGACCTATCAAAACAATCAGGGGTTCGGAATCTTTCGACTAGTGCTTTTGAAGCGAATTTTGATCGATCTATCTCTTCATTTATCTCTGGATCTTTGGATGAATGGAAAGGGGAATGAATGGTGTATTTTAGGAGTGAATTTGGGGTGAATAATTTCTGATTCATCAACTCTTTGATGTGAGTTAGTCGGTTTAAATTGCGTGGAGTGGAAACGGAAATGGATGGCTTTTTATCTTCTCTATTCAGAATGATTTCGGAAGGAGTATCGCACCTGCACCACGTATGGCGCTTACTAACCATTGGTCTTGAAACGTATGACTGGACCAAGTTCTAATTTGAACCGCACACCGGCACGCTCATCAATTGAAATAATAAAGTACTGTAGATTTAATGGGTCATACAGATACTTTGGGTCCAAGATTCCTCACTTTTTAGATTAGGGGTCGTGCTTGATCATGCGTAGCCTTTAACATATTTTCTTAAAAGAAATCTTTTGACACAAAACATTAGTTTGAGCTTAATCGTTTCGTTCTAATAAATGTTCCGAAAACCGATTTCTAGCAATTTTATTAGATCTTTTAGGTGAAAACAAAGTGAGAATTCTTCAAAATTACCCAATATCAATTGTTTAATTACTTTTGGACAAAAGAATTTTTCAAAACCTAGCGTTTTATGGTTACTTGACTATTAAAACTTTCGACCTTTAAAAACCTTACCCATTACCCCACACTTAGAAGAACATTGTCCCTAATGTTCTCTAGAAAGAATATTTTGATACTATATAAATTAAGGACATGACTTCTAAAATTCTAAGTTAGTTGCGGGGGTTACCCCACACTTAGAGATTTTAGTGCGTTATAACTGAAATAGGTTTGAAGAAGGATTACTTCCCTATGGTCGTGTTACTTTCCTAGCGCTGGTCCTTCCCGCGGTCAATCTCCTACTTACCAGTCTCTTTTAATAATATTTCTGCATGAAGAACAAAAAGAGAAAGGCAGCATTCCACTATATATAATTTTTAGTACAATGCTTCAAAAAGATAAAAACTAAAAATAAAATAAAATAAAGTAGTCTATAGGATACTATCCTGGTCAATGTGTGTCGGCTCTGCAAAGTATCTGAAGATCTCGTCATCCTCTAGGTTTGGTAGGTACTCGAGAGGCTGCCCTATATCCAACTCAAGGCCAAGTAATGAATCTAGACATAAGTCTGTCGGCATCTCCAGGTGGGATAAGTCTGGGAAAAGCTCTTCGTCAGGTATGCTCCCAGTAATCTCAAATGCCTGGGCCATTAGCGGCTCCTCTGAAATAGGAATAGTGACTAGGTGACAACCCTCTAGTAACTCAGTGACTGGAACTGGCTCTGCGACTGGGGCAGGGTGTGATGGGGATAGGAGTAGCATGTGCAGGCATAGCAGCTGAGGCAATGGAGTGAACTGAAGCTGGTGTGGAGCGCCTGGGAGTAGCTCGTCATGTCAAATGAACACGGCGTGCTAGCCTAAATGAAGATGGGCCCAGAGTGCTGCGTGACATCCCCTCACGCTGGAGGTATGCTCTCAGAGCCTTGTAAAGTATCTGCTGATCTCTGAATAGTGCCCATGCAACATCAGGGTCACTCAACGTAGCTCCGTAATGTATCACTATCTCTGGCTCATGCGTATCTGGCAACTGTGTGTTCTCGGCTGGTCTCTTGGCTAGATGTCTAGATCGTCGGACGGGAGGAGCTGGCGGTGTTGTGCCGATATCCTCCTCTACACTCTCTAATATCAATCGCCTTGGGCCTAATTGCCCTGTTGATGGCCTGTTCTGATCAGTACTACTTCCGAATGAGTAAACTACAGGAGTCCTCCTCCTGCGAACTGGAATGTAAGCTGATGCTCCTGAACTTGGCATTTCGCCTAAACACATTCAACAAACATGTAAGTACTAAGCGCAAGTATGGCGCTTAGTTGTTAGTACAGAAATAATATCTTAAGACTGAAAATAAAAGTAAAAATAAGTGATAAAAAGGAAAAGCAAGGGGTGCCTCCCAAGAGCGCTTTGTTTATCAAGTCGTTACAGCTCGACTTTTCCTTTCCAGAACTTCAGAATGGATCAAAGGAGAAGAGGTGTTCCTCCTTATCGTGGTCTTCTAAATAAGCTTTCAACCGGTGACCATTGACCTTGAAATTACAAGTAGGTCCTCCCAATTCCACGGCTCCATGTGGAAAAGCGTGTACAACTTTCTATGGGCCATTCACCCGCATTTGATGATACCCGGAACGTAAGTCAATCTTTGAATAAACAGACGAGCTCATACAAACATGGACTCCAAATCTTGTCCTTATTTTAGTATGCAACAGCGGAAGCTCTTAATATTCAACTGAGAATAAACTCTTGATCTAAATTTTCCCGCGAACTTCTTGAACCAAGAATTGAAGAGAAGTACTTTATCTCTAGGGGCGAACTTTGTAGGGATTAATTTTGAATCATGCGTAAGCTTCGTTCGTTCCTTGTAGATGTATGACATTTCATATGCTTGGTCTCTCAATTCGGTGAGTTCGTTCATTTGCATTTTTCTATGTCTTTAGGTAAATGAGGGATCGAGGTTGCAGGTCTTCAGCGCCCAGAGAGCTTTATATTCGAGTTCTAGCAGAAGGTGACAAGCTTTTCCATAGATCATTCGGTAGGGTGTAGTTCCTAGAGGATTCTTGTAAGCAGTCCGGAATGCCCACAGAGCATCATCTAGCTTCTCGGCCCATTTATTTCCATGATGGCCGAAAGTTCGTTCTAAGATTCTTTTAAGTCCTCTGTTCGTGACCTCTGCTTGTCCGTTGGTCTGTAGATGATAGGCAGTGGACATCTTGTGGGTAACTCCGTATTGTTGCATCACCTTCATAAACTGAATGTTACAGAAGTGTGTGTCTCTATCACTTATTATCGCACGGGGTGCTCCAAATCTGCAGAATAGTCTCTTCTGGAAGTTTATGATGACTTTGGCATCATTAGTCAGAAATGCTTGAGCTTCGACCCATCTGGAGACGTAATCTACTGCTACGAGGACATATTCTTTCCCGTTGGACTTTGGGAATGGGCCCATGAAGTCTAATCCCCGTATATCGGAGATTTCAACCTTGTCTTTGGCATGCATCGCAACGCTTTACAAGCTCTTGCGCATCTCGAAATATAGACGGCCAATAAAATCCTGATTCGTAGACTTTCCTCGCGGTTAAGTTTACTCCATGATGACCTCCAGTTGTTCCATGGTGACATTGGTGAAGAATCCCTGCTGCTTGCTTTTCATCTACGCATCTCCTGATTATCTGATCAGGGCAAATTCTAAACAGGTAGGGATCTTCCCAGTAGTAGTACTTGGCATTCCTGAAGAACTTCCTTCTTCTGGAGGTACTCATCCCCTTTTGTACTACTCCGGAAACTAGGTAGTTGGCCATGTTGGCATACCAAGGAGTGTCAGCAAACTGTGATCCTATGTGAGTTTGTCCTAAACTCATAAGCTGTTCTTCCAGAAATTTATCTCTGATATCTTGTTTTGCAAGTTTTTCCATCGTTGGGTTCTGCAAACGACTAAGATGATCTGCTGCGACATTCTCTGCTCCTTTCTTGTCTTTAATCTCAATGTCGAATTCTTGAAGGAGTAAGATCCATTGTAGGAGTCTTGGCTTTGCGTCCTGCTTTGTGAATAGATATTTGAGGGCTGAATGATCTGTATAGACTGTAGTCTTGGACAGGATTAGATAGGAACGGAATTTGTTGAAGGCGAATACTACGGCTAGCAGCTCTTTCTTCGTGGTAGTGTAATTCTCTTGAGCTCCGGTTAAGGTTTTGGTTGCGTAATAGATTGGATGAAAGTGTTTATCAACCCGTTGTCTAAGCACAGACCCAACTGCGAAATCGCTAGCATCACGCATGATCTCAAAGGGTAGACTCCAATCAGGAGCTATCATGATCGGTGCATGTGTTAGCTGCTCTTTCAGATAGTTGAATGCTTTTCGACATTCTTCATTTAAGACAAATGGGACTTCCTTTCCTAAGAGATGAGTGAGAGGTCGTGTGACCTTTAAAAAAATCCTTAATGAAATGTCGGTAAAAACAGGCGTGTCCTAGGAAACTCCTTATTGCTCTTAATGTGGTAGGTTCTGGAAGTTTAGTAATAGTCTCAATCTTAGCCTTATCAACTTCTATTCCTGCTTTAGAGATCTTATCTCCTAAAACTATCCCTTCTTTTACCATGAAGTGACATTTTTCCCAATTTAGAACTAGATTTGACTCTTCACATCGGGTGAGCATCTTGTCAAGTTTTGAAAGGCACGAATCAAAGGTACTACCAAAGACTAAGAAGTCGTCCATGAAGACTTCCATACAACGCTCAATCATGTCGTGGAATATTGCTACCATGCATCGCTGGAATGTAGCTGGTGCATTGCATAACTCAAAGCGCATACGTCGATAAGCAAACGTTCCATAAGGACAGGTAAAGGTTGTTTTCTCTTGGTCCTTTAGATCGAGGGGGATTTGAAAGTAGCCAGAAAAACCGTCTAGGAAACAGTAGTACTCATTTCCTGATAGACGTTCCAACATTTTGAAGTGACCCGTCCTAATCCATCTGGACGAAGTCTTCAACAGCTGGTCCCATCGCGAGGTTCTGACCTCTATATGCCATGAACGACTCCATGTAATATGAGCAAATGCACAGCGGAAGATTTCTTTCATACCTGAGAATTAACATGCTTTAAAGTGTCAACCAAAAGGTTGGTGAGTTCATAGGTTTATCATAAAACAATAAAATTCATCATTTTGATAGACCACAAAATTTAAATGCTGCATGGTACAAATGGGCCCGAATCCTATACCCACCTGTAATGTACATGCTATATCTTTTAAATACAGTACATCTTTCTCGTGTACGAAACCATTTTCATAAATCATAGTAACCGTACACATATCTTGTGCACAAAAATAACATACACATAACCTGTGTATAAAATCATTCTCTCGATATATAACATTCACCTCAACTGGTGACAATTATCATGTCCACATAATTCAATGGTGGCAATTATCATGTCTACATAATTCAATGGTGGCAATTATCATGTCCACATAATTCAATAATAATCCGCAGAACTTCTGTCTGCATAATAATTCATTCGAGGAATGTTTTGCTTGTGTCTATCTCGTCAAACATTTATAAAAGCATTTCATGTATTCGCAGTTCAAAATATATTTCAAAAGCATTTAATGAAGCAGTTGTAAAAATAGCGCATGTATTCTCAGTCCCAAAAATGTAAAGAGTAAAAGGGAGCAAATGAACCTCACCTAATGTATTTTGTAGTAAAAATACATATGACGACATTTAACAAGCGTAGGGTTGACCTCGAATTCACGAACCTATATCATGTATATATATTAGCACATTATAATATAAATCAATTAAGTTTATATATTTTGTTATGTGTCCTTATATATAATTTTATTAATACTTATAATCCATTATAATACTTACTTGATATTTAGTTAATGTTATATTAATAATATTAGTTAAACAAAATCTATGTGATATTTGTATACCTTATGTAAAAATATATTTTTATATATATACATATGTTGTTTTGTAAAATAAATATTTGTAGTATATGTATTAAGTATGTTTTATGTACAAAAATATTTATTTGTTATAAAAAAAAATAGTTTTGTTATTAATGATTTATTAACAATAATAATAATAACTTTATTAAAACTGATAATATTAATAATAATAATAATAATAATAATAATAATAATAATAATAATAATAATAATAATAATAATAATAATAATAATAATAATAATAATAATAATAATAATAATAATAATAATAATAATAATAATAATAATAATAATAATAATAATAATAATAATAATATATGAATACTACCTTAAACAAGCTCCTAAAAAGAAAATGCTATTGTCCGGGCTCGAACCCGTGACCTCTCACTTAAACACAAACAATCCAAACCACTCTTCTACTCTTTACTTTTCTGACTTAAAACGCAAGCCATAATTATTTAACCCGCGTATTCCGTTTATCATTAACATCGCCATCAGTCATCATTAATACGACTTCTTCTTCATTTACCAACTCATCATCACCATTCTTTTACTACTATCAATCAAACCTAGTGGCCCAATAAACAAACTTGATCCTCTCGGCCCAACTAAAATGGTTAAATGATTTGAATTTATAGGATTCAGTTTAAAAACAAAGATATAACAAGAAAGAGGTAAGTTGCAGTAATCATACGACCACTACCATCATCTCCCTTTTTAAACCCTCGTCATTATTATTAAATCAAAATCATCATTCTTTAATCGGAGCTTCAAGAGTAGAACACAGGTGTCGGTTTACATGGTGGGTCTGATCGAACTAGAAGGCAAACGAAACAGTAGAACAGGCTTTGTCTTCTTCATTCATGAAACAAAACTAATATTCGTTTAATGGATGTTAGAAGGTGACGGTGGTTTGTGGTTTGATTCAAACAGAAATAGTGAAATATTTGCAGCAACAGATACAATAATAAACGATTGAAGAAAAAGAGGATAATCCGTCATGGCTGTGTGTTCAGTAAGTCAGAACTATTATGAGACCCAGATTGTGTAAACACCCGAATAAAGTGGGTACTAGTGCCATGGTTGCAGCAAGGTTTTCGAATAGATTTAATGACTGGAACAGTGACAGCAAAACAGAAGGGACATTCATCGAATAGGAAAACAATAATAGAAGCAACGTAGCATGGGTTTGGGCTTGGATTGAAACAATAAGGTTCTTGTTATGGCCCAACAACAGATTTTGGCCCAAGTCCAAATGATCAATAACCGGCCCAAGACAAATAAATCAAGCCCAACACTTTTTGATGGGTTTATGAGGAATACGCGGTAGTAATAAGAAAAAGAAACAGGATCCCGTAAGATATGATATGAACACTTATCTCAAAAAGTCCCAATCATGTGGTGTCCACACTAATCATTAATCCACAAGTGGAGAACACAAAGGTGTAAAAGAATTTGGTGGGGATGCTTGAGTTTTAAAATGAATCAATTAGAGAAACAAGAAAAATAGTATTACTTCATCTTTATCATTCTTCTATACTCATCATTTCATCATTGTCTTATACCATTATTATCATCAATCTCGCCACCTTCATCCTTATTAATATAACGGTACTGCATCATTCTTTAAATGGTTATGCTCGATTGAACAGGAAGACAGAAAAGGCGAGGTGTTCTTGGGTTTTAATCGGAGTAAAATAGAAATATACAGCAGCCTATTCTGTCTTTAAAACAAATATAAAAGAAACAGAAACATAAGTAACTGCAATGGTAGTAGGTTAAGTAATGGTGGTGTGTGGTTACGGACTGCCATAACAGTGGCCCATGACAGAAGGAAGAAAGAGGAAATGGTTAGGGTGGCGTCGGATGTGGTGATATAAGGCTTCGAGCACAAAAGGTTAGTATTATATTGACAGTTTATAAATAGTGGTGTTTTGATAACCATGAGAGAATCATAAAGAGAAATAAGATCGGAGGTTTGTTCATGAAGGTTGATGGTTTGAGTTTGGGCGTAAAGGTGATGGAAAACATAATAGCGATAACACCCATGTGGGTTTTGAAGAAAAGAAAAGAAGAAGATCAAATGGTGTCTTCCATTCCAAGTTTTATGAAGTGATCGATTGTTTTGTAGGGAAAATGGTTCGACATAATTTTGATGAAGAAGACAAAAATCAAAAGGTAGAAAACGACTTCAAACAGATTTTGTAACTATCTGTTTGGTTTCTTTGATCGTAATGCAATAGTGAACTTATAATTTGATTGAGTAAATATTGATTGTTTTGTAGTGCCAATTAAGTGGACAAGACTATCAATCAAGAATAGTAGTAGGAGAAGAAAAATAGTTAAATCGATGATGATGGCTAACAGAATATGTATATATTCAATTTATATAACTCACAATTTTGTTTATCTGATTTGGTAATATCAAGTTATAAATATAAATAAGTTGATAGTAAAATACTGTAATATTATTACTAATAATTAAACTACTAATAATAATAGAATTAACAATATTAATAATAATATCAAATAACAGTATTAATAATAATAAGAATAATGATAAAAGTAATAAAAATAATGATAATAATGATTTTACATAAAAATGATAACTTTTAGTAATAATAATAAATTGAATGTATCGAACTTTATATATATATATATATATATATATATATATATATATATATATATATATATATATATATATATATATATATATATATATATATATATATATATATTATAATAATATTCATAATCTTGATATTAATATTAATATTAATTTTTATTTTACTAATAATAATGAAAGTAATAATAATCATTTTATTATAATAACTATATTTCAACATGTAATTTATATAATTATATTTTATTAGTGATGTAATACCTATAATTACATTTTTGAATATTTAATATTTACACATATTAGATATATTACAACGTACATATAATATTAATTGTGTACAGAATTCATATATATAATTATGTATTTATTTTAATAATATCTTATTTATTTTTAATTTACTTACATGTTTAAATCAAATGATTAAATGGTATTATATTAATACAATTTAATATATACACATGTATATATATTTACATATATATATTTATTTACATAATTATTTACACACCATTGTTCTTGAATCGTCGGGAGTAGTCAAAGGGTAATTTGAATATATGAACATAGTTTCCAAAATTTTCGAGACTCAACATTACAGACTTTGCTTATCGTATCGAAATCATATAAGATTAAGTTTAAATTTGGTCAGAAATTCCCGGGTCATCACACATTTGATCAATGAAAGGTAATGGAAAATGATCCTTCCGGGTTGCATCGTTTAATTTACGATAATTTATGCAAACCCTCCAACCGGTGACTTCCCGAGTTGGAATAAGCTCATTATTCTCATTTTGAATTACGGTCATCCCTCCCTTTTTGGGTACCACTTGAACAGGACTGACCCATGGTGAATCGGAGATGGGATAGATCAAACCGGCGTCCAGAAGTTTGATTACTTCTTTCTTGATGACTTCTTGAATCATAGGGTTGACCCTTCTTTACCTCTGAACTGATGGTTTGAAATCATCCTCCATGAAGATCTTATGGGTGCAATAGTTGGGGCTGATTCCTTTGATGTCGGAGATCTTCCAAGCAATTGCCTTCTTATGTGATTTCAAAACTTGAATCAATTTTGCCTTCTCTTGTGGCGCGAGGTCTTTCGGTATGATCACAGGGAGTTGCGATTCTCCTTCTAAGAATGCATACTCCAGATTGTCGGGTAACTTCTTCAATTCTAACTCCGAAGGCTCATCGATAGATGGTTTCATCCTAGCTATTTCCTTTCGGTCTAACGAGTCGTATCTCTCCTGGAATTCTGATTCTTCAGTAGCGGTTACTGATGCTATCTGTTCTTCATTTTTGTAAATTGTCCTTCTTAATGCTTCCTCTTTAGAAACGTCTTCTTTAGTTTCGAAGGTAGGTTCGGGAAACTCCTCACAGTCTTCCCTTGACTGGGGTTCCTGATATACCGGAATGAAATCTGTTTCTTCATTCGGTCATCTCCTTAATAGAGGTAAAGGAATGCCTTGTCCTAGCGGTGCTATTTGAATAGTATTACCAAGAAAGTTACTATCAGATAGGGGAGATATGGGATGACTAAGGTCTATGGCTGAATGGTTGTCGAGATTTCCTTCAGGAGGTGTAAAGAAAGATCCTTAGAAATTTGATCTTGACTGCAAATAGCCATAGTCTCTTCCAGGTATTCATTGACGAGTTCTTGAAAAGAATCAGAGAGATTCACATCTTCTTCCGCAGGATGGTTCATGAGGCGATCAACATTGAACGTGATTTCTTCTCCTCCAACCCTTAACTTTAGAGATTTCTTGTGAACGTCAATTACGGCCTTGGCAGTATTTTGGAATGGTCTGCCAAGAATGAGTGGGACCTTCGTGTCTTCCTCAATATCCATAATGACGAAATCAACGGGAAACGCGAACTTATCCACTCTAACTAGGACATCCTCAGTTATTCCCCTGGGAATCTTAACTGATCTGTCCGAGAGTTGGATAGTCATTCTGGTTAGCCTTAAGTCATTTAATCATAGCTTCTTGAATAATGAATAGGGCATTAGGTTTACACTGGCTCCTAAGTCTACTAACGCATTGCTAATTTGGACATCTTGCAAGTAGCAAGGTACCGTAAATCTTCCTGTATCTCCTAACTTAGGGGGAATTCCATGCTGTAACACTAAAGAGCATTCTTCACTTAAGGGCAAGCTAACTATCTCTCTTAATCTCTCTTTGTTTGAAAGCAGTTCTTTGAAAAATTTAGCGCAGTTTGGCATCTCTACTAAAGCATCTACTAGACGTACATTCAAATGCAAATTCTTAATAATATCCCAATACTTAGCAAATTGTGCTTCTTGTTTTTCCTTCCTAAGCCTACCTGGGAAAGGTATGCGGGCACGCGAAATAATTTCTGGGGCCTTAGGAGAGATAGGTTCCGGTGGATTGACGACTGGGTCAATTGGCACAGGTTTCTTATCGAAAAAACCTTGTATGGGTATGTTGACAGTTGTTTCTTTTCCTCCTCTAGTAATTACTAGGGCATCAAACTCACTACACTCTATATCAATTTCAGTGGTTAATCATTTAAGCGTAAGCTGAAAATTAGTGATTAATTCTTCAAAAGTCTTTATCAAAGTGTCGAACTTGTTCTGGCATTCTATGACTTGAAGGTTTATCATATATTGCTTTTTCATAAATTCAGCTAAAATTTCCTTAGAGTGGAGAGTAGGTTTGTGCAATGGAAAAATTATATTATAATCCGAGCTATTTTACTGTTTGTGTGCCCATCTAGGGTAAGGATACCTTAGATTGGTTCTAGTAGCATCAGAGTTATTAGGAATTTGTAAACTTTGAAGAGTGAGGGTGAGATCTTGTAACCTGGTTTTCAGCATTTTTACCGTATGGGCTAAGACGTCATCCTTCTCAGTAGCTTCATTGTTCCAATCCTCCTGTTGTGCAGCTATCGTGTCCAAGAGATCCCATGCTTCATCCGCCGTTCGAGACATGAAATTGCCTTACGAAGCCATGTCTAGGAGAGACTTATCATCCTTGGTCAAACCATTGTAAAGCGTACAGACTATGTCTGCCCGACTTAACAAATGATTCGGACATCTTTTAAGCATCATCTTTACTCTATTCCATGCTAGACACAATGACTCATTTTCTTTTTGAGAAAAATTAGTGATGTCATTTCTTAAACAGGTTTGCAGGGAGGGTGGATAAAATATGTTTAGAAATTTAGTGGCTAAATCCTCCCATGTATGAATCGAATTTGGATTAAGCGCGTCAAACCATGCTGAAGCGTATGCAGAAAGTGAATATTGAAAAAGATGAAGTTTTAAAATGTTTTTCTCATTTGATTCCTCCTTAAAAGAGTCAACTAGACTGATAAATTTTAATCATGTGTGAACTGATTTTAGGAATCTCTTCGGTTCCTAAGGTGATTGGTCCTCCTCTATCCTCTAAGCATGACTTATGCATAGAAGCAAGGGTGTCTTGTTGCTCCATTTTTTTTAGTTTTTCTGTTTATAAAAAGACTTAAAAGTAACTTTTAGAAAATATTAATTTACTAAAAGGATCGATAATTTAATAAAAACAATTATTCTTGAAATTTGGTCACTAACCAGATAGGATATCTTAACTGATAGGACTTCTCACAGATTACTTGTATCTAGGTGGCCAGGCTGACTACGGAGAGGCAAAATCCTTTTGGTTCCAATATAATTGGAGACTGTTCGGAAAATCCAATAATTAAGTCTGTGTATAATTGTCTTTCTTAGACACCACCAAACAATACTTTGTCTGTTTAAAATCTTTCTCAATCAAAATATTCGATCCCCGACAGCGGCACCAAAGAAGATAGAACAGCAATGATATGTGACTAACGGACGGTTTTATTTCTGCGGTGTCGTTAGGTCGCAGGATGCTCGATTCGGTAGCACACAGTGTCTTCGTTTATTTATATTATGCGGGGCCTAAATTTACTTTTACTTTCTAAGGTGTAGAAGGTGTTAGTTAACCTAGTGTCGAATTTTATGCTGATTACCGAATTGAAGATCAAGTGGATAATTGTCTTTTAGTTAAATTACCTGGATAGAATATAGTAGTTGATTTTAGTTAAAGGTCCTAAATGCAGAAAAGTAAATAAAGTGGGAGGATAACTTGAGTATGCAGATCAAGGAAATGTTAGCCAAGATATCAGTATTGGGTCAGGGAAAGGTAATTATGCTTATGTTAAGACTATGCTTGGATTGTTGTAGATCTGGTTGGATGAGCCAATTACACAGACCTACTTATCTCTGTACTCTCGGAGTTCTCTTTGAGCAGTGAGAAGTATGTCACGTGGCCTTATAACTGAAGTGTAACAATACCTTGGAGGTTATCCTCAGTAAAGTACTAGGTTTATTAGTGAGTTAAGCTCTAATCCTAACCCTCGTTATCCGTTTAGATAACTGAATAACAATGTGCCGTGTTGATTGAACACTGATCACAAACGGAAGGAGTCCGTCGGTTTAAGTTGGCAAAACCTTAAATGAAAACTAACAACCATTTCATCATACTAGTGAGATCACAACAAGTCAAACATTATACAGCATCACAGTTAATATACTGATAGTAAAGTAGATAGAAACCTAATGAGTACCTGAACAGTTGATATGACTAAGACCTAGGGCAACAATCAGACAAAAACATGCAATAGGCTTGGGTCATACAGTAAAGGCACTAACGAGATCTTAACAGCTCCTAAGAGGTCTCTTCGGAATAGTCAATAGGCATACTAGGTCATTCATGTCTCAATTCCTAGGTTCCGTGTCCTAAAAGTGCATCAGATGTCTCTCGAGAACTCCAGCCATACCGAGTTCATAGAATCTTTAGATACAGTATAACCAGGTGTCTTAATCCTATGAAGTAGCCAATTTCATATAGGTGGACAAGTCCTGATCACAACCTAAGTTGGTCAATCCTTAAGATGCTAGCATACAAATCTATCAGACTTCCTAGTTCAGCATTATAACAGTAACCGTACTATATTAACATAATTACGCTAACCCAAACTTCTATCATGGCAACATACAGATAAATTAAGCTATCGTTGGCAATATCGGAACGCATTATTAAACATAAAAGATAAGAATACATGTTTAATACAAAAGACAAGCGTTTCGGATATGAACCTGAAAAAGCCGAACTAATCTGCCCGGGATCGCAGGGACTCGCCGGGATATCCTCCGGAAAATAAAAGCTAAGCTAACTACTAACTAAAAACTAACTAAAAATTGAAAATTTAAATTGAATTGTAAGTTGAGTGTGTCTTGGAATGAATGGAGAAGGCCCTTTAAATAGACCAGAATTTTGTCAAATACGCTTGGCAGGCCGTATGGTGGGGCGTATTTGGCAGCCCGTTTTGCTGGCAGGCCGTTTGGTGAAGGAACTTGGTGGGGCGTATTTGGCAGGCCGTACCCATACAGGCAGGCCATATGGCAGGCCGGATTTGATGCTGGTCAGCCTTGATTCACTGGATCGTAACTTGATTTCTTGTCTTTCATCGTTTTCGCTCTAGAATCTTCGTTTTAGCTCTGTTTTACTCCATTCTTTTTGCATCTCCTTTGTAATTACTTAATCTACAAAATCAAATGAAAAAGAGATAATTTTGCCGATAAATTTTTAATCTTTATTGTTTTAGGGCTTAATTTAGGGGGTAAAAACGTGACTTTTTGCCCTATATCAAATCCTGAAACAACCTGCCTTCACAAGACAGCCAGTTTCTTCACAAGCAACCATGACTATCCGCTGGGGGTACTCCTTTCTTTCTGTTTCTAGCTCAAAATTTAAATTATTGAAAGGACCCATCCTAATCCATCTGGACGAATACATTACATTTGGTTACATCGCGAGGTACTTGACCTCTATATGATACATTTAACAAACATTGCATTCATTTTTAAAAGACAAACTTTCATTTCATCGAAAGTTGATGCCATGCATACCATTTCATAATATATCCAACTATAATTGACTTAGTAATAATCTTTATGAACTCGACGACTCGAATGCAACGTCTTTTGAAATATGTCATGAATGACTCCAAGTAATATCTCTAATATGAGCAAATGCACAGCGGAAGATTTCTTTCATACCTGAGAATAAACATGCTTTCAAGTGTCAACTAAAAGGTTGGTGAGTTCATTAGTTTATCATAAACAATCATTTCCATTAATTTAATAGACCACAAGATTTTCATTTTCATTTCCATTTCTCATATATATCATGCATCTGCATAAAAATCTTTCATATGGATTGAACACCTGGTAACCGACATTAACAAGATGCATATAAGAATATCCCCTATCATTCCAGGACATCCATCGGACATGATAAAACAACATCGAAGTACTAAAGCATCCGCTACAACGGATGGGGTTTGTTAGGCCTAATAGCTCTATCTTAAGGATTTGCGTCAATTAGTAGATCGGTTTGCCAATTCTTAGGCTACCAAGCAAAAGGGGCATATTCGGCTTCGATCATTCAACCATATAATGTAGTTTCGATTACTTTTGTCTATTTCGTAAAACATTTATAAAAGTGCATGTATTCTCAGTCCCAAAAATATATATTGCAAAAACATTTAAAAAGGGAGTAATGAAACTCACTATACTGTATTTTATAGTAAAAATACATATGATGATATTGAACAATGCAGGGTTGGCCTCGGATTCACGAACCTATATCATTTGTATATATATTAATACACGTAATCGTAATCGAATAAGTTTATATTTATAATTTGTTAATTATATCATTTTTATATTATTAATATATATATATCTCATATATACTCTTCTTGTATATAAAAATATTAAATTTGGTTATGTTATATGTATTATATATAGTTGTATATAGCTGAAAGTTATTTTAATAATAATAATGATACTTAGTAATAATAAAAAATGATAATAACAATAGTACAAATTATGATATTACTAATAATTATGACATTTCTAATATCAGAAATAATAGTGATACTATATATATATATATATATATATATATATATATATATATATATATATATATATATATATATATATATATATATATATATATATATATATATATATATAATGATAAAAGTGATATATTAATAATTTTAATAGAAGTAATAATGATTTTTAAATAATGATTTTTATACTATATTGTATTATATTAACAAAGATATCAATGATTATAATAATTTTAATAATTTCTTTAAATCATAATCTAATTAAGTTTTAATTTAATCCTTTTCATAAAAATATTTATATTAAATATTTTCATGATTATAATCCTAATAATATCATTAAGATTTTTTTTATATTCATAGTCATAATAATCAAAAACTTCGTGTTTAATTTCTAAACTAATGATTAAAGTTCCTATGACATTAATTCGTAATCCTAATCATAATAATAATAATACTAGTAATACTTATTTTACTAATAACCTGATAAAATTAATAATAATGATAATAATAATAATTTTTTGTGATAATACTAGTATTGATAATGATATTAATATTAGTAATAATAACAATATTAATGATAATTTTTATTGTAATTATAATCGTGATAATAATAATAACAAATATCTAATACTTATTTTTGTAACAATAATAATCATTAAAATTACAATATTAAATGATATTACTAGTAGTGACAATAATTAATAACAATAATAATATCAATAATAATAATAATAATAATAATAATAATAATAATAATAATAATAATAATAATAATAATAATAATAATAATAAAGGAAATGATAAATAATAAAAAAAGAACTATCTTCAATGAAAAGGCTGTTAAAAAAATGCTCCATTAAGGACTCGAACCCCTGACCTGTCGAATACCCATCACCCTCCTAAACCGTCTGGGCTATTGCCTGTTTTCTGATTTTTGTTCTAACTAAAACTATTTAACCCGTAATTCTTGTTTCCCTTTTTCTTCTCCTCCCTCACGTTTCCATTCGACTGGAATTCATACCAAATTAACACCGTAATACTTTTTATTGTTTTTGATATTGAAAACGAACCTGCAAGAATATGTAACAATCTGAATTAATTAACAGAAAAATAAAAATAAAATATGAAAACAGCTATACTTGCTGTTCGACGAATACAAAAAAAAAATGATTTCGAAATTGAGAGTGTTATGGACAAAAGTTATAATACGAAATGTGTTTCAATTTACTCCTATAAACTATAGAAATCATCAATTTACATTGAAACCTAAAAACAAGTTCAAATTTCCCTATGAACAAATTTGTTGACTTTTGTAAAATTCACTTTGACTCTTGAATTCATTTTCAATAATAAGAATTGAAAGCTGGGATTTTAGAGAAATTTTACATAAACGATTCCTAACACAACTACATTAATGGATTTTGAAAAATGATTCAATTTTTAATTTTTGCCAAAAAGTGTAGATACAGAGGACGTGAAGAAAAAGAAATATATATCTGTTTTTCGATTGATTACTGAAGACATGTTATAGCAATAATGTAGTCGACAATTCCAATTAGAAGAAAACAAAATTTAAAAAAAAAATAGATATCAAAAGATCACAGATTACACAGACGGCGAAAGGGAAAGAAGAAAAAAGAAAAAGAAAAAAAAGAAAATAACATCTGATACGCGTAATCTTATATATTTATTCTTATCTGCATTATATGAATTGTTTTATAATTATATCAGTATTTATATAAATGAATTTAATATATTCCTGCTTTTATATATATGCTCTTATATATTTTTAATTAATCTTATTAATTAATAATAATAATAACATTCTTAATATTGTAATATATAATAATAAAAATTTATAATAATAAAAAATTTTAATAATATAATGATGATAATAATATTGTTATTAATGATAATAATAAAAAATTTAAAATTTATAACTATAATATTATTAATAACAATAATAACACTAACGATAATATTACCAATTATAATAATATTAGTTATAATAATAATAATTATAATAATACTACTTATAATAATACTAATAATATTAGTAATAACAATACTATAATAATTTATATATATCAAATTCGTATCTTTAAAACAATATTAAAACATTAATATTAATATTGAAAGTAATAACACTGCAACTTTATTTATAATTAAATTTAATATATCTGTATTACATATTATTGATTATATACTATAACTATATAATATACTTTACACTATAACTTATATTGAGCATTAAATTTTTGTACAAATTAATATATATTACAATATACTATAATAATAATTATACACATAATTTATATATCTTTATATATGTTCATTTTAAATTGCACCCAATTTCCTTGTATCTTATTTTATATATTAAATTCTAATATTTAAATTATATTTTATAATTTCAATTTATTATAAATACTTACGTTTATAAATATATATACATGTTTATTTACAAACAATTATTCGTGAATCGTCGAGAATAGTCGTAGGTCAATTGAATATATGAAACAGTTCAAACTTTTTGAGACTCAACCTTACAGACTTTGCTTATCGTGTCGGAAACATATAAATATTAAGTTTAAATTTGATTGAAAATTCTCGGGTCGTCACAATTATTCCGCATCCTAGCTTATCACTAAGTGTGAGATTCCAACCCAAATTAACACTAGAAAAATATTCCCAAACCCTTTAACTAAAACTCCTAAGTGTGGGATACACTAGGAACATTGGGGACAATGTCCGTCTAAGTGTGTGATGTTGGTATAATCTTTTTATGCTGTATTAAAATAACCCCATTACAAAGATTCCGAGTTCTTAAGCCAAATTTCAAAATTTTTAACAAAGGAAAGCCTTTCCAAAAAAGTACTTTCGAAAACCTAAAACATTTGTAAATAAAATTAAGGCTTAAGTAAGGTAGAATTCTTGTTAGGACGAACCAAATCTCTAATAGAGCATTGCATGACTAAGCATTATCAACTTAAATTGAAATAAGACCATATAAGCATTCATCTTTAATGCTTCACTACTTTTCGTTAAGAGTGTTGATGTTTGTACTCAGAATCAGAACTTGCTCTAGATCTGCATTCCCAAGTTACGAAATGTGATTCGTGTATAATCAGAAGAGCTAGTCATTTGTCAAAATAAGCCTTCCACACCTTCACCACTTCTACCACCTCTAACCACCATCCACATCATCTTTACTATCACTCGAAAAACCCAGAAAATGAGATTCCTTTCGAAAGACCCAATGTTATAAACTTCTCAAGTAGCATGGCAAAGGTTTTGAAAAAAGTTTACTGGCAAAAAGTTTCTCGAGATAAAATCTTCATAAAAAAAAATGTGTATTTTCAATGTTCTGAGAAACGGAGCAGAACTTATATAGAGAAACGCCAAAGAAGAACTTGACCGAAAGTGCTACTCAAAAATATCAGCACTTCTATCTATCTTACATTTCTGAAATTCGGAATAAAAGTGTTTAAAAAGACTGTATTACCTTTTCTCACCACTTAAAACAACTTCACCACCACTCCAAAATGCCTTTCCATCCTTCCAAATTGACAAATGACCTAGAAGCTATGGTTATTACTGTTTTCACATTAGTAGCAAGGATTTGGGCCTTTATCAAGCCTATGACAACGGGTGCAACATGACTGGCTTCTTAGATCTATAGGGAACCCTAAACACTTGAGTCATTAGAGTGACCCATGAAAGCTAGCCTAAGTCATGTAACCACCTTGCATTCTTGCAGAGATATTTTCAACCCCAACATAGATGACTCACCTTATTTTTTGCTCTTATAATAAAAAGCAAACCACTTAGGCTAATAGACATGAAACTCTGAAAAGATTTCGTAAAGTAAAAAAGAGAAGTTTGATATCGGCTATAAAGTCACGTTTTCAACCCAGTATTGAGGCCCAAAAACAATAAAGTTCCAAGATTTGTCGCCAAAATACTCGCTTTGTCAGAAGAAATTGAAGATCTAGTGATTCTGAAGCCGGTGCATAAAGAATCCAGAGAATCAGAGCTAAAACGAAGATTCTAGAGCGAAAACGGTGAAAGACGAAAAACCAAGTTACGATCAAGAAAATCAAGTTACAATCCAGCGCAGATAGGAGACCAGGGCAGGTCATAAGGCTTGCCATCTGGCTTGCCATACGGCCTGCCAGTATGTAAAATGGCCTGCTATATTGTGACAACCCGAAAATTTCCAACCAAATTTAAACTTTATCTTTATATTATTCCGACACGATAAGCAAAGTTTGTTAAGTTAAATCTCAAGAATTTTAAACTGTGTTCATACATTCATTATAACCTCTACCAAATTCCGACGATTCACGAACCGTTTTATATAAATAGATATGTATATATATGTATATATATATATATATTATAACTTGAGAATATTAATAAAGTATTAAACGTATAATACTTTACACGAAAGTATTTGTTTCAATATGTTTATTTATGGAATTAGAAGATAATATCAAATGATTGATTTATCAGATACATTGTGATATGATTACGGGTCCACTGTGATTTAAGAAATCTATTCTTTTTGACAACATTCGGAAAATGGTAAAGTGATTTATAAGTAAGAATGTGGAGTGTAAATAATTTAGATGTTGGATATCGACAAGTTAAGTAACTCGACATTTTTCATTAAGATAATTTCATACGTTTATTTAACCTTTGGACTTTATTCCATGCTTCACCAACAGACTGTAATTTAAAAACTTGAAACCTAGTATGAATATATATGATTCTACTTTTCTAAAACATTTTATGATATAACGATTTCCATTATTTTAACATTTAAAAAAAATGATTCTTAAATATATTTAGTTTTGGAAAACAAAATTATCATATCTATTTGATTTAGTTTCAAAAAAACAAAAACGTTTTCAGTTTAAAAAGAACTTTATTATTAAAACGTATATAACTTTTATAAATATCTAGAACCACTTTTGACAACTCATTACTTAACTAGTATGATAAAGATAACGATATTTATATTTTATTTTATTAAATATATATAATGATTTAAATTAATATTATATATATTTATATATGTATTATACGTACATAGTTTTATACTTCTACTATACTTAAACTTTACCTTTACTTTATTTTTACTTTACTTTAACTTTAATAATTCACTTTAATAATTCATACTTTAATAATTCACTTTAATAATTCATACTTTAATAATTCACTTTAATAATTCATACTTTAATAATTCACTTTAATAATTCATACTTTAATAATTCACTTTAATAATTCAAAAATCTATTATAAATAGAATTCAATAGGTTTCATTATTTCATAAAAACTTGAAAATATTTTTTCTCTAAACACTCTCAATTGATTTATATATATATATATATATATATATATATTTACTCCGTATTATTTCAAGATATTATTAGTATACATAAAATATTACGACGGAGTGCTGTCCGAGTGCTTTCGAAATTGTTTTTCGAGCGGGATAGAGCTAAGAAAATTATGGGTTATAGCTATGGAGGTTATGGGTATGGTTTGGGAGTATTGCTCGTGATTCAAACTAGTGTTTATCATCCCCGTTGCGTCTACGTACTTTTCCTGCAATATTGAATCTCAATATTGATACGTGAGCCCTCATAACTTAACTTTTATATATTATTAGTGTATTCCTGACTAGTGATCGAGTATATAGGATTATGCATGCTTATACGTTCGTTATTGTCATTAGATAGGTTATGTCGAATCTTGAATTAAATACATATGCTATTAAGATAAGGTATATGATATGCATGTCATTGGAAAGCTAGCGAAAAATTGAGAACTTTTCATTTAGATATCGAATGGTTTCGATGAACGATTTAGAAGTTATAGTCAATTGAATTTTTGTAAAAATGATTATTATTATCGTCGTTATTATCGTCGTTATAATCTAATTATTATTATTATTATTATTATTATTATTATTATTATTATTATTATTATTATTATTATTATTATTATTATTATTATTATTATCATTGTCGTTATTAATAAAAGATATT
The DNA here is from genome assembly GCF_046630445.1 of Rutidosis leptorrhynchoides. Taxonomy (NCBI): domain Eukaryota; kingdom Viridiplantae; phylum Streptophyta; class Magnoliopsida; order Asterales; family Asteraceae; genus Rutidosis; species Rutidosis leptorrhynchoides. Next base: position 373,009,237 of record NC_092333.1, on the reverse strand, counting down.
ATTGTTATTTTTATTATTATTATTATCGTTATTATCGTTAAGATTATTATTATTATTATTATTATTATTATTATTATTATTATTATTATTATTATCATCATTCAAATAGTTATTAGTATTTTCATTAATATTATTATTATTAGTATTATTATAATTAAAACTAATAATAGTAACATCTAATTATTATGATTACTATTATTATTATTAATATGAATGCGATATAAAAGATGACTAAAAGCTATTAAACGAAGCGATTAGGAAATAATGAGTATGAGTATCATGATGAAATTAAGATATTGTAAGATATTGATTTAAAGGAAAAATATCGTTTTCATTATTTTACTATTATTATTATTAAAAGTATTATTAATATTAAAACTATCATTTTTACTAAAATTAATATTTTTAATAAAAATATCATTGTTAATATGAAACATAATTATTATTATCATTTTAGTACTATTATTAATAAAAATTATCATTTTTATAATATATAATTATTGTTATTTTTATTAGTAGAATAATAATAATTATTACAAAATAATACAACTTTAACTTATTATTATTATTATCAATATTATTTTATCAAATAAATATGTGATACAAAGATATTTTACTACGTATAATATAATTACATTAATAATACCTATCATATTATTTTTATGATATTAAATGAACATTATAAATTTTATTACTTGAGATATATAAAAGTATATTTTTATTATATAAATTTTAATATAAAATTTTATTTATTAATAAAAGAACTATATTATTTACTTTAATAAAATCTGTTAAAAATATTTAAGTATATAAAACGACTATATTTAAACTATATAATAATCATGTATAAATTTTGGAAGACATTTTAGTCAATATGACTTTTGTTGACTTTTGCATATTTAGTCTCGAGCATTAGGATTGTGATACACTACGACTTGACCTAAATTGTTAGGCAGATATTGATCAAACATATAAATATATATAATTAATATAGGTTCGTGAATCCAAGGCCAACCTTGCACTTGTTCAATGACATCATATGTATTTTTACTACAAAATACAGTATTGTGAGTTATAGTACCACTTTTAAAATCTAATATTTTTGGGATGAGAATACATGCAGCTTTATAAATGTTTTACAAAATAGACACAAGTACGCGAAACTACATTCTATGGTTGGATTATTAAATCGAATATTGCCCCTTCAAGTCTGTAGCCTAAGAATTAGGGAAATGGCCCCTAATTGACGCGAATCCTAAAGATAGATCTATGGGCCTAACAAACCCCATTCTGGAATTTGAAATGCTTTAGTACTTCGATTTAAATGGTGATTGCGATTGCCAATATTTATGGCATACTTGCGAGTATGCGGGGGATATTCTATATGCATTATGTTAATGTCGGTTACCAGGTGTTCATCATACGAATGATTTTTATACACTTGCGAGTGTAAGGTTGTTTGTGAAAAATGAAATCTTGTGGTCTATTAAAATTATGGAATTGATGGATTATGATAAACTAATGAACTCACCAACCTTTTGGTTGACACTTTAAAGCATGTTTATTCTCAGGTATTAAAGAAATCTTCCGCTGTGCATTAACTCATTTTAAAGATATTACTTGGAGTCATTCATGGCATATTTCGAAAGATGTTGCATTCGAGTCATTGAGTTCATCAAGATTATTATTAAGTCAATTATAGTTAGATGTATTATGAAATGGTATGCATGCCGTCAACTTTATATGTAAAGAAAGTTTGTCTTTTAAAAACGAATGCAATGTTTGTAAAATGTATCATACAGAGGTCAAATACCTCGCGATGTAATCAACTATTGTGAATCGTTTATAATGTATATGAACGGGTCCTTTTAGTTGGTATCAGAGCGGTAGTTTTAGCGAACCAGGTCTGCATTAGTGTGTCTAACTGATAAGTCGTAAGGATGCATTAGTGAGTCTGGACTTCGACCGTGTCTGCATGTCAAAAGTTTTGCTTATCATTTTTGTCAGAAATTACCTGCTTATCATTCTTAGTCAAGACACATCTTATTGCATTGATTGCATGAATACTGTATAGAGAAAATTCATATCTTAGCGTATTTGTTACTGTAAACTTTGCCTGACATATTCTGTAAATTCCTCCGTAATCTACGAAATCTTTTACTCTATATATATAGATATTCTATGTAATTAGAATATCATCCGATAGTCGAAAATCATTTCATATCGAAAAAAATCCTTTATTCAATTTTACGAAATGGAATTCGTCATTAGTTCAAGTCCCTCGAATTCCGATATGGAATCCCACTCAAGCTCCAAAAGCAGTATGCCTAGATTGGATCAACCAATCAGCCATCATCTATTTTGGATGAATTGGGGATGGGTTCATAGCCTCCTCAATCATTGGAGATAAGAAGAAGGCGATCCTTTCCATCCACCACATTGCCCTCTTGGCGAAGAACCTGAAGCACTTACCGGCGAACCTGTCCGAAACACCATTTTCTCTCTCATTTCCAGAGTATCTCGTCACGATTATATAATACATCAAATTCTAGATTTTATTTATCCGCTTGTCCGAATCGACAATCACCCCGGTGTAATAGAAGAAGTCAACGAGCTTCGCGCTCGGGTAGTGGCTTTGGAGAATATAGTGCAAAGGTTACAAACACCAGCAGCAGCACCAGCAGCATAACCAGTACTACCATCATCAACGCCAACAGTACCATTACCACCCCCAACCATAACCGTGTCGTAAACCTCAACTTTACAATCTTTCCCACGAGCACCAATGTCATACGCCCTGAAGATACCAAGGAATACCAACAACAACAAACGATGAAGTGTTGATTCATAACTTCATTGGAGAAACACTCTGCGGAGATTATGTAATCTCTAAAGTCTTAGAGATTATCTATTCTAACCTAACCATAAATCAGACGAGTGAATCGAAATGATAGAAGGAAGAGTAGAAATCCTGACAAGAATGATGTGTGATTTATAAGCTAGACTTGTTTTACGAACATCATCAACAGTACCGTAGCATCACCATCACAGTCAGTGCCGTCAGTATCATCAGAATCAGCAGCACCTATAACATCACAAACTCTGTCAGTTCAAGAATCACTGTGGACATCATTAAGAATCAATAACGCGTATATTGTATCAACGAGTTATGAAGTATTAACTCACTCCCTCTGAAGAAATTATATGTATATATATATATATATATATATATATATATATATTGAGATCAAAAGAAATCTTTCCATACTAAGCTATTATGTGTGAATCTTAACTACTCGGTTAATTCATATTACTAATATGTAATGAGGTACGTCCTTCGTCCGCAACTTAATCATCGTTAGCTACAATTTCTGTCTCAATTCAATAAATTCCAACGCATAATAAACCAAGTGTATTATTTAAATATATGTTTGATTTTACACTTTCATCATCGATGTACTCGAAACTTTCCAAATAACATCATTCGTACCTGGCGAAGTTCACAAGAATTTCACAAAAACCAGCATCATGTACCAACAAATAACGAAGTATTGATTCATAATATTATTGAAGAAATACTTATGTAATTTCTAAAGTTTTAGGGATTACTCAATTCTAGTTTCAACCATAAACCAGATGAGTTTAATTTAATATTAACTCATTAAATCTATGTTACATCTAAAGAAAATATACACATATATATTTTCGTAAAGACTGTAATAAAATTTTTTTGTACAAAATATTAATTGTACAAAATATTAATTGTGAAAAAAATTTTAACGGGTAGGTAATACCCGAGAGATATATAAATTCACAATTAATACGCTACATTCTTCGAATCTGATTCAGCAATCAACAACTATACACACTATTTTCTCAACAATACACATTGTTTTATAAAAATCAAAACAACCATACTCATTCAAACTCAATTACATATGCTGATCTTTAAATCGCAGAATTCAATTCGAAATATAACCAGTATCATCACTCTTAGATTCCTATATCTTTCCAAGTTATACTTTGACTTCAAAACTGTGCTAAAACATCATATGTATATTAACGATTACAATCTGTGTTCAAACCCTCCGAAATTCCTGAAGACACTTCAAATAATGAACAATCGAGATGATGATCCAACCACATGTTACCCACAGTTATGTACCTGAAAAACTTATAAAACCAATGTCATAGTTTAACACGTATCCGTGTCAGACCCTTTGGCATTTATTATCTAAAATGACTTTTCAATTCCTTTCTAAAGTAGTCAGTTTTGTCACAGCTCCAGCAAGTCAACTTCGACCTTTCAGTCGAAACAACCTTATTATAACCTTGATATATATGTTACCCTTTCGCCATCGTTATCGGGGAACCATTTATGTTCCATCACATTAGCAATAAACTTACTAACAACTTCACTGATTTTTGATTTTCCAAAAAATCATTATAATTATCAAAACCCCATCATTTACCTATCTGCATCTTGTAATGAGAATTGCGATACGAATCATTGGGAAATAGTAATCAGTATTTTAAAATCTCGCAGCATGTCGACGCCAACAGTTAAACATATAACGTCTATCTCCTGGACTTACATACTGCAAATGTGAAGTTTCTGAAAAACACCCTGAACTGCGAACTAGTTCTCGAAATGCTGATGAAGCAGCAAAAACTATAAACGACCTTAACAGTAAACACTTGATGATAAAGAGTTGTGTGTTGGCAAAAGCTCAGAAAAAGAGAAGGTTTGGAACTGGAAAACGGATTGAGCAAACTATGAAGGAGGCTGTGGATAAATCACAAAGACTAAACCTGCCTTCAAAAAATCCAAATAATTAAGTGTCTACTGAAGTCTTTAGCAAATATCTTACTCCTTACTTTAATACTCCTGCGGACAATATTCTTCATCATCCTATGATCTTAAATATACTAATCTTTCATTATAAATATCCTCCATATTTCTGAAGATATTTCCATAATTATTCTTATCTGAAATCATTTATCTCTTTGTGCTATCTGTATTACATCAAAAAGGAAACTGTTTAGTTTCTATATTCTGTAAACCTTCGAGTTTAAATTATGAATGTTTTTGAAGTAGTGCTGGGAACTGAAGCATGAGTTAGTATAATATAATGACACTTGATCAACGTGATTATATTACAGTAAGTCATGCTGAGTTTCTAAATGAAACGTGATGATTCACAGATCATAACATCATCATGTGCCATGTTACACGACTCTTGTATTCTACTTAAACTCTAAATATATCAAGAAAATATTTTCCTTGATGATTCGACCTTTTCCGAGGCATTATGGTAATTTGACAAATCAAGATCGTGCCATTACACTTCCCTTCTTAGAACATTAACTATGTTCATTTTAAAATCCATACGTACGAATTCTGGACCATTATTCGCTTGACTTGAAGTCGGGAAGAGGAGACAAAAGTATAGAACTCTTGAATATAAAAGAAAATATAAAGCTCGACAATAACACATAAATTACAAACCGTGCATATCAATACGTATCACCACGTAAAGACACGGGAGAATTAAAATTACTATAACCCCAAGGTAATAGTAAAAATAAATAAAATCCTCCGGTGGTAGATGAAAGAGAAGAATGACAGATATGAAAATTAGGAGTATATCAAGGATCAGAACGGGATGGAGAATATTAACGAATGTTTTAAAATATGAATTGTGGAAGGAAGAATAGAAGGTGTGAGCTGTGAGAATAAGGAAACGAAGAGGGTGGATTTATAGTAAAATATTCGACAGAGCAATCAAAACAGATGATCGCATTTAAAGCGGATCCTAAATTTCCTTAATTACCGAAGAATCAAATCTTATTACGAAGATTTTATCCAAATCTCTTGAACTTCGAAAATCAACCCATCTATGTCAAAAGATATGACGAATCTACGCTTACTCGTTTCACTCTTTTGTGATAACTTCACTCGTACTCTTCACAAAAATCAAATTGCTTTATCTATATTACTTGATGATAATAAAACTCTAATTTTCAACTCGTATACGTCATGAAAACATACTTATTGTCAGCCATGACCATCCCATTCAAATTTTGGGACTAAATTTCTTTAACGGGTAGGTAATGTGACAACCCAGAAATTTCCAACCAAATTTAAACTTTATCTTTATATTATTCCGACACGATAAGCAAAGTTTGTTAAGTTAAATCTCAAGAATTTTAAACTGTGTTCATAAATTCATTATAACCTCGACCAAATTCACGAACCGTTATATATAAATAGATATGTATATATATGTATATATATATTATAACTTGAGAATATTAATAAAGTATTAAACGTATAATACTTTACACGAACGTATTTGTTTCAATATGTTTATCGATGGATTTAGAAGATAATATCAAATGATTGATTTATCAGATACATTGTGATATGATTACGGGTCCACTGTGATTTAAGAAATCTATTCTTTTTGACAACATTCGAAAAATAGTAAAGTGATTTATAAGTAAGAACGTGGAGTGTAAATAACTTAGATGTTGGATATCGACAAGTTAAGTAACTCGACATTTTTTATTAAGATGATTTCATACGTTAATTTAACCTTTGGACTTTATCCCATGCTTCACCAACATACTGTAATTTAAAAACTTGAAACCTACTATGAATATATATGATTCTACTTTTCTAAAACATTTTATGATATAACGATTTCCATATTTTTAACCTTTAAATAAAATGATTCTTAAATATATTTAGTTTTCAAAAACAAAATTATCATATTTATTTGATTTAGTTTCAAACGTACAAAAATATTTTCAGTTTAAAAAGAACTTTATTATTAAAACGTATATAATTTTTATAATATCTAGAACCACTTTTGACATCTCATTACTTAACCAGTATAATAAAGATAACGATATTTATATTGTATTTTATTAAATATATATAACGATTTAAATTAATATTATATATATTTATACGCGTATTATACGTACATAGTTTTATACTTTTACTATACTTAAACTTTACCTTTACTTTATTTTTACTTTACTTTAACTTTAATAATTCATACTTTAATAATTCACTTTAATAATTCATACTTTAATAATTCACTTTAATAATTCAAAAATCTATTATAAATAGAATTCAATAGGTTTCATTATTTCATAGAAACATGAAAATAATTTTTCTCTAAACTCTCTCAATTGATTTACATATATATATTTACTCCGTATTATTTCAAGATATTATTATTATACATAAAATATTATGACGGAGTGCTATCCGAGTGATTTCGAAATTGTTTTTCGAGCGGGATATAGCTAAGGAAATTATGGGTTATAGCTATGGAGGTTATGGGTATGGTTCGGGAGTATTGCTCGTGAGTCAAACTAGTGTTTATCATCCCCGTTGCATCTACGTACTTTTCCTGCAATATTGAATCTCAATATTGATACGTGAGCGCTCATGTGATGACCCGTCCTAATCCACCTGGACGAAGTCTTCAACAACTGGTTCCATTGCGAGGTACAGACCTCTATATGTCTTGAACGACTCCATGTAATATCTTTAAAATGAGCAAATACACAGCAGAAGACTTAATTCGTACCTGAGAATAAACATGCTTAAAAGTGTCAACCAAAAGGTTGGCGAGTTCATAGATTTATCATATCAATCATTTCAATATATTAATAGACCACAAGATTTCCATTTATAAATATATGTACACTCGTAAGTGTATAAAACCGTTCTGCTTATGTTGAGGCCTCAGTAACCAACCTTAACAATAATATAATAAGTCATCTTCGCAAAGATGGATACGTACACTCGCAAGTGTATAAATAATCCTCGAAGTACTAAACATCCGCCCACTAGCTCTTATGTCTAGTGCGGCCTACAGGATGGGGGTGTTAAGCCCGATAGATTTATCTTTAGGATTCGCGCTCACATGCTCTTACAACATGTAACTAAATTACATAGCACATCAATCCGCAGAATTATCATTTTTAATCACTTGTCTCTATTTCGTAAAGCATTTATAAAAGCAGCGCATGTATTCTCAGTCCAAAAATATATATTGCAAAAGCAATTAAAAAGGGAGCAAATGAAACTCACCGAATGTATTTTGTAGTAAAAATACATACGACAATATTGAACAATGCAGGGTTGGCCTCGTATTCACGAACCTATATCATTTGTATATATATTAAAATATTTAATCGTAATTGAACAAGTGTATATATTATATCTTAGTTTATATACTATATTTATTTAGTTTGTGTATATATTCAAAATGTTTATTATTTATAAAGTTATATTAATATATATATATATATATATATATATATATATATATATATATATATATATATATATATATATATATATATATATATATATATTTGATTAGCCTTTTAATAAAATACCTAACATGTTATATATGAATATTTATATAAATTTTGTTAATATGATTAAAGCGTACCTATAACCTTAATAATATTCTTAAAACTTTTATTTTCACAATCGTAATTATTTTATATAATATTGATATAGATAATACTGATAATAATAATAATAATAATAGTTTTAATAATAATACTCATAATAGTGATAATATCAGTACTTTTTAATAGATTAAATAGTTTAATAATGAAAATAATGAGAATTATACTTTTTGATGTTAATACATAGTATTTTATAATAATAATTGTTACAACCTTATTACTTATGGTAATCTTAATAGTAATATTTTTATTAAAAATAATAATAATTTCTAAAATGATACAAATACTAATTTTAATAAAAATGATAGTAACTTTTATTATTTTCATCATAATACTAATTATAATCTTAACATTACTAATAATATTAATACATATATTAGTAATAATAATAGTATTTATAATACTTGTAATAATATCAATAATTAATAATGATAATCATAATAAAAGTTCTAAGATTTATCATATATAATAATAATACTAATAAATAACAATAATAAAAAAAAATATTAACATCTAATGATAATAAGAGTAATAATAATAATTTTTAAAATAGAGAACTACCTCAAAAACTCTTTTAAAAAGAAAACTGCCGTGAACGGGACTCGAACCCCAGACCTCTCGTATACTAGAACTAACCCTTTACCATTATGCTGATGTATGTTTTTCTGATAAAAATCACTTCTAAATAATTATAACCAGTTTTCCTGTCTGTTTTCTTTTCTTCTTCTCCACAACCAATTCAACCAAAACTCGAATTAACTAATCAACACCATTTATGTTTGGTTTTTAGGACTTGCAAACGAATCCATTCAGCCCATAAAAATCCTTGAATGAATTGGAAAAGAAAAAAATATATATATAATTACAGCTATATGCTGTTCGCGAAAAAAAATAAAAAAAAATTCTTGATTTTGAATTTGGATTCATTTTAAATAAACATTTATGTATGAATTAGTTTACAAATCATTCCTAGAACCTCTTTAAATCTTCAATTGGTCAAGAAACATTAAAACAAAATCAAATTTTACGAAGAACGAATCCGTTGACTTTTAAATTTTTAACTTTGACTCTCAATTATAAGTATCAATTTGAGAAATTAGAGACTCCAAATTTGCAGATAGATCGAATTTATGATTCCTAACACCACAGTAATTATAGATTTTGAAAAACTCACTCTAATTCGATTTCCTTGATCATCCTATATGCGAAACAGAACGGGTCAGTTTCTTAACCCTTCGAATTAAATAAAACAGACAGTAACAGATCATTAGAATTAATATAGATAAAGGAAAATGGAAGAAATCTGTTTTTGCCAAATTATGAGTCGATTGATTTATATGGGTGGAGGTTGTCGACACCTAGTCACGAGCAGCAGAGAAATAAGGTAAAAAAATAGATCAGATGTTGATTTTTAACCTGCTACGCATAGTATCAGTTATATGAGATCATATATTTTATTTGATATATAATAATAATAATCATAATAATAATAATAATAATAATAATAATAATAATAATAGAAATATATTAATAATACTTATTAATATTATTTTTAAATAATAATAATAGTAATAATTATAAAATTGGTAGTAGTAATATTACTAATAATAACAAGTTAGATATTTTAAATTTTTATAACTATCTTATATATTACATTATTATTAACAATACAGATAATAGTACTAAATATAATATTAATGATGAGAGTAACACTTATAATACTGATATAACAAAATATGCTTATCAAACCTCATAGTTATATATTATATATTAAATTTATAATATTTATATTACAAATATCAGTATTAATAATGAAGGTAATATGATATCTATATTTTAGCTTGTAATTAAGTTTAATATGATAATAATACATTTCATTAATTGTGTAATAACATTAGTAATAGTAACATCATATCAATTTATGTTTATTAAACTTCGTAGCTATATATATTACCACTAGTAATGGGAGTAGTATTATTGATATATTAATTATATTTTTAATTTTTAATATATTAACATCACATGTTATTGTTTATGTAATATCTATATTATTTAATAATTTACATTGGGTAGTAATTCTTATATATATTTCATGTATATATATTTATATATTAACAATTAATTATTTATTATTTTATATGTTTAATTTCAATTTAATAAATGTTATTTTATTACTCAACACATTATATATACACTTATATTTATTTTTTATATATATTTATTTACATATTTACTTACACACAATGGTTCGTGAATCGGCGGGAGTAATCAAGATCAAATGATTTCATAAAATAGTTCAATTTTTTTTTAGACTCAATCTAATAGACTTTTTCTTATTTTTTCGAAATCATATAGAGATTAAGTTTAAATTTGGTCGGAATTTCCCGGGTCGTCACAGTACCTACCCGTTAAAGAAATTTCGTCCCGAAATTTGAGTGAAGTCATCATGGCTAACATTAAAAATGTTTTTATGACGAATACGAGTTGATAGATAGATTTTTATTACTGTTGAGTAATATGGAATAGTTAATTCAATTTCTCGAAGAGTACGAGTGAAGTTATCACAAAAGAGTGAAATGAGTAAATGCCGATTTGTCTTAACTGGTGACATAGTCACGGTTGAATTTAGAAAATAAGGTGCGTCTTAACTTTTGATGTTGTCTTGGTTGAATTCCTGAATTTTAAGGATTTAAATAAAATCTTCGAAATCCAAGAGATTCGATTCTTTGGCGAATAAGGAAATCAAGATCTCTATAATTAGATACGGTGATCTGCCTCGATTACTCTGTCTGATATTTCCATTATAAATTAAGCTCCTCCATTCCATTATTCCCACCATTCTTATACTTTCTTCCTCCATTCATACTTCCAACTCATCAGTCAATATGCTTCATCCAGTTTTAATTCTAGATATAATTCTGATTTTCATACCAATCATTCTCCTTTTTCATCTACCCCCGGAGGAATCTATTCACTTCTACTATTACCTTGGGGTTATAGTATTCCTAATTCTCTCGTGTCTTTATTTTGCTATACGCATTGATATACACGGTTTGTAATTTATGTGTTTGTGATCAGCTTTATATTTCTTGCTATGTTTCTGAGCTCCATGCTCTTGTTTTCTCTTTTCGACTTCAAGTCAAGCGAATAATGGTCCAGAATTTGTAGATATAGAGTTTTGAATGATTATAATGTTCTAAGCAGGAAGGAACCTGATAGCACGATTTGATTTGTCAAATTACCAGAATCTCTGAGGATGGAACTATCAAGAATATATTTTCTTGGTGTGTTCAGAGGTTAAGTAGAATGAAAGAGTTATGTGACATGGTTCATGATAAAGGTATGATCTGTGATCCTTTATCACGTTCCATTAGAAACTCAGCATGACTTACTGTAATATAATCACGTTGGCCGGACGTCATTATATTATACTAACCCATGCTTCAATTCTCAACACTTCTCCACAATTCATTCATAATTTATACTTAGATTTTACAGAAGTTTCCAATATAATGGAATACAGAAAACATGAAGAGGTAGATAATTTCGGACAAGAATATTTATGAAAATATCTTCAGAAATATCGGAGATATTTATTATGATATTTTGGAATTTCAAAGTTCGAAGATTGATAGAAAAAATTTTCCGCAAGATTTTAACGTGGGTACGGAGCAAGATATTCTCTAAAGATTTCATCGGATACAGATTTACCTGGATTATTTGAAAATAGGGTTTGGTCCTTGTATTTATTCTTTGTTTCCTTCGTGGTTAGCTCAATCCGTTTTCCAGTACCAAATTTTCTATCGAGCGTTCCTAACACTCCCTTCTTTATCATCCAACTTTTGACCGTTTAGACCATCTACAATTTTTCTATTTCCTCGACATTTAATGCTACGATATCTGAATTATCGGTTATCAATCCGAGATGGTTTCAAGAGAATTGTGTTTTTAGATGGTTAAATGCTGATAGTAGTATGGTGAAATATAAAAGGTTCTCTAGTAACAATAAATGAGCATGCGTATATATCAAGGTTATAATAAGGTTGTTTTGAATGGAAAGTCAAAGTTGTCTTGTTGGAGCTGTGACAAAATTGGCTATTTTGAAGAAGAACTGCAAAATTATTTTGGGTAATAATAACACTTAAAGGAATTAGCACAGCTAAGTGTTAAACGTTTACTCAGTTTCTGAGAGTTTTTCAGGTGCATAGCTATATGCATCACTCTTTTCCCCCGTAGATGGAATGCGGTTGGTTCATCCTCTCGATTGAGGTGTTTACAGTTTGGACGCATATTGTAATCATCAAGATATAAATGAGATTTAAGATGAAATCAAGTGGCAAACTTGAAGAAATATTTAGTTTCATATGTTATAATCAATATTTTAATTCATTTTAATTGTCCAATGTCATTAGTCCACAGTCGATAGTTCACAGTTAACAGTCCAATAATTTATATATAATTTAATATATAATATTCGAATTAATTAATACGTATCGTGACCCGTGTACATGTCTCAGACTCGATCACAACTCAAACTATATATATTATTGTAGAATCAGTCTCAACCCTGTATAGCTAACTCCAGCATTACTGCATATAGAGTGTCTATGGTTATTCCAAATAATATATATAGATGCGTCGATATGATATGTCAAAACCTTGTATACGTGTCCCGATATTTAAAGTGCGTAAAATAAATAACAGAAATTAAATGACGATAAATAAAATTGCGAGAATTAAATTTGCGATAAATAAAATGCAATAAATAAATTGTAACCAGTTAGCTAGGAACAGTTAGCGTAGATTCTTAACAAAGTTCTTCTCATAGTTAACTTGTTTGTTTCTAACAACTTTTATTTTGTCAAATGTTTTCTTCATTATGCCACTTGTTGGATTCTGAGAAGTCAAAATCCAAATAAGAAATTGAATGAAAATGGTTATTCTGTGGTGAATGGATTCGTATATTTATGGATGTAAAAAGGATAGTAAATAACTGTTGAATCAGATTCGAAGGATGTACCGTGTAACCGATTAATGTGCAATCTAAATATTCCTCGGGTATTACCTACCCGTTAAAATATTTTTACCATTAACAGTTTGTACAAAAGAGATTTTTTTTTTAATTACAATCTTTATGAAAACATATATACATATATATTTTCTTCAGATGTAATCCTAGATTTAATGAGTTAATATGATATTAAACTCATATGATTTTCAGTTTGAGCTAGAATAAGTAATCTCTAAAACTATTAGGAACCACATATTCTTCGCAGAATATTAATGAAGTTACGGATCAATACTTCATCGTTCATTGTTGTTGGTACTCCTTGGTATCTATAATGCATATGATATTGATGTTCGAGATAAAGATTGTAATGTTGAGGTGTGGGATGCAGATGTTGATGGTGGTGGTGATGGTACTGTTGGTGTTGCTGATGGTGGTACCGTTTATGCTGCTGGTGCGGCTGCTGGTGTTTGTAACCTTCACACCATATTCTCTAAAGCCATTACCCGAGCGCGAAGTTCGTTGACTTCTTCTATTACATCGGGGTGATTGTCGGTTCGGACGAGAGGATAAATATAATCTAGAATTTGGTATAGTATATAATCGTGACGAGATACTCTGGAAATGAGAGAGAAAATTGTGTTTCGGACAGGTTTGCCGGTAAGTGCTTCAGGTTCTTCGCCAAGAGGGCAATGTGGTGGATGGAAAGGATCGCCTTCTTCTTGTCTTCAGTGATTGAGGAGGCTACGAACCCATCCCCAATTCATCCAGAATAGATGATGAATGATTGGTTGATCCATTCCGGTCACACTACTTTCGGAGCTTGAGTGGGATTCCATTTCAGAATCAGTGTGACTTGATCTGGTGACGAATTCCATTTCGTATGATTGGATAAAGGATTTTTGATGTGAAAAGATTTTCGGCTATCGGATGGTATTCTAATTACATAGAATATCCATATATATCGAATAAAAGTTTCATAGATTACGGAGGAATTTACGGGATACGTCATGTAAAGTTTACAGTAACAGATACGCGAAGATATGAATTTTGTCTATACACTATTCATGCAATCAATGCAGCAAGACATGTCTAGACTAAAAATGATGAGCATGTAATTTTTGACACAAAATGATAAGCAAAACTTTTTGACATGCAGACCAGGTTCAAGTCCAGACTTATTAATATAACCTAACAACTACTAGGTTGAAGTCCAGACTCACTAATGCATTCTAACGACTTATTAGTTAGACACACTAATGCAGATCTGGTTCGCTAAGACCACCGCTCTGATACCAACTGTGATGACCCGTCCTAATCCACCTAGACGAATTCTTCAACAACTGGTTCCATTGCGAGGTACATACCTCTATATGTCTTGAACGACTCCATGTAATATCTTTAATATGAGCAAATGCACAGCGGAAGACTTAATTCGTACCTAAGAATAAACATGTTTAAAAGTGTCAACCAAAAGGTTGGTGAGTTCATAGGTTTATCATATCAATCATTTCAATATATTAATAGACCACAAGATTTCCATTTATATATATGTACACTCGCAAGTGTATAAAACCGTTCTGCTTATGTTGAGGCCTCAGTAACCAACCTTAACAATAATATAATAATTCATCTTCACAAAGATGGATACGTACACTCGAAAGTGTATAAATAATCCTCGAAGTACTAAACATCCGCCCACTAGCTCTTATGTCTAGTGCAGCCTACAGGATGGGGGTGTTAAGCCCGATAGATCTATCTTTAGGATTCGCGCTCACATGCTCTTACAACATGTAACTAAATTACCTAGCACATCAATCCGCATAATTATCATTTTTGATCACTTGTCTTTATTTCGTAAAGCATTTATAAAAGCAGCGCTTGTATTGTGACGGCCCAGAAATTTTCGATCAAATTTAAACTTAATCTTTATATGTTTTCGACACGATAAGCAAAGTCAGTTAAACCGAGTCTTAAAATTTGTAAACTATATTCATAGGATCATTGACCATTGACCATTCTTGACGATTCACGAACAACTAATTGTAAGCGGATACTTTTATAAATATAAATATATATAAATATATATATCGATTTGAAATATAAAATGATATATGATTTAATTGTACAATAGTAAACGATATAATAAAATTGTTATTTAAAATGAATCTATATATACATATATAATTATTAAATATTCAAATATGTTATAAGTATTATAAAATTAATGAAATGTAAGATTAATATATTAAATGATGTTGCAAGTTTAATTTTAGTGTTATATTGTCATTACTACATTCATTATAAATGATAATATTAATATTTGTATTATCACTATTATCTCTATTGTTATTATTATTATTGTTAGTTTCATTATTATTAATAAAATTAATATTAAATACTTATGTGTATACAATTAATATTAATTTGTTTTCTTTATATATGTAATGTACAATATATATATATATATATATATATATATATATATATATATATATATATATATATATATATATATATATATATATATAGCAATATATGATGATACAAATACAGATATATTCATATACATATACGAAGTACAAGTGTATAAATAAAAATACATATACAGAATATATATATACATAAATACTGATTTTTATATAAATATAAACACAATTACTAACTATATACATATACGTATTTCTGTTTTCAATCCCTATCATTCTGTTTAATAGTTGAATTAATTTGTATATCTATCGACTTCAAGTCACAAGCAATTACAAAATCTATGGAATGTAACCATCACTTTATTTCTTTTCTGTTCATCTGCTACCTGAACCTGTACTTCCTGTCTGCTCGTGAAATGTCCCGTTCTTATTGATTAAAAACGTTCCATATTAATTGATTTCGTTGCGAGGTTTTGACCTCTATATGAGACGTTTTTCAAAGACTGCATTCATTTTAAAATAAACCATAACCTTTATTTCATCAATAAAGGTTTAAAAGCTTTACGTAGATTATCAAATAATGATAATCTAAAATATCCTGTTTACACACGACCATTACATAATGGTTTACAATACAAATATGTTACAACAAAATAAGTTTCTTGAATGCAGTTTTTACACAATATCATACAAGCATGGACTCCAAATCTCGTCCTTATTTAAGTATGCGACAGCGGAAGCTCTTAATAATCACCTGAGAATAAACATGCTTAAAACGTCAACAAAAATGTTGGTGAGTTATAGGTTTAACCTATATATATCAAATCATAATAATAGACCACAAGATTTCATATTTCAATACACATCCCATACATAGAGATAAAAATCATTCATATGGTGAACACCTGGTAACCGACATTAACAAGATGCATATATAAGAATATCCCCATCATTCCGGGACACCCTTCGGATATGATATAAATTTCGAAGTACTAAAGCATCCGGTACTTTGGATGGGGTTTGTTAGGCCCAATAGATCTATCTTTAGGATTCGCGTCAATTAGGGTGTCTGTTCCCTAATTCTTAGATTACCAGACTTAATAAAAAGGGGCATATTCGATTTCGATAATTCAACCATAGAATGTAGTTTCACGTACTTGTGTCTATTTTGTAAATCATTTATAAAACCTGCATGTATTCTCATCCCAAAAATATTAGATTTTAAAAGTGGGACTATAACTCACTTTCACAGATTTTTACTTCGTCGGGAAGTAAGACTTGGCCACTGTTGATTCACGAACCTATAACAATATATACATATATATCAAAGTATGTTCAAAATATATTATAACACTTTTAATATATTTTGATGTTTTAAGTTTATTAAGTCAGCTGTCCTCGTTAGTAACCTACAACTAGTTGTCCACAGTTAGATGTACAGAAATAAATCGATAAATATTATCTTGAATCAATCCACGACCCAGTGTATACGTATCTCAGTATTGATCACAACTCAAACTATATATATTTTGGAATCAACCTCAACCCTGTATAGCTAACTCCAACATTCACATATAGAGTGTCTATGGTTGTTCCGAAATATATATAGATGTGTTGACATAATAGGTCGAAACATTGTATACGTGTCTATGGTATCTCAAGATTACATAATATACAATACAAGTTGATTAAGTTATGGTTGGAATAGATTTGTTACCAATTTTCACGTAGCTAAAATGAGAAAAATTATCCAATCTTGTTTTACCCATAACTTCTTCATTTTAAATCCGTTTTGAGTGAATCAAATTGCTATGGTTTTATATTGAACTATATTTTATGAATCTAAACAGAAAAAGTATAGGTTTATGGTCGGAAAAATAAGTTACAAGTCGTTTTTGTAAAGGTAGTCATTTCAGTCGAAAGAACGACGTCTAGATGACCATTTTAGAAAACATACTTCCACTTTGAGTTTAACCATAATTTTTGGATATAGTTTCATGTTCATAATAAAAATCATTTTCTCAGAATAACAACTTTTAAATCAAAGTTTATCATAGTTTTTAATTAACTAACCCAAAACAGCCCGCGGTGTTACAACGACGGCGTAAATCCGGTTTTACGGTGTTTTTCGTGTTTCCAGGTTTTAAATCATTAAGTTAGCATATCATATAGATATAGAACATGTGTTTAGTTGATTTTAAAAGTCAAGTTAGAAGGATTAACTTTTATTTGCGAACAAGTTTAGAATTAACTAAACTATGTTCTAGTGATTACAAGTTTAAACCTTCGAATAAGATAGCTTTATATGTATGAATCGAATGATGTTATGAACATCATTACTACCTTAAGTTCCTTGGATAAACCTACTGGAAAAGAGAAAAATAGATCTAGCTTCAACGGATCCTTGGATGGCTCGAAGTTCTTGAAGCAGAATCATGACACGAAAACAAGTTCAAGTAAGATCATCACTTGAAATAAGATTGTTATAGTTATAGAAATTGAACCAAAGTTTGAATATGATTATTACCTTGTATTAGAATGATAACCTACTGTAAGAAAAAAAGATTTCTTAAGGTTGGATGATCACCTTACAAGATTGGAAGTGAGCTAGCAAACTTGAAAGTATTCTTGATTTTATGTAACTAGAACTTGTAGAATTTACGAAGAACACTTAGAACTTGAATATAGAACTTGAGAGAGATCAATTAGATGAAGAAAATTGAAGAATGAAAGTGTTTGTAGGTGTTTTTGGTCGTTGATGTATGGATTAGATATAAAGGATATGTAATTTTGTTTTCATGTAAATAAGTCATGAATGATTACTCATATTTTTGTAATTTTATGAGATATTTCATGCTAGTTGCCAAATGATGGTTCCCACATGTGTTAGGTGACTCACATGGGCTGCTAAGAGCTGATCATTGGAGTGTATATACCAATAGTACATACATCTAAAAGCTGTGTATTGTACGAGTACGAATACGGGTGCATACGAGTAGAATTGTTGATGAAACTGAACGAGGATGTAATTGTAAGCATTTTTGTTAAGTAGAAGTATTTTGATAAGTGTATTGAAGTCTTTCAAAAGTGTATAAATACATATTAAAACACTACATGTATATACATTTTAACTGAGTCGTTAAGTCATCGTTAGTCGTTACATGTAAGTGTTGTTTTGAAACCTTTAGGTTAACGATCTTGTTAAATGTTGTTAACCCAATGTTTATAATATCAAATGTGATTTTAAATTATTATATTATCATGATATTATCATGTATGAATATCTCTTAATATGATATATATACATTAAATGTCTTTACAACGATAATCGTTACATATATGTCTCGTTTAAAAATCATTAAGTTAGTAGTCTTGTTTTTACATATGTAGTTCATTGTTAATATACTTAATGATATTTTTACTTATCATAGTATCATGTTAACTATATATATATATCCATATATATGTCATCATATAGTTTTTACAAGTTTTAACGTTCGTGAATCACCGGTCAACTTGGGTGGTCAATTGTCTATATGAAACATATTTCAATTAATAAAGTCTTAACAAGTTTGATTGCTTAACATGTTGGAAACATTTAATCATGTAAATATCAATCTCAATTAATATATATAAACATGGAAAAGTTCGGGTCACTACAGTACCTACCCGTTAAATAAATTTCGTCCCGAAATTTTAAGCTGTTGAAGGTGTTGACGAATCTTCTGGAAATAGATGCGGGTATTTCTTCTTCATCTGATCTTCACGCTCCCAGGTGAACTCGGGTCCTCTACGAGCATTCCATCGAACCTTAACAATTGGTATCTTGTTTTGCTTAAGTCTTTTAACCTCACGATCCATTATTTCGACGGGTTCTTCGATGAATTGAAGTTTTTCGTTGATTTGGATTTCATCTAACGGAATAGTGAGATCTTCTTTAGCAAAACATTTCTTCAAATTCGAGACGTGGAAAGTGTTATGTACAGCCGCGAGTTGTTGAGGTAACTCAAGTCGGTAAGCTACTGGTACGACACGATCAATAATCTTGAATGGTCCAATATACCTTGGATTTAATTTCCCTCGTTTACCAAATCGAACAACGCCTTTCCAAGGTGCAACTTTAAGCATGACCGTCTCTCCAATTTCAAATTCTGTATCTTTTCTTTTAATGTCAGCGTAGCTCTTTTGTCGACTTTGGGCGGTTTTCAACCGTTGTTGAATTTGGATGATCTTCTCGGTAGTTTCTTGTATAATCTCCGGACCCGTAATCTGTCTATCCCCTACTTCACTCCAACAAATCAGAGACCTGCACTTTCTACCATAAAGTGCTTCAAACGGCGCCATCTCAATGCTTGAATGGTAGCTGTTGTTGTAGGAAAATTCTGCTAACGGTAGATGTCGATCCCAACTGTTTCCGAAATCAATAACACATGCTCGTAGCATGTCTTCAAGCGTTTGTATCGTACTTTCGCTCTGCCCATCAGTTTGTGGATGATAGGCAGTACTCATGTCTAGACGAGTTCCTAATGCTTGCTGTAATGTCTGCCAGAATCTTGAAATAAATCTGCCATCCCTATCAGAGATAATAGAGATTGGTATTCCATGTCTGGAGACGACTTCCTCCAAATACAGTCGTGCTAACTTCTCCATCTTGTCATCTTCTCTTATTGGCAGGAAATGTGCTGATTTGGTGAGACGATCAACTATTACCCAAATAGTATCAAAACCACTTGCAGTCCTTGGAAATTTAGTGATGAAATCCATGGTAATGTTTTCCCATTTCCATTCCGGGATTTCGGGTTGTTGAAGTAGACCTGATGGTTTCTGATGCTCAGCTTTGACCTTAGAACACGTCAAACATTCTTCTACGTATTTAGCAACATCGGCTTTCATACCCGGCCACCAAAAATGTTTCTTGAGATCCTTGTACATCTTCCCCGTTCCAGGATGTATTGAGTATCTGGTTTTATGAGCTTCTCTAAGTACCATTTCTCTCATATCTCCAAATTTTGGTACCCAAATCCTTTCAGCCCTATACCGGGTTCCGTCTTCCCGAATATTAAGATGCTGCTCCGATCCTTTGGGTATTTCATCCTTTAAATTTCCCTCTTTTAAAACTCCTTGTTGCGCCTCCTTTATTTGAGTAGTAAGGTTATTATGAATCATTATATTCATAGATTTTACTCGAATGGGTTCTCTGTCCTTCCTGCTCAAGGCATCGGCTACCACATTTGCCTTCCCCGGGTGGTAACGAATCTCAAAGTCATAATCATTCAACAATTCAATCCACCTACGTTGCCTCATATTCAGTTGTTTCTGATTAAATATGTGTTGAAGACTTTTGTGGTCGGTATATATAATACTTTTGACCCCATATAAGTAGTGCCTCCAAGTCTTTAATGCAAAAACAACCGCGCCTAATTCCAAATCATGCGTCGTATAATTTTGCTCGTGAATCTTCAATTGTCTAGACGCATAAGCAATCACCTTCGTTCGTTGCATTAATACACAACCGAGACCTTGCTTTGATGCGTCACAATAAATCACAAAATCATCATTCCCTTCAAGCAATGACAATATAGGTGCCGTAGTTAGCTTTTTCTTCAATAACTGAAACGCTTTCTCTTGTTCATCATTCCATTCAAATTTCTTCCCTTTATGCGTTAATGCAGTCAAGGGTTTTGCTATTCTGGAAAAGTCTTGGATGAACCTTCTGTAGTAACCAGCTAGTCCTAAAAACTGGCGTATGTGTTTCGGAGTTTTCGGGGTTTCCCACTTTTCAACAGTTTCTATCTTTGCCGGATCCACCTTAATACCTTTTTTGTTCACTATGTGACCGAGGAATTGAACTTCTTCCAACCAAAATGCACACTTTGAAAACTTAGCGTACAATTCTTCCTTCTTCAATACTTCTAACACCTTTCTCAAATGTTCACCGTGTTCTTGGTCATTCTTTGAGTAAATAAGTATGTCATCAATGAAAACAATGACAAACTTGTCAAGGTATGGTCCACACACTCGGTTCATAAGGTCCATGAACACAGCTGGTGCATTAGTTAAACCAAACGGCATGACCATAAACTCGTAATGACCGTAACGTGTTCTGAAAGCAGTCTTTGGAATATCATCTTCTTTCACCCGCATTTGATGATACCCGGAACGTAAGTCAATCTTTGAATAAACAGACGAGCCTTGTAGTTGATCAAATAAGTCATCGATTCTCGGTAGTGGGTAGCGGTTCTTGATGGTAAGTTTGTTCAACTCTCGGTAGTCGATACACAACCTGAATGTACCATCTTTCTTCTTGACAAACAAAACAGGAGCTCCCCACGGTGATGTGCTTGGTCGAATGAAACCACGCTCTAAAAGTTCTTGTAATTGGCTTTGCAGTTCTTTCATCTCGCTGGGTGCGAGTCTGTAAGGAGCACGAGCTATTGGTGCAGCTCCTGGTACAAGATCTATTTGAAATTCAACGGATCGATGTGGGGGTAATCCCGGTAATTCTTTCGGAAATACATCGGGAAATTATTTTGCGATGGGAACATCATTGATGCTCTTTTCTTCAGTTTGTACTTTCTCAACGTGTCCTAGAACATCATAGCAACCTTTTCTTATTAGTTTTTGTGCCTTCAAATTACTAATAAGATGTAGCTTCGTGTTGCCCTTTTCTCCGTACACCATTAAGGGTTTTCCTTTTTCTCGTATAATGCGAATGGCATTTTTGTAACAAACGATCTCTGCTTTCACTTCTTTCAACCAGTCCATACCGATTATCACATCAAAACTCCCTAACTCTACTGGTATCAAGTCAATCTTAAATGTTTCGCTAACCAGTTTAATTTCTCGATTCCGACATATATTATCTGCTGAAATTAATTTACCATTTGCTAATTCGAGTAAAAATTTACTATCCAAAGGCGTCAATGGACAACTTAATTTAGCACAAAAATCTCTACTCATATAGCTTCTATCCGCACCCGAATCAAATAAAATGTAAGCAGATTTATTGTCAATAAGAAATGTACCCGTAACAAGCTCCGGGTCTTCCTGTGCCTCTGCCGCATTAATATTGAAAACTCTTCCGCGGCCTTGTCCATTCGTGTTCTCCTGGTTCGGGCAATTTCTAATAATGTGGCCCAGTTTTCCACATTTATTACAAACTACATTGGCATAACTTGCTCCGACACTACTTGCTCCGCCATTACTCGTTCCGACACCATTTGTTCCTTTCGTTCTATTAACCCCTGGTCCGTAGACCTCACACTTCGTCGCGCTATGACCATTTCTTTTACACTTGTTGCAAAATTTAGTGCAGAACCCCGAGTGATACTTTTCACACCTTTGGCATAGCTGCTTCTGATTGTTGTTGTTGTTGCGGTTATTATTGTTGTTGGGATGATTGTTGTAGTTGCTGTTGTTGTTGTTGTTGTTGTTGGGCCGTTTGTTGTAGTTGCGATTGATGTTGCGATTGTTAGGATAATTGTTGCGATTATTGTTGTAATTACTGTTGCTGTTGTATTGGTGATTCTTATCACCGTTTTCCTCCCACTTTCTTTTGACTTGCTTCACATTGGCCTCTTCAGCAGTCTGTTCTTTAATTCTTTCTTCAATCTGGTTCACTAGTTTGTGAGCCATTCTACATGCCTGTTGTATGGAGGCGGGCTCGTGTGAACTTATATCTTCTTGGATTCTTTCCGGTAATCCTTTCACAAATGCGTCGATCTTCTCTTCCTCATCTTCGAATGCTCCCGGACACAATAGGCACAATTCTGTGAATCGTCTTTCGTACGTGGTAATATCAAATCCTTGGGTTCGTAACCCTCTAAGTTCTGTCTTGAGCTTATTGACCTCGGTTCTGGGACGGTACTTCTCGTTCATCAAGTGCTTAAATGCTGACCACGGTAGTGCGTACGCATCATCTTGTCCCACTTGCTCTAGATAGGTATTCCACCATGTTAACGCAGAACCTGTGAAGGTATGCGTAGCGTACTTCACTTTGTCCTCTTCAGTACACTTACTTATGGCAAACACCGATTCGACCTTCTCGGTCCACCGTTTCAATCCGATCGGTCCTTCGGTTCCATCAAATTCCAAAGATTTGCAGGCAGTGAATTCTTTGTAGGTGCATCCTACACGATTTCCTGTACTGCTAGATCCAAGGTTATTGTTGGTATGTAGCGCAGCCTGTACTGCGGCTATGTTTGAAGCTAGAAAAGTACGGAATTCCTCTTCATTCATATTCACGGTGTGTCGAGTAGTCGGTGCCATTTCCTTCAAAATAGTCAAATGGAACAAGTTAATCATACAGAATATTAAGAGTAGTTAATAGTATTTCGTAGCATAATATGAAATCATTTATAAAAGCTTTTTCTTCATATTAGCGTTTTATAAGTTTAAATTCGGGTAGTACCTACCCGTTAAGTTCATACTTAGTAGCTAATATACAATTCAACTACTACAATTCTATATGAAAAACTGATTATAATAATATTTCGCGTTCAAACTTTTATACAATATTTTACAAACTTACAATACCGCTTATTTTACATAAAGCATGAAATATAGCACACAATAACTTTGATACAAGATAGTTTTGAAGATAATTCTAGCTAGTACACAAGTCGTTCAGCAAAGGCAATAAATACACGTAATTCATACGTCCAGAAACAAGTCATGCATTCTGGTTTTACTAGGACTACTTCCCATCCTTGGTCTTGTGGAACATAACCGTTATGGTCGTTGATAAGACAGCGTGTTGTAACGTCGTCAAAGGGACGAGGGTTACGTAATGTCCAACAGTCCCGTAACAATCTAAAAACCTCATTTCTTACCCCAATTACCGACTCTGTCACTTGTGGGAATGTTTTGTTTAATAGTTGTAGCCCGATGTTCTTGTTCTCACTTTGGTGAAAAGCGAACATTACTAATCCGTAAGCATAACATGCTTCTTTATATTGCATGTTAGCCGCTTTTTCTAAATCATGAAGTCCAATATTTGGATATATTGAGTCAAAATAATTTCTTAACCCATTGCGTAAAATAGCATTTGGGTTCCCCGCAATATATGCGTCAAAGTAAACACATCGTAACTTATGGATTTCCCAATGTGATATCCCCCATCTTTCGAACGAAAGCCTTTTATAAACCAAGGCATTCTTGGAACGTTCTTCGAATGTCTTACAAACTGATCTCGCCTTAAATAGTTGTGCCGAAGAATTCTGACCGACTCTAGACAAGATTTCATCAATCATGTCTCCGGGTAGGTCTCTTAAAATATTGGGTTGTCTATCCATTTTATGTTTTTATACTGTAAAATAGACAAGAGTTAGATTCATAAAAAAAATACTTATTAATACAAGCAATTTTTTTACATATATCATAAAGCATAAGCACACTATATTACATATATTACACCACACGAATACAACTATCTTATTCCGACTCGCTTGTTTCTTCTTCTTCAGTTTTGGTTCATTTTGCCAAGTTTCTAGGGATATATGATGTTCCCCTAATACGAGCCGTCGTTTTCCACATTGGTTTAGAAAAACCTGGTGGTTTAGAGGTTCCCGGGTCATTGTTACAACTTAAGGACTTCGGGGGTTGACGATACATATAAAGTTCATCGGGGTTGGAATTAAATTTCTCTAATTTTATGCCCTTTCCCTTATTATTTTCTTTTGCCTTTTTAATTTCAGTTGGGGTAATTTCTATAACATCATCGGAATTCTCGTCGGAATCCGATTCATCGGAGAATTGGTAATCCTCCCAATATTTTGCTTCCTTGGCGGAAACACCATTGACCATAATTAACCTTGGTCGGTTGGTTGAGGATTTTCTTTTACTTAACCATTTTATTATTTCCCCCACCGGTTCTATTTCTTCATCCGGTTCCGATTCTTCTTCCGGTTCCGATTCTTCTTTCGGTTCCGACTCTTCTTCCGGTTCCTCTTCGGGAACTTGTGAATCAATCCACGAATCATTCCAATTTACATTTGACTCTTCATTATTATTAGGTGAGTCAATGGGACTTGTTCTAGAGGTAGACATCTATCACATAATATCAAACGCGTTAAGAGATTAATATATCACATAATATTCACATGTTAAAAATATATAGTTTCCAACAAAATTTGTTAAGCAATCATTTTTCAAGTAAACACAGTCGAAGTCCAGACTCACTAATGCATCCTAACAAACTCGATAAGACACACTAATGCAAAATTCTGGTTCTCTAAGACCAACGCTCGGATACCAACTGAAATGTCCCGTTCTTATTGATTAAAAACGTTCCATATTAATTGATTTCGTTGCGAGGTTATGACCTCTATATGAGACGTTTTTCAAAGACTGCATTCATTTTAAAACAAACCATAACCTTTATTTCATCAATAAAGGTTTAAAAGCTTTACGTAGATTATCAAATAATGATAATCTAAAATATCATGTTTACACACGACCATTACATAATGGTTTACAATACAAATATGTTACAACAAAATAAGTTTCTTGAATGCAGTTTTTACACAATATCATACAAGCATGGACTCCAAATCTCGTCCTTATTTAAGTATGCGACAGCGGAAGCTCTTAATAATCACCTGAGAATAAACATGCTTAAAACGTCAACAAAAATGTTGGTGAGTTATAGGTTTAACCTATATATATCAAATCATAATAATAGACCACAAGATTTCATATTTCAATACACATCCCATACATAGAGATAAAAATCATTCATATGGTGAACACCTGGTAACCGACATTAACAAGATGCATATATAAGAATATCCCCATCATTCCGGGACACCCTTCGGATATGATATAAATTTCGAAGTACTAAAGCATCCGGTACTTTGGATGGGGTTTGTTAGGCCCAATAGATCTATCTTTAGGATTCGCGTCAATTAGGGTGTCTGTTCCCTAATTCTTAGATTACCAGACTTAATAAAAAGGGGCATATTCGATTTCGATAATTCAACCATAGAATGTAGTTTCACGTACTTGTGTCTATTTTGTAAATCATTTATAAAACCTGCATGTATTCTCATCCCAAAAATATTAGATTTTAAAAGTGGGACTATAACTCACTTTCACAGATTTTTACTTCGTCGGGAAGTAAGACTTGGCCACTGTTGATTCACGAACCTATAACAATATATACATATATATCAAAGTATGTTCAAAATATATTTATAACACTTTTAATATATTTTGATGTTTTAAGTTTATTAAGTCAGCTGTCCTCGTTAGTAACCTACAACTAGTTGTCCACAGTTAGATGTACAGAAATAAAACGATAAATATTATCTTGAATCAATCCACGACCCAGTGTATACGTATCTCAGTATTGATCACAACTCAAACTATATATATTTTGGAATCAACCTCAACCCTGTATAGCTAACTCCAACATTCACATATAGAGTGTCTATGGTTGTTCCGAAATATATATAGATGTGTCGACATGATAGGTCGAAACATTGTATACGTGTCTATGGTATCTCAAGATTACATAATATACAATACAAGTTGATTAAGTTATGGTTGGAATAGATTTGTTACCAATTTTCACGTAGCTAAAATGAGAAAAATTATCCAATCTTGTTTTACCCATAACTTCTTCATTTTAAATCCGTTTTGAGTGAATCAAATTGCTATGGTTTTATATTGAACTATATTTTATGAATCTAAATAGAAAAAGTATAGGTTTATGGTCAGAAAAATAAGTTACAAGTCGTTTTTGTAAAGGTAGTCATTTCAGTCGAAAGAACGACGTCTAGATGACCATTTTAGAAAACATACTTCCACTTTGAGTTTAACCATAATTTTTGGATATAGTTTCATGTTCATAATAAAAATCATTTTCTCAGAATAACAACTTTTAAATCAAAGCTTATCATAGTTTTTAATTAACTAACCCAAAACAGCCCGCGGTGTTACTACGATGGCGTAAATCCGGTTTTACGGTGTTTTTCGTGTTTCCAGGTTTTAAATCATTAAGTTAGCATATCATATAGATATAGAACATGTGTTTAGTTGATTTTAAAAGTCAAGTTAGAAGGATTAACTTTTATTTTTGAACAAGTTTAGAATTAACTAAACTATGTTCTAGTGATTACAAGTTTAAATCTTCGAATAAGATAGCTTTATATGTATGAATCGAATGATGTTATGAACATCATTACTACCTTAAGTTCCTTGGATAAACCTACTGGAAAAGAGAAAAATAGATCTAGCTTCAACGGATCCTTGGATGGCTCGAAGTTCTTGAAGCAGAATCATGACACGAAAACAAGTTCAAGTAAGATCATCACTTGAAATAAGATTGTTATAGTTATAGAAATTGAACCAAAGTTTGAATATGATTATTACCTTGTATTAGAATGATAACCTACTGTAAGAAAAAAAGATTTCTTAAGGTTGGATGATCACCTTACAAGATTGGAAGTGAGCTAGCAAACTTGAAAGTATTCTTGATTTTATGTAACTAGAACTTGTAGAATTTACGAAGAACACTTAGAACTTGAAGAAAGAACTTGAGAGAGATCAATTAGATGAAGAAAATTGAAGAATGAAAGTGTTTGTAGGTGTTTTTGGTCATTGATGTATGGATTAGATATAAAGGATATGTAATTTTGTTTTCATGTAAATAAGTCATGAATGATTACTCATATTTTTGTAATTTTATGAGATATTTCATGCTAGTTGCCAAATGATGGTTCCCACATGTGTTAGGTGACTCACATGGGCTGCTAAGATCTGATCATTGGAGTGTATATACCAATAGTACATACATCTAAAAGCTGTGTATTGTACGAGTACGAATACGGGTGCATACGAGTAGAATTGTTGATGAAACTGAACGAGGATGTAATTGTAAGCATTTTTGTTAAGTAGAAGTATTTTGATAAGTGTATTGAAGTCTTTCAAAAGTGTATAAATACATATTAAAACACTACATGTATATACATTTTAACTGAGTCGTTAAGTCATCGTTAGTCGTTACATGTAAGTGTTGTTTTGAAACCTTTAGGTTAACGATCTTGTTAAATGTTGTTAACCCAATGTTTATAATATCAAATGTGATTTTAAATTATTATATTATCATGATATTATCATGTATGAATATCTCTTAATATGATATATATACATTAAATGTCTTTACAACGATAATCGTTACATATATGTCTCGTTTAAAAATCATTAAGTTAGTAGTCTTGTTTTTACATATGTAGTTCATTGTTAATATACTTAATGATATTTTTACTTATCATAGTATCATGTTAACTATATATATATATCCATATATATGTCATCATATAGTTTTTACAAGTTTTAACGTTCGTGAATCACCGGTCAACTTGGGTGGTCAATTGTCTATATGAAACATATTTCAATTAATAAAGTCTTAACAAGTTTGATTGCTTAACATGTTGGAAACATTTAATCATGTAAATATCAATCTCAATTAATATATATAAACATTGAAAAGTTCGGGTCACTACAGCTCGATCTTAAAATAGATTCATTTTCTCAATGCCAACAAAAATCGATCCCATCCTTATCAATAAATTCAATTATTCGACTACCCACTACATATAATGTTAATACTCACTGCAAGATGAAGTTTAAAAATAGAAAACTAGAAGAACCCATTTTACCTTGTTCTTACAACTCATCACCTTCTTCTTCTTCTTCATCTTTTACTATAAATCTTTTATAATTTCTTCGTGAACTCTTTTAAATTCCACCACCACTCACCATCAAACTGATATAGGTTATGTTTCTGTACGAGACCCAACATCACCAACGTCTTTATTTCGAATACCATCATCACAAAACCATCATATAACGATCGAATCTAGTGCTCTTGATCATCTAGTTACACAAACCATCGTCACTCAAGCCACCTGCGAGTTCCAGCTTCTTCTATTGTTTGAATAACGAAAATGATTAATTGTTGCTGCTATGCTACGAAACTGTGTTTCTGCTTCAATTCAACCGAATGATGAGGATATACAAACAAAGGTGATATATATATATATATATATATATATATATATATATATATATATATATATATATATATATATATATATATATATATATATATAAAGGGTGATAATGATATAAAAAATAAAAAAAATAAAGTGTACCCTCTTGTTATTTTTAATTCCCCATCGTTAATCATACAAAGAACCAAAATCCATTGAAGGATACAGCTGGTCGAATTAGCTTTTCAAAGTGGGGCTGCAACTTGTCTTTTATTCCTTTTTTTCCTCCTTCGTGACTCAGCATCAACCGAAACAGATTAAAATAATTGGGCAATGTTTTCCTTTTTGTTAAAGCACTCTTCTATTGTGACAGAATTTTGATAAAGCATCAAGGTTGAATGGGTTTTTGCTGTTGGGTTTAGTAATAATCTTGGACAGGCTAGTAAACCTTTTTGAACGAATGGTCGTTTTCTACTTATTGATTCCTATCGATGACAACAACCAACACATACATGATTTAAGGGATAACGAAAATTGTTTATGTTGATGAAGATTAGATCATGATGATTATGATCGTAATAGGCGATGAGGTTGTATGATGTCGTGATGATTAGGGTTGATGAGGTTAAGAAGATGAAAACCGTATTGTGTATAATTTCTGATACAGCGACACTGTTACGTTTCTTCTGATCTTTAATTCACGTACCCATTAGTTATAGATTGGGCTTGGTTAGTATGATTTTGGGCTGCATGATCCATTAATCAAATAACAGGCAATTGTGTTGGGCCGTTTATAATTTAGTTGGATTTATAAGTGGGCTGTAACATGGACTACTATCTCTTTGGGTTATATATCATTAAATCCGAGATAAATCAGATAAGGGAGTAACAGAGCCATGGTCTAGGGAGTGTTTGGGTTATCGGGGGGTCAAAGGTCCGAGTCCTGTCTGCAACACTTCTTTTTACAACAGCTTTTATAGGGTATAAACTTGTTATATTTATTATTATTATTATTATTATTATTATTATTATTATTATTATTATTATTATTATTATTATTATTATTATTATTATTATTATTATTATCATTTTTATTATTATTATGGTTACTATTGTTATGTTATTAATTATTATTATTATTATTATTATTAGTATTATAACTATTATTAGTAATAATAAGTATTAAGAATGATATTACCACTAGTATATTTATATGTATTATTGAGATTATTATAAACTGTATACTTTATATATTGTTATTATTACTATTACTTTTATGAAAATAATAAAACTTATTAGTATTTTTCTTAACACTAGTATTAGCATCATTTAAAATTATTAGTATTATTAATATTGACGTAAGTATTATTATTAATATTACCACTTTCGTTAACATGAATATCATTAATAAGTAGTATTATTATTGAAAATTAATATAACTATTACTAAAAGTATCATTACTTTAAATCTATATTTTTATAAAAACTAATATTAATACTATCATAAATATTATTAGTACTATGAAAATTATTATCATTATCAGTATAAATATCTCAGTGTTATTATAACTAGTATTTTGTAAATAAAAGAGTAAATACATAAAAGTATATTTAATATACATAACTTAACTATAATAATATTTTTATATACAAAATGAATACATTTAATTAAATAATGAAATATATATAAGTTATTAATATAAAAATTATATTACTAATAATAACATATACATTTATTCGATTTCGATTAAATATATTACTGAATACACAAATGATATAGGTTCGTGAATCTGAGGCCATTCCTGCATTGTTCAATATCGTCATATATATTTTTACTACAAAATAAAGTATAGTGAGTTCATTTGATTCCCTTTTACTCTTTACATTTTTAGGACTGAGAATACATGCGCTACTTTTACAACTGCTTTATTAAATGCTTTTGAAATACATTTTGAACTGCTAATAAATAAAATGCTTTTATAAATGTTTGACGAGATAGAGACAAGCAAAACATTCCTCGAATGAATTATGTGGACGTGATAATTGCCACAATTGATATGAATATTTTTCCCCTGATTATTATTGCTTGGTAACCTAAGAATTAGGGAACATCACTAATTTTGAGAATTAGTGCACGCCTAATTGACGCGAATCCTAACGGTAGCTACCGGGTTTAACACCCCCACCCAGAATGTTCACTAGACGGAAGAGCTAGTGGTCGTGATGTTTAGTACTTCGAAGTTTATATGATTATTATACAGACGAGATGTTCTGTTTTGGGGATATTATTATGCGCATTATATGTTAAGGTCGGTTACCAAGCCAAGCTATGAAAGTAATGAAAAGTGAATGTTATGTATCGAGAGAATGATTTTATACACAGGTTATGTGTATGTTATTTTTGTGCACGAGATATGTGTACGATTACTAAGATTTATGAAAGATGATTTTGTACACGAAAAAGGTGTACTGTATTTAAAAGATATCGCATGTACATTACAGGTGGGTATAGGATTCGGGCCCATTTGTACCATGCAGCATTTAAATCTTATGGTCTATCAAAATTACAAAATTTTATTGTTTTATGATAAACTTATGAACTCACCAACCTTTTGGTTGACACTTTAAAGCATGTTTATTCTCAGGTATGAAAGAAATCTTCCGCTGTGCATTTGCTCATATTACATGGAGTCGTTCATGGCATATAGAGGTCAGAACCTCGCAATGAGACCAACTGTTAAAGACTTTGTCCAGATAGATTAGGACGGGGCATTTCAGTTGGTATCAGAGTGGTGTTCGTAGCGAACCAGGTCTAGCATTAATGTGTCTAATTAGTAGTTGTTAGGATGCATTAATGAGTTTGGACTTCGACCTAGTAGTTGTTAGGTTGTATTAATAAGTCTGGACTTGAACCTGGTCTGCATGTCAAAAGTTTTGCTTATCGTTTGTTGTCGAAAAAATAATAATATCTACTTATCATTGTCAGTCTCGACACGTCTTATTGCAATTTTTGCATAGAAGATGTACAGAAAAATTTACATCTCATCACATTAAACTTTATCTGACACGTCTCCTTAATTTCCTCCGTAATTCACGGGATCTTCTGTACTATATATAGGTATTCTATATAATTAGAATATCATCCGATATAAGAAAATCATTTCATATCAAAATCCTCTTACTGATCGTGAAAGATGGATCCTACACCTAGCTTGGATTCCATTAGTTTTGGAAGCGATTTCGAGATGCGTATTGAAGTAGACTCCGAAGTCAATGAACCCGAAGTGTCTCCACCGTTTAGCTATTTTTCCTTCTGGAGGAAATGGGGGGTGGGTCCGAGATTTACTCACTCGATGGAGAAATGAAGAAGGCGAACCCTACCGCGAACCAAACTTACCTCCTAACATCGGAGAAAACGATGTACTCACCGGTGAACCTATGCACAACACTGTATTCACCCTTCTTGCTAAAGTTTTCTACCTCGAAGGTCGCATTACTGCAATCTCAGAAAATATTCAACCTCTACTTCCAAATACCAATCGAAGGGGAATATTAGAAGAAGTTAGGGGACTTTGAATTGATAATTAAGATCTATCGAATCAAATGAGTGGGTGGATAGAAATGATAGAGGGTAGGATAGAAATCCTGACAAGAATGGTGCGTGATTTACAAGCATCACCAGCACCACAAGCACCATCAACATCAGCCCCGTCATCATCAGCAGTACCGACAGCATCAGCAACACCAGCATCATAAACAGTACCCCCTATCAGCAACATCAATAGTACCACCACCATCCAGCAACAGCAACATCCGCATCTCACACATCAAATTCATAATCTGTCCCAGGAATATCAACATCATATGCACCATAGATACCAAGGAGTACCAACAACAATAACCGATGAAGTATTGATCCATAACTTCATTAATATTCTGCGAAGAATATGTGGTTCCTAATAGTCTTAGAGATTACTTATTCTAGCTCAAACCGAAAATCACATGAGTTTAATATCATATTAATTCATTAAATCTATTATTACATCTGAAGAAAATATATATGTATATATGTTTTCATAAAGATTATAATTAAAATTTCTTTTGTACAAACTGTTAATGATGAAAATATTTTAACGGGTAGGTAATACTCGAGGAATATTTAAATTTCATATTAATAAGTTGCACTGTACATTCTTCAAATCTGATTCAACAGTCATTACTATCCTACTCACATCCACAGCTATACGAATCCGTTCACCACAGAGTAACCATTTTCATTCAATTTCATAATTGGATTTTGACTTATCAGAATCCAACAAGTGGCATAATGAAGAAAACATTGGACAAATAAAATTTGTTAGAAACAAACAATTTAATTATGAGAAAAATGTTGTTAAGAATCCACGCTAACTGTTCCTAGCTAACTAATTACATTTAATTTATCGCAATTTTATTTACTGTCATTTAATTTCTGTTATTTACTTTACGCACTTTAAATATCGGGACATGTATACAAGGTTTTGACATATCATATCGACGCATATATATATATATATATATATATATATATATATATATATATATATATATATATATATATATATATATATATATATATATTATTTGGAATAATCATAGAGACTCTATATGCTGTAATGCTGGAGTTCGCTATACATGGTTGTGGTTGATTCTACAATAATATATATACTTTGAGTTGTGATCCAGTCTGAGACATGTACACGGGTCACGATACGTATTATTTAATTCGAATATTATATAGTAAACTATATATGAATTATTAAATTACTAATTGTACACTGCTAGCTGTGGACTATCAACATTGGATAATTAAAATGAATTAAAATATTGATTATAACATGTGAAACTAAACAATTCTTCAAGTTTGCCACTTGATTTCATCTTAAACCTCATTTGTATCTTGACGATTATAATCTGCGTTCAAACCTTTCATGATTCTTGAAAACACCTCAATCGAGAGGATAAACCAACCGCACTTTATCTACGGAAGAAAAGATTGATGCATATAATTATGCACTTGAAAATTCATGGAACCTGAGTAAACGTTTAACACGTGTCTCTGTTAATTCCTTTAGTGTTGTTATTACCTAAAATAACTTTGCAATCCTTTTCCAAAGTAGCCAATTTTGTCACAGCTTCAGCAAGTCAACTTCGACTTTTCGTTCGAAACAACCTTATTATAACTTTGATATATATGCGAACTCTTTTATTGTTACCGAGGAACCTTTTATATTCCACCATAATACCATCAGCGTTTAATCATCTAAAAACACAATTCTCCTGAAACCATCTCGGATTGATAACCAAAGATTCAGATATCGTAGCATTAAATGCAGAGGAAACTAGAAAAATTGTAGATGGTCTAAACGGCCAAAAGTTTGATGATAAAGAATGGAGTATTGGAAACACTCAATAGAAAATTTAGTACCGAAAAGCGGATTATGTGAAACTATGAAGGAAGCCGTGGACAAATCACAAAGAATAAGTTTGACTTCAAAGAATCTAAATGATTCAATGCTTGCTGAAGTCTTTAGTGAATATCTTTCCCCTTACTCTAAATCCTTGCGGACAATAGTGTCCATTATCCTCTGATCTTAGATATTCAAGATATTATCGTATCTTTATTATAAATATCCTCGATATTTTTGAATATATTTTCATAACTAATCTTATCTGAAATCATTTATCTCTTTGAGCTATCAGTATTACATCATATGAGAAACTATTAGTTTCTATATTCTGTAAACTTTCAAGTTTAAAATACGAATGTTTTAAAGTAGTGTTGGAAACTGATGCATGAGTTAGTATAATATAATGACGCTTGGCTAACGTGATTATATTACAGTAAGTCATGCTGAGTTTCTAATGGAACGTGATGATTCACAGATCATAAACCTCATCATGTGCCATGTTACATAACTCTGTCATTCTGCTTAACTTCTAAACATATCAAGAAAGTATATTCTTGATAGTTCTATTCTCAGTGATTCTAGTAATTTGACAAATCAAATCGTGCTATTACGTTATTTCTTGATTAGAACATTAAGTTCATTCGAAACTCCATACTTACGAATTCTGGACCGTTACCCGCTTTACTAGAGGTCGAGAAGAGAAGAAAAAGGCAAAGAGCTCCGTAACATAAGGGAAGATATAAAACTCGACAACAACACAGAAATCACAAACCATATACATTAAAACGAATACCAATATAAAGACACGGTATAATTAAGAATAGTATCACCCCAAGGCAAAGTAGAAGTAAACAGATTCCTCCTGTGGGAGTTGGAAAAAGAGAATGATTGTTGCGATAGTAAGGATAAGGACAAGGATCGAAACTGGATTAAGCATTGTCACAATCTTTTTGATGTATGAACTAATAAAGACAGTATAGGAATGATGAGAATAATAGAATAGAAGAGTTTAAGTTATAATGGAAATATCCGACAGAGTAACCGAGGCAGATAATCGCATTTAATTAAAGAGATTTTATTCATCAAAGAATCAAATCTTTTAGATCTCGACGATTTTCTCTAAATCCCTTGAATTCCGGAAATCAGCCATATCTACGTCAAAAGATATGACAAATCTTCATTTAATCATTTCACTCTTTTGTGATAGCTTCATTCGTACTCTTCGAATAATCAAATTGTTTTATCCATAAAAGTCAATAATGATAAAACTCTATTTATTAACTCATAATTGTCATGAAAATATTTTTATGGTTAACCATGACGACCACACTCAAATTTCGGGACGAAATTTCTTTAACGGGTAGGTACTGTGACGACCCGGAAATTTCCGATTAAATTTAAACTTAATCTTTATATATTTTCGACACGATAAGCAAAGTCTGTTAAACAGAGTCTTAAAATTTGTAAACTATATTCATAGGATCATTGATCATTGACCATTCTTGACGATTCACGAACAACTAATTGTAAACAGATACTTTTATAAATATAAATATATATAAATATATATATCGATTTGAAATATAAAATGATATATGATTTAATTGTACAATAGTTAACGATATAATAAAATTGTTATTTAAAATGAATCTATATATACATATATAATTATTAAATATTCAAATATGTTATAAGTATCACAAAATTAATGAAATGTAAGATTAATATATTAAATGATGTTGCAAGTTTAATTTTAGTGTTATATTGTCATTACTACTTTCATTATAAATGATAATATTAATATTTGTATTATTGATAATAATGTTTTTAATATAAAATACATATATAAATATGTTAAATTTGATATGTACAAATATTATTAGTGTTATTGATATTATTATCACTATTATCTCTATTGTTATTATTATTATTGTTAGTTTCATTATTATTAATAAAATTAATATTAAATACTTATGTGTATACAATTAATATTAATTTGTTTTCTTTACATATGTAATATACAATATATATATATATATATATATATATATATATATATATATATATATATATATATATATATATATATATATATATATATATATATATATATATATATATATAGCAATATATGATGATATACAGAATATATATATACATAAATACTGATTTTTAAATAAAAATAAACACAATTACTGACTATATACATATACGTATTTCTATTTTCAATCCCTATCATTCTGTTTAATAGTTGAATTAATTTGTATATCTATCGACTTCAAGTCACAAGCAATTACAAAATCTATGGAATGTAACCATCACTTTATTTCTTTTCTGTTCATCTGCTACCTGAACCTGTACTTCCTGTCTGCTCGATCTTAAAATAGATTCATTTTCTCAATGCCAACAAAAATCGATCCCATCCTTATCAATAAATTCAATTATTCGACTACCCACTACATATAATGTTAATACTCACTGCAAGATGAAGTTTAAAAATAGAAAACTAGAAGAACCCATTTTACCTTGTTCTTACAACTCATCACCTTCTTCTTCTTCTTCATCTTTTACTATAAATCTTTTATAATTTCTTCGTGAACTCTTTAAAATTCCACCACCACTCACCATCAAACTGAGATAGGTTATGTTTCTGTACGAGACCCAACATCACCACCGTCTTTATTTCGAATATCATCATCACAAAACCATCATATAATGATCGAATCTAGTGCTCTTGATCATCTAGTTACACAAACCTTCGTCACTCAAGCCACCTGCGAGTTCCAGCTTCTTCTATTGTTTGAATAACGAAAATGATTAATTGTTGCTGCTATGCTACGAAACTGTGTTTCTGCTTCAATTCAACTGAATGATGAGGATATACAAACAAAGGTGATATATATATATATATATATATATATATATATATATATATATATATATATATATATATATATATATATATATATATATATATATATAAAGGGTGATAATGATATAAAAAATAAAAAAATAAAGTGTACCCTCTTGTTATTTTTAATTCCCCATCGTTAATCATACAAAGAACCGAAATCCATTGAAGGATACAGTTGGTCGAATTAGCTTTTCAAAGTGGGGCTGCAACTTGTCTTTTATTCCTTTTTTATTTCCTCCTTCGTGACTCAGCATCAACCGAAACAGATTAAAATAATTGGGCAATGTTTTCCTTTTTGTTAAAGCACTCTTCTATTGTGACAGAATTTTGATAAAGCATCAAGGTTGAATGGGTTTTTGCTGTTGGGTTTATTAATAATCTTGGACAGGCTAGTAAACCTTTTTGAATGAATGGCCGTTTTCTACTTATTGATTCATATCGATGACAACACCCAACACATACATGATTTAAGTGATAACGAAAATTGTTTGTGTTGGTGAAGATTAGATCATGATGACTATGATCGTAATAGGCTATGAGGTTGTATGATGTCGTGATGATTAGGGTTGATGAGGTTAAGAATATTAAAACCGTATTGTGTATAATTTCTGATACAGCGGCACTGTTATGTTTCTTCTGATCTTTAATTCACGTACCCATTAATTATAGATTGGGCTTGGTTAGTATAATTTTGGTCTGCATGATCCATTAATCAAATAACAGGCCATTGTGTTGGGCCATTTATAATTTAGTTGGATTTACAAGTGGGCTGTAACATGGACTGCTATCTTTTTGGGTTATATATCATTAAATCCGAGATAAATCAGATAAAGGAGTAACAGAGCCATGGTCTAGGGAGTAGGGATGAGCAGATTTCCTGATTTCCCGAAACCGAATCGGTACCGTACCGGTACCAGTACCGAAAATTGGTACCGATCGAGATTCGGTATCGGTTCCGGTCCTTGATTGTAAGCTAATTCGGTATCGGTATTTTTTGGTACGGTACCATTCGGTATTGGTCTAATTCGGTATCGGTATTTTTCGGTACGGTACCGAAAAAATCGAAAAAAACGTATGTAAACCGTACTAAATACATGTAAAAAATTGAAAAAATGTAAATTCGGGACGAACGGTATAATACCGAAAATTACCTGTACTGAACCGGTATTGGAAAAATGGTACGGTACTGGTATTTGAAATTGGGTAAACTCGATACCGGTACGGTTCGGTACCGGTTCCGTACCGTGCTCATCCCTACTAGGGAGTGTTTGGGTTATCGAGGGGTCGAGGGTTCGAGTCCCGTCTGCAACACTTCTTTTTACAACAGCTTTTATAGGGTATAAACTTGTTATATTTATTATTATTATTATTATTATTATTATTATTATTATTATTATTATTATTATTATTATTATTATTATTATTATTATTATTATTATTATTATCATTTTTATTATTATTATGGTTACTATTGTTATGTTATTAATTATTATTATTATTATTATTATTATTATTATTATTGTTATTAGTATTATAATTACTATTACTAATAATAACATATTTATATTTATAAGTATTAAGAATGATATTACCACTAGTATATTTATAAGTATTATTTAGATTATTATAAACTGTATACTTTATATATTGTTATTATTATTATTACTTTTATGAAAATAATAAAACTTATTAGTATTTTTGTTAACACTAGTATTAGCATCATTTAAAATTATTAGTATTATTAATATTGACGTAAGTATTATTATTAATATTACACTTTCGTTAACATGAATATCATTAACAAGTAGTATTATTATTGAAAATTAATATCACTATTACTAAAAGTATCATTACTTTAAATCTATATTTTTATAAAAACTAATATTAATACTATCATAAATATTATTAGTACTATGAAAATTATTATCATTATCAGTATAAATATCTCAGTGTTATTATAACTAGTATTTTGTAAACAAAAGAGTAAATACATAAAAGTATATTTAATATACATAACTTAACTATAATAATATTTTTATATACAAAATGAATACATTTAATTAAATAATGAAATATATATAAGTTATTAATATAAAAATTATATTACTAATAATAACATATACATTTATTCGATTTCGATTAAATATATTAATGAATACACAAATGATATACGTTTGTGAATCTGAGGCCCTTCCTGCATTATTCAATATCGTCATATGTATTTTTACTACAAAATACAGTATAGTGAGTTCATTTGATTCCCTTTTACTCTTTACATTTTTGGGACTGAGAATACATGCGCTACTTTTACAACTGCTTTATTAAATGCTTTTGAAATACATTTTGAACTTCGAATACATGAAATGCTTTTATAAATGTTTGACGAGATAGACACAAGCAAAACATTCCTCGAATGAATTATGTGGACATGATAATTGCCACCATTGAATTATGTGGACGTGATAATTGCCACAATTGATATGAATATTTTTCCCCTGATTATTATTGCTTGGTAACCTAAGAATTAGGGAACATCACTAATTTTGAGAATTAGTGCACGCCTAATTGACGCGAATCCTAAAGGTAGCTACCGGGTTTAACACCCCCACCCAGAATGTTCACTAGACGGAAGAGCTAGTGGG
Organism: Rutidosis leptorrhynchoides; assembly: GCF_046630445.1. NCBI lineage: Eukaryota > Viridiplantae > Streptophyta > Magnoliopsida > Asterales > Asteraceae > Rutidosis > Rutidosis leptorrhynchoides. The sequence goes on along the minus strand of NC_092333.1, from coordinate 372,968,299 downwards.
CATGGTGTTTAGTACTTCGAAGTTTATATGATTATTATATAGACGAGATGTTCTATTTTGGGGATATTATTATGCGCATTATATGTTAAGGTCGGTTACCAAGCCAAGCTATGAAAGTAATGAAAAGTGAATGTTATGTATCGAGAGAATGATTTTATACACATGTTATGTGTATGTTATTTTTGTGCACGAGATATGTGTACGATTACTAAGATTTATGAAAGATGATTTTGTACACGAAAAAGGTGTACTGTATTTAAAAGATATCGCATGTACATTATAGGTGGGTATAGGATTCGGGTCCATTTGTACCATGCAACATTTAAATCTTGTGGTCTATCAAAACTACAAAATTTTATTGTTTTATGATAAACTTATGAACTCACCAACCTTTTGGTTGATACTTTAAAGCATGTTTATTCTCAGGTATGAAAGAAATCTTCCGCTGTGCATTTGCTCATAGTACATGGAGTCGTTCATGGCATATAGAGGTCAGAACCTCGCAATGGGACCAACCGTTGAAGACTTCGTCCAGATGGATTAGGACGGGGCATTTCATGTATTCTCAGTCCAAAAATATATATTGAAAAATTAATTAAAAAGGGAGCAAATGAAACTCACCGAATGTATTTTGTAGTAAAAATACATACGACTATATTGAATAATGCAGGGTTGGCTTCGGATTCACGAACCTATATCATTTGTATATATATTAAAATATTTAATCGTAATCGAACAAGTGTATATATTATATCTTAGTTTATATACTAAATTTATTTAGTTTGTGTATATATTCAAAATGTTTATTATTTATAAAGTTATATTAATATATATATTTGATTAGCCTTTTAATAAAATACCTAACATGTTATATATGAATATTTATATAAATTTTGTTAATATGATTAAAGCGTACCTATAACCTTAATAATATTATTAAAACTTTTATTTTCACAATCGTAATTATTTTATATAAGATTGATATAGATAATACTGATAATAATAATAATGATAGTTTTAATACTAATACTCATAATAGTGATAATATCAGTACTTTTTAATAGATTAAATAGTTTAATAATGAAAATAATGAGAATTATACTTTTTGATGTTAATACATAGTATTTTATAATAATAATTGTTACAACCTTATTACTTATGGTAATCTTAATAGTAATATTTTTATTAAAAATAATAATAATTTCTAAAATGATACAAATACTAATTTTAATAAAAATGATAGTAACTTTTATTATTTTTAGCATAATACTAATTATAATCCTAACAATACTAATAATATTAATACATATATTAGTAATAATATAATAATAGTATTTATAATACTTGTAATAATATCAATAATTAATAATGATAATCATAATAAAAGTTCTAAGATTTATCATATATAATAATAATACTAATAAATAACAATAATAAAAATAATATTAACATCTAATGATAATAAGAGTAATAATAATAATTTTTAAAATAGAGAACTACCTCAAAAACTCTCTTAAAAAGAAAACTGCCGTGAATGGGACTCGAACCCCCGACCTCTCGTATACTAGAACTAACCCTTTACCATTACGCTGCTGTAAGTTTTTCTGATAAAATTCACTTCTAAATAATTATAACCAGTTTTCCTGTCTGTTTCTTTTCTTCTTCTCCACAACCAATTCAACCAAAACTCGAATTACCTAATCAACACCGTTTATGTTTGGTTTTTAGGACTTGCAAACGAATCCATTCAGCCCATAACAATCCTTGAATGAATTGGAAAAGAAAAAAAAATATAATTACAGCTATATGCTGTTCGCGAAAAAAAATAAAAAAAATAAAAAGAAATTCTTGATTTTGAATTTAGATTCGTTTTAAATAAACATTTGTGTTTGAATTAGTTTACAAATCATTCCTAGAACCTCTTTAAATCTTCAATTGGTCAAGAAACATTAAAACAAAATCAAATTTTATGAAGAACGAATCCGTTGACTTTTAAATTTTTAACTTTGACTCTCAATTTTAAGAATCAATTTGAGAAATTAGAGACTCCAAATTTGCAAATAGATCGAATTTATGATTCCTAACACCACAGTAATTATAGATTTTGAAAAACTCACTCTAATTCGATTTCCTTGATCATCCTATATGTGAAACAGAACGGGTCAGTTTCTTGACCCTTCGAATTAAATAAAACAGATAGTAACAGATCATTAGAATTAATATAGATAAAGGAAAATGGAAGAAATCTGTTTTTGCCAAATTATGAGTCGATCGATTTATATGGGTGGAGGTTGTCGACACCTAGTCACGAGCAGCATAGAAATAAGGTAAACAAATAGATCAGATGTTGATTTTTAACCTGCTATGCATAGTATCTGTTATATGAGATCATATATTTTATTTGATATATAATAATAATAATAATAATAATAATAATAATAATAATAATAATAATAATAATAATAATAATAATAATAATAATAATAATAATAATAATACTAATAATAATAATAATAATAATAATAATAATAATAATAATAATAATAATAATAATAATAATAATAATAATAATAATAATAATAATAATAATAGAAATATATTAATAATAATACTTATTAATATTATTTTTAAATAATAATAATAGTAATAATTATAAAAATGGTAGTAGTAATATTACTAATAATAACAAGTTAGATATTTTAAATTTTTATAACTATCTTATATATTACATTATTATTAACAATACAGATAATAGTACTAAATATAATATTAATGATGAGAGTAACACTTATAATACTGATATAACAAATTATGCTTATCAAACCTCATAGTTATATATTATATATTAAATTTATAATATTTATATTACAAATATCAGTATTAATAATGAAGGTAATATGATATCTATATTTTAGCTTGTAATTAAGTTTAATATGATAATAATACATTTCATTAATTGTGTAATAACATTAGTAATAGTAACATCATATCAATTTATTTTAATTAAACTTCGTAGCTATATATATTACCACTAGTAATGGGAGTAGTATTATTAATATATTAATTGTATTTTTAATTTTTAATATATTAACATCACATGTTATTGTTTATGTAATATCTATATTATGTAATAATTTAGATTGGGTAGTAATTCTTATATATATATTTCATGTATATGTATTTATATATTAACAATTAATTGTTTATTATTTTATATGTTTAATTTCAATTTAATAAATGTTATTTTATTACTCAACACATTATATATACACTTATATTTATTTTTATATATATTTATTTACATATTTACTTACACACAATGGTTCGTGAATCGGCGGGAGTAATCAAGATCAAATGATTTCATAAAATAGTTCAAATTTTTTTTTAGACTCAATCTAACAGACTTTTTCTTATTTTGTCGAAATCATATAGAGATTAAGTTTAAATTTGGTCGGAATTTCCCGGGTCGTCACACCTCATAACTTAACTTTTATATATTATTACTGTATCCCTGACTAGTGCTTGAGTATATAGGATTATGCATGCTTATACGTTTGTTATTGTCGTTAGATAGGTTATGTCGAATCTTGAATTAAATACATATGCTATTAAGATAAGGTATATGATATTGTAACGACCCGAATTTTTCCGCTAATATATAGAAGATTAATATTTACATAATTAAGGTTTCCAACATGTTAGGCAATCAAATTTATTAAGACTTGGTTATTTGGAATGAATTTTATACAAACGTTTGGCCACCCAGCCTGTCTGACGATTCACGAATGTCATATATCGTAATAATTAATTAAAGGAATATATATTTGGATATGTATATTTATGACCTGTTAAAATGATATTTAAGTATCTAATTAAATATATTAACAAAGAGTTATATATATAAAATGAGACTACTAACTTAAAGACTTCAAGACTATATACATATATATAACGATTAACGTTGTAGTAACTTCTAAATTAAAATATATGTATATGTATTGTATTAATATGTATTAATACACTTATGAAGGACTTAAACATATAAACTAACATACTTATACTCAACAAAGATAGCTATACTCATTTTTCTCATTCAATTTTATCAAGAATTCTACTCGTATTCATTCGGTATTTATACCGTATAATACTCAGCTTCTATACGTATTTACTATAGGTATATACATACCAAATCATTGATCTTAGCAGCCCTCAATCAGTTGTGAGACATGTATAAACATGATGTAGACTTGTGGGAACCATGGCTTGGAAACTAGTATGACTAAATGCATAAAATTACAAACCATGGAGCCATGTTGTTGTCCCCATTTTGATGCCAACATGTAGGATAAATAACCATCCATTTCGTTCCAATTAACTACATCATTTTACTCTCTAAAAACATACTCAAACACTCTCTCAAACCTCCATTCAATTCAGCAAGTATTGGTCTCATAATCTAAGTTATAATCATCATAACAAAGCTTGATCAAGAACACTTCAAGAATTCCAAGCCATCAAGGGTATCTTTGAACTCAAGATATTCTCCTTATTTCTCCAGTAACTTTACTCATTTGATTTGAGGTAGTAACCTTATTCATAATCTTATTCAATTCGTATTCATATAGCTATCTTATTTTGAGTTATAACTAATAACAACAAGAACATAGTTTAGATTATTTCTAAACTTGTTTCCAAGTAAACTTAATCCTTCTTATTGACTTTTAAAATACTTCAACACATGTATTATGACAGTATGTCAAGCTAACATAAGGATATAAAACTTGTAAACACGAAGAACACCTTAAAATCGAATATATGCCGTCTTAGTTGAACGGGGGCTGTTTTGGGTTTAATTTTAAAAACCTATCTTAAACTTTGAATTAAAAGATTTACTTTGGTGAAAAATCTTATTTTATATGGATATGAAATATATCCAAAATCCATGGTTAAACTCTAAGTGGAAGTATGTTTTTAAAAAGGGTCATCAAGATGTCGTTCTTACGACGGATATGACTATCTTCTCTTATTTGACACCTAAGCTGTATTTTTGACTATAAACCTATACTTTTTATGTTAAGATTAATAATTTTGAGTTTGATATGAAACCATGGCAACTCGAATCACTCAAAACGGATTTGTAACGAAGAAATTATGGGTAAAACAAAATTGGATATTTTTCTTAATTTTTAACTACGGACATGATTTATAAAAATGGATGCTAACCTTATCCTAGCTAACTTACCTTGTATCCTACATGTATTTATACACGTCTTGTTCCCGAACTTATGGAAATACAATTTATAATAGTCGTGATTAAGTTCTACGACAATATATTATAGTCTTAATAAAGATCGTAAGGCACCATATATATATATGACTTGATCACCGTGGATTCGTATACAAAGTTTTGACATATCATTTTGACTTCTTCTATATATATTATTGGAACGAACTATTAGACACCATTGGCAGTAATCTCGAATTAGCTGTGGGTCGAAGTGGATTCCAAAATATTATATACTTTGAGTTGTGATCGAGCCTGAGACATGTATACAATGGGTCGTGGATTGCTTCAGACAATATACATATTATGTGTCTTATTATATTAAGACAATATATTATAGTGTTAGTGAATTCTAACACAATATACGCATTTATATTTATATATATATTTATACTGTTGGACTATTAGACTATTGGACTATGAACGTTGGACTACTAACAATGGACAATTAAAATTATCACAAGTATCATAAGTATGAAATATTAATTATATATATATATATATATATATATATATATATATATATATATATATATATATATATATCTTGACACAAGAATATTATTATTAGGTTCGTGAATTTGTCAAAAGGCCAAGTCTTATCACCATCTATTCGGAAATCATCACAAGTGAGTTATAGTCCCATTTTTACTATCTAAATTATTTTGGGATGAGAATACATGCAAAATTTATAAATGTTTTACGAAATAAGCACAAGTTCATGGAACTACATTCTACGATTGTTTTGTTATACCAGATATCTGTACTTATTATTATTATGCTTGGTAACCTAAGAATTGGTGAAAAACACTAATTGACGCGAATCCTAAAGGTAGATCTACGGGCACCAACCACCCCCATTTTCGAATAGTGGAAATGCTTTAGCACTTCGAAGGGTTCTTGTCATACATTTAAATAGTGGAATGTATGATGCCAGATATCTTAAGCGCTCTATGTTAAGGTCGGTTACCAGGCGACTCATCGTATGAATGATTTTTGCAGTTGTAATGATCCTGCGCATTTAATTAAATGAAATCTTGTGGCTTATTAAATGTTATGATTATTATATAGAAATTAAACCTATGACTCACCAACATTTTTGTTGACGTTTTAAGCATGTTTATTCTCAGGTGAATATTAAAAACGCTTCCGCTGTCGTATTCCAACCCAAGGTCAAGATTTGGAGTCGGCATAATTGTTTATATTGTTTAAACTTGCATTCGGAGTATTTGTTGTAATATATTTGATCATATTGTAATGGGTTGTGTAAAAACTTAATTATTTGAGGAGATTGTCTTTGATAGACAATCTAAATTATGTCATTAAGACCTTTATTCAATAATAAAGGTTATGGTTGTTTTTAAAAACGAATGCAAGATCTGAAAAACGTCTCATATAGAAGTCAAAACCTCTCAAAGAAACCAATTAATATGAAACATTTATAATTAATATGAATGGGGCATTTCAGATATGTATGTCGTTGGAAAGCTAGCGAAAAATTGAGAACTTTTCATTTAGATATCGAATGGTTTCGATGAACAGTTTAGAAGTTATAGTCAATTGAATTTTTGTAAAAATGATTATTATTATCGTCGTTATTATCGTCGTTATAATCTAATTATGATTGTTATTATTATTATTATGATTATGATTATTATTATTATTATTATTATTATTATTATTATTATTATTATTATTATTATTATTATTATTATTATTATTATTATTATTATTATTATTATTATTATTGTCATTGTCGTTATTAATAAAAGATATTATTGTTATTTTTATTATTATTATTATCATTATTATCGTTAAGATTATTATTATTATTATTATTATTATTATTATTATTATTATTATTATTATTATTATTATTATTATTATTATTATTATTATTATTATTATTATTATTATTATCATCATCATTCAAATAGTTATCATTAATATTATTATTATTATTAGTATTATTATAATTAAAATTAATAATAGTAATATCTAATTATTATGATTACTATTATTATTATTAATATGAACGCGATATAAAAGACGACTAAAAGCTATTAAACGAAGCGATTAGGACATAATGAGTATGAGTATCATGATGAAATTAAGATATTGTAAGATATTGATTTAAAGGAAAAATGTCGTTTTCATTATTTTACTATTATTATTATTAAAATTATTATTAATATTAAAACTATCATTTTTACTAAAATTATAATTTTTAATAAAAATATCATTGTTAATATGAAACATCATTATTATTATCATTTTAGTACTATTATTAATAAAAATTATCATTTTATCATTTTTAGAAAATATAATTATTGTTATTTTTATTAGTAGAATAATAATAATTATTACAAAATTATACAACTTTTACTTATTATTATTATTATCAATATTATTTTATCAAATAAATATGTGATACAAAGATATTTTACTACGTATAATATAATTACATTAATAATACCTATCATATTATTTTTATGATATTAAATGAACTTTATAAATTTTATTACTTAAGATATATAAAAGTATATTTTTATTATATAAATTTTAATATAAAATTTTATTTATTAATAAAAGAACTATATTATTTACTTTAATAAAATCTGTTAAAAATATTTAAATATATAAAACGACTATATTTAAACTATATAATAATCATGTATAAATTTTGGAAGACATTTTGGTCAATATGACTTTTGTTGACTTTTGCATATTTAGTCTCGAGCATTAGGATTGTGATACACTATGACTTGACCTAAATTTTTAGACAGATATTGATCAAACATATAAATATATATAATTAATATAGGTTCGTGAATCCAAGGCCAACCTTGCACTTGCTCAATGACGTCATATGTATTTTTACTACAAAATACAGTATTGTGAGTTATAGTCCCACTTTTAAAATCTAATATTTTTGGGATGAGAATACATGAAGCTTTATAAATGTTTTACAAAATAGACACAAGTACGCGAAACTACATTCTATGGTTGGATTATTAAACCGAATATTGCCCCTTCAAGTCTGGTAGCCTAAGAATTAGGGAAATGGCCCCTAATTGACGCGAATCCTAAAGATAGATCTATGGGCCTAACAAACCCCATTCTGGAATTTGGAATGCTTTAGTACTTCGATTTAAATGGTGATTGCGATTGCCAATATTTATGGCATACTTGCGAGTATGCGGGGGATATTCTATATGCATTATGTTAATGTCGGTTACCAAGTGTTCATCATACGAATGATTTTTATACACTTGCGAGTGTAAGGTTGTTTGTGAAAAATGAAATCTTGTGGTCTATTAAAATTATGGATTTGATGGATTACGATAAACTAATAAACTCAACAACCTTTTGGTTGACACTTTAAAGCATGTTTATTCTCGGGTATTAAAGAAATCTTCCGTTGTGCATTAACTCATTTTAAAGATATTACTTGGAGTCATTCATTGCATATTTTGAAAGACATTGCATTCGAGTCATTGAGTTCATCAAGATTATTATTAAGTCAATTATAGTTGGATGTATTATGAAATGGTATGCATGCCGTCAACTTTAGATGTAAAGAAAGTTTGTCTTTTAAAAACGAATGCAATGTTTGTAAAATGTATCATATAGAGTTCAAATACATCACGATGTAATCAACTATTGTGAATCGTTTATAATGTATATGAACGGGTCCTTTCATATATGGCCTTGGAAAATGGGTATGCAAAACGGCTTGCCTGGCCATACAGCCTGCCATAAGGCCTGCCAGCAGTATGCAGGCAAATTTAAAGTCTATTTAAGGAGCTTTTTTCATCCACTTTTACACACACTTCAATTCACTTATCTATCTCTTTCTACAATATTAGTCATACTTCAAAGGTCTTCGACTCCATGCCGGAAACCTAATACCCGTAGAAGAACACCGAATATTGTATTAAGAGCAGTCTGGAGTTTGAATTTGTCACTTTTGTATTCAAAACTCGTTTAATTTACTTGTACTTCTATCCTTTGTCTTTATATAATATCTTTCATTATTATTCTTTGTGATTGTTAGTTGAATGTTGGTTAATGGACTAACCGAAAAAGTTAAGTATGATGCTTAACGAAAGAATATGTTTTAATGATGACACATACATATGCATAAGTGATGATCAACATCTTAACATAAAACACGCAAGTTCACTAATCCATACTTGATCTTGCAAATGACCAAATCAAATAAAACTTAGAATGAAAATAAAGATCATTAAATTTACACGGTCAAAGGTACGGTCGATCATATACCTGACCATAGAAGCCCAGGCTGAATCTGCAATGCAGTTTTGTGAAAATAAGTTGCACAGTCGTCACCACAGTCAACCACAGTGCGACCGTAGAATTCACTGTCACCATTTTTGACCAAATTTAGTTTGAGCACTTCCCGACATCTATAATTCATGAAACCTTTCTCAACATGCTTAGAATATATGCCCTGTTCATACTTAATTGAGTTTTGGTCATAAAAACGCTAATCTTGGTTAATCACGCTTAATTACACCTTAATGACAATTTAACCATGATTAAGCATAACACATAAGTGTTAATCAATAACTTGTGATCTTAAAAATTGTCTAGACATTCTTAGGATGTTCACCAAGTACCAACACACATAAGCTAATGTCACTAGAACACTAATTACACTTAAAGATTACTTAGTGATAAATTAAGGAAGAACAACATGTTAAAGTGTAACTAGTAAAGACTTGTAAATCTAAAATACACGTAGATACATTTAGGATTGTCACCAAGTCCCAACTAGAGATTGATCTACCCTTGTACATGTGTTGAACATTAGTGAGTGCTTACACATTAATCATGCAATGTGTTATATTGCAAGTAAGCGTGCCACAGCTTAAACCATATTGTTGTGTAAATATCTATATGATTGATATTAGAATAACTATCTCTTGCTATATATGAGTATTACTTGCTACTTTCTAATATGTTTGATACTCATTAATTTACCAACTTGTTAACATGCTCCTAAACTTGCTATGTGTTATTTATTAGAATACTAGGATTCAAATAACTAGTTTACTTCAAGGAATTAAGTGTAACATGGTTCACAAGTAATAATGGTTAATAATCTATTTGGTCTTGTCTAAGTAATGAAGGTATTTCGCATGCCCGAGAGATATATTAAATTAACGTGGCCACTATGTTATGATCCAAGTCGGGTCATACCCAATAACAAGCTTACCAACACTTTATATGTATTTATTTTAATGGTTGGATTGTTAAATAAATACACGACACTTGAACTTTAGAAAATCAGTTTTCTAAATTATAATCACTTGAGATAAGTTATTTGGATAATTTATATATGATATGGATTTAATTATTTATAGGTTTAAATAATTATGTTATGTTATATTTTATAAAATGGTTTATAAAATTATTGCAAGTAACAAATGCATGTTTATTTTATACAAGTTTTATAAAATTATTACAAGTTTTTTTATAAAACATTCTTGTTATAAAATATTAACATGATGGGCAGTTTTTGGGACTCCAAGACACACCCATGCTTGGTCTTATTTGTTACTTTTGAGACTACACAAGTCCTAAGGTGCATGCATAACTCACACACCAAAGTTTGAATTATTCTCTCAAGTGTAACTACACATTGAAGCTTGAAAAAAAAAAACTGCACAAGGTTTTCTACTGCTGCAGCTGGCCGTGGGTCTTTAGGGACTCTAAGGGAGTTCTAAATTTGTTTTTCAAGCTCATATCAAGTGTCAAATAAAATCCTAACTATAGCGAAAGGTGTTGGGGTTAATTGCTTGGGGTATTACTTGCTTGAGGCTTCAAGTTAGAAGCTCACTTCCATCATCTTCATCAACATCTTGCAACCTTGATAACAACCCTCAACTAGCTTGAGGAGGTATAATCTTTCTTCCTTTCTTGTTAATTAGTAAGCATTATTTCACAACTTGATCCAAGACGGGATTTAGCTTTAATTGGTTTAATGATAACAAGTAAAATTGGTAATTTCACGCTTTCGTTTTACAATGATTCTTAAATGGTTTTAAGAGTTTCAAACTTGTTAAATCCCAACAATGGTATCAAGAGCTGAGGTTGTTGAAATATGCTTCGTAATGTTGTTTTAAACCCACTATATTTGCAATCTATGAACATGCATGAATGTAGATTGCAAAAATCAATGGGTTTGGGTGGGTTTATGTGTTAGGCCGAATTGTTTGGGTTCCAAAAGTGGGTTTTGGGCTCTTTCATTTGGTTATATTTGGTTGCATGTTAATGTTCACAATCATAGCCTTGACCTTGTGTTGAATGCATGTTATGGTTGTATGTTTGGTTAATTTGTAATATTCATTTGGTATGTAATATTAATTCATTCAATTGGATGTAATATTTATTTTGGCTATGTAATTTGTTTTACATTTGGTATGTAAAATAGAATAGGTTGTATTTTCATTTTCTAGATAAAAATGTATTAGGATACATATTTTGTAAAATGAAGATACAAGATGATGAAGACTTGAAGAACACAAGGAACATATGGATGCAAGGTTAAGTGGGAGATTTGAAATCTCCTAGTTTGTATTATTACCCCTTAACCCGTGGACATTTGTTTATTGTTTTCGGCTAAACAATTGTCCACCTAAATGGCTAGATTGTGAACATACTTGTTTTGCATGTGTGGTTGTTTGTTTATTTATTGTATTGTATGTTTGGTTGATACAATTAATCACAAGATAACAACAAGCAAAACGACAATTTAATTGGTTAAATTAGACGTATTAATAACATGCAAGACGACAATTTAATTGGTTAAATTAAAAGCAACTAAAGACCTTAATAAATAGTTATTAAGAACAAGAAAAGGATCACATATATATAAAATGGTTTATACCAAGTAATTGGCAAATTACAAGACTTGAAAATGGATTTCAAATGAACCATACACTAAATGCATGTTGGTGTATGGCATAAATGTTTTCTTAAACTAGAATTAACGAAAACTTAAAATCCCTTAATCGACAAGGTAAAGAAGTTTAACGCCATCCTTTTGTGGTAACACTTAAAAATATTAGGGAACTCTTAATGGGATAAAGGTCACCTAACCGTTATGAGCAAACTAATATGATTGAGGTGAATTTCGCACACTTGTGGGATAAATGTCACCTAACCACTAGTATGTTGAATTTACGCGTTAGCACAAGTAGGATGACTTGATTTGGGAATCATGAACTTAGGGTCACCGAAGCATGATGAACAAATAGGCGTTGATGGGATAATATGCCATGCAAAAGGATTGCATGATCCCATAACTTAGAAGTTGCAAAAGGATTGCAATTGTCATATAATGACTACCTAGCTGAATCGAATAACGGGATAAAGTTCACCTAACTGAAATTTGATTTACCGTTGCATTCTAATATTTAATAAGTCAATTAATATTTAAAGGGTATTATTTATTAAATTTAAAACGATACTTAAATGAACTTTGTTAAATTTTGTAGATGGCCGCCAATAACAACAACATGCAAAACGCACCCATTAACTTGAACAACCTATCGTTAAGGTCTCTCTTCGAGAAAGACAAACTCAACCATACGAACTTTATGGATTGGTTCCGCAATCTTAGGATTGTCCTCAAACTTGAGGATAAGGCGTATGTGTTGGAAGACCCCATTCCCGATCAACCCGATGAGGATGATACGGAAGGCATGGCTTATTGGGATAAGTATTGCGCCGATTCGGTGCAAGTCGCTTGCCTAATGCTTGGGACTATGATACCCGAACTCCAAAAGGATTTCGAGCATCACACTGCATACGACATGATCACGCAATTGAAGGAGATGTTCCTTCAACAAGCTCGTGTCGAGCGCTTTGAAACGGTCCGAGCGCTTCATGCATGTCGTATGGACGACTCCCAATCCGTTTCATCTTATGTCCTTAAGATGAAAAGCCTCATTGATCGCGCAAACCGTCTTAATCTAAACATATCTAATGAGCTTGCCACGGATCTTATCCTAAACTCCTTGTCAAAGAGGTTTGACCAATTTGTAATTAATTACAATATGAATGGGATAGATAAGACCATTGGCGAACTTCATGGCATGCTTAGGACGGCAGAAACTAGCATGGGTAAGAGGGCTTCACCCGTGCTAATGATCAATGATGGTGGGTCCAAAGGTAATAACACCTCTAAGCCAAAGACGGCTAAGAGGAAAGGACCCGCCCATCAAGGCAAGGGAAAGGGGAGGATGGTTACCCCAACCAAAAACAAGAACAAGAAGCAAAAGGTTGCCGGACAAGCAAACCCCAAGGAAGACCCGTGCTTCGGTTGCGGTGAAATGGGTCACTGGAAACGCAACTGCTCGGTCTACCTTAAGGAGTTGAAGGAAAAGATGGATGCAGGGCAAACCTCAGGTAATGTATATATGGTATACATTGAGCTTAGTAATACTTCTTCTAATACATGGGTATTAGACACAGGATGTGGAACTCATATTTGCAATTCTTTGCAGGGGTTCAAAAGAAGTGATCAAGATGCGGGAACAACAAGTCTCTTCATGGGAAATGGAGCAAGGGTGCAAGTGAAGGCTCAAGGAGACTTTGTATTAAAGCTTCCAAGTGGTTTGGAACTTATTTTGAACAATGTTTTGTATGCACCGAATTTATGTCGAAACATTATTTCAGTTTCCCCTTTAAAACAATGTGGTTTTTATCTTAATTTTGTTAATGATGATATCCACGTTTATTTTGATAATGTGTTCTATTTTAAGGCTTCGCCTTCGAATGGTATTTATGAACTGGTTCATGATGACACATCATACAATAGCTCAATATACCATGCAAACACCAAGAAACTCAAAAGGGATTTGAGTGATTCCTACTTATGGCATTGTCGCCTTGGTCACATAAACAAGAATCGAATGCATACACTTCAAAAGAATGGACTTTTGAAATCAAATGAACTAGACTCATTTGATGTATGTGAATCTTGTTTACAAGGCAAAATGACTAAAGCACCTTTCAAAGGGACCTATGAAAGGGCTAAAGATTTATTGGGATTAATACATTTGGATGTATGTGGACCCTTTAAACCCATGACTAGGAATGGTGAAAGATACTTTGTTACTTTCATTGATGACTTTAGTCGTTTCGGATATGTCTACTTATTAAGACACAAGGACGAAACCTTTGAAGCATTCAAAGAATATCAAAACGAAGTACAAAATCAACTCAACAAGACAATAAAGGTACTTCGTACCGATAGAGGAGGTGAATACCTAAGTGATGCTTTCCAAGATCATCTTAGAAGTTGTGGGATTATCTCGCAACTTACTCCACCCGGGACACCACAGCTTAATGGTGTATCCGAAAGGAGGAACCGAACCCTAATGGATATGGTTCGATCTATGATGGCTAGAAGCACGTTACCTCTATCATTCTGGGGTTACTGTCTATGCTCAGCGGCTCGTATTTTAAATATGGCCCCAACCAAGAAAGTGGAACGAACACCTCATGAGATGTGGTTTGGAAAACCTCCATCTCTATCATACTTAAAGGTATGGGGATGTGAAGCTTATCCTAAGCGTTACATCCCTAATAAGTTGAATGCTCGATCCACGAAGTGTATCTTCATAGGATATCCCAAGGATAATATGGGATATTATTTCTATGATCCATCCAAGCAGAATGTATTTGTTGCTCGGAAGGCGGAATTCCTTGAAACTAAGTTCCTAATGGAAGGAAGTAGTGAAAGGACGATAGATCTTGAAGAGGTTCAAGATCAAGTAGATGATACACAATTGGTTGACACTAGCACTCAACATGAAAATGTTGAGAGTGATCAAATGGATGATCAAAATACACAAGACGTTCGCAGATCTGGTAGGATTAGTAATCCTCCTGAGAGATATGGGTTTCTCATGGATGGTTGCTATGTGGTTGATTTGGATGAACCAATAAACTACCAAGATGCTTTATCAAGGATTGATAAAGATAAATGGCAGGAAGCCATGAACGCTGAGATGCAATCCATGTATGACAACCAAGTTTGGGAACTTGTTACACAACCTGCTGGCTCAAGGCTAGTTGATTGTAAATGTCTTTTCAAAATGAAAACCGACATACATGGAAACTTGGATACATATAAAGCTAGACTTGTAGCAAAAGGTTTCACTCAAACTCAAGGGGTTGACTATGATGAAACTTTTTCGCCTGTGGCAATGCTAAAGTCTATTAGGATATTACTTGCCATTGCTGCTCATTATGATTATGAAATATAGCAGATGGATGTCAAGACCGCTTTCCTAAACGGACATCTTGAGGAAGATGTCTATATGGTTCAGCCTGAAGGTTTTGTTGATCCGAAATATCCTAAAAAGGTATGCAAGTTAAAGAAGTCAATCTACGGATTGAAACAAGCATCTAGAATGTGGAATCATCGTTTTAATGAGGAGGCCAAGAAATTTAGCTTCATTAAAAATGGTGATGAAGCTTGTGTATACAAGAAGGCTAGTGGAGCACTATCATGTTCCTTGTACTATATGTGGATGATATATTGTTATTTGGAAATGATATTCTGGCAATGCAAGGTGTTAAAACTTGGTTAAGCAAATGCTTCTCCATTAAGGATCTTGGAGAAGCACAATACTTTTTGGGGATTGGGATCTACATGGATAGATCCAAGAAACTGATAGGTTTAAATCAAAGTGCATACATTGAAAAGATCTTGAAAAGGTTCAAGATGGAGAACTCTAAGAAAGGTTTGGTACCTATTCAAAAGGGAACACTTCTCAGTTCATCTCAGTGCCCCACCACGAAAGATGAACAGGAGAGAATGAAGAAAGTCCCATATGCTTCTGCCATTGGGTCAATCATGTATGCAATGATATGCACTAGACGGGATGTGTCATGCGCTCTTAGCTTGACAAGTAGATACCAGAATAACCCAGGAAACAGTCATTGGATTGCTGTTAAAAGTATATTGAAATACCTTAGGAGGACTAAGGATATGTTTCTGATATATGGGTCTGGTGAGGAGGAACTCGCTGTAAAGGGTTACGTAGACGCTAGTTTCCAAACTGATCGAGATGATTCTCGATCACAATCCGGTTATGTCTTCACATTAAATGGAGGTGCGGTCTCTTGGAAGAGTTCAAAACAGGATGTTGTTGCATTATCCACTATAGAGTCAGAGTACATTGCCGCCTCATTGGCAGCTCAGGAAGCTGCATGGATGAAGAAATTCATCGACAACTTAGGAGTGGTCCCTACCATTCAAGACCCTCTTGAGATCTTTTGTGACAACGAAGGTGCGATTGCTCAAATCAAGGAACCTCGTGCTCACCAAAAGACCCGTCACATTGAGCGGAGATTCAACTACATAAGGGATGAAGTTGAAAAAGGAAAGATATGTATTCGCAAAGTTTACACAGATCTAAATATAGCGGATCCACTCACGAAGCTCTTACATGGTGCAAAATATCAAGGGCATGTTAGTGCATTAGGACTTTGATATTCTAGTGATTGGTCATGATCTGTTTTAAGTATTGTAACGGAATGAAATTGTTCAAACTCATTAATATAATTATGGTATTAATTTATTTTGAGTTATGTTCCTATTTTGCATATTTTATCCATGAATAAGTAATTATTCTAAATTCCGTAGTCGATCACGTTTGTGGGAGCAAATGTGAGGTTTAGACTATTATGAACTCGGATTGGTATACATTCACGGGATGAATGTGGTGCAAGGTTGCAACCAAGGTTCATAGATATTTGTGGGATACAAATATTGGAAGACCCGCCCTCAAGACTTACTAAATGGAGCCTTTGTGGTTGATCACATGTAATCTTGAGTAAAGGCGAATATCATTGTATCCTCTGACCTGAGATACATATTGGGTTCGGACATTAACTAAGTATTGTGCCTTGATTCTTTCCTTAACTATTCTGAAATACGGTAGTTCAGAAGGAAGAGCTCAGGTATAATGCATAGTGTATGTCCAGGACATATGTAGTCAAGATGGAATTTGTCCCTCTTATTCGTTGAGAGTCAGATGTCTAAGGCCTGATAAAGTTAAATCTAGAAGAGAGTGATCACTCTATGTCTCTTGGATTTAACATGACATCTAGGACGAAAGGATATAATGAAAAGATTCACCTATTCATATTCGAGATGGGAACTCGAAATGGATGATGTTATTGAATGGCAAATGTCATAACATATTGGGGGTGATGGACGGTCGTTAGGTGGTATCCATCACTTGCATTAATTTCTTATGTTTCTCGTGCAAGTGGGAGATTGAAGGTATTTCGCATGCCCGAGAGAGGCCACTATGTTATGATCCAAGTCAGGTCATACCCAATAACAAGCTTACCAACACTTTATATGTATTTATTTTAATGGTTGGATTGTTAAATAAATACGCGACACTTGAACTTTAGAAAATCGGTTTTCTAAATTATAATCACTTGAGATAAGTTATTTGGATAATTTATATATGATATGGATTTAATTATTTATAGGTTTAAATAATTATGTTATGTTATATTTTATAAAATGGTTTATAAAATTATTGCAAGTAACAAATGCATGTTTATTTTATACAAGTTTTATAAAATTATTACAAGTTTTTTTATAAAACATTCTTGTTATAAAATATTAACATTTGGGACTCCAAGAAACACCCATGCTTGGTCTTATTTGTTACTTTTGAGACTACACAAGTCCTAATGTGCATGCATAACTCACACACCAAAGTTTGAATTATTCTCTCAAGTGTAACTACACATTGAAGCTTGAAAAAAAAAACTGCACAAGGTTTTCTGCTGCTGCAGCTGGCCGTGGGTCTTTAGGGACTCTAAGGGAGTTCTAAATTTGTTTTTCAAGCTCATATCAAGTGTCAAATAAAATCCTAACTATAGCGAAAGGTGTTGGGGTTAATTGCTTGGGGTATTACTTGCTTGAGGCTTCAAGTTAGAAGCTCACTTCCATCATCTTCATCAACATCTTGTAACCTTGATAACAACCCTCAACTAGCTTGAGGAGGTATAATCTTTCTTCCTTTCTTGTTAATTAGTAAGCATTATTTCAAAACTTGATCCAAGATGGGATTTAGCTTTAATTGGTTTAATGATAACAAGTAAAATTGGTAATTTCACGCTTCCGTTTTACAATGATTCTTAAATGGTTTTAAGAGTTTCAAACTTGTTAAATCCCAACAAGTAACGCATTATGTAACATGTCCAAGTACAACTTAACATTAATGTCTTTACCCACTTAATGTTTAACTTAGAAAGACATCATTCAATTAATCTTTACTTAATCTTTAAATGAACACGATTTGTGATTAATTGAAACTAGGAAGTTAATGACATGTTGACTAGTCTTTAGGATTGAACCAAATGCACTAATGAGCCTACTTAAGTCTTGACCAAATTGAAATTACCCCAAATGACAATCAAGACATTCCTCCAAGAATGTTTGGTTTACCATATTTGGAGTGTCATGTAATTTTCACACAATAAGACCAAATCTCACACACTTAATGCTTGAAGTACTTGTATAAGATATTGGATTTCTTTTGCAGGTGCTAAATGAAGAAAAGATTCCTAAATATGGTGTTCAAATCTGAGTCAAATGGCTATACAACGGATACAAATTTTAGACAGAGGTGCGCACGGTCAAACCACGGTCGACAGTGACAGTGACCGTGTGGCAACAGCTAGTTTTTCAATTCCACTATAAATAGTAAGCATTGGTGAGCATTTGAAGCTAACCCTCTTGCTCATTTCAAAGGCATATTTCCAGAGATCACAAGGACTTTAATTACTACTCAAATGTGATCAAAAAAGAGAAGATTCTATGATCTTATAGATATAGGATTTGGTTGTTGTAAACTTACTAATCAAATTTGTTTATCTTGTGACTTTACTTAGTGTGATGTATATCCTAGAATTGTCTTAGGATTATCATCACTAATTGTATGAGTCTTGTAACTTTAATTAGTAGAAGCATAGGCTAGCTTAGTGATCTACTTCCTTAAAGGGACTTAGGAAGTTGATTAATCTTAGTTGAAGATTAATACTTGTCCAAATTGAAGATAATTTGAGCTAGGTTGGAATTGGTCTTCCAAAGAGTTAGAAATATTAGGTTTGTTATCTACCAAAGTAGTTAAAGACATGTAAATCAGATGTCCAACGGGCTTGGAGAAAAGTGCTTAGTGAAGCAAGAAATCTCGATTAGTGTAATCGGGGAGTGGATTAAGGTGGATTAGTTAACATCCACCCGAACCACTATAAATCCTTGTGTCTATGTTCTTTACATTACTTTACTTATCATTTTGAACATAAACACCACACACATCAAGTTTGAGTTGAATTGGTTGATCATAGTTAGTTAAGTTTAGTGATCAATCAAAAACATTTTAAAAACGTATTAAGTAACTATTCACCCCCTTCTAGTTACTTATAGTGATATTGTTTCCATGATTAGCGAGTAGTTATATTTAGTGTATGCTATGATGTAGTCAGTTATAATGCCGAAATAATATTATGGTTTGTGTATGTTATTGAGATGCTTTCTGATTATGCTTTAATTTCAATCGCTTTTCCAATTAATAGAACGTAGTTATCAGCCCTGTTATTGGGAAGTTGCGAACCCCGATTCAGAGTACAGTATCTGTGTCACCCCTTGGTAAGAGAAGTTTATCGGATACACTGTAAGTTTGATTGTGGCACAACGGTTGTAGTAATTCCACCGAGCCTTGGATTCCGACTGAGGACTCTTTCGTAGTGAAACTTCTAACTAGACTCCTACTACATTGTCGGTCCTAGACCATGCTATTGTAGTCACAAAGCATATAAACTTCGTACGTGCACGCTGAAGAACAATGGTTGTTGTAAGTTGTACCTCTACTAAGTAAGGCCATGGAACTCGGTCAGTGCTGATTAGTACACTTCACCATAACGCGCTATCAAGCATTGCACCCCACTTGAGGAATTATTAGTTAATTAAGGAATTGTTTGTTTAAACACATAAAGGATTGGACCATTAGGATAACCGAACATATTCATGGAAGTTAACCCTGACCTAGCCATGGTGTTCTAAATGGTTGAAATCTTTTCAAAGGCCTATCTATCTTTTCAAAACCCAATCATTAACGAAGGCATCAAAACACATAACGTCTCTCGGATGTGGCCTACCCTGTATTCTATTATACTTAAGAAATTTTAGACCTTTATGGAATGTTAATACGTCACCCAACTGAGTCACTCAATTGGATGAGCTGTCTGAACGAGCATGCCTATAGTTAGACTGCACGGGCATCGGAGGTAAGGGACGTTGCTGTCTATTCAAAATCTTCAACCTAACGTATTACCACTGACATGTCTTATGATAGGGACGTTAGGACTAGTGTAATGAATATAATGTCACTACCTATTCATGAGCCAGTATTCCATAATCTCAGCAAAGTAACTGACGAAACCATAGTATGCACTTGCTTTAACCTTATCTAAATTACAAATTTTGTCCCACCTACTTTATTTTATCTTATAAATTAGAAAACACAAAATTAGGTAATAAAACCACTACTCCTTCGCCCCCAGATTATCTTAATCTTTAGTTATATGTTCGATTCTACTAATATCATAAAAATGAGACCCTAGGTCATACTTCCCTTACTCACCATAATAAGAAGTAGTACGAAATAGGCCCCGCTAAGTATAAATTTAAAACTATTGCTTCCTCTCCCGATAGCTGATTTTGACGCCCTGCGGCCTAACGACACTGCAGAAATACAACCGTCCGTTTCGGTCATATCAATGACTCCCCTCATGGCAACACATACGACTTCCATTGCCGAATCTTTCTTCTTCACGATCGTCTCTTCGATAGGATTGCACAATCAATACTAGGTTTTTCTTACGACTCCAAGTAGGGTTTTATCCCTTTTGCTGTCGATCAATTCCGTCCATCAGTCGACGGGAAATCATTATCCGCCCTCCCGAAATCATTATCTCGTCCTAGGGTTATCCATGGTTAATGGATCAGAGGTTTATGACGTTGACGCCCAAATAAAGCCCTCTCATATCGTTGTGTATGAGTGTGTTTTTCCTTGGAAAATATATGCATAAACAAATGGAATACAACATGGGCTCGAAAATAATATCTCGTGTTCGTACCATCACGTTCGGTTTTATTAGTTGAGCTTTTAATTCATTATATGTACATGATATCTTTTGCGCAGATGTTCGCGTGCTTGCGCAACTGTTCTCGCGCTTGCCCGGTTTTCGCACGCTTTTTGCACAATTTATCACACCCCCAGTTAGGGCCTGGGCGAAATGTGACTTATATCAAATAAACCAACATATTATAATATACGAGAACAATACTAAATGATAAAATAAACTTTATTGAGTACGCAGCGAAAAATGAAATGTCGTTACAAAGGAATAAAGTAAACGTTCATATGCAAAAGTAGTAAATGCGATATCTCTTGATCCTATGTCCAAGTAGCATCACATAAGTAGTAAGTAATAAAGCTTGAATCAATCAGCACCTGAGACAAAACATGCTAAAGTGTCAACCAAAAAGGCTGAGTGAAGTTCATAGGTTTAACAAATAAGTTTGACCGTTATTTTAGACCACAAGATTTAGTTTGTAAAGTTGATCTCGCAGGATCAAAAAGTTATGCCAATGCATGATATTTAGACTAAACGTTCAAGTTTGCCCCAAAGACAAGTTGTAGTTTATACTTGTCGTTTTAATTTCATTATTAAGTAATACAATGACTTGGTCAAATGTATCGGGGACGTTAATCCCAATAGGCCTACCCCCAATAATTAAGCATGCATTCAACGAGCAATTAAAAATATCACTGTAGGAATTGTGTCGGACATAGCCGGGTATAGCATAGTTTTAACAGTTGGCACTTGCGTCTAAATTGTAAGTAGTAAAAGTAGCATGTGTCTCACCCCAATAAAAGTAAATAAGTTTGCTAGTAATAAAGAGTGGGGCTATGAGTTCACCTTAGTAAGTAGAGAGATGAGCTAGTTATTCCTCGGAATAGAAAGATAGATGAGTGAGCAGAAAAGTCAACCTATTGACATTTAAGAGTAGTAAGTGTTTTGCCCAAGTTTAAGTATAAGTATGTAAGTGTTTAAGTATAGTTTGTTTTACTAAGTTTCCATTCCTAGTAAGTTTCTACTTTTAGAAAGTTTCCATTTTTAGAAAGTTTCTATTTTTAGTAAGTTTCTATTTTTAAAAGTGTTTCCATTTTAGGATACTTGCCATATTAGATATACTTCCAATCACCCCTTTTCCTTCGAATGGCCATTTCAGGTCTAGGGGCTTGAGCTATAGGATCCTTTAAATCGGAAAATCCAAACCCTTCCGCCCAGAGTTTCGTAGAAACCTTTCATCAAGAAAGTTCGAAGATCTATATATATCCAATATAGATCTAAAAATGTTTTTATGCGTTATAATATAGGTAGTATAGTATATGTGTAAATAATAGTATAAGTGTAAGTGTTAAATAATAGTATAAGTAATATTAGGGTTTCATTAATTAATTAGGTTTAATTAATTAGAGTTGTAATTAATGATTAGGGTTTAGTAATTAATAACTAGGGTTTAATTAATGTCTAGGGTTTAATAATTAATTAGGGTTAGGTTTAGGGTTTTAATTAAAGTAGTATAGTTTAGGTGTAATTAGGGTTTAGTATATATATATGTATGTAAATCGTGAATATGTATATATATATATATATATATATATATATATAAATATTTTTTACATGTATATATATATATATATATATTTGTATCGATATGTATATGTATATATAAGTTTATTTTGTATCCTTAATTAACACAAACAAATCTCCTAATTGTTATCTAGGGTTTTGAAGATCAAACTTTCCTTTTCCTTTTTTTTCAAGTAGACATACATACATATATATATATATATATATATATATATATATATATATATATATATATATATATATATATATATATATATATATATATATATATATATATATATATATATAGATCTAGGTGTGTTTATGTATATGTTTATGAATAAGTTTATAACATGAACATGAAATAAAAAAACTCAAAGTTTATGTAAATAAGTTAGGGTTTATGTTATACCTTTGAAGATTCGAAGACGACTAACAAAGAAAAGATGAACACGATGAGGATTGCTTGGAAACCCTTGAAGATCTTGTTGAAGATTTTGATGGTGGGGGGTGGTGATTTAGGTTTTGTGAGCCGAAAATAGGGAGAGAGGGGAGAGAGATTTGAGAGAGAATTGTTGTTGTGATTTGGTACAATGAAAAGCTTTAAGTTAGGCCTCTATTTATAGGAGAGTTAGGAAAATTTCTAGAATTAGGGTTAGGGTTAAATTTACTTAGGGAACAAGTTAGACTTGGAGAGGAAGTAATGGGGATCATGGGTGCTGAAAATTAGAGGGGTATTTTAGGCAATTCACTTATTTTTTATTTTTTTTTTTAAATTTCGGCTAGGTTAAACAAGGAGGGAGTTTTGAGATTTTTCACTTTAAACCTTATACTTTAGATTAGCATAATAAATCCCTAAATTTGTTTAAGACCTAATTAAGTCATATACATTAAATTTTAATTTATTACCTTTTGTTCACGAAAATTATTTAGCTTATCATTTCCGTATTTTATTAACTTGTTGTTTATTACACAAAGTTAATTATTATATTTTATAATTCTTAATGCTTAACAATCGTTTAATTAATGTTTAATTGTTAAGTTTAATTATATAGTTGGGCATTTAATAAAGAAAAATATAGAATGGAAAAATTGAGGGTCGTTATACGATTGTCCACAGTATTACGCACAGTTTCTCATGCTGTTTTACGCATTGTATTCCCCACTGTTTTTGCGCACAGTCATTTGCATGCAGCTGTCTGCGGTTTTACGTGCAATCTTCATGTGGCTTTGCGCGCATCTGTCTGTGGGTTTCCGCATAGTTGTTTGCGCATGCTCCTGTGAACTTTTTTCCCGCAGCATAATGAGATCTTAGATACGATACTTGAAAAAGATATCATACTGATCTTTGGGGCTTGATGACGTAGGGTATACCTAAATTAGGGCCTACATGATTGACTTGTCCCACAAGTCATATAAACTCTGATTCTCATCTATAAATATAGAGAAAAAAACTACATTAAGTCCTCCCCTCACCGCAACACACACGACTTCCGTCTCCAAATCTATCTTCTCCACGATCGTCTTTACTATGGGAATGCACAAGTAATACTAGGGTTTTTTTGCTACGACTACAGGTAGGTTTTTTTTTCTTCCTATTTTCATCGATCAATTCCATCCATCGACCGACAGGAAAATTATTAGCCACCCTCCCGATATCGTCATCTCGGCCACGAGTTATCCATAGTTTACGGACAAGAGATAGCCGGAAGTTTGATGGGCTGAAATCAAGTTCAGTTGTTTAAATTTGGTTGGAAATAATGGGATAGTTTTGGGTCAAACTGGTCAAATTTATTTGGTTAATTTTTATTTGGGTCAAAAGGATAATATTACAAGTTAAGACCCGAAAACCTAAACATATTGACAGAACCCCGACACATATATTAGCAGGTCGGGTTTTGGGTCGTATTCTGAACTGCCACCTTTAATTAAAATGTATATAGACAAATATGCGTGGGGAGTTCTTGTGGTAAGTCCAAAAAAGCCAGTCTAGTCTAAAAGATTTTTTTTGACTTGGAAAATCCATGTATTATACACACGGAGAGTCCAATTTCATAGCAGTCATTAAAATAATCATTAAAATCAATTATTGTGCCAAAGATGTGAGGGTTTATTCTGCCAATTTACACATTTTCTTCCTAATTACCTTTGTCCACCTTTCTCATTTCAATTACCCGCAACTTCTTAGTTTTTTTTTCAAAGACAAAACTTGTTATGAAAATCAATTTATGAAAATCAATTTTTAAACCTCAGATATATATTAACGAATAAAAATATCTAAAAACACTTAAATTTTTAGTTATCTTTCTCATTCATCAGATCTATTTATGAAGGCCAATTTTAAAAACAACCACTATCATCATGTAATCAAAATCAAACAAAACCCCTATAATAATCATCATCGTCGTCACCATCGTAATCACGAACCACGACAGTGCATAACACTCTTCAAATCTAAATCATTTAACAACCCTTTTCAAATATAACTTTTAAACCTAAATCGTCATCCCCAAAATTGTACTACCTCTGAAAAGGCGACGTCGATTCCTGACTCCTGTTGTCTCCACCATTTTTGATTGATGATGCAAAGGCAAATTACACTATGAGTAATATACTATTGTATTTAAGCATTTCGAGGCCTAATGTGAGCCCATTTATGTTGATTGAAGTTCTGACAAGACAACCCCATGTTAATTTTATAAATACTATTAACTGAATTCAGTTTATTTGTAAGACCCTGAATTTTATACATCACATTCAGTTTTAGAGTGGCACCCCGTATCAAGAAAGTGCCACGCCGTGCAAAAGAAAATTCCAACAAAACCAGTTTCAGAGTGGCCCGCCGTGCCAAGAAAGTGGCATACCATGCCAAAACAACATCATCAATTCAGAACCTAAGTGGCACGCCGCGCCAGTTAGGTGGCACGCCGTGCCAAGACCTAATTCAGCATTTTTACAAGGGGTTAAATGGGGGCTTTTTTGTCATTTCACATGAGAGCTAAATTTTTAGTCACAAAATTGATTCCATCTCATTCTTATCTTCATTTAATTCCATTGTTTTCCACTCAAACACTCTCTTCTTAACCTAAAGAGGGAAACCCATTTTTAGAGAGAGAGAGCTCGATTTGGAGAAGAAAAAGCTTGATTCTCGACAAAGCTCAAGCATTAAAGTTGCTCATCTCGTTCCTAGATACGTTTTGGTTGTAGTGGTAAGTCTTGAATCTGAATTTCATTGTTTAAGATTCTTGTTTGAGTTTAGGGTTGTGCTAGTTAGGGTTATAAGCCCCATTTATGGTAAAATTTAGGTGTTTTGAGTATTGTTAGTGTAAGTGAACCCAATTATTGTGAGTTTAAGGTTTTATGATGAATTTGGAAGTATTTGTCATGGCTTTGGGTGTTAAATCACTAGGATGTAAGTGTGTTGGTGTATTTGGTGTTCTTAAGATCATGTTGTTGGTCAAAATGGGTGTTGACCTTGTTTTAGTGTCAAACTAGGTTTTGAGTCAAGTTTTGATGAATCAAGTATGTAAATACTTGGTTTAGGTATTAAATGGTATTCTGGAAATATAATCACTAGCCGTTAGTGAGTATGGGCATTTTTGCGACTTATGTCAAAATGGGTAAATCAAATTAGGTAAAATTTGAAGATGACACTAGTTTTGGTCAAATGGATGTTTGAACACTTGTGTTAAGAGTTAAATGGAATTTTTAGAAGTAATCACACATGAGAAGTGATTTTAAGTCAAAGTGGTGTTTTTAATATAAGTCAAATGTGGTCAAGTGCAATATGGGTCAATATTGCACATGTTGCAATTTTGGTGTAAATGGTATTTTAAACGATCACTACCTAAGTAGTAATCTAGTGTCGGGACCTAGGTTGGTCTAGTTAGTGTAAAGTGAAAATTGAGTTAACTTGTACAATTTAGTGTGGGTTTAAATTACCACCCGAAGTGGTAATTGGGTTGAGCTCATTAGGAGAAAAATGGGCGAGTCAAATGAGCAAGGTGAGATCCCTCG
This sequence comes from Rutidosis leptorrhynchoides, assembly GCF_046630445.1. Taxonomy (NCBI): domain Eukaryota; kingdom Viridiplantae; phylum Streptophyta; class Magnoliopsida; order Asterales; family Asteraceae; genus Rutidosis; species Rutidosis leptorrhynchoides. Next base: position 372,941,226 of record NC_092333.1, on the reverse strand, counting down.
ACTAAGGGATATGGGTTTCGGGTTCTCTTTTAGAGGATGGCTATTTATGTGTATATTGTACCTATGTGTGATATAGGTGGTTACTTGCTCGGATTTGAGGACGGAGATCATGTTACACATTACTTGTGCGGGCATTCCAAGGTGAGTGGAATAATTATACGTGTATGTATATATTTTATTTATTTATATGGGATACCTTATGGGTTTAAAGTTCGTGAGTTCGATACCACATCGTGTTTGGCATGAGGTGAGGGTTTTAAGTTCGTGAGTTCGATACCTTATTTGTCATGTGGGTTGGCGGGTGATGTGGGTTAAAGTTCGTGAGTTCGATACCACATCATTACGTGTGGCATGAAATGTGGGTTTAAAGTTTGTGATTTCGATACCACATTGAGTGTGACGGGTGGGTTTTAGTTCGTGATTTCGATACCACTCATGAGATTAGTGATATATGTCGGTGTACACTAATGGTTGTTGTGAACACCGATGTTCTTTCGCGAGCACCATTCCCTTGTACTATTGGTTAACCATGGTTGTGTGAGTTTTGTATTAGCATATTAAATTGTGAACTATATGCTATTGACGATGCTAGCTTATTGTGAATTACGAATATTTAGTTTTGCATTGTGATTGCATGGTTGTTGAATTGCTAGCTCGTATGCGGCATTTGTGTAAGTGTATGCAAGTAAGTAGATTATATATGTATATGTATAATTATTGCATTCACTAAGCTTTATGCTTACCCCTCACGTTGTTTACCTTTTTACAGGTATTGTGATTGTGAAACTAGCTAGTTGATAGACTAGATTAGGAGCACCTGGGCTCGATGGGGTAGCTTTTGGATATTTGGACGCGGATTGGGGATTTGGTAGTCCCCAGGATTATGCTCTTGGTATCAGGTTGGGTTATTGAGTCTTAACCCGTGTTTTGAGTAATTGGATCATTATTACAAATGCTTTTGTAATGTGTCATTTGTGTACTAAGGATCATTACAAGTTGTTAAACGTAACGTTATGATATTATGTTTTTTTGTTAAAATAGAGTTGGAAATGTTATGTATTATGAACGCTATATTGGGACATAACTTATAAAAAAATGTGCTTCATTTTTTGTAAGCATATTTGAGGTCGTTACAAGTGGTATCAGAGTATGGTCTAAGGGATCTAGGTAACTTTGTTATCGGTGCCTAGACTTAGACTAGACGGTGTGGAATTGTATGCGGACTTGTAGAAATACGGGTCGGGATGGTAATAGTTAGTGCCTTAGCATAGGTGCATTAACTAGGACATGTGGATATGTGGGGCCTTAATTGGTGTTTGTGCCTGTACCTTAGATAGATAGTCGCCTAAAGTAGTAGGTTGACTAGGAGGTTGCTTTGATGATAAATCCTTAAGTAGTGGGATGACTTTGCGGTTGTGATTATGTGCATTTATTATTATATTATTGGTGCGGTATCCTAGAGACGAATCTATTGGAGAGATTAGGATGTTTGGCGGTTTTGAGTGATCAAGTTCATGGTAAAGACTTTGGTCATTCGGGTACTAGGAGTTATCGCGTTTTATTTTGTGTGAATGTTGCATCAGTCAGGGTAAAGTACTTTACGTGACCATGTGAAAATGGTAAGGTACGCAATTTTAATAGTGACTAATCACCATTATTACGAAACTGTATCTTGACACCAAGCATGACATGACGAGTACCGAACAGAGGAAATGTGGCATGGTTGGGGGTAGAATCGGGCCGAATTAGAAAACTTGTTTTCGGTTCCTAGGATATAGTTGTCTCGGGTGATGTGCTTGTTGTCACATCAGGTTCATTGTAAGTCGGGAAGTGTTACGGTGATTTCGGTTAGCTAAGGTGAGCGAGCAAACTCATGAGTATGGTGCGTGCTTAGTCACCCTAAGTAGTGGGTGCACTATTGAGGTTACCGTTAGTTGTAGTTACCCATCGTAATTAGGATGACTGATTAATGTGTGCGTATGAGTGTGCCGAGGAATTGAATTCTGTAATGGGATGCAACGAGTCTAATGATTGTAGAATTGGGTTACACTCGGTAGAGTGTGTGGTTAGAGAATCATGTTAGGATTCTAGTTTTGGGTCACCTTGGAATTGGTGAATCGAGGAGTCTTCGGGTCGTTAAAATCATGGGAGTGGGACCCATATGACAATGGTTGCGTTAGTGTGTTAGTGTGTTGTGGATTATAGGGGAACATTCCTAACAGAATATCCCATGTAGTTGTGGTTGTGCTGATATGTGGAAGGGTGTAAGACTTGGTGTTCTCGAGTGTCTCCTTAGTCTTAGATGAAGGGCTTCATTAGGCTATATCGTTTGGCCTTGTGGAATTGCGGGTAGCGTGTGATCGTTAGTAAATTTTTATAAGACAATAAATCGTAAGGTTTGTCGGGTAGGTATGACTTCGGGTCATTATTGTGGAGAGATGGGTGACATCGGGTGTATAGAACCCAAAAATCAAGTTTCTAAATCTCGGTAGATTGTGGTGGAAGTCTGCATGACACTGCGTCAGGTGCCCCCTTATACCTGCTAGTGTGATGTTCAACTTCGGTGATGGTGTGATCACTTTGTGCTTAGGGTGCCCGTGAGATACCCTTGGAAGCATCGAAGATTATAATAGTGATTGACAGGTGATAGTAATTGGACGGTTGTGAAAGTCGAAGTTTAAGAGCATTGTGGTAAATATTTCTTATGAAGTGACGGATGAGCGAATCTTGTTGCTATTAAGTGATAGATAGGTAAGGATGACCAGTGAGCCGATGATGGACTTAATGGTCGGTTAGGCCGAAGGTTATGATGAAATGTTGATATTGCGGTCGATGCAGTTATTGGGTAGGATTGGTCATTCTTCTCCATGAGAGTGAGCAATTGTTGATAAAGGTTCGTTGCGTGGAAGGTTGGGTGATCACGACTGAGATGCACGACTGATTAAGCAGAGTGGCATATGCCTAAGCTTAGAGGCGTACGTAGGACTTTGGTGGAGTTCATTTTGTGAACGAAAAAGGGCTGTTATTTGTGATTTGTGGTATGAAGGTGCGGGATTGTCGCGTGTACGACATCTCAAGTGATTGTATATGATGGCTCTGAGAGCCTAAAGTGAATATGCGGTGATTTGGTGTGTATGACTAACGATGAGAATGGTCATGTGTGTCGTGGAATGACAATTCCACGGGATGTTATCATCTTGGCGGTGAGAATGTGGAACAGAATCCTACGTAGGGGAGTTTTTACTGCCGCCCGAGGAAGCTCCGGTGGTGTTATGTATAGTGAAGTGTCAGAGTGTACCGTGCTAAGCCTCAATAGTTATTCGGAGTTCCTAACGAGGAAGAGTGATGGGTTGTTGATGTCGACTCGAGATCGTGCATTACGATTGTGAGTTACAATTTCAAAATGTTATGCGTGAAGATTGTGATGATGGGATCGAAGGAAGTGTAAGTATTCTTATGTAAGGTGGTCGTGTAGTACCAATGTGAGGTATGAGACCAAATACGAAGTTTGAGATCCCGGAGTGAGAGAATGAAGTTGTCGTTGCGGGTGCTCTGGTAGTGAAAATATGAGTTGTCGTGAAACTCGGACAGTATTATTGAATGGAAACGAGTTCGATATCGTGGTAAATACTGTATTTTCCCTGTCGGGAAACGTGATCGTGGAAATTGTCAGTGGATTATTCCACTTTATGGATGATTGTGAGGCGGAGAGTGTCGGTTCTAATTGTCTCACATCGAGGCACGCAGATGTTGTTTGTTTGCGAGAGTGAGTTCCCTAGTGATGCGACCCGTTGGTTGCATTGAAATGCCGAGGCCATCCTTAACGGACAGTCGAGGCAAGAGGATTCACCAGGCGTTGGTGGATATTTTTGTGGGTCGCGTGACGAATTGCAAATTGTTGTGGTGATAATTCGTTGTTGACCAGATTCTAGTACACACATAGTTTCCATGCTAGTACTAGGAAGCCGTAATTATAAGGATGTGTTGGAGGGTTTAGGGGAGAAACCCTGTCTCAAGTGTTGATGTTTTATCTAGCTCGTGGTGTATTATTGTCGTCCTGGATTAATCCAGAGACTGGTGGTCGTATGTGGATCGGTGGATGGGAAAGTTTGTGTTCCCAGTATGATTATTTGGGGATAACGAAATTTCTTCGTTGAAGGAATAACCCGATGGTGGTGACGGGGGAAGTTGGTTCTTGATTCGGAGAACATTCGTGATTGACCCGTTGAGTGATGTGTTCATGAACCGATGAAGTACCGAGTTTTAATCAGGCATGGATCCTTCTCGATTTGGATTAACTCAAAACTTGGTTCACGACCTAGTGGACCTAGTAGACCGCGTTGGGTGATATAGTTATGGATGTAGCTTGTTGCGAATTTTAACCGAGAGAACTTGAAGGGATAATGGTGTTTTTCGTATTTTCCTAAGTGGGCATTTGGACGTGGAGTGTATGAGATACCGTTTGTTGCAGTAATGCACGCTAGTGATTATTAGCGTGTGGTGAGATATTCGAATTAATTAAAATTGTTGTGGACATTGAGTTTGGAGGTATCTCGGAGGACCATTTAGTGTGGGTCCAGTTTGTTAAGTGACGGAGATCACGGGGACGTGATCCAGTTTAAGTGGTGGAGAGTTGTAAGACCCTGAATTTTATACATCACATTCAGTTTTAGAGTGGCACGCCGTACCAAGAAAGTGGTACGCCGTGCTAAGCAAAATTCAGCAAAACTAGTTTAAGAGTGGCACGCCGTGCCAAAAAAGTGGCACGCCGTGCTAAGGCAACATCAGCAATTCAGAACCTAAGTGGCACGCTGTGCCAAGACCTGATTCAGCATTTTTACAAGGGGTTAAATGGGGGCTTTTTGGTCATTTCACATGGGAGCCTGATTTTTAGCCACAAAATTGATTCCATCTCATTCTTATCTTCATTTTATTCCATCTTTTTTCACTCAAACACTATATTCTTGACCTAGAAAGGAAAACCTATTTTTAGAGAGAGAGAGAGAGAGAGAGAGAGAGAGAGAGCTCAATTTGGAGAAGAAGAAGCTTGATTCTCAACAAAGCTCAAGCATTAAAGTTACTTATCTCGTTCCTAGCTACGTTTTGATTGTAGTGGTAAGTCTTGAACCGAATTTCATTGTTTAATATTCTTGTTTGAGTTTAGGGTTGTGTTAGTTAGGGTCATAAACCTCATTTATGGTAAAATTTGGGGGTTTTAAGTATTGTTAGTGTAAGTGAACCTGATTATTGCGGTTTTAGGGTTTGATGACGAATTTGGAAGTATTTGTCATGGGTTTGGGTGTTAAATCACTAGGTAGTAAGAGTGTTGGTGTTTTTTGGTGTTCCTAAGAACATGTTGTTGGTCAAAATAGGTGTTAACCTTGAATTAGTGTCAAACTAAGTATTGAGTCAAGTTTTGGTGAATCAAGAATGTAAATACTTGATTTAGGTGTTAATTGGTGTTTTGGAAATATAATCACTAGCCGTTAGTGATTATGGGCATTTTTGTGACTTGTATCAAAATGGTTAATTGAATTGAGTCAAATTTGATGATGACACTAGTCTTGTTCAAATGGATGTTTAAACACTTGTGTTAAGTGTTAACTGGCAATTTTGGAAGTAATCACACACGAGAAGTAATTTTGCGTTAAAGTGGGGTTTTTAATATAAGTCAAATGTGGTTAAGTGCAATATGGGTCAATATTGCACATGTTGCAATTTTGGTGTAAATGGTGTTTGAAATGATCACTACCTAAGTAGTAATCTAGTGTCGGGACCTAGGTTGGTCTAGTTAGTGTAAAGTGAAAATTGAGTTATCTTGTACATATTAATGTGGGCTTAAATTACCAACCAAAGTGGTAATTGGATTAAGCTCATTAGGAGATAAATGGGAGGGTTAAATGAGCAAGGTGAGATCCCTCGACTAAGGGATGTGGGTGTCGGGTTCTCTATTAGAGGATGGCTAATTATGTGTATATTATACCTTTGTGTGATATAGGTGGTTACTTGCTAAGATTTGAGGACGGAGATCATGTTACACATGACTTGTGCGGGCATTCCAAGGTGAGTGGAATAATTATACGTGTATGTATATAATGTATTTATTTGTGTGGGATGCGTTGTGGGTTTAAAGTTCGTGAGTTCGATACCACATCGTGTTTGGCATGAGATGAGGGTTTAAAGTTCGTGAGTTCGATACCTCATTTGTCATGCGGGTTGGCAGGTGATGTGGGTTAAAGTTCGTGAGTTCAATACCACATCATTACGTGTGGCGTGAAATGTGGGTTTAATGTTCGTGAGTTCGATATCACATTGAGCGTGACGGGTGAGTTTAAGTTCGTGAGTTCAATACCACTCATGGGGTTAGAAATATATGTCGTTGTACAATAATGGTTGTTGTGAACAACGATGGTCTTTCGCGAGCATCATTCCCTTGTACTATTGGTTAACCATGGTTGTGTGAGTTATGTATTAGCATATTAAATTGTGCACTATATGCTATTGGCGATGCTAGCTTATTGTGAATTGTGGATATTTAGTTTTGCATTGTGATTGCATTGTTGTTGAATTGCTAGCTCGTATGCGGTATTTGTGTAAGTGTATGCAAGTAAGTAGATTATATATGTATATGTATAATTATTGCATTCACTAAGCTTTATGATTACCCCTCTTGTTGTTTACCTTTTTACAGGTATTGTGATTGTGAAGCTAGCTAGTTGATAGACTAGATGCGTAGGAGCACTTGGGCTCGATGGCGTAGCTTTTGGATATTTGGACGCTGATTGGGGATTTGGTAGTCCTCAGGATTATGCTCTTAGTATCGGGTTGGGTTATTGAGTCTTAACCCGTGTTTTGTGTAATTGGGTCATTATTACAAATGCTTTTGTAATGTGTCATTTGTTTACCAAAGTCATTATAAGTTGTTAAACGTAACGTTATGATATAATTTTTTTGGTTAAAACATAGTTGAAAATGTTATGTATTATGAACGCTATTATAGTGACCCGAACTTTTCCATGATAATATACTCTAAATGAAAACTATATTTGCATGATTAAATGTTTCCAACATGTTAAGCAATCAAACTTGTTAAGACTTGATTAATTGAAATGAGTTTCATGTAGATAATTGACCACCCGAGTTGACCGGCGATTCACGAACGTTAAAACTTGTGAAAACTATATGATGATATATATATATGGATATATATATATATATATATATATATATATATATATATATATATATATATATATATATATATATATATATATATATATATATATATATATATAGTTAACATGATATTATGATATATAAGTATCTTACTAGGTATATTAACAATGAGTTATATACATAAAAATGAGATTACTAAGTTAAGAAACTCGAAACTATATATATAACGATTATCGTTATAACAACGCCTTACTAAAATACATATGTATCATATTAAGGTATTGTTACACTATATTTAACATGATAAAATTATAATTATATATATCATTATGTATGTTAACAAAGAACTACATATATAAAACAAGACTACTAACTTAAGAATTTCGAAACGAGGCATATATGTAACGATTATCGTTGTAACGACATTTTAATGTATATATATCATATTAAGATATATTCATACATCGTAATATCATGATAATGTAATAATTTAACATCTCATTAGATACAATAAACAATGGGTTAACTACATTAAATGAGATCATTAACTTAAAGGTTTCAAAATAACACTTACATGTAACGACTAACGATGACTTAAGGAATCAGTTAAAATGTATATACATGTAGTATATTAAGATGTACTAGTACACTTTTGAAATACTTCATGACACATATCAAAGTACTTCTACTTAACAAAAATGCTTACATTTACATTCCCATTCATTTTCATCAACAATTCTACTCGTATACAACCGTATTCGTACTCATACAATACCCAGCTCCTAGACGTATATACTATTGGTATATACATTCAATGATCAGCTCTTAGTAGCCCTTAATGATTCATCAAACATGTGGGAACCATAATTTGGCAACTAGCATGAAATATCTCACAAAATTACAAATGTATTATAAATCATTCATGAATTATTTACAAGAAAACAAACTTACACATCCTTTATATCTAATCCATTTACCAACGACCAAAAACACATACAAATACTTTAATTCTTCAATTTTCTTCATCTAATTAATCTCTCTCAAGTTCTATCTTCAAGTTCTAAGTGTTCTTCATAAATTCTATAAGCTCTAGTTTCATAAAATCAAGAATATTTTCAAGTTTGCAAGTCTATTACCAAGCTTTCTAATCCATTCCAAATAATCATCTAAGATCAAGAAACCTTTATTACTTACAGTAGGTTATCTTTCTAATTCAAGATAATACTCATATTCAAATTTGATTCAATTTCTATAACTATAAACTATCTTAATTCGAGTAAAAATCTTACTTGAACTTGTTTTCGTGTCAAGATTCTACTTCAAGAACTTTCAAGCCATCCAAGATCCTTTGAAGCTAGATCATTTCTTGTCACTTCCATTAGGTTTACCTACTAAACTTGAGGTAGTAATGATGTTCATAACATCATTCGATTCTTATATATATAACTATCTTATTCGAAGATTTGAACATGTAATCACTAGAACATAGTTTAGTTAATTCTAAACTTGTTCGCAAACAAAGTTAATCCTTCTAACTTGACTTTTAAAATCAACTAAACACGTTTTCTATATCTATATGATATGCTAACTTAATGATTTAAAACCTGGAAACACGAAGAACACCGTAAAACCGGACATACGCCGTCGTAGTGAAACCGGGGGCTGTTTTGGGTTAGAAAAATTAAAAAACTATCTTAATCTTTGAATTGGAAGTTTGTTTTCTGAAAAAATAATATTACATATGAACATGATACTATATCCAAAAATCATGGTTAAACACAAAGTGGAAGTATGTTTTTCAAAATGGTCATCAAGATGTCGTTCTTTCGACGGAAATGACTACCTCTTTAGTAAATGACTTGTAACCTATATTTCAGACTATAAACTTTTACTTTTTCTGTTTAGTTTCATAAATTACAGTTCATTATGAAACCATAGCATGTTGAATCACTCAAAACGGATTTAAAACGAAGAAATTATGGGCAAAACAAAATTGGAAAATTTTACTTGTTGTAGCTACGAAAATTTTATAACAAATCTACAATAATCATATCCTAGCTAACTTATATTGTATTATACATGTATTCTAACATATATTATGTAATCTTGGGATACCATAGACAAGTGTACAATGTTTTGACATATCATATCGACCCATCTATATATATTATTTGGAACAACCATAGACACTCTATATGCTGTAATGTTCGAGTTCGCTATACAGGGTTGAGGTTGATTCCAAAAATATATATACTTTGAGTTGTGATCTAGCTTGTGACGTGTATAACTGGGTCATGGATTGATTCAAGATAATATATATTGATTTATTTCTGTAAATCTTGTTGGGATTTAGCAAGTTTCATAATACTTATAATCATTCAAGAAATAAAATTTGCGAAAGCGTATAAATTACCATTTTAAAACTTGTAAATCTTTAACCATTTAAAGTTAAATCCCAAATAGGATCAAGTTGTGAAACATACTTACAAACTAAGAGTGGGTTTAGAGATTATACCTCCTCAAGCTAGTTGAGGGTTGTTTTCAAAGTTGCAAGATGATGATGAAGATGATGATGAATTCAAGCCTCAAAGTGATGAAACCTCAAGAGATTATACCCCAAAATTGACACCAACACCTTGTACAATGGTTAGGATTTATTGACACTTGAAAATAAGCTTCCAAATAAGCTCAAGAAATCCCTCTTGGATAGCAGAAAAATCAGCCAGAATTCAGCAAAAGGAGCTGAATTTCACTTGCTATTTTTTGTGTATTTTATGTATCACTTGAGTCAAGCCTTGTTAAGCTAGTTAGGCATGTTCCTTAGGAGTTGTGTCAAATTTAAAGTAACTAAAATAAGCATGGGGTGTCTCCTTGGAGTCCCAAAATCTGCACACTTATAATGTTTAATAATAATACTTGTAAGTTTATAAAAGTTTATAAACTTGTTATAAACTTATGTATTATTTTGTTACTTATATATTTTATAAAACCTTTTATAAAATATAACACAATATAATTATTTAAACCCATAAACAATTATATATAAATTATCCAAATAATTTATCTCAAGTGATAATATTTTAGAAACCCGATTTTCTAAAATCTAAGTGTCGCGTATTTGTTTAATGATCCAATTGTTAAGATCAAATACGTATAAGGTGTCGGTAAGCTTGTTATTGGGTATGACCCAACTTGGATCAAAACATATTAGCCACGTTAATTTGATATGTCTCTCGGGCATACGAAAAACCTTCAATCTCCCACTTGCACGAGAAACATAAGAAATTAATGCAAGTGACGGATACTACCTAACGACCGTCCATCACCCCCAATATGTTATGACTTAGTGCCATTCAATAACATCATCCCTTTCGAGTTCCCATCTCGAATATGATTAGGTGAATCTTTTCATTATATCCTTTCATCCTAGATGTCATGTTAAATCCAAGAGACATAGAGTGATCACTCTCGTCTAGATTTAACTTTATCAGGTCTTAGACATCTGACTCTCAACGAATAAGAGGGACAAATTCCATCTTGACTACATATGTCCTAGATATACACTATGCATTATACCTGAGCTCTTCCTTATGAACTACCATATTTCAGAATAGCGAAGGAAAGAATCAAGGCACAATACTTAGTGAATATCCGAACCCAATATGTATCTCAGGTCAGAGGATACGATGATATTCGCCTTTACTCAAGATTACATGTGATCAACCACAAAGGCTCCATTTAGTGAATCTTGAGGGCGGGTCTTCCAATATTTGTATCCCACAAATATCTATGAACCTTGGTTGCAACCTTAACCCACATTCATCCCGTAAATGTATACCAATCCAAGTTCACAATAGTCTAAACCTCACACTTGTTCCCACAAATGTGATTGACTACGGAATTTAGAACAATTACTTATTCATGGATAAAATATGCAAAATAGGAACATAACTCAAAATAAATTAATACCATAATTATATTAATGAGTTTGAACAATTTTGTTCTGTTACAATACTTAAAACAGATCATGACCAATCACTAGAATATCGAAGCCCTAATGCACTAACATGCCCTTGATGTTTTGCACCATGTAAGAGTTTCGTGAGTGGATCCGCTATATTAAGATCTGTGTGAACTTTGAGAATACATATCTTTCCCTTTTCAACTTCATCCCTTATGTAGTTGAATCTCCGCTCAATGTGACGGGTCTTTTGGTGAGCACGAGGTTCCTTGGTTTGAGCAATCGCACCCTCGTTGTCACAAAAGATCTCAAGAGGGTCCTGAATGGAAGGGACTACTCCTAAGTCGTCGATGAATTTCTTCATCCATGCAGCTTCCTGCGCTGCCAATGAGGCGGCAATGTACTCCGACTCTGTAGTGGATAATGCAACAACATCCTATTTTGAACTCTTCCAAGAGACCGCACCTCCATTTAACGTGAAGACATACCCGGATTGTGATCGAGAATCATCTCGATCAGTTTGGAAACTCGAGTCCACGTAACCTTTTACAGCGAGTTCCTCCTCACCAGACCCATATATTAGAAACATATCCTTAGTCCTCCTAAGGTATTTCAATATACTTTTAACAGCAATCTAATGACTATTTCCTGGGTTATTCTGGTATCTACTTGTCAAGCTTAGAGCGCATGACACATCCGGTCTAGTGCATATCATTGCATACATGATTGACCCAATAGCAGACGCATATGGGACATTCTTCATTCTTTCCTGTTCATCTTTCGTGGTGGGGTACTGAGATGAACTAAGGAGCGTTCCTCTTTGAATAGGTACCAAACCTTTCTTAGAGTTCTCCATCTTGAATCTTTTCAAGACCTTTTCAATGTATGCACTTTGATTCAAACCTATCAGTTTCTTGGATCTATCCCTGTAGATCCTAATCCCCAAAACGTATTGTGCTTCTCCAAGATCCTTAATGGAGAAGCATTTACTTAGCCAAGTTTTAACACCTTGCATTGCCGGAATATCGTTTCCAAATAACAATATATCATCTACATATAGTACAAGGAACATGATAGTGCTCCCACTAGCTTTCTGTATACACAAGCTTCATCACCATTTTTAATGAGGCCAAATTTCTTAGCCTCCTCATTAAATCGATGATTCCACATTCTAGATGCTTGTTTCAATCCGTAGATTGACTTCTTTAACTTGCATACCTTTTTAGGATATTTCGGATCAACAAAACCTTTAGGCTGAACCATATAGACATCTTCCTCAAGATGTCCATTTAGGAAAGCGGTCTTGACATCCATTTGCCATATTTCATAATCATAATGAGAAGCAATGGAAAGTAATATCCTAATAGACTTTAGCATTGCCACAGGCGAAAAAGTTTCATCATAGTCAACCCCTTGAGTTTGAGTGAAACCTTTTGCTACAAGTCTAGCTTTATATGTATCCAAGTTTCCATGTATGTCGGTTTTCATTTTGAAAAGCCATTTACAATCAACTAGCCTTGAGCCAGCAGGTTGTGTAACAAGTTCCCAAACTTGGTTGTCATACATGGATTGCATCTGAGCGTTCATGGCTTCCTGCCATTTATCTTTATCAATCCTTGATAAAGCATCTTGGTAGTTTATTGGTTCATCCAAATCAACCACATAGCAACCATCCATGAGAAACCCATATCTCTCAGGAGGATTACTAATCCTACCAGATCTGCGAACGTCTTGTGTATTTTGATCATCTATTTGATCACTCTCAACATTTTCATGTTGAGTGCTAGTGTCAACTAATTGTGTATCATCTACTTAATCTTGAACCTCTTCAAGATCTATCTTCCTTTCACTATTTCCTTCCATTAGGAACTTAGTTTCAAGGAATTCAGCCTTTCGAGCAACAAATACATTCTGCTCGGATGGATCATAGAAATAATATCCCATATCATCCTTGGGATATCCTATGAAGATACACTTCGTGGATCGAGCATTCAACTTATTAGGGACGTAACGCTTAGGGTAAGCTTCACATACCTATACCTTTAAGTATGATAGAGATGGAGGTTTTCCAAACCATATCTCATGAGGAGTTCGTTCCACTTTCTTGGTTGGGGCCATATTTAAAATACGAGCCGCGGAGCATAGACAATAACCCCAAAATGATAGAGGCAACGAGCTTCTAGCCATCATAGATCGAACCATATCCACTAGGGTTCAGTTCCTCCTTTCGGAAACTCCATTAAGTTGGGGTGTTCCAGGAGGAGTGAGTTGCGAGATAATCCCACAACTTTTAAGATGATCTTGGAAAGCATCGCTTAGGTATTCACCTCCTCTATCGGTACGAAGTACCTTGATTGTCTTATTGAGTTGATTTTGTACTTCGTTTTGATATTCCTTGAATGCTTCAAAATTTTCGTCCCTGTGTCTTAATAAGTAGACATATTCGAAACGACTAAAGTCATCAATGAAAGTAACGAAGTATCTTTCACCATTCCTAGTTATGGGCTTAAAGGGTCCACATACATCCGAGTGTAATAATCCCAATAAGTCCTTAGCCCTTTCATAGGTTCATATGTCCCTTTGAAAGGTGCTTTAGTCATTTTGCCTTGTAAACAAGATTCACATACATCAAACGAGTCTAGTTCATTTGATTTCAAAAGGCCATTATTTTGAAGTGTATGCATTCGATTCTTGTTTATGTGACCAAGGCGACAATGCCATAAGTAGGAATCACTCAAATCCCTTTTGAGTTTCTTGGTGTTTGCATGGTAAATTGAGCTATTGTATGATGTGTCATCATGAACCAATTCATAAATACCATTCGAAGGCGAAGCCTTAAAATAGAACACATTATCTAAAGAAACATGGATATCATCATTAATAAAATTAAGATTAAAACCATATTGTTTCAAACGGGATACAGAAATAATGTTTCGAGATAAATCGGGTGCATACAAAACATTTTTCAAAATAAGCTCCAAACCACTTGGAAGCTTTAAAATAAAGTCTCCATGAGCTGTCACTTGCACCCTTGCTCCATTTCCCATGAAGAGACTTGTTGTTCCCGCATCTTGATTACTTCTTTTGAACCCCTGCAAAGAATTCCAAATATGAGTTCCACATCATGTGTCTAATACCCATGTATTAGAAGAAGTAATACTAAGCTCAATATATACCATATATACATTACCTGAGGTTTTCCCTGCATCCCTATTTTCCTTCAACTCCTTTAGGTAGACCGGGCAGTTGCGTTTCCAGTGACCCATCTCACCGCAACCAAAGCACGGATCTTCCTTGGGGTTAGCTTTACCAGCAACCTTTTGCTTCTTGTTGTTGTTGGTTGGGGTAACCATCTTCCCTTTTCCCTTGCCTTTGCCTTGGTAGGTGGGTCCCTTCCTCTTAGCCGCCTTTGGCTTAGAAGTGTTATTGTTTTTGGACCCGCCTTCATTGATCATAAACACGGGTGAAGCCCTTTTACCAATGCTTGCTTCTGCCGTCTTAAGCATGGCATGTAATTCGCCAATGCTTTTATCCCAACCATTCATATTGTAATTCATTACAAATGTGTCAAACCTTTTTGACAATGAGTTGAGAATGAGGTCCGTGGCTAATTCATTAGACACGTTGCAATTTAGACGGTTCACTCGATCAATAAGGCTTTTCATCTTAAGGACATAAGATGAAACGGATTGGGAGTCATCCATCCGACATGCATGAAGCGCTCGAACCGTTTCGAAGCGCTCGACACGAGCTTGTTGAAGGAACATCTCCTTCAACTGTGTGATCATGTCATATGCACTATGATGCTCAAAATCCTTTTGGAGTTCCGGTATCGTAGTCCCAAGCATGAGGCAAGAAACTTGCAACGAATCGGTGCAATATTTCTCCCAATAAGCCATGCCTTCTGTATCATCCTCGTCCGGTTGATCGGGAATGAGGTCTTCCAACACATACGCCCTGTCCTCTAGTTTGAGGACAATTCTTAGATTGCGGAACCAATCCATGAAGTTCGTATGGTTGAGTTTTTCCTTTTCGAGGATTGACCTCAACGATAGGTTGTTAAAGTTTATTGGTGCGTTCGAAATGTTGTTATTATTGACGGCCATCTACAAAATTTAACAAAGTTGTTTAAGTATCAATTTTAATTTAACGATCAATACTCTTTAAATCCAATTGATATTTATTAAATTTTAGAATCCAACGGTAAACCAAATTTCAGTTAGGTGACCTTTATCACGTCATTTGATTTAGTTAGGTAGTCATTATATGACAATTGCAATCCTTTTGCAACTTCTAAGTTATGGGATCATGCAATCCTTTTGCATGGCATATTTATCCCATCAACGCCTATTTGTTCCTCATGCTTCGGTGACCCTAAGTTCATGATTTCCAAATCAAGTCGTCCTACTTGTGTAAACGTGTAAACTTAACATACAAGTGGTTAGGTGACCTTTATCCCACAAGCATGCGAAATTCACCTTAATCATATTAGTTTGCTCATAACGGTTAGGTGACATTTATCCCATTGTGAGTTCCCTAATATTTTTAAGTGTTGCACAAAAGGATGGCGTTTAACTTGTTTGCCTTGTTAATAAGGGATTTTAAGTTTTCATTAATTCTAGTTTGAGAAAACTTTTATGCCATACACCAACATGCATTTAGTGTATGGTTCATTTGAAATCCATTTTCATGTCTATAAACCATTTTATATATATGATCCTAATCATGTTCTTAATAACCGTTTATTAATGTCCTTTTAGCCATTTTTAATTTAACCAATTAAGTTGTCGTTTTGCATGTCGTTAATTAATGTATAATTTAACCAATTAAATTGCCATTTTGCTTGTTGTTAACTTGTGTGATTAACTTGTAGCATACAAACATACAATCCACAATCATACAATAAACAACCATGCATGCAAAACAAATATGTTCACAATCAAGCCATTTTGGTAGACATTTGTTTAGCCTAAAACAAATGCCACCGGATAAGGGGTTATAACACAAAGTAGGAGATTTTAAATCTCCCACTTAATCTTGCATCCAAATGCTTCTTCTTGTGTTCTTCAAGTCTTCATCATCTTCATCTTTTTACAAAATATATCCTAATACATTTTGTCTAAAAAAGTGAAATTACAACCTAATCTATTTTACATACCAAATATAAAATAAATTACATAACCAAAATAATATTATTACATACCAAATGAATAAATATTAAATCAACCAAACATGTAACCAAACACAAGGTCAAGGCTTAGATTGTGAACATCATCAACATAAGTGATAGGCAATACAGAATCACAAGTGATTGGAAACACAGAATCACAAGTGATCTGCAACACAGAATCACAAGTGATTGGCAATACAGAATCACAAGTGATCGGCAACACAGAATCACAAGTGATTGGCAACACAGAATCACAAGTGATCGGCAACACAGAATCACAAGTGATTGGCAACACAGAATGCAGAATCCCAAGTGATTTTGGCCAAAATGACAAACCACTCAAAACCGAAAATTTTACATTCTACTTCATGCATGTTCATAGAATGCAAAATTATAGTGGGTTTAATAACCATCTCGAAGCATATTTCAACAACTTCGGCTCTAGATACCATTGTTGGGATTTAACAAGTTTCATAATACTTATAATCATTCAAGAAATAAGATTTGCGGAAGCGTATAAATTACCATTTTAAAACTTGTAAATCTTTAACCATTTAAAGTTAAATCCCAAATAGGATCAAGTTGTGAAACATACTTACAAACTAAGAGTGGGTTTAGAGATTATACCTCCTCAAGCTAGTTGAGGGTTGTTTTCAAAGTTGCAAGATGATGATGAAGATGATGATGAATGCAAGCCTCAAAGTGATGAAACCTCAAGAGATTATACCCCAAACTTGACACCAACACCTTGTACAATGGTTAGGATTTATGGACACTTGAAAATAAGCTTCCAAATAAGCTCAAGAACTCCCTCTTGGACAGCAAAAAAATCAGCCAGAATTCAGCAAAAGGAGCTGAATTTCACTTGCTATTTTTTGTGTATTTTATGTATCACTTGAGTCAAGCCTTGGTAAACTAGTTAGGCATGTTCCTTAGGAGTTGTGTCAACTTTAAAGTAACCAAAATAAGCATGGGGTGTCTCCTTGGAGTCCCAAAATCTGCACACTTATAATGTTTAATAATAATACTTGTAAGTTTATAAAAGTTTATAAACTTGTTATAAACTTATGTATTATTTTGTTACTTATATATTTTATAAAACCTTTTATAAAATATAACACAATATAATTATTTAAACCCATAAACAATTATATATAAATTATCCAAATAATTTATCTCAAGTGATAATATTTTAGAAACCCGATTTTCTAAAATCTAAGTGTCGCGTATTTGTTTAATGATCCAATCGTTAAGATTAAATACGTATAAGGTGTCGGTAAGCTTGTTATTGGGTATGACCCGACTTGGATCAAAACATATTAGCCACGTTAATTTGATATGTCTCTCGGGCATACGAAAAAACTTCAAATCTAACTGTGGACAACTAGTTGTAGGTTACTAATGAGGACTGCTAA
This sequence comes from Rutidosis leptorrhynchoides, assembly GCF_046630445.1. NCBI lineage: Eukaryota > Viridiplantae > Streptophyta > Magnoliopsida > Asterales > Asteraceae > Rutidosis > Rutidosis leptorrhynchoides. Next base: position 372,923,504 of record NC_092333.1, on the reverse strand, counting down.
CTTAACAAACTTAAATCATAAAAACGTAATAAAAAATGTTGTGAATATATTTCAATCATACTTTGATATATATGTACACATTTGTTATAGGTTCGTGAATCGACCAGTGGCCAAGTCTTATTTCCAACGAAGGAAAAAATCTGTGAAAGTGAGTTATAGTCCCACTTTTTAAATCTAATATTTTTGGGATGAGAATACATGCAGTTTTAATAAATGTTTTATAAAATAGACACAAGTACGTGAAACTACATTCTATGGTTGAATTATTAAACCGAATATGCCCCTTTTTAGTCTGGTAATCTAAGAATTAGGGAACAGACACCCAAATTGACATGAATCCTAAAGATAGATCTATTGGGCTCAACAAATCCCATCCAAAAGTACCGGATGCTTTAGTACTTTGAATTTATCATGTCCGAAGGGCGTCCCAGAATGATAGGGGATATTCTATATGCATCTTGTTAAGGTCGGTTACCAGGTGTTCACCATCTGAATGATTTTTATCTCTATGCAGTTTGCGAAATGCCTGATACGAGATGTGTATTTATGAGAAATGAGATCTTGTGGTCTATTATTACAATTTGATAAATATATAGGTTAAACCTATAACTCACCAATATTTTTTGTTGACGTTTTAAGCATGTTTATTCTCAGGTGATTGTTAAGAGCTTCCGCTGTTGCATACTAAATTAAGGACAAGATTTGGAGTCCATGCTTGTATAATATTGTTTAAAAACTGCATTCGAAGGCATATATTGATGTGTAATATTATTGTAAACTATTATGTAATGGTCGTGTGAAAACGCTATATTTTAGATTATTATTATTTGATAATCGTCGTAATATTTTAAAAGTTATGGTTTGTTTTAAAATCGAATGCAGCCTTTAAAAAACGTCTCATATAGAGGTCAAAACCTCGCAACGAAATCAATTAATATGGAACGTTTATAATCAATATGAACGAGAAATTTAAGTTGGTATCCGAGTGTTGGTCTTAGAGAACCAGAAATTTTCATTAGTGTGTCTAACCGAATTTGTTAGGATGCATTAGTGAGTCTGGACTTCGACCGTGTTTACTTTAAAAACGATTGCTTAACATTTTTTTATTGGAAACTATATATTATTAACATGTAAATATTATGTGATATATTAATCTCTTAACGTGTTTGATATTGTCTGATAGATGTCTACCTCTAATACAAATCCCATCGACTCACCAAATAATAAGGAAGAGTCGAATATATATTGGGAAGATTCACAAATTCGCGAAGAGGAACCGGAAGAAGAGGAACCGGAAGAAGAAGAGGTTCCGGGGGAGAAAATATTAGAAACCACTGAAAAAGTAGATAAATAAAAAAAAATCCTCAACCAATGGACCAAAATTAATAATGGTCAATGGTGTTTCCGCTGAGGAAGCAAAATATTGGGAAGATTACCAATTTTCTGATGAATCGAATCCCGATGAGGATTCCGATAATGTTATAGAAATTACAACGACACAATTTGAAAAGGCAAAAGAAAATAATAAGGGAAAAGGCATAAAAATAGAAAAACCCGAGTCCAACCCCGATGACCTCTATGTTAACATGAAATGTCCCGATGGAAAATACCGTCAACACCCGTATTTCTTAAGTTTTAGCTATAACCCGGGAACATCTAAGCCACCGGGTCCTTCTAGACCATTTGTGAAAAGAACGGCTCGTATTAGGGGAGCACCATAGAACCCTAAGAAATTAGTGAAACAAACCAAGTCTGAAGAAGAAGAAACTAGTGAGTCGGAATAAAGAGTTGTAATCATGCTGTCTAATATATGTAATATAAGTGTGCTTGTACTTTCATGTTGTATGTAAAAATTGCTTGTATTATTTGATAATTATCTTTTACGAATCTAATTCTCGTCTGTTTTACAGTATAAAAACACAATGGACGTTAATGATAGACAATCAAAAATTTTAGAAGACCTACCCGGGGACATGATTGATGAAATCTTGTCTAAAGTCGGTCAGAATTCGTCGGCACAATTATTTACGGCAAAATTAGTTTGTAGAACATTTGAAGAACGTTCCAGGCATGCCTTAGTTTATAAAAGGCTTTCATTTGAAAGATGGGGTATATCACATTGGGGATACCGTAAGTTACGCCGTGTTTTCTTTAAAGCGTTAAATGCGGGGAACCCAAATGTAATTTTACGCTACGGGTTAAGAACCTATTTTGACTCAACATATCCCAAAGTAGGACTTCGTGAGTTAGAAAGAGCTTCTAACATGCAACATAAAGAAGCATGTTATGCTTACGGGTTAGTGATGTTCGCTTCTCACCAAAGTGAGAAAAAGAACATCAGATTACAACTTTTAAATAAAACCTTCCCACAAGTGACGGATTCGGTAGTTGGGGTGAGAAACAAGGTTTTTAGATTATTACAGGGCTGTTGGGCATTACAAAACCCTCGTCCCTTTGACGACGTTACAACATGCTGTCTTGTCAACGGCCACAACGGTTATGTTCCATAAGACCAAGGATGGGAAGTAGTCTTAGTAAAACCAGAATGCATGACTTGTTTATGGACTTATGAATTACGTGTTTTTATTGCCTTTGCTGAACGACTTGCGTATTAACTAGGATTGTTATCACAACTGTTTTGTATCAAAGTTATTGTCTGCTATATTTCATGCTATATGTATAATAGAAGTATTGTAAGTTTGTTAAATATTGTATAAAAGTTTGAACGCGAAATATTATTATAATCAGTTTTTCATATAGAATTGTAGTAGTTGAATTGTATATTAGCTATTAAGTATGAACTTAACGGGTAGGTACTACCCGAATTAAAACTATAAAACGCTAATATGAAGAAAAAGCTTTTATAAATGAATTCATATTATGCTATGAAATACTATTGACTACTCTTAATATTCTATATGATTAACTTAAGTCTTTTGGGCTATTTTTGAAGGAAATGGCACCGACGACTCGTCAGAATTTGAACATGAGCGAAGAAGACTTCCGTGTTTTCCTTGCAGTAAACATAGCCTTAGTACAGGCTGCAATGCAAAACAACAACCATAACTCTGAATCTAGCAATGCAAATAACGCCACAAGAAATCGTGTAGGATGCTCCTACAAAGAATTCATTGCCTGTAAACCAATGGAATTCGATGGAACAGAGTGTAGTGACCCGAACTTTTCCATATTTATATATATTTAATGAAATTGATATTTACATGATTAAGTGTTTCCAACATGTTAAGCAATCAAACTTGTTAAGAGTTGATTAATTGAAATAGGTTTTATATAGACAAATGATCACCCAAGTTGACCGGTGTTCACGAACGTTAAAACTTGTAAAAACTAAATGATGACATATATATGGTTATATATATAGTTAACATGATATTATGATATGTAAAGACCCCGACCTTATCCACCTGGACGAAGTCTTCAACATATGGTCCCATTGTGAGGTACTAAACTTTACATGCCATGAACGACTCCATATAGTATCTTTAAGATGAGCAAATGCACAGCGGAAGACTTAATTCGTACCTGAGAATAAACATGCTTAAAAGTGTCAACCAAAAGGTTGGTGAGTTCATAGGTTTATTATAACAATCATTTCATTATGCTAATAGACCACAAGATTTCCGTTTAAAAATATATGTACACTCGCAAGTGTATAAAACCGTTCTGCTTATGTTGAGGCCTCAGTAACCAACCTTAACAACAATATAATAAGTCATCTTCACTAAGATAGATATGTACACTCGCAAGTGTATAAATAATCCTCGAAGTACTAAACATCCGCCTACTAGTTCTTATGTCTAGTGCAGCCTACAGGATGGGGGTGTTAAGCCCGATAGATCTATCTTTAGGATTCGCGCTCACATGCTCTTATAACATGTAACTAAATTACCTAGCACATCAATCCGCAGAATATTATTTTTAATCGCTTGTCTCTATTTCGTAAAGCATTTATAAAAGCAGCGCATGTATTCTCAGCCCAAGAATATATTGCAAAAGCAATTAAAAAGGGAGCAAATAAACTCACCTAATGTATTTTGTAGTAAAAATACATATGACGACATTGAACAAGTGTAGGGTTGGTCTCGGATTCACGATCCTATATCATTTATGTATATATATATTAACACGTATAGTTGTAATCGAACAATATATTTATTATTAGTGATCTATCTATTATTTTAATGATTTATGAGTTTCATTAATGATACTAATAATAATAATTTTAATAGTAAAGGTAATCTTATTAGAAAGAAAAAAAAATGATAATTTTTATAGAAAAAAATAATTTTAATACTTTTAATAATAGGAATGTTAATAGTAATAGTAATAATAATAATATCTATAGTATTTATAATAATACTTTTACTAATAATAATAATAATAATAATAATAATAATAATAATAATAATAATAATAATAATAATAATAATAATAATAATAATAATAATAATAATAATAATAATAATAACAATTTTTAGTATTGAAAAACTACGTCATCAAACTTTAAAAAAAATAGATGCTCATGCGCGGGCTTGAACCCAAGACTTCTCGCTTAACCATTGCACCTCCAACCATTGAACTGTTAGGTTGTTTTGGTGTTAATTCGCCTTTCTAATTATTTAATACGAATGAAACTTATCATCTTCATCACAATTTCATCATCGTCCTTATTTATTATCATATTGACATCATGATTTTATGTATCATTCGTTAATCATATTATCATCATCATCTTTTAACAACATAACTAGAACACCTTTGTTTCATTTTATCCTCGCCATTAACATTTTATTCGTCATAATCATCATGATCATAACATTTGAATATTATGATCAATACTGCATATCATCATTATTATCTTAATTATCTCGGCCATTAACAATATCATTCATTATCGACTTATCACAGTCCATAAATCATCATCTTGTCATCATAAAAATATATCAAGCAGCAGTAGCAAGTCGGTATGTAACATATTGAACTCGTGTGGGTATTGGGCTTCGGCTCAAGTGATATCAAAAGCCCACTTCTATTTTTCTTTGCAGCCCATAATGATTTGATTTATAAGTGGTCCGTTAGAAATTAATAGCCCAATTAGAAAAGAAAAAGAAACGAATTATGGCAGGTTAATAAGTAGTCATTTTTCTCAGATTAGCAGGTGGCTGAAAAAAAATATACGCACTATTTTTATCTTTACAGCTCATCATCCATCAACATAAAATATTCGCTTTTTATATCATCATCATCATCCCATATTTTCGATGCAATATCATTATTCTTATAGGCATATAACCGAAATAGAAAGAAACAGCAGTAACAAGATAGCAGTAGCAGGTGTTTGAAGAAGAAACGGAATCAATTGTTTCAGAAATCATTAAAACTCTCGTTTGAAGCTCGGCCAAAACAGGAGACTGAAATCATAGCAGCGGTGGGGTTTAAATGGGTTCGTGATGTTGTGGCTCAAACAAAAATAGAAACATAAATAAGAATCAAAGTAGCAGCAGTCCATGATGAGTGGGTTGATGTCTTGATGATTTTTGTTTGGGTGGTTTATGGCTATAAAGAGGAGAGAGAGATATAGTGAGAGAGAATGATGGTGGTTAAATGGGTTTGGATTTTGAACGAGTATAGGGAGAGTTGGTTATTGATTTATGGTGTACATAGTGATCGTGAAGTGGTGTTTTGGGTCTTAATCGAGTAGCAGACGCAACAGCAACAAATGGGTTTTGAGGGTGATGAACGAGATGGTGGTTTAATGGTTGAATTGTTTGATAGTTCAAACAAGATAGATGTCGAGTTAGCTAGCAAGGATTTGCAGGTGTATGGTTATCGAATTGCAGAAGTAGATATATAATGTGATCTGTAATGGTTACAACAGAGCCAAGATGTGATTGCCATTGTTTTGTAGCTAAGAGTCGTTAACATGGTTCAATCAGGAGAAGAAAAAGAAATAAAATACCAAAAATGTTGATCTGTAATTGATTCTAATTGTACTATGATTTGATATTGATTGATACAGCTTGCAGATATAAACAAAGATCAATTACAGTGTTAAGGTGATAGTGAACTAAATACGTAAATTATCTGTATTTATATACGTATATTCAGTTTTTATATATTTATATATTCGTGTACATGTATTATCTATATATGACTGAAATTCGTATTTATATATGTATTTATGTATATCTGAATATATGTCAATATTTATATATCCATATTTATATCTTTATTTCTATTTATCTTATATTTATATATTTATATTTATAGATTATTATTAATCTTCTAATAAGTAGAATAATAAAATCCTTAATATTTTAACTAATAGTAATAATAATATTATTACTAATGATAATGATAATAATTGTTACGAAATATATAACTATAATGTTATTAATAACAATAATACTAATTACACTAATATTATTAATGACAAAAATAGTACTAATAATAATAATTTATCAATTATATATATCAACTTTCATATTCATATATTATCTATTGGAGGTAATAATATATATAACACTGATTTTAATAATATTATTAATATTAATATTTTTAAGGGTACTATTAATATTATTAGTTATAATAACACACATTTTTATTAATGATAATATTATTATTAATAATAATATAACAACTTATCAAATCTCATATATATATATATATATATATATATATATATATATATATATATATATACATATATATATATATATTACTTATGTATAGAATTCATGTATGTTTACATTTTTTATAATAACTTAATTAATCTGTATAGTTTTAGATTTTTATTTCTATTGATTAAATTGTATCTTATTATTTCAAATTATTATTATATATATACTTACACACATATATACTTACAATTAATTGTTCGTAAATCGTCGAGAGCAGTCGAAGGTTAATTGAATATATGAAACAGTTCAAAAATTTTGAGACTCAGCCTAATGAACTTTGCTTATCGTGTCGAAAATACAATATCGTATCGAGAGTTTGGTTTAAAATTAGTCGAAATTTTCTGGGTCATGACAGTACCTACCCGTTAAATAAATTTCGTCCCGAAATTTGAATGCAATCATCATGGCTAACAATAAAAATGTTTTCATGACGAATATGAGTTGATAAATAGAGTTTTATCATTATTGAGTGATATAGATAAAACGATTCAATTATGTGGAGCGTACGAATGAAGCTGTCACAAAAGATTGAGATAGAGATTTAACTTTTTGACGTAGTCACGGTGGATTTCCGGAATTCAAGGAATTTAAGGAAATCTTCTAATCAGAAAGAAATGTAATAGAACGGTTTATTAGCAGACTGTTGGAATTACGGAAGAACAGAAATATCAAAGAAATATTTCCGTGATATGCTTATAGATTAAGTAGAATGAAAGAGTCATGTAACAAGGCACATGATGACGATATTGTCTGTGAATCATCACATTCCATTAGAAACTCAGCATGACTTACTGTAATATAACCACGTTGTCCAAGCGCATTATATTATACTAACTTATGCTTCAGTTCCCAACACTTCTCCACAATTCATTCATAATTTATACTTAGACTTTACAGAAGTTTCCAATATAATGGAATACAGAAATACAAAGAGGTAGATAAATTTCGAACAAGAATATTTATGAAAATATCCTCAGAAATATCGAAGATATTTATGATGATATTTTGGAATTTCTAAGTTCGAAAGTTGCTGAAGAAAAATTTTCCGCAAGATTTTAACATGACTTCGAAGTAAGATATTCTTTAAAGATTTCATCGGATCCAGAATTACCTGGATTCTTTGAATATAAGGTTTGGTCCTTTTATTTGTCCATGGTCTCCTTCATGGTTAGCTCAATCCGTTTTTCAGTATCAAATTTTCTATCGATCGTTCTCAACATTCCAATTATTATCAACTTTTGGACCTTTAGACCATCTAAAACATGCTGCTTCGTCAGCATTTTCAAAGTTAACGGATCTGGATCATCGGTTATCAAACCGAGGTAGTTTCAGGAGAATTGTGTTTTTAGATGATTAAACGCTGATGGTAGTATGGTGGAATATAAAAGGTTCTCTGGTAACAATAAATGAGCACGCATATATATCAAGGTTATAATAAGGTTGTTTTGAATGAAAAGTTGAAGTTGACTTGCTGGAGCTATGACAAAATTTGCTACTTTGAAAGGGATTATCAAGTTATTTTGGGTAATAATAACACTAAGGAATTAACACAACTATGTGTTAAACATTTACTCAGTTTCCAAGAGTTTTTCAGGTGCATAATTATTTGCATCAATCTTTTCTTCCATAGATGAAGTGCGGCTGGTTCATACTCTCGATCGAGGTGTTTTCGAGAATCATGAAAGATTTGAACATGGATTGGAATCGTCAATATTCAAATGAGGTTTAAGATGAAATCAAGTGGCAAACTTGAAGAATTGTTTAGTTTCATATGTTATAATCAATATTTTAATTCATTTTAATTGTCCAATAATGGCAGTCCTTAGTTGATAGTCCAATAATCGGTTTATATATATATAATCTTAGAATTTCCCAACGACGTATTGTATACGTATTGTCTTGCATCAACCCAGAGATGTATTGTAGACGTATTATCTTAGAATTAACTAAGACGTATTGTGTACGTATTGTCTTAGGATTTATCAAAACGTATTGTATAATTATTGTGTTAGGATATACCATATATTCGAATTAATAAATACGTATCATGACCCGTGTATAACTTATTGTCTCAGAATTAATCCGACGTATTGTGTACATGTGTCCCGATTTATCCGACGACATGTAAAGTGCGTAAAATAAATAACAGCAATTAAATGACAATAGATAAAATTACGATAAATAAATTGTGATAAATAGAATGTAATAAGTTATCTAGGAACAGTTAGCGTGGATTCTTAACAAAATTTTAATTAGTTAATTCGTTTGTCTCTAACAAATTTTATTTTGTCCAATGTTTTCTTCATTATGCCACTTGTTGGATTCTAATAGGTCAAAATCCATATATGAAATTGAATGAAAATGATTATTCTGCGGTGATCGGATTCGTATCTTTGTGGATGTAAGTAGGATAGTAAATGACTGTTGAATCGGATTTGAAGAATGTACAGTGCAACTTATTAATGTGAAATCTAAATATTCCTCGGGTATTACCTACCCGTTAAAATATTTTCACCATTAATATTTTGTACCAAAAAAATTTTAATTACAATCTTTATGAAAACATATATACATATATATTTTCTTCAGATGCAATCATGAATTTAATGAGTTAATATGATATTAATCTCATTTGCTTTTCGGTTTGAGCTAGAATAAGTAATCTCTAAAACTTTTTGAAACCACATATTCTTCGCAGAATATTAATGAAGTTATGGATCAATACTTCATTGTTTGTTGTTGTTGGTAGTGGTGATGGTACTGTTGGTGTTGCTGATGGTGATAGAGTTTATGCTGCTGGTGCTGCTACTGGTGGTTGTAACCTTCGCACCATATTCTCCAAAGCTACAACTCAAGCGCGAAATTCGTTGACTTCTTCTATTATTCCGAGATGATTGGCAGTTTGAACAAGGGGATGGATAAGGTTTAGAATTTGAGATATTATATAATCGTTGCGAGATATTCTGGAAATGAGAGTGAAGATGGTGTTTCGAACTGGTTCGTCGGTAAGTGCTTCAGGTTTTTTTTTGGCAAGAGGTGAATTCGGTTGGTAGAAGGAAAGGATCGCCTTCTCCTCATCTCCATTGATTAAGTCAACTACGAACACATCAGATGAATTGGGGATGGATGACTGGGTGATTCATTCTGGTGACGCTGCTTTCATAGCTTAGGTGAAACTCCATATCGGAATCTGAGGGACTTGTACTAGTGGTGAGTTCTATTTCGTACGATTAGATAAAGGGTTTTCGATATGAAATGAATTTCGGATATCAGATGATATTCTATTTACATAGAATACTTATGTTCAGTATAGAAGATCCCGTAGATTATGGAGAGAATTAAGGAAGCGTGTCAGACAAAACTTAATGTGATGGGATGTGAATTTGTCTGTACATCGTCTATGCAATAATTGCAATAAGACGCGTCGAGACTGAAAATGACAAGTAGATATTTTTCGACAAATTGTGGTAAGCAAAAAACTCTTAGCATGCAGACCAGGTTCAAGTCTAGACTCATTAATATAACCTAACAACTACTAGGTCGAAGTCCAGACTCATTAATGTATCCTAACAACTCCTAGTTAGACACACAAATGCAAGACCTGGTTCGCTACGACCACCGCTCTGATACCACCTGTAAAGACCCCGACCTTATCCACCTGGACGAAGTCTTCAACATATGGTCCCATTGCGAGGTACTAAACTTTACATGCCATGAACGACTCCATATAGTATCTTTAAGATGAGCAAATGCACAGCGAAAGACTTAATTCGTACCTGAGAATAAACATGCTTAAAAGTGTCAACCAAAAGGTTGGTGAGTTCATAGGTTTATTATAACAATCATTTCAATATGCTAATAGACCACAAGATTTCCGTTTAAAAATATATGTACACTCGCAAGTGTATAAAACCGTTCTGCTTATGATGAGGACTCAGTAACCAACCTTTACAATAATATAATAAGTCATCTTCGCAAAGATGGATATGTACACTCGCAAGTGTATAAATAATCCTCGAAGTACTAAACATCCGCCCACTAGTTCTTATGTCTAGTGCAGCCTACAGGATGGGGGTGTTAAGCCCAATAGATCTATCTTTAGGATTCGCGCTCACATACTCTTATAACATGTAACTAAATTACCTAGCACATCAATCCACAGAATATTATTTTTAATCACTTGTCTCTATTTCGTAAAGCATTTATAAAAGCAGCGCATGTATTCTCAGCCCAAAAATATATATTGTAAAAGCAATAAAAAAGGGAACAAATGGAACTCACCTAATGTATTTTGTAGTAAAAATACATATGACGACATTGAACAAGTGTAGGGTTGGTCTCGGATTCACGATCCTATATCATTTATGTATATATATATTAACACGTATAGTTGTAATCGAACAATATATTTATTATTAGTGATCTATCTATTATTTTAATGATTTATGAGTTTAATTAATGATACTAATAATAATAATTTTAATAGTAAAGGTAATCTTATTAGAAAGAAAAAAAATGATAATTTTTATAGAAAAAAAATAATTTTAATACTTTTAATAATAGGAATGTTAATAGTAATAGTAATAATAATAATATCTATAGTATTTATAATAATACTTTTACTAATAATAATAATAATAATAATAATAATAATAATAATAATAATAATAATAATAATAATAATAATAATAATAATAATAATAATAATAATAATAATAATAGCTGCTCATGCCCGGGCTCGAACCCAAGACTTCTCGCTTAACCATTACACCTCTAACCATTGAACTGTTAGGTTGTTTTGGTGTTAATTCACCTTTCTAATTATTTAATATGAACGTAACTTATCATCTTCATCACAATTTCATCATCGTCCTTATTTATTATCATATTGACATCATGATTTTATGTATCATTCGTTAATCATATTATCATCATCATCTTTTAACAACATAACTAGAACACCTTTGTTTCATTTTATCCTCACCATTAACATTTTATTCTTCATAATCATCATGATCATAACATTTGCATATTATGATCAATACTGCATATCATCATTATTATCTTAATTATCTCGGCCATTAACAATATCATTCATTTTCGACTTATCATAGTCCATAAATCATCATCTTGTCATCGTAAAAATATATCAAGCAGTAGTAGCAAGTCGGTATGTAACATATTGAACTCGTGTGGGTATTGGGCTTCGGCTCAAGTGATATCAAAAGCCCACTTCTATTTTTCTTTGCAGCCCATAATGATTTGATTTATAAGTGGTCCGTTAGAAATTAATAGCCCAATTAGAAAAGAAAAAGAAACAAATTATTGCAGGTTAATAAGTAGTCATTTTTCTCAGATTAGCAGCCGGCTGAAAAAAATATACGCACTATTTTTATCTTTACAGCTCATCATCCATCAACATAAAATATTCGTTTTTTATATCATCATCATCCCATCTTTTCGATGCAATATCATTATTCTTATTGGCATATAACCAAAACAGAAAGAAACAGCAGTAACAAGATAGCAGTAGCAGGTGTTTGAAGAATAAACAGAATCAATTGTTTCAGAAATCATTAAAACTCTCATTTGAAGCTCGACCAAAACAGGTGACTGAAATCGTTACAGCGGTGGGGTTTAAATGGGTTCGTGATGTTGTGGCTCAAACGAAAACAGAAACATAAATAAGAATCAAAGTAGCAGCGGTCCATGATAAGTGGGTTGATGTCTTGATGATTTTTGTTTGGGTGATTTATGGCTATGAAGAGGGGAGAGAGAGATTGTCAGAGAGAATGATGGTGGTTAAATGGGTTTGGTTTTTGAACGAGTATAGAGAGAGAGTTGGTTATTGATTTATGGTGTATATAGTGATCGTGAAGTGGTGTTTTGGGTCTTAATCGAGTAGCAGACGCAACATCAACAAATGGGTTTTGAGGGTGATGAACGAGATGGTGGTTTAATGGTTGAATTGTTTGATAGTTCAAACAAGATAGATTTCGAGTTAGCTAGCAAGGATTTGCAGGTGTATGGTTATCGAATTGCAGAAGTAGATATATAATGTGATCTGTAATGGTTACAACAGAGCCAAGATGTGATTGCCATTGTTTTTGTAGCTAAGAGTCGTTAACATGGTTCAATCAGGAGAAGAAAAAGAAATAAAATACCAAAAATGTTGATCTGTAATTGATTCCAATTGTACTATGATTTGATATTGATTGATACAGCTTGCAGATATAAACAAAGATCAATTACAGTGTTAAGGTGATAGTGAACTAAATAGGTAAATTATCTGTATTTATATATGTATATTCAGTTTTTATATATTTATATATTCGTATACATGTATTTATCTATATATAACTGAAATTCGTATTTATATATGTATTTATGTATATCTGAATATATTTCAATATTTATATATCAATATTTATATCTTTATTTGTATTTCTCTTATATTTATATATTTATATTTATAGATTATTATTAATCTTCTAATAAGTAGAATAATAAAATCCTTAATATTTTAACTAATAGTAATAATAATATTATTACTAATGATAATGATAATAATTGTTATGAAATATATAACTATAATGTTATTAATAACAATAATATTAATTACACTAATATTATCAATGACAACAATAGTACTAATAATAATAATTTATCAATTATATACATCAACTTTCATATTCATATATTATCTATTGGAGGTAATAATATATATAACACTGATTTTAATAATATTATTAATATTAATATTTTTAAGGGTACTATTAATATTATTAGTTATAATAACACAAAATTTTATTAATGATAATATTATTATTAATAATAATATAACAACTTATCAAATCTCATATATATATATATATATATATATATATATATATATATATATATATATATATATATATATATATATATATATATATATATATATATATATATATATATATATATATATATAGAATTCATGTATGTTTACATTTTTTATAATAACTTAATTAATCTGTATAGTTTTAGATTTTATTTCTATTGATTAAATTGTATCTTATTATTTCAAATTATTATTATATATATACTTACACACATATATACTTACAATTAATTGTTCGTAAATCGTCGAGAGTAGACGAAGGTTAATTGAATATATGAAACAGTTCAAAAATTTTGAGACTCAGCCTAATAAACTTTGCTTATCGTGTCGAAAATACAATATCGTATCGAGAGTTTGGTTTAAAATTAGTCGAAATTTTCCGGGTTGTGACATGATAAGTAAGTATCTCATTAGGTATTTTAACAATGAGGTATATACATAAAAATGAGACTATTGAATTAAGAAACTCGAAAACGATATATATAACGATTATCGTTTTAACAACGTCTTACTAAATACATATGAATCATATTAAGATATTGATACACTATGTTTAATAATGATAAATGATAAGTAATCATGTCATTAAGTGTATTAACAATGAACTACATATGTAAAAACAAGACTACTAACTTAATGATTTCGAAACGAGACATATATGTAACGATTATTGTTGTAACGACATTTAATGTATATATATATCATATTAAGATATATTAATACATCATGATATCATGATAATATAATAATTTAACATCTCATTTGATATAATAAACAATGGGTTAACAACATTTAACAAGATCGTTAACCTAAAGGTTTCAAAACAACACTTACATGTAATGACTAATGATGACTTAACGACTCAGTTAAAATGTATATACATGTAGTGTTTTAATATGTATTCATACACTTTTGAAAGACTTCAAGACACTTATCAAAGTACTTCTATTTAACAAAAATGCTTACAATTACATCCTCATTCATTGATCAGCTCTTAGCAGCCCATGTGAGTCACCTAACCATGTGGGAACCATCATTTAACATCTAGCATGAAATATCTCACAAAATAACAAACTAATGGAGCCTATATGGGAACCCCATATTCACGTTAAAGAGTTCACACACAAACACATTTTCATTTCAACTTTTATGAATCAAACTACTCTCTCTCAAGTGTTCTTCCATTGTTCTAAGTGTTCTTCATCATCTTCATCAAAATCTAGCTCAATCTAGTTCATAAATCCATTCATAAACCAAGTTATAAAACAACTACTCAAGAACACACCAACAACACTTCCAAGTTTGCTAGCTTACTTCCAATCTTGCAAATCCACTTTGAGAGATCATCCAACCTTAAGAAATCTTTCTTATTTACAGTAATATATCTTTCTAATATAAGGTAATACTCATATTCAAACTTTGATTCAATTTCTATAACTATAACAATCTTATTTCGAGTGAAAATCTTACTTGAACTTGTTTTCGTGTCATGATTTTGCTTCAAGAACTTTCAAGCCATCCAAGGATCCTTTGAAGCTAGATCTATTTTTCTCATTTCCAGTAGGTTTATCAACAAAACCTGAGGTAGTAATGATGTCCATAACATCATTCGATTCATATATATAAAACTACCTTATTCGAAGGTTTAAACTTGTAATCACTAGAACATAGTTTAGTTAATTCTAAACTTGTTCGCAACCAAATGTTAATCCTTCTAACTTGACTTTTAAAATCAACTAAACACATGTTATATATCTATATGATATGCTAACTTAATGATTTAAAACCAGAAAACACGAAAAACACCGTAAAACCGGATTTACGCCGTCGTAGTAACACCGCGGGCTGTTTTGGGTTAGTTAATTAAAAAACTATGATAAAATTTGACTTACAAGTTTTTCTTCTGGGAAAATGATTTTTATTATGAACATGAAACTATATCCAAAAATCATGGTTAAAATCAAAGTGGAAGTATGTTTTCCAAAATGGTCATCTAGACGTCGTTCTTTCGACTGAAATGACTACCTTTACAAAAATGACTTGTAACCTGTATTTCCGTCAATAAAATTATACTTTTTCTGTTTATATTCATAAACTTAAGTTCAATATAAACCATAGCAATTTGAATCACTCAAAACGGATTTCAAACAAAGAAGTTATGGGTAAAACAAGATTGGTTAATTTTTCTTGATTGTAGCTACGTGAAAATTGGTAACAAATCTATATTAATCATATCCTAGCTAACTCATATTGTATTATACATGTATTCTAATATATTATGTAATCTTGGGATACCATAGACATGAATACAATGTTTTGATATATCATATTGACCCATCTATATATATATATTTCGGAACAACCATAGACACTCTATATGCAGTAATGTTGGAGTTAGCTATACAAGGTTAAGGTTGATTCCAAAATATTATATATACTTTGAGTTGTGATCTAGCCTGAGGCTTGTATACACGAGGTCGTGGATTGATTCGAGATAATATTTATATTGCTTTAATTCTGTACATCTAACTGTAGACAACTAGTTGTAGGTTACTAACGAGGACAGCTGACTTAATAAACTCAAAACATTAAAACGTATTAAAAATATTGTAAATATATTTTGAACATACTTTGATATATATGTACATATTTGTTATAGGTTCGTGAATCGACCAGTGGCCAATCTTACTTCCCGATGAAGTAAAAATCTGTGAAAGTGAGTTATAGTCCCACTTTTAAAATATAATATTTTGGGATGAGAATACATGCAGTTTTGAAAATGATTTACAAAATAGACACAAGTATTGAAACTACATTCTATGTTGAATCGTTATACCAGATATTGCCCTTGTTGAACTTGGTAACCTAAGAATTGGTGTTTATTATAATTGCCACCAATTGACGCAAATCCTAAAGATAGATCTATGGGCCATTGACAAGCCCTAGTCAGAGAATTTAAACTACTTTAGTACTTCGATATTTATATATGGGGATATTCTAGATGCATTTGTTAATGTCGGTTACCATGTGTTTAACCATACGAATGATTTTTATGCAGATTGCATGTTATTGAAAGATGAAATCTTGTGGTCTATTATTACAATTTGATATATAGGTTAAACCTATAACTCACCAACATTTTTGTTGACGTTTAAAGCATGTTTATTCTCAGGTAATTATTAAGAGCTTCCGCTGTTGCATGCTAATATATGGACCATATTTGGTGTCAGCATACTTGTATAATATTGTTTAAAACTGCATTCGAGATTTACTTTGTTGTAACATATTAATATTGTAAACCAATATTGTAACAACCCGAGTTTTTCCGTTAAAACTTTTGTTAAATACTTGACGATCGTTACTTAAATCGTACAATTTTCATACGCCAATTTTTTTTCAAGAATAGTTAACAGTGGCTACGTGAAACTTTTTCGTATTTAAAGTAATTAAATGCGTACTTAATCCTTAGTGGATTACTTGAATTAATATGTTATATTAATTAGTGAACTTAATTCGGTTGACGAATTAAACTAGAAACGATACGATTAAAGTTAATCGCCTAGAAAACTTTTCAGTTAACGGAACTCAGAAAAACGATAGAATAATTATTCTTAATAATTATTGAACTTATGAAAGAAATTTAATTTATTATTTACTTAATGAATTAAACACGGTGATTTTGTTTCAACGACTAGTTAACGTTCTGGAGATTCGGTACGGTTAATGGCACTCAAAACGAACCACGCGCGAACGAGCTATTACACAAAACGAGCCCGAGACCCGAGCCCGAGGCCACATAGACATGACCTCATACCTCATCATCCTTGGTCCCATGAGTAGCCAATGCATGTTGACTATTAGTTTAGGCCCATGTTTGTTGACTTTTGGTTGTTTAGGACACTAACTATATTCTCTTAATTTCTAAGTAACAAGAGAACATATCTCATTCTTTTTTCTATCATTCTTGCTCCATGATTGCAGCCCCATACACACCAAATAATCCCATACCTTCATCCCTACAATTCTCCATCAAGTTTTGATCTCTTGTTTTTGCTTCTTTGATCAATATTGTTGCTTGCATCGTTCTCTACGCGTTTGTATAAATGATTTTGTGATCAAAGGTATAAACACATAAACTCTAATCTCTAAAATCAGATTGTTATTAAGGTTTCATGGATTAGGTTGTCTATTGCTCAAGTCTTGATGTTTGATGAATACTAGATGCGATAAATTGCTCGTCTTGATTGTTTTATGCGAAAACCGAATTTGTATTTGATGTGTACAGTAATTTTAATTTTTAAATTGTATGATATTATATTATAATTAGATTCCTTGCGAAAAACTATTGATTTTAGGCTTTGGATTCGCTTGATTTCATTTCCGGATGATCAAGTTATGGCCAATTGAAATTAACGTTGTGTTTTTGTGATTGATCAGAAATCTGGGTTTGATAGACCATGAATTGGATTGTAAAATTTATACCATTGGATAGGTAATTTAAAAACACTCAGTTTACACTAGGATATCCTCGTTTGCTTATGTAAAACTCAAGATATGCTTGAATTAGTGTAAAAGTAGTTTTAAACAGCACTTGCATGAAAATGACCTTGTATGATAAAATCTGTTAGCTTCTGTGATTAAAGCCTTGCATATTTAAAATATACACAAAAAGTACTTCATCTTTCATGTAGATATCATAGGCTAATTATATCTAGATCTTCGTCTAATCGCGTGCGAATGTGACTAGCGAAACTAGAATCGAATCTGTAATTTGCTCTCTGTTTTATACTCTGTGGATTGTGTTTATTGAATGAGCATGTAAGCTTCTGGAATATGAATTTTAACATGATATGTGACTTATTGTTTGTTTATGTCAATCTCTGAAACCTTATGCATTGGGCACAATAGAGCCATACTTTATGTAAATTCTGATTGAGCTGAAAAACTGAATATTCAACTTTCATGAATAAACTGTACAAATTGGCTACACCAAAATTGCTCAATTTTTGATATGTGTTATTTTAACTTGTTTGTGAACTATGGCCACTGGTATTGTATCAATTGAATATTCCTAACTCTGGTTATAGCCGAAACCAAATCAGTGCGCGGTCAGAAACTGACTTGGTGAACCCCAAATGTACCCCTTCTGATTCCTAACTTTTAATTGTAGTATGAGACCCTAGCCGGACTTTTTGGAATCAATTTTAAGTATATTTATGATCTAGAGTTTTTCATGTTTGCATGAATTATGTACTATGAGATAATATGCTAAGTATGTTACGTGTTCATGAATTTAGTGCACAACGATAAACTGAAATTGTGAAAATGATTATTCATGACCTGAAATGTGTTGTTTGATTTAGGTTTGACATGTTGACCAATATTTGACATGAACCTACTGATTTTGACTTTATTTGACTATTTTGACAAAGTTTGACTTTCGGTTTGACTTCGGTTGACTTTGTTTGACTTGCATGATATAGTTGACTTTTACTTTAAATCGCGTCGAGTCGAGCAATAAGACAACGTATGCTATGAAACCACAATTGTTTAAGGTACATATATTGACTAACCTAAATAAGTATACTTAGGTTACATTACTCGGGTCTAAACCGTACAAGTCATTTGTCTTTCAATCCGAGCTTTATTCATAGGTAAGTCTACAGTCCCGCTTTTTACATGTTTTCAGGGATGAGAATACACACTGTTATACTTACATTATCAAATGTTTTTTTTATATTGACACGAGTACTATATCTGCATATTGAGTTTGTACACAAAGCCTCTAGTTTGAATACTTTAAATACCATCGGTGTAGGCACAATTTAGATGGACGGATCCGTTAGGTTGACAACCTCACCCGCTATAAAAACTGTGGTGCATTTACTTTGAACATAATACATTCGTACAAGTGTATAACATTTTTATGAGGTAAAGGCAGGTATAGTGGATTCTATACTTGGGTCATTGCTAGTATTCAGGTGCTCATAGATTATGCAAACGTTTCGCAACTTGGAGTTGTACTTGTAAAATCTCGTGGTCAAGGAAACTAAACTATATTTCTGATAACTATTTTTCAGATACTATACAACGTTATTTAAAACTGTGGTTTACGACCAAATGAGATAAAACTTGACATGGTATTATCTACGAATATTTGAAACTTGACATGGTATTGTCTACAAATGATTGAAACTTGACATGGTAGTGTCAACAAACTTTTGAAACGGGACACGGAGTTGTCTAACTTTTAACATTGAACCTTGGTGATCTTCCACTAATAACCGTCTTCGAAATGTATTTCTTAAATATACTATATTGTTTACCTAAAACCTGTAGATTCACTCAACATTGTTGTTGATCCGTTTTGCGTGTTTTATTGTCAGGTATTAATTGCTTCCGCTGTAGAATATTGCTGTTACGTAGAAGTCAAGCCAAGCACTGGGACCAGAGTTAACATTTCGTTAAAGGGATTTTTTACGGGGTGTTAAAGATGGTATCAGAGCTTTGGCTATAGGGAACTAGAATACATTAGTGTGTCTAATCGTAGGGAGCATTAGTGAAGTCTAGTCTATAGCCGTGTGTCTTGGATGACTTTTATACACCATACATGCACTATTTGTTTCACAATACGACATGTAGGGCTACACATTACATCACGTACATATACACCCTATACCCATATGATATGGACTTGAACTAAACGTTATACTACGAATCACATACGTACACGCGACGCGAGATTTAACTAAATTAAGTTGATTACGCCCTCTTGAACTTATGGAGTTATGTCGAATGAAAATGTGAGATAGCGTAATGTAATGACCGGGATTACATTACGGTAACTCATATAGAAGTTCCGACATCGCAAAATAAGGAATTGGGAGCGAGTCAAGTAGGTTACTTGGATGAATACCGTTTAGAACATAAACCGTTTAATTTAAAATATGAGTAGAAATTTACACTGTACGATTTAATTGTTATTATAACCTATAAGGAGCGTGTAATCACGTCACAATTCGTCACTACCCGACACTGTCCGTCACCCCTGATTTCTATTTGGCACTACGAAGACACTGTCTGGACATACTCATCATCTTATACCACTACTCCTTGCTATTTATCGTTGGTTACTACTACTCAACGCCGCCTCTCACCACTAGTCGCGACCGATCACTACTTCTCACTGCTTATCATTTTTGATCCACCGACATCTTACTGCAATTATTGTACCAATTACATATAGGCTAATCTTGTCGCTATCATACTTATTATATTATATTTTGTCTGATATATTTCCTATATTTCCTCCGTAAATTACGGAAATATTTTTTCTATATACACGTATTCAAGGAGACAAACATAGCATCCAACACTCAATTCATATCAAACCCTATTCCAAACACATAATATGGATTTCTCATCTGATTCCTCGAGCTCCATGGACAGCGTAACCAGAACGAACGAACCTGTTAGCCATCATCTTTTCTGGATGAATTGGGGGTGGGTTCGTAGTCGACTTAATCAATGGAGGCGAGAAGAAGGCGATCCCTTCCACCAACCAAATTCACCTCTTGTTGAAGAACCTGAAGCACTTACCGGCGAACCAATCCGGAACACCATTTTCACCCTCATTTCCAGGATATCCAGCCACGAATATCTAATATCCAGAATTCTAGATCTTATTCATCCACTTGTCCGAACCACCAATCATCCCGTAATAGTAGAAAAGTCAACGAGCTTCGCGCTCGAGTAGTGGCTCTGGAGAATATGGTGCGAAATCTAAGAGCATCAGCAGTACCAGCAGCATAGCCGGCACCACCAGTACCATCAACATCACCACCAACAGCATCAGCTTCAACAACAACAACATCCGCACCCCACACCTCAACATCACACTCGGTACTTCGGATATCAACATCATACACCCCATAGATACCAAGGAATATTAGTAATTGTGAGTTAAGATGTATTGACTCATTCTTCCTGAAAAAAAATTATATATGTATACTTTATATATATATGGTTTGGAACAATAATAAATCTTTTCGTACTAAACTATTACGTGTGAATCTTAACTAGTATGTACTACTTGGTTAAATCATATCACTAATATGCTATGATGTACATCCTTCGTTAATGACTTAATAATCATTAATCACTGCTTCAGCACAATAAACTCCATTTCATAATAAACTAAGTGTATTATTCAAATACATGTTTGATTTTTCACTTCTATTTTCGATGTACTCGAAACTTTCTAGAAAACATTATTCGTGCCTTGTAAATTTCACAAGAACTTCACGAGCATCAATATCATATACTGAGGTATATCAATAAACAATGAACGATGAAGTATTGATTCATAACTTCATTAGCGAAATATTTCGCGACAATTATGAAATCTCTAAGGTTTTGGAGATTATCTTCCACCGTAAATCAAATGAGTTTAATATTATATTAACTCATTAAATCCATGATTACATCTGAAGAATATATACGAATATAGATCTTTATAAAGATTGTAATTAAAAACTCTTCTGTACAAACTATAAATTGTAAAAATATTTAACGGGCAGGTAAAACCCAAGAAATATTTATATCTCACATTAATATGTTACATTATACATTCTTCAAATTCTGATTCAATAATCAATAACTATACTAATTACACTCATAAGATATGTGTATCCGTTCACTAAAGAACAACTACTACATATTCTGATTTTGACGTATCGGAATCTAAGTAAAGCTTTAGCAAGTGTTATCTTCCTAAAGATCACTACATTCATGAATTATATTCATTTGTATTCTATGATGAATTATCACATCAAACCATCGGAATTATCATTCATTACTTTTGAAATCAACAATGCCTATTCGTCAACCATTAGATCTGTTAACGATTACAATCAGCGTTTAATCATCTAAAAATAAAATCTCTTGAAACCATCTCGGATTGATAACCAACGATTCAGGTTCGTTAACCTTGAGAATGCTGAAGAAGCAGCAAAAGATATAAATGGTCTTAATGGCCAAAAGTTTGATGATAAAGAATAACGTATTGAAAAAGGCTCAGATTTGGAACTGAAAAACGGATTGAGCTAACCATGAAGGAGACCAAGGACAAATACAAGGACCAAACCATATATTCAAAGAATCCAGGTAATTCTGGATCCGATGACATCTTTAGAGAATATCTTGCTCCGAAGTCATACTGAAATTCTAATGGAAGATGATGATTCACAGACCTTACAATCATCATGAACCATGTTACATAACTCTTTCATTCTATTTAACATCTAAACATATCAAGGAAATATATTTCTTGATGATTCGGTCTTTTTCGGATATTCTGGTAATTTGACAAATCAAATTATGCTACTACCTTTCCTTTCTACTTTGTATATTATGATCATTCGAAACTCCATACCTACGAATTCTGGACCATTACGTGCTTGATTTAAAGTCGAAGAGAAAACAAGGTGAAAACGGATACTATGACGATGAACAGCGAATGTTTCTGCATTATCACCAGCCATTGATCCGTATTATTTGACCATGTATAGAAGAACAAGTTGAAGATCTTCTTGGATAAAAAGCATGAGTCTTCAAAAAATAGGTCAGAATATAAAAGACAACAAACATGGAAGATCATGAACCATTTATATCAATAAGTATTGAAAAACAGAGGAGTGGTAGAATTAAAAATACTGTCACCCCTAGAGCATTATAGAAGAACGGAGATTCTTCTGGTGGTAGACTAAAAAGAAGAATGACTGTATACACAGTCAAAATTGTAACGAAAATCAAGAGCGGATGAAGCATCTTCACAAAATTTTTGAAAATAGAATTTTGAAAGTAAGAAGATTGAGGTTGAGAAAATAAGGACGCAGAGATGATTAATTTATATCAAAACTTTTTACCATAGCAACGCGTCAGCCGATTAAGATAATCGTATTAAATAAAAAAAGAAAAGGATTCTAATTTCCTTAATTACTGGATCCTAATCTCACAGATTTCAAATGATTATATTCAAATCCTTTAAATTTAGGAGATTCAATAGTGATTACATCGAAAAGTCAAGGCGGACAACTATTACTTCAATACATCCGTTAGTGACATATTCAGTCGTATTTTTACACGTAACCGAATCATTTCATTCATATTCTTGATGATAAGAAATTCTATACACTTAACTCGTATTCATTACGAAACCGAACGGACCTTAGAAGTCCATCCGTATAGAGATCTCGAATGATTATTTAATCTTATCATATTATTTGACGAAACACTCGTATATGACCAAATTCTATTATTAAAAGAATGTATGAAGGCTTACGTCTGGAAAGACAAACTATTCAAGCCAAGTATAAACTTTATTTGCAAACTTAGTTATAGAATTCAAACTCACGTTGAAACGTGGATTTCTAATGATACGAAAATATTTTATTTTCATCAATAACTGCCATCATCCAAATTTCGGGACGAAATTTTCAATAACAGGTGGGTAATGTAACAACCCGAGTTTTTCCGTTAAAACTTTCGTTAAATACTTGACGATCGTTACTTAAATCATACAATTTTCATACGCCAATTTTTTTTCCAGAATAGTTAACAGTGGCTACGTGAAACTTTTTCGTATTTAAAGTAATTAAATGCGTACTTAATCCTTAGTGGATTACTTGAATTAATATATTATATTAATTAGTGAACTTAATTCGGTTGACGAATTAAACTAGAAACGATACGATTAAAGTTAATCGCCTAGAAAACTTTTCAGTTAACGGAACTCAGAAAAACGATAGAATAATTATTCTTAATAATTATTGAACTTATGAAAGAAATTTAATTTATTATTTACTTAATGAATTAAACACGGTGATTTTGTTTCAACGACTAGTTAACGTTCCGGAGATTCGGTACGGTTAATGGCACTTGAAACGAACCACGCGCGAACGAGCTATTACACAAAACGAGCCCGAGACCCGAGCCCGAGGCCACATGGACATGACCTCATACCTCATCATCCTTGGTCCCATGAGTAGCCAATGCATGTTGACTATTAGTTTAGGCCCATGTTTGTTGACTTTTGGTTGTTTAGGACACTAACTATATTCTCTTAATTTCTAAGTAACAAGAGAACATGTCCCATTCTTTTTTCTATCATTCTTGCTCCATGATTGCAGCCCCATACACACCAAATAATCCCATACCTTCATCCCTACAATTCTCCATCAAGTTTTGATCTCTTGTTTTTGCTTCTTTGATCAATATTGTTGCTTGCATCGTTCTCTACGCGTTTGTATAAACGATTTTGTGATCAAAGGTATAAACACATAAACTCTAATCTCTAAAATCAGATTGTTATTAAGGTTTCATGGATTAGGTTGTCTATTGCTCAAGTCTTGATGTTTGATGAATACTAGATGCGATAAATTGCTCGTCTTGATTGTTTTATGCAAAAACCGAATTTGTATTTGATGTGTACAGTAATTTTAATTTTTCAATTGTATGATATTATATTATAATTAGATTCCTTGCGAAAAACTATTGATTTTAGGCTTTGGATTCGCTTGATTTCATTTCCGGATGATCAAGTTATGGCCAATTGAAATTAACGTTGTGTTTTTGTGATTGATCAGAAATCTGGGTTTGATAGACCACGAATTGGATTGTGAAATTTATACAATTGGATAGGTAATTTAAAAATACTCAGTTTACACTAGGATATCATGTCGTTTGCTTATGTAAAACTCGAGATATGCTTGAATTAGTGTAAAAGTAGTTTTATACAGCACTTGCATGAAAATGACCTTGTATGATAAAATGTGTTAGCTTCTGTGATTAAAGCCTTGAATATTTGAAATCTACACAAAAAGTACTTCATCTTTCATGTAGATATCATAGGCTAATTATATCTAGATCTTCGGCTAATCGCGTGCGAATGTGACTAGCGAAACTAGAATCGAATCTGTAATTTGCTCTCTGTTTTATACTCTGTGGATTGTGTTTATTGAATGAGCATGTAAGCTTCTGGAATATGAATTTTAACATGATATGTGACTTATTGTTAGTTTATGTCAATCTCTGAAACCTTATGCATTGGGCACAATAGAGCCATACTTTATGTAAATTCTGATTGAGCTGAAAAACTGAATATTCAACTTTCATGAATAAACTGTACAAATTGGCTACACCAAAATTGCTCAATTTTTGATATGTGTTAGTTTAACTTGTTTGTGAACTATGGCCACTGGTATTGTATCAATTGAATGTTCCTAACTCCGGTTATAGCCGAAACCAAATCAGTGCGCGGTCAGAAACTGACTTGGTGAACCCCAAATGTACTCCTTCTGATTCCTAACTTTTAATTGTAGTATGAGACCCTAGCCGGACTTTTTGGAATCAATTTTAAGTATATTTATGATCTAGAGTTTTTCATGTTTGCATGAATTATGTACTATGAGATAATATGCTAAGTATGTTAAGTGTTCATGAATTTAGTGCACAACGATAAACTGAAATTGTGAAAAAGATTATTCATGACCTGAAATGTGTTGTTTGATTTAGGTTTGACATGTTGACCAATATTTGACATGAACCTACTGATGTTGACTTTAGTTGACTATTTTGACAAAGTTTGACTTTCAGTTTGACTTCAGTTGACTTTGTTTGACTTGCATGATATAGTTGACTTTTACTTTAAATCGCGTCGAGTCGAGCAATAAGACAACGTATGCTATGAAACCACACTTGTTTAAGGTACATATATTGACCAACCTAAATACGTATACTTAGGTTACATTACTCGGGTCTAAACCGTACAAGTCATTTGTCTTTCAATCCGAGCTTTATTCAAAGGTGAGTCTATAGTCCCGCTTTTTACATGTTTTCAGGGATGAGAATACATGTTGTTATACTTACATTATCAAATGTTTTTATTTGTATTGACACGAGTACTATATCTGCATATTGAGTTTGTACACAAAGCCTCTAGCTTGAATACTTTAAATACCATCGGTGTAGGCACAATTTAGATGGACGGATCCGTTAGGTTGACAACCTCACCCGCTATAAAAACTGTGGTGCATTTACTTTGAACATAATACATTCGTAAAAGTGTATAACATTTTTATGAGGTAAAGGCAGGTATAGTGGATTCTATACTTGGGTCATTGCTAGTATTCAGGTGCTCATAGATTATGCAAACGTTTCGCAACTTGGAGTTGTACTTGTAAAATCTCGTGGTCAAGGAAACTAAACTATATTTCTGATAACTGTTTTTCAGATACTATACAACGTTATTTAAAACTGTGGTTTACGAACAAATGAGATAAAACTTGACATGGTATTATCTACGAATATTTGAAACTTGACATGGTATTATCTACAAATGAGTGAAACTTGACATGGTAGTGTCAACAAACTTTTGAAATGGGACACGGAGTTGTCTAACTTTTAATATTGAACCTTGGTGATCTTCCACTAATAACCGTTTTCGAAATGTATTTCTTAAACATACTATATTGTTTACCTAAAACCTGTAGATTCACTCAACATTGTTGTTGATCCGTTTTGCGTGTTTTATTCTCAGGTATTAATTGCTTCCACTGTAGAATATTGCTGTTACGTAGAAGTCAAGCCAAGCACTGGGACCAGAGTTAACATTCTGTTAAAGGGATTTTTTACGGGGTGTTAAAAATATGTATTGGTAGTGTGTAAGTGTGATATTTTTAGATTATCATTTCTGATAATCTAGGTGGTGTCCTTTTAACCTTATCAATAAAATAAAGGTTATGGTTTGTTTTAAAAACGAATGCAGTCTTTGAAAAACGTCTCATATAGAGGTCAAAACCTCGCAATGAAATCAATTAATATGGAACGTTTATAATCAATATGAACGGGACATTTCAGTTGGTATCCGAGCGTTGGTCTTAGAGAACCAGAAATTTGCATTAGTGTGTCTTATCGAGTTTGTTAGGATACATTAGTGAGTCTGGACTTCGACCGTGTTTTCCTTTAAAATGATTGCTTAACACTTTTGTTGGAAACTATATATTATTAACATGTAATTATTATGTGATATATTAACCTCTTAATGTGTTTGATATTGTGTGATAGATGTCTACCACTAGTACAAATCCCATCAACTCACCTAATAATAATGAAGAGTCAAATATACTTTGGGAAGATTCACAAATTCCCGAAGAGGAACCGGAAGAGGAGGAACTGGAAGAGGAAGAACCGAAAGAAGAGGAATCAGAAGAGGAGGAACCGGAAGAGGAAGAACCAGAAGAAGAAGAGGTTCCGGAGAAAGAAATATTGATACGTACAGTAAATCGATTAAATAAAAGAAAATCCTCAACCAACGGGCCAAAGTTAAAAATGGTCAATGGTGTTTCCACCGAGGAAGCAAATTATTGGTAGGATTACCAATTTTCCGATGAATCGGATCCCGATGAGGATTCCGATGATGTTGTAGAAATTACCTCGACCCAATTTAATAAAGCAAAATAAAATAATAAGGGAAAAGGTATAAAAATAGAGAAACCTGATTCCAACCCCGATGAACTTTATATGTATCGGTAACGTCCGTATTTCCTAAAATGTAACAATAACCCGAGAACCTCTAAAACACCAGGTTTTTCTAAACCATTGTAGAAAACGACGGCTCGTATTAGAGGAACACCATATATCCCTAGAAAATTAGGAAAACGAACCAAGTCCGAAGAAGAAGAAACCAGTGATTCAGATTAGAGGGTTGTAATCATGTTGTGTATTATATGTATTGTAGTGTGCTTGTAGTTTTATGTTCTATGTAAAAATTGCTTGTATTGTTTGTTAATTATCTTTTACGAATCTAATCCTTGTCTATTTTACAGTATAAAAACACAAAATGGACTTTAAGGATAGACAACCAAAAATTTTAGAAGATCTACCAGGAGATATGATTGATGAAATCTTGTCTAGAGTCGGGCAGAATTCATCAGCACAATTAGTTACATCAAAATTAGTTTGTCAAATGTTTGAAAGACATTCCAGGCATGCCTTAGTATATAAAAGGCTTTCCTTTGAAAGATGGGGTATATCACATTGGGGAGACTTTAAGTTACGCCAAGTTTTCTTTAAGGCATTTAGTGCGGGAAACCCAGATGCAATTTTACGCTACGGGTTACGAACCTATTTTGACTCAACATATCCCAACATAGGACTCCGTTCTTTAGAAAGAGCTTCTAACATGCAACATAAAGAAGCATTTATGCTTACGGGTTAATAATTTTCGCTTCTCATCAAATTGAGAAAAAGAACACTGGGTTGAAACTTTTAAATAAAACATTCTCACAAGTGACGGACTCAGTAGTTGGGGTAAGAAACAAGGTTTTTAGATTGCTACAAGGCTGTTGGGCATTACAAAACCCTCGTCCTTTTGACGACATTACAACATGCTACCTAGTCAATGGTCATAACGGTTACATTCCACAAGACCAAGGATGGGAAGTCGTCTTAGTAAAACCAGAATGCATGACTTGTTTTTAGACTTATGAATTACGTGTCTTTATTTCTTTTGCTGAACAACTTGTGTATTAACTAGAAATGCCTTTATAGCTGCCGAGTAGCAAAGTTATTATGTGCTATATTTCATCCTAAATGTATAATAGCGGTATTGTAAGTTGTAAATATTATATAAAATTTTAACACAAAATTTTATTATAATCAGTTTTTTTCATATGGAATTGTAGTAGTTGAATTGTATATTAGCTACTAAGTATGAACTTAACGGGTAGGTACTACCCGAATTAAAAACTATAAAACGCTAATATGAAGAAAAAGCTTTTATAAATGAGTTCATACTATGCTACGAAATACTATTGACTACTCTTAAAATTCTATATGATTAACTTAATTCTTTTGGCTATTTTTGAAGGAAATGGCACCGACTACTCGTCAGAATTTGAACATGAGCGAGGAAGACTTCTGTGTTTTCCTTGTTGCAAACATAGCCGCAGTGCAGGCTGCAATGCAAAATAACAACAATAACTCTGGTTCTAATAGTGGAACTAATCCCACAAGAAATGGTGTAGGATGCTCCTACAAAGAATTCACTGCCTGCAAACCTTTGGAATTCGATGGAACCGAAGGACTAATTGGATTGAAACGGTGGACCGAGAAAGTCGAATCGGTGTTTGCCATAAGTAAGTGTACTGAAGAGGAAAAAGTTAAGTACGCTACGCATACCTTCACAGGTACTGCGTTAACGCGGTGGAACACCTATCTTGAACAGGTAGGACAAAATGCTGCTTACGCAC
Organism: Rutidosis leptorrhynchoides; assembly: GCF_046630445.1. NCBI lineage: Eukaryota > Viridiplantae > Streptophyta > Magnoliopsida > Asterales > Asteraceae > Rutidosis > Rutidosis leptorrhynchoides. The sequence continues at coordinate 372,893,613 of NC_092333.1, read as the reverse complement.
TACCGTGGTCAGCATTCAAGCAACTGATGAACGAGCAGTACCATCCTAGAAACGAAGTCAATAAGCTCAAGGTAGAGCTTAGAGAGTTACGAACACAAGGGTTCGACATTACCACATATGAACGACGATTCACAGAGTTGTGCCTATTATGTCCAGGAACGTTTGAAGATGAAGAGGAGAAGATCGACGCATTTATAAAAGGGTTACCAGTAAGGATTTAAGAAGATGTGAGTTCATACAAGCCCGCTTCCATACAAAAGGCTAGTCGAATGGCTTATAAACTCATAAATTAGATTGAGGGAAGAATTAAAGAACAGGCGGCCGAAGAAGCCAACACGAAACAACTCAAGAGGAAGTGGGAGGAAAATGGTGACAAGAATCACCAGTACAACAATAATAACAATCGCAACAACTATCCCAACAACCACAACAACAATCGCAATAATAACCGCAATCCTAACAATAACTACAAAAAATGTCCCAACAACAACAACAACAACAACTACAACAACCATTCCAACAACAATAACAATCCCAACAACAACCAAATCAATAATAACAACGGCAACAACAATCAGAACAATAAATGTCTAAGGTGTGGAGGGTTTCATCCAGATAAGTTCTGTGTAGTAGTGTGTACCAAGTGTAATAAAACCGGACATAGTGTAACGAAGTGTGATGTCTATGGACCAAAGGCATATAAAAATAACAGAACAAATAATTCCATTATTTGTTACGAATGCAGAAATCCGGGCCATTTCAGCAAAGCATGCCCTAATCAAGGGAATAATAATGGGCAAGGCCGTGGACGAGTCTTCAACATTAATTCGGCAGAAGCGCAGGAAGACCCGGAGCTTGTTACGGGTACGTTTCTTATTGACGATAAATCTGATTATGTTTTATTAATTCGGGTGCGGATAGAAGCTATATGAGTAGAGATTTTTGTGCTAAATTAAGTTGCCCATTGACGCCTTTGGATAGTAAATTTTTACTCGAATTAGTAAACGGTAAACTAATTACAGCAGATAAAGTATGTCGGGATAGAGAAATTAAACTGGTTGACGAAACATTTAAAATTGATTTAATACCATTCGAGTTAGGGAGTTTTGATGTAATAATTGGCATGGACTGGTTGAAAAAGGTGAGAGCAGAAGTCGTTGGTTACAAAAATGCGATTCGCATTGTGCGTGAAAAAGGAAAACCTTTAATGGTGTACGGAGAAAAGAATAACGCGAGGAAGTTAAACCTGAAGAAAAGAACATCAGTGATGTTCCTGTCGCAAAGGAATTTCCCGATGTATTTTCGAAAGAATTACCGGGATTACCCCCATATCGATCCGTTGAATTTCAAATAGACCTTGTACCAGGAGCTGTACCAATAGCTCGTGCTCCATATAGACTCACACCCAGCGAAATAAAAGAATTACAAAGTCAGTTACAGGAACTTTTAGAGCGTGGTTTCATTCGACCAAGCACATCACCGTGGGGAGCTCCTGTTTTGTTTATCAAGAAGAAGGATGGTACATTTAGGTCATGTATCGACTACCGAGAGTTAAACAAACTTACCGTCAAGAACCGCTACCCACTACCGAGAATCGACGACTTATTTGATCAACTACAAGGCTCTTCGGTTTATTCGAAGATTGATTTACGTTCTGGGTATCATCAAATGCGGGTGAAGGAGGATGATATTCCAAAGACTACTTTTAGGACGCGTTACGGTCATTACGAGTTTTTGGTTATGTCGTTGGGTTGACTAACGCACCAGCTGTGTTCATGGACCTCATGAACCGAGTGTGTGGACCATACCTTGACAAGTTTGTCATTGTTTTCATCGATGACATATTTATTTACTCAAAGAATGACCAAGAGCATGAAGAACATTTGAGAAAAGTGCTAGAGTTATTAAGGAAGGAAAAACTGTACGCTAAGTTTTCAAAGTGTGCATTTTGGTTGAAAGAAGTTCAATTCCTCGGTCACATGGTGAAAAAATAAGGTATTCAGGTGGATCCAACAAAGATTGAAACCGTTGAAAAGTGAGAAACCCCGAAAACTCTGAAGCACATACGCCAATTTTGAGGGCTGGCTGGTTATTACAGGAGATTCATCTAGGATTTTTCCAAAATAGCAAAACCCTTGACTGCATTAACGCATAAAGGGAAGAAATTTGAATGGAAGGATGAATAAGAGAAAGCATTTTAATTGTTGAAGAAAAAGTTAACTACGACACCTATATTGTCATTACCTGAAGGGAATGATGATTTTGTGATATATTGTGACGCCTCAAAGCAAGGTCTCAGTTGTGTATTAATGCAACGAATGAAGGTAGTTGCTTATGCGTCTAGACAATTAAAGATTCACGAGCAAAATTATACGACGCATGATTTGGAATTAGGTGCGGTTGTTTTTGCATTAAAGACTTGGAGGCACTACTTATATGGGGTCAAAAGTATTATATATACCGACCACAAAAGTCTTCAACACATATTTAATCAGAAACAACTGAACATGAGGCAGCGCCGGTGGGTTGAATTGTTGAATGATTACGACTTTGAGATTCGTTACCACCCAGGGAAGGCAAATGTGGTAGCCGGATGCCTTGAGCAGAAAGGACAGAGAACCTATTCGAGTAAAAGCTATGAATATAATGATTCACAATAACCTTACTACTCAAATAAAGGAGGCGCAACAAGGAGTTTTAAAAGAGGGAAATTTAAAGAATGAAATACCCAAAGGATCGGAGAAGCATCTTAATATATGGGAAGACAGAACCCGGTGTAGGGCTGAAAGAACTTGGGTACCAAAATTTGGAGATATGAGAGAAATGGTACTTAGAGAAGCTCATAAAACCAGATACTCAATACATCCTGGAACGAGGAAGATGTACAAGGATCTCAAGAAACATTTTTGGTGGCCAGGTATGAAAGTCGATGTTGCTAAATACGTAGGGGAATGTTTGACGTGTTCTAAGGTCAAAGCGGAGCATCAAAAACCATCAGGTCTACTTCAACAACCCGAAATCCCGGAATGGAAAAGGGAAAACATTACCATGGATTTCATCACTAAATTGCTAAGGACTGCAAGTGGTTTTGACACTATTTGGGTAATAGTTGATCGTCTCACCAAATCAGCACACTTTCTGCCAATAAGAGAAGAAGATAAGATGGAGAAGTTAGCACGACTGTATTTGAAGGAAGTCGTCTCCAGACATGGAATACCAATCTCTATTATCTCTGATAGGGATGGCAGATTTATTTCAAGATTCTGACAGACATTACAGCAGGCATTAGGAACTCGTCTAGATATGAGTACTGCTTATCATCCACAAACTAATGGGCAGAGAGAAAGGACGATATAAATGCTTGAAGACATGCTAAAAGCATGTGTTATTGATTTCGGAAACAGTTGGGATCGACACCTTCCGTTAGCAGAATTTTCCTACAACAACAGCTACCATTCAAGCATTGAGATGGCGCCATTTGAAGAACTTTATGGTAGAAAGTGCAGGTCTCCGATTCGTTGGAGTGAAGTGGGGGATAGACAGATTACGAGTCCGGAGATAAAACAAGAAACTACCGAGAAGATCATCCAAATTCAACAACGATTGAAAACCGCCCAAAGTCGATAAAAGAGCTACGCTGACATTAAAAGAAAAGATATAGAAATTGAAATTGGAGAGATGGTCATGCTTAAAGTTGCACCTTGAAAAGGCGTTGTTCGATTTGGTAAACGGGGGAAATTAAATCCAAGGTATATTGGACCATTCAAGATTATTGATCGTGTCGGACCAGTTGCTTACCGACTTGAATTACCTCAATAACTCGCGGCTGTACATAACACTTTCCACGTCTCAAATTTGAAGAAGTGTTTTGCTAAAGAAGATCTCACTATTCCGTTAGACGAAATCCAAATCAACGAAAAACTTCAATTCATCGAAGAACCCGTCGAAATAATGGATCGTGAGGTTAAAAGACTTAAGCAAAACAAGATACCAATTGTTAAGGTTCGATGGAATGCTCGTAGAAGACCTAAGTTCACCTGGGAATGAGAAGATCAGATGAAGAAGAAATATCCGCACTTATTTCCAGAAGATACATCAACACCTCCAACTGCTTAAAATTTTGGGATGAAATTATTTAACGGGTAGGTACTGTAGTGACCCGAACTTTTCTATGTTTATATATATTTAATGAAATTTATATTTACATGATTAAGTGTTTCCAACATGTTAAGCAATCAAACTTGTTAAGACTTGATTAATTGAAATAGGTTTTATATAGACAATTGATCACCCAAGTTGACCGGTGATTCACGAACGTTAAAACTTGTAAAAACTAAATGATGACATATATATGGTTATATATATAGTTAACATGATATTATGATAAGTAAGTATCTCATTATGTATTTTAATAATGAGTTATATACATAAAAATGAGATTATTGAATTAAGAAACTCGAAAACGATATATATAACGATTATCGTTATAACAACGTCTTACTAAATACATATGAATCATATTAAGATATTGATACACTATGTTTAATCATGATAAATGATAAGTAATCATGTCATTAAGTGTATTAAAAATGATCTACATATGTAAAAACAAGACTACTAACTTAATGATTTCGAAACGAGACATATATGTAACGATTATCGTTGTAAGGACATTTAATGTATATATATCATATTAAGATATATTAATACATCATGATATCATGATAATGTAATAATTTAACATCTCATTTGATATAATAAACAATGAGTTAACAACATTTAACAAGATCGTTAACCTAAAGGTTTCAAAACAACACTTGCATGTAACGACTAACGACGACTTAACGACTCAGTTAAAATGTATATACATGTAGTGTTTTAATATGTATTCATACACTTTTGAAAGACTTCAAGACACTTATCAAATTACTTCTATTTAACCAAAATGCTTACAATTACATCCTCATTCATTTTCATCAACAATTCTACTCGTATACACCCGTATTTGTACTCGTACAATACACAGCTTCTAAATGTATTTATTATTGGTATATGCACTCCAATGATCAGCTCTTAGCAGCCCATGTGAGTCACCTAACCATGTGGGAACTATCAGTTAATATCTAGCATGAAATATCTCACAAAATAACAAACTAATGGAGCCTACATTGGAACCCCATATTCACGTGAAAGAGCTCACACACAAACACATTTTCATTTCATCTTTCATGCATCAAACTACTCTCTCTCAAGTGTTCTTCCATTGTTCTAAGTGTCCTTCATCATCTTCATCAAAATCTAGCTCAATCTAGTTCATAAATCCATACATAAACCAAGTTATAAAACAACTACTCAAGAACACACCAACAACACTTCCAAGTTTGCTAGCTTACTTCCAATCTTGCAAATCCACTTTGAGAGATCATCCAACCTCAAGAAATCTTTCTTATTTATAGTAAGATATCTTTCTAATATAAGGTAATACTCATATTCAAACTTTGATTCAATTTCTATAACTATAACAATCTTATTTCGAGTGGAAATCTTACTTGAACTTGTTTTCGTGTCATGATTTTGCTTCAAGAACTTTCAAGTCATTCAAGGATCCTTTGAAGCTAGATCTATTTTTGTCATTTCCAGTAGGTTTATCCACAAAACCTGAGGTAGTAATGATTTCCATAACATCATTCGATTCATATATATAAAACTATTCATATATATAAAACTACCTTATTCGAAAGTTTAAACTTGTAATCACTAGAACATAGTTTAGTTAGTTCTAAACTTATTCGCAAACAAAAGTTAATCCTTCTAACTTGACTTTTAAAATCAACTAAACAAATGTTCTATATCTATATGATATGCTAACTTAATGATTTAATACCTGAAAACACGAAAAACACCGTAAAACCGGATTTACGCCGTCGTAGTAACACCGCGGGCTGTTTTGGGTTAGTTAATTAAAAACTATGATAAACTTTGACTTAAAATTTGTTCTTCTGGGAAAATGATTTTTCTTATGAACATGAAAGTATATCCAAAAATCATGGTTAAACTCAAAGTGGAAGTATGTTTTCCAAAATGGTCATCTAGACGTCGTTCTTTCGACTGAAATGACTACCTTTACAAAAATGGCTTGTAACCTATATTTCCGATAATAAACTTATACTTTTTCTGTTTAGATTCATAAACTAAGTTCAATATGGAACCATAGCAACTTGAATCACTCAAAATGGATTTAAAACGAAGAAGTTATGGGTAAAACAAGATTGGTTAATTTTTCTTGATTGTAGCTACGTGAAAATTGGTAACAAATCTATATTAATCATATCCTAGCTAACTCATATTGTATTATACATGTATTCTAATATATTATGTAATCTTGGGATACCATAGACACGAATACAATGTTTTGACATATCATATCGACCCATCTATATATATATATATATATATATATATATATATATATATATATATATATATATATATATATATATATATATATATATATCGGAACAACCATAGACACTCTATATGCAGTAATGTTGGAGTTAGCTATACATGATTGAGGTTGATTCCAAAATATTATATATACTTTGAGTTGTGATCTAGCCTGAGGCTTGTATACACAAGGTCGTGGATTGATTCGAGATAATATTTATATTGCTTTATTTCTGTACATCTAACTGTGGACAACTAGTTGTAGGTTACTAACGAGGACAACTGACTTAATAAACTCAAAACATTAAAACGTATTAAAAATGTTGTAAATATATTTTGAACATACTTTGATATATATGTACATATTTGTTATAGGTTCGTGAATCGACTAGTGGCCAAGTCTTACTTCCCGACGAAGTAAAAATCTGTGAAATTGAGTTATAGTCCCACTTTTAAAATCTAATATTTTGGGATGAGAATACATGCAGTTTTGAAAATGATTTACAAAATAAACACAAGTATTGAAACTACATCCTATGTTGAATTGTTATACCGGATATCGCCCTTATTGAACTTGGTAACCTAAGAATTGGTGTTTATTATAATTGCCACCAATTGACGCGAATCCTAAAGATAGATCTATGGGCCATTCACAAACCCCAGTCAGAGAATTTGAACTGCTTTAGTACTTCGATATTTATATCTGGGGATATTCTAGATGCATTTGTTAATGTCGGTTACCAGGTGTTCACCATACGAATGATTTTTATGCAGATTTCATGTTATTGAAAGATGAAATCTTTTGGTCTATTATTACAATTTGATATATAGGTTAAACCTATAACTCACCAACATTTTTGTTGACGTTTAAAGCATGTTTATTCTCAGGTGATTATTAAGAGCTTCCGCTGTTGCATGCTAATATATGGACAAGATTTGGTGTCAGCATGCTTGTATAATATTGTTTAAAACTGTATTCGAGATTTACTTTGTTGTAACATATTAATATTGTAAACCAATATGTATTGTTAGTGTGTAAGTGTGATATTTTTAGATTATCATTTCTGATAATCTAGGTGGTGTCCTTCTAACCTTATCGATAAAATAAAGGTTATGGTTTGTTTTAAAAACGAATGCAGTCTTTGAAAAACGTCTTATATAGAGGTCAAAACCTCGCAACGAAATCAATTAATATGGAACGTTTATAATCAATATGAACGGGACATTTCACCGAGGGTCCAATCCGATTGAAACGGTGGACCGAAAAGGTTGAATCGGTGTTTACCATAAGTAAGTGTACTGAAGAAGACAAAGTAAAGTATGCTACACATACCTTCACAGGTACTGCGTTAACATGGTGGAATACGTATCTAGAGCAAGTGGGACAAGATGCTGCGTACGAACTACCGTGCTCAGCATTCAAACATTTTATGACTGAGCAGTATCGTCCCAGAAACGAGGTCAATAAGCTCAAAGTTGAGCTTAAGGGATTACAAACACAAGGATTCGATATTACCACATACGAACGACGATTCACGGAGTTGTGTTTATTGTGCCCAAGAGCGTTCGAAGATGAAGAGGAGAAAATCGACGCATTTGTAAAAGGGTTGCCAGAAAAGATTCAAGAAGATATAAGTTCACACGAGCCCGCCTCCATACAAAAGGCGAGTTGAATGGCTCATAAACTCATAAATCAGATTGAGGAAAGAATTAAAGAGCAGGCGGCTGAAGAAGCCAACACGAAACAAATCAAGAGAAAGTGGGAAGAAACCAGTGACAAGGGTCACAATTTTAACAATCAACGCAGCAATCACAACTTCAATCGCACCAAATTTCGCAACAACAACCGCAACAACAACCATCCCAACAATAATAACTATCGCAACAACAACAACCATTTCAATAACAATAAACAACAGAAACAACCATGCTTCATGTGTGCAGAGTACCATCCGAAAATGTTCTGCACAACATTTTGCACCAAGTGTAAGATAAGTGGTCATGGCGCGGAAAAATGTGAGGTTTACGGACCAAAGAATAACAAAAATAAAGAAACAAATAATGTCAGAACAAATAATGCCGATGTAGTTTGTTATAAATGTGGAAAACCGGGCCACATTATTAGAAATTGCCCAAACCAAGGTGTGACGACCCAGAAAATTTCGATTAATTTTGAATCAAACTCTCGATACGATTTAATATTTTCGACACGATAAGCAAAGTCTGTAATGGTGAGTCTCGAAAATTTTGAAATTACGTTCATATATTCAATTGACCTTCGACCATTCTCGACAATTCACGAACAACTATTTGTAAATAGATATGTGTGTGTGTATATATATATATATATATATATATATATATATATATATATAATAACTGGAAATATAATTTAAAATATTATATGTTGTTGTTATTAAATGTAATTATGTAAAATAAAATAAAAATATGATATTATGTAAATTATTATTTAAAACATATCTATATATATAATATGGTATATTAAATATAATATTTATTTAATAGTTAATAATCGAATTTTATAACATAATGACCACAATAAATAAATGGACCCAAATTTAAAATTTGGGAATTTTAGGACCACTTTTATAGATTAACTGTTTAGCAACGGACACAATATACCTTTCATAAATAAACTGTCGGTAGAGAAAGAGTCAAAGTGCACGGGCTGCTAAACTATTTGAATTGTGATGTTAATTACTGTTTCAACTTTTGACTTATATTATATTTTATAGATATATATGTTACACATATGAATATGCATATATACTTCTGCAACTTATATATCCATATGAGAATTCATTCTCCACAATCTCCACCACGTCCACACTCTCTCCAACACTTCCAGCCGCCACCACCGCAACCATAAACCACCACCATCATAGACATATTCACACACTTACACAAAACCATCCTTCTTTTCAATCGAAATAACCTCCACCGACTACCCTACTTCTTCTTCTTTCTTGTAATGGAGATCACCATAACCTTTTATCACCATCACCGTTTCCTTGCTTCGTCTATGAACCATCACCATAAACCCATCACTTTCACCTTCATTCCGCCACCATCATGAACCGTACCACCACCCTAACCTTCAAACTATAATCATCATCCACCATGAACCGACCACCACAACCACCATGAAACACGGCTGTTGCAGCCACGTTTATAGTTGCAACAGTGAACTACTATTTTGTTGATTGACAAAACCACCGCCACTACTATATGTTTTCCTTCTCCTCGACATCATGTATCGCTGCTACATCAGCCTTTTTGTTTTTCTGTTGTGGACCACGATCACCACAACCCGTCTCCACCCCTATTTGTTTATGTGCTGCAGCCAACACCGGAGACCACCACCCAATTAACCATTGTTGAACACCACATCTTCGTTACACATTCTACTGCCAAGCTTTCATTTTATTTGTGTTGTCACGATTAACCCAAACACCATCAAAACTGCATCTGCAACTATCGTTGTTTTCTACTTCTATTCCAGTCAACAAGAACACCATAGTTCATCGTGAATTGATGATATTTAGCTTCTGTTTCATTACTATTTCTGTCCCTAATCATAACCTACAAGAAAATAATAATTCAATGATAACCGGGTGATTATTCGATGATGTGAATTATGATGTCCGATGATGATAAGGTTCGATGATGAGGGTTACGGTGATGATACAGTAACAAGAATGGGTGATGTTATAAAGATGAGTTAATTATGGTGGTGTTACAATGAGAATAATACGATGATGTTAATAATGTTATAAGCAGGCTGTTATGATTATGATGATGAAACGTGATTTTGTAACGATGGTGATGATGATTTAAAAGTGATATTAATTGTTAAAATAATAATTGATGGTGTACGATGATGCAAGAATGATACGGTATGAAGATATTTTTTTTCTTTTTATCCCCACTTGCAAATAAACCTAAACCAATTTCCTATATAGTGAAGATGTTTTTATTTTAATTATGGGGCATAAAACTGTCTTAAATTGGGCCGTATTATAATTGGGGCCGAGACCCATTTACCTTACTGTGGGAGATGATGCCACGAGGAAGAGGAGTGACAATAAGAATGTAGTAAGGAAAATGGAAACAAGAATTGAATCAAAAGAAAATTAAGTCCTAACTATTCCAGAAACAAGACAATGGAAGAATGGTTAAAGGTGTTGAGTTTAGGCGAGAGGTTGCGGGTTCGAGTCCTGGCAGAGACAGTTTTATAGTTTTTTGAAACTTATACTCTTAAGGTAGTAATTTATAATTATTATTATTATTATTTTCATTATTAGTATTATTATTAGAAAAAGTATTATTATTATTATTATTAATATCATTAACATTAATATTATCACAAGTATTATTAATATCATTATAACGTTATAATTATTATTATTATTTTATTAGTATTATTATTATTATATCATTTTTATTATTAAAACTATCATATAACATTATTATTAAAGTTATTATCCTTATTAAAATTATCATTTTTAAATTAACACTTTTATTATTACTATTATTACTATCACTATTATCATTATCCTTAAGTTAGTATTACTACAAAATTATTGATTTTTGATATAATACCAACTACATATATATATATATATATATATATATATATATATATATATATATATATATATATATATATATATATATATATATATATATATATATATATACATACTAATATAACTATATGTATGAATATTGATTATTTTACAAAATAACATGTCATTTAAGATATAAAATGTAAATAAAATATATATGCTTTAATTAAGATTTAGTATAAATTTTATATATAATTACAATACTAATATATAAACATTATATAAATAGAATTATTTGATTCTATGAGTTAATATATACAAATGATATAGGTTCGTGAATCCAAGGCCAACCCTACACTTATTCAATGTCGTCATATGTATTTTTACTACAAAATACAGTATGGTGAGTTTCATTTGCTCCCTTTTTAATTGCTGTTGCAATATATACATATATTTTTGAGCTGAGAATACATGCGCTACTTCTATAAATGTTTGACGAAATGGACACAAGCACTAAAAACATATTCTACGTTGAGTTGTACCACCTTGCATATCTTCCCTAATAGCTTGGTAACTAATATTTACATGTTGGAAGAACATGTAAGCGCGAATCCTATTGATAGATCTATCGCGTTTGACCACCCCAACCGGGCTAGTCGCTCTAGTATCATAAACGGTTGCATAGTACTTCGTTTTTACTACACTTGGTACAGTGTAGGGAGATTTCATAATAAAGGGAATATGCCACATTAATTGTTAAGTATGGTTACCGAAGCGCTCAACAACTTATAGAATACTTTTATACACTTGCGAGTGTACATATATTTATAAATGGAAATCTTGTGGTCTATTAATATATTGAAATGATTGTTATTATAAACCTATGAACTCACCAACCTTTTGGTTGACACTTTAAAGCATGTTTATTCTCAGGTATGAAAGAAATCTTCCGTTGTGCATTTGTTCATATTAAAGATATTACTTGGAGTCATTCATGGCATATTTAGGTCAGTACCTCGCAATGGGACCAGATGTTGATGACTTCGTCCAGGTAGATTAGGACGGGTTGTTAAAGTTGGTATTAGAGCGTTGGTCCTAGCGAACCAGGTCTTGCATTAGTGTGTCTAACTGATAGTTGTTAGGATGCATTAGCAAGTCTGGACTTCGACCTTAGCTACATATTATAAGTATTGTTTAACATTCCTAGTGGAAAATTACCTACTTATCATTCCTAAGTCTAGACACGCCTTACTGCCTTTATTGCATAGATAGTTTATAGACAAATTCATATCTTAGCGTATCTATTACGGTAAACTTTGCCTGATATCTTCCGTAAATTTCTCCGTAATTTAAGGGATACTGGTACAATATATATCTATGCATATTATGCATTGAGAATACCATCCAACTATCATTTGCTGTCACTAAGCTTTTCATACCAAAAATCTTTTCTGTGATCGCGTACGATGGCCTCTACGATTCGACCAAGTTCCTCTGACTCCGAAGATAGCGTGATGGGAGCGCACCATCTGATCAACTACCGTGATTTCTTTTAAAAATTGGGATGGGTTCGCAAAATACTTACCCTATGGAGAAATGAAGAAGGTACTCCATATCACGAGCCGAACTTACCACCTAACGTCGGAGTGCTCGATCCGCTTACCGGCGAACCTGTTCGCAATACCGTTTTCACTCTTTTCGTACGGATTTTCCACCTCGAAGGTCGACTCGATGTAGTTAAAGATAGTATTCGTCCTCTACTACCGAATTCAAATCAGATAGGATTATTAGAAGAAGTTAGAAGACTTCGAACTAAATATCAAGAATTGACAAACCTTACGGAAGAATGGGTAGAACTAATCCATAGACTCGAGCGTAAAGTAGAAACCCTGGAGGTGACGGTGTTTGATTTGAAAGCTAGGCTCGCATCTACTACGCAGGTACCACAAGCAGTACCAACACCAACAGCGACACCACCCGCACCAGCATCATTTCCTTCACCACAAGCTCCGTAAGCACCACAGACACCGAAGAGTACCGAGAATGATGAATTATGAAATATTAATTCATTACTTTCTGTTCACGATTAAAGGATATATGTATATATTTATGTATATCTCGAGATCGTAATAAAAATTCTTTTCATATTAACTATGACGTGTGAATTTTTAACGGGTAGGTAATACCCGAGAAAGATAAAAGAAGCTTTAAAGGGCTCCTATCATAATTAATTCACATATGTTATCATTCACATCTTTCATCATCGATTTAACAATCGATATCTATAAATCCATGACTACATCGGAAGAAGATATATATGTAAGTATATTTTCATAAAGATTGTAATTAAAAATTCTTTTGTACAAACTGTTAATCGTGAAAATATTTTAACGGGTAGGAAATACCCTAGAAATATTTAGATTTCACATTAATAAGTTACACTGTACATTCTTCGAATCTGATTCAATAGTCATTTACTATCCTACTTACAACCACAGAAGTACGAATCCGTTCATCACAGAATAACCATTTTCATTCAATTTCATATTTGGATTTTGACCTATCAGAATCTAACAAGTGGCATAATGAAGAAAACATTGGACAAAATAAAATTTGTTAGAAACAAACAAATTAACTATGAGAAAATTTTTGTTAAGAATCCACGCTAACTGTTCCTAGCTAACTGTTCCTAGCTAACTGATTACATTTTATTTATCGCAATTTATATTCTCGCAATTTTATCATCATTTAATTTCTGTTATTTATTTTACGCACTTTAAACATCGGGATACGTATACAAGGTTTTGACATATCATATTGACGCATCTATATATATTATTTGGAATAACCATAGACACTCTATATGCAGTAATGATAGAGTTAGCTATACAGGGTTGAGGTTGATTCTATAATAATATATATACTTTCAGTTGTGATCGAGTCTGAGACATGTACACGGGTCACGATACGTATTAATTAATTCGAATATTATATATTAAACTATATATGAATTATTGGACTGCTAACTGTGGACTACCAACATTGGACAATTAAAATGAATTAAAATATTGATTATAACATATGAAACTAAACATTTCTTCAAGTTTGCCACTTGATTTCATCTCAAACCTCACTTGTATCTTGACGATTACAATATGCGTTCAAACTTTCATGATTCTTGAAAACACCTCAATCGAGAGGATGAACCAACCACACTTAATCTACGGAAGAAAAGATTAATGCATATAGTTATGCACCCGAATACTCTCAAAAGCTGAGTAAACGTTTAACACATATCCGCGCTAGCTCTTTAGGCATTATTATTACCGAAAATAACATTGTAAATCTTTTTTAAATTAGCCAATTTTGTCACAGCTCCAGTAAATCAACTTCAACTTTTCGTTCGAGACAACCTTATTATAACCTTAATATATATGCATGTTCTTTTATTGTTACCGGGGAACCTTTTATATTCCACCATATTACCATCAGTGTTTAATCATCTAAAAACTCAATTCTCTTGAACCCACCTCAGATTGATAATCGATGATTCAGATATGGTAGCATTAAATGCAGAGGAAACAACAAAATTGTAGATGGTCTAAACGGCCAAAAATTAGATAATAAAGAATGGAAAGTTGGGAACGCTCGATAGAAAATTTAGTACTGAAAAACTGGATTGAGCTAACCCTAAAGGAGACCAAGGACAAATACAAGGACCAAACCCTATATTCAAAGAATCCAGGTAATTCTGAATCCGATGAAATTTTTTTAGAGAATATCTTGCTCCGAAGTCATGTTAAAATCTTGCGAAAAATTTTTCTTCATCAACTTTCGAACTTAGAAATCCCAAAATATCATCATAAATATCTTCGATATTTCTGAAGATATTTTCATAAATATTCTCATCCGAAATTATCTACCTCTTCGTGTTTTCTATATTCCATTATATTGGAAACTTCTGTAAAATCTAAGTATAAATTATGAATGAATTGTGGAGAAGTGTTGACAATTGAAGCATGGGTTAGTATAATATAATGACGCTTGACCAACGTGATTATATTACAGTAAGTCATGCTGAGTTTCCAATGGAACGTGATGATTCACAGATCATAACGTCATCATGTGCCATGTTACACGACTCGTTCAATCTATTCAATCTCCGAACATATCAAGAAAATATATTCTTGATTGTTCTATTCTTAGTGAATCTGGTAATTTGACAAATCAAATCGTGAGAATACGTTCCTTCGTGCTTAGAACGTTATAATCATTCAAAACTCTATATCTACGAATTCTGGACCATTATTCGCTTGACTTAAAGTCGGGAAGAGAAAACGAGAGCATAGAGCTCCAAAATATAAGGGAAAATATAAAGCCCAACAACAACACCGAAATCACAAATCGTGCATATCAATCTGTATAGCAACATAAATACACAGAAGAATGAAAACCATTATAACCCCAAGGTAATAGTAGAAGTTAACAGAATCCTCCGGTGGAAGTTGGAAAAGGAGAATGATTGATGCGACAGTCAAGATAAGGACAAGGATCAGAACTAGGTTAAGCATTGTTACAATATTTAGAAGTGTGGATTAAGGAAGAAAGTATAGGAATGGTGAGAATGATGAAACGGTAGTGGTTAATTTATAGTGAAAATATCGGACAGAGCAATCGAGGCAGATCATCGCATTTAATTAAAGAGATCCTAATTTCCTTAAATCTCAAAGAATCAGATCTTATTTAGATTTCAAAGATTTCTTTAAAATCCCTTGAATTCCAGAAATCAACCGTGACTACATCACCGGTTAAGACAAACCTACATTAACTAATTTAACTCTTTTGTGATAGCTTCACTCGTACTCTTCACCTAAAAGAATTGTTTTATCCATATTACTCAATGATGATAAAACTCTATTTATCAACTCATTTTTGTCATGAAAACATTTTTATTGTTAGCCATGATGACCTCGATCAAATTTCGGGGACGAAATTTCTTTAACGGGTAGGTACTGTGATGACCCGGAAAATTTCGATTAATTTTGAATCAAACTCTCGATACGATTTAATATTTTTGACACGATAATCAAAGTCTGTAATGGTGAGTCTCGAAAATTTTGAAACTACGTTCATATATTCAATTGACCTTCGACCATTCTTGACAATTCACGAACAACTATTTGTAAATAGATATGTGTGTGTGTGTGTGTATATATATATATATATATATATATATATATATATATATATATAATAACTGGAAATATAATTTAAAATATTATATGTTGTTGTTATTAAATGTAATTATGTAAAATAAAATAAAAATATGATATTATGTAAATTATTATTTAAAACATATCTATATATATAAATATGGTATATTAAATATATATATATATATATATTGTGATTTCGAATCTATTAAGTAAACGACGGTAACGCTCAATTGTCATTCGATTGATATTAAGCAAGTTAAAAATGAACTTATATGATTTTAAAATAAACGGTGATCTAAAAATGAGTTTTATAAATTATAGGCTTATTAATAATACATTTAGAAGTTATTTGAAAAATTTTAAAACTTTTTATATTTTATTTGGGGGTTGGAAGTGAACAATTAATGTAATATTTATTTAATAGTTAATAATCGAATTTTATACCATAATGATCACAATAAATAAATGGACCCAAATTTAAAATTTGGGAATTTTAGGACCACTTTTATAGATTAACTATTTAACAATGGACACAATATACCTTTCGTAAATAAACTATCGGTAGAGAAAGAGTACAAAGTGCACGGGCTGCTAAACTATTTGAATTATGATGTTAATTACTGTTTCAACTTTTGACTTATATCATATTTTATAGATATATATGTTACACATATGAATATACATATATACTTCTGTAACTTATATATCCATATGAGAATTCATTCTCTACAACCTCCACCACATCTACACTCTCTCCAACACTTCCAGCTGCCACCAAGATCACCACCAGATGCCACCATAAACCACCACCATCATAGACATATTCACACACTTACACAAAACCATCCTTCTTTTCAATCGAAATAACCTCCACCGACCACCATAATTCTTCTTCTTTCTTTAATGGAGACCACCATAACCTTTTATCACCATCACCGTTTCCTTGCTTCGTTTGTGAACCATCACCATAAACCCATCACTTTCACCTTCATTCCGCCACCATCATGAACCGTACCACCACCCTAACCTTCAAACTATAATCATCATCCATCGTGAACCAGCCACCACAACCACCATAAAACACGGCTGTTGCAGCCACGTTTATAGTTGCAACAGTGAACTACTATTTTGTTGATTGACAAAACCACCGCCACTACTATATTTTTTCCTTCTCCTCGACATCATGTATCGCTGCTACAGCAGCCTTTTTGTTTTTCTGTTGTGGACCACGATCACCACAACCAATCTCCACCACTATTTGTTTATGTGTTGCAGCCAACACCGGAGACTACCACCCAATTAACCATTGTTGAACACCACATCTTCGTTACACATTCTACTGTCGTGCTTTCATTTTATTTGTGTTGTCACGATTAACCCAAACACCATCAAAACTGCATCTGTAGCTATCGCTATTTTCTGCTTCTATTCCAGTCAACAAGAACACCATAGTTCATCGTGAATTGATGCTATTCATCTTCAGTTTCATTACTATTTCTGTCCCTAATCATAACCCACAAGAAAATGATAATTCGATGATAACCGGGTGATTATTCGATGATGTGAATTATGATGTCCGATGATGATAAGGTTCGACGATGAGGGTTACGGTGATGATACATTAACAAGAATGGGTGATGTTATAAAGATGAGTTAATTATGGTGGTGTTACGATGAGAATAGCACGATGATGTTAATAACGTTATAAGCAGGCTGTTATGATTATGATGATGAAACATGATTTCATAACGATGGTGATGATGATTTAAAAGTGATATTAATTGTTAAAATAATAATTGATGGTATACGATGATGCAAGAATGATACGGTATGAAGATATTTTTTTTATTTTTATCCCCACTTGCAAATAAACCTAAACCAATTTCCTATATAGTGCAGATGTTTTAATTTTAATTATAGGTCATAAAACTATTTTAAATTGGGCCGTATTATAATTGGGGCCGAGACCCATTTACCTTGCTGTGGGAGATGATGCCACGAGGAAGAGGAGTGACAATAAGAATGTAGTAAGGAAAATGGAAACAAGAATTGAATCAAAATAAAAATAAGTCCTAACTATTCCAGAAACAAGACAATGGAAGAATGGTTAAGGGTGTTGGGTTTAGGCGAGAGTTTGCGGGTTCGAGTCCTGGCAGAGACAGTTTTATTATTAGAAAAAGTATTATTATTATTAATATCATTAACATTAATATTATTATCCTCTTACTACCTTATCCTCTTAAGGTAGTAATTTATTATTATTATTATTATTATTATTATTTTCATTATTAGTATTATTATTAGAAAAAGTATTATTATTATTAATATCATTAACATTAATATTATCACAAATATTATTAATATCATTATAACGTTATAATTATTATAATTATTTTATTAGTATTATTAATATTATATCATTTTTATTATTAAAACTATCATATAACATTATTATTAAAGTTATTATCCTTATTAAAATTATCATTTTTAAATTAATACTTTTATTATTACTATTATTACTATCACTATTATCATTATCCTTAAGTTAGTATTACTACAAAATTATTGATTTTTGATATAATACCAACTACAAATATATATATATATATATATATATATATATATATATATATATATATATATATATATATATATATATATATATATATATATATATATATATATATATATATATATATATATATATATATATATATATATATATATATATATACATACATTCATATATATATACACATACTAATATAACTATATGTATGAATATTGATTATTTTACAAAATAACATGTCATTTAAGATATAAAATGTAAATAAAATATATATTCTTTAATTAAGATTTAGTATAAATTTTATATATAATTACAATATTAATATATAAACATTATATAAATAGAATTATTTGATTCTATGAGTTAATATATACAAATGATATAGGTTCGTGAATCCAAGGCCAACCCTACACTTATTCAATGTCGGCATATGTATTTTTACTACAAAATACAGTATGGTGAGTTTCATTTGCTCCCTTTTTAATTGCTGTTGCAATATATACATATATTTTTGGGCTAAGAATACATGCGCTACTTCTATAAATGTTTGACGAAATGGACACAAGTACTAAAAACATATTCTACGTTGAGTTGTACCACCTTGCATATCTTCCCTAATAGCTTAGTAACTAATATTTACATGTTGGAAGAACATGTAAGAGCGAATCCTATTGATAGATCTATCGGGGCTGATCACCCCAACCGGGCTAGTCGCTCTAGTATCGTAAACGGTTGCATAGTACTTTATTTTTACTACACTTGGTACAGTGTAGGGAGATTTTATAATAAAGGGAATATGCCATATTAATTGTTAAGTATGGTTACCGAAGCGTTCAACAACTTATAGAATACTTTTATATACTTGCGAGTGTACATGTATTTATAAACGAAAATCTTGTGGTCAATTAATATATTGAAATGATTGTTATGATAAACCTATGAACTCACCAACCTTTTGGTTGACACTTTAAAGCATGTTTATTCTCAGGTATGAAAGAAATCTTCCGCTGTGCATTTGTTCATATTAAAGATATTACTTGGAGTCATTCATGGCATATTTAGGTCAGTACCTCGCAATGGGACCAGATGTTGATGAATTCGTCCAGGTGGATTAGGACGGGTTGTTAAACAAGGGAATACTAATGGGCAAGGCCGCGGAAGAGTTTTAAATATTAATGCAGCAGAAGCGCAGGAAGACCCGGAGCTTGTTACGGGTACGTTTCTTATTGACAATACATCTGCTTATATTTTATTTGATTTGGGTGCGGATAGAAGCTATATGAGTAGAGATTTTTGTGCTAAATTAAGTTGTCCAATGATGCCTTTGGATAATAATTTTTTACTCGAATTAGCAAACGGTAAATTAATTACAGAATATAATATATGTCGGAATCGAGAAATTAAACTGGTTAGTAAAACATTTAAGATTGATTTGATACCTATAGAGTTAGGAAGTTTTGATGTGATAATTGGCATGGACTGGTTGAAAAAGGAAAGAGCAGAGATCGTATGTTACAAAAATGCAATTCGCATTGTACGGGAAAAAGGAAAACCCTTAATGGTGTACGAAGAAAAGAGCAACGCGAAGCTAAATCTTATTAGTAATTTGAAGGCGCAAAAGCTAATAAGAAAAGGTTGCTATGCTATTTTAGCACATGTCGAGAAAGTACAAACTGAAGAAAAGAACATCAATGATGATCCCGTCGCAAAAGAATTTCCCGATGTATATCCGAAAGAATTACCGGGACTACCTCCGCACCGATCCATTGAATTTCAAATAGATCTTGTACCAGGAGCTACACCAATAGCTCGTGCACTATGGGGAGCTCCTGTTTTGTTTTTCAAAAAGAAGGATTTTACATTCAGGTTGTGTATCGACTACCGAGAGTTAAACAAACTTACCATCAAGAACCGTTATCCACTACCGAGAATCGACGACTAATTTGATCAACTACAAGGCTCGTCGGTTTATTCGAAGATCGACTTACGTTCTGGATATCATCAAATGATGGTGAAGGAGGATGATATTCCGAAAATAGCTTTTAGGACGCGTTACGGTCATTACGAGTTTATGGTTATGCCATTTGGTTTGACTAATGCACCAGCTGTGTTCATGGACCTTATGAACCGAGTGTGTGGACCATATCTTGAAAAGTTTGTCATTGTTTTCATCGATGACATACTTATCTACTCAAAGAATGATCAAGAGCACGAAGAACATTTGAGAAAAGTGCTAGAGTTGTTGAGGAAAGAAAAACTGTACGCTAAGTTTTCAAAGTGTGCATTTTGGTTGGAAGAAGTTCAATTCCTCGGTCACATAGTGAACAAAGAAGGTATTCAGGTGGATCCGGCAAAGATTGAAACGGTTGAAAAATGGGAAACCCCGAAAACTCCGAAACACATACGCCAATTTTTAGGATTAGCTGGTTACTACAGAAGATTCATCCAAGATTTTTCCAAAATAGCAAAAACCTTGACTGCATTAATGCATAAAGGGAAGAAATTTGAATGGAAGGATGAACAAGAAAAAACGTTACAATTGTTGAAGAAAAAGTTAACTACGGCACCTATATTGTCATTGCCTGAAGGGAATGATGATTTTGTGATATATTATGACGCCTCAAAGCAAGGTCTCGGTTGTGTATTAATGCAACGAAAGAAGGTAATTGCTTATGCGTCTAGACAATTGAAGATTCACAAGCAGAATTATACGACGCATGATTTGGAATTAGGAGCGGTTGTTTTTGCATTAAAGACTTGGAGGAACTATTTATATGGGGTCAAAATTATTATATATACTGATCACAAAAGTCTCCAACACATATTTAATCAGAAACAACTGAACATGAGGTAGCGTAGGTGGATTGAGTTATTGAATGATTACGATTTTGAGATTCGTTACCATCCAGGGAAGGCGAATGTGGTAGCCGATGCTTTGGGTAAAAGCTATGAATATAATTATTCGCACTAACCTTACTACTCAAATAAAGGAGGCGCAACAGGGTGTTGTAAAAGAAGGGAATTTGAAGAATGAAATACCCAAAGGATCAGAGAAACACCTTAATATTCGAGAAGACGGAACCCGGTATAGAGCTGAAAGAATTTGGGTACCAAAGTTTGGAGATGTGAGAGAAATGGTACTTGGGGAAGCACATAAAACCAGATACTCAATACATCCCAGAGCGGGAAAGATGTACAAGGACCTCAAGAAACATTTTTGGTGGTCTTTTATGAAAGCCGATATTGAAAGATATGTAGGAGAATGTTTGACATGTTTTAAGGTCAAAGCTAAACATTAGAAACCATCTGGTCTACTTTAACAACCCGAAATCCCAAAATGGAAATGGGAAAACATTACCATGGATTACATTACTAAATTGCCAAGGACTGCAAGTGGTTATGATACTATTTGGGTAGTAGTTGATCGTCTCACCAAGTCAGCACACTTTCTGCCAATGAGAGAAGATGATAAAATGGAGAAGTTAGCGTGATTATACTTGAAGGAAGTTGTCTCCAGACATGGAATACCAGTCTCTATTATCTCTGATAGGAATGGCAGATTTGTTTCAAGGTTTTGGCAGACATTACACAAGCATTGGGAACTCGTCTAGACATGAGTACTGCCTATCATCAACAAACTGATGGGCAGAGTGAAAGGATGATACAGACGCTTGAAGACATGCTACGAGCATGTGTTATTGATTTTGGAAATAGTTAGGATCGACATCTACCATTAGCAGAGTTTTCCTACAACAACAGTTATCACTCGAGTATTGAGATGGCACCATTTGAAGCACTTTATGGTAAAAAGTGCAGGTCTCCAATATGTTGGAGTGAAGTGGGGGATAGACAGATCACGGGTCTAGAGATAATTCAAGAAACTACAGAGAAAATCATCCAAATTCAACAACGGTAGAAAACCGCCCAAAGTCGACAAAAGAGCTACGCGGACATTAAAAGAAAAGATATAGAATTTGAAATTGGAGAGATGGTCATGCTTAAGGTTTCACCTTGGAAAGGCGTTGTTCGATTTGGTAAACGGGGGAAACTAAATCCAAGGTACATTGGACCATTCAAGATAATAGATCGTGTCGGACCAGTAGCTTACCGACTTGACTTACCTCAACAACTCGCCAGGGTAGATAACACTTTTCATGTCTCGAATCTGAAGAAATGTTTTGCTAAAGAAGATCTCACCATTCCGTTAGACGAAATCCAAATCAATGAAAAACTTCAATTCATTGAAGAACCTGTCGAAATAATGGATCGTGAGGTTAAAAGACTTAAGCAAAATAAAATACCAATTGTTATGGTTCGATGGAATACTCGTAGAGGACCCGAGTTCACCTAGGAACATGAAGATCAGATGAAGAAGAAATACCCGCACTTATTTCCAGAAGATGCGTCAACACCTTCAACGTTAAATAAATTTCGGGACTAAATTTATTTAACGGGTAGGTAATGTAGTGGCCCGAACTTTTCCATGATTATATATACTAAATGAAAACTATATTTGCATGATTAAATGTTTCCAACATGTTAAGCAATCAAACTTGTTAAGACTTGATTAATTGAAATGAGTTTCATGTAGATAATTAACCACCCGAGTTGACCGGCGATTCACGAACGTTAAAACTTGTAAAAATTATATGATGATATATATATATGGATTTATATATATAGTTAACATGATATTATATATGTAAGTATCTTACTAGGTATAGTAAAAATGAGATTACTAAGTTAAGAAACTCGAAACTATATATATAACGATTATCGTTATAACAACGCCTTACTGAAATACTTATGTATCATATTAAGGTATTGTTACACTATATTTAACATGATAAAATTATAA
This sequence comes from Rutidosis leptorrhynchoides, assembly GCF_046630445.1. Classification (NCBI taxonomy): domain Eukaryota; kingdom Viridiplantae; phylum Streptophyta; class Magnoliopsida; order Asterales; family Asteraceae; genus Rutidosis; species Rutidosis leptorrhynchoides. The sequence continues at coordinate 372,869,937 of NC_092333.1, read as the reverse complement.
TTATATATATCATTATGTATGTTAACAATGAACTACATATGTAAAACAAGACTACTAACTTAAGAATTTCGAAACGAGGCATATATGTAACGATTATCGTTGTAACGACATTTTAATGTATATATCTCATATTAAGATATATTCATACATCATAATATCATGATAATATAATAATTTAACATCTCATTAGATATAATAAACAATGGGTTAACTACATTAAATGAGATCGTTAACTTAAAGGTTTCAAAACAACACTTACATGTAACGACTCAGTTAAAATGTATATACATGTAGTATATTAAGATGTATTAGTACACTATTGAAAGACTTCATGACACATATCAAAGTACATCTACTTAACAAAAATGCTTACATTTACATTCCCATTCATTTTCATCAACAATTCTACTCGTATACAACCGTATTCGTACTCGTACAATACCCACCTCCTAGACGTATATACTTTTGGTATATACATTTAATTATCAGCTCTTAGCAGCCCTTAATGAGTCATCAAACATGTAGGAACCATCATTTGGCAACTAGCATGAAATATCTCACAAAATTACAAAAGTATTATAAATCATTCATGAATTATTTATAAGAAAATAAACTTACACATCCTTTATATCTAATCCATATACCAACGACCAAAAACACATACAAGCACTTTCATTCTTCAATTTTCTTCATCTAATTAATCTCTCTCAAGTTCTATCTTCAAGTTCTAAGTGTTCTTCATAAATTCTATAAGTTCTAGTTCAATAAAATCAAGAATACTTTCAAGTTTGTAAGTCTACTACCAAGCTTTCTAATCCATTCCAAGTAATCATCTAAGATCAAAAAACCTTTGTTACTTACAGTAGGTTATATTTCTAATTCAAGGTTATACTCATATTCAAACTTTGATTCAATTTCTATAACAATAAACTATCTTAATTCGAGTAAAAATCTTACTTGAACTTGTTTTCATGTCATGATTCTACTTCAAGAACTTTCAAGCCATCCAAGTTCCTTTGAAGCTAGATCATTTCTTGTCACTTCCAGTAGGCTTACCTACTAAACTTGAGGTAGTAATGATGTCCATAACATCATTCGATTCTTATATATAAAACTATCTTATTCGAAGATTTGAACATGTAATCACTAGAACATAGTTTAGTTAATTCTAAACTTGTTCGCAACCAAAGTTAATCCTTCTAACTTGACTTTTAAAATCAACTAAACACATGTTCTATATCTATATGATATGCTAACTTAATTATTTAAAACCTGGAAACACGAAGAACACCGTAAAACCGGACATACGCCGTCGTAGTGAAACCGGGGGCTGTTTTGGGTTAAAAAAATAAAAAAACTATCTTAATCTTTGAATTGGAAGTTTGTTTTCTGGAAAAATAATATTACATATGAACATAATACTATATCCAAAAATCATGGTTAAACACAAAGTGGAAGTATGTTTTTCAAAATGGTCATCAAGATGTCGTTCTTTCGATGGAAATGACTACCTCTTTAGTAAATGACTTGTAACCTGTATTTCTGACTATAAACTTATAATTTTTTTGTTTAGTTTCATAAATTATAGTTCAATATGAAACCATAGCAACTTAAATCACTCAAAACGGATTTAAAACGAAGAAATTATGGGTAAAACAAAATTGGAAAATTTTACTTGTTGTAGCTACGAAAATTTTATAACAAATCTACAATAATCATATCCTAGCTAACTTATATTGTATTATACATGTATTCTAACATATATTATGTAATCTTGGGATACCATAGACACGTGTACAATGTTTTGACATGTCATATCGACCCATCTATATAAATTATTTGGAACAACCATAGACACTCTATATGCTGTAATGTTCGAGTTCGCTATACAGGGTTGAGGTTGATTCCAAAAATATATATACTTTGAGTTGTGATCTAGCCTGAGACGTGTATACACTGGGTCGTGTATTGATTCAAGATAATATATATTGATTTATTTCTGTACATCTAACTGTGGACAACTAGTTGTAGGTTACTAACGAGGACTGCTAACTTAACAAACATAAATCATAAAAATGTAATAAAAAATGTTGTGAATATATTTCAATCATACTTTGATATATATGTACACATTTGTTATAGGTTCGTGAATCGACCAGTGACCAAGTCTTATTTCCAACGAAGGAAAAAATCTGTGAAAGTGAGTTATAGTCCCACTTTTTTAAATCTAATATTTTTGGGATGAGAATACATGCAGTTTTATAAATGTTTTATAAAATAGACACAAGTACGTGAAACTACATTCTATGGTTGAATTATTAAACTGAATACGCCCCTTTTTAGTCTGGTAATCTAAGAATTAGGGAACAGACACCCTAATTGACGCGAATCCTAAAGATTGATCTATTGTAATCAACAAACCCCATCCAAAGTACCGGATGCTTTAGTACTTCGAATTTATCATGTCCGAAGGGAGTTCCGGAATGATAGGGGATATTCTATATGTATCTTGTTAAGGTCGGTTACCAGGTGTTCACCATATGAATGATTTTTATCTCTATGCAGTTTGCGAAATGCCTGATACGAGATCTGTATTTATGAGAAATGAAATCTTGTGGTCTATTATTAAAATTTGATAAATATATAGGTTAAACCTATAACTCACCAACATTTTTTGTTGACGTTTTAAGCATGTTTATTCTCAGGTGATTGTTAAGAGCTTCCGATGTTGCGTACTAAATTAAGGACAAGATTTGGAGTCCATGCTTGTATAATACTCCCTTCGTCCCAATTTAATAGTCCCCAGACAAAAGGGCACACAGTTTTAGGAAATTCCACTAACTTTATTTATCCACCAATAAAATATCTTCTCTCTTCAGATCCACCAATCAAATATCTCCTTTCCTTTCTATTTATGGAAGTGGACTATTAATTTGGGACATCCTAAAATGGAAAAACAGGACTATCTAATTGGGACGGAGGGAGTATTGTTTAAAAAATGCATTCGAAGGCATATATTGATGTGTAATATTATTGTAAACCATTATGTAATGTTCGTGTGAAAACGCTATATTTTAGATTATCGTTATTTGATAATCGTCGTAATATTTTAAAAGTTATGGTTTGTTTTAAAATCGAATGCAGCCTTTGAAAAACGTTTCATATAGAGGTCAAAATCTCGCAACGAAATCAATTAATATGGAATGTTTATAATCAATATGAACGGGACATTTCAGCTATATTGGGACCTAACTTATAAAAAAAAAGTTCTTCGTTTTTGGTAAACAGATTTGGGGTCGTTACATTATTAGTTAGGGGTTTTTTTCTGTTCGCGCTACCCGAGATGGCAAGTAATCCGAACCCATACTCAGATGTACGTGGCCCATACTCTGATGTACGTGGCCTAGCATGATTACTCCTAGGCAGGATTCGAAACTGAGACCTCTTGCAAGGATCTCAAGGCTCTAACGACTGAGCTATGTTGTGATGTTTGAAATTAAAATGTAAAAGGGTTTTTTTGTGGCTACCCGAAAGGGTAAGTAATCCGATCCAATACTCTGAAGTACACAGCTTAGTAGGATTACTTCCTGGCTATCTGTGATGATTAATTTACTTTATTCGTCTAGGTGAAAATAATTATGTTATGTGAAATTAATTGACAGTCATGACGGTAGAAATTCGATTGGAAATTAATTGGGTTAAGAAGTTCAAGAATGAAAATTGTGCCCTCACTTGATTGTCAAGTGCCGTTACTTAACAGACTGATTTGATGGATTGAACTCCTCATGCCAATTGTATTCTACGAGGATTCCTCAAGTCAAAAATTTTCTTTTGAACTAAGCAAGATTTTTTGAACATCCTAGAGAGACTTCCCGCGTAATTTTGTTATGTATATATCTATATATATCCTTCGCATTGATTTTATTCTTCTAATATGTAGTGCCCACTCAAAAAAGTCATTTGTTGATTATATAAATCTATCCTCTTCAATAACCGCTCTAAAATATTCAAACTTTTTAATGTCATTATCATAAAGATGCTATTACCCATCTTCTATTAGGCAAAGTAATCCTTGCAATCTGATTGGTCCACGTGGCATCTCCCCTCACACAAAACTACTATTCATGCTGTTGGTTTTTTTTTTTATTTTCCGGTTGTGACACAAAAGTTAGGAAAAGTACGCGACCAACTACTGGTCATCCTCTCCTCTTCCTCTGTTCGCCCGTCACCTCCCACCTTGACCTGCTACCTTTTCCCACACCTTTAGCCTCACCCTTCTCCTTCCTCCCTTACCCTCTTGCGTTATAGCTTTGCTCCAGACCAATTCCTTTCCTTGCTTATAGAAAATCTATCAGCTACAGAAATTACAGGTTCGTTGTTCTGTTGTTAATATATTTAATTTATGTTGTTTGCGTGCTATTGTTGGCTGTGGTTTTTGCATCGTTCTTACGTTGTTCAGGCTGTTCACCATTCTCAGCCCTGTTAATTTTTTGCCTTTTCATTGTTTGGTAATTTCCGTTATGAGGAGTTCTCGAAAAAGGAAAAAAAAACTCACCCAATTTGAATGTGGTTAGTGGTGCTGTGTTAGAAAGTGTTGGACCTTCAGACCTACAAGTTGTTTCCAATAAATAATCTAAGAAAAGGGCTTCTCTTCGTAAGGCACATGCCAGTGCTTCGGCTTCTTCTCATGGTATGATATTGTTTTTTATTCTAATTTGTTTTCACTGAAATTGTTTTTTACAAGTTTAAAGTGTAACGTCCTCCAGATAGGGTCTGGAAGAAACGTCACTGATATCAAATAAACCAACATATTATAATATACGAGAACAATACTACATGATAAAATCAAACTTTATTGAGAGTACGCAGCGGAAAATGAAATGTCGTTACAAGAATTGAAATTACAATAAAGTAAATGTTTCAAATGCAAGAATAGTAAATGCGATATCTCTTGTTCCTAAGTCCAAGTAACATCACATAAGCAGTAAGTAAGTAAGCTTAAATCAATCAGCACCTGAGACAAACATGCTAAAGTGTCAACCAAAAAGGTTGAGTGAAATCATAGGTTTAACAAAAGTAGTTATCGTTGTTTTTAGACCACAAGATTTAGTTTATAAAGTTGATCTCCCGCAGGATCAAAAAGTAGATCTCGCAGATCCAAAAGTTATGCCAATGCGTGATATTTAGACTAAACGTTCAAGTTTGCCCCAAAGACAAGTTGTAGTTTATACTTGTCGGTTTAATTTCATTATTAAGTAATACAAAGACTTAGTCAAATGTATCGGGGACGTTACTCCCGATAGGCCTACCCCCAATAATTAAGCATGCAATCAACGAGCAATTAAAAATATCACTGTAGGGACTTAGTCGAACATAGCCGGGTATAACATAGTTTAACAGTTGGTACTTGTGTCTAAATTGTAAATAGTAAAAGTAGCATGTGTCTCACTCCAAAAAGTTAAATAAGTTGTGCATAATATAAAGTGGGACTATGAAGTTCACCTTAGTAAGTAGAGGGAGAGAGTTATTCTTCGGAATAGAAAGTTGGATGAGTGAGCAGAAAAGTTAACCTATTGACATTTAAGAGTAGTAAGTGTTTTTGCCTAAGTTTACGTAGATGTTTAAGTATGATAGTGTTGTAAGTATAGTTCGTTTTACTAAGTTTCCTTTCCTAGTAAGTTTCTATTTTTAGAAAGTTTCCACTTTTAGTAGATTTCTTATCTTAGTAAGTTTCTATAACTAGAAAGTTTCTACTTTAACAGTGTTTTCCATTTTAGGATACTTGCCGTATTAGATAAGCTTCCAATCACCCCTTTCCCTTCGAATGGCCATTTCAGGTCTAGGGGCTTGAGCTATAGGATCCTTTAAATCGGAAATCCAAACCCTTCCGCCTAGAGTTTCGTAGAAACCATTCGTCAAGAAAGTTCAAAGATCTATACATCTCTAATACATATCACAAAATGTTTTTATGTATTATAATATAAGTAGTAGGTTATAGGTGTTAGTAATAGTAATAGTGTATACATGTTAATTAATAGTATAAGTAGTATTAGGGTTTCATTAATTAGGGTTATTTAATTAGAGTAGTATTTTAATGATTAGGGTTTAGGGTTTTGAGGATCTAAATAATATGAATGTTAAGATCATGCACGAATATGATTATGAATATAAACATGAATTGAAAGAAAGATTTAAAATTTTTAAAATTTTGGATCATACCTTGTTAATGATTGAAACATCCGAGACTAATCCATCCGGACGAAGTCCATATCGATTATAAACGAATTACAACAGTTGATAACATTGCGAGGTGCTTGACCTCTATATGAAACATTTTACAAATGTTGCATTTACTCTTAAAAAGCTATCTAATAATACATTGGTTGTAGACATGTTTGCCTAACATTTCATAATAATCAAATGACCTAATCTGCCATTTACTTAATAATAATCTCTAATGAACTTCAATGACTTGAATGCAACATCTTTTGAATCATAGCTTAAATGGTCCCAAGTAATATCCTTAATTTGAGCTAATGCACAGCGGAAGACTTATTTCATACCTGAGAATAACATGCTTTAAAATGTCAACATAAAGTTGGTGAGATATATAGGTTTAATGCTAGCATCGTTATAACAATGGACCACAAGATTTCATATTTATACGTAATACACTCCTTGTGTATAGAAAAGCAGTTGAGCACTTGGTAACCATACTTAACTAAAAGTCACAGCAGCATATTCTTAAATAAACCCTACACCGTACCAAGTGTAGTAACGAGAACGAAGTACTGTGCAACCGTTAAATGCTGGTCGTCCAGCCCGGTTGGGGATGTCAGCCCGATAGATCTATCAACAGGATTCGCGTTTACGCTCCTCACGTAATTTGCAGTTACCAAGTATAAAGAAATATGCCATGGTACAACTCAACCGAGAATTTAATTTTGATCACTTGTGTCCATAACGTAAATCATTTATAAAAACAGTGCATGTATTCTCAGCCCAAAAATATTTAGAGTTTAAAAGGGACTATATACTCACCTAATGTATTTTGTAGTAAAAATACATATAACACCATTGGTAACTTATAAGGTTGGCCTTCGATTCACGAACCTAATTAATTATATATATTTATATATTGATTAATATCTAATTTAACAAATAAAGTCAAATTACCGTGTACCACAATCCTAATGCTCGAGACTAATATGCAAAAGTTAATAAAAATTCGTTTGACAAAAAGACTTTCAAAAAAAAAAATGTATACATAATTAAATATAGTTTAATATCGTCGTCATATATTTTAAATACTTTTATAAAATTCATTAAGGTAACTTATAAAATTTATATTTAAAACTTTATATAAGAATATACAAAATAATAATAATATTTTCATAAAACAAACTTTTAGTAAAAATGAAAATTTCAATGTTAAAAATAATAAATTGATAATTTTAATAATAATATTGATCAAAATAATAATAATGATAAAAATAATCATTTTAACAATTTAATATAAAAATTCGATCGATTATATCTTCTAATCTGTTCGTTGAATCCATTTGATTTCTAAATGAAAAGTTTATAGTTTTTCGCCACCTTTTCAAAAACATATATATATATATCATATAGCTTATCTTAACCGCAGGAGTAACTAATTCAGATTCTATCCTAGATTATATTTTATCAAAAATAAGTACACAAACATGCACAATCCTAAATTCTCGAGCACTAGTCAGGGATACACTAAAAATAAATAAAAGTCAAGTTTTGAGTGCTCACGTATCAATATTGAGATTCAATATTGCAGGATAGATATATAAACACTCCGAAGGCGATAAATACTAGTTTAGCTTACGAGCAAAGCCCCCGATCCAAACCCATAATTTCCATAGCTATGACCCATAATCTCCTTAATTTTATCCCACTCATGAAATTAGTTTTGGAACACTTGGGCGGAACCCCGTCATAGTATTTTGTATATAATTCATACTAATGACACTTCTAATCTCAAAATTATTATTATTAAACATCATTTTAATCTTAATAATAAGATTAACTAATTTATAAAATTAATGATAATAATAATTTAAATAAATAAGTGATACACGGAGTAATATGTTTAATTGTATAAGTGTGTGTTCGTATGAAATGAATGTAAAACCGAAGCAAAAACTGTGAATTTAAAGATCCAGACATGTTCTCTCTCTTCATGCAACTTGCATGAGATATGTGAGGGATCTCATGCAACTTGCATGAGCCCTTTAGCCAGCTTACAAATGAATTCTAAAACGTGTTGCCGACATAAATTAAATATATATTTAATTATTTAACTTCTATATAATTATATATATATATATTATAAAATATTTACGGTTGCGGTAAAAATATATATTTTACAAAAATTACTTTTACGTTGTCACCCAACTAATGTCCCGGTTCCGGTTTTCCAAATAAAGTTTCGTACGACAAGAAAATTAACCCTTTAAGTTTAGTGGCTCGTACCTTTGTCAAAATATTAGATTTTAAATTATAAAAACAATCTCACTAAAAATATAACTTATCCTTTTGAACATTGCGGTCATTTACTTGTATAAATTATAGTCTAATTATTTTTCAAAGTATATTTGTAATTTGAAAACGTTTTATATTTAAATATTAACCATTTTGTAAAATACATAAATATATATGTATATATATGAACTCGTTTTATTTAAGTATTTATTTTTAATAAAACCACATATCTAATACCTCGTTAACGTTATCAAATAAGTATATATCGTAAATACATATAATGTTCGTGAATCGTCAGGCTTGGTCAAGAGGGTAACTAATTATCCAGATCTAGATTTCAGACTTTCTAGACTCTACATTAAGGTTTCTGCTTATCGTGTCGGAAACATATAAAGTTTAAGGTTTAAATTTGGTCGGAAATTTCCGGGTCGTTACAGTACCCACCCGTTAAAGAAATTTCGTCCCCGAAATTTGGTAGAGGTTGTCATAAATAACAATAGGAATGTTTTCATGACAAATATGAGGTAATTAGAGTTTTATCATTATTGGAAGATATGGATAAAACGATTCGATCATGTGAAGTGCACGAGTGATGCTATCACAAAAGAATGAAATGACTGAATATAGAATTGTTTTAACCGATGACGTGATTAGAATTGATTTTCAAAATTTAAGGGATCTAAAGAAAATCTTACGTAATAAGATTTAGTTCTTCGGCGATCAAGATCTTCTTTGAGTTAATGCAGCAAATCGATTTTGATTTCTTTGTCGGATATTTTACTATAAAACTACCCCCTTCGTTTCCTTATTTCCATATCCCACATCTCCTACTTTTCCTCTCTTAATTCATACCTTAAGGTATTATTTAAAATGTTTCATCCCGTTTTGATTTTTGTTATACTTCTAACTTTCATATCTTTCATTCTTCTTTTTCATCTGCCGCCAGAAGAATCTATTCACTTTTATGATTTCCTTGGAATTATAATGTTTCTAATTCTCCCGTGTCTTTACGTTGCAATACTTATTGATATACACGGTTTGTAATTTATGGGTGGTTGTTGGGTTTTATATTTTCACTTATATTTCGATGTTCCTACTTCTGTCTTCTATAATCATTGTCCTCCACAGTTAATGCTTTCTCCCATTTGCTGCGATCTATACCCCAATTTCTACTTCGAAGCTTCATTCTCTCGTTTCCTCTTCTTGCGTTTAAGCGTCTCTTGTAATGGTCCGGAATTCGTAGATAGGAGATTTGAAATGAACATAGCTAATGCTCTAAGAAAGAAAGGGTATTGGCACAATTTTGATTTATTAAATTACCAGAATACCCTGGAAAAGATAGAACTATCAAAACAATATGTTACTAATACGTTTGGGAATTGGACAGAATGTAAGAGCCGTGTAACATGGCACATGATGACGGTACTGTGAATCATCACATTCCATTAGAAACTTAACATGACTTACTGTAATATAATGAAGTTGATCAAGTTTCATTATATTTTATTAATTCATGCATCAGTTCCCAACACTGCTTCAGAACATTCCTATTTTAAACTTGAAGGATTTAGAAACTAACACAGTTTTCTTTATATTGTAACGCAGAGAGATAAATGATTTCAGATAAGGATAGTGGTGAAAATATCTTCAGAAATATTGAGGATATTTATAATGAAAGATATGATAATATCTTGGAATTTCTAATGTCGAAGGATGATGATGAAGATTGACCCGTAAGGGTTTAGATTCAGAAGCAAGGTGTTTGCTGCAGAATCGTCATGATTCTTTATGTATAAGTTTAGTCCTTGTAACTTGTTCAGAGTCTCCTTCACGGTTTGCTCAATCCGGTTTTCAGTACCAAATTTTCTATTGAGCGTTCCTAACACTTCCTTCTTTTATCATCAACTTTTGGTCTTTAAGACCATCTACATCATGCTGCTTCGTCAGCATTCTCAAAGTTATCAGATCTGGGTCATCGGTTATCAAACCAAGATGGTTTCAGAAGTATTGTATTTTTAAATGATTAAACGTTGATGGTAATATGATGGATATAGAAGGTTCTCCGGTAATGATGGCGAAAGAACAAAGTATATATATCGAGGTTATACTAAGAGTAATCTTACTGAGAAGCCGAAGTGGAGCTGTGACAAAATTGACTACTTTGGAGAAGAACAGCAAAGTTATTTTGGGTAATAATAACGCTAAATAAATTAACACTGCTGCGTGTTAAATATTGACTCAGTCTCCGAGAGTTTTCAGATGCATAACTATATGCAAGAATCTTTTCTTCCATAGATGAAGTGCGGTTAGTTCAACTTTTCAATCGAGATGTTTTCAAAAATCACGAAAGATTTGAATGCGAATCGTAATTGTCAAGATACGAATGAGGTTTAAGATGAAATCAAGTGGCAAACTTGAAGAATTATTTAGTTTCATATGTTATATTCAACATTTTAATTTATTTTAATCGTCCAAAGTTAGCAGTCCAATAATCCGATTGTTCAGTGGTCCAATAAATTCATATATATAAATTAAACATATAATATTCGAATTAATTAATACGTATCGTGATCCGTGTACCGGTCTCAGTGTCGATCACAACTCAAACCATATATATATTTTGGAATCCACCTCAACCCTGTATAGCTAACTATAGAGTGTCTATGGTCGTTCCGAAATATATATATAGATGGGTCGATATGATAAGTCGAAACCTTGCATACGTGTCCTGTTATTTAAAGTGCGTAAAATAAATAAATATATGTCATGACCCATTATACAACGTGTTGTCTCAGAATTAATCCGACGTATTGTTGCACATGTGTCCCGACAATAAGTACAGTGCAGAAATTAAAATTGCGAGAATGTAAATTGCGATAAATTAAATGTTAATCAGTTAGCTGGGAACAGTTAGCCGGAACAGTTAGCGTGGAATCTTAACAATATTTCAATTAGTTAATCCGTTTGTTTCTAATTTTATTATATCCAATGTTTTCTTCATTATGCCACTTGTTGAATTTTGATTAATCAAAATTCAAATATGAAATTGAATGAGAAGGGTTATTTTTTTTTTTTTGTGAACGAATACGTATATCGATGGTTGTAAGTAGGATAGTAAATGATCGTTGAATCAGATTCGAAGAATGTACAGTGTAACTTATTAATGTGAATTCTAAATATTCCTTGGGTTCTACCCACCCGTTAAAATATTTTCATCATTAATAGTTTGTACGAAAGAATTTTTAATTACAATCTTTATGAAAATATACTTGCATATATTTTTTCTTCGGATGTAACTATGAATTTAATGAGTCAATAAAATATTTAACTCATTTGATTTATCGTTATTACTAGATTACATGATCTCTAAAACATTAGAGATTACATAATCGTCATGTCGAACGAAGATAAATGATATAGAACGATACGTAAAGAGGAGGTAATCGGTGTAGAATGATATGTAGAACAAAGATCATACTCGAAGTTCAGATGATGATGTTGAGGTACGTGGTGCGGATGTGATTGTTGGTGGTGGTAATGATACGGTTGGTGTTGATGTTGATGATGCCGTTGACGTCGGTGGTGCTGCTGGTACTGAAGATTGCGAGGTTGATGTTGTTAACGGTACTGATTATGCTGCCGGTGCTGCTGCTGGTGTTTGTAACCTTCGCATCGTGTTCTCCAAAGCCGTCACGCGAGCGCGAAGTTCGTTAATTTCTGCTAGTACACCGGGATGATTGGCGGTTGGGGTGAGCGAATGAACAAGATCCGAAATATGGGATAGGATATATTCGTGACGAGATACTCGAGAAATGAGAGAGAAAATGGTTTCTCGAACAGGTTCGCCGGTAAGTGCTTCAGGTTCGTCGCCAATGGGGCAATTCGGTGGGTGAAAGGGATCACCTTCTTCTTGTCTCCAATAATTTAGTATACTACGAACCCATCCCCAATTCATCCAGAATAGATGATGGGAAATTGGTTGATCCATTCCAGTGACGCTGCCTTCGGAGCCCGAATGGAAATCCATATCAGCGTAGCTGTCGGAGTCGGAGGAATTCGAACTGGACGCGGAGTTCATCTTGTATAGTCGGGGAAATGAATTTTTGGTTTGGAATAGATTATAGGAGTTGGGTTTGGTATTCTTCAATACATAATTTACATACGTATTTATAATACTCAAAATCCCGTGAATTACGGGAAATCTTTGAAATTCGTCAGGCAATGTCTATAGCAACAGATACGCTAGGATACGAATTTTGTCTATACACTATCGATGCACTAAATGCAGTAAGACGTGTCTAGACTTAAGAATATTAAGCAGGCAATTCCTAAGGATGATAAGCAGATGATTTCCAACTAGATCTGATAAGCAAGACTTTTGACATGTAGACGCGGTCAAAGTCCAGACTTACTAATGCATCCTAACAACTACCAGTTAGACACATTAATGCAAGGCCTGGTTCGCTAAGACCAACGCTCTGATACCAACTGAAACATCCGAGACTAATCCATCCGGACGAAGTCCATATCGATTATAAACGAATTACAACCGTTGATAACATTGCGAGGTGCTTGACCTCTATATGAAACATTTTACAAATGTTGCATTTACTCTTAAAAAGCTATCTAATAATACATTGGTTGTAGACATGTTTGCCTAACATTTCATAATAATCAAATGACCTAATCTGCCATTTACTTAATAATAATCTCTAATGAACTTCAATGACTTGAATGCAACATCTTTTGAATCATAGCTTAAATGGTCCCAAGTAATATCCTTAATTTGAGCTAATGCACAGCGGAAGACTTATTTCATACCTGAGAATAACATGCTTTAAAATGTCAACATAAAGTTGGTGAGATATATAGGTTTAATGCTAGCATCGTTATAACAATGGACCACAAGATTTCATATTTATACGTAATACACTCCTCGTGTATAGAAAAGCAGTTGAGCACTTGGTAACCATACTTAACTAAAAGTCACAGCAGCATATTCTTAAATAAACCCTACACCGTACCAAGTGTAGTAACGAGAACGAAGTACTGTGCAACCGTTAAATGCTGGTCGTCCAGCCCGGTTGGGGATGTCAGCCCGATAGATCTATCAACAGGATTCGCGTTTACGCTCCTCACGTAATTTGCAGTTACCAAGTATAAAGAAATATGCCATGGTACAACTCAACCGAGAATTTAATTTTGATCACTTGTGTCCATAACGTAAATCATTTATAAAAAACAGTGCATGTATTCTCAGCCCAAAAATATTTAGAGTTTAAAAGGGACTATATACTCACCTAATGTATTTTGTAGTAAAAATACATATAACACCATTGGTAACTTATAAGGTTGGCCTTCGATTCACGAACCTAATTAATTATATATATTTATATATTGATTAATATCTAATTTAACAAATAAAGTCAAATTACCGTGTACCACAATCCTAATGCTCGAGACTAATATGCAAAAGTTAATAAAAATTCGTTTGACAAAAAGACTTTCAAAAAAAAAAATGTATACATAATTAAATATAGTTTAATATCGTCGTCATATATTTTAAATACTTTTATAAAATTCATTAAGGTAACTTATAAAATTTATATTTAAAACTTTATATAAGAATATACAAAATAATAATAATATTTTCATAAAACAAACTTTTAGTAAAAATGAAAATTTCAATGTTAAAAATAATAAATTGATAATTTTAATAATAATATTGATCAAAATAATAATAATGATAAAAATAATCATTTTAACAATTTAATATAAAAATTCGATCGATTATATCTTCTAATCTGTTCGTTGAATCCATTTGATTTCTAAATGAAAAGTTTATAGTTTTTCGCCACCTTTTCAAAAACATATATATATATCATATAGCTTATCTTAACCGCAGGAGTAACTAATTCATATTCTATCCTAGATTATATTTTATCAAAAATAAGTACACAAACATGCACAATCCTAAATTCTCGAGCACTAGTCAGAGATACACTAAAAATAAATAAAAGTCAAGTTGTGAGTGCTCACGTATCAATATTGAGATTCAATATTGCAGGATAGATATATAAACACTCCGAAGGCGATAAATACTAGTTTAGCTTACGAGCAAAGCCCCCGATCCATACCCATAATTTCCATAGCTATGACCCATAATCTCCTTAATTTTATCCCACTCATGAAATTAGTTTTGGAACACTTGGGCGGAACCCCGTCATAGTATTTTGTATATAATTCATACTAATGACACTTCTAATCTCAAAATTATTATTATTAAACATCATTTTAATCTTAATAATAAGATTAACTAATTTATAAAATTAATGATAATAATAATTTAAATAAATAAGTGATACACGGAGTAATATGTTTAATTGTATAAGTGTGTGTTCGTATGAAATGAATGTAAAACCGAAGCAAAAACTGTGAATTTAAAGATCCAGACATGTTCTCTCTCTTCATGCAACTTGCATGAGATATGTGAGGGATCTCATGCAACTTGCATGAGCCCTTTAGCCAGCTTACAAATGAATTCTAAAACGTGTTGCCGACATAAATTAAATATATATTTAATTATTTAACTTCTATATAATTATATATATATATTATAAAATATTTACGGTTGCGGTAAAAATATATATTTTACAAAAATTACTTTTACGTTGTCACCCAACTAATGTCCCGGTTCCGGTTTTCCAAATAAAGTTTCGTACGACAAGAAAATTAACCCTTTAAGTTTAGTGGCTCGTACCTTTGTCAAAATATTAGATTTTAAATTATAAAAACAATCTCACTAAAAATATAACTTATCCTTTTGAACATTGCGGTCATTTACTTGTATAAATTATAGTCTAATTATTTTTCAAAGTATATTTGTAATTTGAAAACGTTTTATATTTAAATATTAACCATTTTGTAAAATACATAAATATATATGTATATATATGAACTCGTTTTATTTAAGTATTTATTTTTAATAAAACCACATATCTAATACCTCGTTAACGTTATCAAATAAGTATATATCGTAAATACATATAATGTTCGTGAATCGTCAGGCTTGGTCAAGAGGGTAACTAATTATCCAGATCTAGATTTCAGACTTTCTAGACTCTACATTAAGGTTTCTGCTTATCGTGTCGGAAACATATAAAGTTTAAGGTTTAAATTTGGTCGGAAATTTCCGGGTCGTTACAATGATGATGAAGATTAACAAGAAACAAGAAGAAAGATTTAAAAATGGTGGTTGACTTACCTTTTCAACAAGACGTTTTGAAGCTCTAAAATGCCTATGGAATGGAGATTGAGCGAGACTATCCCCATCTATAAGAATAAGGGGGATGCTCAAAGTTGCGATAACTATAGAGGCATAAAATTACTTAGTCATACTATGAAGCTTTGGGAGAGAGTGATTGAGACTAGACTTCGACGCGTAACGAATGTGTCGGAGAACCAATTTGGTTTCATGCTTGGACGCTCTTCAATAGAGGCAATTCATATTATTAGGAGCCTTATGGAGAATTATAGAGAAAAACAAAAGAACCTAGAGATGGTTTTCTTACACTTGGAAAAGGCATATGATTGCGTTCCATGAAACTTGATTTGGAAAACCCTTAATGGTAGAAGTATCCCGAGTAGATATATCTGTGTTATTAGGGATATATACGAAGGGGCTAAATCCTATGTTCGAAGGCCTGTGGGAAATACTGAAGTTTTCCCAATAGAAGTGGGTCTTCATCAGGGATCGTCCCTTAGCCCTTTTCTTTTTGCTTTGATCCTTGACGAGCTTTCTCGAGGGATACAAGAGTGCATACCTTGGTGCTTGATTTTTGCCGATGATATTGTGCTTGTTTCAGAATCCAAGGAGGAGCTTAATAGAAGATTAGAGCAATGGAGGGTGGCCTTAGAAAGTAATGGTCTACAAATTAGTAGACAAAAGACAAAAT
Source organism: Rutidosis leptorrhynchoides (assembly GCF_046630445.1). Taxonomy (NCBI): domain Eukaryota; kingdom Viridiplantae; phylum Streptophyta; class Magnoliopsida; order Asterales; family Asteraceae; genus Rutidosis; species Rutidosis leptorrhynchoides. The sequence goes on along the minus strand of NC_092333.1, from coordinate 372,853,468 downwards.
ATCTTAGATGTGTTTTCGATAGGAACGATGATGTACAAGATGATGGAGTGAACATCTGCATTGGAGACCACATCTTGCATCCACAAACTTCGTTTAGATACCTAGTCTCGGTGCTCCACAAATTGGGGAGGATTGACGAAGACGTTTCGCACCGTATTAAGGTAGGGTGGCTGAAGTGGAGAGCAGCGACTGGGGTTTTATGCGACAATAGGATCCCCCTTAAGTTGAAAGGGAAATTCTTCAAGGTGGCAATTAGACCGGCCATGTTATATGGATCAGAGTGTTGGCCCATGACGAAGGTGCAAGAGAGAAGGATGGAGGTGGCAGAGATGAGGATGCTTAGGTGGACTTGCGGTAAAACCAGATTGGATATGATTCCAAATAGTATTTTTAGGGAGAACCTGGAAGTTAGAAGCATCTCAGATAAGCTAATAGAAGGACGGCTTCGTTGGTTTGGGCATGTGAGGAGGTGACCTCTTACTACCCCGGTTAGGAGAGTCGAGGCACTTACGGTCGACGGTGTAAGGAGAAGGGGTAGACCTACTCGTAGATGGAAGGATAGAATAAAAGTGGACTTGAAGGAGCTTTTATTGACCGAGGACATGACTTCTGATAGGATTGCGTGGAGGACTAGAATTAGAATAGACGAGTAGGTTTTTGGTGTCTGTGTTTGCTTTTGGTTTTGTTTGTTTGCTTGCGTTGGTATGGTTGTTGGCATGGGTGCTCTTTTTTTTTTTTTTTTTTGGTAGGTTTGTGTAGGTTTTTAGGCCTGTGTTTGACTTGAGTTGTTTTATGCTGGTTTGTATGTATATGTTGTTAGTTCTTTCTATACCCTGCTGTGTTCCTATGGTATGTTTGTTTTGGTTTTAGGTATCTGTGTTTTGTTTGTATGTATGTATGGTTTGGTATGTTTTGTTTTTATGGACGTATGTGTGTGTAGGTTTGTTAGTTTGTAGGTATGTATGTTCGTAGTTATGTCACTTGTTGGTTTGTTTTCGTATGTTTAGGTACGTTTTTCTGTATGTATTTTTGTTTGTATGTTTTTCGTAGGTATGTCCTTGTTGGTGTGTTGTTATGTATGTATGCTTATTGGGTTGTATGTCATGTATGTATGTCATTTTTGTATGGTTGCTTGTTTGTTCGTTTGTGGGTTTTCATGTTCTTTGACTTTTTAGCTATCCAATGCCTTGCGCCTCGCACTACACTCTAAGGTACGTTTTTTTTTTTTATATATATATATATATATGCATCCGGCTCTATTAAGTGATTTATCAACAAGCGTCAATTTATTGGCGACTTGACTTATCTTTAGAGCCTAGATTGAATACCACCCATTATTTAAAACCCATGAAAATTTGATCCTACCATTTTCATGGCGTCCTTTTTTTTTACCTATTGGTCGGAGGTCCTCTTAGAAGAAATCTCTCTATTCGTCGAACATAGAGAGGGATGACTTTCTCTACTCTTGGAGTGTTTCACTCGGAGTGGAGAAATGACTTCTCTTTATTCTAGGGTAGAGGAAGGATTGTCTACGTCCCACCTCCCCCATACCCCACAAAATGGGATTGGGTTTGTTGTTGTTGTTGTTGTAAGAAGAAAACTTGGTGATGAAGAACAAATAACCCAAATAATGAAGAACACGCTTGAAAATCTTGATGAACACGAAGAACAAGCTTGAAGATCCGAATACCACAAGCGAGGGAGAGGGGGAGATTGTTTTTGAGAGAGGATTTTGGTGTGATTTGTGAATGAGAAACTAGGAGTCTAAGGGTGTTTATATAGTGCAAGTATTAGAGTATTAGTCAACATAATGATGTTCTAATTAATAATTTTATTTTATTTTATAATTTTTAGTCAACAATAGGTGGTACTATATATATATATATATATACATATATATATATATATATATATATATATATATATATATATATATATATATATATATATATACATATATATATATATATATATATATATATATATATATATATATATATATATATATATATTATTTTATTTTTTAGTCAACATAAGGATGTAATTGTTTAAGATTTTTTAGTCTCATTATTATTATTATTATTATTATTATTATTATTATTATTATTATTATTATTATTATTATTATTATTATTATTATTACATTTACTACATGATAAGTATTATTTACTTTTTACTAATTCATGACTTGTATATATATATGTATATATTTTTTTATTTAGTTCCCAATTGTTTTATTATTTATATAAATGTCACTTTTTATTTATTACTTATAGGTTATTAGTTATAATATTACATAAATGCATAAATTTTAATTAGCAGTGAGTGTCGACTAACAGTTTATTATTTTCATCTTTTATTAACTTGCCAATTATTGCACAAAGTTAATTAATATGTTTTATAACTCTTAACACTTAACAATTGTTGATTAAAGTTTAATCATTAAGTTTTAATTATATTGTTTGGGCATTTAATATTGAAAAAATATAGAATGGAAAAATGAGGGTCGTTATATAAACAGATATCTGTTTGTACAGTTTCTGTTAGCTTTTCCCTTCATGCTCAGTTGATACCCATATATACTATCTCTGCACCTTTTGATGTGTCAGGTAAATCAAGTTTCTAACTATATGTATGCTGTTTTAGTGTAAGTTGCATTATCTTTGGCTTATGTTGTCTTTTGTTTCTATGATGTTCTACTGTAACTTTCACTATCTGTGGATTATGTTGTCTTTTGTTTCTTTTTGCTTTTCATATATGTATGCTGTCTTTCATATATGCATGTTGTCTTTTATATGTGTATGGTTGTTGAGTGCAAGAGCCACTACAATTGGAATCTTTAGACATTTACTAGCCTGAAAATTCCCTATGCCTCATATTTTGTGTTATTTGTTTGCTGTTTTTGTGCTTCATTTAATTGTGTCAAATTTGGTTTTTTTTTTTTCTTTTGTAAACTACCGATTTGAGGCTGCAATGTGTATTTGTTTTATTTGTTGTGGTTGTTGAGTGCAAGAGGCACTAGAATTCGAATCTTTAGATATTTACTAGCGTGAAAATTCCATTTGCTCTGATTGAATTACCTGCACTTGGTCAGTTCTAGAAAACAATTTTATTTTAATGGCGGTCATCGTTGTTGACTTTGCGAGTTATTAATTTTGTCACCTCTGTTTTTTTTCTTTTGTAAACTACCAATTTGAGACTGCAATGTATATTTGTTTTTTTTTTTTTGTGGTTGTTGAGTGCAAGAGGCACTAGAATTGGAATCTTTGGATATTTACTAGCCTGGAAATTCCATGTACTCTGAGTGGATTACCTGCACTTGGTCAGTTTTAGAAAAACAGTTATTTTTAATGGTGGTTATCGTTATTGAGTGTGCGAGTTATTTTCCTGTCTTTGTGTGTGTTTATATATTATTATATATGCTCTTTGACAATTTCCTTGTATTCGTGCAGGCGAATCTCCTTTATATCGTGATTCAGGGGACCGCACGTCCGTTTGTATGCAGTGCAGGGCTTTGTTCTGGCGCGCTGAACATGTTAGGTCATATTTCAGAGATAAACAGCTTCATTATCACCGCTGCTGTGAAAATGGCCGCGTCTATTTACCACGGTATGAAGATCCTCCTGCAGAATTTAAGCGTTTGTTAGAAACTCCTGTTTTCGTTGATAATGTTCGTGCCTACAACTAGATGTTCAACATGACGTCCTTTGGCACTCGTATCAATGAAACTGTTAACGATGGCCGTTCTCCTTACGTTTCAAGATATCTGGCCAGATTTATCATTGGCTCGGTAGTTTGTGTCCTGAACAGGGGAACCCCCCAGGTTTCTGCAGCTTTACATTTATGATACGGATCACGAAGTTGAAAACCGAATGGGCCATTTTGGGGGACGTGATTCAGGCCGGCTTTCTGAGGTAGTTGTTACTCAGTTAGTGAAGTTGCTGGATTCAAATAATGCATTAGTCAAGTTGTTTCGCACCGCGAGGGATAAGTGTGCTGCCAGCGAGGTACCAACTTTCAAAGTTTGCTTGTATAGTTTGAGCGGGTCAAGCCAACATGCACTGCCTACTTCGGATGCAATAGGCGTTATTGTTTTTGACTCTGGCCCACAATCTATTTCTGATTACAACGTGGTAATCGAGCATCGGTCTCAGCTTCCCAGGCGAGTTAATAAGCTGCATCAGTTGTATATGTCACTTCAATTCCCGCTGATGTTCTTTTTCGATGAACCTGGTTTTCACCCGGATCTGAAGCTGCACGCAGCCTCAGGTTCAGAGGGCGCCCATGTTAGAAAAATGTCGATGAACATGTTTTACATCTACCAGATGAAACGTCTCGTTCATATCGATTATAAACGTTCCATATTAATTGATTTCATTGCGAGGTTTTGACCTCTATATGAGACATTTTTCAAAGACTGCATTCGATTTTTAAACAAACCATAACCTTTATTTTATCAATAAAGGTTTAAAAATATTACGATGATTATCAAATAATGATATTCTAAAATATAGCATTTTCACACGATTATTACATAATGGTTTACAATAATATTACACATCAATTTAAATCTTCGAATGCAGTTTTTAAACATTATTATACAAGCATGCTGACTCCAACTCTTGTCCATAAATTAGCATGCAACAGCGGAAGCTCTTAATAATCACCTGAGAATAAACATGCTTTAAACGTCAACAAAAATGTTGGTGAGTTATAGGTTTAACCTATATATATCAAATCGTAATAATAGACCACAAGATTTCATCTATCAATAACATATAATCTGTGTAAAAATCATTCATATGTTGAACACCTGGTAACCGACATTAACAAAATGCATATAAAATATCCCCAAAACAGAAATCCATCTGTATTAATAACTCGAAGTACTAAAGCATACCATTTTCCAGTATGGGGGGAGTTAGTGCCCGTATATCTACCTTTAGGATTCACGTCAATTAGGGTGTATGTTCCCTAATTCTTAGGCTACCAAGCTAAAAGGGTGATATTCGGTATTCATAATCCAACATAGAATGTAATTTCAAGTACTTGTGTCCATTTTGTAAAACATTTACAAAACTGCATGTATTCTCATCCCAAAAATATTAGATTTAAAAGTGGGACTATAACTCACTTTCACAGATTTTTACTTTGCCGAAAATAAGACTTGGCCACTGGTCGATTCACGAACCTATAACAAATATGTACATATGTATCAAAGTATGATCAAAATATAATTACAACATTTTTTATTACGTTTTAATGATTTGAGTTTGTTAAGTCAGCAGTCCTCGTTGGTAACCTACAACTAGTTGTCCACAGTTAGATGTACAGAAATAAAGCAATATATATTATCTCGAATCAATCCACGACCTCATGTATACAAGTCTCAGGCTAGATCACAACTCAAAGTATATATAATATTTTGAAATCAACCTCAACCCTGTATAACTAACTCCAACATTACTGCATATAGAGTGTCTATGGTTGTTCCGAAATATATATATATATATATATATATATATATATATATATATATATATATATATATATATATATATATATATATATATATATATATATATATATATATATATATATATATGGGTCGATATGATATGTCAAAACATTGTATTCATGTCTATGGTATCCCAAGATTACATAATATATGTTAGAATATATGTATAATACAATATAAGTTAGTTAAGTTATGATTTGTATAAATTTGTTACAAATTTCACGTAGCTACAACAAGCAAAATTATCCAATCTTGTTTTACCCATAACTTCTTCGTTTTAAATCCGTTTTGAGTGATTCAAGTTGCTATGGTTTCATAATAAACTTAAGTTTATGAATCTAAACGAAAAAGTATAAGTTTATAGTCAGAAATATAGGTTACAAGTTGTTTTTGTAAAGGTAGTCATTTCAGTCGAAAGAACAACGTCTAGATGACCATTTTGGAAAAACATACTTCCACTTTAAGTTTAACCATGATTTTTGGATATAGTTTCATATTCATAAGAAAAATCATTTTCCCAGAAGAATAGCTTTTAAATCAAAGTTTATCATAGTTTTTAATTATCCAAACCAAAACAGCCCCCAGGTTTTACTACGACGGCGTATATCCAGTTTTACGGTGTTCTTCGTGTTTCCAAGTTTTAAATTATTAAGTTAGCATATCATATAGATATAGAACATGTGTCTAGTTGATTTTAAAAGTCAAGTTAGAAGGATTAACTTTTGTTTGAGAACAAGTTTAGAATATACTAAACTATGTTCTAGTGATTACAAGTTTAAATCTTTGAATAAGATAGTTATATATATATATATGAATCGAATGATGTTATGAACATTATTACTACCTCAAGTTTAGTAGGTAAACCTACTGGAAGTGACATGAAATGATCTAGCTTTAAAGGATCTTGGATGGCTTGAAAGTTCTTGAAGTATGATCATGACACAAAAACAAGTTCAAGTAAGATTTTTACTCGAATTAAGATAGTTTATAGTTATAGAAATCGAATCAAAGTTTGAATATGAATATTACCTTGAATAAGAAAGATAACCTACTATAAATAACAAAGGTTTCTTGATCTTAGATGATTACTTGGAATGGATTAGAAAGCTTGGAAGTAAACTAGTAAACTTGAAAGGATTTTTGAAGTGTTCTTGAAGTGTTCTTCCCATGATGATTATAGCTTGATTCTTGAAGAAATTTTTGATGAAGATGATGATTAGTTTATTGGAAAAATTCGTTCATAAGTGTGTGTAAGTGTTGAGAGAGAATTAGAAAGAGAATTGGAAGTGAAATGGATTGATTGGTGAGTGGTGAATGATGAGTGGTGAGTGGGGTTAAAAGGAGTTCTAGTTAGTTGACTAATTCATGGTAGAAGTTAAATTTGATTAGTCATGCATGACATAATCAAGAGTGGAATCCCATGCTAGTTCCTATTGGTATATACTCATAGTAAGTACGTCTAGAAGCTGTGTATAATACGGATACGAATACTGAATGACTATGAGTAGAATTGTTGATGAAAATGAATGGAAATGTAACTGTAAGCATTTTTGCTAAGTAGAATTACTTTGATATATGTCTTGAAGTCTTTCAAAAGTGTATTAATACATCTTAATACACTACATGTATATTCATTTTAACTGAGTCGTTAAGTAATCGTTAGTCGTTACATGTAAGTGTTGTTTTTGAAAGCTTTAAGTTAATGATCTCATTTAATGTTGTTGAAAGCTTTAAATCAAATTTTAACACATTTTTTAATAAAGCGATTTTAACACATTTTAACACAATTTTAACTGAGCCAGGGGCTCTGCCCCTTGGACCCCGCTATCAGGGGCGATGCCCCCGAACCCCCGTTATAATCAAGATAAGTTCAAACAAGTGTGTACTCCACACTTTCCCAAACTTGTTCGGTATTATCAAGGTTATTTTGGTTAACAAAATTAATCCCATTACACTTAAATCATATTGGTGACACAAATCACCAACAATGAATATATCATAATATGATACGTATGTATTTAGTAAGGCGTTGCTATAACGATAATCGTTATATATATCGTTTCGAGTTTCATAATTCAATAGTCTCATTTTATGTATATAACTCATTGTTAATATACCTAGTGAGATACTTACTTTTCATAATATCATGTTAGCTATAAACATATCCATATATATATCATCATATAGTTTTTACAAGTTTTAACGTTCGTGAATCGCCGGTCAACTTGGGTGGTCAATTGTCTACATGAAACCTATTTCAATTAATCAAGTCTTAACAAGTTTGATTGTTTAACATGTTGGAAACATTTAATCATGTAAATATCAACTTCATTTAATATATATAAACATGGAAAAGTTCGGGTCACTACAGTACCTACCCGTTAAATAAATTTTGTCCTGAAATTTTTAAGCAGTTGGAGATGTTGAGGCATCTTCTGGAAATAGGTGTGGGTATTTCAGCTTCATTTTATCTTCACGCTCCCAGGTGAACTCGGGTCCTCTACGAGCATTCCATCAAACCTTAACGATTGGTATTTTGTTTTGCTTAAGTCCTTTAACCTCACGATCCATTATCTCGACTGGTTCTTCAATGAATTGAAGTTTTTCATTGATTTGGATTTCGTCTAAAGAAATAGTGAGATCTTCTTTGGCTAAGCATTTCTTCAGATTCGATACGTGAAAAGTATCATGTACACCGGCGAGTTGTTGAGGTAATTCAAGTCGGTAGGCTACTGGTCCGACACGATCTATAATCTTGAATGGTCCAATGTACCTTGGATTTAGTTTCCCCCATTTACCAAATTGAACAATGCCTTTCCAAAGTGAAACCTTAAGCATGACCATGTCACCAATTTCAAATTCTATATCTTTTCTTTTACTATATGCGTAGCTCTTTTCTCTACTTTGGGTGGTTTTCAATCGTTGTTGAATTTGAATGATTTTCTCGGTAGTTTCTTGGATTATCTCCGGACCCGTAATTTGTCTATCTTCGACTTCACTCCAACAAATCAGAGACCTGCACTTTCTACCATAAAGTGCTTTAAAAGGTGCCATCTCAATACTCGAATGGTAACTGTTGTTGTAGGAAAATTCTGCTAACGGTAGATGTCGATCCCAACTATTTTCGATATCAATAACACATGCTCGTAGCATGTCTTCATGGGTCTGTATCGTCCTTTCACTTTGCCCATCAGTTTGTGGATGATAGGCAGTACTCATGTCTAGACGAGTTCCCAATACTTGCTGTAATGACTGCCAAAATCTTGAAACAAATCTGCCATCCCTATCAGAGATAATAGAGACTGCTATTCTATGTCTGGAGACAACTTCCTTCAAGTATAAACGTGCCAATTTTTCCATTTTATCATCTTCTCTTATTGGCAGAAAGTGTGTTGACTTGGTGAGACGATCGACTATTACCCAAATAGTATCATAACCACTTGCAGTCCTTGGCAATTTAGTAATGAAATCCATGGTAATGTTTTCCCATTTCCATTCGGGGATTTTGGGTTGTTGAAGTAGACGTGATGGTTTCTGATGTTCAGCTTTGACCTTAGAACACGTCAAACATTCTCCAACGTATCTAGTAATATCAGCTTTCATACCCGGCCACCAAAAGTGTTTCTTGAGATCTTTGTACATCTTTCCCGCTCCGGGATGTATTGAGTATCTAGTTTTATGTGCTTCCCTAAGTACCATTTCTCTTACATCTCCAAACTTTGGTACCCAAATTCTTTCATCCCTATACCAGGTTCCGTCTTCCTGAATATTAAGATGTTAGTACGAATAATTATATTTGAGTAGTAAGGTTAGTAAGAATAATTATATTCATAGCTTTTACCCGTATATGTTCTCTGTCCTTTCTACTCAAAGCGTCGGCTACCACATTCACCTTCCCCGGGTGGTAACGAATCTCGAAATCGTAATCATTTAATAACTCAATCCACCTACGCTGCCTCATGTTCAGTTGTTTCTGATTAAATATGTGTTGGAGACTTTCGTGGTCGGTATATATAATACTTTTAACCCCATATAAGTAGTGCCTCCAAGTCTTTAATGCAAAAACAACAGCGCCCAATTCCAAATCGTGTGTCGTATAATTCTGCTCGTGAATCTTCAATTGTCTAGACGCAAAAGTAATTACCTTCGTTCGTTGCATTAATACACAACCGAGGCCTTGCTTTGAGGCGTCACAATATATCACAAAATCATCGTTCCCTTCAGGCAATGACAATATAGGTGCCGTAGTTAACTTTTTCTTCAACAATTGAAACGCTTTCTCCTGCTCATCCTTCCATTCAAATTTCTTCCCTTATGCGTTAATGCAGTCAATGGTTCTGCTATTTTCGAAAAATCTTGGATGAACCTTCTGTAGTAACTAGCCAGTCCTAAAAATTGACGTATATGCCTTGGAGTTTTTGGGGTTTCCAACTTTTCAATGGTTTCAATCTTTGCCGGATCTACTTGAATACCTTCTTTGTTCACTATGTGACCGAGGAATTGAACTTCTTCCAACCAAAATGCACACTCTAAAAATTTTGCGTACAGTTGTTCCTTCCTCAATAATTCTAGCACTTTTCTCAAATGTTTTTCGTGCTCTTGATCATTCTTTGAGTAAATGAGTATGTCATCGATGAAAACAATGACAAATTTATCAAGATATGGCCCACACACTTAGTTCATGAGGTCCATGAACACAGCTGGTGCGTTAGTCAATCCAAACGGAATAACCATAAACTCGTAATGACCGTAACGTGTTCTGAAAGCAGTCTTTGGAATATCATCCTCCTTTACCCGCATTTGATGATACCCGGAACGTAAATCAATCTTTGAATAAACTGACGAGCCTTGTAGTTAATCAAATAAATCGTCGATTCTCGGTAGTGGATAACGGTTCTTGATGGTAAGTTTGTTCAACTCTCGGTAGTCGATACACAATCTGAATGTACCATCATTCTTTTTGACAACAAAACAGGAGCTCCCCACGGTGATGTGCTTGGTCGTATAAAACCACGCTCTAAAAGTTCTTGTAATTGGCTTTGGAGTTCCGTCATTTCGATGGGTGTGAGTCTGTATAGAGCACGAGCTATTGGTGCAGCTCCTGATATGACATCTATTTGAAATTCAACAGATCGGTGTGGAGGTAGTCCCGGTAATTCTTTCGAAAATACATCGGGAAATTCTTTTGCGACGGGAACATCACTGATGTTCTTTTCTTTAGGTTTGACTTCTTCGATGTGTGCTAGAATGACATAGCAACCTTTTCTTATTAGTTTTTGCGCCTTCAAACTACTTATAAGATTTAACTTTGCGTTGTTCTTTTCTCCGTACACTATTAAAGGTTTTCCTTTTTCGCGCATAATGCGAATCGCATTTTTGTAACAAACGACCTCTGCTCTCACCTTTTTCAACCAGTTCATGCCAATTATTACATCAAACCTCCCTAACTCGACTGGTATTAAATCAATCTTAAACGTTTCATCACCCAGTTTAATTTCTCTATCCCGACATATATTATCTGCTGAAATTAATTTACCGTTTGCTAATTCAAGTAAAAATTTATTATCCAAAGGCGTCAATGGAAAACTTAATTTAGCACAAAAATCTCAACTCATATAGCTTCTATCTGCACCTGAATCAAATAAAACATAAGCAGATTTATTGTCAATGAGAAACGTACCCGTAACAAGTTTCGGGTCTTCCTGCGCTTCTGCCGAATTAATGTTGAAGACTCTATCACGGCTTTGCCCATTTGTATTTCGTTGGTTTGGGAATTTACTCTTGACGTGGCCCGGTTTTCCACATCCATAACAAATAAAAGCGGCATTACATGTCCCGAAATTACTTATTGCATTATTTTTGTTAATCACCGGTCCGTAGATTTCACACTTCGTCGCGCTATGACCACCTCTCTTAAACTTAGTACACGTTGTCGTGCAGAACCCAGTCGGATGGTATCCTTCACACCTCTGACATGGTTTTTGCCTTTTGTTATTATTGTTGGGATGGTTGCTGTTGTGGTTGTTGTTGTTGTTGGGACGTTTATTGTAGTTATTGTTAGGATTGCGGTTATTGTTGCAATTGTTGTTGCGGTTGTTGGGATAGTTGTTGCGATTGTGGTTGTAATTGTTGTTGTTGTACTGGTGACTCTTGTCACCGTTTTCCTCCCACTTCCTCTTGAGTTGTTTTGTGTTGGCTTCTTCGGCCGCCTGCTCTTTAATTCTTCCCTCAATCTGATTTATGATTTTATGAGCCATTCGACTTGCCTTTTGTATGGAAGCGGGCTCGTGTGAACTCACATCTTCTTGAATCCTTTCTGGTAACCCTTTTACAAATGCTTCGATTTTCTCTTCTTCATCTTCGAACGCTCCCGGACACAATAGGCACAACTCTATGAATCGTCGTTCGTACATGGTAATATCAAATCCTTGTGTTTGTAACCCTCTAAGCTCTACCTTGAACTTATTAACCTCGTTTCTGGGACGGTACTGCTCGTTCATCAAATACTTGAATGCTGACCACGGTAGTGCATAAGCAACATCTTGTCCCACCTACTCGAGGTAGGTGTTCCACCATGTTACCGCAATACCTATGAAGGTATGCGTAGCGTACTTTACTTTGTCTTCTTTAGTACATATATATATATATATATATATATATATATATATATATATATATATATATATATATATATATATACTTATGGAACACACCGATTCAACCTTCTCGGTCCACCGTTTCAATCCGATTGGACACTCGGTTCCATCAAATTCCAAAGGTTTGCGGGCAGTGAATTCTTTGTAGGAGCATCCTACACGATTTCTTGTGGAATTAGTTCCACTGCTAGAACTAGATTTATTGTTGTTATTTTTCATTGCGGCCTGTACGGCGGCTATGTTCGCAGCAAGGAAAACACGGAAGTCTTCCTCGCTCATGTTCAAGTTCTGACGAGTAGTCGGTGACATTTCCTTCAAAAATAGCCAAAAGAATTAAGTTAATCATATAGAATATTAATAGTAGTCAATAGTATTTCGTAGCATAATATGAACTTATTTATAAAAGTTTTTTCTTCATATTAGCGTTTTATAAGTTTTAATTCTGGTAGTCCCTACCCATTAGGTTCATACTTAGTAGCTAACATATAATTTAACTACTACAATTCTATATGAAAAACTGATTACAATAAATTTCACGTTCAAACTTTTATACAATATTTTACAAATTTACAATACCGCTATTTTACATATAGCATAAAATATAGCACACAATAATTTTGATACAAAACAGTTGTGACAACAATCCTAGTTAATACGCAAGTCGTTCAGTAAAGGCAATAATACGTAATTCAGAAGTCTAGAAACAAGTCATGAATTCTGGTTTTACTAAGACTACTTCCCATCCTTGGTCTTGTGGAAAGTAACCGTTATGACCATTGGCTAGACAACATGTTGTAATGTCGTCAAAAGGATGAGGGTTACGTAATGCCCAACAGCCTCGTAACAATGTAAAAACCTTGTTTCTCATCCCAATTACTGAGTCCGTCACTTGTGGGAATGTTTTATTTAATAGTTGTAATCCGATGTTCTTTTTCTCACTTTGGTGAGAAGCGAACGTCACTAACCCGTAAGCATAACATGCTTATTTATGTTGCATGTTAGAAGCTCTTTCTAAAGCACGAATACCTATGTTGGGATAGGTAGAGTCAAAATAGGTTCTCAACCCGTAGCGTAAAATTGCTTCTGGGTTTCCCGCATTTAATGCTTTAAAGAAAACACGGCGCAACTTATGGTCTCCCCAATGTGATATACCCCATCTATCAAAGGAAAGCCTTTTATTAACTAAGGCATGCCTGGAACGTTCTTCAAATGTTATACAAACTAATTTTGCCATAAACAATTGTGCTGACGAATTCTGACCGACTCTAGAAAAGATTTCATCAATCATGTCCCCAGGTAGGTCTTCTAAAATTTTTGGTTGTCTATCCTTAACATTCATTTTGTGTTTTTATACTGTAAAAATAGACGAGGGTTAGATTCATAAAAAAATACTTAACAAACAATACAAGCAATTTTTACATTTATCATAAAAGCACAAGCACACTATATTACATATATTACACAACATGATTACAACTCTTTAATCCGACTCACTCGTTTCTTCTTCTTCGGACTTGGTTCGTTTCGCTAATTTCCTAGGGATATATGGTGCTCCCCTAATACGAGCCGTCATTTTCACAAATGGTTTAGAAAAACCTGGTGGCTTAGAGGTTCCCGGGTTATTGTTAAAATTTAAGAAGTACGGGTGTTTACGATATATATAAAGTTCATCGGGGTTGTAATCAGGTTTCTGTATTTTGATACATTTTCCCGTACTGTTTTCTTTTGCTTTTTCAAATTGGGTCGAGGTAATTTCTATAACATCATCGGAATCCTCGTCGGGATCCGATTCATCAGAAAATTGGTAAGTTTCCCAATATTTTGTTTCCTCGGCGGAAACACCATTGACCATTATTAACTTTGGTCCGTTGGTTGAGGATTTTCTTTTACTTAATCGTTTAACTGTAGGTATTAATATTTTTTCCTCCAAAACCTCTTCTTCTTCCGGTTCCTCCTCTTTCGGTTCCTCTTCTTCCGGTTCCTCCTCTTCCGGTTCCTCCTCGGGATTTTGTGAATCTTCCCAAAATATATTCGACTCTTCATTATTATTAGGTGAGTCGATGGGATTTGTACTAGAGGTAGACATCTATCACACAATATCAAACGTGTTAAGAGATTAATATATCACATAATATTTACATGTTAATAATATATAGTTTCCAACAAAAAGTGTTAAGCAATCGTTTTTGAAGAAAACACGGTCGAAGTCCAGACTCACTAATGCATCCTAACAAGTCGGTAAGACACACTAATGCAAAATTCTGGTTCTCTAAGACCAACGCTCGGATACCAACTAAAACGTCCCGTTCATATCGATTATAAACGTTCCATATTAATTGATTTCGTTGCGAGGTTTTGAACTCTATATGAGACGTTTATCAAAGACTGCATTCGATTTTTAAACAAACCATAACCTTTATTTTATCAATAAAGGTTTAAAAATATTACGACGATTATCAAATAATGATAATCTAAAATATAGCGTTTTCATAAGATTATTACATAATGGTTTACAATAATATTACACATCAATTTAAATCTTCGAATGCAGTTTTTAAACATTATTATACAAGCATGCTGACTCCAACTCTTGTCCATAAATTAGCATGCAACAGTGGAAGCTCTTAATAATCACCTGAGAATAAACATGATTTAAACGTCAACAAAAATGTTGGTGAGTTATAGGTTTAACCTATATATATCAAATCGTAATAATAGACCACAAGATTTCATCTTTCAATAACATACATTCTGTATAAAAATCATTCATATGTTGAACACCTGGTAACCGACATTAACAAAATGCATATAGAATATCCCCAAAATAGAAATCCATCTGTAATAATAACTCGAAGTACTAAAGCATACCATTTTCCAGTATGGGGGGAGTTAGTGCCCGTAGATCTACCTTTAGGATTCGCGTCAATTAGGGTGTCTGTTCCCTAATTCTTAGACTACCAAGCTAAAAGTGTGATATTCGGTATTCATAATCCAACATAGAATGTAATTTCAAGTACTTGCGTCTATTTTGTAAAACATTTACAAAACTGCATGTATTCTCATCCCAAAAATATTAGATTTAAAAGTGGGACTATAACTCACTTTCAAAGATTTTTACTTTGCCGGAAATAAGACTTGGCCACTGGTCGAATCACGAACCTATAACAAATATGTACATATGTATCAAAGTATGATCAAAATATAAATACAACATTTTTTATTACGTTTTAATGATTTGAGTTTGTTAAGTCAGCAGTCCTCGTTAGTAACCTACAACTAGTTGTCCACAGTTAGATGTACCGGAATAAAGCAATATATATTATCTCGAATCAATCCACGACCTCGTGTATACAAGTCTCAGGCTTGATCACAACTCAAAGTATATATAATATTTTGGAATCAACCTCAACCCTGTATAGCTAACTCCAACATTACTGCATATAGAGTGTCTATGGTTATTCTGAAATATATATATAGATGGGTTGATATGATATGTCAAAACATTGTATTCGTGTCTATGGTATCCCAAGATTACATAATATATGTTAGAATACATGTATAATACAATATAAGTTAGTTAAGTTATGATTTGTATAAATTTGTTACAAATTTCACGTAGCTACAACAAGCAAAATTATCCAATCTTGTTTTACCCATAACTTCTTCGTTTTAAATCCATTTTGAGTGATTCAAGTTTCTATGGTTTCATATTGAACTTAAGTTTATGAATCTAAATAGAAAAAGTATAAGTTTATAGTCAGAAATACAGGTTACAAGTCATTTTTGTAAAGGTAGTCATTTCAGTCGAAAGAACGACGTCTAGATGACCATTTTGGAAAAACATACTTTCACTTTGAGTTTAACCATGATTTTTGGATATAGTTTCATGTTCATAAGAAAAATCATTTTCCAGAATAATAGCTTTTAAATCAAAGTTTATCATAGTTTTTTAATTATCCAAACCAAAACAGCCCCCGGTTTTACTACGACGGTGTATATCCGGTTTTACGGTGTTCTTCGTGTTTCCAAGTTTTAAATCATTAAGTTATCATATCATATAGATATAGAAAATGTGTCTAGTTAATTTTAAAAGTCAAGTTAGAAGGATTAACTTTTGTTTGCGAACAAGTTTAGAATATACTAAACTATGTTCTAGTGATTACAAGTTTAAATCTTTGAATAAGATAGTTATATATATATATATGAATCGAATGATGTTATGAACATCATTACTACCTCAAGTTTAGTAGGTAAACCTACTGGAAGTGACATGAAATGATGTAGCTTTAAAGGATCTTGGATGGCTTGAAAGTTCTTGAAGTATGATCATGACACAAAAACAAGTTCAAGTAAGATTTTTACTCGAATTAAGATAGTTTATAGTTATAGAAATCGAATCAAAGTTTGAATATGAATATTACCTTGAATAAGAAAGATAACCTACTGTAAATAACAAAGGTTTCTTGATCTTAGATGATTACTTGGAATGGATTAGAAAGCTTGGAAGTAAACTAGTAAACTTGAAAGGATTTTTGAAGTGTTCTTGAAGTGTTCTTCCTATGATGATTATAGCTTGATTCTTGAAGAAATTTTTGATGAAGATGATGATTAGTTTACTGGAAAAATTCGTTCATAAGTGTGTGTAAGTGTTGAGAGAGAATTAGAAAGAGAATTGGAAGTGAAATGGATTGATTGGTGAGTGGTGAATGATGAGTGGTGAGTGGGGTTAAAAGGAGTTCTAGTTAGTTGACTAGTTCATAGTAGAAGTTAAATTTGATTAGTCATGCATGACATAATCAAGAGTGGAATCACATGCTAGTTCCTATTGGTATATACTCATAGTAAGTACGTCTAGAAACTGTGTATAATACGGATACCAATACTGAATGACTACGATTAGAATTGTTGATGAAAATGAATGGAAATGTAATTGTAAGCATTTTTGCTAAGTAGAATTACTTTGATATGTGTCTTGAAGTCTTTCAAAAGTGTACTAATACATCTTAATACACTACATGTATATTCATTTTAACTGAGTCGTTAAGTCATCGTTAGTCGTTACATGTAAGTGTTGTTTTTGAAAGCTTTAAGTTAACGATCTCATTTAATGTTGTTGAAAGCTTTAAATCAAATTTTAACATATTTTTTAATAAAGCGATTTTAACACATTTTAACACAATTTTAACTGAGCCAGGGGCTCTACCCCTTGGACCCTGCCAGGGGTTGCCACCCCTTGGTCCCCGCTATCAGGGGCGCTGCCCCCAAACCCCTTTCATAATCAAAATAAGTTCAAACAAGTGTGCACTCCACACTTTCCCAAACTTGTTCGATATTTATCAAGGTTATTTTGGTTAACAAATTAATCCCACTACACTTAAATTATATTGGTGACACAAATCACCAACAATGAATATATCATAATATGATACATATGTATTTAGTAAGGCGTTGCTAAAACGATAATCGTTATATATATCGTTTCGAGTTTCATAATTTAATAGTCTCATTTTATGTATATAACTCATTGTTAATATACCTAGTGAGATACTTACTTTTCATAATATCATGTTAGCTATATACATAGCCATATATATATCATCATATAGTTTTTACAAGTTTTAACGTTCGTAAATCGCCGGTCAACTTGGGTGGTCAATTGTCTACATGAAACCTATTTCAATTAATCAAGTCTTAAGAAGTTTGATTGTTTAACATGTTGAAAACATTTAATCATGTAAATATCAACTTCATTTAATATATATAAACATGGAAAAGTTCGGGTCACTACACCAGATTCATGATAGGCTTCAGAGTTACAATCTGATTTTGAGGAGTCATCTATTTCAGCAGTATGTGGTGACGGCATATTACAGCATTGACCTCAACCGAATGTACTACATCAGAAACAAGCAGAACGATATACGGGCCGAGCACCTTTCAGGGTTGTATGACGCTATCGATAGAGGTGATAAAACTGGTTCCAATGTCGGTAGCATGACGATTCTTCCCGCTACATTAACTGGTGGACCACGTTATATGTACAGTCATTATCTTGATGCTTTGGCAATTTCACGCGTTTTTGGAAACCCGGCAATTTTTGTAACTTTCACGTGTAATGCAAAGTAGCCGGAAATTGCTCGGTACCTGAAGCCTTTTCCTCACCTTTCGCCTTCAGACCGAGCCAATATAGTCGCTCGTGGGTTCCACATGAAGGTCAATGAGTTTATAAACTTTTTAAAGGACTAGCGGCCTCTTGGCCATGTTCGCGGAGGTACTATTGCACACACATAATTGCAATTTCCTATTTACTTTATGAATATTGCATGTTTTGTTGTTGCCAATTCACTGACACTATTCTATTTGCGTCTTGCAGTTTTGTATACGATTGAATTTCAGAAAAGAGGCCTGACACATTGCCACACTTTGGTTTGGGTGCACACCTCGGTTTCTGCAGCTATCAGGGACAATTTAGACGACTACATAAGTGCAGAACTGCCTGACCCCAGAATTGATTTTCTCGGTTATGCAGTCATATCTGCAACTATGATGCATGGCCCATGTGGCCTTGCCAATAAGCGGGCATCATACAATCAAAATTTTACATGTTTAAAAAAGTTCCTAAAGAAATACATTGACAAGACGTACTTTGATGACAACGGTCGTGCTCACTACCGCAGGTGTAGTACCGGTATATATACAACTCGTGCTGGTGTCCACCTCGATAACAACTATGTTGTTCCTTACAATAGGGTACTATGTATGACTTTTTAGGCTCACATAAACGTTGAATGTTGTGGTACGACGAGCCTCATTAAATACCTGTTCAAATATATTTCAAAAGGTACCGACCGTGTAGTTGTTCGTATAGCAAAACCTATAGGCAGTGACAACCGCCAATCACAGCAGCAGACGCAACCAGTTGATGAAATTAAAAACTTTATAGATGCTCGGTTCATTTGTCCTCACGAAGCATGTTGGCAGATTTTTAACTTCCCGATTCATCATCGGGAACCTGCTGTCCAGATTCTGGCTGTTCATCTTGAAAATATGCAGCTGGTAAAGTTTCCGAGCAAGCAACCCCTGCATGCTATTGTTGAAAACAGTGAAGCCAAAAAAACTACTCTCACTGAGTGGCTTAATTTAATGCATCTTCAGTTAATGGAAGCCACCTTACATATTTGGATTTTCCAACCGAATTTTTTTGGTACGAGTCAAAAAAAAGTTGGCAGCGCAGAGCAAACCTAAAGAAACCATCAATTGGCAGGATATCATATATACATCCCGCCTATGGAGAAGCGTTTTTTCTAAGGATGCTTTTGTGCCATCAAAAGGGGTGCAAGAGCTTTGCAGATATTAGAACAGTCAACCAGATCCTTCATAATACATACCGGTCTGCGTGTGAAGCTGCTGGGTTACTCGATGATGATAGAGAGTGGTCAACGGTACTAGAAGAAGCATCCGTATCTGCCACATCGTCTCAGTTACGCTCTCTTTTCGAGCACATTTTGTCTTATTGCACTGTTACGAACCCACTTGCTCTTTGGGAAAATCACTGGAAACTAATGGGTGATGATATACCTCTTTGTGGAGCTGTCAATTTAAATATGTCCCACTTGCATATAAACACCGATGAACTACATAACTTTGTCCTGTATGAGGTAGAGATCCTTATGAGCTATTGTTCAAAACCGATTTCCGATTTCGCATTACCATCGCTGCCAGCTGACCTGCTCGCATATTTGGCCAACCGTCTTATCATGGAGGAGAGAAACTATGATCGTGCAGCTTTAAATGCCGAACGCATGGAACTCGAACGTCAAATGAATTCTAAGCAAAAGCAAATTTACGATCTTATAACAAGCGCTTCGTGGAATGAACGGACAGAACATATATTTGTATACGGGCATGGTGACACCGGGAAGACATTCTTATGGAAAGCCATAATCACAGCGTTGAGATCTAGCGGTAAGATAGTTCTTGCTGTTGCATCATCTGGCATCGCATCTCTACTTCTACCTTCAGGAAGAACCGCACATTCTCGATTTAAACTACCGCTGGTCATAACCGATGAATCGATGTGCAACGTCAAGAAAAATACCCAGATGGCGACATTACTGCAGAACACAGACCTTATTATATGGGATGAGGCGCCAATGAATGATAAGCGTTGTTTCGAAGCTCTTGATAGGAGCTTTCGAGATATTTTAGGAAACACTAAAGAATTTTTTGGAGGCAAGTCTGTGATACTTGGTGGTGCCTTTAAACAAACGTTACCTATTCAGACAAAAGGAGGGAAATCAGCTATCCTTGGTGCTTGTATTACGACTTCACATTTGTGGCAGCGATTCAAGGTTTTCATACTTGCAGAAAACATGCGACTACTTAGCCCAGGGTTAACACCATCAATGAGGGTGCAGAACGCAGAATTTTCGAAGTGGTTGTTGAGGGTAGGAAATGGTGAAATTGGTGTGCCTGACACAGAGGACCCGTTGAATAGTCGTTGGGTACAAATCCATGATCAGTTCTGTATTCCTGATGATGAAAATGGATTGACCAATCTTATTTCTTTTATTTACCCTCGTGAATCGCTGCAAAATCCATCCGCAGTTGACCTGCAGCAAAAAGCAATTGTCTGTCCCAAGAATGACGTTGCCGATACGATAAATAGCTTAATCGTCGATATGGTTGATGGTCCAGTTACAACTTACTGCAGCTACGACACGGTAACTCCACATGGAAATGACGGTGGTGAGGCGGAGTTGCTCTACCTGCAGAATATCTAAATACGCTGAACTACCCTGGGTTGCCACCGCCTGAGCTGCATTTAAAAAAGGGTGTACCAGCCATTCTACTTCACAACATTAATATAGCAGGTGGGCTTTGTAATGGCACCCGAATGATAATTACGCAGATGTTAGTCAAGTCAGTGGAAGCTGAAATTATTACGGGCACCCGCGTCGGTGAGAAGGTCTTTTTCCCAAGAATGAGCCTTATCCACAAGGAACCAACGTTGCCGTTCATTATGAAGAGACAACAATTCCCGTTAAAAATCTCATACGCGATGACTATAAACAAAAGCCAGGATCAATCGCTCAACCAAATTGGAGTTTATCTACCGAAACCTCTATTCGGTCACGGGCAGCTCCATGTTGCGCTGTCGAGAGCTACATCACCGGGCGGTTTGAAACGGCTAATTAAAAAACACGAAGACCACGGGCCTAACGTAACCAAAAATATTGTCAACACAGATTTTTTATCCGCAATTACCGACTTCGAGGCAGCACCACCTGCCCATTCCACCTGCTAAAGAAGACCACAGCCACAGATGAATTATGTATATAGTTAATATATATTTATATTTAGTACTAATTATTTTCTTCCTTTTGATAATATGGTACAAATAACGGTACTTGGGCAACTAATACCGGGTGAGAGAGACAGAACAATTGCAGCGAGAATCTATCGTAAATGGGTAACCTACAGTTATCACAACCAGGCTCCAACTGGTTACTGTTGCATGCTTATCGAAGAAATGGTATTCGCGTCTTACATCTCTATTAGCTTGTTTTCCTCTTTTATTTATACCAAATGTTTGATGCTCTTTACATGGTGCAAAACTACCCTATGCTTGTGAATATGCAATACATCGATAAGGAATATTTTGACGAACTTATGCACTTGAACAAGGTGTATGCGTTAACAAACTTTTCGACTCATGCTACAACTCGGTGGGAGAAAATATTACCAGGCCCAACGTCATTGTCGTTTGATCGCAACACAATTTTTGAAGAACTTCCATTTTCAGACTATCCTGATCATTACTTCCAGTTTATAGCTTATAATCAATTGCGTACACGTGTCCCGAGCACCACTGTTCTCGCTGGTATGTTTTGCATAATTGCATTATAACTTATGATTTAAAATTAAGTTCTTAAACATACATTCATATGAAATGCACGTGAACAGACTACATTGGCTGCATTGATCTTCTTGAAGACCCAGTGATCATCGGAGACGTTAACCACAAACGGCTTATAAGAAGAAGAATCGACCTCACAAATCTTGAGTAAGTCATCATTTACCAAATAAAAAGAAATAAATGCATTGTTTGGGATTTTCTTTATTTAGTTTGCAAAATTTCAAACATAACAGCATTTATTCAGTAGAATGTGTTAACGGGAATAGACTGACTTGCTTTTCGCAACACGGGTAACCCGCAATAATTACTTCTAGCGAAGAACGCATTTTTTTTGCCCCCCCCCTTTTTTAACATGTATTTCTAACTAAAAGTTTGTCATGCATTTGTGTACAGTGGTGACACAATTCAGCTAACTCTCTGGAACGAGCTCGCAGCTACTTTTGACTCGGACGCATACGACGCTATGGAAAAACCAGTTGTTTTGGCAGTCAGCTCGTGTCGGCCTAAGCTTTACCATGGTATCTAACAATTAAAAACACAGTCTTTGTAATTACTACATGTAATTGTTATGCGCCCATTAAAAAACTGTATAACCATTTGTTGCCTGTTTTTTCACTTTGTTTTGTAAAACGGGAACACCAGCTTGGTTGTACCCAGGCAACACATTGTTATTTCAATCCACCAATACCAGAATTCATTGTCACAAGACTTCTTGACGAAATCCCAAACGAAGTACCAACCGATGGTACGTCTGACACCTCTTCAGAAGTCCAGATCTTACCAACGTGTTCACCTTCTGCGTAGTTATGTATTTCTTCATTGTACTCTATCCTTGACTTCATTACTACCGTCACTTTCGCAGCCTATATTCAGTTTTAATTTGTAACCTGTAACCTGCACTCATAGATCTTATTCCTGCACAGCTGAAATTGCCACAGTCACCACAACGAGCACGACTCCACCAACTGTCCAGTTACAGAAGCAGGAGCAAACAAAGAAAGTAGAACCAGAAGAAGGGAGTCCAAAGAAGACAGCTAAGCGAAGTTTATTCCCCGAAGACTCCAAGAAAGGTAAGGCTGGAGCAAAGAGAAAGTGTAGGAGGCTTCAGGCCTGATCGCAAGCGGGGTAGCAGGCACAATCAGCATTTTTTTTTGTTTGACGACTGGAAGTTTGTAAACCAGGTTACCTGGTGCTGTTTTGCAAAACTTTTTATCCCGAACGTTGATCATGTGTATGGTTGCTGGAAACTTGGTTTGTGTACTTCTATTTGTAATCCTTAGCTACTATAAGATGTAGATTATCCTTGTCTGTTAACTTCCTGATCCTTGGTTAAACAATTTGATCTGTAAATTATAGTTTTTATGTATTGGTGTATTTCTGCAAATTTTCGTTAGGAAATGCAGTCTTTTAAGTGAATATGCTGAGTCAGGTAATTTCAGCATGTCTGTGTAATTAGTTGCATTCTCTTTGTTGCCTTTATGGTCAGTATTTTCACATATATTAACTGCTTCTAACGAATACGTATAACGTGCGAGGGTAAATTTTGAAGCGCTTTGAACTTTCCAGATTGTTAGATTTATCAAATTTTTATCATACATGTCTAGCCGCGTAGCGCGTACCTTCAATCTTGTTACTTAACAAAATTGATAGGTCTACTAAAAATTGTGAATTAGACGCTTGAACAGTTGAACATCAGACATTTGTATAGTATAATTACCTAATGCGCAGTTAAAGTGAATTTAATAATTACGAAAGTAGAAATATCAATGGCGTTTGAGTATATGTCACATAGGATAAGCACTCTAGCAAGCCCATATTTTACGTGCATGAGCATGCACTCAAGGTGGTTTTCATGTTTCGGAAACATAGTACTTAATATTATTTCTTTATTTTAGAACAGTAATTATATCTTCTTAAACACAACAATTACAATGGAGCATGTCATACAAAGCTATACGGAGTATTAACTATCTCACTCGTAGTTTGTTTGCAGAGCCATTCTCAAAAAACAATAATTGCATTTTCTTTTCTTTTCTCGATCGTCAGAGATCATTCATGGTACATCACAAATATGAAAACAATACTGCTTTTGTTGTTGTTGATCTATACAGAATTTTTCATTTTTTGCTTTGTTGCAGACGTTGTGTAGCTTAAATTTGTAAATCCATGTAACTTAGCGAAAATGTATCTATACTCGTGACCTTATATATAGATTTATATTATATACGTATGATTATAGGGAGAAGAAAAGAAGTTGACCAGTTTCAAACCAATCATTTCTTTAAACGTACATACATTATAGTTGTACTAATCTTCCCAAAGTAAAAAAGGGTACATAAAACTTTCCTCATACAATGGGAGTGAAATGCTCGGTGTCGCTGCACCGAACATTCTTCATCCTCTTGGTCTCGGGCCGGGGCCGGACCGCTAGTGATGTTGACCATCGGGTCCCCCGGGGGCTACTCTAGCTGTGTCCACCATTTTCCTCCTATTAAAATTCTTCATTTTCGACAACTCTATAACTAAATCATTCAGAAACTGACTGCTTTTCACTCTGTTTTCCATACCCCTTACACCACGATAACTAGTTGTTACTGAACCATTTACACTTACAAATAAAAAAAGTACAATGCAGATTGAAATAGTTAGCTTACAACCTGAAGTAGCCATTTCAATTTGTCAACTAGTTAAATTATATAACTAACCACTTGAAAGTTCTATGATAGCTAACTTATTGAGTGAGTGTTGATGCATTGTCCAGTTTATATATATAGTACATCAACTCGATCTAAGAAGATGTTAACTATGTACGTAGTATTGTTTTATAATACAAAAATAAAAAGCTCCACATAAATTGTAAAATACTAACATGCCTTTTGATAAATATGTAGTAGCGACAAAGCCGTAAAGTAGATGACAAAATCCAGCAGTGTTCCTCGTCAATATCTTATATTCAAACTCTTCCTTTTTCTTCATACTTTATAATGACATTTTTAATTTAGCATTGTTGATATACCAACTCCTTGTTTAGCTGTTACATCAGTATTTTTTAAGGGTGAGTCTAAATTTACTCATTTTTTTTTACTAGATCTACCCAACTTTACTAAAAATAGCATAATTATTATATAATTATAACATTTAATGTCTTTATTTATTAATCATAAGTGTAATCATTATGTTTCTTTTAATTATATTTATTATATATTTTTATTTATCTATCATCTATCATATACGTATATATCAAGTAAAATATATTTATCTATCATCTATCATCTATCATATACGTATATATCACGTAAAATATGTGTTTTGACACTTTGGAATCTAGTGAGTTCGTTGTAAATTTATTTTACGGTATTAAACTGGATGTAACATACTAATATGTTTTAGTATACACTGTAGGATAAATTTGTAATACGATTTCAAAAGAAGTCACTAACGCTACATCCGATCTATTCCGTAATAATCTACTACGTAGTACAGTATATTCTAACTAATTTGATGACAAAAGGTTGGGTGCATAAAAATTGACAAAAAGCTGGATGTCATGGGAAAATGTAGCTTCTTAATGTTGAAAGTTTTTGGGTAGATTTAGCCGTACCCTTTTTTAAAGGTCAAATGTATTTTGCTAATTAATCTCTTTACTGGATAGGACTTACGTTAAGTTAATACTCCATGTAATTATTGTCCGATCCATAATTCTTTCTTTAATGTCTCATATTAATTATTCACTTTTATAAAAAAAAAAATTATACCCTTACTTTAACATGTATGGCAAATAAATAAGTAAAAAATAAGAGGTAAACTAGAAAGTAACAAAAAGTACATGTAACATTAATTTTTTTTAATTAAGTTTTTTTTTTTGTCTGGGGAAAATAGATTTGTGTTAGGAATTTACGACCTAACAAAACAGGTGATTTAAACCAATTACTAAACTCACAAGCGATAAACGAATAATTAAAGCATAAGAACGATAAATAAATACATAAACGACAATGCTTAAGGTGGTTATATTTCAACTCTAAACACATGGAAGGGTTTATTCCACGGACATAAACCAGAAATTTTTATTTATCGTGCACACTATTACAATAAGGTTAAGGGTCTATTTATAGTAGAAAACAGACAAAGAAATAACTTGTTGGACATGTCAGAATGTTCCTGGCCGACCTGCACCTCACGTTGGTGACATTATGCCACAATTCGTGACATGTTTCCACCACCAGACCAAAAAGCTTTGACTTAATATGTCACGTTTTTGACATATAACCTCACTAAATGTGACTCTATGTCACCAAATGTGACATTCTTGCTGACCCACTTTTTCTATGTTCTAATTCTTCACCACACTTAACAATCCCTCACTTAAAGACTTTGAACAAACCCCACACCGATCTCCATGTCAACACTGTTGAACACGCCTATCTATACCACCAAGGAAACTTAGGACACTCATACTCCAACTACGTCGAGCTGGCAGCTTTCAATAAAGAGAACTTCAAAACACCTAGTCGAAATCTTGAAATCAAACCGCTTAAACTGTCAACAATGTTTGAACACCCACAGCAACTCCAGATCACCTGATTATAGAACTCCTTTTAAATACCTCCGGATAACCATCTGGGACACGCCGCTCTTTCACGCCTTGAGAAGGAAGACTTTCGACACTCAAACAACTGAGTAATAATCCAATCTATGTTACTGGCTTGGGACATCTCGGTTTCTGTCATACCCCCAAATAGGGCCTAGGGTATTTATGACTAATTATATCAAATCACAGTTGTACAAACGGGAACGACTCTAAATGAGACGTTTTATTTATTAAATAAACAGCGGAAGTATTATTCAAAGTTTTACATCATAAGAGTACAATAAATGGGAAATGTCTAAATAAAATGATAAATATGAATGATGGATTCCATGCAAGCAGCAAAGCATACATCAATCATCTAGTAGCAAGTAGCAGCTAGCTCAATCATTACCTGAGACAAAACATGCTTAAAGTGTCAACAAAAAAGGTTGAGTGAAATTCATAGATTTATAAATAATATCCAAAGTTTTAGACCACAAGATTTAGTTTAAAGATGATCAATATAGATATATCAATCTAAAAGTGTTGTTGTAGTTTGTAATATCGCTACTAAACAATTTACCCTATGACACCTTGTACTGTCAGTGTCGTGGAATCATTATTATGTAACCAAAGACCAACGGTCGAATGGTTAGAGACGTTACTCTCAATAGGCCTACTCACAATAATTAAGTTTGCATTTAAATGTAGCAATTAACGATATTACGGTAGGGATTTAGCATGAATCAAAGCATGACAGCATAGTTAACAATTTAGTACTTGTGTCTAAGCGTAAAACAGTTATAAAGCAAGCATGTGTCTCACCCCAAAAGTTTTAAAGCAGTTATGAAATAGTAAAAAGTGGGGCTATGAAGTTCACCTTAGTAGCACAAAAGAGTATTCCACGAAAGAATTGAACAGAAGGACATGACCAAGATCTCAACCTAGAGATAGAACGTATGATCAGACATTGCCTAACAGACAATAGTATATAGTACTATATTGATAGTAATGGTTCACTAAAGAATTTCCATTTTCGGAAGGTTACTATTTATGGAAAGTTTCCAATTATAGTAATTTTCCAATTTTAGAAAGTTCGAGTTAATCTTTAGCAAGATGTTGTACAACTCTACTCAAACTTCGTTGCTATCAAATAAGGCAGGAATGACCAGATGTAACCGAGGCCCAGGATTCTTAACCAGAATCTAAGTCATGGCATTCGAGATCCACAAGCTTACCCATAAATGGCAACCTAGACATCATTCACTTACGACCGTGAGTAGCGATGAAGTTCACATGAATTATACATTATCTTTGATTAATCTTCACTTTAGGTGTATACACACAACGAATTATTAATGTACTTAATAATTATATATGTAATAATATAACCTAAGTTTTATTTAATATTTAGTTATTATACCTTAGTATGTCTTATATATATTAAATATAATTACTTTTAAATAAATACCTAAATTACTTCAAAAATAATAGTGTTTTATTAATCGAACATTATTCAAAAAATGTCTAAATAATAAATTAAATATCTAAAAATTACATACATAATTTTTATAGTCTTAGTTAATCATATAGATTAGTAGAAAAATTTAAGAAAATGTTTTTATTATATTTTTGTATTTATTTTTGTTTTTACCCTTAATGTATTCACAAAATAATTTTAATTCTACATAATTACTAAATAAACCCAAATAATTATTTTTATAATTTTTATAAGTTTCTATCAGTCTAATAACCTGTAGAAAAATATTTAAAAAAAATATTTTTTTATTATTTTATATTTATTCTTAATTTACCTTCGAATTACATAATAATAGAGTTTAATTATATAAAGAAATACCAATTCGCCCCAAGTAATTATTTTTATAATTTTTTCAGATCTATATAAGTTTTAAAAACTCAGAAAAAAATTATATATATTTTATTTTTGGTTAAAAGTATTTATTACGAATTTTACATTGTTTTTACTTTTAAACACTACATAATTCGTATTTAATTATAAATAATATTCCATAAATTATCAAAATTATTTTTATGCATCATAACACTTATAATACTAATTATAACATATAAACATAATTAATTTCGAATTTTACAAAGAATATACAATAAATATAAATATAAATGACAATATTGAAAAAAATTAATAAAAATAGAAAGTACCTCAAATTTTCTTCAAGGTTTTGAGCGAATAACTTAAGTTTTTGTGTTTGGCAAGAAAAAATGAATAAGGAGCCATGTATTTATAGGTAAAAAATGGTTGGTGAAAAGAAAAAAAAATAATAAAATAAAGGTGCCAATTTTGACAAAATAATAAAAACATGTTAAAAATGTTTTTAATAAGTTTTTGTTTTTGATAATATTTAGTCAAAATTCATAGGCTCATTATTTAATTTTTAAAAAAAATCTTATTTCTTTTTTTTATATAAGCTAAAAATATAGATAATGATTAAAATAACTTATCATTTAATTAATAATTATGTTACATATAGTTTTATATATAATACACATTAATATTAATATTAACTAAAGTTATTTTTTATAATTAGTATAAACTTTAGTTAACAAAATGTGTCGACGAAAAAAAAATATTTAATCAACGTCAAATTTAATCATATATTAAGTATGGATAACAACCCTAGGGGCAAATTAGTCAATTCAAGTATGAAAATATGAGGGTTGTTATAGTACCTACCCGTTAAAGAAATTTTGCCCCGAAATTTGACAGAGATCGTCATGGTTGATAATAAGTATGTTTTCATGACGGATATGAGTTGTAAAATAGAGTTTTATCACTATTGAGTAATAAAACAATTCGATTACGTGAAGAGTATGAGTGAAGCTATCGTAAAAAAAATGAAATGAGAAAAATAAAGATTTGTTTTAACTCTTGACGTAATTAAAGTTGATTTTCGGAATTCAAGGGATCTAAAGAAAATCTTTATAATCTGTATAAGATTTGATTCTCCGGTAATTAAGAAAATTAAAATTGCCTTGATTGCTGTGTCTGGAATTTTGCTATAAATTAGCTTCCTCTTTTTCATTATCTTCACCACTTCTGTACTTTCTTTCTCGATTCATACTTTCAAAGATTGTGAAAATGCTCCATCCTGTTCTTATCCTGGATATTTTTCTGACTATCGTTTCTGTCATTCTTCTTTTTCATTTACCCCCAGAGAAATCTGTTTACTTCTACAATTACCTTGGGGTTATAGTGTTTTTAATTCTCCCGTGTCTTTATGTTGCTATACGCATTGTTATACACGGTTTGTAATTTCCGTGTTGTTATCGGGCTTTATATTTTCCCTTATATATCGGAGCTCTATGCTCTTGTTTTTCCTTCCCGACTTCAAGTCAAGCGAATAATGGTCCAGAATTCGTAGGTACGAAGTTTCGAATGATCATAAAATACAAAGCAGAAGGAAAGGTAATAGTACGATTTGATTTGTCAAATTACCAGAATTACTAAGGATAGAACTATCAAGAATATATGTTCTTGATATGTTCAGAGGTTAAGTAGAATGTAAAAGTCATGTAACATGGCAAATGATGATTATAAAGTCTATGAATCATCATCTTCCATTAAAAATTTAGCATGACTTACTGTAATATAATTACGTTGGCCTGACGTCATTATATTATACTAACTCATGCTTCAATTCCCAACACTACTTCAAATCATTCAAAATTTAAACTTGTATGTTACAGAAATATAGAAACTAAAACAGTTTCCTTTATTATGTAACACAGATAGTGCGAAGTGATAAATAATTTCGGACAAGAATAGTTATGAAGGTATCTTTAGAAATATGGAGGATATTTATAACGAAAGATACGATGATATCTTATAATTTTCTAAGATCAAATGATAACGAGGAAAACTCTTCTATAAGGATTTAGAATGCGTAAGGAGATCTTTTGTGGTTTTTATCAGAAATCGAATCATCTAGATTCTTTGATTACAGGTTTAGTCCTTGTGATTTGTCCACGGTCTCCTTCATGGTTTGCTCAATCTGTTTTTCAGTTCCAAATCTGAGCTTTTTCAATACGTCATTCTTTATCATCAAACTTTTGGCCATTAAGACCATCTATAGCTTTTGCTGCTTCGTCAGCATTCTCAAGGTTAACGAATCTGAATCATTGATTATCAATCCGAGGTGTTTTCAAGAATTTTGAATTTAAAGTGTTTAAGCGTATGATGCATCCATCAATGGATCTAACGGTTGACGAAGAAATGTTGTGATTTTCAAAAGTAAGGAATGGTAAGTTCGGTGGTTTGATGTGATAATTCATCAT
The DNA here is from genome assembly GCF_046630445.1 of Rutidosis leptorrhynchoides. Taxonomy (NCBI): domain Eukaryota; kingdom Viridiplantae; phylum Streptophyta; class Magnoliopsida; order Asterales; family Asteraceae; genus Rutidosis; species Rutidosis leptorrhynchoides. Next base: position 372,822,491 of record NC_092333.1, on the reverse strand, counting down.
AGAATATGAATGAATATAATTCATGAATGTAGTGATCTTTAAGAAGATAACACTTGCTAAAGCTTTACTTAAATTCCGATATGTCAAAATCAGAATATATAATTGAATTTGTATAAAAATGGTTGTTCTTTAGTGAACGGATACATATGTGGATGTAAGTAGTATAGTTAATGACTGTTGAATCAGAATTGAAGAATGTACGGTGTAACATATTAATGTGAGATATAAATATTTCTCGGGTATTACCTACCCGTTAAAATATTTTCACCGTCAACAGTTTGTACAACAGAATATTTAATTACAATCTTTATGAAAATATACGTACATATATTTTTTTTCAGATGTAATAATGGATTTAATGAGTTAATATAATATTAAACTCATTTGATTTACGGTTGAAATGAGAATTAATAATCTTCAAACCTTAAAGATTTCATAATTGTCGCGAAATATTTCGCTAATGAAGTTATGAATCAATATTTCATCGTTCATTGTTATTGATATATCTCGGTATATGATGTTGGTGCTCGTGGATTTCTTGTGAAATTCACAAGGCACGAATAATGTTTTCTAGAAAGTTTTGAGTACATTAAAAATGGAAGTGTAAAATCAAACATGTATTTGAATAATACACTTGATTTATTATGAAAAATGGAGTTTATTGTGCTGAAGCAGTGATTAAAGATTGTTAAGTCATTAACGAAGGATGTACATCATATCATATTAGTGATATGAATTAACCGAGTAGTATTTACTAGTTAAGATTCACACGTAATAGCTTAGTACGAAAAGATTTATTATTGTTCCAAACCATATATATATAAAGTATACATATATAATTCTCCAGGAAGAATGAGTCAATACATCTTAACTCATTATTACTAATATTCCTTGGTATCTATGGGGCTTATGATGTTAATGTTTGAGGTACTGAGTGTGATGTTGAGGCGTGGAATGCAGATGTTATTGTTGGTGAAGCTGATGCTGTTGGTGGTGATGTTGATGGTACTGGTGGTGCTGGTTATGTTGCTGGTGCTGCTGCTGGTGCTCGTAGGTTTTGCACCATATTTTCCAAAACCACTACTCGAGCGCGAAGCTCGTTGACTTCTTCTATTATTCTGGGATGATTGGCGGTTCGGACAAGGGGATGAATAAGATCTGAAATTCTAGATATTATATATTCGTGACGGGATATCCTGGAAATAAGGGTGAAAATAGTGTTCCGAACGGGTTCGCCGGTAAGTGCTTCAGGTTCTTCGCCAATAGGGCAATGTGGTGGGTGAAAAGGATCACCTTCTTCACTTCTCCATTGATTAAGTAGACTACGAACCCACCCCCAATTCATCCAGAAAAGGTGATGACTAATTGGTTGGTTCATTCCGGTTACACTGTCATTAGAGCTTGAGGAGTTCGAGGAATCAAGTGAGAAATCCATATTATCTGATCGGAATAAGGGTTTTTGTTATAAGATGAGTGTTGAATATTGAATGATATATTTGTCTTCTTGATATACGTATATATAGCAAAAATATTTCCGTAATTTATGGAGGAAATTTAGGAAAAGTGTTAGACAAAGTCTATTAAGATAGATATGATAAGATATAATAAGATATGATGTGTCTATACTCCAATAATAGCAGTATGACGTGTATAGATCATAAAATGATAAGTATGTAATCTAATAATCTTTCGATTAAAGACTTTTAATTCTTAATGGCCTATTCAGGTCTAGGGGCTTGAGCTATAGGATCCTTTAAACCGGTAATCCAAACCCTTCCATTCTAGAGTTTCGTAGACGCCATCCGTCAAGAAAATTCAATGATAAAAAATAACGAGAAATCAAAGATTTAAAAGTAATGAATATGAGTAGTGATGACATTATAATGTCTTTGAGATTCTCGATAACTCAATGACATTTTCCGGTTCGTAAACCGATACATAAAGGTATAAAGCATATAGGTACGTGATATAACAAGGAGGTTATATACGTTTGAGTATGAATAGTAACAAATATAGGAGTTTCAAAAATCATGAATAATATTTCATGTAATACATATGTAATACACAAAACCATATTAGATGACATAGGAATGTCGAGAACGGTGTCACATTTAAATGTGGTGGGGAATTGAATAGTACTTAGGAGAATGAGCAGAGTTCTTAGATTGGCTCGGCATTCTAAGATAAGTAAAGTTTCTAAAGTATAGTGCAGCATTTAACAGTTAAAGGCAACAATTAAAGGCACTATAGTCAAGGAAAGTTGTAGTCCTACATTGCTAAGGTACCTAATTGTATAAGGCACACATAAAATGCAATCCTGGTTCTCTACAACAATTCTGCTCTGATACCAATCTGTCATACCCCCAAATAGGGCCTAGGGTATTTGTGACTAATTATATCAAATCACAGTTGTACAAACGGGAACGACTCTAAATGAGACGTTTTATTTATTAAATAAACAGCGGAAGCATTATTCAAAGTTTTACATCATAAGAGTACAGTAAATGGGAAATGTCTAAATAAAATGATAAATATGAATGATGGATTCCATGCAAGCAGCAAAGCATACATCAATCATCTAGTAGCAAGTAGCAGCTAGCTCAATCATTACCTGAGACAAAACATGCTTAAAGTGTCAACCAAAAAGGTTGAGTGAAATTCATAGATTTATAAATAATATCCAAAGTTTTAGACCACAAGATTTAGTTTAAAGTTGATCAATATAGATATATCAATCTAAAAGTGCTGCTGTAGTTTGTAATATCGCTACTAAACAATTTACCCTATGACACCTTGTACTGTCAGTGTCGTGGAATCATTATTATGTAACCAAAGACCAACGGTCGAATGGTTAGAGACGTTACTCTCAATAGGCCTACTCACAATAATTAAGTTTGCATTTAAATGTAGCAATTAACGATATTACGGTAGGGATTTAGCATGAATCAAAGCATGACAGCATAGTTAACAATTTAGTACTTGTGTCTAAGCGTAAAACAGTTATAAAGCAAGCATGTGTCTCACCCCAAAAGTTTTAAAGCAGTTATGAAATAGTAAAAAGTGGGGCTATGAAGTTCACCTTAGTAGCACAAAAGAGTATTCCACGAAAGAATTGAATGGAAGGACGTGACCAAGATCTCAACCTAGAGATAGAACGTATGATCAGACATTGCCTAACAGACAATAGTATATAGTACTATATTGATAGTAATGGTTCACTAAAGAATTTCCATTTTCGGAAGGTTACTATTTATGGAAAGTTTCCACTTATAGTAATTTTCCAATTTTAGAAAGTTCGGGTTAATCTTTAGCAAGATGTTGTACAACTCTACTCAAACTTCGTTGCTATCAAATAAGTCAGGAATGACCAGATGTAACCGAGGGCCCAGGATTCTTGACCAGAATCTAAGTCATGGCATTCGAGATCCACAAGCTTACCCATAAATGGCAACCTAGACATCATTCACTTACGACCGTGAGTAGCGATGAAGTTCACATGAATTATACATTATCTTTGATTAATCTTCACTTTAGGTGTATACACACAACGAATTATTAATGTACTTAATAATTATATATGTGATAATATAACCTAAGTTTTATTTAATATTTAGTTATTATACCTTAGTATGTCTTATATATATTAAATATAATTACCTTTAAATAAATACCTAAATTACTTCAAAAATAATAGTGTTTTATTAATCGAACATTATTCAAAAATATCTAAATAATAAATTAAATATCTAAAAATTACATACATAATTTTTATAGTCTTAGTTAATCATATAGATTAGTAGAAAAATTTAAGAAAACGTTTTTATTATATTTTTGTATTTATTTTTGTTTTTACCCTTAATGTATTCATAAAACAATTTTAATTCTACATAATTACTAAATAAACCCAAATAATTATTTTTATAATTTTTATAAGTTTCTATCAGTCTAATAACCTGTAGAAAAATATTTAAAAAAATATTTTTTTATTATTTTATATTTATTCTTAATTTACCTTCGAATTACATAATAATAGAGTTTAATTATATAATAAATACCGATTCAACCCAAGTAATTATTTTTATAATTTTTTCAGATCTATATAAGTTTTAAAAACTCAGAAAAAAATTATATATATTTTATTTTTGGTTAAAAGTATTTATTACGAATTTTACATTGTTTTTACGTTTAAACACTACATAATTCGTATTTAATTATATATAATATTCCATAAATTATCAAAATTATTTTTATGCATCATAACACTTATAATACTAATTATAACATATAAACATAATTAATTTCGAATTTTACAAAAAATATACAATAAATATAAATATAAATGACAATATTGAAAAAAATTAATAAAAATAGAAAGTACCTCAAATTTTCTTCAAGGTTTTGAGAGAATAACTTAAGTTTTTGTGTTTGGCAAGAAATAATGAATGAGGAGCCATGTATTTATAGGTAAAAAATGGTTGGTGAAAAGAAAAAAAAATAATAAAATAAAGGTGCCAATTTTGACAAAATAATAAAAACATGTTAAAAATGTTTTTAATAAGTTTTTGTTTTTGAAAATATTTAGTCAAAATTCATGGGCTCATTATTTAATTTTTTAAAAAAATCTTATTTCTTTTTTTTTATATAAGCTAAAAATATAAATAATGATTAAAATAACTTATCATTTAATTAATAATTATGTTACATATAGTTTTATATATAATACACATTAATATTAATATTAACTAAAGTTATTTTATATAATTAGTATAAACTTTAGTTAACAAAACGTGTCGACGAAAAAAAAATATTTAATCAACGTCGAATTTAATCATATATTAAGTATGGATAACAACCCTAGGGGCAAATTAGTCAATTCAAGTATGAAAATATGAGGGTTGTTATAGTTTCTTTCGCCACCATCTTCTAACATGACGATCAACTTCTTACACTAGAAGATCAATTGAAGTGAGTGAGACTTCAAATATAGGATTCTTTCGCCTCACACATCGCTCTAGACACATCTAATCCTAAACCCACATGTCAACGATCTCTCGTACAAATTCTCCCCGTCTATCTTAGATATCCTTTACCAACAATAAAAAAAAAACCTAACAGACGCCTTTGTAGACCATTCATCAAGGTTCCCTAGTGAGAACACAATCACCACCTCGAAATCTACAATCTTTTAAACTTTCTGCTTTCTCATTGGTACACTAACCTTCTCATAGCACTATGAATTTTACAAACCCCATCTTCTCATCCAAGTGCGCTCCCACTGTACGAGTAAGAATTAAACTGCGACTACTCGAGAATATACTTGGTTTGTACCATCTGCTAGTGTGATGGCCCCGTCAATTACCCTTAACGGCTCCGTCACTTGGTCCCACAGCTTGATCGAACTTTAAATGAATTTATTAAACAACATTGCATTCTCTATTCAAAAAGTTTTCCAAAAAGGAAATTTACCAAAATATGTAGTTTAAACAAACCCAACATATTAAAATAACCAAAGTTGACATAAAACTTTATCAACCAAATACCCACAATTTAATAAACCAAAAGAGAATGCAAGTTCAATGTTTCATAAAATGTTTAACAAAATCTGCCCAAATGCATGAAGACCCTCTAACATAGCGGAAGCCCAAACAAATCAAGTACATATGAAAACATGCGAGTAAACTGTCAACAAAAATGTTGAGTGAATTATAGGTTTAAATAAACGTATAAACTTTAGACCAAAAGATTTAAAAATGTTAGAAAACATTAAACTATTATTCCATTATCTATGAGTCACCTGGTAACCACTTAACCATTTCCATACCCTTACGAAACAATATATATACACTGAACATGTGTATCTTCAAATAATAACGAAGTACTAATACATTCCAATTATAAATTGCTAGCGCGACTAGCTCGAAATAGGGCTGTCAAGCCCGATAGATCTATCCATAGGATTCGCGTTCACCAGTAGAAACCAGTGATTACAGTTACCAGACTAGAGATTATTTTCGTTCAACTCATAATGAATAATTTAAATTTAATTGTCACTTGTGTCTAAACATAAAAAAAAAATACATGTAATCACATCCCAAAATACTTTAAAATAGTATGAAAAGCTGGACTATACCTCACCTTAATGTAAACGAAGTAGTAACACAGAAAATGTGAACTGCACGAAGTAAAGTGATCAAGAATGATCACAACGACGACCTATAAATAAAGCATGTCGATATAAATAACTAACTTAGGTCAAGTCTTAGTATGATAGTTATAGTACTTGTTCAAGTAAACATAGAACAACACTCAGTATGTTTCGGTATGATCAGGACAACGTATAACATGTACTTTCTATTTTTAGAAAGTTATCTATTTTTAGCAGGTTTCCATTTTTCGAAATATTCTATTTTTGAAAAGTTTCTATTTTTGGAAAGTTTCTATTTTTGGAAATTTTCCATATTTAGAAAGTTACTATATTATGAAAGTTTCTATAATTAGAAGGTTTCTATTTTTAGAAAGTTTTTAACTTAGGAAAGTTTCCTTAATTAGAAAGTCAACAAAAGTCAACTGAAAGTCAAAGTCAACTGAAAGTCAACTCAAAAGTCAACATTGGTCAAACATAGTCAACATTAATTTTTAAAGTGTAAGTTATAATAATAATATAAGTTATAATGTTATTTAAAGTCATAAATGTATAATTATGTCATAACATAAATTTAATTAAATTAAACTGAATTAATAAATTAACATAAGTTTAAATGATATAATTAATATAACATAAGTATTTAATTAATTAATTAAATATTAATTATAATATAAGTATTATTAATTAATAATAAAACTTTAATCATATCATAAGTATTATTAATCAATAAGGAATTATTAATCATATCATAAGTTTTAATTATAATTATTAAATCATAAGTATTTAATAATTAAATTATAATTAAATAATAACTAAGCCTTATAATAATTAAATAATTAATTAATCTTTATTATAAGTCTTATAATAATAATCTCATAAAATAAGTTTAATACTTATCATAAGTATTTTTCATTAATAATATAAGTATTATTACTCATAAGTTTAATTAAATGTTTAACTAAATCATAATGTAATTAATAATTGATATAATAATAAATATATATATATAATAAGTCTTAAATTAATGTAATTACTTTTATATCATAAGTAGTTGAATAATAATGAAAATCATTATTTATATCATAAGTTTTATTTCGTAACCATAAGTTTTAATTAAAAGTTCATCGGGTCATAACTTGAGCCCCGGGTGTCAATTTCCTCGAGTCTTATATATATCTTCGCCTAACCAAACCACCTGACACACTAGTTTACTCAAGAACACCGCAAAATCAGTCTCCAAGTCGTGACCAACAGCCATACATCAACTTAGAACTTTAATCCGTTCAAAAACTTGTTTTAGTCATATCGGGTGATCCGTGGCTAGGATTTCGATGACACGAACATGAATGTTCATCCAATCACCAATCCTAACATACTAGTGCACCCTAGAGACTTCAAAAATGGTCACATAGTCGAACCAAAACTAAACACATTCGTTTTTTGTATTTTAATTCCATGAAAACACCATTTTATGCATAACTTAAGTTCCGGGAATCGAAATAACATGAATACGGAGTCTAAAATCAATGTCTTGATGAGAGGTACTCATATAAATAGTTTTGTTTATCAAAAACATCAGTTAAGTGTACTGAAATGATCAATTAGTCCGCTGTCCAAAATCAAACAAACCGAAAACATGTAATAATGAGTGATTCTATGCATACAATCATTAATCCAACAACACATAAGAACTATACTATCATAATAATCATAAAAAACAGAAATATTAATTAAAAATCAAAAAGTTAGGGTTAGGGTTTATACCCTAATCAAGAATCGAATGGTATGAACGCGTAGAGGAGAACGAGAGGAATCCGTTTATATGAACAATCAATTGATCCAAGCTTGTTTGGTTGACGAAATGTTGATGATGGTGGATGGTGTAGTTGATGGCCACAAGGGAAAAAGAAAAGGGAGGAGAAAAATTGAGAGTATTAGGTTTAGGGAAAAATTTAATGAAATGAATGTGATAAAAATCAAAATGGAAAAATCAAATGCCTATACCCCTTCCCCCCATGGGTTCGGCCAAAAATAGGAATGGGGTGGGCCCCACATGGCCTACAATATTAAATGTTGATTTGCTTTTAGCCCGAACGCCCGATCGAAGCCCGAAACGCGAAAACGCTATTACGCGATTAATTATTCGGAGAGATAACATATACGTGACAAATAAAATACATAAACACTATATATAATCATATAACATCAAAATATCATATTTAAAATAATTTAAATTTAAAAATTCCAAAAGTTTGACCGTTAGTTTGAAAACCGAAATGATTCGCCGGATAGAAATCCACGACACGTAGAAACGTACAAATTAACATATGAATACAAATATTCACATAACACATAATAATTAATATATTATTACTAAAATAATAATATTGGTCATAGAAATGACGTGGCACGAATACCAATTAACGGACGTTAAATAATAAACGGTAAAAGATAACGAAAAAAGTAGGGCCGTGACAGTACCTTCCCATTACGGAAATTTCGTCCTGAAATTTAAGAAGGTGCAGGGGTTGACTCGTCATCTGGGAACAAATGCGGGTATTTCTGCCTCATCTGATCTTCACATTCTCAAGTGAACTCGGGTCCGCGTCTGGCATTCCATCTAACTCAGACGATAGGAATTCTACTTTGCTTGAGATCTTAACCTTTCAATCCATAATTTCAACAGGTTCCTCAATAAATTGGAGTTGGTCATCAACATGAAGTTCATCAAGAGGAATGGTCTCATCGGCCTCTGCCAAACACTTCTTCAAATTCGACACATGAAAAACGTCATGAACGACACTAAGTTCTTGTGGCAATTTCAAACGATATGCCACGGGTTAAACCCTCTCTGTAATCTCAAACGGTCCAACAAAACGAGGATTCAACTTTCCTCTTTTACCAAAACGTACCACACCTTTCCAAGGTGATACCTTCAACATAACACGGTCACCGACTTGAAATTCTATATCTTTCCTTCGAACATCGGCATAACTCTTTTGCCGACTTCTGGCAGTTCTCAATCTTTCCTTAATCTGTACGATATTCTCGGTAGTCTCATGAATAATTTCTGGGCCTGTGAGTTGAGCATCCCCAACCTCATTTCAACAGATAGGAGACCTACACTTTCTACCATACAGAGCTTCAAACGGTGCGGCTTTAATACTTGCTTGATAGCTGTTATTATAAGAAAACTCAGCCAGTGGAAAATATCTATCCCACCCATTACCAAAATCAATCACGCACGCTCATAACATGTCCTCTAACGTTTGAATGGTCCTTTCACTCTGACCATCCGACTGTGGATGATAAGCGGTGCTCATATCCAATTTAGTTCCCAAAGCATCCTGTAAGGATTGTCAAAACCTCGATGTAAATCAACTGTCTCTGTCTGAAATAATAGATACAGGAAAACCATGTCTTGAAACAATTTCCTTCAAGTACAAACGAGTGAGTTTTTCCATCGAATCTATTTCCTTAATCGGTAAAAAGTGAGCTGACTTCGTGAGTCAATCAACAATCACCCAAATGGTATCGTAACCACCCACCACTCTCGGTAACTTCGTGATAAAGTCCATCGTAATACCTTCCCAGTTATACTCGGGAATCTCAGGTAGCTCCAAAAGTCCAGATGGTTTCTGATGTTCAGCTTTAACCTTAGCACAGGTCAAACACTTAGCCACATACGTAGCCACATCAGTTTTCAAATTAGGCCACCAATATAGCTCCTTAAGATCATGATACATCTTTCCTGAACTAGGAGGAATAGAGTACCTATACTTATGAGCCTCATCTAACACAAGTTGTCGTAAATCCCCAAATTTCGGAACCCAAAGGCGTCCTGCAAAATACCGAGTACCGTTAGCTTGTACCTCAAATTTCTTAGCCATGCCTCTGACCTTCTCGTTCAAGAAGTTTTCCTCCTTCAAGGCTTCTTGTTGTGCCTCAAGAATCTGCCTACCGAGGTTAGTTCGAATTGTCATATTCAAGGCTCTAAACCTCCGAGGTTCAACTCTCTCTTTTCGACTTAACGCATCGGCCACAATATTGGCCTTTCTCGAATGATATAAAAGTTTAATCATAATCATTCAACTTCTCAACCCACCTTCGATGTCTCATATTCAACTGTTTATGATCGAGGATATGTTGAAGACTTTTGTTATCAGTGTACAATGTACTTTTTACCCCATATAGATAATGTCTCCAAATCTTAAGCGCAAACACAACAGCTCCCAACTCTAAATCATGGGTTGTATAATTCTGTTCGTGGATCTTTAACTGACATGACGCATAAGCAATGACTTTCTTTCGCTGCATCAAAACACAGCCAAAGCCCTGACGCGATGCATAACAATAAACAACAAAATCATCATTACCCTCAGGTAGTGATAATATCGGAGCGGTAGTCAACTTCTTCTTCAGAGTTTGAAAAGCAGTCTCCTGTTCATCCTTCCACTCATACTTCTTCCACTTGTGCGTTAAATCAGTTAGAGGTTTCGCTATACGAGAGAAATCTTGAATTAACCTTCTATAGTAACCTGCTAACCCTAGAAACCGACGAATCTGAGTAGGAGTCTTTGGAATTTCCTACTTCTCAATTGCCTCAATCTTGGCAGGATCAACTTGTATTCCCTGTTTACTAACAACATGTCTAAGGAATTGAACTTCTCTTAGCCAGAAAGCACACTTAGAGAACTTAGCGTACATCTCTTCTTTCCTCAACAAATCAAGCACCAACTTCAAATGTTCTTCGTGCTGTTCATCACTCTTGGAATAAATAAGGATGTCGTCGATGAAAACGATCACGAATTTGTCCAGATATGGTCTACACACACGGTTCATGAGGTCCATGAACACAGCAGGTGCATTTGTCAATCCGAATGACATAACAAGGAATTCGTAGTGACCATAATGGCTGCGGAATGCAGTTTTCAGAATATCAGATTCTTTAACCCGCAATTGATGATAACCGGAACGAAGATCGATCTTAGAATAAACAGATGAATCTTGAAGCTGATCGAACAGATCATCAATTCTTGGAAGAGGGTAACGATTTTTAATTGTGAGCTTGTTCAATTCATGATAATCAATACACAAACGAAACGAACCATCTTTCTTCTTAACAAACAGGACAGGAGCTCCCCAAGGGGACGAACTGGGACGAATAAAATCCTTGTCAAACAACTCCCGAAGTTGACTCGACAATTCTTGAAGATCGGAAGGCGCAAGACGATAAAGAGCACGTACTACAGGAGCAGCATCGTGAACAAGATCGATTTGAAATTCTACCGCACGTTGCGGCGGAAGGCCAGGTAAATCCTCGTGAAACACTTCGGAAAAATCTCTAACAATAGGAACATCTCCAATATTCTTCTCTTCTTTATCAGAATCAACAACATGAGCTAGAATAGCATGACAGCCTTTGCGAAGATATTTATGAACTTTCAAATAGCTAATAAGATTTAACTGTCTGCATTTCTTATCCCCAAAAACCATCAGCAGCTCTCCAACCACACTAGTAATACGAACAGCTTTCTCATAACACACGATTTCAGCACTATTCGCAGACAACCAATCCATACCAATAACAACGTCAAAACTGCCTAGGTTAATCGGTATTAAATCTACCTCAAAATCTCTACCAGCCAGATTAATGTTACATTTACGATACACAATCTTAGCAGTAAACACTTTACCATTAGCTATCTCTACGATATAAGTTCTGTCTAGAGGAGTTAACGGAGTTTTGATTTTTGGACTAAATTTACTCGACACAAAACTCAAATCAACCCCTGCATCAAATAGTACATAAACTGATAATTCGTTGACCGAGAACGTACTCGTAACAAGTTTCGGATCTTCCTCAGCATCCCTAGCATTAATGTTGAACGCCCTTCCATGTGCGTTCTTAGTAGTCTTCTTATTAGGGCAGGTATCACGGAAATGCCCCGGTTTACCACATTCATAGTAAACCTTCTGATTACCACCATTCTTCGGCTTCCCATTACCACTACCATCATTATTACCACCACTTGCGGAAGGAGGAGCAGTGTCTGGCATGATCACCGTACAATTTTTAGCAATGTGTCCCTGCTTGGAACACATTTTACAAGTAGCCGTACAATAACCATCATGAGCCTTATAACATCGCGGACAAACACACTGATTACGGTTATTCGAACCAGAAGTATTTTGTTTCTTTGCTGACTTTAGTTCTGGTTGCTGTTGTTATCCCACATACTTTTTCCATCATCAGCCTTTTTAACAACTTCTTCACCGGCATCAGTCGCAGCTTTCTTACTTCTTCTCAAAATCTTATCATTAAGCTTGTGCGCCATAGACATGGCAGCTTCAATAGTCTGGGGCTTACTAGACTCAACCCCATTCTCAATCTGCTCAGATAACCCATCAATATAAGCTTCAATCTTACGGTCCTCATTAGCATAAGCATTTGGACACAACAGCGTCAATTCAAAGAACCTTTGCTCATAGGCATCGAGCTCGGTGCCCTTTATCTTTAAGTTCTTAAGCTCAGTTTCCAAATTTTTATGTTCACCCCTGGGACGATAACGGGTGATCATTCTCTCTTTGAAATCATTCCAAGACAAACCATAAGCAGCATCATTACCCAAACTACTAACCAAATTATTCCACCAAGTTAAAGCACTGTCTTTAAGAGTGCAGCTGGCGAAACTGACCGTGTCCTCATCAAGGACTCTACTAACCCGCAAAATAGACTCAACCTTCTCAAACCAACGAGTAAGTCCAATGGGACCTTCGGTGCCACTAAATTCTTGTGGACGACTAGCCATAAAAGTCTTGTGGGAGCATCCCACCTGGTTGTTGGCATTGGCATTAGCATTAGCTGCCATAGTAGCTATTATCCCTTCATCGATTAAGCGTTGCATACGAGCTTCATTGGACTCACGGGGAGGCAAACAGAATAACACAACTGTTAGTACTAAGAATAATACCAGTGTTATAAAGGAATAGATTGAATACGAAAAGATTAACCATTAAAATAATAGTCAATGAACACTATGAGTAATAACATGATAGTTATGATAGTTATAGAAATAGCCACCACATGCATACATACTTTATGATAAAAATCATGCAACATACATAGAACCTAACATTCATGAACTATATTACTTATATACTATAACATGACAAGGGTTACAACACCAGAATAAAACATGATAATGATAACAGATGTTATAAAAGAAATAACCATCCATACATAAATGAAAATATCCCATAACAAAATCCTCGGCCAAACGCCGTGCATCACCCAAAAATGAATGTATAAAAGGACATTAAGTCTATGAAATAAAATAATCACTCATAATATAATCATATCACATCTTCTTGGAACGGGTGTGATAAGCTGGGCCGATATGAGGCTCTTCAGGAGTCTCATACTTCCTCAACTTTCCCTTCACCTCCTCCAACTCCGTCTTAAGACCACGAACCACACTCTCAAGAGCCTCGAACTTAGCATCCACCTCACGGTTATGCTTACGAATCCCGAACTTGTCATAACCCCAAATAGGGCCGAGAAATATGCCTTCACAATATCACAACACAAGTATGTATAAACGAGAACGACTCTATATGAGACATTTTATAACAAAATTTAAATTTGCAACGGAAACATAATAATGTTTTACATAATGAAATTCATATGTAAATGGCAAATGATAAGTCTAATATGTGAACTCCAATGCAACAGCTAACTAAGCATCATAGGGCAGCACACAAGCTAATCTTCACCTGAGACAAACATGCTTAAAATGTCAACACAATGGTTGAGTGAACATCATAGGTTTAACAATCATAATAAGTTTTAGATCACAAGATTTAATTCAAAATATCAAAATATCAATATGCCATGAGTTATAATATCGAACTAAACATTAACCCCAGACACTGTACGGGTGTCGGCAATCATTATTATGTACCCCTTGACGATCACGCCAAAGGGTAGAGACGTTACTCTCAATAGGCCTACTCACAATAATTAAGCTTGCAAAATTTCAATTCCAGCAATTAACGATATTATGGTGGGGATTTGCATGTAAAAATAAATACATGTTTAATAAAAGTCTCACGAAATTGCATATCAAATAGTTTAGGTACTTGTGTCTAAATTGTAAATCATTTAAAAGCAAGCATGTGTCTCACCCCAAAAGTTTATAAAACAGTTAAGAAATAGTAAAAAGAGGGGCTATGAAATTCACCTTAGTAGCAAGTAAGAAATTCCACACAAGTAGTATGAACGGAGTATGTAATCGGAGACCTCAACCTAGCGATATAACGTTTAATTAGTTAATGTCTAATAGACATAAAGTTTGTTTATTAATATAGCAAACTATATTAACATTGACGATTTTCGAGAAAAGTTCCTATTTCTCCAAAAGTTTCTATATTTGGAAACTTACTATTTATGGAAAGCTTCCACTTATAGTAAGCTTCTAGTTTAGGAAGTTCGGGTTTTAATTCTTAAAAAAGATGTTGTACAATCTCGCCCAAACTTCGTTGCTATCATGCAAGTCACTCGAATGATCTATTGTTACCTGGTGCCCAGGATTCTTGACCAGAATCTAAGTCATGGCATTCGAAATCCACTAGCGGTTCCCATAATGGTAACAAGGATCACCCTAGGCCACAAGTAGCGATGATGTTTGTAGTCTTTGTACTCTATCTTTAATTATAACCTTCATGTTATAGATGTATATACATAACAAGTTATTAATGTACTTATTTAATTATATGTATAGGTGATAATATACTTAGTGTACTTTAAGTGTTACTATATAGATAAATGTATAAGTAATAATAATAGTATTATTATCTAATGTAATCTTATCATTATATGTGTTATATATAAATACACCTATATGATACATACATATATTCTTTATTATTATTATTATACATATATATGTTTACAACTATATGATATATATATATATATATATATATATATATATATATATATATATATATATATATATATATATATATATATATATTATATGTAAGTGTTATATATATACATTAATGTAAAGGTGGTACATATAATTACTTATCATTTACATTTACTAACCTTATATACTTACATACACACGTACATGTACATACATATATACAAATACATATACACGTATGTATATACTTGCATATATACACACACACAATATATACATGAACCTACGTACGTGTGCATGCGTGCATGCTTGTATATCATTATCATTACCTCTTATTAATTGAACTCGTGTACATAAAATCATAGCTTTTATTTACTAAATATTTTCTAATTTATCTCATAATCTCAATCATAAATAATAATTATCCATATTCATGTTCTTTAACTTATTAACCATAACTTTTATCATAACCTTTTTAACTTATTAATCATTAACATAACTCATAATTCCTAATCCCATTAACCATAACACTTTTAGTTTGACAATCTTAATCTTATTACTAATACTCCTAATCTTTCTTTATACCTTTTAACTTTATAAAATCATTATCATACTTTTAATCTTAATCATAATCATTCTTTTAACTAAATGTTATTAATCACATTCATAAACTAGTTCAGTATTTTATTTATGATCATCATCATAGTTCAACATCCTTAAACTTATTAATCATATTCATTATCAACTTTATGTTCATGTATACATGTTCAATTTAAATAACATAATCCTTATAATTAACTTCAAGAACTAGACCAATATTAATCATCAATATATACTAAAAGTAATAGATTAAAAGAAGGATTATCATTAGGGTTTTAGGTATACCTTAGGAGGTTAGAGATCAAGAAAAAGATGATGAATGAAGGATGAAACACGAACTGAATTGCAGCAGAAAGGTCACGACCCAATAGTGGGTTTTGGGTCAATTTTGTCACGCAAGAACCAGCAGAAAAACAGCAGCAACTCGCAGCAACAATGGACCAATCTTGGGTCTGTTGTGGGTCACGAACACAGTAGGAAAAACAGAAGGGAGATGGTTGTTGGTGGTGGAAAAATTACGCAGCAACAAGGCTGCAAGAAGTCGCCTAAAAAGGCTGTTAAGGTGGTGAACTAAAGGGTTGAACATAAGCTGTTTTGATGAGGTTGTATGTCAACTGCACAGTAGGTTTTTGGGGGTTGTTTGTCAACTGCTAGCTAGGGCTGTGATGGGAGGTTTAGTCGACTAAAAAGGAGGGAGAACTGCAGGAAACTAGTCAACTAAAACAAGGGATTTGCGAGGGTTTTGTGGATTTATTTGTGATGCCAAAATATGGGAAACATGAGGCCCTTTTTATAGATGATTAGCAAGTTGTAATTACATTAGGATTGATAGGAAACTTGGTGATCAAGGTTTGGATTTAGATTGGAATGCAGGTATTAGAGGTGGATTAGGATTTGTGACTAGCTTAAAGATCAAGTTCTCTTCTCCCCCTTTTTCTCTAATTAGCCGATTATAATATTAATACATATATTTTTTTATATTTTTTTATTTTCAGCAATAAATATTTATTTATATATTTTATATTTTTTTTATTAGGGTTACATTTTATTTAATTACATTTTATTTAATTATTAATCCCTAACCTTTATTAATTTTTACTAAGTTCATATGAATTCTTATTAGATTAATTCATATAATGTCATAATTTATTTGATACATATAGTTTGTATTATTAATTTTAGTATTAGGGTTAGGGTTTAATATTAAATATTAAATAGTATTAGGGTTTGGCATTTAATGCATAGGGTTAGGTTTAGGGTTTTAAATAATATTAGGTTTTTAGTATTAATTACTTTATTTATTATATCCGAATAACAACCCTAATGCTAATACACAGAGTATGACATTGAAACCCTAAGGGTAATTTGGTAAATTCAGAAAGAAAAAGTGAGGGTTGTTATAGTACCTCCCCGTTAATTTAAACTTCGTCCCGAAGTTTCGGTTGAGAAAAGATGGGCATAATTTTGTCTCATTTGGTCTTCACGTTCCCAGGTATACTCGGGGCCTCTACGTGAATTCCAACGGATTTTATCAATAGGAACTGTTGTCCTGTTTTAAGCGTTTGGATCTCATGATCCACAACTTCTACAGATTTTTCTATGAAGTGCATTTTTTTATCAATGCGGAGGTAATTAAAAGGGATAACATGAGTGTCATCTGACTAGGTTTCCTTAAAAAGGATTGTGATATTTTAGTCGTACAAACATTTTACTAAGTTGTACACCTGAAATGTGCAATGAACATTACTAAGTTTATTTGAAACCTTGAGCGTTTATGTCACCATTAGGGCAGTCAATCAGAGAGAAGTACTTGAAGATCACAGCCATGTAGTTTGATGCATGACTTGTGTTTGTTAGAGATGGTACCAACTTCAAATTCCGGAAGGTAACCATAGACATAATACCTTTAGTTTTCAAGAAATGTCTAATGTGAATAGATGAAACGAAATTCCAGCTGAGAAGTCACTAATCAGGCTTATATGCAAAGCAAGCCATAATTACTAAAATGCCCTCAGAATGGTATGAAAGATTAACGAAAGATTATAATACATGTGAACTTATTCTTGGAAAGAGTTTTTGAAAGCACATCTACAGAATGTATCTATAGCTATATGTTGAAACAGAGGTCGAAACTTGGATAGGATAACTGATAATGCTAAAAAGGAACATATATTTCATAGCATTATCCCCCAAGAAATATAAGATTTTAGTTGCAATTGTTCCATTTTCAAGTAATATTCGTTTATATTAAATAAGTGCGAAGACAAAAGGCGAAAACGACGAATTGAAGACAGAAAGGTCCAAAAAGCTCAAAAGTACAAGATACAATCAAAAAGGTTCAAATTATTGATGAGGAACGTCTAAAAATGACAAAAGTACAAGTTACAAAACGAAAAGTACACAATATAAAATAGTACGCAAGGACGTTCGAAAATCCGGAACCGGGATATGAGTCAACTCTCAACGCTCGACGCAACGGTGTAAAAATTACGAGTCAACTATGCACAAGAATAAAATATAATATTTAAATAATTCATAATAAGAATAATATTAAATAATAAAAAGTTGTTAATTGAGCATAGTTCAGGGGTCATAAATGAAAATTCAAATCTATATTTCGCCTATAAAAGGCCTCGTTCTCTGCTCGATCTATCATCCCATTTTTCCAATCTCTCTCTCTCGTATATGTAATAAAAATATATATAATTTTAATTTTAATTTTAATTTTAATAATTTTAATTATGATTTAATTTAGTTATGGTACAAATGATTTACGGGTTTTAAGTCAAAACTCTGTCCGTGCAACGCTACGCGATTAATCACCACTGTAAGCTATCTTCTTCCTTTTTAATTTAATGTCTCGTAACTAAGTTATTATTATGCTTATTTGAGCCGAAGTAATCGTGATGTTAGGCTAAAATATTAAGATGGGGTTATTGAACTTTGGACCATAATTAAGGTTTGGGCAAAAGACCGACACTTGTGAAAATTGGACTATTGACTATTAATAGATGGGGGGGTATTGTCTAATTGAGTGACAACTCATTGGAGTCTGTCGAACCTATCTTCAAATTAATTAACCTAATAATTAATAATAATTATGGTTGTCCTATTTAGTGACGTTCATATGGAATCTGTTATAATCATTTAATTAATCAATTGGGTTGGGTAATTGATTATTCATTCTGATCAAGTGGATGAATTAATATTCATAAACTAATTAAAACAGGGGTGGATTACATACAGTGATAGCCGGTGTAATTGTTGACAGAAGTGATAACTGCGTCACAGTTTAAATCCTTAATCAGTTGGAATATTTGACTTCGGGTATAAGGGTAATTTGACGAGGATACTCGCACTTTATATTTATGACCGATGGACTATTATGGACAAAAACCAGATAGGCGTATCAAATAAACCAGGACAAAGGACAATTAACCCATGGTAATAAATTAAAATCAACACGTCAAACATCATGATTACGGAAGTTTAAATAAGCATAATTCTTTTATTGTATTTCTCATCGTATCTTTATTTACTGTCATTTTATTACTCGCAATTTTATTTACTGTCATTTTATTTATTGTCATTATTTTACGCACTTTAATTATCGTCATTTATCTTTGCGCTTAAAATATAGAATCGACAAACCGGTCATTAAACGGTAAAACCCCCCTTTTATAATAATATTACTACTTATATATATATATATATATATATATATATATATATATATATATATATATATATATATATTATATATATATATATATATAGTTTTATAAAAATATAGTACGTAATCACTAGCTCCCTGTGGAACGAACCGGACTTACTAAAAACTACACTACTCTACGATTAGGTACACTGCCTATAATGTTGTAGCAAGGTTTAGGTATATTCCATCCGTAAATTAATAAAACTTGTGTCATATTTTGTAGTATTTTGTATTAAAAATAATACTATTTCGTACCCTCACGCTACATCATCAAGTTCTTGGCGCCGCTGCCGGGGACCGTTAAAACGCTATATTTTTAATTTATATTTGTGAAAATATAAGTTTGTAAAAAAAAAAAAACATTTAAAAAAAACGTTTAAAAAAAAAACATTTAAAAAAAAAAAAATTTGTGTAAAAAAAATCGTTTTTTTTTAAAAAAAAAAAAAGTTTTTTTTTTATTACCTTTAGATTTTTAGACTCTAGTTACAATTTTTAGTATTAAGTTTAGTTTTGCCATAGTTATTTTTATTTCTAGAATTTTTAGGTTTGCCGTAAAATCCCTTAAGTGCTTATTCCTTAGACTAAGATTTAGGTGCCTTAGAATTTTACGACGCCATTTTTCATACTACTTTCTTATTTTTATTTTTCGACATTTATTTTTTGACCTTTTATTTTTCGACACTTTTCGACGCGCAATCTATTTCTTTCTTATTTCTCAACACTCTAGTTTTTAGGACTTAGAATTTTATCTACTTCTTATCTAATTCATCCAAACGGAGAGAAAAATTATTTAAGCGGTTAAATTAATAGACGTTGACATTTTTCTGGTTCGTAGTAATAGTTGGATTTGTTAGTGGCTAGTTGTGGGCTTCCGATTTAAAAGGTCCTGGCTACCTGCTACATCTTTTGGCTATTCGAAACGTGGGCAAAATCAGAAAAGTCTATTGATTGGACAACTTATATAAGTTTTTCTTATTTTTTTTTATAACTAATAGGATATTCTGTGAATGCACCGAGCAAAACGTTCACCACCTGCCATACGTTCACCACCTGTAACTCGATCAAGACATCTAGCCAATATTGTCGCCGTTGATTTTTCTTTAGAATCATCATCTAATCAAACAAGAACTCCAACTCAAATTTCCGATAATCCATCTTTTGAACCCGATTTCACAACTGAGAACCCGGAGGATATTCAAGGACAATTCCAAGATCCTGAACCACTAATTATTCCTCCTGAACCACAAACCGTTAAATCAGAGTCCTCTAGTGATTCGTATTCAACGAATTCAATTATGGAAAATCTAGAACCTCTAAGTATGGAAGATCGAATGAGAGCTACACGCACAGGCCAAGGTCACGCCATTATTAAACCAGAAGTTAATGCTCCAGATTATGAAATCAAAGGACAAATCCTACACATGGTAACTAATCAGTGCCAATATAGTGGTACGCCAAAGGAAGATCCAAACGAACATCTTCGTACGTTTAACAGGATCTGTACATTATTCAAAATCCGAGAAGTTGAGGATGAACAGATCTATCTCATGTTGTTTCCCTGGACTTTAAAGGGAGAAGCCAAAGATTGGTTAGAATCGTTACCTGAAGGGGCGATTGACACATGGGATGTCTTAGTTGAAAAATTTCTTAAACAATTCTTTCCAGCATCCAAAGCCGTGAGACTTCAAGGAGAAATTGTTACGTTCGCGCAAAAGCCAAATGAAACGTTATATGAGGCGTGGACAAGATTCGGAAGGATGTTGAGAGGATGTCCTCAGCACGGATTAGATACTTTTCAAATAGTACAAATATTCTACCAAGGCGTAGACGTTGCTACACGAAAAGACATCGACATAACAGCTGGTGGTTCCATTATGAAGAAAACCGCAACTGAAGCTTACAAAATTATTGATAACACAGCCTCCCACTCTCATGAGTGGCACCAAGAGAAAGATATATATCGTTCATCTAAAGCGACTAGAGCCGATTCTAGCCATAACTTTGATTCCATTTCCGCAAAAATAGATGCTTTCGAGAGACGAATGGAAAAGATGAATAAAGATATTCACGCAATACGAATCAGTTGTGAGCAATGCGGTGGACCACACTTAATGAAAGACTGTCACATTGAACAAACGATAGAACAACGTGAGAATGTTGTCTACATGAATCAAAGGCTGGAAAATAATTATCAAAATAATTATCAACCGCCAAAGCTAAACTTCAATCGAAATCAAAACATTCTTTACAATCCAAATGGACCCAACAATAATTCGTACAACCAACAAGGTCCGAATAACCAACCGACTCAAAACAACACTTTCAATCAACAAAGACCTAGCTTGTATAAACCATCACAACAAACCGAAGAGAAAAAGCCAAATCTAGAAGAAATGATGGCAAAGCTAATGGAATCTCAAACACAATTTATTACATCTCAAACCCAAACGAATGAGAGGTTTGATCAGTCATTAAGAACTCAACAAGCTACCATTTTGAATCTAGAAAAACACGTTGGTACTCTTGCTAGCATGATGAGTAAGAGGGAACAAGGAAAGCTACCGAGTAATACTGAAGTAAATCCTCGGAATGAGAATGTTAATATGGTCTCAACGAATTCTGAAAAACCAGCTCCAGAAAATGGGAAGGTTTTAGATGTGAGTAACAATGAAGAAGTTACACCACCACCACCCGAGTATGTAAAGCCAGTGGTGGCACCATACAAACCACCCATCCCGTTTCCAAGAAAAGGAGTGGAGTATGAGCAAGTAATAGGTAATAAAGTTGGTGATACCATTGGAAAGAAGAAGAAGAAAAAGAATAAGAAAGTGCAAGAAACAAAAACAGTAGAAGTAAACCCGGTGAAGACAGTTCCACCAAATCCTCCACCCAGGGTAGGTGATCCGGGTGAATTTATTGTTCCTTGTCTACTTAGCGATTGTGTCATGTATGATGCACTAGCAGATTTAGGTGCAAGTGTGAGTGTTATGCCTCTTTCATTATATAAGAGATTAGGTGTAGGTGAGTTAAGTCCAACGGATATGAGTGTTCGACTCTTTGATCAAACCATTAAGCACCCAGTTGGAATTGCTGACAACCTACCCGTTCAAGTAGGTAATTTAACCTTTCTAGTCGAATTTATTGTCATTGACATAGAAGAGGACCCAAACGTTCCTCTAATTTTAGGTTGACCATTCTTTGCGTCCACCGGGGCGTTATTTGATGTAGGAAATGGAAGAATGACACTTAAAAGTGGTGACAAATCAATCACCTTTATGATTCGAAAGTCAAAATCTCCACCAACCAAAACCATTGAACCAATAAAAACGATTGGTAAGAACCATGTTGTTTTACCAACTCCAACGGTAGTGCTTAACAATAATAAAACGCCTAAGTGTGGGGAAGATGAAGTAACACCTAATGATGACAAGATAACAAAGAACCCCGTTGTTGATACGAAATTAGATAATCCCGTTATTAATAGTTCAATGAAGAAACTTATTAAACGGATTCGCGATGCTAGAACCAAGGGGAACTTTAAGTTATGTAACCGATTAGTATCCAATCTGTCGCCTAAAGAAAAGGCGAAGCTAGTTGAAATTGTGGATATAACACATGAATCCGACCAATGGCTTAAAGAAAAAGTCACGGATATGCAAGTTGATTATGGACCAAGAGAAATTGACGATGAAGCTAATCACAATTTCGACACCACAGCTACCTAAGTGTGGGGAGATTCAAATGTTCTAAAAAGAAAATGCTGTCTAGAATTAGTTGTTCTGTTCTCGTGTAGTTCCGAGAATGGAATTCGATTGGTCTTTTCCGCTAGCAGACACTAAAGAACTAGTTTTCTTCCCCCATTCTGAATTTTTTTTTGTTTTGTAGGTTTTATATTAAATTAATATGCTTTTTAAAATTTATGTTTTTTGTGTTTTTTTTAAAAACAAAAATGTACTTTATTTCATTAAGTTAAAAAAATGATTTCTAAAATTCGTTGTGAGTTGAAGATTAGGTCGTTGAACCGAAATTGCTTTACCCGAGGGCGGGACGAAAAATTTTGTTATCATTATTTTTAATTTTATTGATTTAAAGTATGCCAAAAAATACTATGTTTTATAAATTTTTGAACGTGGGGTTATATACCAAACTTCAAAAATATGTATATATGTTTGTATTTTATGTTATGTACAAAACAGGGTAAAAACAGCGCACTTTCAAAGACTGTCATGAAGTTCAGCAAAAGCTACTGATTTTGACAAGACGCAAAAAATCAAATGTGAAATAACAATATGTTTGCAAACTCGGTATTTTTAATCACTTTTCTACGTTAATCACCCTCATGAATTTATAATTATAGTCTGATTTCATGCAAATGAGGGCATTGCATGATCTTAAGTGTAGGGAAGGGTTATAAATTCTCTCGGGTTTACACTTGGTTTAATTGCCAAATTTTGTGAAAATTTGAAAAATTTTCAATTAAATAAAGTCAAAATCATGTTTATACATTTTTATGAACGGTGAAAACTAGGTGATAATACCGAAATTATCGTTACCTCGGAAAGGACATAAATTGAGAAACAACCTAAAATGCTTGAATTCATTTAAAATGGAATAGAGGAGAATAAAAAGGCAAAGAAAGAAACTAAGTGTGGGGAGAATGTACCAAGTTATTCAATTAAAAACTATCTATCACATATTTTTGTACAAGATTATTGCAGGTACTTTTGTTTTGGATGATACTAATCAGTTTTACCCGATTTACTATAATACTTTTGAAAGAAAGATGGATCTACACGATGAATCAATTCCATCATTTGAAGGAAGTAAAGTCTTCCGAAAAAGACACACGCTTCTTGATTTAGGTCAAGAAGTTGTCGTCCAGACCAGCTGTAGGTTGACGAAAAATCTAGAAAAGTCATCACTAAAATCGGCTGGAAATCCACGGACCTCAGCATCAAACAGGGTTGCCATGTGGTCAGATTTATCCTAACCATGAGAAGGATTTATCTCGTACAATGGGGGGCACCGTGCAAATTAGCTTGATAAGACTAATGAATCAGATCCCCAGAAAGGATAATCTCCTTAAAGATTAAAAATCAGCTTTTAAGACTGATATTACTCAATCCTAGAGATTGACCTTAAAGATTGAGAATTCAAACTCATGGAATTCAATGATATCTAAACTCGAGCTTGAACGAGAAAATATTTTGATCAAAATTAAAACCGATTTATTTTCTGAAAACCCATTTTCAATGCGTTCATTACCATTGAACGTAAAATCCTGAGAATTCATCAGAATTCATTAGGTCACCTGAACCAAATCGGGTGTCAACCGTAAGAACGGTGGTTGCATAGCATGGTCGGAGACAGGACCTTGTGCCAGACCAAAAAATCATAGGATGATCTTTACTATTGCTCCTACCAAGGATAGTACTAGCATCCGACACGTTAAAAGACCATAACCAAAAGCATGTCATTAGACATTGCCTTAACAGTTTCTTGTTCATCGCTTTCCTTTACAACCGGATGGTAGTTTGCCGAAAGGTAATATACGGAACAAGTAAACTGGATGTGTGCTTTCCGATACCGGGATAGCAGTGGATTACACGAACCTAAATGTTTTTAGCCAAAATATTGATCCACAAATATATTTTGCAGCACCAATGGTGGATCAAATCAGAAAACTTATCTAGGGTAAAAGCTAGATTGAATTTTCAAAAGATCAAATGTTTTCATAAAGATCCTATTTCCTAAAGGATCTAAATTTTTATAGTCATGTGGGACTGTAAACCGCCTTTCAAATGTGCACTTTGCTTTGGAAACCGTAAGTAAATCGGCTATTTGATTGCAAGTGTCATTGACCTAAACCCGAGGCAACTGTGGATGACACACCCACCTTTAACCATGGTTCTATCATTACTATCATTGTTTATACCGCTATATCAAAATCACTGATGTATTAAGTGTGAAGAATAAAGAAGTGATTTGTATGTTTTTATTTCAAGACTGTATTGCTTGAGGACAAGCAACGCTTAAGTGTGGGAATATTGATAATGCTAAAAAGGAACATATATTTCATAGCATTATCCCCCAAGAAATACAAGATTTTAGTTGCAATTGTTCCATTTTCAAGTAATATTCGTTTATATTAAATAAGTACGAAGACAAAAGGCGAAAACGACGAATTGAAGACAGAAAGGTCCAAAAAGCTCAAAAGTACAAGATACAATCAAAAAGGTTCAAATTATTGATGAGGAACGTCTAAAAATGACAAAAGTACAAGTTACAAAACGCAAAGTACACAATATAAAATAGTACGCAAGGACGTTCGAAAATCCGGAACCGGGATATGAGTCAACTCTCAACGCTCGACGCAACGGTGTAAAAATTACGAGTCAACTATGCACAAGAATAAAATATAATATTTAAATAATTCATAATAAGAATAATATTAAATAATAAAAAGTTGTTAATTGAGCATAGTTAAGGGGTCATAAATGAAAATTCAAATCTATATTTCGCCTATAAAAGGCCTCGTTCTCTGCTCGATCTATCATCCCATTTTTCCAATCTCTCTCTCTCGTATATGTAATAAAAATATATATAATTTTAATTTTAATAATTTTAATTATGATTTAATTTAGTTATGGTACAAATGATTTACGGGTTTTAAGTCAAAACTCTGTCCGTGCAACGCTACGCGATTAATCACCACTGTAAGCTATGTTCTTCCTTTTTAATTTAATGTCTCGTAACTAAGTTATTATTATGCTTATTTGAGCCGAAGTAATCGTGATGTTAGGCTAAAATATTAAGATGGGGTTATTGAACTTTGGACCATAATTAAGGTTTGGGCAAAAGACCGACACTTGTGAAAATTGGACTATTGACTATTAATAGATGGGGGGGTATTGTCTAATTGAGTGACAACTCATTGGAGTCTGTCGAACCTATCTTCAAATTAATTAACCTAATAATTAATAATAATTATGGTTGTCCTATTTAGTGACGTTCATATGGAATCTGTTATAATCATTTAATTAATCAATTGGGTTGGGTAATTGATTATTCATTCTGATCAAGTGGATGAATTAATATTCATAAACTAATTAAAACAGGGGTGGATTACATACAGTGATAGCCGGTGTAATTGTTGACAGAAGTGATAACTGCGTCACAGTTTAAATCCTTAATCAGTTGGAATATTTGACTTCGGGTATAAGGGTAATTTGACGAGGATACTCGCACTTTATATTTATGACCGATGGACTATTATGGACAAAAACCAGATAGACGTATCAAATAAACCAGGACAAAGGACAATTAACCCATGGTAATAAATTAAAATCAACACGTCAAACATCATGATTACGGAAGTTTAAATAAGCATAATTCTTTTATTGTATTTCTCATCGTATCTTTATTTACTGTCATTTTATTACTCGCAATTTTATTTACTGTCATTTTATTTATTGTCATTATTTTACGCACTTTAATTATCGTCATTTATCTTTGCGCTTAAAATATAGAATCGACAAACCGGTCATTAAACGGTAAAACCCCCCTTTTATAATAATATTACTACTTATATATATATATATATTTATATAAATATAGTTTTATAAAAATATAGTACGTAATCACTAGCTCCCTGTGGAACGAACCGGACTTACTAAAAACTACACTACTCTACGATTAGGTACACTGCCTATAATGTTGTAGCAAGGTTTAGGTATATTCCATCCGTAAATTAATAAAACTTGTGTCATATTTTGTAGTATTTTGTATTAAAAATAATACTATTTCGTACCCTCACGCTACATCATCAATAACATCTAGTTGTAACTAGTGAGGAAGAAATGTTTAGTGTAAACACATAAACACCATAATCGTTTAAGGTAACTCCTTTAGAGAGGAAAGCAAGGATCATAAATTATATTTCTGATAGGAAACTGCACGAAAGGTGTGATCTCTTGATGAGAAAGATGTTCTCGCACCTATAGCGAGTCGATCTATCATTCACTTATGAGTTTAAGTGCGGATGAAAAGAAATATGAATCATTGTCTACAAAGAATAGTTTACACCGGGTGAGGAAATATCTGAAAAATGATTGCATTTGCCACAAAATATTGAATTATAGAATTATATTTACGAGTGTGTTGTGGTTTACCCATGAAATATTGGAAGTAAAAAAACTTCTCAACGGTCAACCTTAAAAGAAAAAAAAAAGTTGATGAGAACAGAGGGTTTTGAATGATGAACTTAATGATAAATTTCAGAGGACGAGAGGAATTGTGATTAATATGTGGAGTAGAATAACACGAAAATTTTATATGAACAAGCAATGAAAACTTTATAGAAGTTCGAGTCGTTTAAGGTGACAATGTAAAAAGGAACGAAATTCTTAGTAAAACTAGAGTTATGTACAACATGAACTATTTTAAGTAAAATATCTTTTGAATAAAAGAATTGATTTATAAAAGTCAAAGTATAATTTTATATGTACTAGTCAAAAATAAGTAAAGGTAAATTTTATTTATATAAACATACACGATTTATAAAATTTGCACGACTGGCAGTAAATAAATTTATTTTATAAAATTTCGAGAGGATCGCACAGTAAAATAGTGTGCGTAAAATTTTGATAACAGAATTTTCATATTTCGAAGGTTACGAGTTGGAAAAAGACTAAGAAAAATCGAGTGAAGGACCTAAAAAAAATTCTGGGTGATATTTGAGCAACAATGTTACGAGGTAATGAAATCCATTGTATTTAAATACGGTTGTTGATTATTATTAGGACATATGTTCTTGGAATTCAAAATGTTCATGTGTGAAGCTGTTGCTGACAAGTGAGATATGAATGATAGGGTATGAGAACGTGATAGTGAATGTGGTGTTTATAATATCTTTGTTTGAATATTCAAATGAAAATCTTGTGAGTGGTTTTCATTTATCTTGGACGGGTTTCCTAATGGGTTTATGAAAATCTACACTAGGAGCGTAATTGCAGATAACAGGAGGCATGCTTCGAAGAAGTTTCGGGGGTGTCACTTCAGGTCACTTAAGAACATGCATCCTTCCTTCCAGCGGGGATGTGATAATTAAGCGTCAAAGAGATAAGTTGTTTAAGAAAGAAAGAATGCAAAGCTTTACAACTTTTATGGCATAGGAGAATTTGTTAATCTACTCATGGGTATGAGATAGATAGTTTGATTGTAACGATCTCTTTGTATATCTATAAATCAGATGATAATTACCATTCATGTAATAACATTGAGATTTTTGAATGAATGGCTTGGAAATTTTGCGTTGATTCACTTTCTATTCCATATGTCATGATATTGTAATTTCTATATGAGTTACCGTAATATAATCACGTTGGTCAAGCGTCATTATATTTCACTAATTCATATTTCTACTTCAATATCACTCCACAAAGTCAGGATATGTGATCAAACTGAGATAGTTGACGTTGGAATGTTGAGTCATGAGTGACATCCCTTGGTTTCACCAACCGAGATGGTCTTATAACTCGTGTGAGTCAAAGAATACTTTGAATCACAATGGCTAAGTCAGATCATAAAGATATGTATGGATATGATAACAATCATATATTAGCTAATCCTTCAGAGTCGGGATCATGCATGTGATAGGGTTTTGGCTTGACATCCTTAGGAAAGGATATAAAATATCAATAGAGGTAAAAGCAGGTAGTAAGATGATTTGACAGTATAAAGAAAGCTCTTAAAACTAAAGTAGGAAAGATTATAGTCCTATAGATTGCTAAGGCACCCTAGCTAACACATAAGGCACACATAAAATGAAATCCTGGTTCTCTATAACAAGCCTGGCTCTGATACCACTATGTCATACCCCCAAATAGGGCCGGGGAAATATGACTTCACAATATCACAACACAAGTATGTATAAACAAGAACGACTCTATATGAGACATTTTATAACAAAATTTTAATTTGCAACGGAAACATAATAATGTTTTACATAATGAAATTCATATGTAAATGACAAATGATAAGTCTAATATGTGGACTCCAATGCAACATCTAACTAAGCATCATAGGGCAGCACACAAGCTAATCTTCACCTGAGACAAACATGCTTAAAATGTCAACACAAAGGTTGAGTGAACATCACAGGTTTAACAATCATAATAAGTTTTAGATCACAAGATTTAATTCAAAATATCAAAATATCAATATGCCATGAGTTATAATATCGAACTAAACATTAACCCCAGACACTGTACGGGTGTCGGCAATCATTATTATGTACACCCTTGATGATCACGCCAATGGGTAGAGACATCACTCTCAATAGGTCTACTCACAATAATTAATCTTGCAAAATTTCAATTCCAGCAATTAACGATATTATGGCGGGGATTTGCATGTAAAAATAAATACATGTTTAATAAAAGTCTCAAGAAATTGCATATCAAATAGTTTAGGTGCTTGTGTCTAAATTGTAAATCATTTAAAAGAAAGCATGTGTCTCACCCTAAAAGTTTATAAAATAGTTAAGAAACAGTAAAAAGAGGGGCTATGAAGTTCACCTTAGTAGCAAGTAAGAAATTCCACACAGGTAGTATGAACGGAGTATGTAATCGGAGACCTCAAGCTAGCGATATAACGTTTAATTATTTTATGTCTAATAGGCATAAAGTTTGTATATTAATATAGCAAACTATATTAACAGTGACGGTTTTCGAGAAAAGTTCCTATTTCTCCAAAAGTTTCTATATTTGGAAACTTACTATTTATGGAAAGCTTCCACTTATAGTAAGCTTCTAGTTTAGGAAGTTCGGGTTTTAATTCTTAACAAAGATGTTGTATAATCTCACCCAAACTTCGTTGCTATCATGCAAGTCACTCGAATGATCTATTGTTACTGGGTGCCCAGGATTCTTGACCAGAATCTAAGTCATGGTATTCGAAATTCACAAGCGGTTCCCATAATGGTAACAAGGATCACCCTAGGCCAAAAGTAGCGGTGATGTTTGTAGTCTTTGTACGCTATATTTAATTATAACCTTCACGTTATAGATGTATACACATAACAAGTTATTAATGTACTTATTTAATTACATGTATAGGTGATAATATACTTAGTGTACTTTAAGTGTTACTATATAGATAAATGTATAAGTTAGAATAATAGTATTATTATCAAATGTAATCTTATCATTATATGTGTTATATATAAATACACCTATATGATACATACATATATTCTTTATTATTATTATACATATACATATATATGTTTACAACTATATGATATATATATATATATATATATATATATATATATATATAAGTGTTATATATATACATTAATGTAAAGGTGGTACATATAATTACTTATCTTTTTACATTTACTAACCTTATATACTTACATACACACTCATACATACATACACACATACATATACATACATATATACACATACATATGCACGTATGTATATACTTGCATATATACACACATACAATATATATATGTACCTACGTACGTGTGCATGCGTGCATGCATGTATATCATTATCATTACCTCTTATTAATCGAACTCATGTACATAAAATCATAGCTTTTATTTACTAAATATTTTCTAATTTATCTCATAATCTCAATCATAAATAATAATTATCCATATTCATGTTCTTTAACTTATTAACCATAACTTTTATCATAACCTTTTTAACTTATTAATCATTAACATAACTCATAATTCCTAATCCCATTAACCATAACACTTTTAGTTTGACAATCTAAATCTCATTACTAATACTCCTAATCTTTCTTTATACCTTTTAACTTTATAAAATAATTATCATACTTTTAAACTTAATCATAATCATTCTTTTAACTAAATCTTATTAATCACATTCATAAACTAGTTCATTATTTTATTTATGATCATCATCATAGTTCAACATCCTTAAACTTATTAATCATATTCATTATCAACTTTATGTTCATGTATACATGTTCAATATAAATAACATAATCCTTATAATTAACTTCAAGAACAAGACCAATATTAATCATCAATATATATTAAAAGTAATAGATTAAAAGTAGGATTATCATTAGGGTTTTAGGTATACCTTAGGAGGTTAGAGATCAAGAAAAAGATGATGAATGAAGGATGAAACACGAGCTGAATTGCAGCAGAAAGGTCACGACCCAACATTGGGTTTGGGGTCAGTTTTGTCACGCAAGAACCAGCAGAAAAATAGCAGCAACTCGCAGCAACAATGGACCAATCTTTGGTTTGATGTGGGTCACGAACACAGCAGGAAAAACAGAAGGGAGATGGTTATTGGTGGTGGCGAAATTACGCAGCAACAAGGTTGCAAGAAGTCGCCTAAAAAGGCTGTTAAGGTGACGAACCAAAGGGCTGAACAGAAGCTGTTTTGATGAGGTTGTATGTCGACTGCACAGCAGGTTTTTGGGGGTTGTTTGTCGACTGATAGCTAGGGCTGTTATGGGAGGTTTAGTCGACTAAAAAGGAGGGAGAACTGCAGAAAACTAGTCGACTAGAACAAGGGATTTGCGAGGGTTTTGTGGATTTATTTGTGATGCCAAAATATGGGAAACATGAGGCCCTTTTTATAGATGATTAGCAAGTTGTAATTACATTAGGATTGATAGGAAACTTGGTGATCAAGGTTTGGATTTAGATTGGAATGCAAGTATTAGAGGTGGATTAGGATTTGTGACTAGCTTAAAGATCAAGTTCTCTTCTCCCCCTTTTTCTCTAATTAGCCGATTATAATATTAATACCTATATTTATTTATATTTTTTTTTTCGGCAACAAGTATTTATTTATATATTTTTTATATTTTTTTATTAGGTTTACATTTTATTTAATTACATTTTATTTAATTATTAATCCCTAACCTTTATTAATTTTTACTAAATTCATATGAATTCAGATTAGATTAATTCATATAATGTCATAATTTATTTAATACATATAGTTTGTATTATTAATTTTAGTATTAGGGTTAGGGTTTAATATTAAATATTAAATAGTATTAGGGTTTGGCATTTAATGCATAGGGTTAGGTTTAGGGTTTTAAATAATATTAGGGTTTTAGTATTAATTACTTTATTTATTATATCCGGATAACAACCCTAATGCTAATACACAGAGTATGACATTGAAACCTTAAGGGCAATTTGGTAAACTCGGATGGGAAAAGTGAGGGTTGTTATAGAACTCAACACCATTATGGAAGCTAATAAACCCATCCATAGTAGCTTGAATCTCATCAAGTCGCTCCACATGCGGTAAAACACGCATGCAATCACTTAGCGCATCAATATGAGTCTTCGGCGTGTATGCCCTGGTCATATGAGTAATGGTAGCCATGTAGTAGTTAACTGGATCGTTCATGCGAGGCTGCCAAGCAAGACGACGGGTGGCAGATGGGGAAATAGGAGCAGGAACGGAACTGTTGCTTGAAGCCGACATCTGCAAACAGGAAAACCACATACCACATACAAAAATAGAAACAATATACGCAATAACTTATAATTATTCCTCATATGAAATGAAATGCATAATAATGCTATATCAAGAAAGGCCGGGCTGTAGACTAGACTCTAATGTACCCTAAAAACTACGGGTTGACCCCATCAAGTACCAACTGTGATGGTCCCGTCAAGTACCCTTAACAGCTCCGTCAATTGGTCCCACAGCTTGATCGAAATTTAAATGAATTTATTAAACAACATTGCATTCTCTATTCAAAAAGTTTCCCAAAAAGGAAATTTACCAAAATATGTAGTTTAAACAAACCCAACATATTAAAATAACCAAAGTTGACATAAAACATTGTCAACCAAATATCCACAATTTGATAAACTAAAAGAGAATGCAAGTTCAATATTTCATAAAATGTTTAACAAAATCTGCTCATGCATGCAGACCCTCTAACACAGCGGAAGCTGAAACAAACCAAGTACCTGTGAAAACATGCGAGTAAACTGTCAATAAAAATGTTGAGTGAATTATAGGTTTAAATAAACGTATAAAATTTAGACCACAAGATTTAAAAATGTTAGAAAACATTAAACTATTATTCCATTATCTATGAGTCACCTGGTAACCACTTAACCATTTCCATACACTTACCAAACAATATATATACACTAAAAGGTGTATCTTCAAATAATAACGAAGTACTAGTACATTTCGATTATAAATTGCTAGCGCGACTAGCTCGAAATGGGGTTGTCAAGCCCGATAGATCTATCCATAGGATTCGCATTCACCAGTAGAAACCAGTGATTACAGTTACCAGACTAGGAAATATTTTCGTTCAACTCATAATGAATAATTTAAATTTAATTGCCACTTGTGTCTAAACGTAAAACAAAATGCATGTAATCACATCCCAAAATACTTTAAAATAGTATGAAAAGCGGGACTATAACTCACCTTAACGTAAACAAAGTAGTAACATAGAAAATGTGAACTGCACGAAGTAAATTGATCAAGAATGATCACAACGTCGACCTATAAATAAAGCAGGTCGATATAAATAACTAACTTAGGTCAAGTCTTAGTATGATAGCTATAGTACTTGCTGCAAGTAAACATAGAACAACACTCAGTATGTTTCGGTATGATCAGGACAGCGTATAACACGTACTTTCTATTTTTAGAAAGTTTCTTTTTTTAGCAGGTTTCCATTTTTGGAAAGTTTCTATTTTTGGAAAGTTTCTATTTTTGGAAAGTTTATATTTTTGGAAAGTTTATATTTTTGGAAAGTTTCCATATTTAGAAAGTTACTATATTAGGAAAGTTTCTATAATTAGAAGGTTTCTATTTTTAGAAAGTTTTTAACTTAAAAAAGTTTCCTTAATTAGAAAGTCAACAAATGTCAACTGAAAGTCAAAGTCAACCAAAAGTCAACTCGAAAGTCAACCCTGGTCAAACATAGTCAACATTAATTTTTAAAGTATAAGTTATAATAATAATATAAGTTATAATGTTATTTAAAGTCATAAATGTATAATTATGTCATAATATAAGTTTAATTAAATTAAATTGAATTAATAAATTAACATAAGTTTAAATGATATAATTAATATAACATATGTATTTAATTAATTAATTAAATATTAATCATAATATAAGTATTATTAATTAATAATAAATTTTTAATCATATCATAAGTTTTAATTATAATTATTTAATCATAAGTATTTAATAATTAAATTATAATTAAATAATAACTAAGCCTTATAATAATTAAATAATTAATTAATCTTTATTATAAGTCTTATAATAATAATCTCATAAAATAAGTTTAATACTTATCATAAATATTTTTCATTAATAATAAAAGTATTATTAATCATAAGTTTAATTAAATGTTTACTAAATCATAATGTAATTAATAATTGATATAATAAATATATATATATATATCATAAGTCTTAAATTAAAGTAATTACTTTTATATCATAAGTAATTTAATAATAATGAAAATCATTATTTATATCATAAGTTTTATTTCATAACCATAAGTTTTAATTAAAAGTTCATCAGGTCATTACTTGAGCCCCGGGTGTCAGTTTTCGGCGAGTCTTATATATATCATCGCCTAACCAAACCACCTGACACACTAGTGTACTCAAGAACACCCCAAAATCAGTCCCAAAGTCATGACCAACAGCCATACATCAACTTGGAACTTTAATCCGTTCAAAGACTTGTTTTAGTCATACTGTGTGATTCGTGGCTCGGATTTCGATGACCCGAACATGAATGTTCATCCAATCACCAATCCTAACACACTAGTACACCCTAGAGACTTCAAAAATGGTCACATAGTCGAACCAAAACTGAACACATTCGTTTTTATATTTTAATTCCATGAAAACACCATTTTATGCATAACTTAAGTTCCGGGAATCGAAATAACATGAATTCGGAGTCTAAAATCAATCTCTTGATGAGAGGAACTCATGTAAATACTTTATTTTATCAAAAACATCAGTTAAGTGTACTAAAATTATCAATTAGTCTGCTGTATAAAATCAAACAAACCGAAAACATGTAATAACGAGGGTTTCTATGCATACAATCATTAATCCAACAACACACAAGCACTATACTATCATAATAATCATCAAAAACAGAAAATTTAATTAAAAATCAAAAAGTTAGGGTTAGGTTATATACCCTAATCAAGAATTTAATGGTATGAACGCGTAGAGGAGAACGAGAGGAATCCGTTTATGTGAACAATCAATTGATCCAACCTTGTTGGTTGATGAAATGATGATGATGGTGGATGGTGTAGCCAACGGTGACAAGGGAAAAAGAAAAGGGAGGAGAAAAATTGAGAGTATTAGGTTTAGGGAAAAATTTAATGAAATGAATGTGATAAAAATCAAAATGGAAAAATCAAATGCCTATACCCCCTCCCCCCATGGGTTCAGCTGAAAATAGGAGTGGGGTGGGCCCCACATGGCCCACAATATTAAATGTTGATTTGCTTTTAGCCCGAACGCCCGATCGAAGCCCGAAACGCGAAAACGCTATTACGCGATTAATTATTCGGAGAGATAACATATACGTGACAAATAAAATATATAAACACTATATATAGCTATATAACATCAAAATATCTTATTTAAAATAATTTAAATTTAAAAACCTCAAAAGTTTGACCGTTGGTTTAAAAACCGAAATGATTCGCCGGATAGAAATCCTCGACAAGTAGAAACGTACAAATTAACATATGAATACAAATATTCACATAACACATAATAATTAATATATTATTACTAAAATAATAATATAGGTCATAGAAATGATGTGGCACGAATACCAATTAACGGACATTAAATAATAAACGGTAAAAGATAATGGAAAAAGTAGGGTCGTGACAGCTAGTCGCAAATTTCTTTGTCATCAGAGAATAAAACAAGTATTCGAAGCCCTAATGTTACGGGAATCAACACACTAAACTTGAATACGTTGAAAAAACATGTTTCTCAACCATCTCCATAACTCTACTAGTCGTCCAACTCTCCCTAGCTCGATAACTTTCGTCGGTTACTAAACTCAAACCAAGTGCTCGACACCCTCAACTATCCTAGAAAGCTCAAATTCTAGGGCTTAAACGATTATTCGTTCCTCTTCCATCACCTAAAAACTTTTGATTGATCACCCTCAAAGAAAAACGCTCCCTTAGTTGAAACATCAACCAAACCCGAGCAACCGTCGAACGCGTTCTATCCGACCCCCTTCGACAATTAATTCCCTTAGTGACAAGGAACTCTAACCCACCCACATATTCAATAAACCCTATAATATCGACCAAAAACTATTGGTCATCCTGTGTCAAAACCAAAAGGTCCAAACTTCCCTGATACTTCGACCGTCGATTTCAAGCTCATGCATCTCGTTCGTTACCTAACCACTCTAACCTTAGAGAAAAAACAACCTCCCGAGCTTCCATAACAAACCCACATCCCCGAAAAATACAGCTTGTATCGCTCGAAGTTTCCGCAATAAAACCGTCCCGCACTCGCGACATCAAACCCGAAAAGTTCACCCTCAAAATGTTCAAATTCGAATGTTCGTTTCTGAAATCCCACCGTCCAATCCGAATCAAAATTTGTACCACTTGTAAACCCTTGTGTCTGTTCCCTACAGCCTAAAATTCAAGTCGATCCAACGGTTGACGAACCCACCATGAATTTTCTCCTGCAGCTGCGCTTGAACATCCGAACATAGTTCAATCGTTCCTTCGCACGGGTAGCGATGAACGAGAACTCAAATCTGTAACTAGGATCTCCAGAAAATCTCTCTGCAATGAACCCGTCGACCTGACCTTTTACTCTGTAACGCTTTGCAAAAAATAAATCCCCATCATGAAGTAATCAGCGTCCCGATTACAAAATAACTTTCAAGAACTGTCAATCGAATCATAGTGTGATCAACACTAGATACATAGACCATATCTATTGAGTTCACCATGACCAACTATGTCAACTGGTCTCGATACATGTTGCAAACAAAAACTTAAGCTAGTCGTTTAGCAACCTTGATGGAAAAAACCCATTAATCACATATATTGAAAAACTTGCTTTCAAATCTCCATCATACTCAATCTCGTAGCCTATAGTCCTGATACCACTTGTTAAGAATTTAGGACCAAACAAGATGAGTCATATAAACTAATCACCAAATCCACAAGCGATAAACGAATAAATAAAGCATAACAACGATAAATAAATGCATAAACAACACAACGATTTAATGTGGTTATATCTCAACTTCAAACACGGAGAAGGGTTAGTCCACGGGCGAAAACCAGAGAATTTTCTTTAAAATTTTAGTGCACATTATTACAATGATGCTAGGGGTCTATTTATAGGTAAAACAAACAAAGAAACAATTTGTTGGACAAGTCAGAATGTTCGTGGCTGACTTGCACCTCGCGTTTAGTGACATTATGTCACCATTCGTTACATGTTTCCGCTAGCAAACCAAAAATATTCGACATAATATGTCACGTTTTGACATAAAACCTTACCAAATGTGACTCTATGACATTCTTGCTGGCCCACTTTTTCTTTGTTATAATTCTTTACCACACTTAACAATTTGGAACAAAGAGAGTATTATAGGAATATGTATAAAGGATGATATTATAAGTACACCAACATAAGAGTTAAAATCTTTAGCAAAATCGATGTAACGTTGCAGTTTGAAAAAACTAGTTTGGTTTATTAGAAGCCTAACATAAATGTAAAGCTTTATCCCTGTCTCATTCCTTAGTAATCGATCTAGTAACTTAAATTGTATTCGGTTAAACAAGATATTAACGAGTAATCAGAGTGATTTAAACAATTCAAGTGCAGAATTAATTAAAACAATTGGCTATCTCAAAATATCAATAATATTATATATATATATATATATATATATATATATATATATATATATATATATATATATATATATATATATATATATATATATATATATATATATATATATATATATTTTTGAAACACAATTACAATGAAAATTATAATTGCCGAATGAACAACAAAATAAGTGACGTCTGTAAAAGTGTGTGCTTGTACTTACTTTGTTCAACTTTTAAATTTATATTATCTAATTTACTCTTCAGTTTTAATACCCTAACGAGAAACAAAACATAATCTAGGCAGTATAGTAATTAGTAACTTAGGTATCGTTCCAAGAGACTACTGAAGCGGATAAGAGTTGTATTTTAAATTAATCTACTTCTTAGGAAAAAAGATAGAATTATTATATTATGTTTTAATTAATTTATACTTTATTATTAGTATATTATTATCTCTTAAGAAAGAAATAATAAAGTATAGTTTTATTATAAGATTTCTATAATATAAGACTATCTCATGATACAATTTTGTTTGTAATAATTTTAATTATATTTAAAGGAGTGGTTATTCGGACATTAGAGTGATTAAAGATTAATTTACTTGTTTAGGTTCACAATTTATATTAAAAATTAATAAATTAACAATTATAGACCGATTGTTATTCATATTAAGAATAGTAAAAGTAATTATCACGTAACAATCAATCATTAGGACTTAATCTAGTATAATTGTTATGAGTTAAACCTATCAGCTAAGTGGGCATAAAAAGCTAATATCCTGATATCATAAAATTCATATAATTGCATAATAAATGTCATTTAAATTTTTTGATGAGAACTCAGACAATATTCAATCAGACTGACAAATAGATAAGCTAATAAACCTAATCATATCAAATTTTGGTGATGTGCTAAAGTTCAACCAAACCAAATTTTCATGCAATTGTGATATAAACTCATGAAAACTAGGGTTCTTTTAAGCCTAATAAATCACTTATCACTATATAAGTGTATTCATTAATCATTCATAAATTACTACTAATAATCTTGACTTAAATTTCAAGCAAAAGTTAATTTAATCACCTATTTGATATGGGTAATCTTCTAAGTGAATATATCAAGTAAACAAATTATTTAGAATTAATGATGTGTTAACCCTATTCGCTTTTTGCATTAAGAATTCCATAAAAATCATCACTTACAGCATCAATAATCAAACAATTACGAATTATAGAAACCTAATTACACGAATCTGGAGGAATTAAGATTTGAATGAGAAAATAATTTAAGTAATTAAATAATAACTAAATATAAAAATTTAGAGTAATAAAATATAAATAACTTATAAATAAATTAAATAACAACTTTTATAGCTTAACAACGAATAACCAAATATATACGACCGATTGAATCTTTCAATACTTAAATGACCCGTCAGCGTCTAGGTTCGAGCAGGAGCCTTTAAATTAGAGCCCCAGCAACCCCCCTAAAGGAAGACAGTCATCACCCGTTTTCAAGAAATATCAATAACCAAAGTATATCCAATTTTCGTATTTACCGCGCTCTCCGGCAGCGGCGTCAAAAAGTTGATGTGTTGAAAGTATGTGCAGTAGTGCTTAACTTATTCTTGAACTTTTAAATTTATAAAACCTTTATTAATACACTTTAAAACCCTAACGAGCAACAAGACCCGGTCGGATGTAGTATTTTAGGCTATCGTCCCAAGAGAGTGTGGGAAGCAGATAAGAGTTGTTTTATTATATAGCTTAGCTCTTTTTAAAGAACTAAAGACAGATTTTTATGTGTTTTTAGGTTTTTGATTCTTATCTCTTAGGAAAGAGATGATTAATGAAACGTTATTGAAAACTTTTAATAAACTAATAAGGAAAGATAAAATAAAGATTCAAATTAAATTAACAATATAAAAGATAAGTGATTACAAGGACGTGCAAATCATAAGGGAAATATATTAATTACTTCATAACTTATATTAACAATTAGCAAGATAACAATCATAGACCAATCATTATCCCTAAAAGGTTAAGCTAAATGTCGCATATCATTCATAAGGTAGGACCTAAAGCATACATTAACTAAGTGATGTTCATAGCTAATGTCTTCATTCATGGCATTCAAATAGTCACATGATAAATATTACCTAAACTTGATGTGGATCCAAGGCAACATTTAATTAGACTGACAAATTATATAAGCTAATAAACTTAATCAGATCAACTCAAGTTACTAGCTGAAAGTTAATCTTAATCAGGTTCTCAAGCAATTGACAATTAAACACACATAAACAAAGGTTCTTCGATTAAGCCTAACAATAATGAATTCTATTATATAAGTGTGATTCAAGTTCAACTAGTTGTATAACTACCAATGATGTTTACCTAAGTTGCATGCAATCCAAACACTTTATTTGATGGACTAGATCTAAATAAGTGATATGAATCGAATATAAGATCATAAAATCAATGACTAGTTAATCCTAGATTCATAATATTTAATCATTAAGTATGGAAAACAAGTTATTTAATCATGGCAGATATAAACAGTTTAAATAATCATCACAGAAACATGAACATACAGATCTGAAAAAGAACCAAAAACCGTACGGACTGAAGCACGAAGCCGGCGGCTTGGCTCAGTCAAGCCGGCGGCTTGGACTGAGGAAGCCGGCGGCTTCATCTGTTTTCCCAAATTTTCACAGTTTTCGTTCAATTAACCACTATGAACGTTTAGTTCCTAGTTGGAGATGAATAGAAAGCAATTAAATAAATAAAAGACATTAAATAAATTAAAGCAATAAAATAAACTAAAGACAAATAAATAAAAGACGATAAATAAAAGACAATAAATTAAAAGACAATAAATAAAAGAAAAGAAATAATTAAATTAAAAATGAGAACACTTATAAAATAGAAAGAAGACATTCGGGCAGAACCTCGACGCTAAATAAAATATTAAACTAGATAGGGTCCCGAATAATCCAAAACCCCAAAGGGTTTGGAGAATCGAAGTCCCCAAGAGAGAGAAAAAATGAAAGAAAATGTACAATGAAACTAAGGGGTGGAGGCCTCCTTTTATAGGTGAAGGAGGATTACATTTGTTTTCTAACAATGTGGGACAAAAACAACATAAAAAACTTAAAAATCCCATATATGAAATTCAGTAGCCTCTTTTTGCCTTCTAGCATCCAAACCGGGCCGAATTATACAAAACTTATAAAACGAAAGTTGTAGAGCTATGTCATTCGGACGTCGGGACATCTGGAATGCCTTAATGGGAGATTGTATGAGTAAGTTATGGTCAAAATACTATTTCTACAGCTTTTTACGTATTAAGTGGTCGCCAAATCGGTCCCATAAACGACTCTGTAACCGGCGGCTTTCGATGAGAAGCCGGCGGCTTCATTTAATCCAGGCCGGCTGCTTTATTTCTTAAGCCGGAGGTTTCTTATGCTTTTGCAAATGCTTCGATTTTTAGCTCTTTTCTGGAATATTCTCGAATTTTCTTCACTTTAACACCAAGCGGCGGCTTCCATTTTGTCATGCCGGCGGTTTCAATCAACTTTTCTGCCTTTTCCTGTTTTTTTCTTGTTTTAACACGTTTTCTCAAACAAAACATTAAAAATACCTTTTCTTGATTTTATCCATGTTTGTATGTTAAAGTACATAAAATGTCTTTAAAATGTCAAAATAACTCCTTAAAATGCATTCAAAATATGTATAATTTAGGAGTTATCAAATCCCC
Organism: Rutidosis leptorrhynchoides; assembly: GCF_046630445.1. Lineage (NCBI taxonomy): Eukaryota > Viridiplantae > Streptophyta > Magnoliopsida > Asterales > Asteraceae > Rutidosis > Rutidosis leptorrhynchoides. The sequence continues at coordinate 372,780,409 of NC_092333.1, read as the reverse complement.
CACACTTAAGCTTTTGCTTGTACTCAAGCAAATAAAGATAAAAAATTTTAAAAGTATACTTCCTTAGGCATTTTTATTAAACATAGTATTTAATGAGATGTTTTGACAATACTTTAGTTAATCTTGTGTTTTTAGTTGCAAATTATCTTTAAAAAATTTTGAAAGATTAACACTTATATATGAATTTCACCTAGGTAATGTATCAAAAGAAATATTAAATGGGTAGTTTATATCGGAATTTGGTTTATCGGGTTGGTCATGACACGGGATAAAATTGGTGTAAAAGCGGAAGCAAAATGCAAAATCAAAAAGATGTCTAATCATTAAACCATAGTTATTATTATAAGAACTAGTCTGAACCAGACCAAGGAGTACAAGTGGTCCTAATGTTTATTAAACCAGATTTATATAACAGTTGGTCATCATTGGACTCTTTTATTTTCTAAATAGAGCTTTTAAAAGTGTGTGGTTCTCATTGGAACTCTTTTCCCTCGCTCTCATCACTCCTTTTGGCCTTCATTGGGCTCTTTTATTTTTCATTTCTTTTTCTTTCATGCTTAGCATTTGGCATTTTTTTTTAAGTTGGCCCTCATTGGAATTCTTTTGCTGCCTGAGTGGTCCATGCTTATTATGCCATATGGTAGTGGCTATAAGTTTGCAATCGTTTCACAATATTTGGCGTTTAATTCCTATCTTAAACAAGTAGTCCGATCTCGAAGTTGAGAGTAGTTCAATTAGCTTTAAGATTAGATTAATGAAAAGACATAAGATTGACTAAGAATTTATACTTCCAAAAATATAGGGTTAAGAATGGAATTTGGTTTAAATTGGTTATTCCTAAAAAGGTTAAGGTTTCTAATGGTAACTAATTGTATCTAGCACACATACTGGGTGCTAACGACCTGGGCACTGGCTTAAATTGGTTTTAAAATAAATGGCTAATAAAATCCTAGATATTTCTTTACCATTTACATTACCTTGATTTTAAATGTTTTATATTCATTTACAATTTATTCCATCTCAAAATTTAAAAATTACACCATATAGGGAGTAAAAAACTAGTTACTTTTAAGGGTATGAATTATTAATCAAAAAGAAACAAATTTTTTATAATGTAGGACAAAAATAAAAAAGTTCAAGTGTGATTTTTAAATCATAAAAACCTTATTTTATTAGTCTTTTCTTAATAATTTTCAAAAATTTATCTTGGGTTTTTAATTAAGTGAAAAATTCACGTCTTCCCCCCCCCCCCCCCCAACACTTAGAATCATGCAATGTCCTCACTTGCATGAATTTATACTACAACGTTAAAATAAAGAAAGACAAAAATGTAAATAGGGAGAAGAATGATGTTACTTGGAATTAGATTATAGTTACAGGATAGTTGCAGAAGTTGAACTTGAAGAACACTCGCCCAATCACCCCATTTATTCAAACAATCACTAATAAAAAGAAAATAAATACGTTCTTCTTTATTAATGAGTCATAAGCTTGACTCGACCCCATTTAAATTTTTCCTTAATGGGGTTTAACTTACCCAACACTTATCGGGCGACATATAAAATCGGTGGAGAATGTTCCACGAATCAGCAAGGTTAACCAATCATTAACACCTCGGGTTGAATATATGTAGTTCGGAAGTTTTCCTTTCTCTTTCACGTAGAACCCTTGTACAATCCGACTTTTGGAATTTGGATCATACTTAAAATTTGACTGGGACACCAAAATGTACCCCTCGGTTATGCTAATATCAAATGGATCACTATAAATTGTCTTTTCCAAACTATATACCTTGTGATACCCACTCGCATAAAAACAATCATTTATCTCAACATCGGGAACCTCAAATTGTGCAGTTGATCCGCTATATTTTTTTAATGTTGTTGGAGTCAACCTCTATCCTTAATTCAGCTAGTTCCTCAGTTGTCGGCTCATAAACATTACCAATCAAAATAGCTAACACATCCTCTGCTTTATCATCTTTACCATTAAGTGAGCAAGTTTGTAACTCGGGAAATTCTTGTAATAGTTCAGAAAGTGGATCTAAATGAGTAGTTTCTTTAACAACCGACGAATCTATCCTTAACATGGAAGCATTTTACACTAACCTAGTGTTTTCTAGCAATCCGTACATCTCAAAATTAAGATAAGAATCATCTTCTTCATCATCAGAAGAATTCCATTTGATCGGATGTAACTCATCATCGTCTTCGGTATCTGAAGGATCCCAATCTATACCGAGTGATTCTTCATCTAAAATTTTATCGCTAAATATACTATCCGGGTCTACTAACATAGGTGGTGGAATGGTAGGTTGTGGTATTGAAATAGATTTTGTCTTACTTAATTGTTCTTAGGTATGAATCGGTAGGTAATTGTGTATTAGATGGGGTACTTGAATGTTTTACGTCTGGATTTGTGCAACATTGAAAAGGTCCATAAAAACACGAGCAAAATCCCTCGCTATCATTATCTCTTCTATCAACATGATTCTAACACTAACCCCAATCTCCTCTACCTCTTCTTTGACTGGTTCGAACTCCTCATTAACTAACTCTTCCTCATCATTAGTCCAATAATACACATTGGAAAGTTATCGTGCAATAGTTATCGTATGTTGAGTCTGAGCATGTTCTTCCTTTTCCTTTACTTGTCTCATATATTCATTCCATTCTAATATTCATTGTATTTGTTTTGGTGCATATGGATCAGCTTTATATTCGGCATAATTTTCTTTACTAAACATTTCCATAAAAGTTCTCTCTTCTTTTCTCTTTATTGGTTATTCCATATTTTTAAATAAGATTTGAGATTTTAGAATGGAGATTTTAATTATAGGAGGAATTAAGATTTGAATGAGAAAATAATTTAAGTAATTAAATAATAACTAAATAGAAAAATTTAGAGTAATAAAATATAAATAACTTATAAATAAATTAAATAACAACTTTTATTGCTTAACAACGAATAATCAAACATACACGGCCGATTGAATCTTTCAATACTTAAATGACCCTTCAGCGTCTAGGTTCGAGCAGAAGCCTTTAAATCAGAACCCCAGTAACCCTCCCCTAAAGGAAGACAATCATCACCCGTTTTCAAGAAATATCAATAACCAAAATATATCCAATTTTCGTATTTGCCGCGCTCCCCGGCAGCGGCTCCAAAAAGTTGATGTGTTGAAAGTGTATGTAGTAGTGCTTAACTTATTCTTGGAATTTTAAATTTATAAAACATTTATTAATACACTTTAAAACTCTAACGAGCAACAAGACCCGGTCAGATGTAGTATTTTAGGTTATCGTCCCAAGAGAGCATGGAAGCAGATAAGAGTTGTTTTATTATATAGCTTAGCTCTTATTAAAGAACTAAAGACAGATTTTTATGTGTTTTTAAGTTGTTGATTCTTATCTCTTAGGAAAGAGATGATTAATGAAACGTTATTGAAAACTTTTAATAAACTAATAAGGAAAGATAAAATAAAGATTCAAATTAAATAAACAATATAAAAGATAAGTGATTACAAGGACGTGCAAATCATAAGGGAAATATATTAATTATTTCATAACTTATATTAACAAATAGCAAGATAACAATCATAGACCAATCATTATCCCTAAAAGGTTAAGCTAAATGTCGCATATCATTCATAAGGTAGGACCTAAAGCATACATTAACTAAGTGATGTTCATAGCTAATGTCTTCATTCATGTCATTCAAATAATCACATGATAAATATTACCTAAACCTGATGTGGATCCAAGGAAATATTTAATTAGACTGACAAATTATATAAGCTAATAAACTTAATCAGATCAACTCAAGTTACTAGCTGAAAGTTAATCTTAATCAGGTTCTCATGCAATTGACAATTAAACACACATAAACAAAGGTTCTTCGATTAAGCCTAACAATAATGAATTCTATTATATAAGTGTGATTCAAGTTCAATTAGTTGTATAACTACCAATGATGTTTACCTAACTTGCATGCAATCCAAACACTTTATTTGATTGACTAGATCTAAACAAGTGATATGAAACGAATATAAGATCATAGAATCAATGACTAGTTAATCCAAGATTCATAATATTTAATCATTAAGCATGACAAACAAGTTATTTAATCATGGCAGATATAAACAATTTAAATCATCATCACAGAAACATGAACATACAGATCTGGAAAAAAACCAGAAACCGTACGGATTGAAGCCGGCGGCTTAGACTGAGGAAGCCGACTGCTTCATCTGTTTTCCCAAATTTTCACAGTTTTCGTCCAAGTAACTACTATGAACGTTTAGTTCATAGTTGGAGACGAATAGAAAGCAATTAAATAAATAAAAGATATTAAATAAATTAAAGCGATAAAATAAACTAAAGACAAATAAATAAAATACGATATATAAAAGACAATAAATTATAAGACCATAAATAAAAGAAAAGAAATAATTAAATTAAAAATGAGAACACTTACAAAATAGAAAGAAGACGTTCGGGCAGAACCTCGACGCTAAATAAAATATTAAACCAGATGAGGTCCCGAATAATCCAAAATCCCAAAGGGTTTGGAGAATCGAAGTCTTCAAAAGAGAGAAAGAATGAAAGAAAAGGTACAATGAAACTATTGGGTAGAGGCCTCCTTTTATAGGTGAAGGAGGAGCCTCTTACATTTGTTTTCTAGCAATGTGGGACAAAAACAACATAAAAAACTTAAAAATCCCGTATATGAAATTCAGGAGCCTCTTTTTGCCTTCTAGCATCCAAACCGGGCCAAATTAGACAAAACTTATAAAACGGAAGTTGTAGAGCTATGTCATACGGACGTCGGGACACCTGAAACGCCTTAATCGGAGATCGTATGAGTAAGTTATGGCCAAAATACTGGTTTTGCAGCTTTTTACGTATTTGGTCCCCTAATCGGTCTCATAAACGACTCTGTAACCGGCGGCTTTGGATGGGAATCTGGCGGCTTCATTTGATCCAGGCCGGCGGCTTTATTTCTTAAGCCGGCGGCTTCTTATGCTTTTACAAATGCTTCGATTTTTGGCTCTTTTCTAGAATATTCTCGAATTTTCTTCACTTTAACACCAAGCCGGCTGCTTCCATTTTGTCATGCCGGCAGCTTCAATCAACTTTTCTGCCTTTTCCTATTTTTTCTTCGTTTTAACACATTTTCTCAAACAAAACATTAAAAATACCTTTTCTTATTTTATCCATTTTTATATATTAAATTACTTAAAATGTCTTTAAAATGCCAAAATAACTCCTTAAAATGCATTTAAAAACATGTATAATTTAGAAGTTATCACAAGTGTTTAACACTTGAGATTTGGGTTTGTTGGCATTATAGGACTATATTTACTTGTAAAACCCTGAATTTTATACATCAGAAATGTCACCAGAAAGTGTCACCAGAGAGCGTCCTCAGAAAGTGTCAGGAAAAGTCTACTTATAATTATGCATTTTCAAATTTTACACTAGAAAATTGTGATGCCTTTCATTTCAGTAGAAACACGTGCCGCGCACTTGGTCGCGCGCCGTGCAAAACCCGCTGGCAGACTAGGTCATGGTTTTTAAATATTTTAGAAGGGCATTTGGGTCTTTTCACTTGAGGGTCAGTTTTGAGCCATTAAAACTGACCCAATACTTATCCTCATCCTCATTTCACCCCTTTACACACTTTCATCTAGAGAGAGAGAGGAAGAGCTTAGATAGAGAGAGGGCTTGATTTGGAGAAGGAGAAGTGGGATTTTCGACAAAGTCCAAGTATTAAAGTTGTTCATCTCATTCTTAGCTACGTATTGGTGGTAGTGGTAAGTCTTGAATCCTAGTTTCATTGCTTATGATTATTGTTCAATTTAGGGTATGAACTTGAATTGATGAGAAAACCACTGATGCTCATGAAGTGAGTTTGTGGTTGATAGTAAGTGGGTTTTAGACTCATTATAGTTCTATCTTTCTACGATGTACGTATTTTAAAGGCATGCGTTAAACTGCGAATGTGCAATTTGCTTAACTATGAACTGTAACTTGACCTAGGTTTGACATGTTGACCATGTTTGCATGACCTATTGAGATGTTTGGCTTTAGTTGACCACTTTGACCGAGTTGACTTTTGGTTTGACTTTGGTTGACTTGCTTGGACTAGTTGACTTTTACTTGGTTGATGAGTCAGTTTGAGCACTAGAACTTTGCGTACACTATGGGTTGACATAGTATGACCTATATATATATACTTAAGATGATCTAATTGACTAGGTTGCATTTTTCGGTCGAGATTGTTTGACTACAGTACATTTTGCTAAGATATTTCAAGTGCTTTTGCTAAGGTGAGTCTACAGTCCCTACTATGTTTTTTCAGGGATGAGATACATGCTTTTTCCAAATGTTTTTCATATTAGTCACAAGTAATTTAAACATATACATATGAGTTCAGATCAAAAATCTCTTAGCTTGATTATATTAGTTACTTTACGTAAGCTCGACCTATAGGGACGGTACCGTTAGGTTTGACAAACCTCATCGCAAAATAACTGGTACTTATTTTGTTATTACTTGTACACTTGATCAGTGTATGCTCAGATAGAGTAAAAAGAAGACGTGTATCCTAGCTATCCGCAAAGGTTAAAGTTTTATAATCAAGTGTTCATGATAATGTATACTTTTCTTACGATGTTTTCCGGAAAATCTTGTGGCCTAACTTACGAAATGATTTACTAAACCTGTAGATTCACTCAACATTTTCGTTGACGTTTTGCATATTTTATCTCAGGTCCATAGAGCTAGTGCTTCCGCTATACAGAAGTCATGATGTCTGTTACTAGAACTGGACAATGTCCAGCATATTTTATCATCTTTATTTCAAGAACAAATATTCGCATTTAAACTCTTTACTTATTGAGATGTTTTGGGTTCATTTACGATAGTCATTTATGTCAAATACTTTCAAGTTACATTTTCTTTAATAAATGACTTTTCTTTGATAATTAATGCGAATACTTTTCGGAAACGTTTCATATAGAGGGCGTAACCACTAAACTGTGGAACCGGAGTTAATACGCCGTTAGTGGATTCTGACGGGGTATTACATTTGGTATCAGAGCAGATCGGTTACTTAGGACTAGGCTGCATTAGAGAGTAGAATGTTAGGACATCTATTGAGTCTAGACTGTAACCCTAGACTTGTTAAGTTACATGAACCCTAGTTACATTATTTATTATTTTACTTGATTTCTATAATGACATGATTATTAAATGAACTAACTTTGTGTTTCCTTTTTGAGTTCTAGATGACTTCTTCCAATCCTATCATTCTTACCGACTCTGATATGGAATCCGAGGAAATCATGCAAGCATAAGGGAATACTATACTCGAGTTTGTGGATGATACCGAGTTTGAACCTGAAAGGCAGTCCGAAGCGGAAGAAGAAGAGGAATCAGAAGAGGAAGAACCGGAGGAGGATCCCGAGGCGGACCCGAAACCCGAATCCGAATCTGAACCTAATTTACCCGATTCACCCACTCGTTCCCAGTCACCTTTTGTTGATCCCGACTTTGTTAACCCCTATGGACCGAGAGGCCACCGTAGGATACCGAAAGGACCTGCCCGAGCTAATAACCCATTTTTTTAAGAGTTTTCGCTACGAAAACCAATCGCTTAAGATGTGTCAACGTTACCATCCCTATGACGCTTCTACTTCTACTTCTAAACCTAGTACATCCACTCCTTCCATTAACGACTACAACACCAATGACCTCACGTTACGAGTCGAGAACTTGGAGATGATGGTCGAGTATTTGTTAAAGGAGCTTCAAATAGAGATCGCTCGTTTGGACTTGTTCCACGCTATTAGAAATTATTTGATTATTATTGCTTATTATTTGATACTCACACATACATTGCTAGATGTGGTTATTACTTTTGTGATTTTACTTATGACATGAGGGATATGTTACTTTCTTTGGTTATGCATGATTATGAATGAGAATTTTATTACTTTAAGTGTTGGATTTACTAATAACTTATCATGCTTAGTGTTGCTACTACTATTGTTAGTTAGTGTTAATGCTACTAGTTTACATTATTCTTACTATTGTTACTACTAAGCGCTATGTATCACTACTACTTATTACTAGCCCTACTAGAATCGTTATGATTTAATATTATCTACTATGCATCATTTCCGTTGCTAGTATATTTTTATGTACCGATTTCATTGACACTAACCGAATGTGTTATCTTGACCAGAAAAATAATGCCGCCCAAGACAGTTACCCAAGCTGATGTTCGTCGGTGGATCACCGAAGGAATAATCGAGGCTGTGGCAGAACTCCGTAACGGAACCAACAGCAATACTGTAAACACTGTAAATCAGCGGAACCAAGATGCAACTAATGCTCAAAACAATGGACAAGCATGGTATACGTACAAGACTTTCTTGAGCTGTGAACCACACTCGTTTAATGGCACCGAAGGCCCAGTTGGTTTAACTCGTTGGTTTGAGAAGCTTGAGTCTGTCTTCCATATTAGTGGTTGTAGAGATGCGGATAGAACAAAGTTTGCATCTTGTAAGTTATCAGATGGCGCCTTGACATGGTGGAACACTTATGCAAATTTTGTAGGCATGGATTAGGCTTTTGAGACTTCATGGGAGGATTTGAAACGACGAATGATCGAAGAGTATTGTCCCTACAATGAAACTGTTAAGATGGAGCGGGAACTCCAAAACTTGAAACTAGTGGGTACTAATTTAGCCAGTTACAACAAGAGATTCTTTGAGATCGATCTCATGTATCCGAATATGATTACTCCCAAACGCCACTAGATCACACTGTATGTGAAGGGATTGATCGAGAATATTCAAAGCGGTGTGACTACTTCGAAGCCAGGAACTGTACAAGAGGATGTTGAGATGGCTAGTGAGTTGATGGATCAAGTTGAACAGCGAGGGAAGGCTCCTGCCTCAACTGAGTCTAAAACTTATGATAACAAGAGGAAATGGAACAACAACAATAACTAGGGGAAGAATTTCAATCAGCAGCCCTTTAAGAAACAAGATACTGCTAAGGGCAACACTACAACTCCGAATACTAGTTTTGGCTATAAAGGAAGATTCCCGTTGTGTGCAAAATGTAATAGGCATCATCCGGGAGAGTGTTTGAAGAAGTGTGATAAGTGCAAAAGGAGTGGACATGTGGCTGCAGAATGTAAAGCTGGGTCGAATATGTGCTATGGGTGTGGAAAAGAAGGTCATTTTCGTAAGGATTGCCCAACTGCTAGTAAGACTACTGAACCTGCAAGAGGAAGAGCTTTAAACATTAACTCCAATGAAGCTCGTGATGATCCCAAGCTAGTCACGGGTACATTTCTACTCGATAATTAACATGTTTATGTACTTTTCGATTCTGGAGCAGATAGAAGCTTTGTGTCTAGAGATTTTTGCCATAGACTTAAGAATCCCGTATCGTCATTAGAAAACTTATACTCTATAGAAATAGGGAATGGCAATCTAATGAGTGCTGATAAGGTGTACCGTGATTGTACTTTGACTTTGGCTGGAATGTCGTTTAAGATAGATGAAATACCGATTAAGCTAGGAAGTTTTGACCTTGTGGTTGGAATGGACTGGTTAGCCGAGAATAGAGCCGACATTATTGTCATCAGAAGGCAATTCGCATTCCTGTTATCGAAGGTAAACCTCTAATGGTGCATGGGGAGCTAAGCAATACACCGTTACATTTTATTAACTATTTGAAGGCGCAGAAACAAATAAGAAAGGGTTGTCTTACTATACTGGTTCACGTAAGCAAAACTGAATCTGAAGGTAAGAAACTCGAAGGTGTGCCGATTGTTAGAGAATTTCCCGATCTTTTTCCCGATGAGTTACCCAGATTACCTCCACATAGAGATGTAGAGTTCCAGATTGATTTAGTGCCCAGAGCAGCACCAGTAGCGCGTGCACCGTATAGACTTGCACCAATAGAATTGCAAGAGTTGTCTAGTCAACTGTAAGAGCTTTTAGACAAAGGATTCAATCGACCGAGTTCATCGCCATGGGGAGCTCCTGTACTATTTGTGAAGAAGAAGGATGGATCTATGAGATTTTGTATCAATTACAAGGAGTTAAATAAGTTAACTATCAAGAATAGATATCCATTGCCGAGGATTGATGATTTATTTGATCAATTGCAAGGATCAGCATGTTACTCTAAGATTGATCTGAGGTCAGGTTACCATCAGATGAGAGTAAAAGAGGCAGATATACCGAAGACAGCATTTAGAACATACTATGGGCATCATGAGTTCATAGTAATGCCGTTTGGATTGATGAACGCACCGGCTGTGTTCATGGATCTCATGAACCGTGTATGTAAGCCATATCTGGACAAGTTTGTTATTGTGTTTATCAACGATATTATGGTATACTCCAAGAACGAGGAAGAGCATGAGCAACATCTCCGTTTGCTACTAGAGATGCTCAAGAAGGAGTAGTTGTACGCGAAGTTTCCGAAGTGTGATTTTGGCTACAAGAAGTGCAATTTTTGAGTCATATCGTAGGTGTCAATGGTATGTATCCAAGTTGATCATGCGAAGATAGAAACGGTTAAGAAATGGGAGACTCCTAAGTCGCCAATGTAGATACGACAATTTTTAGGTCTCGTCGGTTATTATAGAAGATTCATTAAGGGATTTTCTACTATTGACCTACCGTTAACATCATTGACTCACAAAGGTAAGAAGTATGAATGGATAGAGTTGCATGAAGCTACATTTCAGTTGTTAAAAGAAAAATTAACGACTGCACCAATTTTGTCTTTGCCCGAAGGAACCGAGGATTTCGTGGTTTACTGCGATGCTTTACGTCAGGGTTTTGGTTGCGTGTTGATGCAACGTAAGAAAGTGATTGCATACGGATCACGACAATTGAAGATACATGAACAGAATTACACTACGCACGATTTAGAACTTGGTGCTGTGGTCTTTGCACTGAAGATGTGGAGACACTATCTGTATGGTACTAAGTTTACTATTTTCACGGATCACAAGAGTTTGCAGCATATTTTCGATCAGAAACACCTTAATATGAGGCAGAGACGTTGGATTGAACTATTGAACGACTACGACTGCGACATTTGTTATCATCCTGGCAAGGCTAATGTGGTTGCAGATGCTTTGAGTAGGAAGGAAAAGGTTAAGCCTATTCGAGTTAGAGCATTGATCATGACTGTTCGAAGGAATCTTACTTCTCAGATACACAATGCACAGTTAGAGACATTGAAAGAAGAGAACGTTGCTACCGTGTCACTTCGACAAATCGACAAGAAGTTCGATGTTAGAGAATATGGAACCCGATATTTCATCGACATAATTTGGGCACTGAAGTTTGGAGGATTAAGGGAACTAGTGCTAGATGAGGCACACAAGACGAGGTATTCTATTCACCCTGGATCTGACAAGATGTACCAAGATCTTAAGGCACTGTACTGGTGGCCTAACATGAAAGCTGCTATTACTACTTATGTTGGTAAGTGCTTGACTTGTGTTAAAGTCAAGGCGGAGCATCAGAAACCATCAGGATTGCTGACACAACCAGTGATTCCCCAATGGAAGTGGGAAAATATTACTATGGATTTTATCACTAAGTTACCAAAGACTGTGGGAGGTTATGATAAGATTTGGGTTACCGTTGATCGTCTCACAAAGTCAGGTCATTTTCTACCGATTAAGGAAGCGGATAAGATGGAGAAGTTGGCACAGATCTATATAAAGGAAGTGGTTTCCCGACATGGAGTGCCGATATCCATTATTTCTGACAGAGACAGCAGATTTACATCTAAATTCTGGCAAGCATGCCATGGGAACTCGTTTAGACATGAGTACAGCATACCATTCAAAAACTGATGGTCAAAGCGAGAGAACTATTCAAATGTTAGAAGACATGTTAAGAGCGTGTGTTATTGACTTTGGAATTGGATGGGATAGACATCTACCATTAGTAGAGTTCTCTTATAATAATAGTTATCACGCAAGTATAAAGGCAGCGCCTTTTGAAGCACTGTATGGCAGAAAGTGCAGATCATCCGTATGTTGGACTGAGTTAGGAGATAGTCAATTGACTGGTCCTGAGATTGTACACAAAACGACTGAGAAGATCGCGCAGATACAAAAGAGACTGAAAACAGCGCGAGATCGTCAAAAGAGTTATGCCGATGTTAGAAGGAAAGATTTGGAATTTCAGGTTGGAGACAAAGTTATGCTCAAAGTATCGCCCTGGAAGGGTGTAGTGCGTTTTGGCAAAAGAGGAAAGTTAAGTTCGAGATATATTGGACCGTTTGAGATTAGCGAAAGAATTAGACCGGTAGCGTATAGACTGAAACTACCGCAAGAACTTAGCGAGATTCCACTTTTCATGTTTCTAATTTGAAGAAATGTTTATCAGAAAAAAGTTTGGTAATTCCTTTAGATGAAGTACAAGTTGATCATAAGCTTAATTTCATTGAAGAACCTGTTGAGATTATGGGTCACGAGGTCAAGCAACTAAAGAAAAGCAGAATTCTGATCGTTAAAGTTAGATGGAATGCCCGTAGAGGACCAGAATTCACGTGGGAGCGTAAAGATTAGATGAGACTGAAGTATCCGCAACTGGTTCCAGAGGAGACGACTACGACGGATGAAAACTAAAATTTCGGGACGAAATTTTTCATAACAGGTGGGTAATGTAACAACCTGACTTTTTCCTTTTACTATCGTTACTTGTCCGTTAAGTATTTAACGGTGTTTACTTACACTTGTGTGTTTAATACAATTAAATGCATACTTGTTCTTAGAGAATTACTTGAATTAATATGTTATATTAATTTATGAACTTATTTCGGAAAGTGAAATAACAAGAAAACGTTACGATTAAGTTAATCCCCTTGAAAACTTTTCAGCTTATGAAAATCAGAAAAACGACAAAATAATTATTTTCAATAATTATTGACTTTACGAAAAACTTATTTAATTTATTATTTAATTAATGAATCAAACCCGGTGATTTCGTTTCAACAACTAGTTAACGTTCCGGAGATCCGGTACGGTTAATGGCACTCGAAATGGACCACGCGCACATGATTAATTAGCAAAAACCGAGCCCGAGACCCCATGAGAAGGTCATTCAGCCGAACCCACCTAGTGGATCCCTTATTTTTATTGTTTGGGCTTATTGGACTAGTAATGGGTGTAATTAGGCCTTAAACCCGACAATTAAATAGCTAGCAACCCTTCCCAAAACCCTCATTTTTTTGGCCGATCGTTTTTGCTCTCTCCCTCTCCCCCTTGCTCGTCGACTTCAGCCCATACACACACATCAAAACTTGAAATTAGAAGTTAGCTTAAGCATAAACGTTGTTCCAATCGTCGTTCTCTACGCGTACGTACTAGCAATTAGTGTTTTTAAGGTATAACTTGTAACCCTAATTGTTATAATTCAGATTTTTATTCAATTACATAGTGTAATCAAGCCTAGTGCTCAATTAATGGTATCTTGTGTTATCGTTTATCGTTTAATTGCTCGATTGATGTTGTTTGCATGAAAAACGAATTTGTATTTTAATGATCTAATAAAATTGCCACGTGGACTGATTTTTTAATATGTTTAGATGGATACATATTGAAAAGATATTAATTTTAGACTTTGATTTTGCGTGATTTCGTTATCGTATGCTCAAGATATGCTTAATCGAAGTTTTGACTAGGTTATGCTCGTAATACGAATTTTTTGACTTAAATGCTTTGTGATTTAGTTAATGAAAAGTGTACTATCGTATTCCTTTCGAAAAATCATGCATGTTAGACTTAAGATTTGAGTCAAAAGCTTATGTAATGCTCCCGTTATGTCGAAACGAAGATTTGTGTTTTTAAGTGAGCTGAATCTGTTTTCAAAGTTAAATAAAATTATGTAGAGTAAACTAGAAATTGATTGAGGCTTTGATATTCTGGAATATGTTGTTTTATATGTTACTTGATGTTTTTAATTTGTATGAAAACTTGCGAAAACGTGATTTTCCATGAGATATATGCTCATCTAAGTGATGTGTTTATTTGTTGATTAAAACTGAAAGGTCTGTAAAGATTGATTAAACTGTACGAATTGGCTAAAGTGATGTCTTTGATTATTTTATCACTAAAATTTTGGAATGTTTTGAAATGACTCCAATTGGCCGTTCGTCAAAATCTATTACTTATATTTTTTGAGAAATGTTTCAAAACTGACGCGCGTGCTGAAACTGATTCTATAAACCATAACTAGACCCCTTCTGATATCTGAGTTTTAAATATCGTATGAGGCTTTGGCTGGACTTTTTGGAATCGATTTTGAGTCTAGTTGTGATCTGGAGTTAGTCATAATTTTATGAATTATGTGCTATGAGATATAGTTGTATCTTTCTACGATGTACGTATTTTAAAGGCTTACCTTCTATGTTTTTAGTAAAGGGCCTTTTCAATAAGGCTCGCGCTAGGCGCTCACATTTTTTGGCTTCCCTAAAATAAATAGCAGATTTTGAAGTTGGTAAAGATCCGCCCCTTGTTTCAGTCAGAATGAGTCCCCAGAACCGCGTTAAACTGCGAATGTGCAATTTTCTTAACTATGAACTATGAAGTATTACTTGACCTAGGGTTGACATGTTGACCATGTTTGCATGACCTACTGAGATGTTTGACTTTAGTTGACCACTTTGATCGAGTTGACTTTTAGTTTGACTTTGGTTGACTTGCTTGGACTAGTTGACTTTTACTTGGTTGTTGAGTCAGTCTGAGCACTAGGACTTTGCGTACACTATGGGTTGACATAGTATGACCTATATGTGTATACTTAAGATGATCTAATTGAGTAGGTTGCGTTGTTCGGTTGAGATTGTTCGACTACAGTACATTTTGCTAAGATATTTCGAGTGCTTTTGCTAAGGTGAGTCTACATTCTCTACTATGTTTTTATAGGAATGAGATACATGCCTTTTCCAAATGTTTTACATAGTAGGCACAAGTAATTTAAACGTATACATATGAGTTCAGATCAAAAATCCCTTAGCTTGATTTAATTAGTTACTTTATGTAAGCTCGACTTATAGGGACGGTACCATTAGGTTTGACAAACCTCACTGCAACATAACTCGTGCTTATTTTGTTGTTACTTGTACACTTGATCTGTGTATGCTCAGATAGGGTAAAAGGAAGACGTGTAGCCTAGCTATCCGCAAAGGTTAAAATTTTATAATCAAGTGCTCATGATAATGTATACTTTTCTTACGATGTTTTCCAGAAAATCTTGTGGCCTAACTTACGAAATGCTTTACTAAACCTATAGATTCACTCAACATTTTCGTTGAGATTTTGCATGTTTTATCTCAGGTCTATAGAGGTAGTGCTTCCGCTATACAGAAGTTGTCATGCTGCCTGCTGCTAGAACTGGACGATGTCCAGCATATTTTATCGTCTTTATTTCAAGAACAAATATTCGCATTTAAACTTTTTCCTTATTGAGATGTTTTGGGTTCATTTACGATAGTCATTTATGTCAAATACTTTCAAGTTACGTTTTCTTTAATAAATGACTCTGCTTTGATAATTAATGGGAATACTTTTCAGAAACGTCTCATATAGAGGGCGTAACCACTAAACTGTGGGACCGGAGTTAATACGCCGTTAGTGGATTCTGACGGGGTATTACAGTATATATATATATATATATATATATATATATATATATATATATATATATATATATATATATATATATATATATATATATATATATATATATATACACATATTGTGTTGTAGCTAATCTTGCGAATTGGCATGGTAGTGTATAGCGTATAGCTTGCCTAGTTATACATGGATGCGGTATGTGTTTATTACTTGTCGTTGGTTACGTATTCATTTTATGCATATGTATGTATATAGTATGTTTTCCTCACTAATCTTTATAGCTTACCCTCTCGTTATTTATATTTGTATAGATTCGCAAGCAAGATGTGGCAAGGGTAAGCGCGGGGACTAGTGGAATATTGCGGGTTACCATAAAAGGATTGCTTTTAGATTTGATTTAGGATTGGATAGTGCATTCTCAATCACCATGCTTAGTCTTATGTTTGAGTTAAAACGCTTTGGGTCGAAAGTGTCTTTTAGTTATGTTAAAACGGGTCGTGGGTTATGCCCACTCTGATATTTAAATTATTGTAAGAAACACATTCACGTTGTTTAATCTTATTTGTGATTTGGAAATGTTTTGGAAACATAAGTTGTGGCATCATGCTATTAATATTAATGTGTTGTAATAAAGAAAAAAAATTCTGGGTCGGTATAATGAAGGGTTGGATCATTACAGTTAGTTTTTGATTATTTTGAATTTTTTTATAATTTACTTCTAAATCAGTTTGATAAATTTGTTAAAATGAGTAGAAGTGATAATGGAAGTAAAATTTTTAATAATAAAATGAATCTGTTAACAAAAGAAATTGTCCACCAAACGGTGTGTTTATACACCACAACAAAATGGAATTGCTGAAAGGAAATATAGGTATCTTATAAATTTTGCTAGATCCCTCATCTTTGAGGGGGAATTTCTTTATAGCTTTGATCTGAATGTGTTCCGACTGCTACTTATCTCGTTAGCAATCTTCCTTCTTCTGTTCCATCTGGAAAATATGCTTATGAGTTAGTTTTTGGAAAATGCCATAATCTCTCATTTAAAGTCTTTTGGGTGTCTTTATTTTGCCACTGTTTTGAATAATCATGATAAATTTTCTAGTAGAGCTTTAAAGTGTGTATTTTGGGATATTCAAATTTTAAAAAGTTAAATAAACTTTTTTCTTTAGAGGATAGAAGTTTTTTTTTTCAAGAGATTTGAAATTCTATAAACATATATTTTCTCTTAAACTTGATTAAGTTTATAAAAATGTGTTTACTTAAAAGGATTTAGACCATGTTTACTTTTTGATCTATTTGATTGTGATGATTTTAAAAAAGGGAAAGAATAGTTTTGGTTCTAAAAAAAAGTGGTCTTATAAATTTCAATGATCAAGGGAGAGACAATACTAAGGATGATGACAATCATGCCTTATTAAATGATGACTTAAATGAGTCACCTAGTGATGGTGTATTTGCAGAATCCTATGCAGATAGAATTGAGACACAAACTGTCCCTGGGGAAAACTCTAATACTAATAAAAATAATAATCTTGTTCAATAGTTAAGAAGGTCCTGTAAAGAAACTACTTACCATTTAAGTTTTATTCTTAATGATATTGTTAAATACAGCTTAAATAAATACTTGAATTATTTTGAACTAGGGTCAAAAAAATATTATTTTGTTATTAGTTTAAATAAAGGGCATGAACTAAAAACATTCTCTGAGGTATTCCATGATCAGACTTGGGTTGAAGCTATGAATGAGGAAATGAAAGTCTTGAATTGAAATAATACTTGGATTTTAACTGAATTTCCTTTAGGAAGAAAACCTATAGGATGGATGATATCAGCTAAAAAGTCACATTTTTACCTCGATATTAGAGCTCAAAAGTAATAAAGTTCCAAGCTTTTTCATAAAAATATTCTCTTTGTCAGTTAATTTTGTAGAATTAATAATTACGAAGACGATGCAAAAAGAATCAAGGAAATCGGAGCTAAAACGAAGATTCTAGAGCGAAAACGGTGAAAGACAATCTACGACCAAGGAAATCAAGTTACGATCCAGGAAACACAAGCTAACCAGGGCAGGCCGTACGGCTTGCCATATGGCCTGCCAGTGTGAAAAACAGCCTGCCATACGGCCTTGGCAAACGGGCATGCAATCCGACTTGCCAGCCCATACGGCCTGCCATACGACCTGCTAGCCGTATGCAGGCAAAAATCAAGCTTATTTAAGGAGCTTTTTGTCATCCTTTTTTAGACACACCTCTTTTCACTCTCTCACTAAAATACACTATTACACTAGAAGCTTCCAAGGCCTTCTCACCTCCGAGCGAGAAATTAAGTACCCGGAATGCGAACGCCGAAGATTATACTAGGAGCGGTCTCAGAGGATGCACTTCTAATGGTCCAGATCTCTTCTGTAAATGGTGAACACTTTCCTTAATTTAATGAAGTTATCTTTTTATTTTAAGTTGATTTCATCTTGCATGCTTATCTATCCGTTGCAAATGTTTATTACATGTTGAATATCTTATCTGAAACTTATGCCATTGTTATGCTAAAACCTTGACGGTTTAGAAGTCTAATTTATGGATTACCCTTTCCACTTAGTCAAGTGGCTATAACCTAGTATTAGGACCTGATCAACCCTACGATATGAGGTAAGTAGTTATATGTGCTTAACATCACAATAGGGATATAGTACCTACGTACGGTTAATTACTTATCCGTCAAAGAAGAGCTACCCACTTAGGTTGTGATTAGAGTAGGCAATATAGAGTTCGGTGAACACTAGCTTACTCAAAAGCATGATTCGCATCAGAAGCAATGTTCTTGAGATGTTGTAAGATGATCTGAGGTTGAGTAAGTGATCTCAAAGGAGAGACCTCTAATCCAATTAGCAGTACCTTAGAATATATAAGATTGCACATCTGTTAATGTTAAGGCATAGCTTGGTATTAAGTGGAGGAACGTTACTGTAGTTAAAACAATTAGGATTAAGAAAAGCTGAGACTTTCCTTTAAGGATATACCACTTTATTCATGTACCTAGGATTCTATCCATAAGGTCGTTTAAACCCCCTAAGGTTAATGTTAGGAGTAGGTATATCCATCTTAGCCAGAATCTTCAAAGACTAACCTCTTAGTGACAAATTGACTAGGTTCATAACCCGATTGATTGAGGTTTAATGTTCATTCTATGAAGTTAAACTCCTGTAGCGGTTCTCCATCCTTATTCTATTCTTCATACTTATCCCTTTTATTCTTTATAGTTTACATTACCTTAGTTAATCTTAATCCATCACCACTTGTCGCTAGGGTTAACTAATTAGGCACGTTTATCCCACATTACCGAGCAAACATACAAAAATAAGAATCTGAGTTATACTTACCACTTACCCGTCTAAAGGAAGACAAGTAGGTGAAATATAGCTAGGTAACCCAGCTAAATATAAATAATAAAAGCATTACTTCCCTAACCGATTCTGACGTTTTACGACCTAACGACACCGCACAAATAAAACCGTCCATTTCGGCCACATCATAAGGAGAGTAAGTTCTTGGCACCACTGCCGGTGATTTATTTTCCTATCTGTTAAGGTAATCGTTAATTCTATCAAGATATCTGAGATTCTTGAGTGATGTCTAAGAAAGACAATTATACACGGACTTGGTTATTGGATTTTCCGAACAGTCTCCAATTATATTGGAACAAAAAGGATCCTAACTCTTCGTGTCGGCCGTCACATGTTTCAAAGATAAACTGATAAGAAACATACATGCTTAGCAGATAGAGAGTTTGTTGGTTAGGTTTTAAAGTCGCCATTATAGTAAACCTTTTTTTTTTAAACTACAAAAACAAAATATTAATCATGGTATTAATTTCTGGAGATTCCAGTTCAAACTTAACCGATTACGAAGAAAGTGCGAAAGGCAGTTGCTCTCCCACAACTTCGAAAACCGGAGAAGTTTTTCTTTATAAATATAAAAATGAAAAGTGTCTAAACCCTAATGAGTCTCATCAAGAATTAATTCTTGATTCTTGTAGTCCAAGAAGCCGGATAATTTCATCCGATTTAGAGATTTCATTGCTTTTGGATAAGTTTTACTCAAATGAACCAGGATTCAACCCTCTTCACGATCCAAAAGTGAGCTCAGTCTTAATGAACTCCTCATTATGGAAGATGAAATACGAGAAGAATACCCAACTATTTTCAAATATCTGGACTTGTTTGAATATATTCTAAAAGAGGAACGACACGTTGATAACTCAGATCCTCCATTTATTGGAAATTTGTTTAATCCTAGCAGAAGGTTAAATGTCTATAGAGAATTCGTTAGTTACCTCTATTACTCAGATTTCCCGTTTTCAAAATTTCAAATAAATCTATTAAAAAGGCTGTGTTATTAAAGTTTGTTTTCTTCACAAACTATTAAAGGAATGTGGGATGATATTTTCGTCAAGTATCGAGATGCAGAAATTGACCTCAAATTTGATTTAGAATGATTTGTTAGTTTTCTACCTCATATCGATGATAAGGAGTTCTCTCAAATTCATATCAACCGTTATGTCGCCGCAATAATTTCTGAATTAGAATTTTGGATTGAAAGCAAAAAACCTAACCCTATTTAAAAATATGGAGATCGAGATTTCTTCTACTTTGATCCAGCATCATTTCTCAAAAAAGGATTAATTGAAGTTTTTTTTGAATTCAACCGAGGAAAAAATACATCATAACTTCTTCACAAAAAGAAAGGAAATATATTCTTAACTCGTGCAAATCCTCACTATGTCATGTTTTCTTTTTACAACTCCGCAAAGAAAGGTCATTCGAGAGATATCTCAAAACTTTAAATTTACTATCGGTGATCCTGACGCCGCAGAAGATCTTTTATTTCAAGACACGGTGTCAAAACTTCTTTTCGAACTTAATTATCGGGACACTGGACCTAGGGATGGAATTTCAAACATTAATAAAGTTAGAAGGGCTTTGGTTAAACTTATGGACGACACCGGGAATTTACAAAGGCGTGAGCGTAAAATGCTAAGTGATTTTGAAATATTCTCAGTACACTACGTTGATTTACTCTGGATGGTCAAAGAAGCTTTAAATTTATCTTTCTTTCCACGTTATTTCTGGAACTTAGTTGTGAAACCTGTGTAATTTGCGTTATTAATAAAAATAGAATTTTTTTTTTTTTACTCTGTACATTTATCTTTATCTTTTAAATTATAGTTTAACTAGTAAAAATAACCGGATTAATATCCGAAGCATAATTTTGTAAATCTTCTATTATTTTAGTGTTAAAATTTAAATTTTAAAAATATAAAAAATCGTGAGTCGGATCGGGAAAATAAGTCCGTGCACCACACGGGCCTGTTTTCTTTTTCCTTTTCTTTCTCCTTCTCCTTTCTTTTTCTTCTTTCTTTTTCTTTTCTCCTTTCTCCTTCCCTGCTTCAGCCGAACGCAACCACCATCACCATCTTCATCATTTTTTAATGAAATTCGACGATTCGAAGCACTAATCTAAGTCTCTCGTGCCTTCTAAACTCATTCTCACTGTCAATTTCGCAAGTAAGGTACTCTTTCATGGTTAAAAATAGAATTTTTACTTAGGGTAAATTTTTGACTTTTGTAAAAATTTATGTTTTATGCCCAATTTTGATTCCCTACGTTCTTAGTTAGATAATGTGATTGATATGTGTTAGTTTTTAGGTTCGATTGACGTATTTTGTTTCAATTTTGGCATACATTTCGTGAATTTGAGTTTTAGGCTAGAAATTGGTGAAAGTTTTGGAAATTTGATGTTTTACTAGCTCATTTAGGCTTAGTGATTCGCCTAATACACCTAGAAACTAGTTTTGGAACAATTTAGGATTGTCTGATTGAAGATTACAATTTTGATAAAAATGTAAGAAATTAGGTTTTGGATTTTTCCTAACGTTAAAATGTTTTTAAAACTTAGGATGACTTGAAAGCAAGTTTGAATTAAGATATCATTGACTTAAGAATAAAATTGGAACCTAGTCTTTGATTTCCCTTATTTTGTACGTTTTCATTTAAACTAATATTTTTTGATAGAAATGCTTTTAAATCACGACTTAAGGATGTTATTGACAAAGTTTGATGTTTGAAAATATTTAAGGTCATTAAAAATGGTCATTAGGATCATTATATGCTTAGAAATCATCTTACTTTGATCAAAATTGTTTATTACGACTAACTCGCTATGATTATTATTTTTAGCATTATTTGTTGCAATCACTGGTACACTTTGAATTTTGCTTAGAATTAATTTATAGTTAGTTTGAATATTGTTTGCGGTAATTTGGGCTATAATTGACAATAACATGGATATAGAAAATGCCATTTTTAAAGCCCTCATTTAGAATTTTTTTCGATAAATATATGCATTTTTCATTTCTAATTGTTATAATAAGTATTATTATTTTGAAACATAACCTACGTTGTTTAAACTATTGCAGGTGGAAAATAGATATTATCTTCCCAAAGAGTACGAGTTGTCCCATTCTATTCATGGGCAAGATAATACAGGGGTAAATGAGCCGTTTATGAGAAACTGGATAAACAAGCAAAAGGGTCATAATAAGTACATCAATTGGGAGATTATGGATCAATGTGGATGGGCAGATGAATTGAGAGGAACGTTAAGTTTTCAGATGAATGGGAAAACTGACAACACCTGGCAAAAGCTGTTTGAGATTAACGAGCGCGTGTATCAGGAACTGTTTGCTGAATTTATGTCTACATGGAATTTTGAGGCAAACGTTGACCCAGAAGAGTACAACACACGTACTTGCATCCACTTTCGCCACCAAAATACCATGCACCACCTCACTCTTACAAAGTTCGCCACACATCAGGAACTATACAAGAATTCTCATGCCAACCGCTCAGTATTCAAGAGAAGATACACTACTTTGGACCCTTCAGTCGATCATCAAGGTTTTCTAGCAAACCTACACCACCGATCAAGAAGCCTGGAGGTCAGGGGAAAAAGGCCTCCAGTTTCATTAATCCAGCCCGTCGCATCCTCCACCACCTCATCGTCAAGATTCTTTATCCAAAAACCTAACATAGCGGAGTTGTCACCATTGCTGACATACGTCTTATGCACTCCATGTTCCATAATCGGAACATGCAAGTTGCATACCTTCTGGCCCAGGCATTCACAAGTGAGAGAAATGCACCGGGTACAGTTGCGCCGGTTTTAGGAGCCGTGTACCCAGTGTTGTGAGACCACGGGGTTCACAGGAGCCATGGGATGAGGATGATCCCTCGATGCATGGTAGGCCCACTGATAGTGACACCCAGAGACATTCACTAGTACGTCAGGGGGCTCAGCCATATTACGAGCCTTATCATTATCACATGGTAGATATACCTGGGAAGGAGAGATGGTTTGCTGAGTCTGCGATATTCCAGAACCTGCAGCACTTCATGCATCATGCAGGCTGATAGCTTAATGTCCCACCATTTCCTTGGCAACATCCTTTGATTATCGCCCATAGAGAGCCTAGAGATGTAGGGACCAGCTATCAGCCTCCACCTCCTCCACCTCCTCCTCCTCCTCAGTATCACTTCACACAGCATACGGTTATTCCTTCCCAACCACAGGAGCAGAGCACAGGGTACGAGGATTTGGCCAATAGCATTTTTGAGCAGAACCTTGTCAGTACACAAAGAGATGCATCAACTGCTACTCAGACTTCTATATGGAATCAGGATGTAAGCCAGGGTATGGCTGAGGATGTGACACTGGGTATGGGAGGAATGGGTATGTACCCTGATTGGGGTAAAGATCTGCAGGAAAGACATGGATGACGTACGGGGCCTATGATTCATACAAGTACCTCATCGCTTACCGGACTGATTGCACGTTCGGACAAGGTTCGTTTTGTGGTATCTTCCAGCATGAACACTTCAAAATTGTTACGACAGTTGGCTACCGACGAGGAAATGGCCGATGAAGGACAATCAGACCTGAGACATCTGAGAAAGTCCCGCACGAGCGTATCATATTCTCTCCCTCCGCACCAGGAGGATCAGCCATGATTCTACCATATCTCTCTATTTCATTCTTGATTATCTGTGATGTTTCGATACAATATTACATTATTTTTGTACGCCCAATCTTAGTCATAACTTCTTTTTATGTTTAAGTTTGTATGATATTGGTAGAATAAATTAGAATGAATAAACGTCACAAAGCAAACAATGATCGAGATTGAACACAAGATGGAATCACGACTTAGAGCAAGGACGCATTGAACGAGAATGGCGCCACCACAAGATTAGAAGATACCATAATCGGCGAACAATCCATACACACCTTGCGACTATAGGGGAGTACTACGTTTCACCACTTTTTCAATAGAATACATGCAATATACTTGACCACTTTAAACATTAACTGTGGGATTAGCAACCCTACCAACATAAACTTTAAATAACGAAATGTTTTTCAAAACTAAAGTGTGGGATATGCCGTATCTCTAACATTGAGGATAATGTAATTTTAAATTGTGCGATAGCAATATATTGCAGATAATGATTCTCACAAAATCCTCAAGTGTCTAACAAACTAAATTTTTCACAAAATTTAAAGCTTTTCGAGCTATAAAACATTTAAGATTACAAAATTCTATAAATGATCACAATTTTTTTTTTTTTTAAAATAGACAAAAAGAGTAAAATAAGGTAAAAACTTTTTGCGGAAACCAAACCAAATTGTAACATCCCGTTTTCTTCTTACATGTCTTAAGGTACATACTTGATCGTTAGAACGTTTATAATTCATTTGATCATGTGATTAAACGATTTAAAGTGTTAGTGATATATATATATATATATATATATATATATATATATATATATATATATATATATATATATATATATATATATATATATATAAACGCTTGTGAATGTATACGTGTAGTTTAAGTGTTTATGCAAAGCTAAAATGGGGTGTACGATTCGGATTATGACATTTGGGTTTGTAAACCAAAAGATGGTCAAAAGTGGGCGTGGGGCCGCGTCGAGGCTGGCACCTCCGCGCCGCGACATATAACGCGAATCAAGAACCAGGAACCAAATTAAACAGCTCGAATTTTATGTTAAATGCCACGACGCGGCAAAGTGGGTCGCTCCGCGACCCTACTGCTGTGCTGATTCGAAATTTAGATTTAAAAAGGGTTGGTTCGAGGGTATTTTCATCTTTTCACACTTGGATCAGATTGTGGATCAAATATCAACCACTTATCTCAATCCTTCATTTTCTTTTCTCTTTTCTTTCCATTTTCTCTTCCAAAACACAAAACCCACTTAGATCTAAATTGAGATTTGAAGGTGAAGAATTGTGATTCGGTCTTCGGAGCAAGAAATAAATTTGTTCTCCTCGTTCATAGCTACGACTTGATAGTTTTTGTAAGTCTTAACTCCGTGTTTTGAGTTTTAGTTAATTTATGGCTAGGGTTTGGCCATTTGAGACTTGTAAGACCCATTTGGGGAATTAATGGGTGAATTTGGGTTAATGTGATGCAAGGAAAACCCAATTGGTGTTAATCTAGGGTATGATCATGTAAATTGGGATTTGTAAGTGTTAATTGTGTGGTAGTCACTAAAAACACTTGTAAAATGATGAAAGCTTGTTAACGGGTAAGGTTTGACCAAAATTTGTAGTCTAAGTGTTAAAATGGGTCAAATGGGTGATTGTTGACCTAGTTGGATAAGATGGGTATGAAATACCCTTAAATTGTGTTAGTTGGTGTTAGTAGACCCTAATCGCTAGCTTTTAGTAATTTATGACGAGTCATAGCCATTAATGGGCGGTTTTGGTGGATGTGAATCATTTAATGCTTTTAGGGCATTAAATGCTTAAGGAAAAAGTGTCGGTGGTTAGTCCACTAAAGTTGTATGTTAATTAAATGCATAATGTAATAGGTGCATATCATTAAAGGTTGCAAGCTTGATTCCTAGTTCACCAAAGACGATAAGGTGAGTGGAATAATTATATGCGTATGTATATAATGTATTTAATTGTATGCTATGGTATGAACCAAAGAGCCGATAGTGCCATAGTATGCGCGATTGTGCTATGATGTGAACCAAAGAGCCGGTAGCATCGTAGTACATGTGTTGTAGTGTGAACCAAAGAGCCGGTAGCACTACGGCACGAGTTATTATAGTGTGAACCAAAGAGCCGGTAGCACTTATAGTGAGTATGACTCGGGTTGTGATGTGAACCAAAGAGCTGGTAGCGTCATAACCGATGTGTATGGTGTGAAGCAAAGAGCCGGTAGTACCATGACGCGAGTATGGTTAACCATGGTTGTGTGTTGAATTTGTAGCGTATTGTATTATGTCGATTTATATGCTATTGATTGTGCTAGTTGCGGTATTGGAGACTTTTAGCTTGTACTTGCGATGGTATGCTAATTCTATTGCTAGCATGTATGCGGTATGTGAGTATGTATTTGCAAGTAGGTATAATTATTGCATTCACTAAGCGTTTTGCTTACCCTCTCATTGTTTACTCTTTTAGGTTTCGGCGTGGACAGGGGTAAGGGTGTTCGTTTGGATTAGGGGCCTCCTGCCTTGTTTTGATAGGGGATGCTTTGGATGAAGCTTTTGGAAGTTGATCTAGTTTTGGGTAGTTTAGCCCCAAACCATGCTCGAGTGTCGTTTGGTTTAAAACTATCATCTATGGGTCGAACTTGTCTAACAATTGATTAATGGCCTTCGTGCCTTTTGTAAACATTAAAAACGTTGTAAGTTTAAATGGGATTATGTAATGGTTTACATCTTCTGATTTATTAAATGGCGCGTTATTGGTTTATACTAATAAAAAAAATTATCCGGTTGAATACAGGTTGGGTTGTTTCACAAATTCTCCAAAAGAGCATTGCATAACCAAAGGTGCAATTCGACCCATTATAATTGTTGTGAGGCACCCCAAAATAAAGCCTGACAAGCACTTATTTTTAGTGCTTCACTATATTTCCGTTGAGTGCGTCAATGTTAGCATCTCTGAATCAGAACTTGCTCTTAATCTACATTTCGGAATCACACCTTTTGATGAGCCGTCTACTTAAGTCCCGTTACATGGTCATAAGTCTTTAAAATGACGTTTGACAAAATATGTCGCATTCATTTCAAATGTAAAGATGTTTCAAGTTTACAAAAGTAGTTCAACGACTAGTTACATTACGACGTTTAACGTACAAATGAAACCTATGCGAAACAATTTAAAAGAAAGTTAAAAGACGCTCCATATATGCATGTATACTCGACATCCAAGCAAGTATCGAAAAGAGTGAGCGGAAGCATGTAACACATATCGTTCAAAGACCTGAGAAAAACATAGAAATCTGTCAACGAAAACATTGGTGAAATCATAGGTT
The DNA here is from genome assembly GCF_046630445.1 of Rutidosis leptorrhynchoides. NCBI lineage: Eukaryota > Viridiplantae > Streptophyta > Magnoliopsida > Asterales > Asteraceae > Rutidosis > Rutidosis leptorrhynchoides. Next base: position 372,753,304 of record NC_092333.1, on the reverse strand, counting down.
TAAGTAAGTAACTGAGTAAGTAAGTAAGTCGAACCACAAGATTTGCAATGTTGAAATAATAGTAATACATTCTAAAAGTTGATATCACGAGCACCCGATTATCAAGGCTTAACTTCTCTTTTACCCCATACACAATAGTGTTAGAACATACACTGTTTCTTGAAAATATATTTCATTCTCATAACAGTAGCAAACCGTTCGAATGAGGGTCTGTCAAACCCATATGGCCATACAACATAAGTTCTCGCTTACACCCGGCAAGTGTAATTAATGATAATCGAATTGAGGATTTTCGTTCTAACGCGTACTTAGAATGTTTATTTTCGTACTTGTGTTCACTTAGTAAAATGAAACGTTTATGTTTTCTTATCCCAAATGTAAGTTTAAAAGAGTAAAAGTGGGTCTTTGATCTCACTTTGAGTGCAAGAGTATAAAGGTACTTCACAAAGTTAATGTGTGTAAGAACAAATGCTAGTCTTGACCTAAACAATAGGTTGTATCAATATCGGTAAAATATAAAGTCGGTCAAAGTGTTCAATTAGTCCTATGGCTCATTACGACTCGATTAATATAGCATGTGAGTCAAATTGTCAAGTTTCATGTAAGATATAAGTATAAATGCAAGTTAGAACGATTGCATAAGCGTTTGGTTAAGTTTGACTGAAAGTCAAACTTGGTCAAAGTAAAAGTCAAAGTCAACGGGGTCAGGTCGGGTTTCCAACCATTACACATAAAAACGTAGTCATGTATAAGCATGTTGGCAAAATTTCATGTTAAACGGAGTTGCGAGCAAGCGGGAACGAAATTGGAAAAATCACAAAATGGCTTTGGTCAGGGAGAATCTCGCGACCGCGAGTCCCAACCTTGCAACCGCGAAGTGGCCTTTTTCAGCATCTAGTGACCGCGAGCCCAAACTTGTGATCGCAAAGTGGGTATTTTCAGGAGCTGTTTGGTGAATTTGTTATATGCACGAACCAAACTTCAATCTAACATAAATCATGAACCGAAAACATCCAAAACAAATATCTTATATCGTTAGAAAGGTAATTTAACGAAGAATACAACTAAATACATTTCATTAAACAAAAACATCATTTACAATAACCAAAATCTCACCGAATGATCATTATTTAATGTTTCAAGCTCAAAAAATGCAAATGGTGATTCGAGAATCCAATTTAAACATACGATATGCCTTTTCGAAGGTAATTAAACATACGTTGCAACTAAACACTTATCAACAACATTACCAAGCATTCAATGCATCAAAAGTTCATTTTAAGTCTATCAAACCCTAACCAAAAATCATAAAATCAACAATCATGCTAACGAAGTTTTTCCAAATCAACCTACATACCAAAACGAAGCTAACGATGCTAGTAACACATTTAATACATGAACTTTAACATTTAAACAACATTAAAGTATCCAAAACTCAAGATTAAACACACCCATTTCAAGTTCATGCTAGTTTATGCAAAACAACAAGATCGAGCATACAAATCATATATTCATATTAGACTCGAGCCATAGACACTAACTAACACTTTTATAAGTCAAAAACATCAAGAACATAAAATCTAGTATTTTTAGTAAGTTACCCAAATGAGATGAAATTGGTATCAAGTTGTAGAGGAAGATGCAAGGATTCCAAATATGCAATTTGTTTTGATGTTAGCTTCTTGATTTGAATTTAGATGATGAATTAAAGAGTTGGGTGAAATGAGTGTTCTTGCAACTAGAGAGAAAAAAGTGAAAAGAGAGAAAGATGGGTGAGTGGAATGAGTGGTGGTGGTGGGTTGACTAGTTGACCTAGTCAACTAGTTTACCCACTTGGCAAACTTAGTCCCTCGAGTTTAAAAGCGGGTGCGTGAATTAACCCAATGAATTATTTTATATACGCATGAGTAAACGGGAGATTTTATAATTTAATAACAGAAATATTGAAAACGCTAGTTAACGAGAGATACCAATCTGGATAACGAAGGATATTATCAAAATAAAAGATGGGCGTTAAAATAATTTTAACGGAAAAATGCGGGATGTTACATTACCCACACCTTAAAAGAAATTTCGTCCCGAAATTTAGTTGGAAGTAGTAGTCGATGTCTCTACCTCGAGACCTTGTGTTGTCAATTCTACGTATAAGTGAAGGTACTTCCTTGGGCATTCCAACGAACTTTGACAGTCGGGATTTTATGTTGTCTTAAGGTTTGGTTTTACGATCCATAATTTCAACCGGTTCTCTTATAAAGTGGAGTTTGTCATCAATAGTAAGATCATCTAAAGGAATAACAAGTTCTTATTCCGCAGGAAACTTCTCAAGGTTTGATACTTGAAATGTAGGATAACGGGAACTAAATTGAGTTAGATGGTCTAAATGGTATGCGACGGGTCCACTACACCCCAAGATTTTTGAAAGGATCAATGTATCACGGAGTTAATTTTCTTCGTTTTCCCAAAACGGATTACACCTTTTCAAGGTGTGATTTCTCAATATTACGTGGTCACTCATTTGGAGTTCAAGAGGTTTACGTCTAACATTGGCATAGCTCTTTTGGCGACTACGGGCTGTCTTGAGCCCTTCTCGGAATTGAACGATCTTAACGGTTATTTCTTAAATGTGTTCGGATCCGGTGGTTTGCTTGTCACCTACTTCGGCCCAACGAATAGGAGAATGACATTTACGGCCATATAAAGTTTCAAAAAGGTGCGGCGTTAATATACGAGTGATAGCTATCGTAGTAAGAGGAAACAACTAAATGCAATAATACAAGTTTGTAACATATCTTTCCAAGATTTGATTCGTAGGTTTGCTTGGTCCATCGGGTTGTAGATGGTACGCGGTACTCATGTCTAAACGTTTTCCCAAGGCTTCTCGTAAATATAGAAGTGAAACAAGCATTTTGATCCAAGATAATTGACAATGGTACACCGTGTTGGAATAGAATCTCTCAAATGAATAGTCGTGCAAGTTTTCCCATCTCGTCGGTTCCTGAGTACGTTTAATAAGGTTATTCCCCTTCGTGGTGAAAGCAGGTATAGTGTGTGGAGTCTCTTTCCATTGAGATATCGGATAATATGATTTTCTTATACAGAGGTATGTGCGTAATGATAGGAGGAGTTTTCATTTTTGATGCAGTCGCATCGTGCGTCATGTGGTTAAATGTTGAGACTTGGTGGAAACGAGATAGTACATGTAGTCATATATATATTGGAGTTGAGTAGTAGGTGGCCGTATATCAGAAGCATAGGGATGATAAGTCAAGGAAGAAAGGGGTATCCTTGGGTTGTGTTATCTTGGGTTCAGGTAATATCAGACGGCAACAGTGAAATAACAGAGTTATGTATCGTGGTACGTGGAAATGAGAAGGTTGATCGGGTCCATAAGTAAGTATCCCAATTCTTCATGCAAGTTACCGAATTTCAGTTTCCTTGATTTCGAGTCGAGAGAGGATGCCTTTCAGGCGTTCACGTAGAAATATTTCCATGTTTGAGTTCCATTTTGTGCTACACGAATTTGGCTAGTAATGTTGGTGTGGATAATCATGTTCAAGGTTCGGACACAGAGAGGTTTAAATTTTTCCCTTAATGAGTTAACGAGGTTAAAGGACGAGCAATACGGGAAAAGTCGGAAATGAATCTTCGGTAATAACCGACGGGATCCAAATTTTTTACGAATTCAAGTCGGAGTTGTGAGGGTTTCCTGATTATGTGTGGCTTCAATCTTTGCAAGATCTACCCTAATACCTTGACCACTAACAACATGGTTTAGAAATTGAACTTCGTTCAACCAAGATTCACACTTGGAGAATTTGGCATAGAGTTGCTCTTTTCTCAAGGGTTCGAGCGTAGGACGGAGATGTTGTCCGTTTTCTTTTTCGCTTTGAATAGGTTAAGACATCATCTATGAATACGATAACGGATTTGTCTAGATAAGATTACATACGCGATTCATAAGATCCATGAATACGGACGGAGCCTTAGTTAAACTGAACGACACTAAAAGAAATTCATAACTATCGTAGTGAGTTCGAAAAGCGGTTTTGGGGACATCTTCTCCCTTAACCCTCAATTGATGATAACCGGGATGGAGGTCGAATTGGAATACATACGAGATCCTTGAAATTTGTCAAGAGGTCATCAGTACGGGGAAAGGGATGTCGGTTCTCAACCGGAAATTGATTTAGTTCACAATAATCGATAAACGAATAGGATCGGGGCTCCTTAGTTCTATAGTTATCACGTCAAATTCAAACTCTTTACCCAATAAGTTTAACGTATACCCCCGATAAAAATTTTTCGGCATCTGATAGTTTTCCGTTGGCCACCTGAATGATATAAGTAGTATCTAAGGGAAGTGGTGGAGTGCTAAAAGAATGAGTCAAAGTCTTGGATGCAAAATATTTATCGGCACCCGAATCGAATAAGCAAGAAATGTAAGAGTTGTTGAGAAGAAACGTACCCGTGACTAGTTCATCGTCATCTCGGGCATCCTTGGCGTTAATGTTGAAAGTTCAACCGCGTGTGTTGGTTTTAGCTTTATTCTTTGGGCATGCATTTCTAAAATGACCCGGTTGGCCACATTTATAACAAACACCCGTTTTTGGTACATTGGGCCCCTTTTGAGCGACGGGGGCGGTACTTTTACAATCATGGACCACATGGCCACTTCTTTGACATTTGTTGCAAAATGATTTGCCACATTCACCCAAATGATGTTTACGGTACTTGTTACAATAAGGTAGGTTTCCGGCATACCCTATCTTGTCGTCGGAGGTGAGAGGCTTCTTGGCGAAGTTGTTGTTGTAGTTGTTTGATGGGGAGGTTTCCCATTTTCTTTTGTTGCCACCCGATTGATTCTCAGACGTTGGTGCCGGTGCTTCAATTTCATCCACCATTTCTATAAATTGGCGGGCCATCGTTAAAGCCTCTTGTAGGTTAGCGGGTTTGGATGACATTACCCTGTGTCGAATGCTCTTAGGGAGGCCATCCATGTAAATTTCAACTCTTAGGGATTCAGGAGTCATGAGGTTTGGACACATTAAGGCTATTCGGCAAACCGTTGATTTTTAAGCTTCGAGGTCATTCCGGACCATTTTTAAGTTTTTTAGTCCCTGTTCGAGCCTTCGAGTCTCTTCACGCGGGAAGTATTCGGTGATCATTCTTTCTCTTAATTCGGTCCAAGAGAGTGTGTGGGCCTCATCGGTACCTACAGATTGTACGTACGTTGTCCACTATAAGAGAGCAATACCAGCAAAAGTGAGGGTAGAAAACTTGACGTTATCTTGATCCCGACAACTGCTTATGCTAAAAATGGCTTCCGTTTGTTCAAACTATATGGTGAGAACAACCGGTCCCCCGGTTCCATCAAAAGTGGGAGGTTTGCATCCCATGAAGTTCTTGTAGGAGCACCCCTCGTTTGAATTACCGGCTCCATGATTGTTGTTGTTGTTGGAGGAGTTACCGGCCATGGCTGCATCCACGGCGGTGGCTATCATTCGTTGAAGAGCTTGTTCGAGAGTCTCAGGAAGTGTATTGTGTTGACCTCGGTGTGCCATTGTTCCTTGAAAACGTAAGAATATCGTTGACTAGTATTCTCAATTATACTAATCGTGATGTGGAAAAAGGATAAAGAGAAAAATTTTCTTGACTCGCCCTAAATTCTTTATGTCATAATGTCGGAATGTTCATACGAGTCACCGTAATATAATCCCGGCAATTATATTACCCTAATTCATATGTGCATTCGACATTACTTCACAAAGTCAAGGTGGCATGTCAATCAAATTAAACAACGTGAGATCAAGATGGAATAAGAGTTAGATATGAATGAAAGAGTTCGAGTATAAATTCACAAGTAGTCAAGTAAGTCCTACTTCAAGTCTATATGCCGGTTGTAGTATAGACTCACTAATGCACCCTATGACTCGGGGTTGACACCAATGAACTCTAAATCCCTACAACCAACGCGCTGATACCATCTGTAGCGACCCGACAAAATCGTCATTGACGGCGCCGTCTACTTAGGTCCCGTTACGTGGTCATAAGTCTTTAAAATGACGTTTGACCAAAATATGTCGCATTCATTTCAAATGTAAAGATGTTTCAAGTTTACAAAAGTAGTTCAACGATTAGTTACATTACAACATTTAACATACAAATGAAACCTATGCGACACAATTTAAAAGTAAGTCAAAAGACGCCACATGCATGCATGTATACTCGACATCCAAGCAAGTATCAAAAAGAGTGAGCGGAAGCATGTAACACATATCGTTCAAAGACCTGAGAAAAACATAGAAATCTTTCAACGAAAACGTTGGTGAAATCATAGGTTTAAGTAAGTGAGTAAGTAAGTAAGTCAAACCACAAGATTTGCAACGTTGAAATAATAGTAACACATTCTAAAAGTTGATATCACGAGCACCCAATTATCAAGGCTTAACTTCTCTATTACCCCATACACAATAGTGTTAGAACATACACTGTTTTTCGAAAATATATTTCATCCGCATACCGGTAACGAACCGTTCGAATGAGGGTCTGTCAAACCCATATGGCCATACAACACAAGTTCTCGCTTACACCCGGCAAGTGTAATTAATGATAATCGAATTGAGAATTTTTGTTCTAACTCGTACGTAGAATGTTTGTTTTCGTACTTGGGTTCACTTAGTAAAATGAAACGTTTATGTTTTATCATCCCAAATGTAAGTTTAAAAGAGTAAAAGTGGGACTATGATCTCACCTTGAGTGCAAGAGTATAAAGGTACTTCACAAAGTTAACGTGTGTAAGAACGAATGCTAGTCTTGACCTAAACAATAGGTTGTATCAATATCGGTAAAGTATAAAGTTGGTTAAAGTGTTCAATTAGTCATATGGCTCATTACGACTCGATTAATATAGCATGTGAGTCAAATTATCAAGTTTCATGCGAGATATAAGTATACACGCAAGTTAGAACGATTGCATAAGCGTTTGGTTAAGTTTGACTAAAAGTCAAACTTGGTCAAAGTCAAAGTCAACGGGGTCAGGTCGGGTTTCTGACCATTACACATAAAAACGTAGTCATATATAAGCATGTTGGCAAAATTTCATGTTAAACGGAGTTGCGAGCAAGCGGGAACGAAATTGGAAAAATCACAAAATGGCTTTGGTCAGGGAGAATCTCGTGACCACGAGTCCCAACCTTGCGACCGCGAAGTGGCCTTTTTCAGCATCTGGTGACCGCAAGCCCAAACTTGTGATCGCGAAGTAGGTATTTTCAGGAGCTGTTTGCTAAATTTGTTATATGCACGAACCAAACTTCAATCTAACATAAATCATGAACCGAAAACATCCAAAACAAGTATCTTATATCGTTGGAAAGGTAATTTAATGAGGAATACAACTAAACACATTTCATTAACCGAAATCTCGCCGAATGATCATTTTTTAACGTTTCAAGCTCAAAAAATGCAAATGGTGATTCGGGAATCCAATTTACACATGCGATATGCCTTTTCGAAGGTAATTAAACATACATTGAAACTAAGCACTTATCAACAACATTACCAAGCATTAAATGCATCAAAAGTTCATCTTAAGTCTATCAAACCCTAACCAAAAATCATAAAATCAACAATCATGCTAATGAAGTTTTTCTAAATCAACCTACATAACAAAACGAAGCTAACGATGCTAGTAACACATTTAATACATGAACTTTAACATTTAAACAACATTAAAGCATCCAAAACTCAAGATTAAACACACCCATTTCAAGTTCATGCTAGTTTATGAAAAACAACAAGATCGAGCATATAAATCATATATTCATGTTAGACTCGAGCCATAGACACTAACTAACACTTTTATAAGTAAAAAACATTAAGAACATAAAATCTAGTGTTTTTAGAAAGTTACCCAAATGAGATGAAGTTGGTATCAAGTTGTAGAGGAAGATGCCAGGATTCCAAATATGCAATTTGTTTTTATGTTAGCTTCTTGATTTGAATTTAGATGATGAATTAAAGAGTTGGGTGAAATGGGTGTTCTTTCAACTAGAGAGAAAAAAGAGAAAAGAGAGAAAGATGGGTGAGTGGAATGAGTGGTGGTGGTGGGTTGACTAGTTGACCTAGTCAACTAGTTTGCCCACTTGGCAAACTTAGTCCCTCGAGTTTAAAAGCGGGTGCGTGAATTAACTCAACGAATTATTTTATATACGAGTGAGTAAACGGGAGATGTTATAATTAAATAACGAAAATATTGAAAATGCTAGTTAACGAGAGATACGAATCTGGATAACGAAGGATATTATCAAAATAAAAGACGGGCGTTAAAATAATTTTAACGGAAAAATGCGGGATGTTACATGTTTTGCAATCATCAAGCGAGATAGACGTTGTACTAGCGAGTTAACGTGATGTGCTCGCGTAACAATGAATAGCTACCATTGTTACGGGTTCAAATCGTGTCGAACAAGCGATGTACGATGATTGTTGAGCAAAATGGGGCGGTGAGGTATATATGAAAATTATGTTCTGTCCTTTCGTTTCATTGTTTAACCTATTTCCGTTTTATCGTATGAAGACAAGAAACGGACCCGAGAACAATGACGGGGGTACGAGTGAGGACGTTGAGTTTACGGCCAAGGTTGAGGCCATTATGCAAAGGTGTCACGCGGCCTTTTTAGAGGACGTTAAGAAGATGTTCTTAGATTCGATTGACGAACAAGTACTTAATCTAGTCAAGGAACAAGTTAAGATTGTCCTTCAAGAAGATAACGTCGGAAGGCGAGACTTCCACTATAAAAACTTCAAAGATGCTCAACCTCCTACCTTTGAGGGTGAATGAGCCCCACTCAAGAGTGCTCATTAGATCTCCGACATGGAGGGGACTTTTCATACTAGTGAGTGCCCTCTCGTTAAAAAGACGAGGTTTGGTAGTAGCATGATGAGGGGTGATGCCAAGTTGTGGTGGGATTCAAAAATCCAACTTTATGGCGAAGAAAAAAGTATGAGTTTGGTGTGGGACGAGTTTAAGGAGGAATTTTTCAGGGAGTACCGAACTTCGGCCGATCTTTCAAGGCTTAAGGACGAGTTGCGTACTTTGAGGAAAGGGTCAATGGATTTGAACACTCTCAAGTCCACTTTCTTATCAATGACCCAATTTTGCCCGGAGTATGTCGGGAATGACCATATGTTGAAAAAAGATTTCTACCGAACCTTGAATGATAACTATCAAGAGAGGATTAGAAGAAATTCGGCGAAAACTTTTGATGAGTTGTTTGATATCGCTAAGGGTTTTGAGTCGCTTGCTCCGATAAAGAGTGACTTTACCTTTGGCAAACGAAAATTTGAAGCTACTAGCCACTCGAACAAGAAGAGTAGGAGTGTGACCGAGAGCGTCGGTAGTGTGAAAAAGGGGGCTTCTAAGAGTTTTGGACCCACGTGTAGTGACCCGAACTTTTCCATGTTTATATATATTAATTGAGATTGATATTTACATGACTAAATGTTTCCAACGTGTTAAGCAATCAAACTTGTTAAGTCTTTATTAAATGAAATAAGTTTCATATAGACAATTGATCACCCAAGTTGACCGGCGATTCACGAACGTTACAAAATTGTAAAAACTACATGTTGTGGTATATATAGACATATATATATATGGTTGACATAAGATTATGATGAGTAAGTATCTCACTAAATATATTAACAATGTGTGATATACATAAGAAATGAGATTACTAAGTTAAGAAACTCGAAATGATATATATAACGATTATCGTTATGATAACGTCTACTAAATACATATGTATCATATTAAGATATTGATACACTATATTTAACATGATAAAATGATATTTAAATATATCATTAAGTGTGTTAATAATGAACTACATATGTAAAAACAAGACTACTAACTCAAGAATTACGAAACGAGACTTATATGTAACGATTATCGTTGTAACGATATTTTAATGTATATATCATATTAAAAGATATTCATACATCATAATATCATGATAATATAATAATTTAACATCTCATTTGATATAATAAACATTGGGTTAACAACATTAATTGAGATCGTTAACTTAAAAGTTTCAAAACAACATTTACATGTAACGACTAACGATGACTTAACGACTCAGTTAAAATGTATATACATGTAGTGTTTTAATATGTATTCATACACTTTTGAAAGACTTCAAGACACTTATCAAAATACTTCTACTTAAAAAAAAATGCATACAATTACATCCTCGTTCAGTTTCATCAACAATTCTACTCGTATGCACACGTATTCGTACTCGTACAATACACAGCTTTTAGATGTATGTACTATTGGTATATACACTCCAATGATCAGTTTTTAGCAGCCCATGTAAGTCACCTAACACATGTGGGAACTATCATTTGGCAACTAGCATAAAATATCTCATAAAATTACAAAAATATGAGTAATCATTCATGACTTATTTACATGAAAACAAAATTACATATTCTTTATATCTAATCCATATACCAACGACCAAAAACACCTACAAATACTTTCATTCTTCAATTTTCTTCAACTAATTGATCTCTCTCAAGTTCCATCTTCAAGTTCTAAGTGTTCTTTATAAATTCCATAAGTATAGTTTCATAAAAATCAAGAATACTTCCAAGTTTGCAAGTCTACTTCCAAGCTTTCTAATCCATTCCAAGTAATCATCTAAGATCAAGGAACCTTTATTATTTATAGTAGGTTATCTTTCTAATTCAAGGTAATATTCATATTCAAACTTTGATTCAATTTCTACAACTATAACAATCTTATTTCGAGTGAAAATCTTACTTGAACTGTTTTCGTGTCATGATTCTGTTTCAAGAACTTTCAAGCCATCCAAGGATCCCTTGAAGCTAGATCCATATTTTTCATTTCCAGTAGTTTTATCCAGAAAACTTGAGGTAGTAATGATGTTCATAACATCATTCGATTCATACATATAAAGCTATCTTATTCGAAGGTTTAAACTTGTAATCACTATAACATAGTTTAGTTAATTCTAAACTTGTTCGCAAACAAAAGTTAATCCTTCTAACTTGACTTTTAAAATCAACTAAACACATGTTCTATATCTATATTATATGCTAACTTAATGATTTAAAACCAGAAAACACGATGAACACCATAAAATCGGATATACGCCGTCATAGTGAAACCGGGGGCTGTTTTGGTTTGGATAATTAAAATCTATGATAAACTTTGATTTAAAATTTGTTCTTCTGGGAAAATTATTTTTCATATGAACATGAAACTATATCCAAAAATAAAGTTTAAACTCAAAGTGGAAGTATGTTTTCTAAAATGGTCATCTAGACGTCGTTCTTTCGACTGAAATGACTACCTTTAAAAAAACGACTTGTAACTTATATTTCCGACTATAAACCTATACTTTTTCTGTTTAGATTCATAAAATATAGTTCAATATGAAACCATAGCAATTTGATTCACTCAAAACGGATTTAAAATGAAGAAGTTATGGGTAAAACAAGATTGGATATTTTTGATATTTTTAGCTGCGGGAAATGTTTAACAAATATATACAAATCATATCCTAGCTAACTTATATATGTATTCTAATATATTATGTAATCTTGGGATACCATAGACACGTATGCAAATGTTTTGACATATCATATCGACCCATGTATATATATTATTTGGAACAACCATAGACACTCTATATGCAGTAATGTTGGAGTTAGCTATACAGGGTTGAGGTTAATTCCAAAAATATATATACTTTGAGTTGTGATCTAGCCTGAGACGTGTATACACTGGGTCGTGGATTGATTCAAGATAATATATATCGATTTATTTCTGTACATCTAACTGTGGACAACTAGTTGTAGGTTACTAACGAGGACAGCTAACTTAATACACTCAAATCTTTAAAACATAATAAAAATAGTTGTAATTATATTTTGATCATACTTTGATATATATGTACATATTTGTATAGGTTCGTGAATCGATCCGTGGCCAAGTCTTATTTTCAAGGAAAGAAATATCTGTGAAAGTGAGTTATAGTCCCACTTTTAAAATCTAATATTTTTGGGATGAGAATATATGCAGGTTTTATAAATGATTTACAAAATAGACACAAGTACATGAAACTACATTCTATGGTTGAATTATCGAAATCGAATATGCCCCTTTTATAAAGTCTGGTAATCTAAGAATTAGGGAACAGACACCCTAATTACCGCGAATCCCAAAGATAGATCTATTAGGCCTAACAAACCCCATCCAAAGTACCGGATGCTTTAGTACTTTGAAATTTATATCATATCCGAAGGGTGTCCCAGAATGATGGGGATATTCTTATATATGCATCTTGTTAATGTCGGTTACAAGGTGTTCACCATATGAATGATTTTTATCTCTATGTATGGGATGTGTATTGAAATATGAAATCTTGTGGTCTATTGTTACGATTTGATATATATAGGTTAAACCTATAACTCACCAACATTTTTGTTGACGTTTAAAGCATGTTTATTCTCAGGTGAATACTAAGAGCTTCCGCTGTTGCATACTAAAATAAGGACAAGATTTGGAGTCCATGTTTGTATGATATTGTGTAAAAACTGCATTCAAGAAACATATGTCGATGTAATATATTTCTATTGTAAACCATTATGTAATGGTCGTGTGTAAACAATATATTTTAGATTATCATTATTTGATAATTTACGTAATGTTTTTAAAACCTTTATTGATAAAATAAAGGTTATGGTTGTTTTAAAAATGAATGCAGTCTTTGAAAAACGTCTCTTATAGAGGTCAAAACCTCGCAATGAAATCAATTAATATGGAACGTTTATAATCAATATGAACGGGACATTTCACCACGTGCTACAATTTTGGGCGACAAGGACAATTGGCCCGTGATTGTACGAACTCATCTTCCAACAAAATTGTTTGTTTCAATTGTAATAAAGAGGGTCACCGAAGGATGGAATGTCCCGATTTGAGGAATGATCAAGTTAAGAAGCTAGAAAAGGCGGCGGGGACGGCGAGGGGACAAAATTACTTAATGATCCATGATGAGGCCAAGCAATCCAACGAAGTTGTCTCAGGTACTTTCATGGTTAACTCTAATCCGGCAAGGATTCTATTTGATAGCAGTGCAAATTTATCGTTTGTGTCTCCGCGTTTTGTGTCTAAACTTGATAAACCGCTAGCTAAGTTAAGTCATTCGGTAGAAATTGAAATAACGGATGGTAAGGCGGTGCTAGGGGTTGATGTTTGTAATGATTGTGATATTGTGTTTGGTACCGAAACGTTTAAAATTGATCTTATCCTGATGACGTTGGGTGAATTTGATATTGTCATTGGCATGGATTGGCTCGATCGTTATAGTGCCGATATTGCTTGCCATGAAAAGTCTATCCGTGTGAAGACCCCAAGTGGGGGAGAGTTAATTATTCATGGCGAGACACGGAGAAGACTTGTGCCACTATGCACTATTGCACGGGCACGTCATTTTCTTACTAGTGGTGGTATGACTTTTCTTCCTCATGTAGTTGATACTCGTGAAGAGCCACCACCCATTCGTGAAATTCTGGTGGTTAGTGAATTCGAAGACATTTTTCGGATGAATTACCGGGTGTTCCGGTGAAAAGACAAGTTGAATTTCGCATTGAGTTGGTTCCGGGTGCTACTCCCATTGCTAAAACTCCTTATCGTTTAGCACCAACGGAAATGCAAGAGTTGTTAAATCAAATCCAAGAGTTGCTTGAGAAGGGTTTTATTCGACCGAGTGCTTCGCCGTGGGGCTCTCCGGTTTTATTCGTGAAGAAGAAGGATGGTAGTATGCGGATGTGCATTGATTATCATGAGTTGAACAAGGTGACGATCAAGAATCGTTATCCATTGACTCGGATTGACGATTTGTTTGATCAACTCCAAGGCGCGACTTATTTCTCTAAGATTGACCTACGGTCCGGCTATCACCAAATGCGGGTCCGTGAGGAAGATATTGAGAAAACGGCTTTTCAAACGCGTTACAGGCATTTTGAGTTTGTAGTTATGCCTTTTGGTCTTATGAATGCACCGGCGGCATTCATGGATCTTATGAACCAAGTGTGCCAACCTATGTTGGACAAGTCAGTGATTGTGTTCATTGGTGACATACTTGTCTATTCGATGAGTATGAAGGAACATGAACATCATTTGTGTGGTATGTTGAATACGTTGCGGAAGGAGAAGTTGTATGTAAAATTCTCCAAATGTGAATTTTGGCTAAGGGAAGTTCAATTCCATGGCCATATTGTGAACAAGGATGGTATTCAAGTAGATCCGGGGAAGATTGAGACGGTAAAGAGTTGGGGACGACCGACTACGCCTACAAAAATCCGAAGTTTTCTCAGATTGGCCGGTTATTATCGTCGGTTTATCCAAGACTTTTCTACGATCGCTTCTCCATTGATGAAATTTACGAGAAAGAACGCTAGATTTAATTGGGAGAACGAGCAAGAAATTTCTTTTCAATTGTTAAAAGAGAAGTTATGTCACAGCTCCGGTGTTAGTGTTGCCGGAAGGTGTAGAAGACATGACGGTTTATTGTGATGCATCTTTAAATGGGCTCGGGTGTGTTCTAATGCAAATAGGTAAAGTCATCGCTTACGCCTCTCGACAATTAAAGGAACACGAAACGAGATATCCGACTCACGATCTTGAGTTGGCGACGGTTGTTCGTGAGTTGAAAATTTGGCGCCATTATTTGTACGGTGTCAAATGTATGATTTATTTGGATCACAAGAGCTTAAAACATCTTTTTGATCAACGAGATTTGAACTATCGTCAACGTAGGTGGATGGATGTGGTGAAAGACTACGATTGTGAGATACTTTATCATCCGGGCAAGGTGAATGTGGTCGCGGATGTGTTGAGTCGAAAGAGTCAACATCCGGCAATACGAGTAGGATCGTTAGGCATGATTATTACTTACGATTTTCTTGTAAAGCTTGGTGAGATTCAAATTGAAGCTTTTGTTAACAACAAGTATGAGGAACGAATCGTAGGGCAAACGGAGTCAATTACTTTAGGCCTGCATGGTTTATTGTCCTTTCAAGGAAGAGTGTGGGTGCCTAAGATGGGGGATAATCGATGAGTGCTACTCGATGAAGCACATAAGTCGAGGTATTCCATTCATCCGGGCGCGACAAAAATGTATCTTGATTTAAGGAATGAGTATTGGTGGCCGGGCATGAAACGTGATGTTGATAAGTATGTTGAATAATGCGTCACGTGTTTGCAAGTTAAAGCCGAACACCAAAAGCCATATGGTATATTACAACCGCTAGAAATCCCGAAATGGAAATGGGAGCACATTACCATGGATTTCGTTACAAAGTTACCAAAGACAGCGAGAACCCAATTTGATTCGATTTGGGTGATAGTTGATCGACTGACGAAAAGTGCTTTGTTTCTTCCCATTCGGGAAGCGATATCGTCGGAGACTTTGGCTAAGTGGTTTATCAAGGAAGTGATATCAAGGCATGGAGTTCCTATATCTATTATTTCGGATCGAGATACTCGTTTCACATCTCGATTTTGAGAAAAGTCTCATGAAGATATGGGTACACAATTGAAATTGAGCACGGTGTACCATCCTCAAATGGACGGTCAAACCAAATGTACGAATCAAATATTGGAGGATATGTTACGAGTGTGTATTATCGATTTCGGTGGTAGTTAGGATGAGCACTTACCTTTGGTGGAATTCACGTACAACAATAGCTATCATGCTAGTATTGGAATGCCACCGTATGAGATGCTTTATCGGCGTCGGTGTCGAACTCCTATATGTTGGGGTGAAGTGGGACAAAGAGAAATCGGGAGTACCGATTTGGTTTTAGAGATGAATAGTAAAATTGAGATGATTCGGGCACATTTGAAAAAGGCTCAAGATAGACAAAAGTCGTATGCCGATAAACGAAGGCGACCGATTGAATTCCAAGAAGGCGACATGGTGATGCTTAAAGTTTCGCCAAGGAAAGGTGTTATTCGGTTTCGAAAATGAGAAAAGTTAGCTCCTCAGTTTATAGGTCCTTTTAAGATTTTAGCTCGTGTTGGTGAAGTCGTGTATCGTTTAGAGTTACCCGAAGAGCTTGCGGAGATCCATAATACATTTCATGTTTCCCATCTCCGTAAGTGTCTTGCGGATGATTCTTCATGGGTGCCTTTAGACGAGATTGAACTAAACAACAAGTTAGAGTATGTGGCGAAGCCGATTGCTATACTCGATGAAAAGGTAAAGAGGTTGAGAAATAAAGAGGTGAGAACTTTTATTGTTCAATAGACTCGTAGTAAAGGTTTCGAGTTTACATGGGAACCCAAAGAGTTTGTATTGGTGTATCTTCCTGTTTGTCATGCGGCTTTGATCGCGAGGACGCGCTCCGATTCAAGTAGGGGAGAGTTGTAACATCCCGTTTTCTTCTTACATGTCTTAAGGTACGTACTTTATCGTTAGAACATTTATAATTCGTTTGCTCATGTGATTAAACGATTTAAAGTGTTAGTGATAAATATATATATATATATATATATATATATATATATATATATATATATATATATATATATATATACGAAATATATATATATCTATGTGTGTATATATATAAACGTGTATGAATGTATACGTGTAGTTTAAGTGTTTATGCGAAGCTAAAATGGGGTGTACGAGTCGGGTTATGACATTTGGGTTTCTAAATCAAAAGCTGGTCAAAAGTGGGCGTGAGGCCGCACCGCGGCGGGCACCTCCGCGTCGTGACATATAACGCGAATCAAGAACCAGGAACCAAATTAAACAGCTCAAATTTTATGTTAAATTCCGCGCCGCGGCAAAGGGGGTCGCGCCGCGACCCAACTGCTGTGCTGATTCGAAATTTAGATTTAAAAAGGGTTGGTTCGAGGGTATTTTCATCTTTTCCCGTTTAGATCAGATTGTGGATCAAATATCAACCACTTATCTCAATCCTTCATTTTCTTTTCCCTTTTATTTCCATTTTCTCTTCCAAAAAACAAAACCCACTTAGATCTAAATTGAGATTCGAAGGTGAAGAATTGTGATTCGGTCTTTGAAGTAAGAAATAAATTTGTTCTCCTCATTCTTAGCTACGATTTGATAGTGTTCGTAAGTCTTAACTCCGTGTTTTGAGTTTTAGTTAATTTATGGCTAGGGTTTGGCCATTTGAGACTTGTAAGACCCATTTGGGGAATTAATGGGTGAATTTGGGTTAATGTGATGCAAGGAAAACTCAATTGGTGTTAATCTAGGGTTTGGTCATGTAAATTGGGATTTGTAAGTGTTAATTGTGTTGTAGTCACTAAAAACACTTGTAAAATGATGAAAGCTTGTTAACGGGTAAGGTTTGACCAAAATTTGTAGTCTAAGTGTTAAAATAGGTCAAATGGGTGATTGTTGATCTAGTTGGATGAGATGGGTATGAAATACCCATAAATTGTGTTAGTTGGTGTTAGTAGACCCTAATCACTAGCTTTTAGTGATTTATGACGAGTCATAGCCATTAATGGGCGGTTTTGGTAGATGTGAATCATTTAATGCTTTTAGGGCATTAAATGCTTAAGGGAAAAGTGTTGGTGGTTAGTCCCCTAGAGTTGTATGTTAATTAAATGCATAATATGATAGGTGCATATCATTAAAGGTTGCGAGCATGATTCCTAGTTCACCAAAGGCGATAAGGTGAGTGGAATAATTATATGCGTATGTGTATAATGTATTTATTTGTATGATATGGTATGAACCAAAGAGCCGGTAGTGCCATAGTATGTGCGATTGTGCTATGATGTGAACCAAAGAGCCGGTAGCATCGTAGTACATGTGTTGTAGTGTGAACCAAAGAGCCGGTAGCACTATGGCACGAGTTATTATAGTGTGAACCAAAGAGCCGGTAGCACTTATAGCGAGTATGACTCGGGTTGTGATGTGAACCAAAGAGCCGATAGCGTCATAACCGATGTGTATGGTGTGAACCAAAGAGCCGGTAGCACCATGACGCGAGTATGGTTAACCATGGTTGTGTGTTGTATTTGTAGCGTATTGTATTATGTCGAGTTATATGCTATTGATTGTGCTAGTTGCGGTATTGGAGACTTTTAGCTTGTACTCGCGATGGTATGCTAATTGTATTGCTAGCATGTATGCGGTATGTGAGTATGTGTTTGCAAGTATGTATATTATATATGTGTGTGTATAATTATTGCATTCACTAAGCGTTTTGCTTACCCTCTCGTTGTTTACTCTTTTATGTTCCGGCGTGGACAAGGGTAAGGGTGTTCGTTTGGATTAGGGGTCTCCCGCCTTGTTTTGATAGGGGATGCTTTGGATGAAGCTTTTGGAAGTTGATCTAGTTTTGGGTAGTTTAGCCCCAAACCATGCTCGAGTGTCGTTTGATTTAAAACTATCATCTATGGGTCGAACTTTTATTACAATTGATTAATGACCTTCGTGCCTTTTGTAAACATTAAAAATGTTGTAAGTTTAAATGGGATTATGTAATGGTTTACATCTTCCGATTTATTGAATGGCGCGTTATTGGTTTATACTAATAAAAAAAATTATCAAGTTGAATACGGGTTGAGTTGTTTCACAAATTCTCCAAAAGAGCATTGCATAACCAAAGGTGCAATTCGACCCATTATAATTGTTGTAAGGCACCCCAAAATAAAGCCTGACAAGTACTCATTTTTAGTGCTTCACTATATTTCCGTTGAGTGCGCCAATGTTAGCATCTCTGAATCAGAACTTGCTCTTGATCTATATTTCCGAATCACACCTTTTGATGAGAATTACTAGGTTAGAAACCTCGGTTATTGGTGAAGACAAAACACCCCATCAAATACCTTCATTTCCATTTTCACTCCAAGCCAGCACAAATCCATCTACAGCTAAATAATATAAAATATTCATACTTATATGTAATATTATTTATAAGTATATTTTTATATATTTAATAATAATATAGTAATTAAAAGTTGTATTTGAATATAATGATAATATTAATAATAACATTACTTATAATAATAATTATAATAAGAATCATAGTAATAATAATAGTGACATTTATAATAATACTTGTAACAATATTGGTTTTACTGTTAATGATAGTCATGATATTGATTTTAGTACTTACCTAATAATAATAATCGTGACAATAATATTACTTGTGACAATATTACCATTTCTATTATTTACAAAAAGATATTAATACTAATGTTTACGAAGATGATAATATTTTATATTACATTCTTAATAATAATGATAATAAACATATTCTTGTTAATAATATTATAGTTTTAAATTTAATAGTAATATCATATTTAATACATATAATAATAGATGTAATACTTATAATTATGATAATAATTATTATTATTATAATTCTTATAATAACAATAATAATAACTACAACAATAGTAATAATCATGGTAACAATAATAATAATAATAATAATAATAATAATAATAATAATAATAATAATAATTATTATTATTATTATTATTATTATTATTATTATTATTATTATTATTATTATTATTATTATTATTATTATTATTATTATTATTATTATTATTATTATAATCATAATAATAATAATGAACTTAAAAACTACCTCAATTTTAAGCCTTTCTAAAAAGATTTGTCACGGACGAGGCTCGAACCCGAGACCTCTCGAATACTCTCAACACACTTAACCAGCTAGGCTGTTGCCCATTTTCCGAAATAATACATAACCCGTTAACATTTAACCCATATTATACATCAACTTCTTCTTCTACTTGAAATCAAGCAACCCGTTAATCAAATCAATCTTAACAACTAGATTTTTATATCCGATTTAAACTTGTATTTAAAACAAAAACTTCCTTGTGAATGTTTGTATCAACAGCAAACAAATTAAATAAAAGATATAAAGAAAATACTCGCTGTAGGTTCACGGTTTCAAGAAAAATAAATAAATCATGAAATTGAATTTGAAAACGTTATGGACAAAATTTATAACACGAAACATATTAAAAATCAATACTAGAAACTATTGGAAGCATCAATTTAACTCAAATTGAAACAGAATAATCGAATTTGGCTCAAGAACAAAAGTTGACTTTTTGATTTTAAAACTTTGACTCAAAAATTCGTAATCGATATAAAGAATTGGAAGTTGAAACTTTACAGGAAGTACGAGTAAAGGATTCCTAAAAAAACCACATTTTTAGTTTTTGACAATTTGTTCGAATTCAAAATATGACCAAAAAGTGTAGAAAAGGGCATGGTGTGCTATGTTTATATTTATTTCTGTAAAAAAATCAAGTAGAATAATTGAAAGTGATAATTGCTAATGAGGTTGAAAGAATTGAATGACTTAAACAATATCATGGAACGATTTATAAGTATATAGTACAGTTTTGATTCTAAGGACAGAAGAAGAAAAAATAAAAAAATATATAATTCTGATTACGATTGTTAACAGCTTCTATCTTTATGAGTATGGTTTATACGAATTTTGGATTCTGCCTATGAATTGAAATCGGCACCTTTACCAGTTAGTTAGAAAAATTGAGCAGAAGGATGGGGACATCAAACAGAATACATAAATATATGTGTTTACATACGGAGTATACATGTATTTTCTTGTATATACGGATTATATCTGTATTTTATATATGTTATATTAAATTCCATAACATAAATTACTGATCATAGATTTATTAATAACATCCATTAATATTATTAATTTTTATTAAAAATACTAATAATAATAGAATTAATAATAATAATAATTGTATTAACAATAATTTTATCAAAATTCATACTAGTAATAATAAAAGTAATGATATTAATAATATTATTAATGATACTATTAATAACACTACTTAATATTGTTAAGGGTGAGAATAACAATAACAATAATACAACACTTATACATATCAAATTTCATTTTATATAATAGTACTAATAATAAAAATATTAATATTAATATTAACCTTAATGAAAGTAATGATCATGATACAACATTTATACCTTAACTTGAAATATAATAATACTAATTATAATGATACCTATTATTAGTAATAATAATCTATCACTTTATATATATCAAATTTCTTATCTAAAAATAATAATATTAATGATAATAGTATTAATATTAATATTGAAAGAAATTACTAATTTATTTATTATAACAATTATATTAATAACTAATTCAATACATTAGTATTACATGTTGTTGATTATGTAACAATACTATATAATTTATATTATATAACTAATAGTGAATATTAAATTTTCAACATGTAATAATAATTATGTATAGAAATCATATATTTTATTTCATTTTAATTATTTTATATCTTAATTCACATATTTAATTTTTAATGTTTAAATTACATTTTATTATTTTCAATTATTATTATATATGTACTTACATTTATTTGTATATCTATATTTATTTACATACAATGTTCGTGAATCGTCGGGAATAGTCAATGGTCCAATGATTTCATGATACAAAAAAAAATATATATTTTAAATCCAACATAACAGACTTTGCTTATCGTGTCGAAATCATATAAAGATTAAGTTTAAATTTGGTCGAAAATTTTCGGGTCGTCACAGTACCTACCCGTTAAAGAAATTTCATACCGAAATTTGATTGGGATGGTCATGGATGACAATAAATATGTTTTCATGACTCATACGAGTTGATAATTAGAGTTTTATTACCATTGAGTAATATGGATAAGATAATTCGATTACTCGAAGAGTACGAATGAAACTATCACAAAAGAGTGAAATGAATGAATGCAAATTCGTCTTGTCTGGTGACGTAGTCACGATTGATTTTCGGAAATCAAGGAATTTAGAGGAAATCTTCGTAATAATATTTGGTTCTTCGATAGTTAAGGAAATTAGGATCATCTTTGGTTAAATGCGATAATCTGTTTTGATTGTTCTGTCTGATATTTTACTATAAATCCACCCTGTCCGTTTCCTTTATATTATGGAGTTCAATCCTTTTGTTTTTCTCTTCCCAACTTTAAGTCAAGCGAATAATGTTCCAGAATTCGTAGGTGTCTGAAGTTTCGAATGAACATGAGTAACGTTCTAAGAGAGAAATTGTAATAGCACGATCTTGATTGGTTAAACTACCAGAATTCAAGAGAAAATATAGAACTACCAAAAAAATATGTTCTTGATACGTTTAGAGATTAGATAGAATGTAAGAGTCGTGTAACATTGCACATGATGACGTTATAGTCTGTGAATCATCACGTTCCATTTAGAAACTCAGCATGACTTACTGTAATATAATCACGTTGTTCAAGTGTCATTATATTATACTAATTCATTCATCGATTTCCAACACTACTTCAAAACATTCATATTTTAAACTCGAAGATTTACAGAATATAGAAACTAAAACAGTTTTCTTTTATGAGATAACACAGATAGCGCGGAGAGATAATTAATATCGGACGAGAATATTTATGAAGATATCCTCAGAAATATTGAGAATATTTATAATGAAAGATATGATGATATCTTAGAATTTCTAATATCTTTGAATGATGATGAAGATTTGTCCGTAAAAGTGTAGAGTTAGGAACAAGGTATTCGTTAATGACTTCAGCAGATACTGAATTATTTGGATTCTTTGAAGGCAGGTTTTTAATGAACAAATACAATGGTTCTTCGGAGAGACTTAAGTCAATGAGTAATAAAGTTGCTGGTAAGTTTACTGCTAATGTGGTGAGATATAAACGGTTCTCCGGTAACTTTGACGAAAGGCAAACTTATATATTAAGGTTATAATAAGGCTAATCCGAATGAAAAATTGAAGTTAATTTGCTGGAGCTGTGACAAAATTGTCTATTTTGAAAAGAATTGCAAGGTTACTTTCGATAATAATGTCCAAGGAGCTAGCACAGATATGTGTTAAACGTTTACTCAGGTTCTGAGAGTTTTTCAGGTGCATAACTATATGCATCAATCTTTCCTTCCATAGCTGAAGTGCGGTTGGTTCATCCTCTCGATTGAGGTGTTTTCAAGAAACATGAAAGGTTTGAACGCAGATTGTAATCTTCAAGATACAAATGAGGTTTAAGATGAAATAAAGTGGCAAACTTGAAGAAATGTTTTGTTTCATATGTTATAATCAATATTTTAATTCATTTTAATTATCCAATGTTGGTAGTCCACAGTTAAAAGTCCACAGTTAGCAATTCAATAATTCATATATAATTTAATATATAATATTTGAATTAATTAATACGTATCGTGACCCGTGTACAAGTCTCAGACTCGATCACAACTCAAAGTATATATATTATTATAGAATCAACCTCAACCCTGTAAAGCTAACTCTATCATTACTGCATATAGAGTGTCTATGGTTATTCCAAATAATATATATAGATGCGTCGATATGATATGTCAAAACATTGTATACGTGTTTCGATATTTAAAATGCGTAAATAACAGTATTTAAATGACGATAAATAAAGTGCGTAAAATAAATAACAGAAATTAAATGACAATAAATAAAATTGCGATAAAATAAATTGCGATAAATAAAATGTAATCAGTTAGCTAAGAACAGTTAGCTGGAAACAGTTAGCGTCGATTCTTAATAGAATTCCTCATAGTTAATTTGTTTGTTTCTAACAAATTTTATTTTTGTCCAATGTTTTCTTCATTATGCCACTTGCTGGATTCTGATAGATCAAAATCCAAATCTCTTTTATCTCTTTTATCTATTATAACAAAACTTTTATTACATCACTCTAATTTAAAGAATCCTACATGTAAAAATCTAAATCCTTAGATGAAAAAAGTTGCTTTAATCTCAGCCGTAGCAAAAATAAGGTGCGTATCCTCCCTCTGATATACGTCACGCATAAGTTCAAATTACAGCTCTATCCCTAATTTCCATTCTACCTGATCCCGTCTTTTTCTTTTAAACGCACTTGCAACCCTTACCAATTCAGAAAGCTTCACGAAGAACACTTACCCTGCTGTGGAAATCATGATGAATCAATAAAATTGAAAATCAAAAACCCAATATGATTTCTTACCCTAATTACGATCATCAATGCTTCGATGTATATTGCTTTTTCTTTGTTCACAACATGATTATATGGACGACGTAATCAAAGCTTTTGATTACGGAAAATCAAGGTAAGTATTTAAGTGAATTAGCGATTTTATTAGGTTTTTGATTAGTTGTTTTAGGGTTTATCATCAATCGGATTATTAAGCTTTTTGATTGGGCTTTTTAGTTGAAAATTCAAATTTTGTATTTTTTTTATAACAAAATTCAAATATTCGACATCAATTAGGGTTTTTGATTTTTGGGAATTAATATTGCGATTAGTTTGTTTATTTCTCAGATGAATCGACTCACTTTCTGATGATCAACTTATGATGAATGGAATTGGGGGTAGTAATCACGAAACAAGTGTGTATCTATTTAGCTTTTAATAGTTAAATCAGTATTGCCATGAAATCAGTATGGTTGGTGCTTTTGGACAGCCTTTGAAATTTAAGTATTAATTATAGTACATAAAAAAATATTGTTATTGCTTATTCAGTTATTTTTATTAGATCGGATTAAATTTCTAATTTTGAATGTTTCATTACCATCATAGGACGTGGATTGCTTACCATTTGGTTTGGTGAGAGTGAAGCCAATGGTAGTGAAATTGGTGACAACTCCGGAGGGTCTGCACCATTTGTCCTCTTCTTTGATTAAACATCATTCCATTGCAACTCAGGTCATCATGCACTCTATTTCATTTTCAAATGCTATATTCATCAAAGGTTACTTGCATATTTGTTACAGGTGTCTGAAAGATGAGAGATATTATGTGACTAATTAATGCATATGTTTGGCAGTTATTAGTAGATTCGGAATTTATGTAACTAATGCATATGTTTCATCATTTACGAACTTGCTGATTTTTAATCTGCTTATATGTTTTTTGATGTTAAAAAGCAACAACAAAAATCACAGCCAATTCCAATATTGGAGAATGAAAGATTTGGATAAAAAGTTATCTGTCAAGTTGACCATACATATGCAATAGTCGTAATTATATGTAACTTGTCTTCAGCGTTGTTTCTTAGTCTAATAATTTTGCTACTAATTCAGAGGTGGTTCCAACAATCCCCAGTGACAATATTCTTTGTTCATTTTCATTTTCATGTTCATGTTCATCAGGGCCGGTCCTGAGAATTTGAGTGCACTGGACGAAACGAAAAAATGACCCTTAGACCCTAATGAATAATATAAGCTAATTAAAAAAACAACAAATATATCGATCGTTAAAGATATTTTAAAGATTATTAATGTTACTTTATTCAATATATGAAACACACCAACTATACAGATACAACATAATTTATACTCCTTGATATTGATCTTCAATGCTCTGACACAGCCTCTCTTTATCTGTTGTTCACTTGATAAGTGATAAGTTAATGTGTTTTATCCCACATTGGTGAGGAATCAAACAAGAATACACTATAAATTAATAACTTGGGCCATGATAAATAAAGAACAACAACTAAATTTATTCATTTGGGCTTAACTTATGTACACTTTTAAAAGTCTTGGGCAGTTAGGCTTGATAATTTTTGTGACCAATAAATAATATTGGGTCCCTAAAATTATTGGGCCCGGGGCGAATGTACACCTTATACCCCCTCCGGGCCGGCCCTAATGTTCATTTTAATGTATTTATTTTTACTTATGTATTGTGCAGATCTAAAGTTGTGCTACTTAAATAGTTTACGTATGCAAGCGTTTTTTATGTCTACATGTGCAGAAAATGGATTCTTGATACATGGCAATTAAGAGATGAATGCTTACATGTAAGTATTCAATGGAACAACTAATCATATAGCTTTTTGGGTTCTCATCTCTGCGTCTCTAGTTTTTTTTTTTTCCGCCATTATGTGAGGCAAATGGTCACTGTTGATTATTGTGGAAGATATTGATAGTGAAGCTTTAGCCACCCTCATTCTTTACAAACACGGTATCAAGGTATCATCTGCCTCCAATTTGAGATGTGCCTTTTATTGGTTATGACTCATGTTATGTCACTTTATTACCCTAAGCTTAACAATATAGGAGTGACTTCACCATAATAGAAATGTAATTTTGTGGATAAATGCATGCCCATTTAGCTTCATAACAGAAGTTTGTAATTTAGGAGTCATATGTATTTGACCTTAACATATTATTTCAAAGAAATATAAAAGGCTTAAAAATGTAGGATCAATGATATAACATATTGTATTGAGTTAACAATATGTTCCAGTTCTAACAGATAAGAGTAGTAGAGTACCCAGCCATCAAAATAAGTCTAAATGTACTGTTAAATCATGCAACAACCATGTATTCGTTATTGTGGTTATTCATACATTTGAAACATCATTTTGTGCTTTTTAACAGAGCGTTTAATTAAATTGGTTTGGCAACGAATAAAGTGCGCAATTTCAATTCATTATTGTGGTTATTAACTTAAATCCAAGCGTGATATGTAGATTGTTATTCCTCATGCCCGTTAAAAAAAATTGGTTTGGCAGGAAGTATTCATTGAAAAATGAATAATGTTGATTATTGAGTTCATTATTTTTTTTATTTTTTATTTTTTTTCTTTTTGTTATTTTTACTTTTCTCAGGTTCAATCAAATTTACACATAAGTTGGAAATATGCTAAGTTGGAAATATGGCAAAAGTGAAAGATGATGCATTCAAAACTTGTCTGCACAACAACCATATATACGATTTAAAAAATACACGAAAATAGTGATTCAGTTTTTTATGTCTAAAGTTACATCACAAAAATTTTCTTGTAAAACCCCGTGAAATCGCGGGTTATAAACTAGTATAAAATTGAATGAAAAGGGTTATTCTGCGGTGAACGGATACGTATATCGGTGGTTGTAAATAGGATAGTAAATGACTGTTGAATTAGATTTGAAAGAATGTACAGTGTACTTATTAATATGAAATCTAAATATTCCTCGGGTATTACCTACCCGTTAAAATATTTTCACCATTAACAGTTTGTACGAAAGAATTTTTAATTACATTCTTTATGAAAAAATATGTATACCTATATATTTTCTTCAGATGTAATCATGGATTTAATGAGTCAATATGATATTAAACTCATTTGATTTACCGTTAGAACAAGAATATATAATCTCTAAAACATTAGATGTGACGCCCCGTACAAAATCATCGTGTACGGTACATCAACAACAGGATCATTACAAGGTCAAACACTATATGCTGTTTGAAAATCGATATGCATTCATAAAAGATAACGTTTTTACAAAAGATGAAAAGGAAACATTAACATGAGTACATGATACTAAGGTCATTACAAAGCTATTGTTCTGAAAATAACATAAGTTGCGAATGCAAAGTAAAAGTTCTATGCTTGAGACATTTCTAAGTAATGCAGCGGAAGTCTAACACAGCAAGTCTGTAACAGCAAGTCTATACACCGAGACTAGAATAGCAAGGCTAACAGCGGAAGCAACATCGTCTAAGCACCTGAGAATTACATGCTTAAAAAGTCAACACGAATGTTGGTGAGCTATAGTTTGTTTGTATCAGTAATGTAACGTAGGCCACGAGATTTCAGTGCTGCAAACAGCGTATCAAAACAGTATGTTCAAATCAGTATGAATAAGTATATGTATAACCGTGGGCACCCGGTAACTAGACTTAACGTTTATAACTCCCTGAAAGTGCACTTGGCAAGTGCGTATGACTTACGAAGTATTAAACACCCGTTAAATGCTAGCGCGACTAGCCCGAGTGGGGATGTCAAACCCTATGGATCCATATCTAAGATTCGCGTTCACCGGTTCAAAAACCAATGACTAAACGTTACCGTGCTAAAGGGAATGTTTATGCCGTTGTATAACCCACACACATATAAAGTTTAAGTACTCGTGCCTAGTATGTAAAACGTAAAAAGCGCATGTATTCTCAGTCCCAAAATAATTAAAGTAAAAAGGGATGCTATAACTCACAGTGATAAAAGCGGTAAAGTCGGTAATGAAAGTACGCAAGTAGTAAGTCGGTCCGAAAGGTCGTCAACCTAAATCAAAGGTTACTAGGTCAGTAGGTTGTCTTAATAAGTTCTAATAGTGCATAAAATAAGTTTAAGTGTCATCATCATCATCATTCATCATCATAAAAGCTAAGTGAGTTTGACAAGAATAGAGATCGAAACAATAGGCTGATTTCGGTCAGCTGCTACGACCACTACGTAAATCAAAAAGATGCATGGTCAGTGGCTATGGCTCCGTATATGAGTCCCCTAACAGCTGACCAATTTTCAGGACCTAACTCATCTTCGTTTGACCGTGGTGACGGTTTAAGTGCGAGTAGGTCAGAAATTTCAGCACAACGTTAATAGGGTGTAGTGACTCTCGGAGGGCCATAAATCATAAACCGTAACTCGGATTAAGACGAGGCCTAAACAGAAAATCATCTACTCGAACCGAACTAACTGAAAATCAACTTTCCAGTAGCCCAGGTGGTCTGATTAGATACGAAAATCAGTGGACATGTGCTCCAGTGGGGTTCTTGGTGCTCGATGCTCATCACGGTTCTCATCCTTGATGCTTGTAGCTTCAAGTGTACAACTCGTTGATGGTTTAGCATCACTTTTGACCATGATTCACCATCAATACACAATATGTTAAGACCAAGTAAGAATACAACTCATTCATGACTCTTAGATGGATGATGAACCAAGGTTACATCATATCCTTAGTCTTAACACTAATACAAGTCACAATAACAACTAAAGTTACAAACTTTACATCAATTTAACAAGTATGAACACAATCTAAGTCAAAAGAGGTGATGGAACCCTAAGCTAGAGAGCTTGGATCCATTTCACACAAGTTACAAGGTTACAAAGCTAGAAAGCTTGAACCTTTAAGTGTTCTTGAAGATCTTGAAGCATAAAGCTTGGATCTTTAAGATATATGAAGATAACAAACACAAGTTTGAATCTTTTTCACAAAACAACATGATCAAAGCAAAAAGAACTTAGATCTAACAAAAAGATATGAAGATTCAAGCTAGAAAGCTTGCATCTTGATTGTTCTTGAAGATCTTGAAGCATAAAGCTTGGATCTTGAAGATGCATGAAGATTACAAACAAAAGTTTGAATCTTTATCATAAAATAGAAAGATTAAAGTATAAAAGAAGTAGATCTACAAAAGTTATGAAGATTCAAGCTAAAAGCTTGAATCTTCCATGTTCTTGAAAGATTCATGCTTGAATCAACAAGATATAAGTAAGATCAAAGCTAAAAGGAACTTTGATCTCCATAAAATGATGATGATGATGATCATGAATTTGAAAAGGAAAAGAAGAAGGAAAAGAAGACTTACAAGTAATACTAGAAAGGAAAGAAAGAGAGAAAGAACAAGTGTGTGAAAAACCAAAATGATCAAGTGTGGAAATGAGAGGCTAAAGGCTAGTATTTATAAGCAAAGAGTGATCACATGGATTGATGACATGGCAAGATCTAGGGTGGTGGTGGTGGACGATTTATGGAGGGGGAGGGGAAGGACAAAAAGTTTACTTTTTGGCTAATGGTGTCTAAAGTGTGTCCTTTAGCTAGAATCTTATGTAACAAAGTTAATTATCCTTATCCATAATGCTAGCATGACTCACTAATTATTTATTTATTTATTTATTTATTATTATGGGCCACTAGTAAATATATTTGGGCTAATTAATTGGGTCACTAGCTAGAGTAGGGTGGGCTTGAGCCCAACAAGGTAAAAAGTCCAAAAAGGCTAACTATTGGGCTTTAGCAATTAAATAAATAAAATTAAGCATCCAAAGGCCCAAGTAATTATTATTATAAAATAATAATTAATATTTCGCTGTCCAAAAGTTCCGGTTCCGACAAAAGTCAAACGTACGCGCAGTTCGCGTTTTAATCGTAACGGCAAGTAACGCTAACGGTTATAAAGCATCCAATGGACAATTTAAGCATTCTAATCATACCAAGGCACGTTTTAAAGTATATATGAATATAAAACACGTGTGCCAAGGTTCCATAGTAATAAAGTAACGCAGTACGCACAAATACGCAGTTTCGCAAAAATACAAGGCACAAAAGCAAGTCGAAAAAGCCGGGTCGTTACATTAGAGATTACATAATCGCCATGTTGAACGAAGATAAATGATGTAGAATGATTCGCATATTGATGATTATGCTCGAGGTACATAATGAGATGTTGAGGTGTGTGATGTTGAACTTGGGTTGTTGGTGTAGATACCCGTCCTAATCAATCCGGACAAAGTCCATATCATATGAAATTAAGTTTAAATTTGATCGGAAATTTCCGGGTCGTCACAGTTGGTGGTACTGGTATTGATGTTGGTGCTGGTGATGTTGCTGAAGCTGGTAAATTTTGCATCATATTCTCCAAAGTCACTACTCGAGCGCGAAATTCGTTGACTTCTTCTATTATTCTGGGATGATTGTCGGTTGGAACGAGCGGATGAATAAGGATTATAATTTTAGATAGAATATAATCGTGGCGAGATATTCGGGAAATGAGAGTGAAAATGGTGTTTCGGATTGGTTCACTGGTGAATGCTTCAGGTTCTTCGCCCAAAGGACAATATGGTTGATGAAAGGGATCGCTTCTTCTTGTCTCCAATGATTAAGTAGACTACGAACCCATCCCCAATTCATCCAGAATTGAAGATGACTAGTTGGTTGATCCATTTCGTTTACACTGCTTTCGGAGCTTAGGTGAATATCCATGTCGGAATAGCTGTCGGAATAACTATCGGAATAGATATCGGAATCTGAGGGATTCGAACTAGTTGAGGGATTCATCTCGTACGATCAGATAAAGGATTTTCGATAAGAAATAGATTATAGGATGTATATTAGTACCCTGCAATACATAATTTATATATGCATATATAATACTAAAATCTCATAAGTTACGGAGGAATCTACGGAAGCTGTCAGGCAAAGGTAACAATAACAGATACGCTAAGATATGAATTTATCTATACACTGTTTATGCAATAGAGGCAGTAAGACGTGTCTAGACTAAGAATGATAAGCAAGAAATTTTTCGACACGAAGAGATAAGCAAAACTTTTGACATGCAGACACGGTCGAAGTCCAGACTCATTAATGCATCCTAACAACTACTAGTTAGACACACTAATGCAAAACCTGATTCGCTAAGACCACCGCTCTGATACCACCTGTTGTGACCCGTCCAAATCCATCTGGACGAATACATTACATTTGGTTATATCGCGAGGTACTTGACCTCTATATGATACATTTTTACAAACACTGCATTCGTTTTTAAAAGACAAACTTTCATTACATTGAAAGTTGACGGTATGCATACCATTTCATAATATATCTAACGATAATTGACTTAGTAATAATCTTGATGAACTCAACGACTCGAATGCAACGTCTTTTGAAATATGTCATGAATGACTCCAAGTAATATCTCTAAAATGAGCAAATGCACAGCGGAAGATTTCTTTAATACCTGAGAATAAACATGCTTTCAAGTGTCAACCAAAAGGTTGGTGAGTTCATAGGTTTATCATAAACAATAAAATTCATCATTTTAATAGACCACAAGATTTAATATTCTCATTTCCCATAACCATTATGCATAAAATTCATTCATATGGATTGAACACCTGGTAATCGACCTTAACAAATTGCATATAGAATATCCTCATCATTCCGGGACAACTTCGGACATGATAAATTCGCCATCATTCCGGGAAAACTTCGGACATGATAAATGTGACAACCCAGAAATTTCCAACCAAATTTAAACTTTAATCTTTATATGTTTCCGACACGATAAGCAATATTTGTTAAGTTAAATTTCAAGAATTTTAAACTATGTTCATACATTCATTCAACCTCGACCAAGTTCCAACGATTCACGAACCATTAAACGAATATGATTATATATGTATATGTGTGTATATATTATAACTTGAAACGTAAACAAAATATTAGATTAAATACTTTATATGATTGTATCTGTTTCAAAATGTTTATCAATGGAATTAGAAGATAAGATCAAATGATTGAATTATCAGATATATTGAATTATGATTACAAGTCTCTGTTGAAAGGCCCACGTTGATTTGAGAAATCTTTCTATTTTAACAATATTCGGAAAATGGTAAAGTGATTTATAAATAAGAACAAATTTTTAATCATTGAGAACTAGACAAAGGATAGTGGAAGATTGAATCTCATAAAGACTCGATTGATCTATTTAGTTTCAAGCGTACAAAAACGTTTTCAGTTTAAAAAGAACTTTATTATTAAAACGTATATAACTTTTATAAATATCTAGAACCACTTTTGACAACTCAATACTTAACTAGTATGATAAAGATAACGATATTTATATTTTATTTTATTAAATATATATAATGATTTAAATTAATATTATATATATTTATACGCGTATTATACGTATTATGTAGTTTTATACTTTTACTATACTTAAACTTTACCTTTACTTTATTTTTACTTTACTTTAACTTTAATAATTCACTTTACTTTACTTTAACTTTAATAATTCACTTAATAATTCATACTTTAATAATTCACTTTAATAATTCATACTTTAATAATTCAAAAATCTATTATAAATAGAATTCAATAGGTTTCATTATTTCATAGAAACTTGAAAATATTTTTCTCTAAACTCTCTCAATCGATTTACATATATATATATATTTACTCCGTATTATTTCAAGATATTATTAGTATACATAAAATATTACGACGGAGTGCTGTCCGAGTGATTTCAAAATTGTTTTTCGAGTGGGATGGGATTAAGGAAATTATGGGTTATAGCTATGGAGGTGATTGAGTATGGTTCATGGATATGCTCGTGAGGTCAATATAGTGTTTATCATTTTCGTTGCGTCTACGTACCTTTCCTGCAATATTGAATCTCAATATTGATACGTGAGTACTCATAATTTAACTTTTACATACTAATAGTGTATCCCTGACTAGTGCTCGAGTATTTAGGATTATGCATGCTTGTACTTTTGATATTGCCCTTAGACAGGTTAGGTTGAATCTTGAATTAGTTACACTTGCGGTTGAGATAAGGTATAAGATATGCATGTCCTTAGAAAGCTAGCGAAAAATTAAGAACTTTCCTTTAGATATCGAATGGTTTCGATGAACGGATTAGAAGTTATAATCAATTGAATTTTCGATATTTTTATTAAAAATGATTATTATTATCGTCGTTTTTATCGTCGTTCTAGTTTTATCTTATTATTATCATTATTATTATCTTTATCAATAAAAGAGATTTATCATTAAAAAATGTTATTTTTTTATTACTATCGTTATTATCGTTAAAGTTATAATTAGTATTATTATTATTATTATTATTATTATTATCCAATTATTATTATTATTATTATTATTATTATTGGTATTATTATTATTATTATCATTATTAATATATATATCATTATTTAAAAATAGTTATTGTTATTGTTATTATTATTATTACTATATTATCATTAAGATAATTATTAGTATTATCGTTAATAATGTTATAGTAACTATCATTATTAATATTAGTGTAATTAAAACAAATATTTGTAACACCTAATTATTTTGATTACTATTATTATCATTATTATGAACACGATATAAAAGATGATTAAAAGCTATTAAATGAAACGATTAGGAAATAATGGGTAAGAGTTTCATGATGAAATTAAAATATTATAAGATATTGATTTAGATAAAATTATCGTTCTTATTATTTTTATCATTACTATTATTATTAAAAGTATCGTTAGTATTAAAACTATCATTTTAACAAAAATTATCATTTTAATAGAAATGTCATTGTTACTATAAAATATCATTATTATTATTATTTTAAATAGAATTATTATTTTAAAGATAATATTAAAAATTATCGTAAATATTAAAGTTATCATAATTAGAATTATCGTTTTATCATAATATCATCTTAGTAATTATAAATATTGATATTTTTATAATAATAATTATTATTACAAAATAATACAACTTTTACTTACTATCATTATAGATATTATTTTATCAAATAAATATGTGATACAAACATATTTTACTACGTGTAATAACTTATTTTAATAATACCTATCATATTATCTTTATGATATTAAATGAACCCTATAAATTTTATTACTTAAATATATATATAAAAGTATATTTTATTATATAAATTTAATATAAAATTTTATTTATTAATAAATAAATTATATTATTTACTCTAATAAATCTTTTAAAAATATTTAAAATATAAAACGACGATATTTAAACTATATATTAATCATGTATAGATTTTTGGAAATTATTTTGAGTCAAATTTACTTTTGTTGACTTTTGCATATTAGTCTCGAGCATTAGGATTGTGGTACACTATGACTTGACCTAATTTGTTAGATAAATATTGACCAACACATAAATATATATAATTAATTTAGGTTCGTGAATCCGAGGCCAACCTTGCACTTGTTCAATGACGTTATATGTATTTTTACTACGAAATACAGTATGGTGAGTTTCATTTGCCTTTTTACCCTTTATATTTTTGGGACTGAGAATACATGCTTTTTTATAAATGTTTGACGAAATAGACACAAGTAATTGAAACTACATTCTATGGTTGAATTATCGAAATCGAATATGCCCCTTTTTATTAAAGTCTGGTAATCTAAGAATTAGGGAACAGACACCCTAATTGACGCGAATCCTAAAGATAGATCTATTGGGCCTAACAAACCCCATCCAAAGTACCGGATGCTTTAGTACTTCGAAATTTATATCATGTCCGAAGGAGGATCCCGGAATGATAGGGGATATTCTTATATGTATCTAGTTAATGTCGGTTACCAGGTGTTCACCATATGAATGATTATTTTTGTCTCTATGTATGGGACGTATATTTATGAGAATTGGAAATGAAATTCTTGTGGTCTATTAAAATGATGGAAATAAATGATTATGATAAACTAATGAACTCACCAACCTTTTGGTTGACACTTTAAAGCATGTTTATTCTCAGGTGTTAAAGAAATCTTCCGCTGTGCATTTGCTCATTTTAAAGATATTACTTGGAGTCTTTCATAGCATATTTCGAAGAACGTTGCATTCGAGTCATTGAGTTCATCAAAGATTATTATTAAATCAATTTATAGTTGGATAGTGGATATTATGAAATGGTATGCATGCCTGTCAATTTTCGATGTAAAGAAAGATTGTCTTTTAAAAACGAATGCAATGTTTGTAAAATGTATCATATAGAGGTCAAATACCTCGCAATGTAATCAACTATTGTGAATCGTTTATAATGCATATGAACGGGTTCTTTCAGTTGGTATCAGAGCGGTGGTCTTAGCGAACCAGGTCTGCATTAGTGTGTCTAACTGATAAGTCGATAGGATGCATTAGTGAGTCTGGACTTCGACCGTGTCTGCATGTCAAATGTTTTGCTTATCATTTTGTGTCTAAAATTAACTACTTATCATCCTCAGGAAATTACCTGCTTATCATTTTTAGTCTAAGACACGTCTTGCTGCATTGATTGCATGAATAGTGTATAGACAAAAATTCATATCTTAGCATATCTTCTAAATCATATCTTATCGTATCTGTTACTTTAAACTTTGCCTGACATATCCCGCAAAGTCCTCTGTAATCTACGAAATCTTTTGATCTATATATATATATATATATATATATATATATATATATATATATATATATATATATATATATATATATATATATATATATATATATATATATATATATATATATATATATATTCTATGTAATTAGAATACGATTCGATAGCCGGAAAATCATTTCATATCGAAAAACCCTTTATTCAATCGTACGAAATGGAATTCGTCATTAGTTTAAGTTCCTCAGATTATGAAATGGAATCCCACTCAAGCTCCGAAAGCAGTGTGACCGGAATGGATCAACCAATTAGCCATCATCTATTCTGGATGAATTGGGGATGGGTTCGTAGCCTCCTCAATCATTGGAGACAAGAAGAAGGTGATCCCTTCCATCCACCACATTGTCCTCTTGACGAAGAACCTGAAGCACTTACCGGCGAACCTGTCCGAAACACTATTTTCTCTCTCATTTCCAGAGTATCTCGTCACGATTATATACTACATCAAATTCTAGATTTTATTTATCCGCTTGTCTGAACCGACAATCATCCCGGTGTAATAGAAGAAGTCAACGAGCTTCGCGCTCGGGTAGTGGCTTTGGAGAATATGGTGCAAAGGTTACAAACACCAGCAGCAGCACCAGCAGCATAATCAGTACCACCAACATCAACGTCAACAGTACCATTACCACCCCCAACCACAACTGCGTCGTAAACCTCAACTCCACAATCTGTCCCACGAGTATCAAGGTCATACGTCCTATAAATAACATGGAAGACCAACAACAACAAACGATGAAGTATTAATTCATGACTTCATCGGAGAAATATTTTACGGTGATTATGTAATCTCTAAAATTTTAGAGATTACTTATTCTAGATCTAACCATAAATCAGATGAGTGGACCGAAATGATAAAAGAAATCCTGACCAGAATGGTGCACGATTTACAAACTAGACTTGTTTTACCAATAGCATCAACAGTACCGCCAGCATCACCAGCATCGTCAGTGTTGTCAGCATCAGCATTAGCAGCACCTATAACCTCACAAGCTCCGTCAGTTCAAAAATCACCGCGGACATCATTATGAATCAACAACGAGTATATTGTATCAACGAGTTATGAAGAATTAACTCATTTCCACTGAAGGATTTATATGTATATCTTATATATAAATCTTTAAACCATAATAAATCTTTCCGTACTAAGCCATTATGTGTGAATCTTAACTACTCGGTTAATTCATATTACTAATATGCAATAATGCACGTCCTTCGTCCGCAACTTAACTATCGTTAACTACAACCTCTGTCTCAATTCAATAAATTCCAATTCATAATAAATCAAGTGTATTATTCAAATATATGTTGATTTTACACTTTCGTCATCAATGTACTCGAAACTTTTCAGATAACATCATTCGTACTTTGCGAAGTTCACAAGAATTTAATGAAAACCAACATCATGTCCCAACAAATAACGAAGTATTGATTCATAATTTCAATATTATTGAAGTAATACTTATGTAATCTCTAAAGCCTTTAAGGGATTATTCAATTCTAGTTTCAACCGTAAATTAAATGAGTTTAATTTAATATTAACTCATTAAATCGATATTACATCTGAAGAAAATATATATATATATATATATTTTTTCAAAAAGACTGTAATAAAAATTCTTTTGTACAAAATATTAATTGTGAAATATTTTTTTAACGGGTAGGTAATACCCGAGAGATATATAAATTCACAATTAATATGTTACATTCTTTGAATCTGATTCAACAATCATCAACTATACTCACTATTTTCTCAAATAATATATATTCTTTTATAGAAATCAAAACAACCATACTCATTCAAAATTTAATTGCATATTCTGATTTTGAAATCTCATAATTCAACTCGAGATATGACCGAAATCATCACTCTTAGATCCTTACATCTTTCACAAGCCATACTTTGACTTCAAAACTGTGTTAGAACATCATATGTATATTAATGATTACAATCTGTGTTCAAAACCCTTCAAAATTCCTGAAGACACTTCAAATAATAAACAATCGAGATGATGATCCAACCACATATTAACCACAGTCTTGCATCTGAAAAGCTCTCGAAACCAGAGTCATAATTTAACACGTATCTGTGTCAGACCCTTTGGCATTTATTAGCAAAAATAACTTTGCGATTCCTTTTCAAATTAGTCAGTTTTGTCACAGCTTTAGCAAGTCAACTTCGACTTTTTAGTTGAAACAGTCTTATTATAACCTTGATATAGACGTTGCCCTTTCGTCATCGTTACCGGAGAACCTTTTATGTCTCACCACATTAAAAATAAACTTACCAACAACTTCACTG
Organism: Rutidosis leptorrhynchoides; assembly: GCF_046630445.1. Classification (NCBI taxonomy): domain Eukaryota; kingdom Viridiplantae; phylum Streptophyta; class Magnoliopsida; order Asterales; family Asteraceae; genus Rutidosis; species Rutidosis leptorrhynchoides. The sequence continues at coordinate 372,715,095 of NC_092333.1, read as the reverse complement.
ATCTTTGACTTTCCGAAAAGTCATTATATTTATCGAAACCCCATCATTTACTCATCCGCATCTTGTAACAAGAATTGTCATGCCAATTACTGGGAATCAGCAATTAGTATTTTGAAATCTTGCAGCATGTCTCTGCCAACAGTTATAGGTGTATATATAACGTCTATCTCCTAGACTTATATACTTTGAATGTGAAGTTTCTGAAAAACACCCTAAACTGCGAACTAGTTCTCCGAAGTTTGGAAAATGCTGATGAAGCAGCAAAAACTGTAAACGACCTTAACAGTCAAAAGTTTGATAATAAAGGATAGTGTGTTGGAAAAGCTTAGAAAAAGAGAAGGTTTGAAACTGGAAAACGGATTAAGCAAACCATGAAGGAGGCTATGGACAAATCACAAAGACTAAACCTGCCTTCAAAGAATCCAAATGATTCAGTGTCTGCTGAAATTATTATCAAATACATATCTCCTGACTCTAAACCCTTGTGAATAATATTCTTCATCATCCTCTGATCTTAGATATTCTAAAATATCATCATATCTTTCATTATAAATATCCTCCATATTTCTGAAGATATTTTCTTAATTTTTCTTATTTGAAATCATTTACCTCTTCGCGCTATCTGTATTACATCATAAAAGAAACTATTTTAGTTTCTAAATTCTGAAACATTCAAGTTTAAAATAGAAATATTTTGAAGTAGTGTTGGGAACTGAAGCATGAATTAGTATAATATAATGACACTTGATCAACGTGATTATATTACAGTAAGTCATGCTGAGTTTCTAAATGGAACGTGATGATTCACAGATCATAACATCATCATGTGCCATGTTATACGACTCTTGTATTCTATTTAACCTCTAAAATATCAAGAAAATATTTCTTGATGATTCGGCCTTTTCCAAGGTATTCTAGTAATTTGACAAGTCAAGATCGTGCCATCACAATTTCCTTCCTAGAACATTAACAATGTTCATTTCGAAATTCATATCTGTGAATTCTGGACCATTACAAGCGGTGCTTAATCGCAAGAAGAAGAAACGAAAGGACAAAACTCCGAAATAGAAATTGGGGTATAAATTGCAGCAAATAAAAGAGAGCATTAATTGTGAATGATAATGATTATAGAAGACAGAAGCAGAGACTTTGAAATATAAGGGAACATATAAAGCCCAACGATAAACCATAAATTATAAACCATATATATCGATGCATATAGCAATATAAAGACACGGGAGAACTAGAAACACTATAAACCCAAGAGTATAGTAGAAGTAAATAGATTCTTCCGGCGGTAGATGAAAAAGAAGAATGACCGATATGAAAGTTAGAAGTATATCGAGAATCAGAACTGGATGGAGCATATTGATGAATACTTTAAAATATGAGTTGAGGGGGAAAGAATAGAAGGTGATGAAACATGACTAGGAACTTAGAAATCAACAGATTTAACTCACACAATGGCGAAATAAGTGAATCAAATCCTCTAGTGAATAGGTTAAGTTTTTTTTGATTAATTTAGTCAAATCACAGCTAAATCAAGTGTGATTAGATCAACACCTAGAGCTATTATTCACCACCTGGGTGATTTGGACTGAGAGAGAATCGGAGGAGCTCACTAGATCTGAGTGTGTGTAACAAATGAGAGGCTTAACCTAAAATAAAGAACATAAGACTTTATATACCCCTGCTGTTGACTCACCCATACGATTCATTCATCACACGTACGAGTTGGCTTCATCAGCCGTACGGGTGATCACTCACTCGTGTCTTCTTATTTAGGTCGTAATTGTGACTTAGCTCAGCATCAACCATGCGTATGAGCCTGTCAGCTGTACTAGTGAGGCTTCACTCGTATGTCTGATTAAGTCTAACATAGTCAAACATCTAAATCTCGTTCCTGTAGTTCCTGTAACCACATACAAACACGGATAGTATAATAACGAACAATCATGGTGGCCTGTAAACTGTTGTACCTGCAATGGACGTGGGTAGATGTCTAGGGACTTGCATAAAATGCATCAACAGAAGGTGTGAGTTGTAAGAAAATGAAGGAGGTGAATTTATAAGAAAATCTCCGACAGAACAATTAAAATGGACGATCGCATTTAAAGCGGATCCTAATTCCCTTTATTACCGGAGAGTCAAATCTTATTAAGAAGATTTTCTTCAAATCCCTTGAAATCTGGGAATCAATCATATATACGTCAAATGATAAGATGAATCTACACTTACTCATTTCACTCTTCTATGTTAGCTTCATTCGTACTCTTCATATAAATGGATTGTTTATCCAAATTATTCACTGATGATAAAACTCTAATTTTCAGCCCGTATGCATCATGAAAACATACTTATTATCATTCACGACCTTTCCACTCAAATTTCGGGACGAAATTTCTTTAACGGGTAGGTACTGTGACAACCCAGAAATTTCCAACCAAATTTAAAATTTAATCTTTATATGTTTCCGACACGATAAGCAATATTTGTTAAGTTAAATTTCAAGAATTTTAAACTATGTTCATACGTTCATTCAACCTCGACCAAGTTCCAACGATTCACGAACCATTAAACGAATATGATTATATATGTATATGTGTATATATATTATAACTTGAAACGTAAACAAACTATTAGATTAAATACTTTATATGATTGTATCTGTTTCAAAATGTTTATCAATGGAATTAGAAGATAAGATCAAATGATTGAATTATCAGATATATTGAATTATGATTACAAGTCTCTGTTGAAAGGCCCACGTTGATTTGAGAAATCTTTCTATTTTAACAATATTCGGAAAATGGTAAAGTGATTTATAAATAAGAACAAATTTTTAATCATTGAGAACTAGACAAAGGATAGTGGAAGATTGAATCTCATAAAGACTCGATTGATCTATTTAGTTTCAAGCGTACAAAAACGTTTTCAGTTTAAAAAGAACTTTATTATTAAAACGTATATAACTTTTATAAATATCTAGAACCACTTTTGACAACTCAATACTTAACTAGTATGATAAAGATAACGATATTTATATTTTATTTTATTAAATATATATAATGATTTAAATTAATATTATATATATTTATACGCGTATTATACGTATTATGTAGTTTTATACTTTTACTATACTTAAACTTTACCTTTACTTTATTTTTACTTTACTTTAACTTTAATAATTCACTTTAATAATTCATACTTTAATAATTCACTTTAATAATTCATACTTTAATAATTCACTTTAATAATTCAAAAATCTATTATAAATAGAATTCAATAGGTTTCATTATTTCATAGAAACTTGAAAATATTTTTCTCTAAACTCTCTCAATCGATTTACATATATATATATATTTACTCCGTATTATTTCAAGATATTATTAGTATACATAAAATATTACGACGGAGTGCTGTCCGAGTGATTTCAAAATTATTTTTCGAGTGGGATGGGATTAAGGAAATTATGGGTTATAGCTATGGAGGTGATTGAGTATGGTTCATGGATATGCTCGTGAGGTCAATATAGTGTTTATCATTTTCGTTGCGTCTACGTACCTTTCCTGCAATATTGAATCTCAATATTGATACGTGAGTACTCATAATTTAACTTTTACATACTAATAGTGTATCCCTGACTAGTGCTCGAGTATTTAGGATTATGCATGCTTGTACTTTTGATATTGCCCTTAGACAGGTTAGGTTGAATCTTGAATTAGTTACACTTGCGGTTGAGATAAGGTATAAGATATGCATGTCCTTAGAAAGCTAGCGAAAAATTAAGAACTTTCCTTTAGATATCGAATGGTTTCGATGAACGGATTAGAAGTTATAATCAATTGAATTTTCGATATTTTTATTAAAAATGATTATTATTATCGTCGTTTTTATCGTCGTTCTAGTTTTATCTTATTATTATCATTATTATTATCTTTATCAATAAAAGAGATTTATCATTAAAAAATGTTATTTTTTATTACTATCGTTATTATCGTTAAAGTTATAATTAGTATTATTATTATTATTATTATTATTATTATTATTATTATTATTATTATTATTATCCAATTATTATTATTATTATTATTGGTATTATTATTATTATTATCATTATTAATATATATATCATTATTTAAAAATAGTTATTGTTATTGTTATTATTATTATTACTATATTATCATTAAGATAATTATTAGTATTATCGTTAATAATGTTATAGTAACTATCATTATTAATATTAGTGTAATTAAAACAAATATTTGTAACACCTAATTATTTTGATTACTATTATTATCATTATTATGAACACGATATAAAAGATGATTAAAAGCTATTAAATGAAACGATTAGGAAATAATGGGTAAGAGTTTCATGATGAAATTAAAATATTATAAGATATTGATTTAGATAAAATTATCGTTCTTATTATTTTTATCATTACTATTATTATTAAAAGTATCGTTAGTATTAAAACTATCATTTTAACAAAAATTATCATTTTAATAGAAATGTCATTGTTACTATAAAATATCATTATTATTATTATTTTAAATAGAATTATTATTTTAAAGATAATATTAAAAATTATCGTAAATATTAAAGTTATCATAATTAGAATTATCGTTTTATCATAATATCATCTTAGTAATTATAAATATTGATATTTTTATAATAATAATTATTATTACAAAATAATACAACTTTTACTTACTATCATTATAGATATTATTTTATCAAATAAATATGTGATACAAACATATTTTACTACGTGTAATAACTTATTTTAATAATACCTATCATATTATCTTTATGATATTAAATGAACCCTATAAATTTTATTACTTAAATATATATATAAAAGTATATTTTATTATATAAATTTAATATAAAATTTTATTTATTAATAAATAAATTATATTATTTACTCTAATAAATCTTTTAAAAATATTTAAAAATATAAAACGACGATATTTAAACTATATATTAATCATGTATAGATTTTTGGAAATTATTTTGAGTCAAATTTACTTTTATTGACTTTTGCATATTAGTCTCGAGCATTAGGATTGTGGTACACTATGACTTGACCTAATTTGTTAGATAAATATTGACCAACACATAAATATATATAATTAATTTAGGTTCGTGAATCCGAGGCCAACCTTGCACTTGTTCAATGACGTTATATGTATTTTTACTACGAAATACAGTATGGTGAGTTTCATTTGCCTTTTTACCCTTTATATTTTTGGGACTGAGAATACATGCGTTTTTATAAATGTTTGACGAAATAGACACAAGTAATTGAAACTACATTCTATGGTTGAATTATCGAAATCGAATATGCCCCTTTTTATTAAAGTCTGGTAATCTAAGAATTAGGGAACAGACACCCTAATTGACGCAAATCCTAAAGATAGATCTATTGGGCCTAACAAACCCCATCCAAAGTACCGGATGCTTTAGTACTTCGAAATTTATATCATGTCCGAAGGAGGATCCCGGAATGATAGGGGATATTCTTATATGTATCTAGTTAATGTCGGTTACCAGGTGTTCGCCATATGAATGATTATTTTTGTCTCTATGTATGGGACGTATATTTATGAGAATTGGAAATGAAATTCTTGTGGTCTATTAAAATGATGGAAATAAATGATTATGATAAACTAATGAACTCACCAACCTTTTGGTTGACACTTTAAAGCATGTTTATTCTCAGGTGTTAAAGAAATCTTCCGCTGTGCATTTGCTCATTTTAAAGATATTACTTGGAGTCTTTCATAGCATATTTCGAAGAACGTTGCATTCGAGTCATTGAGTTCATCAAAGATTATTATTAAATCAATTTATAGTTGGATAGTGGATATTATGAAATGGTATGCATGCCTGTCAATTTTCGATGTAAAGAAAGATTGTCTTTTAAAAACGAATGCAATGTTTGTAAAATGTATCATATAGAGGTCAAATACCTCGCAATGTAATCAACTATTGTGAATCGTTTATAATGCATATGAACGGCTCCTTTCAATAAATTCGCCATCATTCCGGGAAAACTTCGGACATGATAAATTCGCCATCATTCTGGGAAAACTTCGGACATGATAAATTCGCCATCATTCCGGGAAAACTTCGGACATGATAAAAAAGGGCACATTTGATTTAGATAATTCAACCATAGAATGTAGTTTCGATTACTTGTGTCTATTTCGTAAAACAGTTATAAAAGTATTTCATGTATTCGCAGTTCAAAATATATTTCAAAAGCATTTAACAAAACAGTTATAAAAACAGCGCATGTATTCTCAGTCCCAAAAATGTAAAGAGTAAAAGGGAATTAAATGAACTCACTATACTAGTATTTTGTAGTAAAAATACATGTGACGGCATTGAACAAGTGTAGGGTTGGCCACAGATTCACGAACCTATATCATTTGTATATATATTAAACTTATAATCATAATCGAACAATTCCATATGTTATTACTTTATATATTATTTATTTAATTTGTATATATATTTGAAAATGATTATTATTTATATAGTTATATATATATATATATATATATATATATATATATATATTAAAAATACCTAATTTGTTTTATATGAATATTTATGTAAAAATTGTTAATATAAAATATTCATACTTATATGTAATATTATTTATAAGTATATTTTTATATATTTAATAATAATATAGTAATTAAAAGTTGTATTTGAATATAATTATAATATTAAAAATAACATTACTTATAATAATAATTATAATAAGAATCATTGTAATAATAATAGTGACATTTATAATAACACTTGTAATAATATTGGTTTTACTGTTAATGATAGTCATGATATTGATTTTAGTACTTACCTAATAATAATAATCGTGACAATAATATTACTTATGTCAATATTACCATTTCTATTATTTACAAAAAGATATTAATACTAATGTTTACGAAGATGATAATATTTTATATTACTTTCTTAATAATAATGATAATAAACATATTCTTGCTAATAATATTATAGTTTTAAATTTAATAGTAATATCATATTTAATACATATAATAATAGATGTAATACTTATAATTATGATAATAATAATAATTATTATTATTATAATTCTTATAATAACAATAATAATAACTACAACAATAGCAATAATCATGGTAACAATAATAATAATAATAATAATAATAATAATAATAATAATAATAATAATAATAATAATAATAATAATAATAATAATAATAATTATTATTATTATTATTATTATTATTATTATTATAATAATAAACTTAAGAAACTACCTCAATTTTAAGCCTTTCTAAAAAGATTTGTCAGGGACGGGGCTCGAACCCGAGACCTCTCGAATACTCTCAACACGCTTAACTAGCTGGGCTGTTGCCCATTTTCCGAAATAATACATAACCCGTTAACATTTAACCTGTATTATACATCAACTTCTTCTTCTACTTGAAATCAAGCAACCCGTTAATCAAATCAATCTTAACAACTAGATTTTTATATCCGATTTAAACTTGTATTTGAAATAGAAACTTCCTTGTGAATGTTTGTATCAACAGCAAATAAATTAAATAAAATCTATAAAGAAAATACTCGCTGTAGGTTCACGGTTTCAAGAAAAATAAATAAATCATGAAATTGAATTTGAAAACGTTATGGACAAATTATAACACGAAACATATTAAAAATCAATACTAGAAACTATTGGAAGCATCAATTTAACTCAAATCGAAATAGATAAATCGAATTTGGCTCAAGAACAAAAGTTGACTTTTTGATTTTAAAACTTTGACTCAAAAATTCGTAATCGATATAAAGAATTGGAAGTTGAAACTTTACAGGAAGTACGAGTAGAGGATTCCTAACAAAATCACATTTTTAGTTTTTGACAATTCGTTCGAATTCAAAATATGACCAAAAAGTGTAGAACAGGGCATGTCGTGCTATGTTTATATTTATTTCTGTAAAAAAATTCAAGTAGAATAATTGAAAGTGGTAATTGCTAATGAGGTTGAAAGAATTGAATGACTTAAACAATATCATGGAACTATTTATAAGTATATAGTACAGTTTTGATTCTAAGGACAGAAGAAGAAAAAAATAAAAAAAATATAATTCTGATTACGATTGTTAACAGCTTCTATCTTTATGAGATTGGTTTGTACGAATTTTGGATCCTGCCTGTGAATTGAAATTGACACCTTTACCAGTTAGCTAGACAAATTGAGCAGAAAGATGGGGACATCAAACAGAATACATAAATATATGTGTTTACATACGGAGTATACATGTATTTTCTTGTATATACGGATTATATCTGTATTTTATATATGTTATATTAAGTTCCATAACATAAATTACTGATTATAGATTTATTAATAACATCCATTAATATTATTAATTTTTATTAAAAATACTAATAATAATAGAATTAATAATAATAATAATTGTATTAATAATAATTTTATCAAAATTCATACTAGTAATAATAAACGTAATGATATTAATAATATTATTAATGATACTATTAATAACACTACTTAATATTGTTAAGGGTGAGAATAACAATAACAATAATACAACACTTATACATATCAAATTTCATTTTATATAATAGTACTAATAATACAAATATTAATATTAATATTAACCTTAATGAAAGTAATGATCATGATACAACATTTATACCTTAACTTGTAATATAATAATACTAATTATAATGATACCTATTATTAGTAATAATAATCTATCACTTTATATATATCAAATTTCTTATCTAAAAATAATAATATTAATGATAATAGTATTAATATTAATATTGAAAGAAATTACTAATTTATTATAACAATTATATTAATAACTAATTCAATACATTAGTATTACATGTTGTTGATTATGTAATAATACTATATAATGTATATTATATAACTAATATTGAATATTAAATTTTCAACATGTAATAATAATTATGTATAGAAATCATATATTTTATTTCATTTTAATTATTTTATATCTTAATTCACATATTTAATTTTTAATGTTTAAATTACATTTTATTATTTTCAATTATTATTATATATGTATTTACATTTATTTGTATATCTATATTTATTTACATACAATGTTCGTGAATCATCAGGAATAGTCAATGGTCCAATGATTTCATGATACAAAAAAAAAAAAAAATTAAATCCAACATAACAGACTTTACTTATCGTGTCGAAATCATATAAAGATTAAGTTTAAATTTAGTCGGAAATTTCCGGGTCGTCACATCTGTTTCGGCCACCTCAATAGTTGTAAGTGAATATATAGGATTAAATATAAATCTACTAATTAGACTTTCATGAAACCTTTCACCTGTTGTTAAAGTGGTTACTGATAGGATTTTAATTTTTGTGGCCAGTAATAATAGTTAGTATCTACATCAAATTGATATTAACAATGCTTTCATCTATGGTGATTTAATTGAATATGTCTATAAGTGTCTTCTTGGGGGTAATTTTATGATGCTTTATTTGAAAGTGGTTTTACATACAGTATTAATGATTGTTCTCTGTTTGTCAAAGTAAATGGTACTAATTGTGTTTATGTGCTTGTTTATGTTAATAATATTATCATTACTGCCAACTATGAAACTGTTGTAAAGGATTGTAAAAGTTTTTTACAATCTAAATTCAAAATAAAGGATTTAAGAAAGCTTAAGTGCTTTCTGCGCATTAAATTAATTGAAAAACAACGATTGTTTTGTGTTATCTCAAAGAGTATACAGTTTAGGAGTATTGTCTAAGTTTGGTACGTTGGCTATTAAGCCTGCTCATACTCCATAAGAATCTATTGTTAGCTTTGTTAGTGTTAATGATCATTCAAGTTCTGATTTTTCTTTAGAAAATATAATTGTATATCCAAAACTTGTTGGTAAGGTAATCTATATAAATTTAACCAGACCTAATATTGTTTACTCTGTGCATTGTTTGAGTCAACATATGCATGCTCCATTAAATTCTCACTTGAAGGTTGTTATGAGAGTTTTAATGTATCTTAAGGGTTCTCCTTGTACAGATATATCTCTTAAGAAATCTACTGAGTTTGTTGTTTCTGCATTTGTTGATTCTGAATATGGAAAGTGTAGTATTTCTAAATTTTCTGCAGAAAGTCTGGTACATGATATTGTGTTTATCTTGGAAAATCTTTAATTTCTTGGAAAAGCAAGAAACAGTCTACTATTTCTAAATTTTCTGCAGAAGCAGAGTATTGAGCTCTTGCTTTTGTATCATGTGCTAATCTCGATTATTAAAATTTAAACTGACTTAAAGGTTGAAACTATTTTAGTTGTTAAAGTTTAGTGTGATAATAAGTCTCCTTTACATATTGCAATGAACCCCGTTCTTTATGAGAGAACTAAACACTTTGAAGTTGACTTACATTTAGTAAAAGAAAATATTAGTTCTGGTGTTAATGAAATAGAGCAAATTTCTTCAGATGATAATGTTTCGGATATTTTTACCAAGAGTTTAAGTGGTTCACAACATAATTGATTGAGGGGATATTAAAATTATATGATAAGTTCTTGCAATCTAAACATGATGTGTTGTTGTTTTTTTTTTTTTTTACTTATTTATGTATCAAGTATGTCGGAGGGGCCTTGCATCATTTTCCGATAGTTCATGCTTGGTGGTCAAAGTGTGAAATCTGAAACTTTTGTGTTAAATTGGAAAACCGACTTAAAAGGCTAGAGGGACCTTGATGCAACTTAACGTCATAATATTTTGTCATTTATGTTTTCATTATTTTATATTCATCTGCTTCTTCTTCATTTGTAACCCTAGAATGTGATTCTAACCAATATTGTGAGATTGATTTGTGCTTATGTGAGTGATTGTAATCGTTTAGATCGTAATGATTTTGATATTAAGATTTGATCTCTTGTGATTTAAGATTTTTAACTCATGTGATTAAAAAATTTATATGCTTTAGTTCATAATCCATTTTAGTTAAGATACACAAGAACTTAACTAATGGTCATAGTCACTCTATAGTAATCATAAAAGGCAATCCATTTTACCTTTCTTTGTAATGTAGTACTTCAAATCAAATATAATTTTTTAAAACAAAATAATAAATAAATTAAGAGTATCTTAGGAAGAATGTTATAAAGTAGTTTAAAAAATTACAAAGGTTACCAACCAAAAAAAAAAAAATCAATACCATCTTACTATATGTGTCCTCATTACTTTTTAATTAATATTGTCCTTACATTGTCTATCTAGTCATCCCAATGCACTTAGTTTTCTATATAAAATATGATAATAACAATGAACTTAGATTATAATCTAAAGTCTGTTTTCTAGTGCAAAAAGAAGCCATCGTCTTCCTCTTTCTCTGAATCCAGTTGCCACATGCACATTAAAGCGTCAATTGTCACTTGACCTCACCTTTTTATTAGTGTCATTGTGTGCGTATTCCAAAAGATTCAAAGAATGTCATCCAACTGTTTTTTCTCTTTCAATTTGCTTAACCAACTCATAATATTATAACGTCTGATTGTGTGCATTTGTCTACTAAAAGCACTATAGGACACGTACATCCAACGACATATCGAAAGAAAGTTTAATATGATGATTGGATTTGAAGGATATGGAGGCCTGATCATTGTTTATCTTCATGAAAGTTAACTACTTTTTTGGTAAACATAGTATCAACAACAAATCAACAATATTTTCTTGATTATTTTATGGTCAAAATTAGTTGTAACCATGTGATCCTATGAGGAAAGGTAAATTCAAAAACAAAATACATGTGGTTTTCCAATATACTGAGGTACTCAACACTGATTATGTATATTAAAGGCACATGGATTTATTTTGATCATAATGAATTCTGCATGTTATATTCAAGAGAATGCTAAAGTTAATACTAGTAGTATATTGTTACTTTATCTTCAACACATTAACTAAATAACTAGTAAACTCAAGTTGCTAATTTCTGTAAGTTTATTATAGTTTCTCAGAACTCAGTTGATTATTACTACTATATTTTGAATCTTCAAGACATGAGCAAAGGAACTATTGGCTTACTTTATTAATCTTCAAGTCAAAGGATGGGTTAAGATAATAATGATATTGACATATTTAGGCTTCAATAGATGGGTTCTGTAAAAAATGATTTTACTTTCAAGACTTAGCTTAGTTAGTAATTTATTGGATCTTCCATACATAATGTAAAGATTAAAAGAAATAGGTTAGCTTAAGTTCATATTAAAGATTAAAGAGATGGTCAACATTTTCTTCTCTTTAAATAAGAAGTAGTTTAAAGACAAGTTACGACTCCGGAAACCATGTTACGATCCCGGAAACAATCAAGACGATCCAAGCAAAACAGCAAACCACCCCAGGTAGGGGTGTTCATCGGTTTGGTTAAAACCGTTTAAACCGAAAACCAAACCGAAACCAATCCAAACAAATCCAAACCGAATTTATAAAATGGTTTTCGGATCGAGCGAAACCGAAAACCGAATTAAAATTTGGTTTTTCGGTTCGGTTTTTGGTTTTGAAATTTCTGAATTTGATTAACCAAAAACTGAATAAAAACCCGAATTCAACTTCGATACTATTGAATAAATATATTTAGTTATTAATATTATTGTATATATGTGTTAGGTATATAATTTAAGTAGATAATTTACCTTTTCAAGTCAAAGTTTGTTTACTCTAATTTGAAATCATATTTATATTATTAAATCATATTTTTTTCTAATTTCTTTATCTCCACATTCTTATACACGTAAGCAATTCAAATCGATTTTCTCTAGGTTATTGAGTTTGTTTATAGTTTTTTTTTTTTTTTATTTTTTTTTTTGGAAAAGTAAACCATTTTCATTAAAACCAAGAGATCACCTCTGCATCTTCATTTAAGAAAAAAGGAATGCTACATGAAGTTACAACAGGATTCTAACGACAAAATTTACAAATAAACGAAATTAACACGAAATTAACACGAAATTAAATTCAGTCATATTTACTATCCATGATTATCGATTCATTGTATTAGGATATTTTATAAATTTTAACTTATTTTATTTTGTAAATTTGTATATATACGTTCAATATATATATATTAGTTTAGTATGATATATTTTTGTTCATCTCGCAGGGAAAAATTAAAAAATTGATATTAAAAGTTGAGTTTGGTTTTAACCGGAACCAAACCGAAAACCGAATTTGAATTCGGTTTGGTATTGCTTTCGGTTTTGATATTTGAATTCGGTTTTGGTTTGGTTTTCGGTTTTGATTTTAACAGTTTCAAAATCGAAAAAACCGAACCGAATAATCCGAAAAACCTAAAACCGAACTGATGAACACTCCTAACCCCAGGCGCCGGCCTCCTGAGCCGGCTTGCCACACTGGCCTGCCACATGGGCGCCGTATTGCCACATGATTTGGACACCGGGCATGGGAAACGGATAAGGAAGCCAACTTGCCTGGAACCGGCCTGTGGCGCCGACCTGTCAGGCCGGCTTGCCAGCCGTTCCCAGCCATTTTTCTCCTATAAAATGGGACCTCTGGGCTCATTTTTACAGACACTCAATTTTCTACTTCAATTTAGATTTAAATATTATTAGTTAGTGTTTAGTAGTAGCTAGCTTAGCTTTTATTTTCAGGAGGATATCCCGACGAGTTACTGCTATCTCGGGCAGATTTCTTCAGCCTTTTCAGGTTTTATCCAAAACGCTTGTCGTGTTAATTAAACATGTATTGTTATCATTATGTTTAAAGATGCGTTTTGATATTACCATGTTAGATTAATCAATCTGTATGTTGCAATGATAGAAGTTTGGGTTAGTGTAGTTATGTTAAATTACTGTTGTTATACTGAATCTGTGACCCCGATAGATTTGTATGCTAGCATCTTAAGGATTGACCAACCTAAGTTATGATAACGACTTATCCACTTATATGAACTTAGCTACTTCGTAAGATGAAGACTCCTAGTTATACTTTACCTCAAGATTCTATGAACTCGGTATGGCCGGTGTTCCTGAGAGGCATCTAATTCGCTTTTAGGACACGGAACTTAGGATTTGAGACATGAATGACCTAGTATGCTTATTAATTGTTCCACGGAGACCTCTCAGGAGCCATTAAGATCTAGTTAGTGCCTTAACTGTAAAACCCTATTTTTCACGTACGTGATATATAAGAGTATTGTGTAGGTACGACTAGAGTATGAAGGATTGAGACATGTTCATGTGTGAAGTTCATGTATGCGAGAAAGCGGATCAGACCATGTTAAAGGTTGCGGCGCGGAGGTATGGGTCGCGGCGCGACAATACAAGCAATTCAGAATCAGGAGGCACGGTAAGACAGGCACCAGACCACTCCTAATGTCGCGGCGCGATAAAGGTGGCCGTGGCACCGCGATACTGACGAACTGGTACCAAATTTTAGTAATTTTAAATAAGGTTCAAGGGCATTTTGGTCTTTTTGCGTGTGAGCCAGATTTGTGATCTTAATCTCATCCACTCATTTCATTTCTTCATTTCTTTTCCTTTTCTTCTCATTTTCCTCTCAAAAACTTCAAACCCCAATTGATTCAAAGGGATTTTTGGAAATGAAGAAGCGGGTTTTGATCGAAAGCGTAAGAGACAAGTTTGTTCTCCTCATTCTTAGCTTTAAGGTGATACTAGCGGTAAGCTCTAACTCCGAATTTCATTTTCGTGTTCATCATTCAAATTTAGGGCTTTTGATTGTGTGTTCATAAATGGAACTACACTAGTTGTTAATGGAAGATAATAACTAGGATTCAGGTTTGTTAGTAATGAAGGCGGGTTTTGGGTTGGTTGATGATCTAACCATGATTAGGGCTATAAATTGAGTGTAATCACTATGATTAGTGATTATGGAAGTGTTGGAATTTTTGGGTGAGTTTGGTTGACTAATTTTGAAATGGGTCAAAATTAGGGTTTAGGTGTTAAAATGGGCAAGATAGGTATTTAACACTTATGAATGGGTTTAATTGGCGTATTAGGATCATTTTCGCTTGTGATAGTGATTATTTGTTAGTTTGGGCACATTTTGGACTTGGAAGTGAAATTGGGTCGAATTTGCACTAGTTGTCAATATGGGTTGGTTTGTGCTCCACCCTAATTGTGTTGTTTGTTATGCGATAAATGGAATAGGTACATTCCATCGGCGAGTTACGAATTATTCGGTGGCATTCATCAAGGCGACAAGGTGAATGTTAATATCCTATGTGCATATGTATGTGTAGGATGGGTGCGGGTTAGGTGAAGTGATTCTCGACTATAGAGCTCACTTCACATATAGGTGGATTTGATGGACTTGTGTATGGGTCCAATTGGCACAGTTGTGCATTTTGGTTGACCACCTTTGGCGAGGTGCACGTTTTGTATGTACATTATCACATGTGATTGTGATGTGGACTATTTAACCCCAATGGCGAAGGGTTGATATTGAATCGTGTTGCGAATTAGATAACCCCAATGGTGAAGGGTTGATGAGAGAAGTGAGTCACGTGTGGATGCGGATTCACGATGATGCGTGTAGTTCGGTCATCTTATTGAGAAGTGAGTCTCGTGTGGATGCGGATTCACGATGATGCGTGTAGTTCGGTCATCTTATTGAGGTAGTGATCTCGTGTGGTTGTGGATTACTAAGGCTCATGTAGTTCGGCCAACCTCGATGTTGTTGTGTTATTGAAGATAGTAGTCTCGTGTGGATGCGGATTTACTAAGGCTCGTGTAGTTCGGCCAATCTTCATTTTGGTAATTGGTAGTTGTTTTTGGTATTGGGTTAAGGGGTTAACCTTGGATGTTTATATATTGTTTTATATATTGTCGTATCGTTGTGTTGTAGCTAATCCTCCAGGTATAGCTTATTGGCGTTGTTCACATCGTCGTTGGTGAACTTATATTTGTTGTTATTTTAGCTTGTTGCTTAGTGATCATACGGTATGCTTAGCTTAGCTTGTCTTTATGCTTGGATGCTCCGATATACGTTATTTGATTATTTGTGTGGCGTGTCCATTTTTTGCATATGTATGTATGTTGTATATTCTCACCCACTAAGCGTTAGATTACCCTCTCGTTGTTTACTTTTTTATAGATTTGCATGGAGGCGGTGGCTCGGGTAAGCGTGGGGACTAGTGGACTCGCGTAGGTTGCTTTAGAAGATGTGTTTTTGGATTGATTAGGATTGGGTAGCGTATCCCCAATCACCATGATCGGTTTTGTTGGACATTAGAATAGTCAGGTCGTGTTGCCCGTTTGGATATTAAGCTATGTATTAAATGTTTTAAAAGTTTATTGAACTTCTTATTTGTGTTAAAGATGTTTTGGAAACATAATTGGGACCTAAATATTAATGTATTAAAGAAAAATTTTTACGGGCCGGTTTAAATACGGGTTGGGTTGTTTCAAGTGGTATCAGAGCATGGTCTAAGGGATTTAGGCGACTTGAGATAGGTGCCTAGACTTAGACTTTTGTGTGTGCTTATTTGTTGCGGGACTTGTAGGTGTACGGGTCGGAATGGGAACTTGGTTAGTGCCTTAGCGCGTAGGTGAACTAACTAGGATTTTGGCTTGTGTTGTGATGTAATTCTTGCGTGTGTTTATAACGCGTAGAATTTTTGTTGTGGTGGTTTATATCATTGAGCGAGGCGGTCGTTGTACTAACGAGTTGAGACGATGTGTGTGCGTAATAAGGACTTGCAAACCTTATTACGTGTAACATCCCGCGTTTTTCCGTTAAATTTAATTTTAACACCGTCTTTTTTTTTAAAACATAATCTTTCGTATTTAAACTAATAGTTTCCGTGAGTAACGTTCATTATATTCCCGCTATTTAATTTTGACATCACCCGTTTACTCGAGCGTTTTAAAAATATTCGATCGGTTAAATCCCGCACCCGCTTCTAAACTCGAGGGACTAAAATTGACACGGGGTAAACTAGTTGACTAGGTCAACTAGTCCACCCCAATCACCACCATTCAATCACCTCCATCTCTCTCTCTTTCTCTCTAGCAAGAACACACACACAAACACCCAATTCAAACATTCATCATCTAAATCCGATTGGAGAAGCAAACATCAAAACAAATTACATTTTCGTGATCCTCTCTTCATCCTCTACATTTTGATACCAATTTCATCAAGTTTGGGTAACAATTCTAAAACTCTAGATTTCTCTAAATTCGTGTTTTTGACTTGAAATTGTGTTAGTTAGTGTCTATGGCTCGTGTGTAACATGAATATATGTTTTGTTTGCTCGATTTGTGGTTTGGAGTAACTAGTTTGAGTTTTTGAAATGGGTTTGCTTAATCCTTGATTTTGGATGAGTTAATGTTGTTAGATTGTTAAAGTGCATGTTTTAATTGTGTTACTAGTATCATTAGCCACATTTTGATGTGTAGGTTGATTAAGAAAACTTCAAAAACCCGATTAATGATTTTGTGATGTTTGACTAGGGTTTGATAGTTCTTGACATGAACTTTTGATGCTTGAATGCCATGAAATGTTAATTGTTAGTGTTTAGTAGTAATGTATGCTTCATTACCTTCAAAACGGCATATCGTATGTGTAAATTGGATTCCCGAATCATAAAATACGTTTTACGAACTTGAAACTTTGAAAATAAACCTTTCTTGATCAATTGACGAGTTTTCGGTTATTGTAAATAATGTTTTTACTTGATGAAAAGTGGTTAGTTGTATTCCTTGTCAAAATACCTTTCCGATGATATAAGATACATGTTCTAATTGTTTGCGGATCATGAAATATGTTAATTTGAGTTTTGGTTCGTGACTTGGACCATTTTTTCTGCAAACTGCATGTTTCCCAGGTATTGCGCGCCGCGCATATACCCGCGCGCCGCGCAGAATTAGAAATCCCAGATGTTTGCCTTCGTGGTTAAGTTCTGACCAGGATTTACACTTGGGTGCGCGCCGCGCAACCCATTGCGCGCCGCGCATACTGCCCAGCTCATTTTGTCTTTGTTTTTCATGTCACAAAAATGTTTCCCGCTTTACTATAACCCCGTTTACCATGAAACTTGACTATTATGCTCGTATATGACTTCTCATCATGAGAAAATTGTCGGACACCCGACCCGACCCCGTTGACCTTGACTTTGACCAAGTTTGACTTTTAGTCAAACTTAACCAAACAATTATACGATCGTTCTAACATGCTTAAATACTTGTATCGTGCATGAAACTTGACTAATTGATTCACATGCTACATAATCGAGTCGTAACGAGCCATAAGACTAATTGAACATCTTTGACCGTTTGTGTTTACCGTTATTGATATAACCTATATGTTTAGGTCAAGACTAGCTTTGTCTTTGCACACGTTTACTTGTTGAAGTACCTTTATACTCGTGCACTCGAGGTGAGATCATAGTCCCACTTTTACTCTTTTTGAACTTATATTTGGGATGAGAAAACATAAACGATTCTTTTGAACTAAGTGAACACAAGAACGGGAAAACAAACATTCTACATACGAGTTTAGAACAAAAATCCTCAATTCGATTATCATTAGTTACACTTGCCGGGTGTAAGCGAGAACTTATGTTATATGGCCATATGGGTTGACAACCCTCATCCTTGACGGTTCGCTACCGTCTACGGATGAAATATATTTTCGAGAATCAGTGTTTGTTCTAGCACTATGGATGGGGTATACAATGGAAGGAATGTTAAGCTTTGATAATTGGGTGCTCGTGAATATTAACTTTTAGAATGTACTACTATTATTTCAACTTTGCAAATCTTGTGGTTCGACTTACTTTACTTTTACTCACTTACTCAAACCTATGATTTCACCAACGTTTTTGCGTTGACAGATTCTTCTATGTTTTCTCAGGTTCATACTCGGCTACTTGATACATGCTTCCGCACTCTTTGATTACTTGATTGGAGTCTACCATGCATGCATACGCTAGGGATAGCATTTTTGGATTTAAACTTTTGTCTACTTACTTACGCTATTTATAGCAACTGTGGTTTCAAACTAATTATGTCGCAAGTTATTTCATTCATACTTTATAACTTTGTAAACTTAAACTTATTGTCGATCCGTTTGTTAAACTAAACTTTGTACCTTTCAAATGAACGCGACATAATTTTGGTCAAACGAGTCTCATATAGGGACTACGACCACACAACGGGACCTAAGTTAACGACGCCGTCAATAACGGTTTTGGTCGGGTCGTTACAAGTGGTATCAGAGCGTTGGTTGTAGGGAACTAGGACGTGCATTAGTGTGTCTAACAGAGTCGTTAGGACGCATTAGTGAGTCTAGACTACAACCGGATAGTTAGCCATTGCATTCTGACATACATTTGCTATAGATAGCACTTACTTGACTACTTGTGCATTACACTTGAATCATTCTTAGGAAAACTTTTTAATGGTACCCAACCTTCATTATACGAACTCGTATCCTGCCACTTTAGTTCGGGAACTCTGACTCCTTGGTTGTTATTTCCTCCGTCTCATCTTACTATCCATGAATATTGTAAAGTCACTGTCACTACTCTAGATGAGTATCGTCATCACCATTTATCGCTACGGTTGCGTATTACTTGTTATCATGACTCGTTACTCTTTTCATACCTAAATACAATGTTGTCTGACTCGAACCACATTGACGTGAACAATCATTTATACACTTCCCACGGGGAAACGCTTCTTTAGAGTTGTAGAAACTCTTTCGATTTAATACGAGTCACGTTTGAGACGTCGTTACATTTTGTTCATTTTAGATTTTCGCGATTACACGAACTTGAATCTATAGATTGATGTGGGAATGGAGGTATGAGTTAGCGTAATATAACGACACTCGATCAACGTGGTTATATTACGGTAAGACATACCAAAGTTCTAGTGACACGTGATGGTGGTTAGACTCGATCAACCTAAACACCACCATGTGCCATGTACATGACTTCATCTTTTCAGGTTTGGACATCCGAAAACTCCGAGAATATTTATAACAACCATACCGGGGACACACCTTCAATTATTGTCAAATTATATTTATGCTTCCGAATGAATTACCGATTCCATTCGACTTCAACCGTATGTCACACGGGTATACTAGCTCGCCCTCGCGCAGTCTTATTGACTAACTACAATTTACTCGTTATGCTCACATCGGGGCGGGAACTTCTCTTGCATCACCCTCGTACTTCCGGTTCAGGAGGTCCTTACTCTAAATTCTCAATGGAGAGCGACTCTTCACGTCATACAAGTATTCGCCGCGAGGGTGGATAGTCCTAACAATCGTTTTCAAAACCCGATAAGAACTTGCCCCGACGAACGTATTTGGAAACCGATAAATCTTCCGCGACGCGAATTTTCTTGAGAAACTTGTCCTAACAAACTTGTTCAAATATACCTTACGGAATGTACTTTGTTTCGGATCGAGATCCTCGTTTCATTTCTAGACTTCGGAGTGCCTCACAAAAAGCCTCGGGACCACGTTTAAACATGGGTACCGCGTATCATCCACAAACCGACGGACCAAGCAAACATATGATTCAAACCTTGGAAACCGTAATATAAATTTGTATTACTAACTTCAAATTTACTTGAGAAAAGTATTTTCCTTTAGCTTAATCCTCGTACTACAATGATCTTCATTCGAGTTTTAACGTCACACCTTTTGAAACCACATGTGACCGGAAACGTCATCCTCCTTTTTGTCGAAACCAAGTAAACGATGATCAATTCACCGGGGCCGAGCTTATTCATGAGCAACCGAGAAAATTTATTCATATTCAGGTAAAACCCTACGCGACTCGTAATCACCAAGAGCTACGCCGATGTTAGACATAAACATTTCAAATTCCACGTGGGAAACCGCGTCAAGTTAAGAGTCGCACCTTGGAAAGGTGCAATCCGTTTCGGGAAAACGTAGGAAGATAAATCCGCGATATTTTGATCCTTTAAATTCTTGGGGTGTTTTGGACCCGTCGCTAGCCGTTTAGACTTTTCCGACTCATTTTGGGTCTCCGTTTACCCTACATTCGATGTATCAACTCAAAGACGTGTTTTGCGAAACGAGAACTTGTTATCTTCTTTGATGAACTCACTATCGACGATAAACCTCACTTCCTAGGAGGACCGGAAACCATAAAATCATGGAACCAAACCTTAAAACAACATATGATCCCGACCGTCAAAATTCGTTGAAATACCCTAGGACGTACTTCTCCCTCACTCGTAGAATTGGCAACGCAAGATCTCGAGGAAGATTCAACAACTACTACTTCCAACTAAATTTCGGGACGAAATTTCTTTTGAGGCGTGGATAATGTAACATCCCGCGTTTTTCCGTTAAATTTAATTTTAACACCGTCTTTTTTTTTTAAAACATAATCTTTCGTATTTAAACTAATAGTTTCCGTGAGTAACGTTCATTATATTCCCGCTATTTAATTTTGACATCACCCGTTTACTCGAGCGTTTTAAAAATATTCGATCGGTTAAATCCCGCACCCGCTTCTAAACTCGAGGGACTAAAATTGACACGGGGCAAACTAGTTGACTAGGTCAACTAGTCCACCCCAATCACCACCATTCAATCACCTCCATCTCTCTCTCTTTCTCTCTAGCAAGAACACACACACAAACACCCAATTCAAACATTCATCATCTAAATCCGATTGGAGAAGCAAACATCAAAACAAATTACATTTTCGTGATCCTCTCTTCATCCTCTACATTTTGATACCAATTTCATCAAGTTTGGGTAACAATTCTAAAACTCTAGATTTCTCTAAATTCGTGTTTTTGACTTGAAATTGTGTTAGTTAGTGTCTATGGCTCGTGTGTAACATGAATATATGTTTTGTTTGCTCGATTTGTGGTTTGGAGTAACTAGTTTGAGTTTTTGAAATGGGTTTGCTTAATCCTTGATTTTGGATGAGTTAATGTTGTTAGATTGTTAAAGTGCATGTTTTAATTGTGTTACTAGTATCATTAGCCACATTTTGATGTGTAGGTTGATTAAGAAAACTTCAAAAACCCGATTAATGATTTTGTGATGTTTGACTAGGGTTTGATAGTTCTTGACATGAACTTTTGATGCTTGAATGCCATGAAATGTTAATTGTTAGTGTTTAGTAGTAATGTATGCTTCATTACCTTCAAAACGGCATATCGTATGTGTAAATTGGATTCCCGAATCATAAAATACGTTTTACGAACTTGAAACTTTGAAAATAAACCTTTCTTGATCAATTGACGAGTTTTCGGTTATTGTAAATAATGTTTTTGCTTGATGAAAAGTGGTTAGTTGTATTCCTTGTCAAAATACCTTTCCGATGATATAAGATACATGTTCTAATTGTTTGCGGATCATGAAATATGTTAATTTGAGTTTTGGTTCGTGACTTGGACCATTTTTTCTGCAAACTGCATGTTTCCCAGGTATTGCGCGCCGCGCATATACCCGCGCGCCGCGCAGAATTAGAAATCCCAGATGTTTGCCTTCGTGGTTAAGTTCTGACCAGGATTTACACTTGGGTGCGCGCCGCGCAACCCATTGCGCGCCGCGCATACTGCCCAGCTCATTTTGTCTTTGTTTTTCATGTCACAAAAATGTTTCCCGCTTTACTATAACCCCGTTTACCATGAAACTTGACTATTATGCTCGTATATGACTTCTCATCATGATAAAATTGTCGGACACCCGACCCGACCCCGTTGACCTTGACTTTGACCAAGTTTGACTTTTAGTCAAACTTAACCAAACAATTATACGATCGTTCTAACATGCTTAAATACTTGTATCGTGCATGAAACTTGACTAATTGATTCACATGCTACATAATCGAGTCGTAACGAGCCATAGGACTAATTGAACATCTTTGACCGTTTGTGTTTACCGTTATTGATATAACCTATATGTTTAGGTCAAGACTAGCTTTGTCTTTGCACACGTTTACTTGTTGAAGTACCTTTATACTCGTGCACTCGAGGTGAGATCATAGTCCCACTTTTACTCTTTTTGAACTTATATTTGGGATGAGAAAACATAAACGATTCTTTTGAACTAAGTGAACACAAGAACGGGAAAACAAACATTCTACATACGAGTTTAGAACAAAAATCCTCAATTCGATTATCATTAGTTACACTTGCCGGGTGTAAGCGAGAACTTATGTTATATGGCCATATGGGTTGACAACCCTCATCCTTGACGGTTCGCTACCGTCTACGGATGAAATATATTTTCGAGAATCAGTGTTTGTTCTAGCACTATGGATGGGGTATACAATGGAAGGAATGTTAAGCTTTGATAATTGGGTGCTCGTGAATATTAACTTTTAGAATGTACTACTATTATTTCAACTTTGCAAATCTTGTGGTTCGACTTACTTTACTTTTACTCACTTACTCAAACCTATGATTTCACCAACGTTTTTGCGTTGACAGATTCTTCTATGTTTTCTCAGGTTCATACTCGGCTACTTGATACATGCTTCCGCACTCTTTGATTACTTGATTGGAGTCTACCATGCATGCATACGCTAGGGATAGCATTTTTGGATTTAAACTTTTGTCTACTTACTTACGCTATTTATAGCAACTGTGGTTTCAAACTAATTATGTCGCAAGTTATTTCATTCATACTTTATAACTTTGTAAACTTAAACTTATTGTCGATCCGTTTGTTAAACTAAACTTTGTACCTTTCAAATGAACGCGACATAATTTTGGTCAAACGAGTCTCATATAGGGACTACGACCACGCAACGGGACCTAAGTTAACGACGCCGTCAATAACGGTTTTGGTCGGGTCGTTACATTACAGGTGCAAATCGTGTCTAACAAGTGATGTACGACGAGTGTTGAGCAAGATGGGGCGGTGTTGTGCGTGTGGTTTTATACGTTCGTGGACTAATCGTTTTTCATTCTTTAGAATGAAGAAGAGAAACGAGATCGAGACGAATAACGACGAGTTTACCACTAGAGTTTCGGTCGCCGTTGCGGAGCAAATGGGTGCGTTTTGAGAAGAAATGGATAGGAAGTATTCCGAACTTCAAAGTAGTGGGGAAATGGAGCGTTGTCTTAAGAGCTTCATGAGGACTAAACCCTCGATGTATGATGGGAAACCGGATCTTTTGGTAAGCAAAACTTGGATCTCGGATGTCGAATGGTGTTTTCGTACTATTGAATGTACTCCCGAGAAGAGAACAAGACTCGCTACTAGTTTGTTGCGAGGTAGGGCGAAGGATTGGTTGGATGGTAAGATTGATCTTATCGGTGGTGAGTGCTTTATGGCGTTATCGTGGGACGAGTTTAAGGAGGAATTCTTTGAGGAGTTCCGGACATTAGCTGACTTGTCGAAATTGCGTAATGAGTTGCGAAATTTGCAACAAGGTTCTATGGATTTGAATACGCTCAAGACGACCTTTATGGCGAAGGCTCATTTTTGCCCGGAGTATTTGGGGAACGATCGTTTGTTGATGGAAGATTTCTATCGGACTTTGAATCATGACTTGAAGAATAAAATTAGCCGGGGTTACGCGAAGTCGTTTGCAGAGTTATTCGCGGTGGCTAGGGGTTTCGAGTCGTATTCGCGATCGAAGATGGGTGAACCTTCAAGTGAGAGAAGGGTTGTTTCATATGGTGCTCCAAGTAAGAGGACTAAGGGTCCGAGTGTGAGCACGGGTGGTACACGGATGGATATATCGGATTCTAGTGCGTCTAGGTGTTACAATTGTGGCGTGAGGGGTCACAAGTCTTGGGAATGTTCGGTGCCAAAGGGTGATGGCACGGTGTGCTTCAATTGTCAAGAGGAAGGACATCGTAAGTCGGAGTGTCCCGAGTTAGCGGGCACGGGTGCGGAAAGGAGACGTTAAGGTACGTTTTGTTTTAATAAATATGTCCTTTGATTATTTATTTCGTGCCGATGAGTTCGAGTTTGTTAAATGCCTTGTGTTGTGCATAGCATTGTTAGGGGTGGCGTTCCTAATGGAATTACCCTACGGTGATGTTTTGATTGATGGGCGAAGGGCGTAAGACTTGGTGCAACAAAGCATTCCTTAGTGTTGGGAAATGTTTCTACCAAGCAATGGGTATGGGCTTGGGTGTTCAGTTGTGAAGCATGTATTTGCTTTCGTGTTGAGGTTGATGAACCATGAGGTTCGACGGGGTGGTTTAAAACTCTAAAGGTTGAGTGTTTGATCTCGATGTATGTTGGTAATGGAGTCTACGTGACGCGATGTTAGGTACCTCTTTCATACCTACTAGCGTGGTATTCGACTCCGATGGTGTTGTGGTTACATTGTACTTAGGGTACCGGAGAGAAACCCTTAGGTACATGAGTGACTAGGTGGAGATTGACAAACTATAGCAATTGGAAGGTTGCAAGAATGAAGTTTGTATGAGTTGTGGTAAACTCTTCGTTCGAAATGTTTGAGGATTTGTTAAAATCTTTCGTATGCTCAAGGTTGGAGCAAGATGTGGTGATGGGTCGCGTGAACCCAATTGTTAGTAAAGTCTACCCTTGGTAACATTGTACGGTTGTACAAGATGCGGTTATGGGACGTAGTTCCAAGTGGGGGAGTTACACTCCCGCACGAGGAGGTTTTAGTGTGAGATTTCGGATGATACTCTTAGTAGATCCGGGATTTGTGTCGGGACCTAGATTTGGTCAATTTGTGGTAGACTACAATTTCGGTTAAATTGTACTTATGGTTTAAGATTCGATTTACCACCGAGATGGTAATGTGGTAAATCTCGTTGAGAGATAATGAACGTGTTTGACGAGCAAGGTGAGATTCCTTAATTAAGGGATGTGCGTGTCGTATTCTCTTCTAGAGAATTATTGTTTTGCGCCTATGTGCGATATAGGTGGTTCTTGCTCGATTGTGACAGTGATGTTCGTGTGGGCGTATGATTCGTGTGCCAAAATTCCAGGCGGTATGGAATGATTTTAAGTATGCGTATATATACTTTGTTATGGTGAATGGTTAGTGTATCCCGCTAGGGTTCACTATGGTGTAGTAGTGCGCGATGTTACACTACTCGTTGTTTGAGGCCAAAAGAGCGTTGATTGGTGGGTTATGGCCGTGACTCGGTCCGCTAACTTCATCATGGGTGTAGTGTTATATCGGTATGGTATAACGTTATCGGGAAATTCGAGTACCGATGGGGAATGGGAGTACCATTCATGTGTTGAGATTTGGGAAGTGGATCACGTGTAGATGCGGATTCACGATGACACGTGTAGTTTGGTCATCTTATTGTGGAAGTGAGTCGCGTGTAGTTCGGATTTATAATGACACGTGAAATGCGGTCATTATATTGAGGAAGTGAGTCTCGTGTAGTTAGGAGTCACAATGACACGTGTGGTTGCGATCATTCTTTTGGGATAGTGATTCTCGTGTAGTTTGGATTCACTAGGGCGCGTGTAGTTTGGCCAATCCCGATTATTGTGCGGTGGAGGTGGTGAGTCGCGTGTGGTGCGAATTCACTAAGGCGCGTGTAGTTTTCGGACAGCCTTCATGTTGTGTGATCTATTGGTTGTTTTATACGACAATGGTGGGGTCGTAAGGACCATGTTGTGTGATCTATTGGTTGTTTTATACGCCAATGGTGGGGTCGTAAGGACCATGTTGTGTGATCTATTGGTTGTTTTATACGCCAATGGTGGGGTCGTAAGGACCATGTTGTGTGATCTGTTGGTTGTTTTATACGCCAATGGTGGGGTCGTAAGGACCATTTTTGTGTGAATAGTGATGTAATAGTCGTATTTTGCTCACGTGTTTGCGGTAGTTGCGTATTAGACGTGTTTGCGCACTACAAGGGATGTTAAGTGGTAAGTGTTATCCGTTAGATTTTACTTTTATTTGGTCTTCATCGGTTAGATGGTTGACTTTAGTTTGGGACGTGTTTACTTTTAGCATTGTACTTGGTATGGTACGCTAAAGGGTTGATATCTCGGTACGAGATTGGTGGAGTTTTTCCCGATATGAGGGATTGAGCAAGTTTTAGTGCTCGGATTTGTGGACTTGATAAATCACGAATGACGATTTAGTTGTTAAGGGTAACTCCATGAGAAGAATTCCCTAGAGGAGTTGGAAGGATACGTGGCGGATTCGCGTATTCTAAGTGATCATTTTAGACTTCGAATATTGTGTGTATTGTACGTCTCGAAATGCGTGCAAGTGTGTATTTAGTTAATGGATTAACCTTCGGGTTAATGAGTAATGTGGTGGAAGTCGGATTAGAACGATTGCTTGGGAACCATGGCGTGTAAGTTCGGATTGGTTAAGTGACTAGGATCACGAGAACGTGATCGAATCTAAGTGGGGGAGAGTTGTAACACCCCGTTTTTCCCCGTACGTGATATATAAGAGTATTGTGTAGGTACGACTAGAGTATGAAGGATTGAGACATGTTCGTGTGTGAAGTTCATGTGTGCGAGAAAACGGATCAGACCATTTTAAAGGTCGCGGCACGGAGGTATGGGTCGCGTCGCGACAATACAAGCAATTCAGAATCTGGAGGCATGGTAAGACAGGCACCAGACCACGCCTAATGTCGCGGCGCGATAAAGGTGGCCGCGGCGCGACGATAATGAAGAACTGGTACCAGATTTTAGTAATTTTAAATAAGGTTCAAGGGAATTTTAGTCTTTTTGCGTGTGAGCCAGATTTGAGATCTTAATCTCATCCACTCATTTCATTTCTTCATTTCTTTTTCCTTTTCTTCTCATTTTTCTCTCAAAAACTTCAAACCCCAATTGATTCAAAGGGATTTTTGGAAAGGAAGAAGCGGGTTTTGATTGAAAGCGTAAGAGACAAGTTTGTTCTCCTCGTTCTTAGCTTCAAGGTGATACTATCGGTAAGCTCTAACTCCGAATTTTATTTTCGTGTTCATCATTCAAATTTAGGGCTTTTGATTGTGTGTTCATAAATGGAACTCCACTAATTGTTAATAGAAGATAATAACTAGGATTCGGGTTTATTAGTGATGAAGGATGGTTTTGGGTTGGTTGATGATCTAACCTTGATTAGGGCTTTAAATTGAGTGTAATCACTATGATTAGTGATTATGGAAGTGTTAGAACTTTTGGGTGTGTTTGGTTGACTAATTTTGAAATGAGTCAAAATTAGGGTTTAGGTGTTAAAATGGGCAAGATAGGTATTTAACACTTATGAATGGGTTTAATTGGTGTATTAGGACCATTTTCACTTGTGATAGTGATTATTGGTTAGTTTGGGCGCGTTTTGGACTTGGAAGTGCAATTGGGTCGAATTTGCACTAGTTGTCAATATGGGTTGGTTTGTGCTCCACCCTAATTGTGTTGTTTGTTATGTGATAAATGGAATAGGTACATTCCATCGGCGAGTTTCGAATTATTCGGTGGCATTCATCAATGCGACAAGGTGAGTTTTAATATCCTATGTGCATATGTATGTGTAGGATGGGTGCGGGTCGGGTGAAGTGATTCTCGGCTATAGAGCTCACTTCACATATAGGTAGATTTGATGGACTTGTGTATGGGTCCAATTGGCATGGTTGTGCATTTTTGGTTGACCACCATTGGCGGGGTGCACGTTTTGTGTGTACGTTATCACATGTGATTGTGATGTGGACTATTTAACCCCAATGGCGAAGGGTTGATATTGAATCGTGTTGCGAATTGGATAATGTAACGACCCGTCAAAATCGCTATTGACGCGGCACGTTAATCATTGATTCCACAGTGAGGTTTTGACCTCTATATGATACGTTTTGATAAAATATTGCATTCATTAAAATAAGTGACTTTTTAAACATAGAAAGTTATAAACATGTGGGCGAGTGCTTAGGTATAAGCAAAACCCCGAAATACATAAGTCTTTAATTTACAGGTTGACATCACACTCCAATTATTTATTACACAACGCAGTTTTATTTTGAATGCAATAAACTTTGTACAAAGCATGAGAGACTCCATGCAGGCAATAAGCACATCACAGCGAAAGCATTCTAAGGACCTGAGAATAAAACATGCTAAAAAGTCAACACGAATGTTGGTGAGTTATAGGTTTAATTGCTCGAGTCATAAACATATATAAAGATAGACCACAAGATTTCATCAAAAGTTTATCAATAGATTCTACGTAACAGAGCACCCTGGTAACTAAACTTAACGCTATAATGATAATTACCCCATTCGTTTTAATACACGCAAACCAACGTGTCTTAAACTCAAATAACATACGTCCGTTAAAAGGCTAGCGCTCTAGCTCGGACGGGGATGTCAAGCCCTATGGATCCATATACAATTATTCGCGCCCACCAGTCCATATCCTATGTACTGGCAGCTACTAGTTACCAAAGTTAAGGGATTTCTGGTTTAACTCAGTGTAGAATTTAGTATGTACTTGTGTC
The DNA here is from genome assembly GCF_046630445.1 of Rutidosis leptorrhynchoides. Taxonomy (NCBI): domain Eukaryota; kingdom Viridiplantae; phylum Streptophyta; class Magnoliopsida; order Asterales; family Asteraceae; genus Rutidosis; species Rutidosis leptorrhynchoides. The sequence goes on along the minus strand of NC_092333.1, from coordinate 372,685,637 downwards.
TTATCGCGTTTAAAATAAATTGCATGTATTCTCAGCCCAAAACAATTTCGTAAAGTATTTAAAAAGGGAGACTATAAACTCACGATTCAATATTGAGACTCAATATTGTAGGCAAATTGCGTAGACGTAATGATGGTAGACGACTGTATGGTTGGCCTTGGATTCAAGAACAATACCCCGGACAATACCCAATATTTCCTTATTTTAAAACGGTTTGAAACCCGAATTAAAAATACCCTCGAATATACTTTATTATTATTAAACTTAAAATTAAAATTATAAATATAAATTTTAAGTACAGAATAAGAATGAATTGAGAAAAATCGTCGAGCAAAACTGACCTTTTATAGTACTTTACGATTTACTGTAGCTCATGCGATCGCATGAGTTTTCAGTGTTTTTGCCATGAGATCGCATGGCCGCCTTTTCTATTTTTATTTGCTAGTTCGCCGACATCAAATAGTGTTACTGTAGCAAATAGTGTTTACTGTAGCAAATAGTGTTTTACTGTAGCGTAGCAAATAGTGTTTACTGTAGCAAATAGTCTTTTACTGTAGCGTAGCAAATAGTGTAGCACTGTAGCAAAATACGGTTTCACTGTAGCTAATAGTGTTTTACTGTAGCAAATAGTGTTTTACTGTAGCAAAGTCGTTTTTACAGTAGCAATTAGTGTTTTACTTGTACATCTTATAATATATATATATATATATATATATATATATATATATATATATATATATATATATATACATATATATATATATACATATATATATATATATATATATATATATATATATATATATATATATATATATATATATATATATATATATATATATATATATATATATATATATATATATGTATATTTACATAATATTAAATCATATAGAGAATTGGTTTAAATTAGTCGAAATTTTTCGGGTCATCATAGTACCTCCCGTTAAAGAAAATTTCGTCCCGAAATTTTGAGTAGTACCTGTTTCATGAGCGATATCAGTGAACAAATGTGGATACTTTTACTTCATTTGATCCTCACGTTCCCAAGTAAACTCGGGTCCTCGTCTAGCATTCCAACGAACCCTAACTATCGGTATTTTGCTTTGTTTTAATTGTTTGACCTCACGGTCCATGATTTCAACAGGTTCTTCGATAACATAGAGTTTATCATTGATTCGTATTTCGTCAAGAGGAATTACGACATCCTCTTCAGCTAAACATTTCTTCAAATTTGACACGTGAAATGTGTTGTGAACACTACTAAGTTCTTGCGGTAGCTTTAATCGATAAGCAACTATTCCAATTCTTTCGGTGATTTCAAAGGGTCCTACGTACCTAGGACTTAGCTTTCCTCGTTTACTGAATCGTACAACGCTGATAAGGCTAAAAAGGAACATATATTTCATAGCAATATCCCTCCTAAATAATAGGTTTTCATATGTAATTGTATTATATTTTCATTATAATTGTTTAAATAAATAAGTGCGAAGACAAAAGGCGAAAACGAAGATTTGAAGACACAAACGTCCAAAAAGCTCAAATGTTCAAGATACAATTCAAAAGGTTCAATTTATTGATGAAAAACGTCTAAAAATGACAAGAGTACAAGTTACAAAACGCAAAGTACAAGATATTAAATTGTACGCAAGGACGTTCGAAAACCCGGAACCGGGACATGAATCAACTATCAACGCCCGACGCAACGGACCAAAAATTATAAGTCAACTATGCACAAGAATATAATATAATATTTAAATAATTATATAAATTATTTATATATTATATATATTTAAAAATTATGTCGACAAGCTATGAGACAAATGATCCTGAGCTGGATTTTCAAACTCCGCGTCTCGCGGAGTTTGAAGGCTAAAAACTCCATGACTCGCGGAGCTGTCAGAAATCAAAACTCCTATAAAAGCTCACGAATTCTGCGAGTAAAAAAAACATAATAATAATAATACTCCCTAGTATAATATAAATAAGTATAATATATATATATATATATATATATATATATATATATACATATATAATATAGATTAGTGTTATATTAGATTAGTTCGGGTTATGTAAAGGTTATTTTACGGGTTTTTAAAGTCGGAGCTCTGTCCGTGTACTACTACGCGATAAATAATCAATGTAAGCTATGTTCTCCTTTTTAAATTAATGTCTCGTACTTAAGTTATTATTATGCTTATTTGAGCTGAAGTAATCATGATGTTGAGCTAAATATTAAAGACGGGGTAATTGGGTTTTGTACCATAATTGGGGTTTGGACAAAAGAACGACACTTGTGGAAATTAGACTATGGGCTATTAATGGGCTTTATATTAAATTAACGATACCTCGTTAATTTAATATAAAGGTTATGATTTGACGTATCTATATATAACCACATACGCTTAATCGGACACGATGGGCGGGATATTTATAAGTACGAATTATTGTTCATTTGACCGGACACGGGGATGGATTAATAGTCAATGGACTCATTAAAACAGGGGTGGATTACATTCAAGGGTAATTGGTGTAATTGTTAACAAAGTATTAAAACCTTGGTTTACACACAGTCGATAACCTGGTGTATTCATTAAGCAAAGTATTAAGACCTTGTTACAGTTCGAATCCCCAGTTAGTTGGAATATTTGACTTCGGGTATAAGGTTAAATTTGCCGAGCAGTTTATAATTATGACCGATGAACTATTATGGACAAAAACCAGATAGGTTTCAAATACATCCAGGACAAAGGACAATTAACCCAAGACAATAAATTAAAATCAAAACGTCAAATATCATGGTTACGGAAGTTTAAATAAGCATAATATATTTTATTTCATTTTTCCTCGTACTTTTATTTATTGTCATTTTAATTATTGTTATTTATTTTATATTGTTATTTAAATATCGTCATTTACTATACGCTTCGCTTAAAATATAAATCGACAAACCGGTCATTAAACGGTAAACCCCCTTTTATATATTATTATATATAATTATATATATTTTGTACAAATATAGTTGTTTAAAAATATAGTGTGCAATAAGCCCGCTCCCTGTGGAACGAACCGGACTTACTAAAAACTATACTACTCTACGATTAGGTACACTGCCTATAGTGTTGTAGCAAGGTTTAAGTATATCCATTCTCTAAATAAATAATTAAAACTTGTGTAGTTTGTATCACTTTTCGTATCAAAAATATATAGTATTTCACGTACACCTCGCACGACATCAAGTTTTTGGCGCCGCTGCCGGGGAACTTGGCGAAACGCTATATTTTTAATATATATTTGTATAAATATATTTTTAGAAAAACAATATCAAATAAAAATAAAAAAATCGAAAAAAAAAAAAAAAAAAAAATATATATATAAATCTAGTTTTACGATTTTTATTTATAAAATTATAAAGTAGTTCTATTTTTATTTTAGTTTTTAAATATAAGTTTTTATTATATAAATATTTAGATTTTAAAACAGAAAAATATAAAACAAAAAAAAAAAACACGTCGAATTAAAAACTGTACCAGAGTTGAATTTTGGAACCCCGCGACTCGCGGAGTTTGCTGCTTGAAATTCCGCGACTCGCGGAGACACTCTGACACACGTGACAGAACCCTAATTTCACATTAATTACGGATTTTATTATTATTATTATTAATAAACCCTAATTAGTTTAATTATTATAATTAGTTTAAGTTTTTTTTAATTAAATTGTATTTTAAATTTTAATTAGTTTTATTATATGTAAAATTAATAGTTTTAATAAATAAATAATATAAAAATAATATTTTTATAAAAATTGTACTTTTTACAACTTTTTGTATATTTTTATATTTTGTCCCTTTTTAATCATTTTAGCGTAATATTTGTATTTTTAGCTCATATTTAGTTTTAAACTTAGTTTTTGCCATAGTTATTTTTACTTTTAGATTTTTAGGCTTTGCCGTAAAATCCCTTAAGTGCTTTTTCTTTAGACTAAGATTTAGGTGCTTTAGAATTTTGCGACGCCGTTTTTATATTTTAGTACCTTTTTAAGTTATTACCATTTGGGATATAGTTTTTCTTTTAAGCTTTAATATTTTTAGACGCAACTTTTAATTCTTAGTTTTTAATTCCTTTTTAAGTTACGACGCGCTATTTTCTTGTTTTTATTTTTCGACGTTTTTCGACGCGCATTCTTTTTCTTTCTTATTTCTCGACGCTTTAGTTTTTAGGACTTAGAAATTTTCTCTATTTCTTATCTAATATCTCAAACAGAAAGAAAAATTATTTAAGTGGTTAAATTAATGGACGTTGACAATTTTCTGCTTCGTAGTAATAGTTGGATTTGTTAGTGGCTGAGTTGTGAGCTTCCGATTTAAAGGGTTCTGGCTCCCTGCTGCATCTTTTGGCTATTCGAAACGTGGGCAAAAGCAGAAAAGTCTATTAATTGGATAACTTATATAAGTTTTTCTATTTTTATAACTAATAGGATAATTAGTAAATGCACCACATTGTAGCTAAAATTTGGCCATCGCAATAAAATGAAAAATTTTGAAAACAAGGCTATGGAAACTCTTTTGATATCCAAAATCAATTAAATCAATATTCTCAAACGAGTGTTGATGACAATTCGTTCGGTCAATCTTGGATCACGAATGACGAAACAATAACTGGTTGTGAAATCTGTGGAGATTATCACTCAACATGGGAATGTTATTATTACGTTCCTATGAAAAATTACGCACCCACGGAACCTGAATGGAATGATTATGAAGAATACAATTCAAATTGGGATTATTCCCAAGAATATATCCAAAGTCAACAACCAGTAGACGAGGAAAATTACGTGTCTGAAAATTTATTAGACAATATGAAAATCAAACTCGAAGAACTCAATGCTCAAAATGAACAAATGAGAGAGTTTGTAAACCAACAAGCTGAAACTCTATCAGACTACACACCTGTTGATCTGAGGAGTCGTGTGCAAGAAAATCTCATATCATCGAATTTTGATGAATTCGAGAGCTCCGAAATCACCAACTATCCCGATGATACTTTTTATTCAGTCTTACCAATTTCACAACATATCGACACATTAGCCTCTACCGACGAAATCATCGATCCATCAATGGATAAAGAAGAAGTAAGGGTAACAAATTGGTACTCTTGGGAATACGATAACGTTGAAAATTTTACCCCCAAGGCCAAACCGAACTTCACCATTCCACAACCTTCCAACCCAATATTCTCAATAGACGAGTCATCCACCGGAAATGAACTACGAGCTGTAATAGATAATGACACCTCGAATTTCACCCAATTGGGTAATAGAGGTGAAAACTTCGACGTCGAGAATAAAAGGAAGGAAACGTTAGAAATTGTCCACCCTATAATATGTATGTCGGTGTATATCGATCCATTTGACCAAGAACCAGAAAAGAGACATATCCATTTACTAAAAGCTACACTTAAAAAAGAATTAAGTAGTAACGATCGGGTGGGTCTAAACTTTAAACCCATTAATATATTTTATACCACCAGAGATGTAATTAACTGGCTCACTATTTTAATTCGTGGAACTTATTCTACCGACTTCAAATGTCGTCAGCTAAGTGTGGGGAAGTTTAACCCCACTTAACGTTAAATTAGGGGTTTGGGTTAGTGCATAACTCGTTAATAAACATGCATAATAAATTAGGGTAAAAGACGCATTTTTAAAGATTAGCAAACAGTTCAGAAAAGCAACCGTTTTTGAAGAAAAATATGTGTGATAAAACAAGAAGGAATGAACGATGAGCCGCGCCATCTATCATTCGACGAGCTTTGTAATTACAAACTGGGTATTTTTAATCACTTTTCTACACTAATCACCCTCATGAATTTATAATTAGAGTCTGATTTCATGCAAATGAGGGCATTGCATGATCTCAAGTGTGGGGAAGGGTTATAAATTCTCTCGGGTTTATACTTGGCTTATTTTCTAAATTTTATGAAAATTTGAAAAATTTTAAACTAAATGAATTTAAAATCATGTTTATATATATTTATGAAAGGTGAAAACTAGGTGTTAATACCGAAATTATCGTTACCTCGGAAAGGACATAAATTGAGAAACACCCTAAAACGATTGAATTCATTTAAAATGGAATAAAGGAGAATAAAAAGGCAAAGAAAGAAACTAAGTGTGGGAAGAATGTGCCAAGTTATTCAATTAAAAACTATCTATCACATGTTTCTGTAAAGTTTATTGCAGGTGCTTTTGTTTTGGACTAAATTAACTATTTTACCCGATGAAAGAAAAGAAAAGATGGATCTACACGATGAATCAATTCCATCATTAAAAGGAAGTAAAGTCTTCCGAAAAAGACACGCGCTTCTTGATTTAGGTCAAGAAGTTGTCGTCCAGACCAGTTGTAGGTTGACGAAAAATCTAGAAAAGTCATCACTAAAATCAGCAGGAAATCCACGGACCTCAGCATCAAACAGGGTTGCCAAGTGGTCAGACTTATCCTAACCATGAGAGGGTCTGTCTCGTAAAATGGGGAGGGCACCGTGCAAATTAGCTTGATAAGACTAATGAATCAGATCCCCAGAAAGGATAATCTCCTTAAAGATTAAAAATCAGCTTTTAAGACTGATATTACTCAATCCTTGAGATTGACCTTAAAGATTGAGAATTCAAACTCATGGAATTCAATGATATCTAAACTCGAGCTTGAACGAGAAAATATTTTGATCAAAATTATAAACCGATTTGTTTTCTGAAAACCCATTTTCAATGCGTTCATTACCATTGAACGTAAAATCCTAGGAATTCACCTGAAATTTATTAGGTCACCTGAACCAAATCGGGTGTCAACCGTAAGAACGGTGGTTGCATAGCATGGTCGAAGACAGGACCTTGTGCCAGACCGAAAAATTCCTAGGGTGAGCTTTACTATTGCTCCTACAAAGGATAGTAATTGCGTCCGACACATTATAGACCATAATTAAAAGCATGTCAGGGGACATTGCCTTAACAGTTGCTTGTTCAACGCTTTCCTTTACAACCGGACGGTAGTTTATCGAAAGGTAATATACGGAGCAAGTATACTGGACGTGTTGCTTTCCTAATACAAGGTTAGCAAGTGGGTGACACAAAACCACAAGTGTTGAGCTAAAATTTTTAAATCTGAAACCCACACAACCCACAAAAATATTTTGCAAACACCGGTGAAGGGTTATTCCAGAAAACATGTCTAGGGTAAAAGCTAGATTGAATTTTTAAAAGATCAAATGTTTTCATAAAGATCCAATTTCCTAACGGATCTAAATTTTCATAGTCATGTGGGACTGTAAACCGCCTTTCAAATGTGCACTTTGCTTTGGGAACCGAAAGTAAATCGGCTATTTGATTGCAAGTGTCGTTGACCTAAACCCGAGGCAACTGTGGATGACACACCCACCTTTAACCATGGTTCTATCGTTATTATCATTGTTTATACCACCATATCAAAATCACTGATGTACAAAGTGTGATGAATAAAAAAGTGATTCATGTATGTTTTTATTTCAAATTCTGTATTGCTTGAGGACAAACAACGTTCAAGTGTGAGGATGTTTGATAAGGCTAAAAAGGAACATATATTTCATAGCAATATCCCTCCTAAATAATAGGTTTTCATATGTAATTGTATTATATTTTCATTATAATTGTTTAAATAAATAAGTGCGAAGACAAAAGGCGAAAACGAAGATTTGAAGACACAAACGTCCAAAAAGCTCAAATGTTCAAGATACAATTCAAAAGGTTCAATTTATTGATGAAAAACGTCTAAAAATGACAAGAGTACAAGTTACAAAACGCAAAGTACAAGATATTAAATTGTACGCAAGGACGTTCGAAAACCCGGAACCGGGACATGAATCAACTATCAACGCCCGACGCAACGGACCAAAAATTACAAGTCAACTATGCACAAGAATATAATATAATATTTAAATAATTATATAAATTATTTATATATTATATATATTTAAAAATTATGTCGACAAGCTATGAGACTAATGATCCTGAGCTGGATTTTCAAACTCCGCGACTCGCGGAGTTTGAAGGCTAAAAACTCCGCGACTCGCGAAGTTTGAAGGCTAAAAACTCCACGACTCGCGGAGCTGTCAGAAATCAAAACTCCTATAAAAGCTCACGAATTCTGCGAGTAAAAAAAACATAATAATAATAATACTCCCTAGTATAATATAAATAAGTATAATATATATATATATATATATATATATATATATATATATATATATATATATATATATATATATATATATATATACATATATAATATAGATTAGTGTTATATTAGATTAGTTCGGGTTATGTAAAGGTTATTTTACGGGTTTTTAAAGTCGGAGCTCTGTCCGTGTACTACTACGCGATAAATAATCAATGTAAGCTATGTTCTCCTTTTTAAATTAATGTCTCGTACTTAAGTTATTATTATGCTTATTTGAGCTGAAGTAATCATGATGTTGAGCTAAATATTAAAGACGGGGTAATTGGGTTTTGTACCATAATTGGGGTTTGGACAAAAGAACGACACTTGTGGAAATTAGACTATGGGCTATTAATGGGCTTTATATTAAATTAACGATACCTCGTTAATTTAATATAAAGGTTATGATTTGACGTATCTATATATAACCACATACGCTTAATCGGACACGATGGGCGGGATATTTATAAGTACGAATTATTGTTCATTTGACCGGACACGGGGATGGATTAATAGTCAATGGACTCATTAAAACAGGGGTGGATTACATTCAAGGGTAATTGGTGTAATTGTTAACAAAGTATTAAAACCTTGGTTTACACACAGTCGATAACCTGGTGTATTCATTAAGCAAAGTATTAAGACCTTGTTACAGTTCGAATCCCCAGTTAGTTGGAATATTTGACTTCGGGTATAAGGTTAAATTTGCCGAGCAGTTTATAATTATGACCGATGAACTATTATGGACAAAAACCAGATAGGTTTCAAATACATCCAGGACAAAGGACAATTAACCCAAGACAATAAATTAAAATCAAAACGTCAAATATCATGGTTACGGAAGTTTAAATAAGCATAATATATTTTATTTCATTTTTCATCGTACTTTTATTTATTGTCATTTTAATTATTGTTATTTATTTTATATTGTTATTTAAATATCGTCATTTACTATACGCTTCGCTTAAAATATAAATCGACAAACCGGTCATTAAACGGTAAACCCCCTTTTATATATTATTATATATAATTATATATATTTTGTACAAATATAGTTGTTTAAAAATATAGTGTGCAATAAGCCCGCTCCCTGTGGAACGAACCGGACTTACTAAAAACTATACTACTCTACGATTAGGTACACTGCCTATAGTGTTGTAGCAAGGTTTAAGTATATCCATTCTCTAAATAAATAATTAAAACTTGTGTAGTTTGTATCACTTTTCGTATCAAAAATATATAGTATTTCACGTACACCTCGCACGACATCAAACGCCTTTCCAGGGTGACACTTTCAACATGACTTTGTCGCCCACTTGAAATTCTAGCAGTTTTCTTCTTACATCAGCATAACTCTTTTGGCGACTCATGGCCGTTTTCAATCGCTGTTGTATTTGAATGATCTTTTCGGTGGTTTCGTGAATAATTTCTGATCCAGTAAGTTGTCTTTATCCTACTTCAATCCAACATATAGGAGATCTGCACTTTCTACCATAAAGTGCTTCAAATGGCGCTGCGTTGATGCTCGTATGATAGCTGTTATTGTATGAAAATTCTGCCAACGGTAAGTGTCGATCCCAACTGGTTCCAAAGTCAATCACGTATGCCCATAGCATGTCTTCCAATGTTTGTATTGTTCTTTCACTTTGACCATCTGTCTGTGGGTGATAAGCGGTGCTCATATCTAATCGAGTTCCCAATGCTTTTTGTAATGATTGCCAAAAACTTGATGTGAATCGGGTGTCGCGATCAGATATGATGGAGATGGGTACACCATGCCTGGAAACTACTTCCTTCAAATATAGGCATGCTAATTTCTCCATACTGTCTGTCTCCTTTATTGGTAGGAAGTGAGCTGATTTAGTTAGACGATCGACTATCACCCAAATAGTATCATGACTACTTGCAGTCCTTGGCAATTTCGTAATGAAATCCATGGTTATTCTTTCCCATTTCCACTGTGGAATTTCTAGTTGTTGCAATAATCCTGACGGCTTTTAGTGCTCAGCTTTGACCTTTGCACACGTCAAACATTTGCTTACATAAGTAGCAATTTCTGTCTTCATATTAGGCCACCAATAAAACTTCTTGAGATCGTGGTACATTTTCCCATTTCCTGGGTGAATTGAGTACCTCATTTTCTGTGCTTCATCCAGTACTAGTTGCCTTAGATTACCATGTTTTGGTACCCATATCCTACCAGCAAAATACAGGGTTCCATCGGCTTTTACTTCAAGTTGTTTTTCTAATCCTTTGCTCATTTCGCCTTTTTCGGTTTCTGCTTTTAAAGCCTCTAACTGTGCTGCTTGAATTTGCTTTGTGAGATCAGTACGAATTGTAATATTCAAAGCTCGGACCCTAAGAGGTTTTACTCTTTCTTTCCGACTTAGGGCATCAGCTACAACATTAGCCTTTCCGGGGTGGTAACGGATTTCACGATCGTAATCGTTTAACAACTCTACCCAGCGACGTTGCCTCATATTGAGTTGTTTTTGATCAAAAATATGCTGAAGACTCTTATGGTCGGTGTACACTGTACACTTGGTGCCATATAGATAGTGTCTCCATATTTTGAGTGCAAAAACTACTGCTCCAAGTTCCAAATCGTGCGTCGTATAGTTCTTTTCATGAATTTTTAGTTGTCGTGAGGCATATGCGATAACTTTTTTGCGTTGCATTAATACACATCCTAAACCTTGGCGCGAAGCGTCACAATAGATCACGAAATCATCATTTCCTTCTGGTAATGACAAAATGGGTGCAGACGTTAACTTCTTCTTTAATAACTGGAATGAGGATTCCTGTTCCGTGGACCAATCATACTTCTTTTCCTTTTGAGTCAATGCAGTTAAGGGTTAGGCGATTCTAGAAAAATCTTGAATGAATCTTCGGTAGTAACCAGCAAGACCTAAGAATTGGCGAATTTGTGTTGGAGTCTTCGGTGTTTCCCATTTACTAATGGCTTCGATCTTGGCAGGGTCAACTTTAATTCCATGTTTACTGACAACATGACCCAAAAATTGTACTTCTTGTAACCAGAAATCACACTTCAAAAATTTTGCGTACAATTCTTCTTTCTTGAGTATCTCTAGTACCAGTCTTAAGTGTTGCTCATGTTCTTCCTTGTTCTTCGAGTAAATCAATATGTCGTCAATAAAAACAATGACAAATTTGTCTAAATACGGTCTACAGATGCGATTCATTAGATCCATGAATACTGCTGGAGCATTAGTTAATCTAAAAGGCATGACTAGAAACTCATAGTGACCGTAACGGGTTCTGAACGCGGTTTTAGGAACATCTTCTTCCTTCACTCTCAGCTGATGATATCCGGAGCGTAGATCAATCTTGGAATAAACACTTGATCCTTGCAATTGATCAAACAAATCATTAATCCTCGGTAATGGGTACCGATTCTTGATCGTTAATTTGTTTAATTCTCGGTAATCTATGCACATTCTCATAGATCCATCCTTCTTCTTGACGAACAGAATAGGAGCACCCCAAGGTGAAAAACTGGGACGAATAAATCCACGGTCCGATAATTCTTGCAACTGGTCTTGTAATTCTTGCATTTCTGAAGGTGCAAGTCTATATGGAGATCGGGCTACAGGTGCAGCTCCTGGTATGAGATCAATCTGGAATTCTACACATCTGTGTGGAGGTAGCCCCGGTAATTCTTCTGGAAATACTCTGGGATATTCTCTTACAACCGGCATGTCATCAATGCTTCTTTCTTCAGTATTGATCTTCTTTACGTGTGCCAGAATAGCATAACAACCTTTTCTTATAAATTTATGGGCCTTCATACAGCTGATAAAGTTCAGCTTTGAGTTGCTCTTCTCCCCATAAAGTATTAATGACGTTTCATCCTTACGAGGGATGCGGATTGATTTCTCAGCGCAAACAACTTCCGCTCTTGTTTTGGACATCCAGTCCATGCCAACGATTACGTCAAAACTTCCTAATTCTACGGGTATCAAATCGATTTTTAAGGTTTCACCAGCGAGATTTATTTCGCAACAATGGAAAATTTTATCGGCTTTTATCAGTTTACCATTAGCTAATTCAATAGTATATTTATCGTCTAGAGGCAATGATGCACATTTTAGTTTAGAACTAAAGTCTTTACACATATAACTTCTATCAGCACCCGTAACAAACATAATAGAAGCTAGTTGATTATTAACGGTAAACATACCCGTGACAAGATTAGGATCCTCACGTGCTTCACTGGTACTAACATTAAATGCCCTCCCACGTGCGGGTTCTTTATTCTTCTCCTTATCAGGGCATTGATTTATAAAGTGACCAGACTTCCCGCATCCATAACATTTCTTGACATCGGTCGATTTTGTCTTTACTTCAGAAACGGTGGCATAACAATCTTTCGCCACATGTCCTTTCTTGTTGCACTTATCACAGACCACTTGGCAATAACTTGCATGATGTGTGTAACATCTTTTGCAGAACGGATGGGGTCCCTTATAGTTTGGACTAGCAGTTGCCCCATCTTGTTTACCTTTAAAAGTTTCTTGTTTCTTCAGTTGAGTACTTTTGCCCTTATAGTCTTCCCATTTCCTCTTTCCTTCAGTTGTCTTAACTTCGGTAATTGGTGCCTTAATCGAACTCTCTGTGATCTGGTCCATGAGTTGGTGTGCCATTGTCATGGCTTCCTGCATCGTATTCGGTTTGGACGATGTAACATTTCCTTTGATATTGATCGATAAACCGTCAATATACATTTCTATCTTTCGTTTCTCGTTTGGCACCAATTCGGGACACAACAAGGCTAGTTCCATGAAACGCTTTTCATAGTTATTGAGATTCGCGCCGATAACCTTCAGATTACGTAACTCAGATTCCATTTTTCTTATCTCGTTTCGAGGACAGTACTCCTCGATTAGCATCTTTTTCAGTTCTTCCCAAGAGATATCATATGCCGTATCTATTCCTTATGCTTTAGCATAATTGTTCCACCAAGTAAGTGCACCATCTTGTAATGTGCACGAAGCATACTTTGACTTGTCTCCGTTTGCACAATTACTGATTTTGAAAACGGACTCCATCTTTTCAAACCATCGGGTTACACCGACTGGTCCCTCGGTTCCACTAAACATCTATGGTTTGCATCCTTGAAAGGTTTTGTATGAGCATCCGTTTCGTGAGTTTGTGTTTACGGCTGCTGCTTTGGCTGCTGCTTCGGCTGTTGCTTTTGCTGCCTCGGTTGCAGCAATTCTTTCATTCACATGTTTCTCGACTAGTTGCTCAAACTCAGCATCCGACATTTGAGACATGTTTCTTCAATAAACACAACAGATATAAGTTAATCATATAGAATATTATAGGTAAAATGAGTTGTCAATAGTTAATCGTAGCATATTAATAATATGAACCGATTATTATAAAAGCCTTTTCTTCTTATTAGCATTTTATAATTATTTCTAGGGTATTACCTACCCGTTAAGTTCATACATAATAGCTAGTACAAGGAATTTACTACTAAAATCCTAATAATATTCCACTATGAAAAATTATAGCGAGTTACTACATTATTATGTAATAATAATAATAATAATAAGAAGTAGTAATAATACAAATAATCATTCCATGCATTTATTATTAATAAACTAAAATAATACAATACCATACAATACTGATATTTTACATATCCTTATTTTACATAACAAGATAGAGTAGCACACATAAGCAATAGAATAGCGCATGGAAGATTTATGGTTGCGAGGTCGTTTATTCAGAACTATCAGAAACTTCTTCCCATTTGGTTCTCTCTGCCAATTGTTTATGTGCACATGGTCTAACAGACATTCTGGCAGTGTATTTTATTTTTGGTTGGGGTTTTGAGGTACCCGTTGCCTCAGTTGGTTTAATACAATAAGGGTGGTTACGGATCGAATGGTCATGTTCCTTTTTAATAATTAAGGACTTTTTATTATTGTGCTTGTTTTTATTATCTATAGCAAGTTGGAATTTCTCCTTAGTGACCTCTTTTATTTCATTAGCGAAATCCTCCTCCTTACTGATTTCGTCTGATGACGAACCGTCTGAGTCATGTGTAGGAGAATATGATGACGAACTGCGAGAATATGTACCGGTGGTCATGAACTGAAATCTGCCAGGCGTAATCGGCACAACCCGCCCGTCGGTGGTATATCTGGACCAATGTCCATATTTGTTTAGAAATGGACGATCCTCGTTTACTCCAGGGATCATGGGTCCATGCCAACGATACTGTGGCTCCGGAAAACTAAAGCTGGGTGGAGCTGGAACCTCCTCTGGGTTTACCGGGAGTTGAGATTCCCCGGCTAACACAATTTCTTCTTTAATAGGTATTGGAACGCCCTTTTCAGTTGTGGATAGAATAGATTCAGTGTCCGATTCCGAGTCGTACAAAATGATAGGATTAGAAGAAGTCATCTATCACATAATTGAAACAACAATTACGTTAGCATATAAATATATCACATATAATGTTTTTGACCAAATGATAAGCAAAAATCAGTAAAAACAGATATGGTCATAGTCCAGACTCACTAATGCATCCTAACAATTACCAGTTAAACATACTAATGTAATTTCTGGTTCCCTATGACCTCAAGCTCGGATACCATCTGTAACGACCCGTCAAAATCGCTATTGACGCGGCACGTTAATCATTGATTCCACAGTGAGGTTTTGACCTCTATATGATACGTTTTGATAAAATATTGCATTCATTAAAATAAGTGACTTACTAAACATAGAAAGTTATAAACATGTGGGTGAGTGCTTAGGTATAAGCAAAACCCCGAAATACATAAGTCTTTAATTTACAGGTTGACATCACAGTCCAATTATTTATTACACAACGCAGTTTTATTTTGAATGCAATAAACTTTATACAAAGCATGAGAGACTCCATGCAGGCAACAAGCACATCACAGCGGAAGCATTCTAAGGACCTGAGAATAAAACATGCTAAAAAGTCAACACGAATGTTGGTGAGTTATAGGTTTAATTGCTCGAGTCATAAACATATATAAAGATAGACCATAAGATTTCATCAAAAGTTTATCAATAGATTCTACGTAACAGAGCACCCTGGTAACTAAACTTAACGCTATAATGATAATTACCCCATTCGTTTTAATACACGCAAACCAACGTGTCTTAAACTCAAATAACATACGTCCGTTAAAAGGCTAGTGCTCTAGCTCGGACGGGGATGTCAAGCCCTATGGATCCATATACAATTATTCGCGCCCACCAGTCCATATCCTATGTACTGGCAGCAACTAGTTACCAAAGCTAAGGGATTTTCAGTTTAACTCAGTGTAGAATTTAGTATGTACTTGTATCTTATCGCGTTTAAAATAAATTGCATGTATTCTCAGCCCAAAACAATTTCCTAAAGTATTTAAAAGGGGAGACTATAAACTCACGATTCAATATTGAGACTCAATATTGTAGGCAAATTGCGTAGACGTAATGATGGTAGACGACTGTATGGTTGGCCTTGGATTCAAGAACAATACCCCGAACAATACCCAATATTTCCTTATTTTAAAACGGTTTGAAACCCGAATTAAAAATACCCTCGAATATACTTTATTATTATTAAACTTAAAATTAAAATTATAATGAAAATTATAAATATAAATTTTAAGTACAGAATAAGAATGAATTGAGAAAAATCGTCGAGCAAAACTGACCTTTTATAGTACTTTTCGATTTACTGTAGCTCATGCGATCGCATGAGTTTTCAGTGTTTTTGCCATGCGATCGCATCCTTTTCTGTTTTTGTTTGCTAGTTCGTCGACATCAAATAGTGTTTACTGTAGCAAATAGTGTTTTACTGTAGCGTAGCAAATAGTGTCTACTGTAGCAATGTAGCAAAATACGGTTTCACTGTAGCAAATAGTATTTTACTGTAGCAAATAGTGTTTTACTGTAGCAAATAGTGTTTTACTGTAGCAAAGTCGTTTTTACAGTAGCAATTAGTGTTTTACTTGTACATCTTAATATATATATATATATATATATATATATATATATATATATATATATATATATATATATATATATATATATATATATATATATATAATATTAAATCATATAGAGAATTGGTTTAAATTAGTCGAAATTTTTCGGGTCATCATAGATAACCCCAATGGCGAAGGGTTGATGGGAGAAGTGAGTCATGTGTGGATGCGGATTCACGATTTCGCTTGTAGTTCGGTCATCTTATTGAGAAGTGAGTCTCGTGTGGATACGGATTCACGATGACTCGTGTAGTTCGGTCATCTTATTGAGGTAGTGATCTCGTATGGTTGCGGATTACTAAGGCTCGTGTAGTTTGGCCAACCTCAATGTTTTTGTGTTATTGAAGATAGTAGTCTCGTATGGATGCGGATTTACTAAGGCTCGTGTAGTTCGGCCAATCTTCATTTTGGTAATTGGTAGTTGTTTTCGGTATTGGGTTAAGGGGTTAACCTTGGACATTTATATATTGTTTTATATATTGTCGTATTGTTGTGTTGTAGCTAACCCTCTGGGTGTAGCTTATTGGCGTTGTTCACATCGTCGTTGGTGAACTCATATTTGTTGTTATTTTAGCTTGTTGCTTAGTGATCGTACGGCATGCTTAGCTTAGCTTGCTTTTATGCTTGGATGCTCCGGTATACGTTATTTGATTATTTGTGTGGCGTATCCATTTTATGCATATATATGTATGTAGTATATTCTCACCCACTAAGCGTTAGCTTACCCTATCATTGTTTACATTTTATAGATTTGCATGGAGGCGGTGGCTCGGGTAAGCGTGGGGACTAGTGGACTCGCGTAGGTTGCTTTAGAAGATGTGCTTTTGGATCGATTAGGATTGGGTAGCATATCCCCAATCACCATGCTCGGTTTTGTTGGAAATTAGAATAGTCGGGTCGTGTTGCCCTTTCGGATATTAAGCTATGTATTAAATGTTTTAAAAGTTTATTGAACTTCTTATTTGTGTTAAAGATGTTTTGGAAACATAATTGGGACCTAAATATTAATGTATTAAAGAAAAATTTTTACGGGTCGGTTTAAATACGGGTCGGGTTGTTTCATTAACTGTGTGACCCAAACCTATTGTATGTTCTTGTTTGATTTTTGCCTTAGGGTTAAGTCATATCAACTGTTTCACGTAACTATTAGGTTTCTATCTGATTTACTTTCAGTATATCAACTGTAATGCTGTATAATGTTTAGATTAGTATGATCTCTTTAGTATGAGGAAATGGTTGTTAGTTTACATTAATGTTTTGTCAACTTAACCCGACGAACTCCTTCCGTTTGTGATCAGTGTTCACTCAACACGACACGTTGTTATTCAGTTCCCTAAACTGATAACGAAGGTTAGGATTAGAACTAAACTCACTAATAAACCTAGTGCTATGCTAAGGATAACCTCCGAGGTATAGATACCCTTCAATTATACAATCAAGTGACATGCTTCTCACTGCTTAATGAGAACTCCGAGAGTCTAGAGATAAGAAGGTATGTGTAATTGGCTCATCCAACCAGATCTACACTATTCTAATCACAGCTTTAACATAAGCATAATTACCTTTCCCTAGCCTAAACTGATATCTTGGTCAACATTTCTCTCATCTGCGTACTCCGTTAAAACCAACTAATATCTTTCACCTAGATAATTTAACCAAAGACAATTATCCACTTGATTTTCAATTCGTTAAACCATTCAAAAAACACGACCCTAGGTTAACTTACACTTTTTACCCTAGAAAGTTTAAAAGTGAATTTAGGCCCCGCAAAATATAAATAAGAAAACGAGGAAACCCTATTGATAAGTTCATACTGCTATCTTGCGACCTAGTATGCCTATTAGTTTTTCCAATGAGACCTCTTAGGAACCATTAAGATCTAGTTAGTACCTCAACTGCGTGACCCACTCCTATTGCATGTTCTTGTTTGATTGTTGCCTTAGGGTTAAGTCATAACAACTGTTTCATGTATCTATTAGGTTTCTATTTGTTTTACTTTCAATATATCAGCTGTAATGATGTATAAGGTATAGATTAGTATGATATCATTAGTATGATGGAATGGTTGTTAGTTTACATTAATGTTTTGGCAACTTGACCCGGCGGACTCATTTCGTTTGTGATCAGTGTTCACTCAACATGACACGTTGTTATTCAGTTCTCTAAACTGATAACTAAGGTTAGGATTAGAACTCAACTTACTAATTAACCTAGTACTTAACTAAGGATAACCTCTGAGGTTTAGATACCCTTCAATTATACAAACAAGTGACATACTTCTCACTACTCAATGAGAACTCCGAGAGTCTAGAGATAAGTAGGTCTGTGTAATTGGCTCACCCAACCAGATCTACACTATTCAAATCACAGCTTTAACATAAACATAATTACCTTTCCTTAGACCAAACTGATATCTTGGTTAACATTTCTCTGATCTGCATACTCCGGATATCCCTCCATTTCCTTTACCTTTTCGCCATTAGGATTATTAGTTTAAAACTAAGTACTATATTTTACCTAGATAATTTAACCAAAGACAGTTATCCACTTGACTTTTAATTCGTTAAACCATTCAAAAACACGACCCTGGGTTAACTTACACTTTATACCTAGAAAGTTAAAAAGTGGATTTAGGCCCCGCAAAATATAAATAAGAAAAAGAGGAAACCCTGTTGATAATTTCATACTGCTACCTTGCGACCTAATGACAATGCTTAAATAAAACCGTCCAGTTTAGACATATCATAGGGAAATCGATTTATTGGCGCCGTTGCCGAGGAAACGAATATTTTGATTGAGAAAGGTTTTAAATAGACAAAAGTGCTATTTCATGGTGTCTAAGAAAGACAATTATACACGGACTTGATTGTTGGATTTTCTGAACAGTCTCTAATTTTATTGGAACCAAAAGGATCCTGCCTCTCCATAGTCGATCTGGCCATGATATCAGCTAAAAAGTCACGTTTTCACCCCGGTATTAAGGCTCAAAAACAAGAAAGATTCTAACTTTGTCGGCAAAATACCCACTTCGCCAGTTATAATTGAAGAACAAGTAATTACGAAGGCGGTGCAAAAAGAATCAAGAGAATCGGAGCTAAAACGAAGATTCTAGAGCAAAAACGATGGAAGACAAGAAATCAAGTTACGATCCAGTGAATCAAGGCTGACCAGCACCGAAAATGGCCTGCCATACGGCTTTCCAGTATGGGGTACGGCCTGCCAAACGGTCCAGCAAACGGCCCCAAGAAACAGGCTTCCAAGCAAACGGCTTGCCAAATACGGCTCACCAAATGGGTTGCCATACGGCTTACCAGCCATTTGCAGGCAAAAACTTTGCTTATTTAAAGGGTCTTTGTCATTCATTCCAACACACACTTCAATTCACTTCTTTCTCTCTCTTGTACAATATTAGTCATACTCTCAAGGCCTTCGACTCCGTGCCAGAAACCTAGTACCCGGAGAAGAACGCTGAAGATTGTATTAGGAGCGGTCTGGAGTCTTGAAGTTGTCACTTTTGTATTAAGAACTCGTTTAATCTACTGGTACTTCTATCCTTTATATTATATAATGTTTTATGATATTGTTTCCATGATTAGCGAGTATTTATCTTTAGTGTATGCTATGATGTAAGCAGTTATAATGCCGAAATAATATTATGGTTTGTGTATGCTGTCGAAATGCTTTCTGATTATGCTTTAAACTCAATCGCTTTTCCAACTAATAGAACGTAGTTATAGGCTCTGTTATTGGGAAGTCGCGAACCCTGAGTCAGAGTACACTATCCGTGTCACCCCTTGGTAAGAAAAGTCTTTTGGATACAACATAAGATCGACTGAGGCACACCGGTTGTAGTAAGTCTATCAAGCTTTGGATTCCGACTGAGGATTCTTTTGTAGTGAAACATCTAACTAGACCCTTAGTAAATTGTCGGTCCTAGACCATGCTAGTGTAGTCACCAAGCATATAAACTTCGTACGTGCACGCTGAAGCACAGCGGTTGTTGTAAGCTATACCTCTGCTAAGTAAGGCCATGGAACCCGGTTAGTGTTGACCAGTACACTGCACCATAACGCGGTCTCAAGCATTGCACCCCGCTTGAGGGATTCTTAGTTAATTAAGGAACTGTTTGTTTAGACACATAAAGGATTGGACCGTTAGGATAATCAAAAGTGTTCATGGAAGTCATCTTGACTTGGCCATGATGTTCTTTGTGGTTGAACTCTTTTTAAGGGCCTAACTATCTTTCAAAATCAATCATTAACAAAAGCATTGAAACACATCACGTCTCTCGGATAAGGTAAACCATGTATTCTATTATGCTTAAGAAAGTTTAGACCATTTTGGAATGTTAATATGTCACCCAACCGAGTCGCTCAATTGGATGAGCCGTCTGAATGTGTATGCCTGTAGTCAGACTGCACGGGCGTCGGGGGTAAGGGACGTTGCTGTCTATTCAGAATCTTCAAGCCTAACGCAGTACCTAGTGACATGTCTTATGACAGGGGCGTTTAGGACCAGTGTAATGAATACAAGGCCTCTGCCTATTCATGAGCCAGCATTCCATAATCTCGGCAGAATAACTAACGAAGTCATATGTGACAACCCGGAGATTTCCGACCAAATTTAAACTTAATCTTTATATGATTTCGAAACGATAAGCAAAGTCTGTAATGTTGAGTCTAAAAAATTTTGAACTTTTTCATATAAATAATTACCCTTTGATTGTGCTCAACGATTCACGAACAATAGATATGTACATGTAAATAAGTGTGTATTAATATTAGTATGTTATAGTAATATTATTATTATTAATATCATTAATATTAAATATTATTACTAATATAAATAGTAATATTATTAGTATCATCATGATTTCTAAAAATCACTAAAATTAATATAAATACAAATTACTATTATTATCAATATTAATATTGAGAGTATTATTATCTTAATGTACCTTTATGTATTTATTATTTGAAATAAATAATTATATGGAATCCATTTTGTTAGATGTATCAACCAATTTATTAAGATTTTCTAATCACCCGTGAATAAATATCAACACATATATAATAAAATATGAAAAGTTGTTTTGTCAAGTACTGTATCATATCAGTGTCTATTAGTAACTAAAAGCAACAAGTAACAAGCTGATCTGTGAATTAGAATGATTAAAGTAAGTTTCACTGTAAATGATTGACTAATGTTTTCCTTCTTTCTTCAACATATTCCTTATCTTTTATATATTACATATAATATCTCATTTTATTAAATAATTGTGTATTAATATTAAATGGTTATATTAATATTATTATTATTATTATTATTATTATTATTATTATTATTATTATTATTATTATTATTATTATTATTATTATTATTATTATTATTTCTATAATTATTATTACTATTATCATTAAAAATTATTATTATTATAGTTATCAATGTTAATGTTACTATAAAAATAAAACAATTTATTATTACTATCATTAATAATATTATTAGTATCATATTTTTTTTTCTATATCATTATTCTTAGTATTATTAGTATTGATTTGATATTATTATTATTATTATTAATATGAGTATTATTATTAAATCTATTATTATTATTATTATGAGTATTTTATTATTATTAATAATATTAACAGATTTTATTAATATAATTATTAATTAGAATTATTATTATAAACATATTTATTAATTAATAATGTTAAAAATATAATCAGATAATTACACATATATTATATATCTCTATCTGTGTATGTATCTGACTTTAATTCTGTTATGCTCGTGACACCATGTCGACATACTTCAACCCTACAATAATCAATTCCAATCATATTTAACAATTCATAGCTGATGAATTTATCAGAAAAATAGGGAAATAGTTGTATACCTCTGTTCTTGGTTCAATTAATCAAATTTTCAATTTCTTATTGTTTTTCAAAATCCATTAATGCAATCTTGTTAGAAATTATTCACTAAAACTTTCTGAAAAATCTCTGCTTCTAATTCTTTCTATAGAACACGAATTTTGAAGTCAAAGTTTTCGAGTATAAAGTCAAACGAAGCTTCAAAGATCAAATTGAAGATTTATGGAGCGTTTCTTTTGAAATTAATAAATCATAACGTCTATAGGTATGATTTAAAAAACATTTCATTTTATAATCATCACCTAAACTTGGCTAAAATTCAAAATCAAGGTTTGAGTCATATGTGTTCATGTCAAGTTATTATTCAGTTTTTATTTTTCTATTTTTTATTTTACTTCATCATCAGGATCAGTTGTTTCAGTTTTAAATGAGAAGTGTAAACCAAATTGAAATTTTTATTATGATTACCTGTCGATTTAAATTCAATGTTTGAGTTCTTTATTTTTTGCGTAAATGGTTACTGATATATTTTTTTATCGTCTGTTGATTAAATTCACCAATACAATATTATCTGTTTTTATTTAAATCCAACAAATTAACTTAATAATTATGATGATTATGGTGATGGTCGATTTGGTTATGAAAAGAAAGAAGAAGAAGAGGAACAAGAAAGTAGTTTAAATATATTCAGGTTATACAATAAAACATAAAAATGTTATGGTTCGATGGTTGAGTGTGTTTTCGGGTGGGCGAGAGGTCGGGGGTTCGAATCCGGTCTGTGGTAATTCTTTTTAGGAAAGCTTTCAAAGGGTATAATCTTTTATTTAGTTTTCATTATTATTATTATTATTATTATTATTATTAATCACTATTACTATTATTAATATTGTTATTATTATGGTATGATATAAAAACTAGTTATGTCGTTGAAAATTGAATTTGATATGCTAATTATTAAAAGTATAACTATAAAAAGATGATTAAGTTTATGGATACAATGAAAAATTAATATAGTAACATGATTATAAAAATTAAGATTAGTATATATGATCACTAGAAATTTTAGAATTTTAAAGTAATGAAAATGATGATATTATGACTTTAGATATAAATTTTAAATTGATAATCATATGTAATATTAGTATTTTTATTAAAATTATCATTTTTATTATTATTAAAATCCTTAATATTATTATTACCATTATTATTATTATTATTGGTATTATCATTACTATTATTATTTTTATCATTAACATGATTATTATTATTATTATTATTATTATTATTATTATTATTATTATTATTATTATTATTATTATTATTATTATTATTATTATTATTATTATTATTATTATTATTACTATTCTTATTATTATTATTATTATTATTATAATAATTATTATTATTATTATTATTATTATTATTATTATTATTATTATTATTATTATTATTATTATTATTATTATTATTATTATTTTTATTATTATTATTATTATTATTATTATTATTATTATTATTATTATTATTATTATTATTATTATTATTATTATTATTATTATTATTATTATTATTATTAAGTATTAAGTATTATTACCAAATCTATTATTTTCATTATCATTATTATTAAACTTATCATTTTTATTAAAAACTAACATTATTATTAAAAGTGTCATTTTTATTAAAAATTATAATTGTATTATTAGTATTATTAATAAGCGCTATTATTATCATTATTAGAATTATTATTATCATTATTATTGAAACTATCATAATAATTATTATTATTATTCTCATTAACATGATTTTTATATATAATTTTATTTACATTATTTTTATTATCACTATTATTATCATTAGTATTATTATTATTACTACAAACATAATAACATTATATAAATATTACATATAACAAATTTCTGATTTTTGATATAATACCAACTACAAATATATATATATATATATATATATATATATATATATATATATATATATATATATATATATATATATATATATATATATATATATATATATATATATATATGTATGAATATTGCTTATTTACAAAATAACTATATATAAAATATAACTGAAGATATAAAATATAAATAAAGTATATATATTTATATAACTACAACACTTAATATATAGATATTATGTAGGAGGAATTATGTGATTATATGTGTTAATATATATACTTGATATAGGTTCGTGAATCCAAGGCCAACCCTACACTGGTTCTATGTAGGGATGGCAATGGATCGAATATCGATCGGGTGAGACCGTATCCATATCCATATCCATATCCATATCCATTTATTTCTTATTTTTCATCCATCCATATCCATATCCGTCGGGTGAAGCAGGTTAATGGATAATTATCCATATCCGTTTAAATTTAATTTATTTTTAACAATTATAAGAGGTGGTTCACTATATACAATCAAAAGTAATATTTTTAATAGTTTATGCGACCGAAAGTCACATTTTACTAATCTATATAACAAATATTCAATAGATAACCTATTAAACGTGTACAGATATCAACATGTAAGTTGCTTACTTTTAGTTACATGGAATCACATTTGAACCACCAAAGTACAATAAATACATTTGATTATTCAAACAAAACAAAATATAAGAAGAAAGTTATATTTTTAGAGAAAATATAAAGAAAGATGAATATGAATATAATTAATGAAATATCACTACATAAATAATACTAATTTGAGTGATAAATTTATATATTTAGTTATTTCGGGTGAAAGCGGGTTCATCCATGGATGAAATTTTTCCATCCACATCCATATCCATATCCATTTAGATCATCCATATCCACGAATAATCGGGTGGATCGAATGGATATCCACTGGATCGGGTATCTATTGCCATCCCTAGTTCTATGTCATCATATGTATTTTTACTATAAAATACAGTATTGTGAGTTTCATTTGCTTCCTTTTAAATGCTTTTGCAATATTTATTTTTGGGACTGAGAATACACGCGCTGCTTTTATAAATGTTTTACGAAATAGACACAAGTAATCGAAACTACATTCTATGGTTGGATTATCGAATCGAATATGCCCCTTTTTAGCTTGGTAGCCTAAGAATTAGGGAAATGGCCCCTTATTGACGCGAATCCTAAAGATAGATCTATGGACCTTGACACGTCCCATTCGGGTTACGAATACTTTAGTACTTCGATTATCATGTCCGATGAGAGTCCCGGAATGATGGGGATAATCTATATGCATCTTGTTAGTTCGGTTATCAAGCATTCACCATATGAATGATTTTTTTTTATCTCTATGCAGTTTGCGAAATGCCTGATATGAGATAATGTTTATGAGAAATGAAATGAAAATCTTGTGGTCTATTAAATTAATGGAAATAATTGTTTATGATAAACTAATGAACTCACCAACCTTTTGGTTGACACTTGAAAGCATGTTTGTTCTCATATATTAAAGAAATCTTCCACTGTGCATTTGCTCATTTTAAAGATATTACTTGGAGTCATTCATGGAATATTTAAAAAGACGTTGCATTCGAGTCGTTGAGTTCATCAAGATTGATAATAAGTAATTCATAGTTTGGATATATTATGAGATAGCATGCATGCCTGTCAACTTTCGTTGTAATGAAAGTTTGTCTTTTAAAAACGAATGAAATGTTTGTAAAATATATCATATAGAGGTCAAATACCTCGCAATGCTACCCAATGAAATGTATTCGTCCTTATGGATTATGACGGGTTCTTAGATCATAGTATGCACTCACTTTAACCTTATATGAATTAGGAATTTTGTCGCATTTAGTTTATCTATCTTATAAATTATAAAATCCCAAATTAAATAACCACTACTCCCTAACTATCTTAGGCTTAAATATATATTTGATTCTACTGATATCTCAAAAATACGACTCTAGGTCATACTTCCCTTACTTATAAGGAGTAGTAAGATTTAGGCTCTACTAAATATAAATTTAAAACAGTACCCTCTCCCACGAGTGGCTGATCCTGGCGATCTGTGGCCCGACGACACCGTTCAAATAAAAACTGTCCGTTTCGGCCATATCACGAGAGAGTACTAAGTTTTGGCGCGGCTGCCGGGGACCTGGTATTAGGCAATACTGCTCTCTATCAAACTTATGCACAAGCATTTAGTGGTGTCTAAGAAAGACAATTATACACGGACTTGGTTGTTGGATTTTCCGAACAGTCGCCAATTATATTGGGACTAAAAGGATCCTGCCTCTCCGTAGTCGGCCTGGCAAACTTGGTTTGTTGAATAGTTCGTGCGGAGCTCTGTTACCGAAATACCAGGGAATCAGTAGCCAGAACCAAAAACATATTCAACTGTAGGATAGTTAGTTAATTAAATTAGATTACCTTAGGTTACTTTAGACTAGCTTAGATCAAACTAGATAAAATTAGATTACCTTAGACTAGTTTAGCTTACTTTAGATTATCTTAGTTTATTTGCAAAAAATTAAAAAAACAAAAAGGCATACCTAGTGTATGACCCAAACCCGATCTAGATCAGGGCCGTTGCTATTCGTACATGATCCAGACGCAATAAGAAATCAAATGGCGTTACGCGTTACTTTAGCAGAAAACACCAAACCCTCGATTGAAGGTCGAGGAGGACCAATCAGATTTCCAGAGATTCAAGGACACTCGTTCTATTTAAAACATCACATCATCCAGCTCATCCAAAATAGCTGCCAGTTTCATGGATTACCGAACGACGATCCTAATTCTCACCTTGATAAATTCATATCTCTTTCGAACTCCTACAAACAGCCAGAGATAGGACAAGATATAGTCCGGATATACTTGTTCCCCTATTCTCTCAATCATCATGCTCAAACTTGGTTTGAAGGATTGGAAAAAGATTCCATCACGTCATGGACGGAGATGGCTACTAAATTCCTAACCAAATATTTCCCTCCTTCTAAACAAACCAAACTGAAGAATGACATCATTAACTTCAAATAAAGTGATGATGAATCTCTTTACACTGCATGGGAGCGATTCAAAACCCTGCTGAAGAAATGTCCTAATCACCAGCTAGAACGGTCAGCCCAAATCTGTACCTTCTACAATGGGGTTACGGTAAATCATAGGACGACGATCGATGCAGCAGCTCAAGGGAATCTGATGAACCAAACCACAGACGAAGCATGGGAATTGCTCGAGAACATGACAATGCATCATCATGACTGGAACAGTGGTGAAACAACTTCATCATTTGCCCCACTTTCTGCACTTAACAATCAAACGCAAGCCATTAAATCCCTCTCGGATAAGATGGAATCTCTTGCTAAACAACTCGGAGAATTGAAGACGCAGCCGCAGCAGGTTAACCAAGCTCAGGCTTGTGTTAATTGTACGAACCCACAACCCACTGAAGAATATCAAGTTGAGTACGAAAACACTGATGCTTCAGTCTGTTATGCTCAATACCCAGCTCGTCCACCAAATCCTGGATTCAATCAACCACCTAGGGTTAATCAATTTTAGCAAAGCAATCAACCTTTCCGCTATCGCTATCTACCTTATCTAGCCCAACAATCTCAATTGACCAACGATCAGCCACTTCCACTCACTGGTCCCCCAGTTGAGGAAAATTCCCCTACCACCCAGATTACTAAAGCATCTAATCTTACTCTCAGAGCTGATGATCAATTGACTCAGTTCATTCAAGGACAACAATAGCTAAATCAGAGAACTGCAGCCAGACAAGATCAGACGGAGATACTAATGAGAAATCAATTGGCTCTGCTCAAAAGTTTGGAAACACAGCTCGGACAGTTATCACAACGCCTTGAAACCCGACTGCAGGGAAGATTGCCAAGTAATACTATCCAAAATTGCCACATAGAAGAAGCAAAGCAAATGGATTTCGTGATCCCAGAGGAAGAACCGCAGAGAAGTTCAGCTAGGCTCAAGAACAAATCGACATATACTCAGAAGCTGACCCCTGAAACTCCAGCTTGCGTACCTTATCCTGGAAGGCTACAAGAAGAACCATCCAAGCTTGATTCCTTCAAACTTGATGGAAGATTCCTGGACACTATGTCCAAAGTTCCCAAACAGAAGAGATACATCCGAAGGCTTCTTTCTACAAAGGAGAGGATACCAGACTCTAACAAAATTCCACTGAGTGAAGAATGCTCTGTATTACTCGGAAACTCTCTACCACTAAAGCTAGAAGATACGGGCAGATTCATTTTCCCATGTTCCATCTACCAATCTGGAACCATTCATGCGCTAGCAGATTTAGGAGCAAGTATCAACCTAATCCCCTACTCTCTCTACAGGAGATTAGAGTTAGGAGACTTGTCACCAAGCAAAATGAAAATCCAACTTACCGATCACATAATTCGATATCCTAAGGGCATAGTTGAGAACGTCTTGGTGAAAGTTGATAAATTCTTGTATCCTACGGATTTTGTAGTAATGGATATAAAAGAAGACCTACACACACCAGTAGTGTTAGGAAGACCTTTCATGAATACGGCTAGGACTGTCATTGATGTGTACAATCAAACCTTGATCTTACGATCGCATGGGGAGAGCGTTACCTTCTAAATTGACCGACCAACCGATCTTTCTGGACAGGCAGAGATGTTTGCTATTTCTACCAGACGGATCACTTCCGATGACGAGTCTTCACCACCAGCCAATGATATCGAGATAGGTGTCGAATCACAGTCTATAGACGACCTAGAAATGGAAGAAGAGGATCCCAGCGAAGAAATAGAGGAAGATGAGGAATCTGAGGAGGAAGAGGAAATGGAAGACGTAAAAGAAACTGCGAAAATACCCACTCCAAATGTAAAGACCCGTCCTAATCCATAAGAACGAATACAATAACATATGATTACATTGCGATGTATTTGACCTCTATATGATACATTTTACAAACATTGCATTCGTTTTAAAAGACAAACTTTCATTACATCGAAAGTTGACAGGCATGCATACCATTTCATAATATCCAAATATAAATGATCTAATCTGTCATTTACTTAATCATAATCTTTACTGAACCCAACGACTTGAATGCACCGTCTTTTGAAATATGCCATGAATGATTCCAAGTAATATCTTTAAAATGAGCAAATGCATAGTGGAAGATTTCTTTCAATCCTGAGAATAAACATGCTTTAAAGTGTCAACCAAAAGGTTGGTGAGTTCATTAGTTTATCATAATCGATCATTTTCATCATTTTAAAAGACCACAAGATTTTCATTTCCATATCTCATAAATATACGTCCTATGCATAGAGACAAAAATCATTCATATGGATTGAACACCTGATAATCGACATTTACAAGATGCATATAGAATATCCCCATCATTCCGGGACTCCATTCGGACATGATAAATTTCGAAGTACTAAAGCATCCGCAACAACGGATGGGGTTTGTTAGGCCCAATAGATCTATCTTTATGATTCGCGTCAATTAGGGGCTCGGTTCCCTAATTCTTAGATTACCAGGCTAAAAGGGGCATATTCGGCTTCGATCCATTCAATCATATAATCTAGTTTCGATTACTTGTGTCTATTTCGTAAAACATTTATAAAAGCGCATGTATTCTCAGTCCAAAAAAAATATATTGCAAAAGCATTTAAAAAGGAGGCAAATGAAACTCACATTACGATATTTTGTAGTAAAAATATGCATACGACGGAACTGAACAATGTGAGGTTGACCTCAGATTCACGAACCTACATCAATTATGTATATTAACACATATAATAGTAATCAAATAATTTCATTTATTAATCTTATAATATTTATATATTAAGTGTTGTAGTTATATGAAATTTATTA
Source organism: Rutidosis leptorrhynchoides (assembly GCF_046630445.1). Classification (NCBI taxonomy): domain Eukaryota; kingdom Viridiplantae; phylum Streptophyta; class Magnoliopsida; order Asterales; family Asteraceae; genus Rutidosis; species Rutidosis leptorrhynchoides. Next base: position 372,655,612 of record NC_092333.1, on the reverse strand, counting down.
TAAATCCTAATTAATACCTATATTTTATGTATACTTTATATCTTAGATTATATGTTATTTATATTTATATTGTATATATATTTAAAGTAATCAATATTTATTCATAAAAATAATAGTAATATTCATAATAATGATAACAAAAATATTAATAATGATAATAAAAATAATAATGATAAAAATAATGATAATTCTAATAATAATAATGATAGTTTTAATTAAAATAAAATGATATTTTTAATAAAAATGATATTTTTTACTAATAATAATAATAATAATAATAATAATAATAATAATAATAATAATAATAATAATAATAATAATAATTAATAAGTAAACTACCTCAAAGAAGGAGCCCTTAAAAAATATGCCCAAGTCCGGGTTTGTATCCGCGACCTCCCGCTAACCCGATAACAACCTAAACCATTGATCTGTTTATTATTTTTCTTCTTGCTTCTTCTTCATGTAATCTATCGATGAATCATCCTCATTATTCTTATACGTCGTATGCCATACATCATGGTCATTATCTATCCTAATCCCAATTAACATTATAATCATACGCTATCTATATCATAAAATCATATCAACCTCATCATCCATAACCATTCATTAACGTGATCATAAACATCATCTTCTATATCATATCATGATACATCATCACCATTATAAGTTTATGTACTATGTATCATTCTCTTATCACGTTTTAGCTTAACATAAAACTAAGAAATGAATATGGCTCAACCGAGATATTCATTACTTAAGATCTAGTCTATAACACGGCTCAAATATGTAGCCCAACTTCCAAAATCAAACACGGCCCAAGGTGCCTACCTAGCAATTAACGGCCCAAATAGGAATAAAACTTCAGTCCATGTTTAAATCAAAAGCCCGAACTTATTTGATTCATTTTCTTTATGCCATACATACAATATATCAATTCTCAAGGTATACTTGTCCACTGTCGGCAACTAAGTCTCCAACATGCCATTATTTTTCTATGAGGTTGATAAAGTAATATACATATTAATACCCAATACATCATCATTTACTTTTATAACTGGATGTATATGTTGGAATTCTCGTCCCACCTGTGCAAAGATAGTTCGGTAATTAAATTTTTAGTGACGTCCAATAACAACTTGTCTAACTGTAAGTGGGATTGGTGATCTATCATTTTCAGGTTCATCAACATCAATTCTTTTTCATCATCACCTATTCGTTTATTCACGTCATTATTCATCTTCTTCTTCACTTCGTTCATCACTCAAGTATTATCATCTACATGCATCAGAAACAGAAAGACAGGAAATACAGTAGTGTTCGATGGTGATTGTTGGTTGTTTGCTACAGGAACAGAAGCCTAGCAGTACAGTTATCGATGGGTCTTGTTTGGTTGGTTTGTGCTCGATCAAAATAGAAAAACGATGGTGGTTTTGTTGGTGAACTGGTCCGTTGACAAAAACAATTAAAAGGGTGTTGCAGGTTTCGATGGTGATAAGAATTGTTCGACGAATACAGAAATATGATCAATGGGTGTTGTGATGGGTTGAACTAATGGTGATGGTTGTCATGTGACTTCAGTGGTGATGGGTTCACGATCAAGAGAGGGAGAAAGAGTGAAGGTTAATGAGGGTGGTTTATGGTTAATGGTTGTTCATAGTGGTGATGAGTAGCCGATTGGTTGTTTATGAGATGAACAGACTCGATATAAACCAAATCAATATATGAGAAAAGAGAACATAGATAGATAGATAGCTTACCTATAGTACTAGACTGAAATTGAAACCTGTTGGACAAGAATTTCACAATTGTCTCCAAGTAAAGAAGATTAGTTCGATCAGAGCAAAAACAGTGACTGTTTAAAAAAAAAAACATAAGAACAGAAGTACAGTAGTTTATTACGATGACGGTTTAGGTAAAATGTAGTAGTAGCTGCAAGTTAAGGGAGTTTGATGGAGGTGTTGGTGGTGGTGATGAAGAATGATATGGTGGTGATAGTGGTTGTGGGTTTGATGGAAGATCGTGGGGGTGATAGCGGGTGTTCCATGGAGTGATATGGTGGTGATGGGGTGTGATTCAAGGTGGTGAATGATGATGGTATGGTGGCGCTTTGCTCATGGTGGTGGTGTTAAGGTGACCGGCAGTGGTGAGATGGTGGTGATAAGATGGGTGTCGACTAGCAAGTGGAAGAAGAGAAACATTGAATCGTTTATGTATGTATACGCTAATCATCTATATATATAGATTAGATTTAATGAAATAAACACATCATACACAGTAAAATTCAATAGTGATGAATAGTAATATTAAAGTAGCAGCCATGAAATTTGGATATACTCTACCGACAGTTTTCACGGGCTTGGTATTTCGTGCTCCGTTGATAATTAGTGGCGCATAAAAGTCTTTCAGAAAAATTCCATATTTTTAAATTAACTATATTTATTTATTTTGGTCTTTATGGTATAAAATTCGATCATTATTATTAAATAAAAATTACATTAATTATTCACTCCCAATCTCAAGTAAAATATAAAAAGTTTTAAAATTCAACGAATAGTTCCTAAATATATTTTTAATAAGCCTAAAATTTATATTACTCATTTTCGGATCAACGTTTATTTTAAAATCACTTAAATTTGAACTTAACCTTTTGAATGATAAACGAGTGTTATTATTGTTTCCTAAATGAATTCAAAACTGTGACGACCCGGAAATTTTCGACCAAATTTAAACTTAATCTTTGAATGTTTCTGACACGATAAGCAAAGTCTGTAATGTTGAGTCTCGAAAGTTTTGGAATTTAATTCATGTAATCAATTACCCTTTAAATATTCCCGACGATTCACAAACAATTAACTGTGTAAATAGATATGTTTGTGTGTGTGTGTATATATATATATATATATATATATATATATATATATATATATATATATATTTAATTTTATAAGTAAATAAACCATATATTAATATCTATTACTTTTATATCTATTTATTATTATTGGATTTATGACTCTTTTAGAAAAATTTAATTGATCAAGTACACTAGTTATTACTATATAAATTGTTTTTGTAAAATGTTAAGAAAATGACTCCACCTAAACCCTTTTGTTTAATCTCAAGTTCTTAATGCACAAATTAAGCCTACTTTATTCTATGTGGACATTAACATCAACAATAAGAAAGGATTCACATATTTTAACATGTAGGGTTTGAATGAATATATACATATATATGTTTTGCTCGATGCATCACACCAACATGTAGCATATCACGTACTATTATTATTATTACTACATTCATTATCATATATATTCATGATTCAATCAACAGCAACCCACAATCCATCGATTAACTTGATTGCTAAACTGTTCGTCCACTATCTCTGTCTTCTTTGTTGAACATCCACAAGCATATAATATATATATATATATATATATATATATATATATATATATATATATATATATATATATATATATATATATATATATATATATATATATATATATATATATATATATATATATATATGCATGGATAGAATTTTGACATGTAACCAAACAAAGTCACGAACTTTGTATTACCTTTTTTTTTATTCATATGGTATTATGCAATTATGGGTGTTTATGTTTCTTTGTGGAACACCACCACATTCTTTTTTTATATTCATATTTGGTACTCGACTCACTACATGATTCAATAATCATTTATATGAGTTTACTGTTTTTGGACATAAGCAACCTATCTATCTATGTTACATATATACAATTTATATATATAAACATACACATGCACCAGATTGAATTAAAAACACCACCCTCTTCTTCTTCTTCTAATCTATTACTTCGACAACAATTATCACCCGAACACCAACCACCATCGTGAGTCCAAAACTGCTACTTGATCTCCTTCACACCATCACCACGACCTTTGTTACTACTACTACTCCCTGCTGCTATTATATGTTTATGTGTTCAACTATCACCACCACACTATGACCATCAAACCTGCTTCCTTTCTGCTACTGTTTACGGTCTCAACCCATCACCAACGAGACCCACTTGAACACTTCCATATCATCACCTTGTTTCCTCCTGTTTCCTATCGTCATCATCATAAGCTTGTGCACAACATCACCACCAATCCTTTTTATTTTTCTGTTTCGTTTAACCTTCATCCAAGCCACCACCGAACCTCCATCAACAACCCATCACATCCATTAGAATCACCACCTGCAAAAACCATCTTCACCATAACCAAATACCAAGAACACTATTAAAAATTTCTATATCTATTTTTTTAAATCATTCAAACCTGGAAATCCAAGATTTTCGCTGCCTGTTCCTATATTGTTTCAATCAGACCCAAACAATTTCATCAATTTTTTTTGATTATCATCATTAAAACATCAAAGAACATTATTAATTGCTTCTATTGTTCTATTAAATAAATACACAGAAATTTAAAAAGGATTATAAAAATTAAGAGAAAATTAATGAACCAATTACTGTTACGAGTACTGCTGCCGTATTTGCTTTCTGTTTCAGAACACCATTTAATCTCCTTCAGCTCGAATTAAACCGCCATCACCTGCAACACCAACTGAACCCTCTCCAACAACTAGTTTCTGTTTCTGTCCTATCAACACCCAGGACTGACATGCTTCTGCGTTCCCATTCAGTCGACTAACACCATGAATCATCATCAACAATTGCTTACTACTGATTATGTTTTTATTCGAACCATCACAAAGCTAATAACACTTTTTTGCTATTGATGATGATGATACGATGATGATGAAGACTGATGGAGATGTTGAACGATGATGATGATGAATAGATGACCTGATACACCTCGATGATTGATTGATTGGTCGTTTGAAGAACCGAAGGCCCCATGAGCCGTGAATTATTCTGCGTTTTTGCTTTTGCTACTTGATCTATTTTTGGGAGCCACAAATAAAAATAATAATAATAATAATAATAATAATAATAATAATAATAATAATAATAATAATAATAATAATAATAATAATAATAATAATAATAATTATTATTATTATTATTATTATTATTATTATTACTATATTATGCTAATTCATATTATTATTATTATTATTATTATTATTATTATTATTATTATTATTATTATTATTATTATTATTATTATTATTATTATTATTATTATTATTATTATTATTATTATTATTATTATTATTATTATTATTATTATTATTATTATTATTATTATTACTTTTATCATTAGTATTAGTATTATTATTATTATCATTATTATTATTGTTATTATTATTATTGTTATGATTATTATCGAAATTTACATATAAAAATTTACAAAATACATTACATATTATTATATTTTAATATGTTAATATTATATAAATTTATATATAATATAATTAATATTATGTATATAAATATTTATATACTACATAAATATATTTATATAAGATATATTATAAAATACACTATAAAACATTGATATAATATTAATTAAAGTATATTATAAATATTAATATATATAATATGAAAATATTTTAATAAAAGATATATTTGTTATATATAAATTATTTATCAAAATATTCTAATAAGCAATTATTATATTTTATATTAATAAAAACTTATTATGATAAGTTAATAATAAAAATTAATTATTTAAAATATATAATATAACTATATTATTAATGTAACCTATAATTAATATAACAATTATATCACTAATAATAATATATAAATTGTTTGATTACAATTATATGTATTAATATATATACTTAATATAGATTCGTGAATCCGAGGCCAATCCTGCATTGTTCAATGTCGTCATATGTATTTTTACTACAAAATACAGTATCGTGAGTTTCATTTGCTCCCTTTTTAAATATTTTTGCAATATATATTTTTGGGACTGAGAATACATGCGCTGCTTTTACAAAAGTTTTATGAAATAGACACAAGTGATCAAAAACTACATTCTATGGCTGGATTATGAATATTGAATATCACCCCTTATTAGCTTGGTAACCTAATAATTAGGAAACGGGTATGGCCCCTAATTGACGCGAATCCTAAAGATAGATCTATAGACTTCGACAAGTTCCATCCGGGGTATGGATGCTTTAGTACTCGAGATTATTATTATTATACAGACGAGAGGTTCTATTTGGAGATATTCTATGCATTAAAGTTAAGTCGGTTATCAAGCGTTCACCATATGAATGATTTTTAATTCGCGGGTTACGCGTATTATTTTGTACTCGGGTTACGTGTACAACTAAATATATGAAATCTTGTGGTCTATTAAAATGATGGAAATGAATGTTTATGATAAACTAATGAACTCACCAACCTTTTGGTTGACACTTGAAAGCATGTTTATTCTCAGGTATTAAAGAAATCTTCCGCTATGCATTTGCTCATTTTAGAGATATTACTTGGAGTCATTCATGGCATATTTCAAAAGACGTTGCATTCGAGTCATTGAGTTCATCAAGATTATTATTAAGTCAATTATAGTTGGATATATTATGAAATGGTATGCATGCCGTCAACTTTCGATGTAATGAAAGTTTGTCTTTTAAAAACGAATGCAATGTTTGTAAAATGTATCATATAGAGGTCAAATACCTTGCAATGAAATCAACTATTGTGAATCATTTATAATCGGTATGAATGGGTCCTTTCAGTTGGTATCAGAGCAATGGTCTTAGCGAACCAAGTCTTACATTAGTGTGTCTAACTGATAGTTGTTTAGATGCATTAGTGAGTCTGGACTTCGACCGTGTCTGCATGTCAAAATTTTTGCTTATCATTTCTTGTCGAAAATCACTTGCTTATAATCTTAAGTCTAGACATGTCTTAATGCATTTAGTGCATCGATAGTGTATAGACAAAATTCATATCTTAGCGTATCTTTTACTAAAGACTTTTCCTAACAGCTTCCGTAGATTCCTCTGTAACTTATGGGATTTTAGTATTATATATGCATATGTAAATCATGTATTGCAGGGTACTAATCTACATTCTATAATTCATTTCATATCGAAAAATCCTTACTCAATCGTACAAAATGGAACTCACCACTAGTTCAAGTTCTTCGGATTCCGACAGCTATTCCGACATGAATGTTCACCTAAGCTCCGAAAGCAGCGTCACCAGAATGAGTAAACCAATCATCCATCCCCAATTCATCTGATGAGTTCGTAATCAACTTAATCAATGGAAATGCGAAGAAGGAGATCCTTTCCATCTATCATATTGCCCTATTGGCTATGAACCTGAAGCACTCACCGGTGAACCAATCCGAAACACCATTTTCAGCCTCATTTCCAGAGTAGCTCGACACGATTATATTCTATCCACAATTCTAAACCTTATTCATCCGCTCATTTCGACCGACAATCATCCCGGAGTAATAGCAGAAGTCAACAAACTTCGCGCTCGAGTAATCAATTTGGAGAATATGGTGAAAAATTTACCAGCTCCAGCAACATCGTCTACACCAACAGTACCATCAGTAACAGCACCAGTACCATCAACAATCCATGCCTCAATGTCTCATTATGTACCTCGAGCATAATCATCGTTCTACGTATTATTCTACGTCAATTATTTTCGTTCTTCATGGAGATTTTGTAATCTCTAATGTTTTAGAGATTATGTATTCTAGTTCTAACGGTAAATCAAATGATATTAATATTATATTAACTCATTAAATCCATGATTACATCTGAAGAAAATATATATGTAAGTATATTTTCATAAAGATTGTAATTAAAAATTCTTTCGTACAAACTGTTAATGGTGAAAATATTTTAATGGGTAGGTAATACCCGAGGAATATTTAGATTTCACATTAATAAGTACACTGTACATTCTTTCAAATCTAATTCAACAGTCATTTACTATCATATTTACAACCACCAATATACGTATCCGTTCACTGCAAAATAAACATTTCCATTCAATTTCATATTTGGATTTTGATCTATCAGAATCCGACAAGTAGCATAATGAAGAAAACATTGGATAAAATAAAATATGTTAGAAACAAAAAAATTAACTATGAGAAATTTTGTTAAGAATCCACGCTAACAAAATCCTAGCTAACTGTTCCTAGCTAACTATTAATTCCTTATTACATTTAATTATCGCAATTTATTTATCTCAAATTTAATTCTCGCAATTTTATTTATCGTCATTTAATTTCTGTTATTTATTTTAAGCACTTTAAATATCGGGACACGTATACAAGGTTTTGACATATCATGTCGACGTCATCTATATATATTATTTGGAATAACCATAGACACTCTATATGCGATAATGCTCGAGTTAGCTATACAGGGTTGAGGTTGATTCTAAAATAATATATATATATATACTTTGAGTTGTGATCGAATCTGAGACATGTATACAATGGGTCACGATACGTATTAATTAATTCGAATATTATATATTAAACTATGTATGAATTATTGAATTACTAACTGTGGACTACCAACATTGGACAATTAAAATGATTAAAAATATTGATTATAACATATGAAACTAAACAATTCTTCAAGTTTGCCACTTGATTTCATCTTAAACCTCGTTTATATCTTGACGATTACAATCTGCGTTCAAACCTTTCATGATTCTTGAAAACACCTCAATCGAGAGGATGAACCAACCATACTTCATCTACGGAAGAAAAGATTGATGCATATAGTTATGCACCTGAAAACACTCGGAACCTGAGTAAACGTTTAACACGTATCTGAGCTAGCTCCTTTGGCATTGTTTTTACCGAAAATAATTTTGCAATTCTTTTCACAGTAGCCAATTTTGTCACAAATCCAACAAGTCAACTTCAATTTTTCATTTCGGATTAACCTTATTATAACCTTGATATATACGATGCTCTTTTCGTCATCGTTACCGGGGAACCATTTATATCTCACTACATTAGCAGTAAACTTACCAACAACTTCGTTGATCTTTGACTTTCTGAAAAATCATTATATTATCGAAACCCTATCATATACTCATCCTCATCTTATAACGAGAATTGCCATACCATTTACCAAGAACTAGCAATCAGTATTTTGAAATCTCGCAGCGTTTCTACTTCAACAGTTATATGTATACATATAACATTTATCTCTTAGATTTATGATCTTCCATTATGAAATTCTGAAAGGCACCCAGTCTGCGAATCAGTTCTTGAAATTTTGAAAAAATACTGATAAAGCAGCAAAAATGGTAAACGACGTTAACAGTCAAAAGTTTGATGATAAATAATGAAGTGTTGGAAAAGTTCAATGAAAAATTTGTACTGAAAAACGGATTGAGCAAACCATGAAGGAGGCTATGGATAAATCACAAAGACTAAATCTGCCTTCAAAGAATCTAAATGATTCAGTATCTGCTGAAGTCATTAACGAATACCTTGCTCATTACTCTAGACCCTTGTGGACGATATTCTTCATCATCCATCGATATTGGAAATTCTAAGATATCATCAAATCTTTCATTATAAATATCCTCGATATTTCTGAAGATATTTTCATAACTATTCTTAGCTGAAATCATTTATCTCTTTGCGATATCAGTGTTACATCATAAAGGAAACTGTTTAGCTTCTATATTCTGTAAACCTTCGAGTTTAAATTATGAATGTTTTTAAAGTAGTGTTGGGAACTGAAGCATGAGTTAGTATAATATAATGACGCTTGATCAACGTGATTATATTACATTAAGTCATGCTGAGTTTTTAATGAAACGTGATGATTCACAGATTATAGCATCATCATGTGCCATGTTACACGACTCTTACATTCTATCTAATCTCTAATCATATCAAGAACATATTTTTCTTGATAGTTCTATCTTTTCTCTTGAATTCTGGTAATTTAACCAATCATGATCGTGCTATTACAAATTCTATCTTAAAAAATTAGTCATGTTCATTCAAAACTTCATACCTACGAATTCTGGATCATTATTCGCTTGACTTAAAGTCGGGAAGAGAAAACAAATGTATGGAACTCCAAAATATAAAAGAAACAAAGAGGGTGAATTTATAGTGAAATAACCGACATAATAATCGAGACAGATTATTGTATTTAACCGAAGAGAATCCTTATTTCGTTAATTACCTAAGAATCAAATCTTATATAAATTTCGAAGATTATCTCTAAATTCCTTAAATTTCGGAAATCCACCGTGACTACATCAAAAGTTAAATCTCTATCTCAATCTTTTGTGATAGCTTCACTCATACGCTTCAAGTAATTGAATCATTTTATCGATATTAATCAATAATGATAAAACTATATTTATCAAATCATATTCGTCATGAAAATATTCTTATTGTTAGCCATGACGACCTCGATCAAATTTTGGGGATGAAATTTCTTTAACGAGTAGGTACTGTGACAACCTGGAAATTTCCGACCAAATTTAAACTTAATCTTTGAATGTATTCGACACGATAAGCAAAGTCTGTAATGTTGAGTCTCGAAAGTTTTGGAATTTAATTCATCTAATCAATTACCCTTTAAATATTCCCGACGATTCACGAATAATTAACTGTGTAAATAGATATGTGTGTGTGTGTGTGTGTGTGTATATATATATATATATATATATATATATATTTAATTTTATAAGTAAATAAACCATATATTAATATCTATTACTCCTATATCTATTTATTATTATTGGATTTATGACTCTTTTAGAAAAATTTAATTGATCAAGTACACTAGTTATTACTATATAAATTGTTTTTGTTAAATGTTAAGAAAATGACTCCACCTAAACCCTTTTGTTTAATCTCAAGTTCTTAATGCACAAACTTTATTCTATGTGGACATTAACATCAACAATAAGCAAGGATTCACATATTTTAACAAGTAGGGTTTGAATGAATATATACATATATATGTTTTGCTCAATACATCACACTAACATGTAGCATATCACGTAGTACTATTATTATTACTACATTCATTATCATATATATTAATGATTCAATCAACAGCAACCCACAATCCATCGATTAACTTGATTGCTGAACTGTTCGTCCACTATCTCTGTCTTCTTTGTTGAACATGCACAAGCATATAATATAAATATATATACACATATATACATGGATAGAATTTCGACATGTAACCAAACAAAGTCACGGACTTTGTGTTACCTTTTTTTTATTCATATGGCATTATGCAATTATGGGTGTTTATTTTTCTTTGTGGAACACCACCACATTATTTTTTTATATTCATGTTTGGTACTCGACTCACTACATGATTCAATAATCATTTATATGAGTTTACTATTTTTGGACTTAAGCAACCTATCTATCTATATTACATATATACAATTTATATATATAAACATACACATGCACCAGATTGAATTAAAAACACCACCCTCTTCTTCTTCTTCTGATCTATTACTTCGGCAACAATTATCACCCGAACACCAACCACCATCGTGAGTCCAAAACTGCTACTTGATCTCCATCACACCATCACCACGACCTTTGTTACTACTGCTACTCCCTGCTGCTATTATATGTTTCTGTGTTCAACTATCACCACCACACTATGACCATCGAACCTGCTTCCTTTCTGCTGCTGTTTACGGTCTCAAACCATCACCAACGAGACCCACTTGAACACTTCCATATCATCACCTTATTTCCTCCTGTTTCCTATCGTCATCATCATAAGCTTGTGCACAACATCACCACCAATCCTTTTTATTTTTCTGTTTCATTTAACCTTCATCCAAGCCACCACCGGACCTCCATCAACAACCCATCACATCCATTAGAATCACCACCTGCAAAAACCATCTTCACCATAACCAAATACCAAGAACACTATCAAAAATTTCTATATCTATTTTTTTTAAACCATTCAAACCTGGAAATCCAAGATTTTCGCTGCCTGTTCCTATATTTTTTCAATCAGACCCAAACAATTTCATCAGTTTTTTTTTCCGATTATATTCATCGAAACATCAAGAACATTATTAATTGATGCTATTGTCCTATTAAATAAATACACAGAAATTAAAGAAGGATTATAGAAATTAAGAGAAAATTAATGAACCAATTACTGTTACGAGTTCTGCTGCCATATTTGCTTTCTGTTTCAGAACACCATTTAATCTCCTTCAGCTCGAATCAAACCGCCATCACCTGCAACACCAACCAAAGCCTCTCCAACAATTAGTTTCTGTTTCTGTCCGATCAACATCCAGGACTGACACGCTTCTGTTTTCCCATTCAGTCGACTAACACCATGAATCATCATCAACAATTGCTTACTACTGATTCTATTTTTAATCGAACCATCACAAAGCTAATAACACTTTTCTGCTATTGATGATGATGATACAATGATGATGAAGACTGATGGAGATGTTGAACGATGATGATGATGAATCGATTACCTGATACACCCCGATGATTGATTGATTGGTCATTTGAAGAACCGAAGGCCCCATGAGCCGTGAATTATTCTGCATTTTTGCTTTTGCTAGTTGATCTGTTTTTGGGAGCCACAAATAAACCCGTAATTCTTTATATATTAAGTATAATTATTATTATTATTATTATTATTATTATTATTATTATTATTATTATTATTATTATTATTATTATTATTATTATTATTATTATTATTATTATTATTATTATTATTATTATTATTATTATTATTATTATTATTATTATTATTATTATTATTATTATTATTTTTATTATTATTATTATTATTATTATTATTATTATTATTAATATTATTATTATTACTATATTATACTATTTCATATTATTATTATTATTATTATTATTATTATTATTATTATTATTATTATTATTATTATTATTATTATTATTATTATTATTATTATTATTATTATTATTACTTTTATCATTAGTATTAGTATTATTATTATTATCATTATTATTATTGTTATTATTATTATTATAGTTATGATTATTATCGAAATTTACATATAAAAATTTACAAAATACATTACATATTATTATATTTTAATATGTTAATATTATATAAATTTATATATAATATTATTAATATTATGTATTTAAATATTTATATACTACATAAATACATTTATATAAGTATAAGATATATTATAAAATACACTATAAAACATTGATATAATACTAATTAAACTATATTATAAATATTAATATATAATATATAATATTAAAATATTTTAATAAAAGATATATTTGTTATATATAAATTATTTATCAAAATATTCTAATAAGAAATTATTATATTTTATATTAATAAAAACTTATTATGATAAGTTAATAATAAAAATTAATTATTTAAAATATATAATATAACTATATTATTAATGTAACCTATAATTAATATAACAATTATATCACTATTAATAATATATAAATTGTTTGATTACAATTATATGTATTTGATGTGCGTAGAGGCGTATATGAAATAACTTATATTTTACTAGGAAATACTATTAAATATGATACAATTTTACACAAGATATTTATTTATTTATAGAATGGATATACATAAACCTTGCTACAAAACTTATATGCAGTGTACCTAATCGTAAGCAGTGTAGTTTTTAGTAAGTCTGGTTCGTTCCACAGGGAAATCTTTTAAACAAAACTTAACGCTATATTAGTTTTATAAAAATACATATATATATATATATATATATATATATATATATATATATATATATATATATATATATATATATATATATATATATATATATATATATATATATATATATATATATATATATATAAGTAATATTATTATTATAAAAGGGGGTTTTTACCGTTTAATGACCGGTTTGTCGATTTTAAAACTTTAGTCGCAGTTAAAACCTAATGCAAAATATTAAAAATAAATACAACTTAATTTAAAGCATAAAGTAAATAATGATAATGAAATTGCGATAAATAATGTGCGATAAAATAAAATTACGATAATTAAAAAGTACGATAATTAAAAGTGCAATTAAATATGAAAATAAAGGAATTATGCTTATTTAAACTTCCGTAATCGTGATGTTTGAAGTGTTGATTTTAGTTTATTCCCATGGGTTAATTGTTCTTTGTCCTGGATTATTTAATATGTCCGTCTGGTTTTTGTCCATAACAGTCCATCAGTCATAAATATAAAGTGCGAGTGTCCTCGTCAAATTATCCTTATATCCGAAGTCAAATATTCCAACTAATTGGGGACTTAAACTGTAACAAGATTTTAATACTTTGTTTAATAATTACACCAGGTTATAGACTGCGTGTAACCCAAGGTTTTAATACTTTGTTATCAATTACGCCAAGTGTCCTTGTACATAATTTCACCCTGTTTTAATAATTCCATAGACTATTAATCCATTCCCGTGTCCGGTTAAATGAACGATTATTCGTACATATAAATATCCCGCCCATCGTGTCCGATTGAGTGTATATGGTTATTTATAGGTATGTCCAATTGTAAATCTTTATATTAAAACTAACAAACTATCATTTAGTTAAACAAATATAAAGCCCATTAATAGCCCATAGTCTAATTTCCACAAGTGTCGTTCTTTTGTCCAAACTCCAATTATGGTACAAAGCCCAATTACCCAAATTTAAATATTTTTAGTCTAACATCATGATTACTTCGGCTTAAATAAGCATAATAATAATTTAGCTACGAGACATTAATGTAAAAAGGTTGAACATAACTTACAATGATTAAAAATAGCGTAGTGTTACACGGACAGAACTTCGACTTCAAAACCCGTAAAATAACTTTTACATAACCCAAACTAATTTAATATAAAACTACCCTATACTATATATATATATATATATATATATATATATATATATATTTATTATATATTACAGAGGGATATTGATATATATATATATATTTTTCTGGCCAAAACTCGATGCCTTTTATAGATGTGGTCTGATCCTGAGGCTCATGCGATCGCATGAGTTCTCAGTGTTAATCTCATGCGATCACATGGCCAGCCTGGCCATGTCCAATTGCTTTGTTTGCTAGCTTGTCGACGTTATATTTAATTAAATATATAATAAATAAATAATTTATATAATTATTTAAATATTATATTATATTCTTGTGCATAGTAGACTCATAATTTTTGGTCCGTTGCGTCGGGCGTTGATAGTTGGCTTAGGTCCCGGTTCCGGATTTTCGAACGTCCTTTCGTATAATTTAATATCTTGTACTTTGTGTTCTGAAACTTGTACTCTTGTCATTTTTAGAAGTTTCTTATCAATAATTTGAACCACTTGGATGATATCTTGTACATTTGAGCTTTTTGGACGTTTGCTTCTTCAAATCTTCGTTTTTGCCTTTTGTCTTTGCACTTATTTATTTAAACGAATATTACTTGAAAATAGAACAGTTGCAACTGAAAACTTTACATATTGGAAGGATATTGATACTAAATATATGTTTATTTGGAGCACTATCAAATATCCCCACACTTGAACGTTGCTTGTCCTCAAGCAATACAAAACTTGTAATAATACATCACACGAATCACTTCTTTATTCTTCACACTTTGTACATCAGTGATTTCTATACGGCGGTATGAACAATGGTAGTAACGATGTGGTTTTCAGTCCCACATGACTATAAAAATTTAGATCCTTAAGGAAATTGGATCTTTATGAAAACATTTGACCTTTTGAAAATTCATTCTAGCTTTTACCCTAGATAAGTTTTCCAGAATAACCCTTCACCGGTGTTTGCAAATTGTTTTTGTGGGTTTGGCGGGTTTCAGATTTGAAAATTTTAGCCCAAAACTTGCGGTTTTGTGTCACCCACTTGCTAACCTTGTATTAGGAAAGCAACACGTCCAGTATACTTGCTCCGTATATTACCTTTCGGTAAACTACCATCCGGTTGTAAAGGAAAGTGTTGAACAAGCAACTGTTAAGGCGATGTCTAATGACATGCTTTTAATTATGGTCTATAACGTGTCAGATGTAATTACTATCCTTGGTAGGAGCAATAGTAAAGCTCACCCTATAGTTTTTTGGTCTGGCATAAGGTCATGTCTTTGACCATGCTATGCAACCACCGTTCTTACGGTTGACACCCGATTTGGTTCAGGTGACCTAATGAATTCTAAGTGAATTCCTAGGATTTTACGTTCAATGGTAATGAACGCATTAAAAATGGGTTTTCAGAAAATAAATCAGTGTTAATTTGATCAAAATATTTTCTCGTTCCAGCTCGAGTTTAGATATCATTGAATTCCATGAGTTTGTAATTCTCAATCTTTAAAGTCAATCTCAAGGATTGAGTAATATCAGGCTTAAATGCTGATTTTTAATCTTTAAGGAGATTATCCTTTCTGGAGGTCTGATTCATTAGTCTTATCAAGCTAATTTGCACGACGCCCTCCCCATTTTATGAGACAGATCCTCTCATGGTTAGGATAAGTCTGACCACTTGGCGACCCTGTTTGATGCTGAGGTCCGTGGATTTCCTGCTGATTTTAGAGATGACTTTTCTAGATTTTTCGTCAACCTACAGCTGGTCTGGATGACAACTTCTTGACCTAAATCAAGAAGCGCGTGTCTTTTTCGGAAGACTTTACTTCCTTTTAATGATGGAATTGATTCATCGTGTAGATCCATCTTTTTCTTTCAAATATATTACAGTAAATCGGGTAAAACTGATTAAAATCGTCCAAAACAAAAGTACCTGCAATAACTTTACAGAAACATGTGATAGATAGTTTTTAATCGAATAACTTGGTACATTCTCCCCACACTTAGTTTATTTCTTTGCCTTTTTAATCTCCTTTATTCCATTTTAAATGAATTCAATCGTTTTAGGGTGTTTCTCAATTTATGTCCTTTCCGAGGTAACGATAATTTCGGTATTTTCACCTAGTTTTATCGTTCATAAATATGTATAAACATGATTTTGAATTCATTTAGTTGAAAATTTTTAAAATTTTCATAAAATTTAGAAAATAAGCCAAGTATAAACCCGAGAGAATTTATAACCCTTCCCCACACTTGAGATCATGCAATGCCGTCATTTGCATGAAATCAGACTATAATTATAAATTTACGAGGGTGATTAGTGTAGAAAAGTGATTAAAAATACCGAGTTTGCAATTACTAAGGTCGTCGAATGATAGATGGCACGCCTCATCATTCATTCCTTTTTGTTTTATCACACATGTTTTTCTTCAAAAACGGTTGCTTTTCTGAACTGTTTGCTAATCTTTAAAAATGCGTCTTTTACCCTAATTTATTATGCATGTTTATTAACGAGTTATGCACTAACCTGAACCCCGAATTTAACGTTAAGTGGGGTTAGACTTTCCCATACTTAGCTGACGACATGTGAAGTCGGTAGAATAAGTTCCACGAATTAAAATAGTGAGCCAGTTATTTACATCTCGGGTGGTATAAAATATATCAATGGGTTTAAAGTTTAGACCCACCCGATCGTCACTACTTAATTCTTTTTTAAGTGTAGCTTTTAGTAAATGGATATGTCTCTTTTCTGGTTCTTGGTCAAATGGATCGATATACACCGACATACATATTTCTATAGGGTGGATAATTCCTAACATTTCCTTTCGTTTATTCTCGGGATCAAAGTTTTCACCTCTATTACCCAATTGGGTGAAATTCAAGGTGTCAATATCTATTACAGCTTGTAGTTCATCTTTGGTAGATGACTCGTCAAGTGAGAATATTGGGTTGGAAGGTTGTGGAATGGTGAATTTCGAGATCAAAGCAAATTCTTCTTCATTAATCGGTCCCACCATTTTGGTCTCGGGGGTAAAATTTTCAACGTTATCATTTTTCCAAGAGTACCAATTTGTCACCCTTACTTCTTCTTCTTCATCCATTGATGGATCGTTGATTTCGTCGGTAGAGGCTAATGTGTCGATATGTTGTGAAATTGGTAAAGCTGAATAAAAAGTATCATCGGGATAATTGGTGATTTCGGAGCTCTCGAATTCATCAAAATTCGATGATATGAGATTTTCTTGCACAATACTCCTCAGATCAACAGGTGTGTAATCTGATAGAGTTTCAGCTTGCCGATTTACAAACTCTCTCATTTGTTCATTTTGAGCATCGAGTTCTTCGAGTTTGATTTTCATATTGTCTAAAAGATTTTCAGACACATAATTTTTCTCGCCTTCTGGTTGTTGAGTTTGGATATATTCTTGGGAATAATCCCAATTTGAATTGTATTCTTCATAATCGTTCCATTCAGGTTCCGTGGGTGCGTAATTTTTCATAGGAACGTAATAATAACATTCCCATGTTGAGTGATAATCTCCACAGATTTCACAACCAGTTATTGTTTCGTCATTCGTGATCCAAGATTGACCGAACGAATTGTCATCAACATCCGTTTGAGAGTATTGATTAAATTGATTTCGGATGTCATAAAGAGTTTTCAAAATATTCTCGAGATTTTCCATAATGCGCTTATTACCAAATTTTAGCTACAATGTGGTGCATTTACTTAATTATCCTATTAGTTATAAAAATAAAAATTATATAAGTTATCAAATTAATAAACTTTTCTGCTTTTGCCCACGTTTCGAATAGCCAATAGATGCAGCAGGGAGCCAGAACCCTTTAAATCGGAAGCTCACAACTCAGCCACTAACAAATCCAACTATTACTACGAAGCAGAAAGTTTGGATGTCTATCAATTTAACCGCTTAAAATAGTTTTTCGTTTTTGAAATTTTAGAGAAGAAATAGAAAATTCTATGTCCTAAAAACTAGATCGTTGAGAAATAAGAAAGAAAAAGAGCGCGTCGAAAAAGGTCGAAAAATAAAAATGTCGAAAAATAATAGGCGTCGAAAAATAAAAATAAGAAAGTAGCGCGTCGAAACTTAAAAAGGAACTAAAAACTAAGAATTAAAAGTTGCATCTAAAAATATTAAAGCTTAAAAGAAAAACTATATCCCAAATGGCAATAACTTAAGAAGGTACTAAAATATAAAAACGGCGTCGCAAAATTCTAAAGCACCTAAATCTTAGTCTAAAGAAAAAGCACTTAAGGGATTTTACGGCAAAGCCTAAAAATCTAGAAATAAAAATAACTACGGCAAAAACTATATCTTAAAACTAAATACGAGCGAAAAATACCAAAATTACGCTAAAGCAAATAAAAAGGTACAAAATATAAAAATAATCTTAAAGTTGTAAAAAGTACAATTTTTATAAAAATACTATTTTTATATTATTTATTTTATAAAAGTGTTAATTTTATAATTTAATAAAACTAAATAAACTAAATATACAAATTAAATAAAAACTAAATTAACTAATTAAATAAATAAAAGCTATTTAGGGTTTAAATAATAATAATAATAATAAACTCCGTAATTAATGCTGTTTTAGGGTTTCCTGTGGCGTGTCAGAGACACTCATGCGATCGCATGAGCTAGGGTTACGGGCCAGGCCTTGGGCTGCTACAGTACCGGGCCGAGAGTTTTATTAATTTTTTTTCTTTCTGTTTTGCTGATTTATATATTTATAATATATTTATATAAATTAAATAAAACTTATATTTTTACAAACTAAAATAAAAATAAAGAAAATTTATAAAACTTAAATATATATATATTTAACAAACTATTAAAAATATATAATTTTTGTTTTTCTTTTTATATTTTTAAATTTTTAAAACGTATTTTTACAAAAACGTATTTTTATAAAAGTAAAATAAAAATCTTTTATTTTTTTAAAATTAGCGTTGAGCTTCCGGCGTTTAAGCAAGAATGATCCCCGGCAGCGGCGCCAAAAATACTTGATGTGCATAGAGGCGTATATGAAATAACTTATATTTTACTAGAAAATACTATTAAATATGATACAATTTTACACAAGATATTTATTTATTTATAGAATAGATATACCCAAACCTTGCTACAACACTTATAGGCAGTGTACCTAATCGTACAGTAGTGTAGTTTTTAGTATCCGGTTCGTTCCACAGGAAAATCTTTTAAACAAAGCTTAACGCTATATTAGTTTTATAAAAATACAAATATATATATATATATATATATATATATATATATATATATAAGTAATATTATTATTATAAAAGGGGGTTTTTACAGTTTAATGACCGGTTTGTCGATTTTAAAACTTTAGTCGCAGTTAAAACCTAATGTAAAATATTAAAAATAAATACAACTTAATTTAAAGCATAAAGTAAATAATGATAATGAAATTGCGATAAATAGAGTGCGATAAAATAAAATTGTGATAATTAAAAAGTACGATAATTAAAAGTGCAATTAAATATGAAAATAAAGGAATTATGCTTATTTAAACTTCCGTAATCATGATGTTTGACGTGTTGATTTTAGTTTATTCTCATGGGTTAATTGTTCTTTGTCCTGGATTATTTAATATGTCCGTCTGGTTTTTGTCCATAACAGTCCATCAGTCATAAATATAAAGTGCGAGTGTCCTCGTCAAATTATCCTTATATCCGAAGTCAAATATTCCAACTAATTGGGGACTTAAACTGTAACAAGATTTTAATACTTTGTTTAATAATTACACCAGGTTATCTACTGCGTGTAACCCAAGGTTTTAATACTTTGTTATCAATTACGCCAAGTGTCCTTGTACATAATTTCACCCCTGTTTTAATAATTCCATAGACTATTAATTCCATTCCCGTGTCCGGTTAAATGAACGATTATTCGTACATATAAATATCCCGCCCATCATGTCCGATTGAGTGTATATGGTTATTTATAAGTATGTCCAATTGTAAATCTTTATATTAAAATTAACAAACTATAATTTAGTTAAACAAATATAAAGCCCATTAATAGCCCATAGTCTAATTTCCACAAGTGTCGTTCTTTTGTCCAAACCCCAATTATGGTACAAAGCCCAATTACCCAAATTTAAATATTTTTAGTCCAACATCATGATTACTTCGGCTTAAATAAGCATAATAATAATTTAGTTACGAGACATTAATGTAAAAAGATTGAACATAACTTACAATGATTAAAAATAGCGTAGTGTTACACGGACAGAACTTCGACTTCAAAACCCGTAAAATAACTTTTACATAACCCAAACTAATCTAATATAAAACTACCCTATAATATATATATATATATATATATATATATATATATATATATATATATATATATATATATATATATATATATATATATATATATATATTTATTATATATTACAGAGGGATATTGATATATATATATTTTTATCTGGCCAAAACTCGTTGCCTTTTATAGATGTGGTCTGATCCTGAGGCTCATGCGATCGCATGAGTTCTCAGTGTTAATCTCATGCGATCGCATGGCCAGCCTGGCCATGCCCAATTGCTCTGTTTGCTAGCTTGTCGACGTTATATTTAATTAAATATATAATAAATAAATAATTTATATAATTATTTAAATATTATATTATATTCTTGTGCATAGTAGACTCATAATTTTCGGTCCGTTGCGTCGGGCGTTGATAGTTGGCTTAGGTCCCGGTTCCGGATTTTCGAACGTCCTTTCGTATAATTTAATATCTTGTACTTTGCGTTCCGAAACTTGTACTCTTGTCATTTTTAGGCGTTTCTTATCAATAATTTGAACCACTTGGATGATATCTTGTACATTTGAGCTTTTTGGACGTTTGCTTCTTCAAATCTTCGTCTTCGCCTTTTGTCTTTGCACTTATTTATTTAAACGAATATTACTTGAAAATAGAACAGTTGCAACTGAAAACTTTACATATTGGAAGAATATTGATACTAAATATATGTTTATTTGGAGCACTATCAGTATTAATATATATACTTGATATAGGTTCATGAATCCAAGGCCAATCCTGCATTGTTCAATGTCGTCATATGTATTTTTACTACAAAATACAGTATCGTGAGTTTCATTTGCTCCCTTTTTAAATGCTTTTGCAATATATATTTTTAGGACTGAGAATACATGCGCTGCTTTTACAAAATTTTACCAAATAGACACAAGTGACCAAAATTACATTCTATGGCTGGATTATGAATATTGAATATCACCCTTTTTTAGCTGGGTAACCTAATAATCAGGAAACGGTTACGTCCCCTAATTGACGCGAATCCTAAAGATAGATCTATGGACCTCGACAAGTCTCATCCGGGGTACGGATGCTTTAGTACTTCGAGATTATTATTATTATACAGACGAGAGGTTCTGTTTGGGGATATTCTATGCATCAAAGTTAAGTCGGTTATCAAGCATTCACCATATGAATGATTTTTAATTCGCGAGTTACGCGTATTATTTTGTGCTCGGGTTACGTGTACAACTAAATATATGAAATCTTGTGGTCAATTAAAATGATGGAAATGAATGTTTATGATAAACTAATGAACTCACCAACCTTTTGGTTGACACTTGAAAGCATGTTTATTCTCAGGTATTAAAGAAATCTTCCGCTGTGCATTTGCTCATTTTAGAGATATTACTTGGAGTCATTCATGGCATATTTCAAAAGACGTTGCATTCGAGTCGTTGAGTTCATCAAGATTATTATTAAGTCAATTATAGTTGGATATATTATGAAATGGTATGCATGCCGTCATCTTTCGATGTAATGAAAGTTTGTCTTTTAAAAACGAATGCAATGTTTGTAAAATGTATCATATAGAGGTCAAATACCTCACAATGAAATCAACTATTGTCAATCGTTTATAATCGGTATGAACGGGTCCTTTCAAAAACTATTTATTTTCGAATTACATAAATATATGTTAATAACAAAGTAATTATTAATTCATATCATCAAATCATATAACAATTTATTTAATATCTCTAATTAATATTACATATACCTATATATATATATATATATATATATATATATATATATATATATATATATATATATATATATATATATATATTTTTACAAATTATTGTTCGTGAATCATCGGGAACAGTCTAGTGTAATTGCATATATGAACACAGTTCAAATTTTGGAGACTCAACCTAACAGACTTTGATTATCGTATCGAGACCATATAAAGATTAAGTTTAAATTTGATCTGAAATTTCAGGGTCGTCACACCAAGCACTGAGCGTCATGAAGAAATAATGAGCTTGAAACGGAAGATCACAGTTTAATCATTCGCTTCAAGAAGAAGACCGACAAGGCTGAGGTTAAGGATATAGAAATTGATCCTGCAAGTATCAAAGTGGAGAATCAGAATACTGAAGAAACCCGTTCATCAGATGCATCCCCAGAAGAACAATACACCGATGATAATGAGGAAGAGCAACATGAAGACATTCTGAATTACTCACACTCGCCAACCGAACCAGATCAAGGGGAGCCGGACTATTCTTCAGATCGAATTCCGGTTATATCCACACACGCAGACATGATTACCTTCATCAATGATACCGATGAATTTGAAGACATTCTCGAAGCCATCCGAAAATCAACCATTGATTTTTTGCTACGCTTAATAGAACAAATTATGGCTATCAGAGAAGAACACCACTTTTATCTCCGAAGAGAAGACAATGATGTTGACATCTTAGAAGAACGCATTCAAGACTTTATCAATTCTCTTCACAATCATATATATCACGAAGAAAGGCAACGAGAGCACAATTCAATGGTTCGCACTATTCTTGAGACAAGATTCTGTCGAGATCAGAAGATCATTTACTCTAGGAACTACAACGCCTTAGCCAGATCTGCACTTCTGTTCTCACGAAACCAACAAGCACTACTGACTCTCATCCGGAAGCATATGGATCTTTCCACCAGACGCCCAACTTATCACTCTGATTTGCAAATGATCGAGGATATTCACAGCTTTTTCGCTCTTTTGGAAAGAGATAATTTCAAAAGCACACCAGACAGACTAGTGATTTACGTAACAATTGATCACCACGCTGATCTGATTATCAAAGAGTTACGAGATGCTGTTATGGAGGAAGCAAGGCGAAACAATCCGTTCTCTCATCTTGAACAAGACCGAGTCAACATTGCCACCTATGTTATGAAGCAGCTATCACATATCTTCCACGAATCCTCAGATCCTAGTTTCACATTTAAAGCTGGATGTCGGGAGATATACTCAAAGACGGTGACGTTAATGCTCAGATTAGGATTGCTGTTCACTTCTTTTCAGCTTCGTCTTTTGACAAATCTGTGCAAAGTGTAGTGACCCGAACTTTTCCATGTTTATATATATATTAAATAAAATTTTTATTTACATGATTAAGTGTTTCCAACATGTTAAGCAATCAAACTTGTTAAGACTTGATTAATTGAAATAGGTTTCATATAGACAATTGACCACCCAAGTTGACTGGTGATTCACGAACGTTAAAACTTGTAAAAACTATACGATGACATATATATGGTTATATATATAGTTAACATGATTTTATTATAAGTATGTATCTCATTAGGTATTTTAACAATGAGTTATATACATAAAAATGAGACTATTAATTTAAGAAACTCGAAAACGATATATATAACGATTATCGTTATAACAACGTCTTACTAGGTACATATGAATCATATTAAGATATTGATACACTTGGTTAATTATGTTAAATGATAAGTAAATATATTATTAAGTGTATTAACAATGAAATACATATATAAAAATAAGACTACCAACTTAATGATTTCGAAACGAGACATATATGTAACGATTATCGTTGTAATGACATTTAACTGTATATATATCATACTAAGATATATTTTATATCATAATATCATGATAATATAACAATTTAACATCTCATTTGTTATAATAAACAATGGGTTAACAACATTCAACAAGATCGTTAACCTAAAGGTTTCAAAACAACATTTACATGTAACGACTAACGATGACTTAATGACTCAGTTAAAATGTATATACATGTAGTGTTTTAATATGTATTCATAAACTTTTGAAAGACTTTAAGACACTTATCAAAATACTTCTACTTAACAAAAATGCTTACAATTACATCCTCGTTCAGTTTCATCAACAATTCTACTCGTATGCACCCGTATTCGTACTCGTACAATACACAGCTTTTAGATGTATGTACTATTGGTATATACACTCCAAGGATCAGCTCTTAGCAGCCCATGTGAGTCACCTAACACATGTGGGAACCATCATTTGGCAACTAGCATGAAATATCTCATAAAATTACAAAAATATGAGTAATCATTCATGACTTATTTACATGAAAACAAAATTACATATCCTTTATATCTAATCCATACACCAACGACCAAAAACACCTACAAACACTTTAATTCTTCAATTTTCTTCATCTAATTGATCTCTCTCAAGTTCTATCTTCAAGTTCTAAGTGTTCTTCATAAATTCCAAAAGTTCTAGTTTCATAAAATCAAGAATACTTCCAAGATTGCAAGTTTACTCCAAGTTTTCTAAATCCATTCCAAGTAATCATCCAAGATCAAGAAACCTTTTTTACTTACAGTAGGTTATCTTTCTAATACAAGTTAATAATCATATTCAAACTTTAATTCAATTTCTATAACTATAACAATCTTATTTCGAGTGGAAATCTTACTTGAAATTGTTTTCGTGTCATGATTCTGCTTCAAGAACTTTCAAGCCATCCAAGGATCCTTTGAAGCTAGATCCATTTTTCTCATTTCCAGTAGGTTTATCCAAGGAACTTGAGGTAGTAATGATGTTCATAACATCATTCGATTCATACATAAAAAGCTGTCTTATTCAACGTTATAAACTTGTAATCACTAGGACATAGTTTAGTTAATTCTAAACTTGTTCGCAAATAAAGTTAATCCTTCTAACTAGACTTTTAAAATCAACTAAACACATGTTCTATATCTATATGATATGCTAACTTAATGATTTAAAAACCGGAAACACGATAAACACCATAAAACTGGATATACGCCGTCGTAGTAAAACCGGGGGCTGTTTTGGTTGGGATAATTAAAAGCTAAGAAGAACTTTGATTTAAAAGCTATACTTCTAGAAAAAATGATTTTTCTTATGAACATGAAACTATATCCAAAAATCATCGTTAAACTCAAAGTGAAAGTATGTTTTTCAAAATGGTCATCAAGATGTCGTTCTTTCGACGGAAATGACTACCTCTTTCAAAAATGACTTGTAACTTGTATTTCCGACTATAAACTTATACTTTTTATATTTATATTCATAAAGTTAAGTTCAATATGAAACCGTGACCACTGGAATCACTCAAAACGGATTAGCAACGAAGAAATGGCGAGTAAAACAAGATTGATAAAAACTACTCATTTTACCTACGTAAAAGTTAGTAATAAATCTATTCCAACCATAACCTAATCAACTTATATTGTATATTATGTAATCTTGAGATACCATAGACACGTATACAATGTTTCGACCTATCATGTCGACCCATCTATATATATTGTGGAACAACCATAGACACTCTATATGTGAATGTTGGAATTAGCTATACAGGGTTGAGGTTGATTCCAAAATATATATATAGTTTGAGTTGTGATCAATACTGAGATACGTATACACTGGGTCGTGGATTGATTCAAGATAATATTTATCGATTTATTTCTGTACATCTAGCTGTAGACAACTAGTTGTAGGTTACTAACGAGGACAGCTGACTTAATAAACTTAAAACATCAAAATGTATTAAAAGTATTGTAAATATATTTTGAACATACTTTGATATATATGTATATATTGTTATAGGTTCGTGAATCAACCAGTGGCCAAGTCTTACTTCCCAACGAAGTAAAAATCTTTGAAAGTGAGTTATAGTCCCACTTTTAAAATCTAATATTTTTGGGATGAGAATACATGCAGGTTTTATAAATGATTTACAAAATAGACACAAGTACGTGAAACTACATTCTATGGTTGAATTATCGAAATCGAATATGCCCCTTTTTATTAAGTCTGGTAATCTAAGAATTAGGGAACAGACACCCTAATTGACGCGAATCCTAAAGATAGATTTATTGGGCCTAACAAACCCCATCCAAAGTACCGGATGCTTTAGTACTTCAAAATTTATATCATATCCGAAGGGTGTCCCGGAATGATGGGGATATTCTTATATATGCATCTTGTTAATGTCGGTTACCAGGTGTTCACCATATGAATGATTTTTATCTCTATGTATGGGATGTGTATTGAAATATGAAATCTTGTGGTCTATTGTTACGATTTGATATATATAGGTTAAACATATAACTCACCAACATTTTTGTTGACGTTTAAAGCATGTTTATTCTCAGGTGAATACTTAGAGCTTCCGCTATTGCATACTAAAATAAGGACAAGATTTGGAGTCCATGTTTGTATGATATTGTGTAAAAACTGCATTCAAGAAACTGATTTCGATGTAACATATTTGTATTGTAAACCATTATGTAATGGTCGTGTTTAAACAGGATATTTTAGATTATCATTATTTGATAATCTACGTAAAGCTTTTTAAACCTTTATTTATGAAATAAAGTTTATGGTTTGTTTTAAAAATGAATGCAGTCTTTGAAAAACAAACCTGATAATCAAAAGACTGCATTCATTTTTAAAACAAACCATAACCTTTATTTCATAAATAAAGGTTTAAAAAGCTTTACGTAGATTATCAAATAATGATAATCTAAAATATCCTGTTTACACACGACCATTACATAATGGTTTACAATACAAATATGTTACATCGAAATCAGTTTCTTGAATGCAGTTTTTACACAATATCATACAAACACGGACTCCAAATCTTGTCCTTATTTTAGTATGCAACAGCGGAAGCTCTTAGTATTCACCTGAGAATAAACATGCTTTAAACGTCAACAAAAATGTTGGTGAGTTATAGGTTTAACCTATATATATCAAATCGTAGCAATAGACCACAAGATTTCATATTTCAATAAACATCCCATACATAGAGAAAAAAATCATTCATATGGTGAACACCTGGTAACCGACATTAACAAGATGCATATATAAGAATATCTCCATCATTCCGGGACACCCTTCGGATATGATATAAATTTCGAAGTACTAAAGCATCTGGTACTTTGGATGGGGTTTGTTAGGCTCAATAGATCTATCTTTAGGATTCGCGTCAATTAGGGTGTCTGTTCCCTAATTCTTAGATTACCAGACTTAATAAAAAGGGGCATATTCGATTTCGATAATTCAACCATAGAATGTAGTTTCACGTACTTGTGTCTATTTTGTAAATCATTTATAAAACCTGCATGTATTCTCATCCCAAAAATATTAGATTTTAAAAGTGGGACTATAACTCACTTTCACAGATTTTTACTTCGTCGGGAAGTAAGACTCGACCACTGGTCGATTCACGAACCTATAACAAATATGTACATATATATCAAAGTATATTCAAAATATATTTACAACACTTTTAATACATTTTGATGTTTTAAATTTATTAAGTCAGCTGTCCTCGTTAGTAACCTACAACTAGTTGTCCAACGTTAGATGTACAAAAAAAATTGATATATATTATCTTGAATCAATCCACGACCCTGTGTATACGTATCTCAGTATTGATCACAACTCAAACTATATATATTTTGGAATCAACCTCAACCCTGTATAGCTAACTCCAACATTCACATATAGAGTGTCTATGGTTGTTCCGAAATATATATAGATGTGTCGACATGATAGGTCGAAATATTGTATACGTGTCAATGGTATCTCAAGATTACATAATATACAATACAAGTTGATTAAGTTATGGTTGGAATAGATTTGTTACCAATTTTCACGTAGCTAAAATGAGAAAAATTATCCAATCTTGTTTTACCCATAACTTCTTCATTTTAAATCTGTTTTGAGTGAATCAAATTGCTATGGTTTCATATGGAACTCTATTTTATGAATCTAAACAGAAAAAGTATAGGTTTATAGTTAGAAAAATAAGTTACAAGTCGTTTTTGTAAAGGTAGTCATTTCAGTCGAAAGGACGACGTCTAGATGACCATTTTAGAAAACATACTTCCACTTTGAGTTTAACCATAATTTTTGGATATAGTTTCATGTTCATAATAAAAATCATTTTCCCAGAATAACAACTTTTAAATCAAAGTTTATCATAGTTTTTAATTAACTAACCCAAAACAGCCCGCGGTGTTACTACGACGGCGTAAATCCGGTTTTACGGTGTTTTTCGTGTTTCCAGGTTTTAAATCATTAATTTAGAAAATCATATAGATATATAACATGTGTTTAGTTGATTTTAAAAGTCAAGTTAGAAGGATTAACTTTTATTTGCGAACAAGTTTAGAATTAACTAAACTATGTTCTAGTGATTACAAGTTTAAACCTTCGACTAAGATAGCTTTATATGTATGAATCGAATGATGTTATGAATATCATTACTACCTCAAGTTCCTTGGATAAACCTACTGGAAATGAGAAAAATAGATCTAGCTTCAAAGGATCCTTGGATGGCTTGAAAGTTCTTGAAGCAGAATCATGACACGAAAACAATTTCAAGTAAGATTTCCACTCGAAATAAGATTGTTATAGTTATAGAAATTGAATTAAAGTTTGAATATGATTATTACCTTGTATTAGAAAGATAACCTACTGTAAGTAACAAAGGTTTCTTGATCTTGGATGATTACTTGGAATGGATTTAGAAAACTTGGAAGTAAACTTGCAATCTTGGAAGTATTCTTGATTTTATGAAACTAGAACTTTTGGAATTTATGAAGAACACTTAGAACTTGAAGATAGAACTTGAGAGAGATCAATTATATGAAGAAAATTGAAGAATTAAAGTGTTTGTAGGTGTTTTTGGTCGTTGGTGTATGGATTAGATATAAAGGATATGTAATTTTGTTTTCATGTAAATAAGTCATGAATGATTACTCATATTTTTGTAATTTTATGAGATATTTCATGCTAGTTGCCAAATGATGGTTCCCACATGTGTTAGGTGACTCACATGGGCTGCTAAGAGCTGATCATTGGAGTGTATATACCAATAGTACATACATCTAAAAGCTGTGTATTGTACGAGTACGAATACGGGTGCATACGAGTAGAATTGTTGATGAAACTGAACGAGGATGTAATTGTAAGCATTTTTGTTAAGTAGAAGTATTTTGATAAGTGTCTTAAAGTCTTTCAAAAGTGTATGAATACATATTAAAACACTACATGTATATACATTTTAACTGAGTCGTTAAGTCATCGTTAGTCGTTACATGTAAATGTTGTTTTGAAACCTTTAGGTTAACGATCTTGTTGAATGTTGTTAACCCATTGGTTATTATAATAAATGAGATGTTAAATTGTTATATTATCATGATATTATGATATATAATATATCTTAGTATGATATATATACAGTTAAATGTCGTTACAACGATAATCGTTACATATATGTCTCGTTTCGAAATCATTAAGTTAGTAGTCTTATTTTTACATATGTATTTCATTGTTAATACACTTAATAATATATTTACTTATCATTTAACATAATTAACCAAGTGTATCAATATCTTAATATGATTCATATGTACCTAGTAAGACGTTGTTATAATGACAATCGTTATATATATCGTTTTCGAGTTTCTTAAATTTATAGTCTCATTTTTATGTATATAACTCATTGTTAAAATACCTAATGAGATACATACTTATAATAAAATAATGTTAACTATATATATAACCATATATATGTCATCGTATAGTTTTTACAAGTTTTAACGTTCGTGAATCACCGGTCAACTTGGGTGGTCAATTGTCTATATGAAACCTATTTCAATTAATCAAGTCTTAACAAGTTTGATTGCTTAATATGTTGGAAACACTTAATCATGTAAATAACAATTTCATTTAATATATATAAACATGGAAAAGTTCGGGTCACTACAGTCTTATCAACGGCCATAACAGTTATGTTCCACAAGACCAAGGATGGGAAGTAGTCCTAGTAAAACCAGAATGCATGACTTGTTTCTGGACGTATGAATTACGTGTCTTTATTGCCTTTGCTGAACGACTTGTGTACTAGCTAGAATTATCTTCACAACTATCTTGTATCAAAGTTATTGTGTGCTATATTTCATGCTTTATGTAAAATAAGCGGTATTGTAAATTTGTAAAATATTGTATAAAAGTTTGAACGCGAAATATTATTATAATCAGTTTTTCATATAGAATTGTAGCAGTTGAATTGTATATTAGCTACTAAGTATGAACTTAACGGGTAGGTACTACCTGAATTTAAACTTATAAAACGCTAATATGAAGAAAAAGCTTTTATAAATGAGTTCATATTATGCTACGAAATACTATTAACTACTCTTAATATTCTGTATGATTAACTTGTTCCATTTGACTATTTTGAAGGAAATGGCACCGACTACTCGACACACCGTGAATATGAATGAAGAGGAATTCCGTACTTTTCTAGCTTCAAACATAGCCGCAGTACAGGCTGCGCTACATACCAACAATAACCTTGGATCTAGCAGTACAGGAAATCGTGTAGGATGCACCTACAAAGAATTCACTGCCTCCAAACCTTTGGAATTTGATGGAACCGAAGGACCGATCGGATTGAAACGGTGGACCGAGAAGGTCGAATCGGTGTTTGCCATAAGTAAGTGTACTGAAGAGGAAAAAGTGAAGTACGCTACGCATACCTTCACCGGTTCTACGTTAACATGGTGGAATACCTATCTAGAGCAAGTAGGACAAGATGATGCGTACGCACTACCGTGGTCAGCATTCAAGCACTTGATGAACGAGAAGTACCATCCCAGAACTGAGGTTAATAAGCTCAAGACAGAACTTAGAGGGTTACGAACCCAAGGATTTGATATTACCACGTACGAAAGACGATTCACAGAATTGTGCCTATTGTGTCCGGGAGCGTTCGAAGATGAGGAAGAGAAGATCGACGCATTTGTGAAAGGATTACCGGAAAGAATCCAAGAAGATATAAGTTCACACGAGCCCGCCTCCATACAACAGGCATGTAGAATGGCTCACAAACTAGTGAACCAGATTGAGGAAAGAATTAAAGAACAGACGGCTGAAGAGGCCAATGTGAAGCAAGTTAAAAGAAAGTGGGAGGAAAACGGTGATAAGAATCACCAATACAACAACAACAGCAATTACAATAATAATCGCAACAATTATCCTAACAATCGCAACATCAATCGCAACTACAACAAGCAGCCCAACAACAACAACAACAACAACAACAACAACAACAACAACAACAACAGCAGCAACTACAACAATCATCCCAACAAACAACAACAACAATCAGAAGCAGCTATGCCAAAGGTGTGAAAAGTATCACTCGGGGTTCTGAACCAAATTTTGCAACAAGTGTAAAAGAAATGGTCATAGCGCGGCGAAGTGTGAGGTCTACGGACCAGGGGTTAATAGAACGAAAGGAACAAATGGTGTCGGAACGAGTAATGGCGGAGCAAGTAGTGTCGGAACAAGATATGCCAATGTAGTTTGTTATAAATGTGGAAAACCGGGCCACATTATTAGAAATTGCCCGAACCAGGAGAACACGAATGGACAAGGCCGCAGAAGGGTTTTCAATATTAATGCGGCAGAGGCACAGGAAGACCCGAAGCTTGTTACGGGTATGTTTCTTATTGACAATAAATCTGCTTATATTTTATTTGATTCGGGTGTGGATAGAAGCTATATAAGTAGAGATTTTTGTGCTAAATTAAGTTGTCCATTGACGCCGTTGGATAGTAAATTTTTACTCGAATTAGCAAACGGTAAATTAATTTCAGCAGATAATATATGCTGGAATCGAGAAATTAAACTGGGTAGCAAAATATTTAAGATTGATTTGATACCAGTAGAGTTAGGGAGTTTTGATGTAATAGTTGGCATGGACTGGCTGAAGAAGGTGAAAGCAGAGATCGTATGTTATAAAAATGCAATTCGCATTGTACGAGAAGAAGGAGAACCCTTAATGGTGTACGGAGAAAAGGGCAACATGAAGCTACATCTTATTAGTAATTTGAAGGCACAAAAACTAATAAGAAAAGGTTGCTATGCTATTCTAGCACAAGTCGAGAAAGTACAAACTGAAGAAAAGAGCATCAATGATGTTCCCGTCGTAAAAGAATTTCCCGATGTATTTCCGAAAGAATTACCGGGACTACCTCCACATCGATCTGTTGAATTTCAAATAGATCTTGTACCAGGAGCTGCACCAATAGCTCGTGCTCCTTATAGACTCGCACCCAGCGAGATGAAAGAACTGCAAAGCCAACTACAAGAACTATTAGAACGTGGTTTCATTCAACCAAGCACATCACCATGGGGAGCTCCTATTTTGTTTGTCAAGAAGAAGGATGGTACATTTAGGTTGTGTATTGACTACAGAGAGTTGAACAAACTTACCATCAAAAACCGTTATCCACTGCCGAGAATTGACGACTTATTTGATCAACTAAAAGGCTCGTCAGTTTATTCAAAGATCGATTTACGTTTTGGATATCATCAAATGCGAGTAAAGGAGGATGATATTCCAGAAACTGCTTTTAGGACGCGTTATGGTCATTACGAGTTTATGGTTATGCCGTTTGGATTGACTAACGCACCAGCTGGGTTCATGGACCTTATGAACCGAGTGTGTGGGCCATATCTTGACAAGTTTGTCATTGTTTTCATCGATGACATACTTATTTACTCAAAGAATGATCAAGAGCACGAAGAACATTTGAGAAAAGTGCTAGAAGTATTGAGGAAAGAAAAACTGTACACTAAGTTTTCAAAGTGTGCATTTTGGTTGGAAGAAGTTCAATTCCTCGGTCACATAGTGAACAAAGAAGGTATCCAGGTGGACCCGGCAAAGATCAAAACCGTTGAAAAGTGGGAAACCCCAAAAACTCCGAAGCATATACGTCAATTTTGAGGATTGGCTGGTTACTACAGAAGATTCATCCAAGATTTCTCCAAAATAGCAAAACCCTTGACTGCATTAACGCATAAAGGGAAGAAATTTGAATGGAAGGATGAACAAGAGAAGGCGTTTCAATTATTGAAGAAAAACCTAACTACGGCACCTATATTGTCATTGCCTGAAGGGAATGATGATTTTGTGATTTATTGTGACGCATCAAAGCAAGGTCTCGGTTGTGTATTAATGCAACAGACGAAGGTGATTGCTTATGCGTCTAGACAATTGAAGATTCACGAGCAAAATTATACGACGCATGATTTGGAATTAGGCGTGGTTGTTTTTGCATTAAAGACTTGGAGGCACTACTTATATGGGGTCAAAAGTATTATATATACCGACCACAAAAGTCTTCAACACATATTTAATCAGAAACAACTGAATATGAGGCAGCGTAGGTGGATTGAATTGTTGAATGATTACAACTTTGAGATTCGTTACCACCCAGGGAAGGCAAATGTGGTAGCCGACGCCTTGAGCAGAAAGGATAGAGAACCCATTCGAGTAAAATCTATGAATATAATGATTCACACTAACCTTACTACTCAAATAAAGGAGGCGCAACAAGGAGTTTTAAAAGAGGGAAATTTAAAGGATGAAATACCCAAAGGATCGGAGAAGCATCTTAATATTCGGGAAGACGGAACCCGGTATAGGGCTGAAAGAATTTGGATACCAAAATTTGGAGATATGAGAGAAATGGTACTTAGAGAAGCTCATAAAACCAGATACTCAATACATCCTGGAACGGGGAAGATGTACAAGGATCTTAAGAAACATTTTTGGTGGCCAGGTATGAAAGCCGATATTGCTAAATATGTAGGAGAATGTTTGACGTGTTCTAAGGTCAAAGCTGAACATCAGAAACCATCAGGTCTACTACAACAACCTGAAATCCCGGAATGGAAATGGGAAAACATTACCATGGATTTCATTACTAAATTGCCAAGGACTGCAAGTGGTTATGATACTATTTGGGTAATAGTTGATCGTCTCACCAAGTCAGCACACTTCCTGCCAATAAGCGAAGATGACAAGATGGAGAAGTTAGCACGACTGTATTTGAAGGAAATCGTCTCCAGACATGGAATACCAATCTCTATTATCTCTGATAGGGTTGGCAGATTTATTTCAAGATTCTGGCAGACATTACAGCAAGCATTGGGAACTCATCTAGACATGAGTACTGCCTATCATCCACAAACTGATGGGCAGAGTGAAAGGACGATACAAACGCTTGAAGACATGCTACGAGCTTGTGTTATTGATTTCGAAAACAGTTGGGATCGACATCTACCGTTAGCAGAATTTTTCTACAACAACAGCTACCATTCAAGCATTGAGATGGCGCCGGTTGAAGCACTTTATGGTAGAAAGTGCAGGTCTCCGATTTGTTGGAGTGAAGTGGGGGATAGACAGATTACGGGTCCGGAGATAATACAAGAAACTACCGAGAAAATCATCCAAATTCAACAAAGATTGAAAACCGCCCAGAGTCGACAAAAGAGCTACGCGGACAGTAAAAGAAAAGATATAGAGTTTGAAATTGGAGAAATGGTCATGCTTAAGGTTTCACCTTGGAAAGGCGTTGTTCAATTTGGTAAACGGGGGAAACTAAATCCAAGGTACACTGGACCATTCAAGATTATAGATCGTGTCGGACCAGTAGCTTACCAACTAGAGCTACCTCAACAACTCGCGGCTGTACATAACACTTTCCACGTCTCAAATTTGAAAAAATGTTTTGCTAAAGAAGATCTCACTATTCCGTTGGACGAAATCCAAATCAATGAAAAACTTCAATTCATTGAAGAACCCGTCGAAATAATGGATCGTGAGGTTAAGAGACTTAAACAAAACAAGATACCGATTGTAAAGGTTCAATGGAATGCTCGTAGAGGACCCGAGTTCACCTGGGAGTGTGAAGATTAGATGAAGAAGAAATACCCGCATTTATTTCCAGAAGATACGTCAACACCTCCAACTGCTTAAAATTTCGGGACAAAATTTATTTAACGGGTAGGTACTGTAGTGACCCGAACTTTTCCATGTTTATATATATATATTAAATGAAATTGTTATTTACATGATTAAGTGTTTCCAACATGTTAAGCAATCAAACTTATTAAGACTTGATTAATTGAAATAGGTTTCATATAGACAATTGACCACCCAAGTTGACCGGTGATTCACGAACGTTAAAACTTGTAAAAACTATACAATGACATATATATGGTTATATATATTATATATATAGTTAACATGATTTTATTATAAGTATGTATCTCATTAGGTATTTTAACAATGAGTTATATACATAAAAATGAGACTATTAATTTAAGAAACTCGAAAACGATGTATATAACGATTATCGTTATAACAACGTCTTACTAGGTACATATGAATCATATTAAGATATTGATACACTTGGTTAAATATGTTAAATGATAAGTAAATATATTATTAAGTGTATTAACAATGAAATACATATGTAAAAATAAGACTACTAACTTAATGATTTCAAAACGAGACATATATGTAACGATTATCGTTGTAACGACATTTAACTGTATATATATCATACTAAGATATATTATATATCATAGTATCATGATAATATAACAATTTAACATCTCATTTGTTATAATAAACAATGGGTTAACAACATTCAACAAGATCGTTAACCTAAAGGTTTCAAAACAACATTTACATGTAACGACTAACGATGACTTAACGACTCAGTTAAAATGTATATACATGTAGTGTTTTAATATATATTCATACACTTTTGAAAGACTTCAAGACACTTATCAAAATACTTCTACTTAACAAAAATGCTTACAATTACATCCTCGTTCAGTTTCATCAACAATTCTACTCGTCTGCACCCGTATTCGTACTCGTACAATACACAGCTTTTAGATGTATTTACTATTGGTATATACACTCCAATGATCAGCTCTTAGCAGCCCATTTGAGTCACCTAACACATGTGGGAACCATCATTTGGCAACTAGCATGAAATATCTCATAAAATTAAAAAAATATGAGTAATCATTCATGACTTATTTACATGAAAACAAAATTACATATCCTTTATATCTAATCCATACACCAATGACCAAAAACACCTACAAACACTTTCATTCTTCAATTTTCTTCATTAATTGATCTCTCTCAAGTTCTATCTTCAAGTTCTAAGTGTTCTTCATAAATTCCAAAAGTTCTAGTTTCATAAAATCAAGAATACTTCCAAGATTGCAAGTTTACTCCAAGTTTTCTAAATCCATTCCAAGTAATCATCCAAGATCAAGAAACCTTTGTTACTTATAGTAGGTTATCTTTCTAATACAAGGTAATAATCATATTCAAACTTTAATTCAATTTCTATAACTATAACAATCTTATTTCGAGTGGAAATCTTACTTGAAATTGTTTTCGTGTCATGATTCTGGTTCAAGAACTTTCAAGCCATCCAAGGATCCTTTGAAGCAAGATCCATTTTTCTCATTTCCAGTAGGTTTATCCAAGGAACGTGAGGTAGTAATGATGTTCATAACATCATTCGATTCATACATAAAAAGCTGTCTTATTCAACGTTACAAACTTGTAATCACTAGAACATAGTTTAGTTAATTCTAAACTTGTCCGCAAATAAAGTAAATCCTTCTAACTAGACTTTTAAAATCAACTAAACACATGTTCTATATCTATATGATATGTTAACTTAATGATTTAAAAACCGGAAACACGATAAACACCATAAAACTGGATATACGCCGTCGTAGTAAAACCGGGGGCTGTTTTGGTTGGGATAATTAAAAGCTAAGAAGAACTTTGATTTAAAAGCTATACTTCTGGAAAAAATGATTTTTCTTATGAACATGAAACTCTATCCAAAAATCATGGTTAAACTCAAAGTGAAAGTATGTTTTTCAAAATGGTCATCAAGATGTCGTTCTTTCGACGGAAATGACTACCTCTTTCAAAAACGACTTGTAACTTGTATTTCCGACTATAAACTTATACTTTTTCTATTTAGATTCATAAAGTTAAGTTCAATACGAAACCGTGGCCACTAGAATCACT
The DNA here is from genome assembly GCF_046630445.1 of Rutidosis leptorrhynchoides. NCBI lineage: Eukaryota > Viridiplantae > Streptophyta > Magnoliopsida > Asterales > Asteraceae > Rutidosis > Rutidosis leptorrhynchoides. The sequence continues at coordinate 372,617,450 of NC_092333.1, read as the reverse complement.
CAAAACGGATTAGAAACGAAGAAATGGCGAGTAAAACAAGATTGATAAAAGCTACTCATTTTACCTACGTAAAAGTTAGTAATAAATCTATTCCAACCATAACCTAATCAACTTATATTGTATATTATGTAATCTTGAGATACCATAGACACGTATACAATGTTTCGACCTATCAGGTCGACCCATCTATATATATATTGCAAAACAACCATAGACACTCTATATGTGAATGTTGGAGTTAGCTATACAGGGTTGAGGTTGATTCCAAAATATACATATAGTTTGAGTTGTGATCAATACTGAGATACGTATACACTGGGTCGTGGATTGATTCAAGATAATATTTATCGATTTATTTCTGTACATCTAACTGTGGACAACTAGTTGTAGGTTACTAACGAGGACAGCTGACTTAATAAACTTAAAACATCAAAATGTATTAAAAGTATTGTAAATATATTTTGAACATACTTTGATATATATGTATATATTGTTATAGGTTCGTGAATCAACCAGTGGCCAAGTCTTACTTCCCGACGAAGTAAAAATCTGTGAAAGTGAGTTATAGTCCCACTTTTAAAATCTAATATTTTTGGGATGAGAATACATGCAGGTTTTATAAATGATTTACAAAATAGACACAAGTACGTGAAACTACATTCTATGGTTGAATTATCGAAATCGAATATGCCCCTTTTTATTAGGTCTGGTAATCTAAGAATTAGGGAACAGACACCCTAATTGACGCGAATCCTAAAGATAGATCTATTGGGCCTAACAAACCCCATCCAAAGTACCGGATGCTTTAGTACTTCGAAATTTATATCATATCCGAAGGGTGTCCCGGAATGATGGGGATATTCTTATATATGCATCTTGTTAATGTCGGTTACCAGGTGATCACCATATGAATGATTTTTATCTCTATGTATGGGATGTGTATTGAAATATGAAATCTTGTGGTCTATTATTACGATTTGATATATGTAGGTTAACCTATAACTCACCAACATTTTTGTTGACATTTAAAGCATGTTTATTCTCATGTGAATACTAAGAGCTTCCGCTCTTGCATACTAAAATAAGGACAAGATTTGGAGTCCATGTTTGTATGATATTGTGTAAAAACTGCATTCAAGAAACTGATTTCGATGTAACATATTTGTATTGTAAACCATTATGTAATGGTCGTGTGTAAACAGGATATTTTAGATTATCATTATTTGATAATCTACGTAAAGCTTTTTAAACCTTTATTTATGAAATAAAGGTTATGGTTTATTTTAAAAATGAATGCAGTCTTTGAAAAACGTCTCATATAGAGGTCAAAACCTCGCAACGAAATCAATTAATATGGAACATTTTTAATCAATAAGAACGGGACATTTCACAAAGCAACAGACTCCTTCTGTGGAGATCACCGTTCCGAAGACTTCGAGATTCTAAAGATACAGTTTTTGACATTATTTGAAGACCTCCAAAATGAGCATCCCGTCAGAGAAATAAGCACCACCAGCATTGCTTCTATGATTGACATTCACGGGTCAACCAGCAGAGCCGTGGATCATATTCTTATCGAAATTCAAGACTTATCAAGAGCCGAAACTTCGCACTACTTATCTTTCAGAATATCTTCAAGAGAAGTACCGGATCTGTTACCACTATTGGTCCGACACTTTCTCAGGATTTATCCACCGAGACTCACATTCCCTCGAGAAGACCAAGATCACAACCATCAGTGAGGAATGTTTGCTTTTTAAATCATCACTACGGTCGAGCCAACGACCTTAAACAAAAGTGCTTCTCGGGAGGCAACCTGTGCAATAAAGTAGAGTAGAAGAATAAAGGATGACAAATGAGCCGATAAAGATGCAAGGATTGGAAGCCAGCCACATCTGCTAGGGGTATTTCTTTCTTTTTCGCTACTAGCTCAAGATTCAAACTATGCCACATCCTAGCTTATCACTAAGTGTGGGATAACACCCAATAAAAGCACTAGACAAATACTCCCAGATCTTCAACTAAAACTCCTAAGTGTGGAATACACTAGGAACATTGAGGACAATGTTCGTCTAAGTGTGGGATGTTGGTATCTTTTTATGCGGTATTATAATAACCCATTACGGAGATTCCAAGTCCTTAAGCCAAATTTCAAAATTTTTGAAAGAAACCCTTTTCGAAAAAGTATTTTTGAAAACCTAAAATGTTTGTCAATAAAAATAAGGCTTAAGTAAGGTGAAAATCTTGTTAAATTGGAATCTCTAATAGAGCATTGCATGACTAAGGCATTATCGACCTAAATTGATTATGGTGAGGCACCCCAAATAAGACCAGCATTCATCTTTAATGCTTCACTATTTTTTGTTGAGAGTGCCGATGTATGTGCTCTGAATCAATACTTGCTTTAGATCTATATCTCCAAGCAGCAAAACGTGATTCGGTTGTAATCAAAAGAGCTAGCCATTTATCAAACATAAGCCTTCCGCACCTCCACCACTTCTACTCCACATCACCTTTACTATTACTTAAAAAATCCAGAAAACGAGAACTCCTTCTGAAAACCCGATGTTATAAAACTCTCAAGTATCATGGCAAAGGTCTTGAAAAAGTTTACCGGCTAAAAGTTTCTCAAGATGAAGTCTCCAAAAAAAATATTATATATATATATATATATATATATATATATATATATATATATATATATATATATATATATATATATATATATATATATATATATATATATATATATATATATATATATATATATATATATATATACGGTTCTGAAAAAGAGCAAAACTAAATAAGAGAAATGCCGAAAAGAACTCGATCGAAAATGATTATCAAATGAAGAAAAGTTCAAAAGTGCTTCTCAAAATACTTCAGCACTCCTATCTATCCTAATAAAAGTCTGTATAAAAACTACATTACCCTTTATCTCACCACTCAAAAATAACTTCACTACCACTCCAAAATTCCTTTTCCATCATTGACAAATGACCCATAAAGATGAGATTACTACCGTTCTCGCATTAGCAGTAAGGAATTTGAGTCGTTATCAAGCCTATGATGATGGGTGCAGTATGACTGGCTATGAGCGTATTCATTTCTTAGATCTATAGGGAACCCTAAACACTTGAGTGATTTAAGTGACCCGTGAAAGCTAGCCTATGTCATGTAACCTCCTCGCATGCTTGCAGAGATAATTTCAACCCTAACATAGATGACTCACCTTGTCTTTTGCTCTTATAATAAAAGCAAACCATTTAGGCTATTAGAAAAGAAATGCCGAAAAGATTCTTAAGGAAATGAGAGTTTGCTTGAGGACAAGCAAAGTCTAAGTGTGGGATATTTGATATCGGCTAAAAAGTCATGTTTTCACCCCGGTATTAAGGCCCAAAAACAAGAAAGATTCAAACTTTGTCGATAAAATACCCACTTCGTCGGTTAAAATTTAAGAACAAATAATTACAAAGGTGGTGTAAAAAGAATCAAGAGAATCGGAGCTAAAACGAAGATTCTAGAGCAAAAACGATGAAAGATAAGAAATCAAGTTACGATCTAGTGAATCAAGGCTGACCAGCACTGAAAATGGCCTGCCATACGGCTTGCCAGTATGGGGTACGGCCTGCCAAACGGTCCAGCAAACGGCCCCAACAAACGGGCTACCAAGCAAATGTCTTGCCAAATACGGCTCACCAAACGGGTTGCCATACGGCTTGCCATCCGTTTGCAGGCAAAAACTTTTCTTATTTAAAGGGTCTTTGTCATTCATTCCAACACACACTCCAATTCACTTCTTTCTCTCTCTTGTACAATATTAGTCATACTCTCAAGGCCTTCGACTCCGTGCGGGAAACCTAGTACCCGGAGAAGAATGCGGAAGATTGTATTAGGAGCGATCTGGAGTCTTGAAGTTGTCACTTTTTCATTCAGAACTCGTTTAATCTACTGGTACTTCTATCCTTTATCTTATATAATGTTTTATGATATTGTTGCCATGATTAGCGAGTAGTTATCTTTAGTGTATGCTATGATGTAAGCAGTTATAATGTCGAAATAATATTATGGTTTGTGTATGCTGTCGAAATGCTTTCCGATTATGCTTTAAACTCAATCGCTTTTCCAACTAATAGAACGTTGTTATAGGCTCTGTTATTGGGAAGTCGCGAACCCCGATTCAGAGTACACTATCTATGTCACCCCTTGGTTAGAAAAGTCTATCGGATACATCGTAAGATCGACAGAGGCACACCGGTTGTAGTAAGTCTATCAAGCTTTGGATTCCGACTGAGGACTCTTTCGTAGTGAAACATCTAACTAGACAATTAGTACATTGTCGGTCCTAGACATACTAGTACATTGTCGGTCCTAGACCATACTAGTGTAGTCACCAAGCATAAAAACTTCGTACGTGCACGCTGAAGCACAATGGTTGTTGTAAACTGTACCTCTGCTAAGTAAGGCCATGGAACCTGGTTAGTGTTGACCAGTACACTGCACCATGAGGCGGTCTCAAGCATTGCACCCCGCTTGAGGGATTCTTAGTTAATTAAGGAACTGTTTGTTTAGACACATAAAGGATTGGACCGTTAGGATAACCGAACGTGTTCATGGAAGTCAGCTTGACTTGGCCACGGTGTTCTTTATGGTTGAACTCTTTTTAAGGGCCTAACTATCTTTTACCAATCATTAACGAAAGCATTGAAACGTATCACCTCTCTCGGATATGGTAAACCATGTATTCTATTATGCTTAAGAAAGTTTAGACCATTTCGGAATGTTAATACGTCACCCAATCGAGTCGCTCAATTGCATGAGCCGTCTGAACGTGTATGCCTTTAGTCAGACTGCACGGGTGTCGGGGGTAAGGGACGTTGCTATCTGTTCAGAATCTTCAAGCCTAACGCAGTACCAAGTGACATGTCTTATGACATGGGCGTTTAGGACCACCGTAATGAATACAAGGCCTCTGCCTATTCATGAGCCAGCATTCCATAATCTCAGCAGAATAACTGATGAAGTCATAGTATGCACTCACTTTACCCTTATCTGAATTACGAATTTTATCGCATTTACTTTATCTATCTTATAAATTAGAAAATCCCAAATTAAATAACCACTACTCCCTAACTATCTTAGGCTTAAATATAGGTTCGATTCTACTGATATCTCAAAAATACGACTCTAGGTCATACTTCCCTTACTTATAAGGAGTAGTAAGATTTAGGCCCCACTAAATATAAATGTAAAACAGTACCCTCTCTCACGAGTGGCTGATCCTGGCGAGCCGCGGCCCGACGACACCGCTCAAATAAAAACCGTCCGTTACGGCCATATCAGGCCACTTAAGTAGAAATTAATCTTTAAGAAACCCTATTAATTGGAATATCCGATAAGGTTAGCGACCGAATTTCAAGAATAATTGTTTTAATTAAATTATCGATCCTTTTAGTTAATTAATATTTTCTGGAAGTTATTTTTCAATTTTAGAACAGAAAATCTAAAAATAATGGAACCACAAATCACCCTCGCTTTTACGTAAAGGCCATGTTTAGAAGAAAGAGGAGGACCAATCATCTTAGGAACCAAAGGGATCCGTGAAATCGGTTCATATATGATCAAACTGTTCAGTATGATTTGTAAAGTTCAAGGAATTCCAACTAACGATCCAAATTTTCACCTAAACAAATTTATCGTCAGGTTGACTCTTTTAAGAAGGAAGAAATCGAGAAAAACATTTTGAAACTTCACCGTTTCCAATATTATTTGTCTTTACATGCTTTAACATTGTTTGATAAGCTTAAACCCAATTCAATACATTCATGAGAAGAATTACCAATAAAGTTTTTGAACAAATTTTATCCACCTTTCCTGCAACCCTGTTTAAGAAATAACATCACAAACTTTAATTAAAAAGAAAACGGGTCATTTTGTCTAGCATGGAATAGATTATAGATTATGTTTAGATACCGGAATCATTTGTTAAGTCAGGCAGACATAATCTGCACACTTTAGAATCCTTTGACCAAATATGAAAAGTATCTCCTAGACATGGCCTTGCAAGAAAAATTCATGTCACGAACGACAAATGAAGCATGGAATCTCTTAGAATAATAGCTGCACAACAGGAAGATTAGAGCAATGAAGCTGCTGAGAAGGAAGACATCTTCACTCAAACGGTAAAAGTGCTAGAAACTAGTATAAAAGATCTTACCCTCCCTCTTCAAAGTTTATCAATTCCTAAAAGTCCTGATGCTAATAGAACCAGTCTAAGGTATCCTTACCCTATAGGGGCATATAAACAGCAAAATAGCTCGGACTCTAATATAATCTTCCCATTATACCAACCTACTCTCCACTCTCAGAAAACTTTAGCTGACTTTATGACAAAGCAATATATGATAAATCTTCAAGTCATAGAATGCGAAAAAAAATTTGACGTTTTGATAAAGACTTTTGAAGAACTAATAATAAATTTTCAGCTTACTCTTAAACGAGTAACCACTAAAGTTGAAACATAGTGTAGTGAGTTTGATGCCCTAATAGTAACTAGAGGTGGGAAGGAAATTGAAATGTCCCGTTCATATTGATTATAAACGTTCCATATTAATTGATTTCGTCGCGAGATTTTGACCTCTATATAAGACGTTTTTCAAAGACTGCATTCATTTTTAAAACAACCATAACCTTTATTTTATCTATAAAGGTTTAAAAATCATTACGTAGATTATCAAATAATGATAATCTAAAATATACCGTTTACACACGACAATTACATAATGGTTTACAATAAGAATATATTACATCAAAAATAAGTTTCTTGAATGCAGTTTTTACATAATATCATACAAGCATGGACTCCAAATCTTGTCCTTATTTTAGTATGCAACAGCAGAAGCTCTTAATAATCACCTGAGAATAAACATGCTTAAAACGTCAACAAAAATGTTGGTGAGTTATAGGTTTAACCTATATATTATCAAATCGTAATAATAGACCACAAGATTTCATATTTCAATATACATCCCATACATAGAGATAAACACCTGGTAACCGACATTAACAAGATGCATATAAGAATATCCCCTATCATTCCGGGAAATCCTTCGGACATGATAAAAATGAATTCGAAGTACTAAAGCATCCAGTACTTTGGATGGGGTTCGTTAGGCCCAATAGATCTATCTTTAGGATTCGCGTCAATTAGTAGATCGGTTTACTAATTCTTAGGCTACCAAGCAAAAGGGGCATATTCAGCTTCGATCATTCACCCATATAATGTAGTTTCATTTACTTGTGTCTATTTCGTAAAACATTTATAAAACTGCATGTATTCTCATCCCAAAATATTGGATTTTAAAAGTGGGACTATAACTCACTTTCACAGATTTTTACTTCGTCGGGAAGTAAGACTTGGCCACTGGTCGATTCACGAACCTATAACAAATATGTTCATATATATCAAAGTATGTTCAAAATATATTTACAACATTTTTAATACGTTTTACTGTTTTAAGTTTATTAAGTCAGCTGTCCTTGTTAGTAACCTACAACTAGTTGTCCATAATTAGATGTACAGAAATAAATCGATATATATTATCTTGAATCAATCCACGACCCAGTGTATACACTTCTCAGGCTAGATCACAACTCAAACTATATATATTTTTGGGAATCAACCTCAACCCTGTATAGCTAACTCCAACATTACTGCATATAGAGTGTCTATGGTTGTTCCAAATAATATATATAGATGGGTCGATATGATATGTTAAAACATTTGCATACGTGTCTATGGTATCCCAAGATTACATAATATATTAGAATACATGTATAATACAATATAAGTTAGCTAGGATATGATTAATATAGATTTGTTATCAATTTTCACGTAGCTACAACAAGCAAAAATAACCAATCTTGTTTTACCCATAACTTTTTCGTTTTAAATCCGTTTTGAGTGAATCCAATTGTTATGGTTTCATATTGAACTTAAGTTTATGAATCTATACGTAAAAAGTATAAGTTTAATTCGGAATTACAGGTTACAAGTCGTTTTTGTAAAGGTAGTCATTTCAGTCAAAAGAACGACGTCTAGATGACCATTTTGCAAAACATACTTCCACTTTGAGTTTAACCATGATTTTTGGATATAGTTTCATATTCATAAGAAAAATAATTTTTCCAGAAGAACAACTTTTAAATCAAAGTTTATCATATTTTTTAATTAACTAACCCAAAACAGCCCGCGGTGTTACTACAACGGCGTATATCCGGTTTTACGGTGTTTTTCGTGTTTTCCGGTTTTAAATCATTAAGTTAGCATATCATATAGATATAGAAAATGTGTTTAGTTGATTTTAAAAGTCAAGTTAGAAGGATTAACTTTTGTTTGCGAACAAGTTTAGAATTAACTAAACTATGTTCCAGTGATTTCAAGTTTAAACCTTTGAATAAGGTAGTTTTATATATATGAATCGAATGATGTTATGAACATCATTACTACCTCAGGTTTTGTGGATAAACCTACTGGAAATAAGAAAAATAGATTTAGCTTCAAAGGATCCTTGGATGGCTTGAAAGTTCTTGAAGCAGAATCATGACACGAAAACAAGTTCAAGTAAGATTTTCACTCGAAATAAGATTGTTATAGTTATAGAAATTGAATCAAAGTTTTAATATGAGTATTAACTTGTATTAGAAAGATATCTTACTGTAAATAAGAAAAATTTCTTGAAGTTGGATGATCACTTTACAAGATTGGAAGTAAGCTAGCAAACTTGGAAGTATTCTTGATTTTATGAAACTAGAACTTATAGAATTTATGAAGAACACTTAGAACTTGAAGATAGAACTTGAGAGAGATCACTTAGATGAAGAAAATTGAAGAATGAAAGTGTTTGTAGGTGTTTTTGGTCGTTGGTATATGGATTAGATATAAAAGATGTGTAATTTTATTTTCATGTAAATAAGTCATGAATGATTACTCATATTTTTGTAATTTTATGAAATATTTCATGCTAGTTGCCAAATGATGGTTCCCACATGTGTTAGGTGACTCACATGGGCTGCTAAGAGCTGATCATTGGAGTGTATATACCAATAGTACATACATCTAAAAGCTGTGTATTGTACGAGTACGAATACGGGTGCATACGAGTAGAATTGTTGATGAAACTGAACGAGGATGTAATTGTAAGCATTTTTGTTAATTAGAAGTATTTTGATAAGTGTCTTAAAGTCTTTTAAAAGTGTATGAATACATATTAAAACACTACATGTATATACATTTTAACTGAGTCGTTAAGTCATCGTTAGTCGTTACATGTAAATGTTGATTTGAAACCTTTAAGTGAACGATCTTGTTAAATGTTGTTAACCCAATGTTTATTATATCTAATGAAATGTTAAATTATTATATTATCATGATATTATGATATATTACTATATCTTAATATGATATATATACATTTAAATGTCGTTACAACGATAATCGTTACATATATGTCTCGTTTCGAAAACTGTAAGTTAGTAGTCTTGTTTTTACATATGTAGTTCATTGTTAATATACATAATGACATGTTTACTTATCATTTATTATGATTAAACATAGTGTATCAATATCTTAATATGATTCATATGTATTTAGTAAGACGTTGTTATAACGATAATCGTTATATATATCGTTTCGAGTTTCTTAATTCAATAAACTCAATTTTATGTATATAACTCATTGTTAAAATACCTAATGAGATACTTACTTATCATAATATCATGTTAACTATATATATAATCATATATATGTCATCATATAGTTTTTACAAGGTTTAACGTTCGTGAATCACCGGTTAACTTGGGTGGTCAATTGTCTATATGAAACCTATTTCAATTAATCAAGTCTTAAAAAGTTTGATTGCTTAACATGTTGGAAACACTTAATCATGTAAATATCAATTTCATTTAATATATATAAACATGAAAAAGTTCGGGTCACTACAGAAATAACTGTTAACATACCCATACAAAACTTTTCTGATACAGAACCTGTGCCAATTGACCCAGTTGTCAATCCACCGGAACCTATATCTCCTAAAGCTTCGGAAATTATTCCGAGAACCCGCATACATTTTCCAGGTAGGCTTAGGAAGGAAAAGCAAGAAGCGCAATTCGCTAAGTATTGGGATATTATCAAAAACCTGCATTTGAATGTACAACTAGTAGATGCTTTAGTAGAAATGCTAAAATGCGCTAAAATTTTCAAAGAATTACTTTCAAATAAAGAGAGATTAAGAGAGATAGTTAGCTTACCCTTAAGTGATGAATGTTCATTAGTATTACAACATTGTATTCCCCCTAAGGTAGGAGACACAGGAAGATTCACGGTACCTTGCTACCTGCAAGCTATCCAATTCAGCAATGCGATAGTAGATCTGGGAGCCATTGTAAACCTAATTCCCTATTCATTATTCAAAAAGCTAGGACTTACTGATTTATGACCCACCAGAATGACTATGCAACTCGCGGATAGATCAGTTAAGATTCCTCGAGGAATAGCTGAGGATGTCCTAGTCAGAATGGATAAGTTCATATTCCCCGTTGATTTCTTCATTATGGATATTGAGAAAGACACGAAGGTCTCACTCATACTTGGCAGACCATTCTTTAATACTTCCAAAGCCATAATTGACGTACACGAGAAATCACTGAAATTAAGAGTTAGAAATGGAGTAGTCACATTCAATGTTGACTGACTCACGATCCACCCCCGTGAGGAATATATCAATCTCCCTGATTCTTTTCAGGAACTCGAAAACGAATATCTGGAAGATACCATGGCTATATGCAGTCAAGATTAAAATTCTAAGGATCTGTTCTTTTCACCTCCTAAAGAAAATCTCGATAACCATTCAGCCATAGATCTTGGTCAACACAAATCTCCCCTCTTCGAAATTAACTTTTTCAGCAAAACTAGCCATATAGCACCACTAGGTCAAGGTATTCCATTACCTTTGTTAAGGAGAAGACCGAATGAAGAAACAGATTTCATTCCGGAATTCCAGGAACCGTAGTTAAATAAGAACTGTGATGAAATTCATGAGCCAACCTTCAAAACTAAAGAAGAAGTTTCTGAAGACGAAGCATTAAGAAGGACAATTTCCAGAACCAAAGAACAGATAGCAACAGTGACCACTATTAAGGATGAAGAATCAGAATTCGAGGAGAGGTTTGACTCATTAGATAGAAAGGAAATAGCAAGAATGAAGCCATCTATCGAGGAACCTACGAAATTGGAGCTAAAGAAGTTACCAGAACATCTGGAGTATGCATTCTTAGAAGGAGAATCACAGCTCCCTGTAATCATTTCTAAAGATCTCAAGCCACATGAAAGGGCAAATTTGATTAATGTTTTTAAATCACATAAGAAGTCAATTACTTGGAAGATTTCCAACATCAAAGGAATCAGTCCGAACTATTGCACCCACAATATTTTCATGGAAGACGATTTCAAACCATCAGTTCAGAGGCAAAGAAGGTTCAATCCAATGATTCAAGAAGTCTTCAAGAAAGAAGTCATCAAACTTATGGACGTCGGTCTGATCTATCCTATTTTCGATTCACCATGGGTTAGTCCTATTCAACTGGTACCCAAGAATGGAGAAATGACCGTAATCAAAAATGATAAAAATGAACTTATTCCAACACGGGAGCTCACCGGTTAGAGGGTTTTCATAGATTATTGTAAATTAAATGATGCAACCCAAAAAGATCCTTTTCCACTTTTGTTTATCGTTCAAATGTTGGAACGACTATCAGGAAATGAGTTCTATTGTTTCCTTGACGGTTTTTTCGGCTACTTTCAAATTTCTCTCGATCCAAAGGACCAAGAAAATAGAGCCTTCACCTGTCCTTATGGAACATTTTCCTACCGACGCATGCCCTTCGGGTTATACAATGCACCTGCTACATTTTAGAGGTGTATGGTAGCTATATTCCATAACATGATCGAACATTGTATGGAAGTCTTTATGGATGACTTCTCGATTTTCAGTAGTACCTTTGAATCGTGCCTTTATAACTTGGACAAGATGCTCACCCGGTGCGAAGATTCTAATTTAGTTTTGAACAGGGAAAAATGTCACTTCATGGTAAAAGAAGGGATAGTTTTAGGACATAAGATATCAAAGTCAAGAATAGAAGTTGTCACAACTCTAGCTTTTCGACTTAAGTTGTCTAGTTTGACTTCTTTAAAGTTACAATTTCAGACATGACGAGTAAATTTATTAATCTATGTCTTGGTTTATTTTAGGGTTTGTATAGCCCTAAGGGTGCATTTTAGGTTTTACTTGATAGAGTATTGCTTCACACATTTTGCATAAAGACATAAACTTTAACTTATCATCATAAACCCTAGCATTGTAAATTATATATTTTATATATATTAAACTAATAACAAAAATTATTAACTCAGTATTTAGATTAAAGACTTAAAATAATTTCATTTGAACATTTGATCATAAGATAAAAACATTCCTACACTTCATCATTTTCACAACTAGTCTTGATTTCTTTGTACTTAGCCATTTCTTTCACTTAACTAACCTTGATCTATCTTGATTAGAACCTAACCTTAGCTTACTTCCTAAACCCTAAACATATACGTAAACATCTTAGAATTTACATATTAAAAGACTACACAAGTACATGTACACTTGCAAAACCAAAAATTGACAAGATCATCACACCATCATCATCACCATCGTTTTTCATCATCATCATCATCACATACATCACCAAATTATCTTCTCTAATACTTCCTAACTAAGCAAACCATCATGCAAAACATCATCATGATCTGCATTTAAGGCAAGAGGTGAGTCATCTTCCCCTTTGCTTCTCCTTGTTCAAAGTCCCACACCCATGACCACCACCACCTCTATATAAGCTTGCTTCCATCTCCCATTCTCTCATTTGTTCATTCTCAAATCTCTCTTAACATTTCTCTACTCTTAAATACAGATCATAAGCTATCATTTGATCATCTTATTTAAGCATTAGGAGTATATTTCATCAAGGTATAACTAGCGATACTAAATCTATTCATCATTTCTAGTCAAAATCAAGAATTTTCATGGTGTAAAAGCTAGATCAAGAGTGTTAAAGCACTCAATGATGACTATATGGCTAACCATGATCTTGATACTAGATCATTAAACTTAAGATCTCTATATGTCCAATGTCTTAAAATGAAGTTAAAATAAGAACCAAAGTGGTTAAAGTTTGTAAAACTCTTTTGTCTTTGAGCTGTCCAAATTTCTACTTGAAGTCTAGGACCTAAACACCAAAATATGTTTTCTCTCTGGAACTCATGAATTTATATGATGTTCATATATATGTTTGAGACTTCTAGTAAAGATTTCATGATTTATATCTCAAAGGGAAAGTCATTTTAAAATTTTATTTGGTGAAATATGTTCAGATTCACAACAATCTGACCAAGTGTCTAAGATTCATGTATAGCTCAAAATATAAAATAGATCTTGAACCAAAGTCTTCTGATTTAAGAATTACACTTAATAAGGAAGCCAAGGACAGTAAAATCACCAAAATCCATTAATAAATCATTAGGATATAGTCCTATATAGTGGACACAAGATTTTATTGAAGTTATAAATTAGTATAAAACCTTATCTCCAAAGACAAGGTTAATGAAGACTTAGAGACTATTCCTTTTGAGAATAAGTACTTTTATATGTTCTAAGACTTCTGTAAAGTTCTTGAGTCAAATTGATAAGTTTTATTATTAAACTTGCATAAGATCTTGTAGTGTAAAACTGGATTGTTTTGCACACTTGTGAAGAAATGAACTTTTGACCAACTTATGTTATGAGTTTAGAGGCTAATCTTACATTGTTAGAACCTACACTCTAAGAGCTTTCCAGAGATAGTGAGTTCACTTAAAATGGATGTCTAGACCAATAGAAATACCTACACTTATGTCATGATAAAACTAGTCAAAAACAGTCTACTCTTAAAACTATGAACTAGTAACTTTTGAAACCGAGAACCGAATTGGACATGTAAGATTACTTAATGGATTGATTCTAAACCTAATATTAGTACTATATTAGATAGTATGACCTCTGACCTTACAAAATTTCATTAGGTCTCAAGCCCGGAACACCGAACACAATCTGACCGATTACTGTGAACGCTTCGCACCACATTACTTGTGAGTTCGTAGTCCCATTTTTAATCAATCTTTTATACTTTTGGAATGAGATAATACTTGTTTATTGTTTTACATATTGGAATCAAGTACTTACAACTATATTCTCTGTTGAGTAATAAAGGTCAATTTAGAAAGATAGATTTTGATATCGCTAATTACCGGTTTGGTAAACGCGAATATTCTGAATAGATCTATTTAAGGATGACTCCTCACATCAGGATAGGCCTACTAGGCTATCTGATGCATAACCTTCAACCATATGCACTTAGACCTTAAGTGACGTTTGTTATCGGGTACTTTTACGTTAACGTTCGATATCGAAAGCTCATGAACTAGAATATCTTTTTAACTGTTTTATACATGAAATCTTGATGTCCATTAACTTATGCATTATAACTAAACCTATGAACTCACCAATTTTTTTTATATGAACTCACCAATATTTATATTAACATTTTTAACTAAATCTATGAAGGTACATATTTGTTTTGAACTTGTTTCAACTTTCCTAACAATGTCTTGTGCTGATTATATTGCTTTATTTCGTGATTGCCTATGTAATGTTGGTGTGACTTCTGCGGGGGCACATGCATCTTCCCGTACGGTTCCGTTGTTGGAGGGGGCTGCCCCCGGGAGAGACTTGAGCCAGGTGGCTGGGGAGGGGTCAGCTACTGAAAGGGTTTCGGCCCAAGGACATCGTCCCGACAAAGAACCTGTGGTGGGCGCCTCCCGAAGAATGTTTACGTTCTACCCGACTGCAATATCGGGCCTTTCCGTGATCTTCTTCGTTGTGATGCTTCAGACTACCCGATGTATAGGGATTACCTTGACTTTATTACTTTTTTGACTCTGAAAGAGGCTTTGGCTGCTCTTTCCACTGCCCAGGCACAACACTTGCGTTCTCAATTTGCCATGTTTGCTCAACACCTTGCGGCTGATGAACTGAACCGGAGCGAGGCGAATGCTAATCGCATTCATGAGCATTACGTGTTGTTTGAGAATAATAACTGTCGCATGGTGGAATTGTCAGGGACGATTACTCGTCTTGAAAGGGAGTTGGTGTCGGCAAAGGAGGCCTTGGAGCCTACCCGGGATGAGCTACGTGTTTCCCAGGAAACACAGGAGTCGTTGAAGGTTGCACTTGCCCAAGAACAGGAAAAGGTCGACTTGCTTTCTGATGACAATAAAAAGCTGTCGAAGAAGGTGTTGGCCATATTAGGCGAACTTACCTGCCTTAAACACGGTATTCCTGTTCTTTTTACCCGACTCCTAAAGTCATCTATTGTTCATCAGCCGTTCAATGCCTTTATTGAGGCCATCAAGAAGTTAACTACGTTTGAGGTGTTGAAGGTGGTGCAGTGTTTCTTTCCGCCTGGTAGCGCTGCCCAAAAGAAAAAGATTGACTTGAGCGCTACATGTGTGCAGGATTGTCATCGGGCACATGAGGCTCTGATATAGGCTAAAACGTCACGTTTTCACCCCGGTATTAAGGCATAAAAACAAGAAAGATTCGAAATTTGTCGGAAAAATACCCACTTCGTCGGTTAGAATTGAAGAACAAGTAATTACAAAGGCGATGCAAAAAGAATCAAGAGAATCGAAGCTAAAACGAAGATTCTAGAGCGAAAACGGTGAAAGACAAGAAATCAAGTTACGATCAAGGAAATCAAGGCTGACCAGCACCAAAAACAGCCATCCATACGGCCTACCAATATGGAGTACGGCCTGCCAAACGGCCCGCCAAACAGCCCAACAAACGCCCCCAAGAAACGGGCTTCTAGTCAAATGGGCTGCCAAATACGGGCCACCATACAGCCTGCCATACGACCTGCCAGCCGTATTTTGGCAAAATCCTAGTCTATTTAAAGGGTCTTTGTCATTCATTCCAACACACACTTTAATTCACTTCTTTCTCTCTCTTGTACAATATTAGTCATACTCTCAAGGCCTTCAACTCCGTGCGGGAAACCTAGTACCCGGAGAAGAACGCTGATGATTGTATTAGGAGCGGTCTGGAGTCTTGAAGTTGTCACTTTTGTATTCGAAACTCGTTTAATCTACTGGTACTTCTATCCTTTATCTTATATAATGTTTTATGATATTGTTGCCATGATTAGCGAGTAGTTATCTTTAGTGTATGCTATGATGTAAGCAGTTATAATGCTGAAATAATATTATGGTCTGTGTATGCTATTGAAATGCTTTCCGATTATGCTTTACACTCAATCGCTTTTCCATCTAATAGAACGTAGTTATAGGATCTGTTATTGGGAAGTCGCGAACCCCGATTTAGAGAACACTATCTGTGTTACCCCTTGGTAAGAGAAGTCTATCGGATACAACGTAAGATCGACTGAGGCACACCGGTTATAGTAAGTCTATCGAGCTTTGGATTCCGACTGAGGACTCTTTCGTAGTGAAACATCTGACTAGACCCTTAGTACATTGTCTGTCCTAGACCATGCTAGTGTAGTCATTAAGCATATAAACTTCGAAAGTGCACGCTGAAGCACAGCGATTGTTGTAAGCTGTACCTCTGCTAAGTAAGGCCATAGAACCCGGTTAGTGTTGACCAGTACACTGCACCATAACGCGGCCTCAAGCATTGAACCCCGCTTGAGGGATTCTTAGTTAATTAAGGAACTGTTTGTTTAGACACATAAAGGATTGGACCGTTAGGATAACCGAACATGTTCATCGAAGTCAGGTTGACTTGGTCATGTTGTTCTTTATGGTTGAACTCTTTTTAAGGGCCTAACTATCTTTTACCAATCATTAATGAAAGCATTGAAATGCATCACGTCTCTCGGATATGGTAAACCATGTATTCTATTATGCTTAAGAAAGTTTAGACCATTTCGAAATGTTAGTACGTCACCCAACCGAGTCGCTCAATTGGATGAGCCGTCTGAACGTGTATGCCTGGAGTCAGACTACACGGGCATCAGGGTTAAGGGACATTGCTGTCTATTCAGAATCTTCAAGCCTAACGCAGTACCAAGTGACATGTCTTATGACAGGGGCGTTTAGGACCAGTGTAATGAATACAGGGCCTCTTCCTATTCATGAGCCAGCATTCCATAATCTCAACAGAATAACTGATGAAGTCATAGTATGCACTCACTTTAACCTTATCTGAATTACAAATTTTATCGCATTTACTTTATCTGTCTTATAAATTAGAAAATCCAAAAAGAAATATTCACTACTCCCTAACTATCTTAGGCTTAAATATAGGTTCGATTCTACTGATATCTCAAAAATACGACTCTAAGTCATACTTCCCTTACTTATAAGGAGTAGTAAGATTTTGGCCCCACTAAATATAAATTTAAAACAGTACCTTCCTCCCACTAGTGGCTGATCCTGGTGAGCCGTGACCTGACGACACCGCGCGAATAAAAACCGTTCGTTTCGGCCATATTAGGCTCTCGGCCGGATTAGTTTTGAAGAACTAGACAAAATATGTAGGGACGAGAACTCATCCGTTGAGGATATTGTAAATTACCAACCGTAGAGATAATGCACTCGGTTATATTTTGTATAATTAATTTGAGTTCTGTATTTTGTTGTATGTTGTGTATACACTAGTTTACTTTGCTGTGAGTTACATATGTTGTCATGACAAAAACGTAGATATCTAGACTACGCGTGAGTCTGGTCGAGTTGTTTATACGGTAGAACTGGACCACCACTGATATGGCCGGACATCCTTGTTATCCATTAAGGTTCTTCAAGGGGTGTCCTCCTACCAACGAAAGCTAAAAAGCATTTCTTCTTGCGGTAGGTCTGATATATGCCGAAAGACTTTTGATTTTACTTGTGTCATATTCAGAGTCGTTACAGTGCATAAGTATATAGAATGAAATTTTATTGATGACTTATACATAGAAATTATTTGAGTACATAAGTGCTTTGCATTTCTACCATCCGAGTGGGTGATCAGTCCTCCCGGTCGCAGATAAGTTACACGTGATATTTCTTCAAATGGAAGGCATGCTAAGGGCGTTGTATCGGAACTCCATCTGGTGTCTCTCTAGGTGGTATGCATCATACTCAGTTATTCCGACAACCCTGTAGGGTCCCTCCCATCTTGGGCCCAATTTTCTGACGTCTTGCTGTCAGCTGGCCTCGTTGCTGCGTAACACCAAATCGTTTAACTGAAAGTCCAGTGGCTTGACTTTTTTATCATAGTGGTTTAATTTGTTGTTTCTTCTCAGCTTGCCGGATATGTGCTATTGTCCAACGTTCTTCTAGAGCATCTAAGTTTTCTTGTAATGCGTCATCATTTTGTTGTGCATCGAATGTTGTTATTCAGTCAGTTGGGACAAGCACTTCGGCCGGTATAACCGCTTCGGTTCCGTACACTAGAATGAAAGGTGTTTCGTTCGTACTATCTTTCGGTGTTATCCGGTGTGCCATAGTACATGTTGGAGTTTGTCCACCCATCTGTGTCGGTGTTTGCCCAATCTTGCTTTTATGCCAGCAACGATGTCCCTGTTAGTGACCTCGAATTGTCCGTTGGCTTGTGGATAGGCCACAGAAGTGAATGACTGTTGAATGTCCATGTCTGTACACCAGTCTTTAAGCCGAAACGACAAACAATGTCCTCCCATACAAAGGTCAAGATTTTTCTTCCCGTAATCGTGCTTAACGGTCTCGCCTCAACCCTTTTAGTAAAGTAGTCGATTGTGAGTACTAAAAATTTAACATTGCCGACACCTCGTGGGAATGGGCTTACAATGTTGATCCTCCATTTGCAAAAGGCTAAGCGGCATGTATGGGAATCATGTTTCAATGAGGGGATCTGTTGACGGGAGCATGTATCTGGCATGCCTCGCAGTTTACGATCAGGTCATATGTATCTCGGTACATGTATGGCCAGAAATAACCCATTCTCTTGATCCTGTTAACTATCGTTCGGTAGCCGGAGTGCGTTGAGCAGGCTCCCTCATGCATTTCTCGTATTATCTCTTTGGCCTGTGCCGGGTCAACGCACCTTAAGTAGGGCTCTGTGAACGATTTCCTGTACAGGATGCCGTTTTTAAAGTAATACATTGGTGCCCGCATTTGTATCCTACGAGCTTGTAATTTGTCTTCTGGTAGTGTACCGTCGGCAAGATATTTTATGAAGGGTGTCATCCAACATTCTTCTTCTGTTGTGATCGTCGCCATGAGGGTATCCTCTTCAGTTGACTTTCTTTCCAGTACTTCAACCATAACTTTTTTAGTGAAATGATTGTATAGCAAAGAGGCAAGCTTGCTAAAAGCATCTGCTTTCTTGTTCCGATTACGAGGTATTTGTTTTATTTCAAATGCCGCAAAGGTGTTGGTTAGTACCTTTGTGAGCTCTAGGTATTTTTACATCGATGTGTCTCTTGCTTCGAAGCTGCCGTTTAACTGGCTTGCCACCAGTTGGGAGTCGACATAAGCTGTGAGCTGTCGCACATCGATACTTTTAGCTAAGCGTATTCTGGCTATTAGTGCTTCGTATTTGGCCTCGTTGTTTGAGGCGGCGAATTTCAACCGGATAGCGTAAGTTATTTCTTCTCCGTTTGGGGAAACGAGGAGTATGCCTATGCCAGCCCCCTCCTCACTTGATGCTCTGTCCGTATATAGTTCCCAAAATTCGTCCATCTCTCTTCTTGTAGCTGTGGTTTCGCCCTGCTTGATCATGTCGGAAGGGAGCTCTACTAGAAAGTCTTCTATGACTTGGCCCTTGACTGAATGTCTCGGGAGGAAAGTGATTTCGTGCTCTCCGAGTTCGATTGCCCATTTTGCCATTCTTTCGGAGATTTCTGGCCTAGATAGGATGTGTTTAATTGGTTGGTCTGTGAAAACTTGTATCGAATGCGCTTGAAAATAGCGACGGAGCTGTCTGGCTGTGTGTACTAAAGCGTAGATTAGTTTTTCCATGGCCGGGTAATTTACTTCTCCGTTTTGCAATACTTTGCTTACAAAGTACATCGGTATTTGAATGTTGCCCCTATCGGAAATTAGGACTGAGCTGATTGCCTCAGAGGAGGCGGCCAGGTATACTGTGAGGGTTTCACCCAGTATAGGTGCCGTTAATACTGGCAACTCTTTTAAGAATGCCTTCACATCCTAGAAAGCCCTCTCGGCCTCATCCGTCCAAATAAAATCTTTTTTGTTCAGGCAACCCTTCAATGTCTGGAAAAAAGGGAGGCCTCTGTCAGCAGCCCGTGACAAAAACCTTGTGAGTGCCGCTAGTTTCCCTTTTAGGCTTTGCACCTCTTTTTTACTCCTTGGTGACTACATATCTTCAATTGCTTGGATTTTCTTCTGGGTTGCTTTGATTCCTCTCGCAGTGATCATGAAACCCAACAATGGCCTTCTTCCATTTCGAAGGAGCATTTTGACAAATTTAATTTCATATTGATTTTTCGTAGCGAGTCAAACGTTTCGATGATGTCCAAAATCATTTGCTCTTATGTTTTGCTTTTGATGATGATGTCGTCCACATACGCTTTGATATTTCATCCGATTTGGTTTTTGAATTCTTTGTCGATTACGTGTTGGTACGTTGCTCCGACATTCTTCAACCCAAATGGCATTTTGGTATAGCAAAAAATACCTTTGTTCGTGAAGAATGCAGTTTTTTCTTCGTTGATTTCTGCCATTGGGATTTGTTGGTAACCCCTGTATGCATCCAGGAAGCTTAGGAACTGAAAACCTGAGAGAGACTCAACTTTCCAGAAGATTTCTGGCAGAGAGTAATTGTCTTTTGGGCATGCATTGTTAATGTCTTTGTAGTCGACACACATGCGCCAAGATCCGTCTGCCTTTTTTACCATCACGGGGTTCGCCACCCATGTTTGATATTTTACTTTTTTCATTATACCGGCGTCAACCAGTCGTTATACCTCATTTTCCAGGAAATCGCTACATTCTAACGCCATTGCTCTTTTCTTCTGAACGATCGTTGTGATATTCGGGTTTACGTTTAGCCGATGTTGGGCTATTTCGCGTGGGACACCCGTCATGTCGGATGGTTCCCAGGCGAAGACATCTATATTTTCTGCTAAGCGTTTGCAGAGCGTATCCTTTGCGTTGGTTCTCAAAGTAGCGCCAATCTGGATTCGTTGGTTTGGATACTTGGGATTTGGGGATACGTAGCCGTTATCATGGACTACAATATCACTGCTTCCTTTAAATATTTGCATACATTCGATTGGTTCCATTTCTTGCATTCGGATTGTAGCGACTCCAGCTGGAGTCGGGAACTTCAGCATTCCGTGTACAGTTGACGCAATTGCACCAACTTCTGCATGGCGTTACGTCCCAAAATAACGTTATACCGTGAGTCTGTTTTGACTATGGCGAATTCGATGTCCGCCGCACTTTGGAAGGGTAATGTTCCTAAAATGACCTCCAGCATGATGGAGCCCACCGACCAAGTTGCAGCACTGTTGAACCCTGCCAATGGCGAAGTTGCGGCTTTCTTCTGTCGTCTGATGTTTTCTGGTAGCTGCAGAAAACAATGTTCAAACATGACTTCTGCCCCTGCACCGGTGTCGGTGTATATTTGCCCAATTTGGCAATTGGAGATATGTGCTCATATAATAACAGGGTCCGAGGATGGGTTGATATTAAATAATGAGAGGAAGACGATGGGTTCGTGCTTCCATTTTTCTAACGCCTCTGATTTTCGTCGTATTC
Organism: Rutidosis leptorrhynchoides; assembly: GCF_046630445.1. Taxonomy (NCBI): domain Eukaryota; kingdom Viridiplantae; phylum Streptophyta; class Magnoliopsida; order Asterales; family Asteraceae; genus Rutidosis; species Rutidosis leptorrhynchoides. The sequence continues at coordinate 372,595,534 of NC_092333.1, read as the reverse complement.
CCACGACCCATGAGTGAATCATATGCACATCCGCGTCGCTGGTGCTGTGTATGCTTGTTTCTTCGTTTTCCAGCTCATCATGGCGAGTTGTGATTAATTTTGTAACTTTAGATAGCGCCATTTGATCAAACCAAAATCGTCTGGTATGAATAGATTTCGGGTTTGAGTGCTTGATTTGGGAGAAATAGTAAGCCGAATGTTTTAACTCCAATAATTGTGCGAACTCCGATTTGGAATCTGGATTCTAAACGAATAAAACAATCGATTAAATTAACCATATTCGATCAGAATCGAATAAGTTAATATCTAAGAGCGAGGGGTAATTCTGACGATGCTCGGAGCACCGGACGGAATTGGTTTTAACGACTAGAGTAATGCTATCGTCATTGATTTGGGCAGAGTAACATTAATGCATCCTGTGTTATGTGATTGGTGATCTTGCTCACATATTTAGAGATGTTTAGGAGGGAATGGTGATGTGGCACATGTCCCTATCATGGTTATAACGAACTTTGCTAATTCCGAGGGGTGATGTGGCACATGTCCTTTTCATGGGAATAACAGATCCTAACAAACGTTCCTATATTTGCGGGTTGCGTGGCATGCAAGTTGCTTGCATGCTCGCTCCGGGATGAGGTGTATGTTCCTGGACGGCGCACTTCATCCGGGATGGCATGTTCGACCCGGGAAGGTGGCCATATGTCGATTTGCAATGCTGAATCAGGAGATGGTGATGGTGTCGGCGGCATGTTGGTCCAGCTAAGGCGTCACAGTGCTTTCTTTCTATTCGGGAAGATCTTGCCTCCTATTTATTCCTAGTGTTTCTTCACGGTTACAATCATTATGACTAGCTATGTGATGCCAGTTACGTGTGTGTCATCCGGGCTAAGATTCTATATACGTTCCCGACTAGCCGTTTACCCGGCGTGGTAGAGTTTCCGAGATGATTGTCAGGAAGGGATCCCTCCTCCGGGATGGACCGTGTCGGGAAAGGTCCAAGACGGTTGCTATGTATTATCATCGTTTTTGAGACGGATCATTATGCGTATCATTAATCGACAAGTTGGATTGTCATTATGCGTATCATTAGGTTGATACTTGCTCCTAAATCTGCTAGCACATGAATGGTTCCAGATTGGTTGATCGAACACGGGAAAATGAATCGTCCCGTATCTCCTATCTTTGGCGGTAGAGAGTTTCTGAGTAATGCCGAGCATTCTTCACTCAGTGGAATTTTGTTAGAATCTGGTATCCTCTCCTTTGTAGAAAGAATCCTTCGGATGTATCTCCTCTGGTTGGGAAATTTGGACATGGTGTCTTGGAATCTTCCATCAAGTGTGAAGGAATCAAGCTTGGGTTGTTCTTCCTGTAGCGTTCTAGGATAGGGTACACGAACTGGAGTTGCAGTGGGCAGCTTCTGAGTATATGTTGATTTGTTCTTGAGCTTAGCTGACCTTCTCCGTAGTTCTTCCTTAGGAATTACGGAATCCATTTGTTTAGCTTCCTCTATGTGGGGATTTTGGATAGTATTACTAGGTAACCTTCCTTGTGGTCAGGTTTTAAGGCATTATGATAACTGTCTGATCTGTGTTTCTAGGCTTTTGAGCAGAGCCAATTGGTTTCTCATTAGTATCTCTGTCTGGTCTTGCCTTGATGCAGTTCTCTGATTTAACTGTTGTTGTCCTTGAATGAACTGAGTCAACTGATCATCAGCTTCGAGAGTGAGGTTGGTTACTTTTGTAATTTAGGTGGTTGGGGAATTTTCCTCAACTGGTGGACTAGTGAGTGGAAGTAGTTGATCGTAGGACAATTGAGATTGTTGGGCTGGATAAGGTGGGTAACGATAGCGAAAAGGCTGGTTGCTTCATTGAAATTGGTTAACCCTAGGTTGTTGATTGAATCCGGGATTTGATTGCCGAGCTGGGTATTGAACGTAACAAACAGAACCGTAAGGGTTCTCGTACTCAACTTGATATTCTTCAGTGGGTTACTGGTTGGTACAATTAACACAGGCCTGAGCCAGTTTAACCTGCCGCGGTTGCATCTTTAATTCTTCGAGTTGTTTGGCGAGAGATTCCATCTTATCTGTGAGGGATTTTATGGCCTCTGTTTGATTATTAAATGCAGAGAGTGGGGCAGATGATGAAGTTGTTTGACCACTATTCCAGTCATGATGATGCATTGTCATGTTCTCGAGCAACTCCCATGCTTCGTCTACGATTTGGTTCATCAGATTTCCTTGAGCTGCGACATCAATCGTCGTCCTATGATTTATTGTAAGACCATTGTGGAAGGTGCAGATTTGGGCTGACCGTTCTAACTTGTGATTAGGGCATTTCTTCAGCAGGGTTTTGAATCGCTCGCATGTAGTGTAAAGAGATTCATCATAACTTTGTTGGAAGTTAATGATGTCATTCTTGAGTTTGGTTTGTTTAGAGGAATGGAAATATTTAGTTAAGAATTTAGTAGCCATCTCCGTCCATGACGTGCTGGACTCATTTTCCAGTCCGTCGAACCATGTTTGTACATGATGAGTGAGAGAACAGGGAAACAAGTATAGCTGGACTATATCTTGTCCTATCCCTGGCTGTTTGTAGGAGTTCGGAAGGGATATGAATTTATCAAGGTGAGAATGAGGATCGTCATTCGGTAGTCCATGAAATTGATAGCCATTTTAGATGAGCTGTATGATGTGATGTTTTAACTCGAACAAGTGTCCTTAGATCTCTGGGAATCTGATCGGTCCTCCTCGACCTTCAATCGAGGGTTTGGCATTTTCTGCTAAAGTAACGTGTAACGCCATTTGATTTCTGATTCGTTCATCCTTGCGTGGTTTAGAGATTATTGCGTCTGGATCAGGTACGAAAATCATCGGCCCTAGTCTAGATCTGGTTTTGGTCATACACTGGGTAGGCCTTTTTGTTTTTAGATTTTAAGCAAATAAGCTAAGTTCCTAATTTAATCTAAGGCAATCTAAGGTAATCTAAAGTAATCTAAGGTAGTCTTAATTTAAAGTAGTCTAAGGTAATCTATTCTAATTATAAGGTAATCTAATTATCCTAAGTTTAGATATGTTTTTGATTCTTGCTACTGATTCCCTGGTATTTCGATAACAGAGCTTTGCACGAACTATTCAACAAACCAAGTGGCCAGGCTGACTACAGAGAGGCGGGATCCTTTTGGTTCCAATATAATTGGAGACTGTCCGGAAAATCCAACAACCAAATCCGTTTATAGTTGTCTTTCTTAGACACCACTAAATGCTTGTGAATGAGTTTGATAAAATCATTATTGCCTGATTCCAGTTCCTCGGCAGCGGTACTAAAAACTAGCTTCCCTCTTGATATGACCGAAACAGACGGTTTTATTTATGCGGTGTCGTTAGGTCGCAACACGTCAGACTCAGTCACCAAGAGGGGGGTACTGTTTTAAATTTATATTTAGCGGGACATAAATCGTACTACTCCTTATTATGAGTAAGGGAAGTATGACCTATGGTCGTATTTTTAAGAAATCAGTAGAATCGAACCTATATTTAAAGTTTAAGATAATTACAAAGAGGAGTAGTGGTTACCTAATTTTGGGTTTTTATAAGACAGATAAAGTAAATGCAATAAAATTCGTAATTCATATAAGGTTAAAGAAAGTGCATACTATGAGGTCATCAGTTATTCTGCCAGGATTATAGAATGCTGGCTCATGAATAGGTAGGGACCTTGTATTCACTACACTGGTCCTAAACGACCCTGTCGTAAGACATGTCACTGGGTAATGCGATAGGCTTGAAGATTCTGAATAGACAACAACGTCCCTTACCCCGACGCCCGTGCAGTCTAACTACATGCATACACGTTCAGACGGTACATCCAATTAAGCGACTCAGTTGGGTGACGCATTAACATTCCACAAAGGTCTAAACTTTCTTAAGCATAATAGAATACTGGGTATACCGTATCCGAGAGACATGATGTGTTTCAATGCTTTCGTTAATGATTAGGTTTAAAAGATAGTTAGGCCCTTGAAAAGAGTTCAACCATAAAGAACACCATGGTCAAGTCAAGTTAATTTCCATGAACACGTTCGGTTATCGTAACGGTCCAATCCTTTATGTGTTTAAACAAATAGTTCCTTAATTAACCAAGAATCCCTCAAGCAGGGTGCAATACTTGAGACTGCGTTATGCTGAAGTGTACTATTCAGTACTGACTGGGTTCCATGACCTTACTTAGCAAAGGTACAACTTACAACAACCATTGTGCTTCAGCATGAACGTACGATGTTTATATGCTTGGTGACTACACTAGCAAGGTCTAGAACCGACAATGTACTATGGGCCTAGTTAGATGTTTCACTTTGAAAGAGTCCTCATTCGGAATCCAAGGCTCAGTGGACTTATTACAGCTGGTGTGCCTCAGTTAAACTTACGTTGTATCCGATAGACTTCTCTTACGATGGGGTGACACATATAGTGTACTCTGAATCGGGGTTCGCGACTTCCCAAGAACAGAGTCAGTAACTACCTTCTATTAGTTGGAAAAGCAATTGAGTCTAAAGCATAATCGGAAAGCATCTCAACAAGATATACAAACCATAATATTATTTCGGCATCATAACTAACTACATCACAACATACACTAAAGATAACTACTCGCTAATCATGGTAACAATATCACAAATCATAATAATGAAAGACATTATATAAAGACAAAGGATAGAAATACTAGTAGATTAAACGAGTTCCAAATACATAAGTGACAACATCAAACTCCAGAACGCTACTAATACAATCTTCGGCGTCCTTCTCCGGGTACTAGATTTTCCACAGGGAGTCGAAGACCTTGAAAGTATGACTAATATTGTAGAAGGAGAGAGAGAGAGAGAGAGAGAGAGAGAGAGAGAAGTGAATTGAAGTTGTGTAAAAATGGATGACAAATGCCCTTTAAATAGAAATGGTTTTGGTTGGCATACGGCTACCAGGTCATATGGCAGGCAATATGGCAGGCCGTATGGCAGGGCCGTATGATCAAGCAAGCCATTTTCTGGGGCCGTTTAGATGGCAGGACATTTCTGATGTGGACAAGTCATATGGCAGGCCGTATGGCTTGCTGATTTGCTTGTTTCTTGGATCGTAACTTGTCTTTCACCGTTTTCGCTCTAGAATCTTCGTTTTAGCTCCGATTCTCTTGATTCTTTTTGCACCAGCTTCGTAATTACTTGATCTTCACTTTTAACCGAAAAAGTGAGTATTTTGGAGATAAAGCTTGGAACTTTATTGTTTTGGGCCTCAATACTGGGGTGAAAATGTGACTTTTTAGCCGATATCAAATATCCCACACTTTGACTTTGCTTGTCCTCAAGCAAACTTTTCTTTTAACTTCAAGAAATCTTTTCGGAGTTTCCTTTCTATTGGCCTAAGCGGTTTGCTTTTTACAAGAGCAAAAAATAAGGTAAGTCATCTATGTTACGGTGGAAGCTATCTATGCAAGCATGCGGGGAGGTTACATGACTTAGGCTAGCTTTCACGGGTCACTCAAATCTCACAAGTTTTTAGGGTTCCCTATAGATCTAAGAAATGAACTCACTCATAGCCAGTCATGTTGCACCCATCGTCATAGGCTTGATAAAGACTCAAATCCTTACTACTAAGCGATAATGGTAATAACCATTAGCTTCTAGGTCATTTATCAATTTAGAAAAAGGAATTTTGGAGTGGTGGTGAAGTTTTTTAAGGGGTGTGAAAAGGGTAAAATAGTCTTTTTAAAGACTTTTATTCTGAATTTTGGAAGTGAAAGATAGATAGGAGTGCTGGTAATTTTTTTAGTAGCACTTTTGTACTTTTCTCCTTTGGAGTGATAGGCTTTTTTCAGTCGAGTTCTTCTTCGGCGTTTCTCTTTATAAGTTCTGCTCCTTTTCTCAGGATTTTGAAATAAAAATTTTGTTTTGTTTTATTTTATTTTTATTTATTTATTTATATTTGGATATTTTGTCTCGAGAAACTTTCTGCCCGTAAATTATTTACAAGATTTCTAGCTTCTAGGTGCCTCACCATAATCAATTTAGGTCGATAATTCCTTAGTCATGCAATGTGCTATTAGAGATTTGGTTCATCCCAACAAGATTTCTACCTTACTTAAGCTTTAATTTTATTTACAAATATTTTTGGTTTTCGAAAGTACTTTTTCGAAAAGGCTTTCTTTTGTTAAAAATTTTGAACTTTGGCTTAAGAACTAGGAATCTTTGTAATGGGGTTATTTTAATACAGCATAAAAAGATTATACCAACATCCCACACTTAGACGAACATTGTCCCCAATGTTCCTAGCGTATCCCACACTTAGGAGTTTTAGTTAAAGATTTTTGGGAATATTTGTCTAGTGTTTATTTGGGTTAGAATCCAACACTTAGTGATAAGCTAGGATGTGGCATAATTTAAATTTGAGCTAGTAACGAGAAGAAATGAACGAGTATTCCCCAATGGATTGTCGTGGTTGCTTATGAAGAAATCGGCTGGCTTGTGAAGGCAGGTTGTTTCAGCAATCTTGGAAGTTACTCCCTTTATTGATCGGCTCATTTGTCATCCTTTATTCTTCTACTCTATTTTATTGCACGGGTTTCCTACCGAGAAGCGATTTTGTTTAGGTTCATTGGCTCGACCATAATGATGCTTAAAGAGCAGACATTCCCATCTTATGGTTGTAATCGTAGTCTTCTCGAGGGAATGTGAGTCCTGATGGATAGATTCGGAGAAAATGTCAGACCAAGAGTGGCAGAAGATCTGGTATTTCTCTTGAAGATCTTCTGAAAGAGAGATAATGTGCGGTTTCAGCTCGTGACAAATCTTGAAGTCTGATGATGTTTGTTTTAAACACATGCTTCTACTCTCTTTTAAATTTATAATTGAATTAAACTTTGACTTGACTATGAAACAAACTCACGAGAAACTATGACTCGGTAGTTGTAATTAGCAAGTGTTCCCTTTAAAGTTCCTCCCAAGAGAGCGGTAGTTGCTAGTTGAATCTATGTGAACTCATAATCATCCTAAGTTGTGTTTATTGGGGGGGGGGGGGGGTTGAAGTTAAGATATTAAGAGGACTAATTCAATTTAAACTAAGAACTAAGTGATTAAGTATTATCAATATTAAAAGCATGTACACTCATTTAATCCACTTGAAGCATTTGGGTTGTTCTTTGTTCAATTAAGGTCTAATTGTGTTCAAACTTTGGACTGGTATCCCTACTAGATGTTATTGTGATCAAATTAATACTTGCAAATTGCCATAAGCTTATACCAATGGATCTTAGTTGTATCATGCAATTATCACAAGTACTTAGCTTAGGTTAAAGTCCCCTAAAACCCTTTGGAAATCAAAATCCCTTAAGAAAACCAAACCTCACTATGTTGACTAAGGACCAATTGGTTACCAACCCAAACCAAGGCCTCAATCCCTTGAAAGCCTTAATTTGATTGTCTAGATCACCTAAGTGTTGAAGTACAAATTTCTTCACTAATCAAATCCCTTTGAAAGCTACACAATCTATATAATCAAATTAAAGTCCAAAACAAGCATAACAAAGGATTTTTTGACTAAATCTAATGACAAATCATAATCATCAAGCTAATAGTTTCATCTAAACACAATCAATAACATCAATATGAACAACCCATAGCTATCAAGCCTCATAAACAAGTGTACGTAATAAAATCTAGCCAATCATGGCTAGAACTAGATCAATAGAAACAAAAAAAGTTAATCCAAACATGATTAAGCAATAAACAAGAGTAAATTGTACCAAATTTATGAAATTACAAAAGTGACTAGATGAAGAAGATGCAGATGATGAAGAACAAGCTTTAGATCTTGATTCAATCTTCAAATCCTTGATTTCATCCTTTAAAGCATAACAATCTTTTGAAATGACAAGGAAAAGACTTTACTTTTCAATAATTTACAAGTTCTAGCCATTTAAATGTTTATGATTTGTGTTGATGTAATGGTTAGAGACTTGTTCCAAAAATTGTATCAACATTGCAAGCTTGATCTTTATAAGTGTATGTGACAAGTTTAACCTGAAAAGTTTAAAATGACCCGATATTTTAACTCTCCCCCTACATTTAGTTTGATGCAATGCCCTCATTGCATTTAAATGATAGAATAAGTAAAAATGAGGGGCATTTTGAAAATAGAATAGAATAGAGAATGTTAGTGCATTAAATGGAGTTGTCCATCGCTGTCGAACAACTTGAGAATAGGTTTAGGTCTACGTTGTACACCTAGGATAGGTTTGAACAAGAAAACTCATGTCACAAGAGCATATGTGACCAAACGTGTAATATAGGTCTGTCATACGAGTGACTGAAGTCACTCGTATAGGTGAAAACTGTCATCCATACGGTTGAGAGCTCAACCGTACGCGTGAGTTGACAGTAGGTAGATACTATAAATAGAGTTTTCCTTGTTCATTTGTAGTTGATGCTTTTCCACCAAGATCACTTGAGTGTGTGAGGTGTGTGCTCCTCCTCTTCACCTTCATGGTGAGGAGGATCCATGGTGGATTGATTCTCCAACCACCATGGAAATGACAAATTGATTAGCCTAGATTCGTGTTATCATTATTGTAATCATTTATCATTATTGTACATGTAATCTTGACTATAATCAGCTGATTATTATTACTTTGTTCATTGTTTCTACTCAAATTCGTCAATTGATTCTTGTTCCTTGATCTAAAGATCCTAGCAACTGATGCAAGGGATCCAACAGAGAAAAAAGTAAAAACCGGAGTAGATCAAGTGATCTTTGTTGTCATCAATCGGATAATACTTAGTCACCAACATTTCTTGCATGTTGTTGTACCACTTGTTGAGCCGAAAGAAGGAGCCAAATGCATATGGCATTCCCTAAAATTTCAAGTATGCTAAAGGCACAGAATGTATGGGGCGATACTCGGGGGAGTATGTGCACGCACAAAAGAATCAAAAAGTTCCAATGTCATCACAAAAATAATCCAAACATTCACTAGAATAATAACTTTCCCAACCAAACAACCAAATCATTATAATCATAAACAAATAATAGTCTTCATGCTTCAACAAAAAAGCATAAGATAGTAATGATCATCAACAACACATGCACAACCATAAGAATGAATATAAACATAACGATCATAACAAGTTTTAAATTATTATAAAACATGTTCAAATGCATTATTGTTCTATCCGGGATTTACATACCCTCCGGATACAAATAACTACCAACATTCAACCATAAATAACTAAAAGCTAAATTGTTTCATCATGCAACCAAATTAACACAAACATCATGAAATTGTTTCAACTTCCAAAACCCTTCGCCCGCCATTATTACAAACCGATTGTTTTAAAACAAGTTTAATAAAACCACAAATTCATCAAAGCTTCATAAATAAGAACCAAACACTAACAATTAGTTACCATTTCTTTCATTGCCAAAACTTCCAATGTGACCAACCGCTCGAAATCCACCTTGACCACCCATTTCGGCCATCCTTTATTCATCCTCCTTTTGGCGTTCACGTTCACGTTCATCTAAGCGTCGTTGTTGTGCATTGTACATTTCTTGTGCATGTTGCTTCATGTAATCATAGTTGTAAGGAGTTGGATATGGTGGTGGTGAAATTGAATCCACAAAAGGGCTCACGGTTCACGATGGGGAAGTGGAGCTTTGGGTTTTACCCCCATGGTCTCAACCGAATGGCATATCCAATTAATATCTCCGCTATGTCCCGTGTGGGTGTACTCGATGCCATAAAGGCGTCGGTTCACCCCAATAAATTCACCTATAAGATATTCTAGGTCTTGTTGGCTAAGGTTAAATCCCCCTTGGGTTGGTGCCCTAGAACTCCCACTACCCCCAGCTTGGTTCAGGTTAGTCTCATGGGTTTGTGTTTGGGTTTGGGTTGGTGTAGCTCCTCCTCTAAAAATAACATACCTATCACCTTCCTTCAATAAAATATTTCAACTAAGATAATCACTCATGTTCGTTTTCCTTGCATCCTTTCTCTCAGTCTTTAACCCCTCGAGATTGATATTCCAATACTTGGCTATCAAGGACACGAAATGCCCAATAGCTGAAGGCTTTAAAGACTTGGTACCATCATCATCGTGAAGGATGGAGGTGATGGTGTTTGGAATGTGAGCATTACAACCATTGTATATCAAAAGGTTAAGCCAAACGCCAAGATAGGACATTTTCTCATAGTTCTCCGCTCGACTATTTATAACCCGCGAGACAACCATGTGAATCATTCGGCGTACAAGGGTTCTTATGTTTGTCATTGATATCTTCTCGGGGATGAATTATCCCTCGGCCATGAGGTCCCACTTTTGGTCAAAGTCGAAAGTGAAAAGCATAACTTTACAATTTTGTAAGTAATCCCATAATACATCAGGGTTGTCAATGTATTCCTGATAAATTCCCAAAATACGAATCCAATCCAACATGCTTAAACTCCGCTCACTCCCCCTACACGAAAGGTCATGTAACTAGTATCCATGATTGAGTCAACTCGTGGTCTAAAGTGTATCGTAGTGAGAAACTCCCTGGTGATAGTTGGGTATGTGGCTTCCCTCATGTTAAAAAGTGGACACCAAGAGTTTATGCTTTGTTGCAAATTAGTTGGGTCCGGGTAAACTAAAACATACTGCTTAAGGAGGTTGTACTTGCTTATGTTTTATAGGGAATGCCAGTTAATGTATTTGCTATATTGACTTCTTTGGCAAGTCGTGCATTTAACCTCCTATGCCACACCCCTTCACCTTCTATATCAAAGATGGCTTGAAACCATGGATGTAAGTAATTGCCCTGGTCTCCCTCATCATCATGAGGTGGAGAACTACGGGGTGTTTGGTCATTAGATGGTTGCTCTTGTCGTGCACGCTTAGCCCTTATTGCCTTTTGGCGTGATGTGCCACCTTTGACTTGTTTGTCCTTCCCTTTGCTTTTGCCTTTGCCTCCTCCCTGAAATAGAACAATAACAACGAACATAAACCATGGTTGTATAAAGTTAGCCTTAGTGTTATCATACCACAATCACCTTAACAAAAGGGGTAACTCATCTCTACATTTAAGCTCATCAATCAATCATCACAATTCACCAAATAAAAGATCCAACTTTACCATGCTTAGGCCAAATAGTCAATGTGCAAAGATAATACAATGGTGCATTTGGATATATCAAATAGGTGTGATTTTAGCAAACCTAATTAACATTGCAAGAAAGTCGAGAGCACACATTAAAACTATAGGTCATAATACTTCATACTTCAAATCAACTAATTCAAAAGTCAAAGAGTCAAAACTAGTCAAACCCTAAAGTCATAAACCCTAATTTGCAAGTTCTTAACGAAAAATCACCAATTTTTAAGGATAAACAACAATAGAAAGATAGTAGACTAGTAATTAATATTAGACAACATCCGATTGCATCTCAATCGCCCGATTTCAAAAAGCCCCAAATTGAAGAACCCTAGATTTCTAAAGTTTTATTTTATGCAATTAATCATGAGAAGCATGTAAATCAACAACAATGTAGTCTAGATTCAACAATAATTTCACCACTATCACCCTAAATCAAACATTTTAGTCATACAATACAATTAGATAGATTAAAGCATGACCATTACATATAATCAAGAAATTAAACAAGAATGAAGTAAGAATCATACTCTTAGAAAGTTCATTGTAGATGATTAGGTGAAATTCTTGTTGATTAGTGGGTAATTAGTAGGTTAAAATTATGGTTTTTGGGTGTGGGTTACGATTTTGAGAGAAAAGGAAAGAATTGGAGTATGAAAAAGTGATTTAAAATTCGGGTAATAATACATTATATCAGATGATGGAACGTCATTCCTTAAGGAGGAATGTCGTTCCTTAAAGAGGAACGTCGTTCCATATAGCAGAATGTCGTTCTTTAAAATTGCTAGGAATTAGGAACGTGGTTCTTCTTAATATTACAATGTCATTCCTATATTAGGAACGTCATTCCTGAAACTGTCTAGAAATGTTTATGTTTATGGTTAAGATAAAGAACGTCGTTCCATACTTTGGAACGTCATTCCTAATCCTAAAATGCAGTTTTTCTAGCAGAAAACACAATCTAAACCCCAACCAACTTTTTTTGAACTTTTCTTACTTACCTATATGCATGAAAAGCAACCTAATTGCTAATGCAACTAAAAGAAAGGAAATATCATACAAGTGTATACGATATGCAACTACATGAACTATGTACACTTTTGTGGAAATTTTTTTACGAGTCTATCACTCAACTCAACCTCACTTAAGTCTTCAACTAACACCGGGGTGGTAAACCTCCCCTCCACTTGAGGTAAGGGTACCACTATCATGATAACCATCACCTAGCTTTAACAACAACCAATTGTTTACTACCTTAGCTTCATTGATTAACTCTCTAAGCTTGGATTTCTCATGCTTTGACAGATTAGATACTAGGCATTTTCTGAAGTGCTCATCCTTTTTGGATGATGCACGATGTACCTGCCCATAAAACTTTCTCATGGACTTGTCAATTATATCATTTTGATCTTTTGGCTTACTTAGAGGTGCTTTGGTTAATCTCCCAACACATTTAGTTAGTGAACCAACTTGAGTTGTGCTTGTAGTGCATTGCATACTAGCAACAACTTGTGGTGTGGTCGAGGACGTTGGTGGTAGTTTAGCATATTTGCTACGAATGCTCATGCATTTGCCTCTAAATCTAAGAGTCAACTTCCCGGTTCTAAAATCAAAGAAAGAACCGCTGTTGCCAAAAATGGCCTTCCCAAAACAAGGGGCACAACCAGGTCTTCGTTTATATCGATAATAACAAAATCAGTTGGAAATTCCATGTCTCCTAGTTTCACAATAAGATCTTCGGCGATCGCCACACTATAGCTAATGGATTGGTCAATTTAACTTTACTCCCATTTTAGTGGGTAAAAGGTCACCTAAACCAAACCTTTTATAAATGGAATAGGGCATGAAGTTAATACTTGCCACCGAGTCGGCTAAGGATGTAAACATTTCTGACCAGTTCACATTACATGGGATAAGGAAAGGTCCGGGATCACCCATTTTTAGTGGTATGTTACACTTCTTTAAAATATCAGTACACTCATTTTTCAAGAAAGTGGTGGATGCTTGTTCAACCTCTCGCTTTTTGGCCATGAACGCCTTAAAAAATTTCCCATAACTGGGCATATTCTCAAGCACCTTCGCCAAGGGGAGTTTAACATAAATATTTTCATGATCAGTTAGGGTTGACTTACATTCCACATCTTTTAGATGTGTGGGAGACAATGATTGAGGGTATGAGACCGGTGTCTCACACTTTTCTTTTGTTGATGAAGCAAGAACCTCGACCTCGTTCCTTTGCTCCTTTGTATTCAATACCTTTTCTACCTTTGATCCTTTTTCTACCTTTCCCAATTTGATTTTCTCAAAGTCACTCTCTAACTTCTTGCTTGTCGACTCGGTAGTCTCTAGGGACATCACACTTTTCACTTAATAGGGAATGAACTCCGCTACATTCGATTCATCCGAAAACTTGAACACCCCAAAATCCATTGTATCGATTTCCCATGCTTCATCCAAACTCGCTCTTCCTATTCAATATCGAATGTAAATACATGAGGACATTTGGTTAGATCTTCCTCTTTGATTGAAGCAATCGAGTTAATTTGAGCATAATTTTGATTTAGTGTAGCATTTAATGAACTCGCTTGGTTGTTTTTTTGATTTGTAGTGTTGCTCTCGATAGGAATAACTCTCGTGTTGTTGTGGTGTTGGTTTTGGTTTTGTTGTCGGTTATTGTTGTAATTGTTGTTAGGGTTGACTTGTGTGTTTGAAGGTAAAGTTCCATGAGGTATTTCGGCAACTTGGTTTGAAAGTTTCCCAACGGTGCTCTCAAGGTTTTGGAATGAGGCTTGTTGGTGTCATATTTGTTGCTTCAAAAACTCATTTTCCTTGGTTAGAAATGCTTCGGTTGTCTCCACCTTCTTTATGTAATTTTGTATCATCTCCTCCAGACTCTTTGAAGGTTGGGATTGTTGAGTGTTTTGTTGAGTTGTTGATTGTAACCTTGGTTATTTTGTTATTTGGAATAACCTTGGTTGTTTTGATAACTTTGCTTCCCTTGGTTGGTATAAGCTTGGTTGTTATAGGATTGGTTGTTTTGTGATTGGTAGTTGTTGTTTTGGTTTGGTTATACTTTGTATTGTAGCTTTGGTTTCGGTTTTGATTGGTAAATCTGGGTGGTGGATTGGTTTGATTGTTGAACGATACTTGTTTTTGGTTAGGGTTGTAATAGCCTTGGTTCGATTACTCACGTAGTTGACATGAGCATCCGAATTCATGGGAATGTCATCCAAATCAATATGGTTGCATTGATTATTTTGGGGACAATTCATGGTGAGATGTAGTCCTTCGCACCTTTAACAACCTACTTGCATCGCGACTATTGATTGTTGAAATTTCTTCAATTCTTTCTCATACATTTGAAATTGATTGTTCAAGCTTGCAACTGTAACTTGCCCATTATCACTCTCTACTTGTGCTACACTTTTTCTTGGCAAATCTCGAGGTGATGGAGCCCATTCGTATGTATTAACTGAGATATCCTCTAGCAAAGTTTCAGCAGCATTCAGGGATTTGTACATAAACACTCCTCCCACTGATGCATCAAGAGTTTGTGCTGTCAAAGCATTAGTGCCCTGGTAGAACGTGTAGATATACTCTTTCTTTGTCAAGCTGTGTGGCCGACAAGCTCTCAACATCTTCTTGAAACATATCCATGTATCATACAAAGACTCATCACTCCATTGAATGAATGCATTAAATTCCATTCGAACTCGTTCCGCCTTTGATGGTGGGAAAAAGTGATTGATAAACGCATAAGTTAGATCTTGAAAAGTCCTAATAGAATCGGAAGGTAAGTTCCTTAGCCATACTTTCATATCTCCTTGAAGAGTGAATGGGAATGCAGTTAACTTGTAAGTATCGTCGGTCACATCCTTGTTCTTATAGATGTCACAAATATTGGTAAATTGTTGAATGTGCTCGAACTGGTTTTCTTCTATCAACCCATGAAATAGCATATCTTTGATCATTGTGAAGAAGTTTCCCTCGATCTTCCAATTATCGGCCCCAATAGGTGGTTTTTTAATGGCGGGAGGCACCAACGTAGGTGCAACCAACCTAGCGTTCCACATTGGCGTGTCATTTGGATCATCTTGTAGCTCTTCTTGATTAACCGGTAGACCATGACCAATTGGATTACCCTCTTCACCTCCCTCCATATCTAATAAACAAAATGGCAAAACCTCAAAATATTTCCTTAATACCCCTTCTTCTCTACGCTTGTAAACCCCGTGCACGTGTTTCTCCGAATCAAAAAATGGATGTGTAAACTCTTGATCCTTTCGCGATCTTCTTTTAATACACCAAAGTACCTAACCTTCGATCACAACACAAACACAAACGGTTTTCCAAACACAAAATAATATATAAAAACAAGAAAAGTAACTTTTTTAAGGATAAATCCTTACAAAAGGATCAAACAATTAAAAGCTAAAAACAAAGATACAACTAACTAACTGCTCCCCGGCCGCGGCGCCAAGAAGTTTGATGACATTTGTTTCAACCACATGCTTCTACTCTCTTTTAAATTTATAATTGAATTAAACTTTAACTCGACTATGAAACAAACTCACAAAAAACTATGACTCGGTAGTTGTAATTAACAAGTGTTCCGTTTAAAGTTCGTCACAAGAGAGCGGTAGTTGCTAGTTGAATCTATGTGAACTCATAATCATCCTAAATTGTGTTTGATTAGGGGGGGTGGGTTGAAGCTAAGATATTAAGATGACAAATTCAATTTAAACTAAAAACTAAGTGATTAAGTATTATCAATATTAAAAGCTTGTACACTTGTTTAATCCAATTGAAGCATTCGGGTTGTTCTTTGTTCACTTAAGGTCTAATTATGTTCAAACTTTGGACTAGTATCCCTACTAGATGTTATTGTGATCAAATTAATACTTGCAAATTCCCATAAGCTTATACCAATTGATCATAGTTGAATCATGCAATTATCACAAGTACTGAACCTAGGATAAAGTCCCCTAAAACCCTTTGGAGATCAAAATCCCTTAAGAAAACCAAACCTCACTATGTTGACTAAGGACCAATTGATTACCAACCCAAACCAAGACCCTGATCCCTTGAAATCCTTAATTTGATTGTCTATATCACCTAAGTGTTGAAGTACAAATTGTTTTAGTAATAAAATCCCTTTGAAAGCTACACAACCTATATAATCAAAGTAAAGTCCAAAACAAGCATAACAAAGGATCTTTTGACTAATTCTAATGACAAATCTCAATCATCAAGCTAATAGATTCATCTAAACACAATCAATAACATCAATTTGAACAACCCATAGCTATCAAGCTTCGTAAACAAGTGTACATAATAAAATCTAGTCAATCATGGCTAGAACTAGATCCATACAAGCAAATAAAGTTAATCCAAATATGATTAAGCAATAAACAAGAGTAAATTGTACTAAATGTATGAAATTGCAAAAGTGACTAGAAGAAGAAGATGAAGATGATGAAGAACAAGCTTTAGATCTTGATTCAATCTTCAAAATGATGAAAACTTGATGGAAACCTTAATAAAATAGCTATGAAACCCTAATTTTGATCAGCCACCACGAACTACTATTCTAATGAGTGAATGATATATGAAAACCCTTAGTCTCTTCCTTTTTATGCTATTCAAAAACTGCCTAGAAAATGTAGAGGAACGTCGTTCCTCTTTAAGGAACGTCGTTCCTTGACTCTTATGGTGGAACGCCATTCTGGTTGCACTACGTCGTTCTTGATCAAATGTGGAACGCCGTTCTTAATTAGGAACGTCATTCCTAAATCATGCTAGAAATTCCATCTTGTTCTATTTCCATTTCCTTTGTAAATTTCCCAGGTAGAACGTCGTTCCTGGCATTGGAACATCGTTCTTGATGATAGAATGACATTCTTAGATAGTAGAACATCGTTTTTGTTGCCAGGATGAGTACTTTGCAGTTTTCTTGATCATTTTGCATACTTTGGTCAATTTTACACCAAATTTATACTTAGAACTGCAATAGAACTCAGAACGCGATTGAACCCAAGATTATAACCTTTTTGAGCACTTTGGAAACGAAAACTGAGTAAAATGAGGTAGATATCGCGTGAGAAACATTGCGTGGATGAGCAATATCAAAGTCCGATGAGAACATGGTATACGACTCTGCTGATTGATCCATGAAAGTCAATCATCGAGGCCGTGCTGGTGGTGATTGTTTTTCTGATGGGATGTTCATTTCGGAGGTCTTCAAATAGTGTTAAAAAATTGTATCTTTAGTATCTCAAAATCTTCTGAACGGTGGTCTCCACAGTAGGAGTCTGTAGCTTTGCACAAATTTGTTAAGAGGCAATGCTGGAAAGAAATGAAAAGCAATCCTGACCCAAGAATCAGTGTCACTGTCTTAGAATATATCTCCCGACATCCAACTTTAAATGTGAAACTAGGATACGTGAATTTGTGGAGGATACGTGCTAATTTCTTTGTAACAAAAGTGGCAATGTTGACTCGGTCTGGTTCCAGATATGAGAACATTTTGTTGCGTCTTCCTTCTTCTGCTACTACGTCTCTCAATTCCTTGATAATTAGATCAGTGTGGTGATCAATTATTACGTGAATCACCAGTCTTTCTGGTGTGCTTTCAAAATTATCTCTTTCTAAGAGAAAGAAGAAGATGTGAATATCTTCGATCATTTTCGAATCAGAGTGATAAGTCATGCGTCCAGTGGAAAGATCTATATGCTTCCGGATAAGAGTCAGCAGTGCTCGTTGGTTTGCTGAGAACGGAAGTACAGATCTGGCTAAAGCGTTGTAAACCTTAGAGTAAATGATTTTCTGATCTCGACAAAATCTTTTCTCGAGAATAGTATGAACCACTGAATTGTGCTCTTGTTCCCTTTCTTCATAGTAGATATGATCGTGAAGAGTATTGATAAAGTCTTGAATGCGCCCTTCTAAGATTTCAACATTATCATCTTCTCTTGGTAGGTAGAGGTTGTATTCATCTTCGATAGCCTTGATATGCTCTTTTAAACGAGTTGTGAAAACAGTTTTATATCTACGAATGGCTTCGAGAATATCTTTAAATTCATCGGTATCATTGATGATGGTTATCATGCCGGCGTGGTTAGATATGATAGGTATCTCTGAGTGATCTGAAGAAGAGTCCGGCTCCTCTTGATATACTGCGGGTGGAGAGTATGAATCATCCAGAATATCTTTATTTTGCTCTTCTTCCTCGTCATCATTGGTATAGCTTTCATCTGTAGAGTCGTCTGATGAACGGGCTTCTTTAGTATTCTGGTGCTTCACTTTGACACTTGCAGGGTCAATCTATATATCTTTAACTTCGACAACCTTATCAGTTTTCTTTTTTAATTAAATAATTAAACTGTGATCCTCCATCTCTTGCCTCATTAATTCTTCGTGACGTTCTAAGCTTAGAGAGGATACTATCACAGTTTTCTCTACGTTTCCCATTTCTTCTTCCCCCTCAGATTCTTCCTCTTCCTCTATTTCTACACTTGGATCCTCTTATTCCATTTAAAGGTCATCAGCAGACTATGATTCGACTCCCAGTTTAATATCATCGGCTGGTGGTGGGGACTCATCATCAAAAGTGATCCGTCCGGTGGAAATAGCAAACATCTCTGCATGTCTAGAAAGATCGGTGTTGATGCATGTTATGTAAGTTGTAGTGACCCGAACTTTTCCATGTTTATATATATTAATTGAGATTGATATTTACATGATTAAATGTTTCTAACATGTTAAGCAATCAAACTTGTTAAGACTTGATTAATTGAAATATGTTTCATATAGACAATTGACCACCCAAGTTAACCGGTGATTCACGAACGTTAAAACTTGTAAAAACTATATGATGACATATATATGGATATATATATATATATATATATATATATATATATATATATATATATATATATATATATATATATATATATATATATATATAGTTAACATGATACTATGATAAGTAAACATATCATTAAGTATATTAACAATGAACTACATATGTAAAAACAAGACTACTAACTTAATGATTTTTAAACGAGACATATATGTAACGATTATCGTTGTAAAGACATTTAATGTATATATATCATATTAAGAGATATTCATACATGATAATATAATAATTTAAAATCTCATTTGATATTATAAACATTGGGTTAACAACATTTAACAAGATCGTTAACCTAAAGGTTTCAAAACAACACTTACATGTAACGACTAACGATGACTTAACGACTCAGTTAAAATGTATATACATGTATTGTTTTAATATGTATTTATACACTTCTGAAAGACTTCAATACACTTATCAAAATACTTCTACTTAACAAAAATGCTTACAATTACATCCTCGTTCAGTTTCATCAACAATTCTACTCGTATGCACCCGTATTCGTACTCGTACAATACACAGATTTTAGATGTATGTACTATTGGTATATACACTCCAATGATTAGCTCTTAGAAGCCCATGTGAGTCACCTAACACATGTGGGAACCATTATTTGGCAACTAGCATGAAATATCTCATAAAATTACAAAAATATGAGTAATCATTCATGACTTATTTACATGAAAACAAAATTACATATCCTTTATATCTAATCCATACACCAACGACCAAAAACACCTACAAAAACTTTCATTCTTCAATTTTCTTCATCTAATTGATCTCTCTCAAGTTCTATCTTCAAGTTCTAAGTGTTCTTCATATATTCTACAAGTTCTAGTTACATAAAATCAAGAATACTTTCAAGTTTTGCTAGCTCACTTCCAATCTTGTAAGGTGATCATCCAACCTCAAGAAATCTTTGTTTCTTACAGTAGGTTATCATTCTAATACAAGGTAATAATCATATTCAAACTTTGGTTCAATTTCTATAACTATAACAATCTTATTTCAAGTGATGATCTTACTTGAACTTGTTTTCGTGTCATGATTCTGCTTCAAGAACTTCGAGCCATCCAAGGATCCGTTGAAGCTAGATCCATTTTTCTCTTTTCCAGTAGGTTTATCCAAGGAACTTAAGGTAGTAATGATGTTCATAACATCATTCAATTCATACATATAAAGCTATCTTATTCGAAGGTTTAAACTTGTAATCACTAGAACATAGTTTAGTTAATTCTAAACTTGTTCGCAAACAAAAGTTAATCCTTCTAACTTGACTTTTAAAATCAACTAAACACATGTTCTATATCTATATTATATGCTAACTTAATGATTTAAAACCTGGAAACACGAAAAACACCGTAAAACCGGATTTACGCCGTCGTAGTAACACCGCGGGCTGTTTTGGGTTAGTTAATTAAAAACTATGATAAACTTTGATTTAAAAGTTGTTATTTTGAGAAAATGATTTTTATTATGAACATGAAACTATATCCAAAAATTATTGTTAAACTCAAAGTGGAAGTATGTTTTCTAAAATGGTCATCTAGACGTCGTTCTTTCGACTGAAATGACTACCTTTACAAAAATGACTTGTAACTTATTTTTCCGACTATAAACCTATACTTTTTCTATTTAGATTCATAAAATAGAGTTCAATATGAAACCATATCAATTTGATTCACTCAAAACGGATTTAAAATGAAGAAGTTATGGGTAAAACAAGATTGGATAATTTTTCTCATTTTAGCTACGTGAAAATTGGTAACAAATCTATTCCAACAATAACTTAATCAACTTGTATTGTATATTATGTAATCTTGAGATACCATAGACACGTATACAATGTTTCAACCTATCATGTCGACACATCTATATATATTTCGGAACAACCATAGACACTTTATATGTGAATGTTGGAGTTAGCTATACAGGGTTGAGGTTGATTCCAAAATATATATAGTTTGAGTTGTGATCAATACTGAGATACGTATACACTGGGTCGTGGATTGATTCAAGATAATAGTTATCGATTTATTTCTGTACATCTAACTGTGGACAACTAGTTGTAGGTTAATAACGAGGACAGCTGACTTAATAAACTTAAAACATCAAAATATATTAAAAGTGTTGTAAATATATTTTGAACATACTTTGATATATATGTATATATTGTTATAGGTTCGTGAATCAACCGGTGGCCAAGTCTTACTTCCCGACGAAGTAAAAATATGTGAAAGTGAGTTATAATCCCACTTTTAAAATCTAATATTTTTGGGATGAGAATACATGCAGGTTTTATAAATGATTTACAAAATAGACACAAGTACGTGAAACTACATTCTATGCTTGAATTATCGAAATCGAATATGCCCCTTTTTATTAAGTCTGGTAATCTAAGAATTAGGGAACAGACACCCTAATTGACGCGAATCCTAAAGATAGATTTATTGGGCCTAACAAACCCCATCCAAAGTACCAGATGCTTTAGTACTTCGAAATTTATATCATATCCGAAGGGTGTCCCGGAATGATGGGGATATTCTTATATATGCATCTTGTTAATGTCGGTTACCAGGTGTTCACCATATGAATGATTTTTATCTCTATGTATGGGATGTGTATTGAAATATGAAATCTTGTGGTCTATTATTATGATTTAATATATATATATATATATAGGTTAAACCTATAACTCACCAACATTTTTGTTGACATTTTAAGCATGTTTATTCTCAGGTGATTATTAAGAGCTTCCGCTATCGCATACTTAAATAAGGACGAGATTTGGAGTCCATGCTTGTATGATATTGTGTAAAAACTGCATTCAAGAAACTTATTTTGTTGTAACATATTTGTATTTTAAACCATTATGTAATGGTCGTGTGTAAACAGGATATTTTAGATTATCATTATTTGATAATCTACGTAAAGCTTTTTAAACCTTTATTGATGAAATAAAGGTTATGGTTTGTTTTAAAATGAATGCAGTCTTTGAAAAACGTCTCATATAGAGGTCAGAACCTCGCAACGAAATCAATTAATATGGAACGTTTTTAATCAATAAGAACGGGACATTTCAGTTGGTATCCGAGCGTTGGTCTTAGAGAACCAGAATTTTGCATTAGTGTGTCTTATCGAGTTTCTTAGGATGCATTAGTGAGTCTGGACTTCGACCGTGTTTACTTGAAAAATGATTGCTTAACAAATTTTGTTGGAAACTATATATTTTTAACATGTGAATATTATGTGATATATTAATCTCTTAACGCGTTTGATATTATGTGATAGATGTCTACCTCTAGAACAAGTCCCATTGACTCACCTAATAATAATGAAGAGTCAAATGTAAATTGGAATGATTCGTGGACTGATTCACAAGTTCCCGAAGAGGAACCGGAAGAAGAGTCGGAACCGGAAGAAGAATCGGAACCGGAAGAAGAATCGGAACCGGATGAAGAAATAGAACCGGTGGGGGAAATAATAAAACGGTTAAGTAAAAGAAAATCCTCAACCAACCGACCAAGGTTAATTATGGTCAATGGTGTTTCCGCCAAGGAAGCAAAATATTGGGAGGATTACCAATTCTCCGATGAATCGGATTCCGACGAGAATTCCGATGATGTTATAGAAATTACCCCAACTGAATTTAAAAAGGCAAAAGAAAATAATAAAGGAAAAGGCATAAAAATAGGGAAATCTAATTCCAACCCCGATGAACTTTATATGTATCGTCAACCCCCGAAGTCCTTAAGTTGTAACAATGACCCGGGAACCTCTAAACCACCAGGTTTTTCTAAACCAATGTGGAAAACGACGGCTCGTATTAGGGGAACATCATATATCCCTAGAAACTTGGCAAAACGAACCAAAACCGAAGAAGAAGAAACAAACGAGTCGGAATAAGATAGTTGTATTCGTGTGGTGTAATATATGTAATATAGTGTGCTTATGCTTTATGATATATGTAAAAATTGCTTGTAATAATAAGTATTTTTTTTATGAATCTAACTCTTGTCTATTTTACAGTATAAAAACACAAAATGGATAGACAACCCAATATTTTAAAAGACCTACCCGGAGACATGATTGATGAAATCTTGTCTAGAGTCGGTCAGAATTCTTCGGCACAACTATTTAAGGCGAGATCAGTTTGTAAGACATTCGAAGAACGTTCCAAGAATGCCTTGGTTTATAAAAGGCTTTCGTTCGAAAGATGGGGGATATCACATTGGGAAATCCGTAAGTTACGATGTGTTTACTTTGACACATATATTGCGTGGAACCCAAATGCTATTTTACGCAACGGGTTAAGAAATTATTTTGACTCAATATATCCGAATATTGGACTTCGTGATTTAGAAAAAGCGGCTAACATGCAACATAAAGAAGCATGTTATGCTTACGGATTAGTAATGTTCACTTCTCACCAAAGTGAGAACAAGAACATCGGGCTACAACTATTAAACAAAACGTTCCCACAAGTGACGGAGTCGGTAATTGGGGTAAGAAATGAGGTTTTTAGATTGTTACGGGACTGTTGGAGATTACGTAACCCTCATCCCTTTGACGACGTTACAACACGCTGTCTTATCAACGGCCATAACGGTTATGTTCCACAAGACCAAGGATGGGAAGTAATCCTAGTAAAACCAGAATGCATGACTTGTTTCTGGACGTATGAATTACGTGTCTTTATTGCCTTTGCTGAACAACTTGTGTACTAGCTAGAATTATCTTCACAACCATCTTGTATCAAATTTATTGTGTGCTATATTTCATGCTATATGTAAAATAAGCGGTATTGTAAGTTTGTAAAATGTTGTGTAAAAGTTTGAACGCGAAATATTATTATAATCAGTTTGTCATATAGAATTGTAGTAGTTGAATTGTATATTAGCTACTAAGTATGAACTTAACGGGTAGGTACTACCCGAATTTAAACTTATAAAACGCTAATATGAAGAAAAAGCTTTTATAAATGAGTTCATATTATGCTATGAAATACTATTAACTACTCTTAATATTCTGTATGATTAACTTTTTCCATTTGACTATTTTGAAGGAAATGGCACCGACTACTCGACACACCGTGAATATGAATGAAGAGGAATTCCGTACTTTTCTAGCTTCAAACATAGCCGCAGTACAGGCTGCGCTACATACCAACAATAACCTTGGATCTAGTAGTACAGGAAATCGTGTAGGATGCACCTACAAAGAGTTCACTGCCTGCAAACCTTTGGAATTTGATGGAACCGAAGGACCGATCGGATTAAAACGGTGGACCGAGAAGGTCGAATCGGTGTTTGCCATAAGTAAGTGTACTGAAGAGGACAAAGTGAAGTACGCTATGGATACCTTCACAGGTACTGCGTTAACATGGTGGAATACCTATCTAGAGCAAGTGGGACAAGGCGATGCGTACGCACTACCGTGGTCAGCATTCAAGCACTTGATGAACGAGAAGTACCGTCCCAGAACCGAGGTCAATAAGCTCAAGACAGAACTTAGAGGGTTACGAACCCAAGGATTTGATATTACCACGTACGAAAGACGATTCACAGAATTGTGCCTATTGTGTCCGGGAGCATTCGAAGATGAGGAAGAGAAGATCGACGCATTTGTGAAAGGATTACCGGAAAGAAACCAAGAAGATATAAGTTCACACGAGCCCGCCTCCATACAACAGGCATGTTGAATGGCTCACAAACTAGTGAACCAGATTGAAGAAAGAATTAAAGAACAGACTGCTGAAGAGGCCAATGTGAAGCAAGTCAAAAGAAAGTGGGAGGAAAACGGTGATAAGAATCACCAATACAACAACAACAGCAATTACAACAATAATCGCAACAATTATCCCAACAATCGCAACATCAATCGCAACTACAACAAACGGCCCAACAACAACAACAACAACAGCAGCAACTACAACAATCATCCCAACAACAATAATAACCGCAACAACAACAACAATCAGAAGCAACTATGCCAAAGGTGTGAAAAGTATCACTCGGGGTTCTGCACTAAATTTTGCAACAAGTGTAAAAGAAATGGTCATAGCGCGGTGAAGTGTGAGGTCTACGAACCAGGGGTTAATAGAACGAAAGGAACAAATGGTGTCGGAACGAGTAATGGCGGAGCAAGTAGTGTCGGAGCAAGTTATGCCAATGTAGTTTGTTATAAATGTGGAAAACTGGGCGACATTATTAGAAATTGCCCGAACCAGGAGAACACGAATGGACAAGGCCGCGGAAGAGTTTTCAATATTAATGCGGCAGAGGCACAGGAAGACCCGGAGCTTGTTATGGGTACGTTTCTTATTGACAATAAATCTGCTTACGTTTTATTTGATTCGGGTGCGGATAGAAGCTATATGAGTAGAGATTTTTGTGCTAAATTAAGTTGTCCATTGACGCCTTTGGATAGTAAATTTTTACTCGAATTAGCAAATGGTAAATTAATTTCAGCAGATAATATATGTCGGAATCGAGAAATTAAACTGGTTAGCGAAACATTTAAGATTGATTTGATACCAGTAGAGTTAGGGAGTTTTGATGTGATAATCGGTATGGACTGGTTGAAAGAAGTGAAAGCAGAGATCGTTTGTTACAAAAATGCAATTCGCATTATACGAGAAAAAGGAAAACCCTTAATGGTGTACGGAGAAAAGGGCAACACGAAGCTACATCTTATTAGTAATTTGAAGGCACAAAAACTAATAAGAAAAGGTTGCTATGCTGTTCTAGCACACATCGAGAAAGTACAAACTGAAGAAAAGAGCATCAATGATGTTCCCATTGCAAAAGAATTTCCCGATGTATTTCCGAAAGAATTACCGGGATTACCCCCACATCGATCCGTTGAATTTCAAATAGATCTTGTACCAGGAGCTGCACCAATAGCTCGTGCTCCTTACAGGCTCGCACCCAGCGAGATGAAACAACTGCAAAGCCAATTACAAGAACTTTTAGAGCGTGGTTTCATTCGACCAAGCACATCACTGTGGGGAGCTCCTGTTTTGTTTGTCAAGAAGAAAGATGGTACATTCAGGTTGTGTATCGACTACCGAGAGTTGAACAAACTTACCATTAAGAACCGCTACCCACTACCGATAATCGACGACTTATTTGATCAACTGCAAGGCTCGTCTGTTTATTCAAAGATTGACTTACGTTCCGGGTATCATCAAATGCGGGTGAAAGAAGATGATATTCCAAAGACTGCTTTCAGAACACGTTACGGTCATTACGAGTTTATGGTCATGCCGTTTGGTTTAACTAATGCACCAGCTGTGTTCATGGACCTTATGAACCGTGTGTGTGGACCATACCTTGATAAGTTTGTCATTGTTTTCATTGATGACATACTTATTTACTCAAAGAATGACCAAGAACACGGTGAACATTTGAGAAAGGTGTTAGAAGTATTGAGGAAAGAAGAATTGTACGCTAAGTTTTCAAAGTGTGCATTTTGGTTGGAAGAAGTTCAATTCCTCGATCACATAGTGAACAAAGAAGGTATTAAGGTGGATCCGGCAAAGATAGAAACTGTTGAAAAGTGGGAAACCCCGAAAACTCCGAAACACATACGCCAGTTTTTAGGACTAGTTGGTTACTACAGAAGGTTCATCTAAGACTTTTCCAGAATAGCAAAACCCTTGACTGCATTCACGCATAAAGGGAAGAAATTTGAATGGAATGATGAACAAGAGAAAGCGTTTCAGTTATTGAAGAAAAAGCTAACTACGGCACCTATATTGTCAATGCCTGAAGGGAATGATGATTTTGTGATTTATTGTGACGCATCAAAGCAAGGTCTCGGTTGTGTATTAATGCAACGAACGAAGGTGATTGCTTATGCGTCTAGACAATTGAAGATTCACGAACAAAATTATACGACGCATGATTTGGAATTAGGCGCGGTTGTTTTTGCATTAAAGACTTGGAGGCACTACTTATATGGGGTCAAAAGTATTATATATACCGACCACAAAAGTCTTCAACACATATTTAATCAGAAACAACTGAATATGAGGCAGCGTAGGTGGATTGAATTATTGAATGATTACGACTTTGAGATTCGTTACCACCCGGGGAAGGCAAATGTGGTAGCCGATGCCTTGAGCAGGAAGGACAGAGAACCCATTCGAGTAAAATCTATGAATATAATGATTTATAATAACCTTACTACTCAAATAAAGGAGGCGCAACAAGGAGTTTTAAAAGAGGGAAATTTAAAGGATGAAATACCCAAAGGATCGGAGAAGCATCTTAATATTCGGGAAGACAGAACCCGGTATAGGGCTGAAAGGATTTGGGTACCAAAATTTGGAGATATGAGAGAAATGGTACTTAGAGAAGCTCATAAAACCAGATACTCAATACATCCTAGAACGGGGAAGATGTACAAGGATCTCAAGAAACATTTTTGGTGGCTGCGTATGAAAGCCGATGTTGCTAAATACGTAGGAGAATGTTTGACGTGTTCTAAGGTCAAAGCTGAGCATCAGAAACCATCAGGTCTACTTCAACAACCCGAAATCCCAGAATGGAAATGGGAAAACATTACCATGGATTTCATCACTAAATTGCCAAGGACTGCAAGTGGTTTTGATACTATTTGGGTAATAGTTGATCGTCTCACCAAATCAGCACACTTCCTGCCAATAAAAGAAGATGACAAGATGGAGAAGTTAGTACGACTGTATTTGAAGGAAGTCATCTCCAGACATGGAATACCAATCTCTATTATCTCTGATAGGGATGGCAGATTTATTTCAAGATTCTGGCAGACATTACAGCAAGCATTAGGAACTCGTCTAGACATGAGTACTGCCTATCATCCACAAACTGATGGGCAGAGCGAAAGGACGATACAAACGCTTGAAGACATGCTACGAGCATGTGTTATTGATTTGGGAAACAGTTGGGATCGACATCTACTGTTAGCAGAATTTTCCTATAACAACAGCTACCATTCAAGCATTGAGATGGCGCCGTTTGAAGCACTTTATGGTAGAAAGTGCAGGTCTCCGATTTGTTGGAGTGAAGTGGGGGATAGACAGATTACGGGTCCGGAGATTATACAAGAAACTACCGAGAAGATCATCCAAATTCAACAACGGTTGAAAACTGCCCAAAGTCGACAAAAGAGCTATGCTGACATTAAAAGAAAAGATATAGAATTTGAAATTGGAGAGATGGTCATGCTTAAAGTTGTACCTTAGAAAGGCGTTGTTTGATTTGGTAAACGAGGGAAATTAAATCCAAGGTATATTGGACCATTCAAGATTATTGATCGTGTCGGACCAGTAGCTTACCGACTTGAGTTACCTCAACAACTCGCGGCTGTACATAACACTTTCCACGTCTCAAATTTGAAAAAATGTTTTGCTAAATAAGATCTCACTATTCCGTTAGATGAAATCCAAATCAACGAAAAACTTCAATTCATCGAAGAACCCGTCGAAATAATGGATCGTGAGGTTAAAAGACTTAAGCAAAACAAGATACCAATTGTTAAGGTTCGATGGAATGCTCGTAGAGGACCCGAGTTCACCTGGGAGCATGAAGATCAGATGAAGAAGAAATACCCGCATCTATTTCCAGAAGATTCGTCAACACCTTCAACAGCTTAAAATTTCGGGACGAAATTTATTTAACGGGTAGGTACTGTAGTGACCCGAACTTTTCCATGTTTATATATATTAATTGAGATTGATATTTACATGATTAAATGTTTCCAACATGTTAAACAATCAAACTTGTTAAGACTTGATTAATTGAAATATGTTTCATATAGACAATTGACCACCCAAGTTGACTGGTGATTCACGAACGTTAAAACTTGTAAAAACTATATGATGACATATATATGGATATATATATAGTTAACATGATACTATGATAAGTAAACATATCATTAAGTATATTAACAATGAACTACATATGTAAAAACAAGACTACTAACTTAATGATTTTTAAACGAGACATATATGTAACGATTATCGTTGTAAAGACATTTAATGTATATATATCATATTAAGAGATATTCATACATGATAATATCATTATAATATAATAATTTAAAATCTCATTTGATATTATAAACATTGGGTTAACAACATTTAACAAGATCGTTAACCTAAAGGTTTCAAAACAACACTTACATGTAACGACTAACGATGACTTAACGACTCAGTTAAAATGTATATACATGTAGTGTTTTAATATGTATTTATACACTTTTGAAAGACTTCAATACACTTATCAAAATACTTCTACTTAACAAAAATGCTTACAATTACATCCTCGTTCAGTTTCATCAACAATTCTACTCGTATGCACCCGTATTCGTACTCGTACAATACACAGCTTTTAGATGTATGTACTATTGGTATATACACTCCAATGATCAGCTCTTAGTAGCCCATGTGAGTCACCTAAAACATGTGGGAACCATCATTTGGCAACTAGCATGAAATATTTCATAAAATTACAAAAATATGAGTAATCATTCATGACTTATTTACATGAAAACAAAATTACATATCCTTTATATCTAATCCATACACCAACGACCAAAAACACCTACAAACATTTTCATTCTTCAATTTTCTTCATCTAATTGATCTCTCTCAAGTTCTATCTTCAAGTTCTAAGTGTTCTTCATATATTCTACAAGTTCTAGTTATATAAAATCAAGAATACTTTCAAGTTTTGCTAGCTCACTTCCAATCTTGTAAGGTGATCATCCAACCTCAAGAAATATTTGTTTCTTACAGTAGGTTATCATTCTAATACAAGGTAATAATCATATTCAAACTTTGGTTCAATTTCTATAACTATAACAATCTTATTTCAAGTGATGATCTTACTTGAACTTGTTTTCGTGTCATGATTCTGCTTCAAGAACTTCGAGCCATCCAAGGATCCGTTGAAGCTAGATCCATTTTTCTCTTTTCTAGTAGGTTTATCCAAGGAACTTAAGGTAGTAATGATGTTCATAACATCATTCGATTCATACATATAAAGCTATCTTATTCGAAGGTTTAAACTTGTAATCACTAGAACATAGTTTAGTTAATTCTAAACTTGTTCGCAAAAAAAAGTTAATCCTTCTAACTTGACTTTTAAAATCAACTAAACACATGTTCTATATCTATATGATATGCTAACTTAATGATTTAAAACCTGGAAACACGAAAAACACCGTAAAACCGGATTTACGCCGTCGTAGTAACACCGCGGGCTGTTTTGGGTTAGTTAATTAAAAACTATGATAAACTTTGATTTAAAAGTTGTTATTCTGAGAAAATGATTTTTATTATGAACATGAAACTATATCCAAAAATTATGGTTAAACTCAAAGTGAAAGTATGTTTTCTAAAATGGTCATCTAGACGTCGTTCTTTCGACTGAAATGACTACCTTTACAAAAATGACTTGTAACTTATTTTTCCGACTATAAACCTATACTTTTTCTGTTTATATTCATAAAATAGAGTTCAATATGAAACCATAGCAATTTGATTCACTCAAAACGGATTTAAAATGAAGAAGTTATGGGTAAAACAAGATTGGATAATTTTTCTCATTTTAGCTACGTGAAAATTGGTAACAAATCTATTCCAACCATAACTTAATCAACTTGTATTTTATATTATGTAATCTTGAGATACCATAGACACGTATATAATGTTTCGACCTATCATGTCGACACATCTATATATATTTCGGAACAACCATAGACACTCTATATGTGAATGTTGGAGTTAGCTATACAGGGTTGAGGTTGATTCCAAAATATATATAGTTTGATTTGTGATCAATACTGAGATACGTATACACTGGGTCGTGGATTGATTCAAGATAATATTTATCGATTTATTTTTGTACATCTAACTGTGGACAACTAGTTGTAGGTTACTAACGAGGACAGCTGACTTAATAAACTTAAAACATCAAAATATATTAAAAGTGTTGTAAATATATTTTGAACATACTTTGATATATATGTATATATTGTTATAGGTTCGTGAATCAACCAGTGGCTAAGTCTTACTTCCCGACGAAGTAAAAATCTGTGAAAGT
The DNA here is from genome assembly GCF_046630445.1 of Rutidosis leptorrhynchoides. Classification (NCBI taxonomy): domain Eukaryota; kingdom Viridiplantae; phylum Streptophyta; class Magnoliopsida; order Asterales; family Asteraceae; genus Rutidosis; species Rutidosis leptorrhynchoides. The sequence continues at coordinate 372,564,345 of NC_092333.1, read as the reverse complement.
GAGTTATAGTCCCACTTTTAAAATCTAATATTTTTGGGATGAGAATACATGCAGGTTTTATAAATGATTTACAAAATAGACACAAGTACGTGAAACTACATTCTATGGTTGAATTATCGAAATCGAATATGCCCCTTTTTATTAAGTCTGGTAATCTAAGAATTAGGGAACAGACACCCTAATTGACGTGAATCCTAAAGATAGATCTATTGGGCCTAACAAACCCCATAAAAAGTACCGGATGCTTTAGTACTTCAAAATTTATATCATATCCGAAGGGTGTCCCGGAATGATGGGGATATTCTTATATATGCATCTTATTAATGTCGGTTACCAGGTGTTCACCATATGAATGATTTTTATCTCTATTTATGGGATGTGTCTTGAAATATGAAATCTTGTGGTCTATTATTATGATTTAATATATATATAGGTTAAACCTATAACTCACCAACATTTTTGTTGACGTTTTAAGCATGTTTATTCTCAGGTGTTTATTAAGAGCTTCCGCTGTCGCATACTTAAATAAGGACGAGATTTGGAGTCCATGCGTGTATGATATTGTGTAAAAACTGCATTCAAGAAACTTATTTTGTTGTAACATATTTGTATTGTAAACCATTATGTAATGGTCATGTGTAAACACGATATTTTAGATTATCATTATTTGATAATCTACGTAAAGCTTTTTAAACCTTTATTGATGAAATAAAGGTTATGGTTTGTTTTAAAATGAATGCAGTCTTTGAAAAACGTCTCATATAGAGGTCAAAACCTCGCAACGAAATCAATTAATATGGAACGTTTTTAATCAATAAGAACGGGACATTTCATAAGTCCTTAGACATCGTGCCTACGTTTGTGATTAGTACTTCAGTTTATGGGATACCATGATCACTTGTTATTATCCTATATGTGTTTGTATGTGGTTACAGATACTTCAGGAACGCGATACGGATGTTTGACTATGTTAGACTTAGTCAGACATACGAGTGAAGCATCTCTCGTACGGCTGACAGGCTCATATGCACAGTTGATGCTGAGCTAAGTCATAATTATAACATGAATGAGAAGACGCGAGTGAGTGATCACCCGTACGGCTGATGAAGCCAACTCTTACATGTGATGGATGACTCGTACGGGTGAGTCAACAGCAGGGGTATATAAAGTCTTATGTTCTTCATTTTAGGTTAAGCCTCTCTCACACACAATCACTCAAATATGGTTCACCCAATCTGATTCTCTCTCAACCCAAATCACTCCTGATAGTGAATAATAGCTCTAGGCATTAATCTAATCACAATCCTTGTTGTGGTTTGACTAATTTAATCCCAAAAAGCTACCCATATTCACTTTGATTGGTTTGATTCACTAGTTCCGCCTTTGTGTGAATTAAACCTGTTGATTTCGAAGTTCCTAGTCATGTTTCATCATTGGTATCAGAGCGTTGGTTGTGATTTCAACATCATCAAGTGATTTTTGGTGATTAATAGGGTTTATTATTTGGGTTTTTGAGATAAAAGTGATTTTAATTAAAAAAAGGAATCATTTTTACGTGTGTAATTGTAATTAGAGAGTGTGTTTATGTTTGTTTAGTGCTAATCTAGCTTTTGGACGAAGAAATTGAGGTTTAACATCAATTTTTAGGGTCTTTGGGTGATTTGAGCTGAACAGCAGCTCACACGAGTGGGTCAAAATTTTTGATCACACGCACGGTTGACCACACAGTTGATCGTCACTCGTGAACTCACATGCACGGGTTAGCATAACCTTTTGAGGTTAAGTGACTACAGTCTGATCACACGAGTGATCAAATGGTTGATTATGACATGTACGAGTAATCACACGGGTGATTGTCACGCGCACGGTTGTTACTTAGTGTTCAGTTTTGTTGGTTAAGTAGTAACACGTACGCTTGAGTCTGTGACATGTACGGTTGATACTTTCACACGTACGGTTGATACTATCACACGTACGATTGATAACCTGAACCGCACGGTTTACCCTTTGGTAAAGTTTTCAAGATGTTTAATTCAAATGATTACGCGTTGGCCGCACCGTTAGTTCAGAGCATTACGAATATGACTCAACGATTACTTCTTGCAGAGAGTGAATCAGGAAGTGGTACGAAATGTCCAAGGTTACTGAATATAGATAATTATTCTACTTGGAAGTTGAGGTTTAAGATTTGGTCTGATGGTAAGGACACGAAGCTTTGGAAGTACATTGAAACCGAATTTCAATGCCACGTTCACCAGTTACGAATGAGTTGTATATATTACACAACATGCCTTCTAAAGAACGTGAGGAGTATAACTTGGAGAAAAAGATGTACTGTAATTTGACGAGTGCTCTTGATAGTCCGATTTTCCATCAATTTCTGTGTCATGATAATTCATTTAAGATATGGGAAGCACTTCGTACTTTCAATGAAGGAAATTCATCTTACAAAACTAGAAAAGGTTTAGAGTTGAAAGCTGAGTTTGATCATTTTCACTGGAAAGTTGGAGAGTCTATTACAGAATTGGTTGAAAGATTTCGTCATTTGATAGCTGAAATACTAAGCATGATGTAACTATTGAAGAGAAAGACAAAGTGACATGTCTAGCTGGAGCATTACCTTTAGAATGGAATGGTTTTGTATTAACTATGAAAACTAGTGGAGAATTAGCTACTGCTACAGTGAACTCGTTTATCACAAGACTTCAGGAAGAAGAACTAGAGTTGTTAAACAAAGTCAAGAGGTCTAAACAAGTTCAAGACACCAAAATGTACTGTCCAAATGGTTACACACCGCCAAAGTCGGCTCATGCACCATTTCAAACAGCTTTTGCTACAAACAATCAGAATATGTACGGTTTGAATGTTAAGAGTGCACCTATTCAACAAACTTCGTATCCACCACAAGTTTCACCATGTTCACTCAACAATCAATCATAGCCTACTTCGAATACTACTGAGTCATCTACACCGACTGCATCAGATGTCCTTTCTGCACTTAAGATCGAAAACATGAGGAAAGCTGGGAAAGAAAATGTTAGTGAAGATATAGCTTTGCTGTCAAGCCTTGTTAATTCTTATGATAGTTATCTTGATGGTCGCGTAGGTAATATTCATCTAACAACTGAAGATTATCATCAACTTGATAAGAATGAAGCCAAGAAGATGGATATTATGTGGGGTATGGCAAATCTTGTGAGACGTGCTAGAGATTATGAAGAGCGAACTGGGAAACCGATCAGTCCGACCAAAGATACAAAACTGGGTTTTGATATGAATACTGTTACTTGCTTCAACTGTGGAGAATTAGGTCATTTTTCAAGGCAGTGTACAAAATAAAAGAAGCAGGGTAATCGTAATCTGTTCAAGAATCAGAATTATACTTCTCAGAGTCATTCAACTAAACGTGAGATCTACATTACTGATAAAGTAAATAAAGCTGATGCAGCTGAAAGTCCGAACAAAGCTTTGGTTGTTATTCATGGAGACGATGATGATTGGTCTATGAAGTTAAATGTGGCTGACCAACAACCTCAAGCCAACATGGAAAAGATCACCGAAGTAGAAGAAGACTGTGTCACTAGTCAAAAGATAATTGAGAAGCTGACTGCTTGTGCTGAAAGAGCTGAAGAATTGTCAAGAACCATTCGAAGAGAGAAGGTTCAGAAGCAAGTTGAGAGCAAATTCAAAAAGGCACGTAATTCGGTTCCTCGTACACCTGAATCTCGAAGTGTTTCACCGACATCATCAAAGGACTACTACTTCAACAGTTGGAAGGATAAGTATGGTGATACCTCAGTGTTTGAAGACAGTCTAGAAGCAGATCATAGTGAAGAACATTGGTTGATACTGATAAGGAATTAGATGAATGGGGTAGAATGATTGCTGTTGAATTGTAAATGTTAGTACTCATGGGTGAAGGTTCAGATCTTGAAAGTGTAAGTTCAGATGTTGATGGTTCAGACAAGAAGTCATTCTCAGAGATTGAAGATGAAGCTAATCGTACTGGAGTAGATCAAACTGATTTTGAAGCATTGAACAAGCAAGCAGTAGACTTATTGAAGATGTGCTCATCAGCTAGTGATCTTGAAAAGGTTTCCGGTTTGACAAGAGCCAAGGATATCTGGAATAGACTTGAAGAGATTCATTTGGGTAAAGATGCTGATACATCAGAGTTTCTTACAGACTCGTCAAAATCAGAAGATGAGCTCGATGATGGGAAGAAAACAAACCTCTTTGCATTTATGGCTGAGACTTCCTCATCAGATAGTGATCAACAGGTATCTTCTGATCCATCTACTGTTATTGAATGTGTTAAATGTGCTGAATCTAAGGTAACAATAGATAATTTAACTAAGGCATATTCGGAGATGAAAGAAAAATGGCATGCTGACCATGTAACCACTAAGGTTGAAAATGAGTTGAAAGAGCAAATCAAAGTTTATAAAAAACAACTTCATGATCTTAAATGTTATAACTTTGATATAAATCAAGCTTTAGTTAAACATGTTGACACAATAAACGAATTGAAGAAAGAAAATGAATGTGTTAAAGCTGATTTAGAAGCTATGTCAATTAAGATGAAATGTTGGGCAAGTGCGTCATAATGGAATGCATTATTGGTGGAATTAAATGACACCAAGGGAAAAGGTATTGGATTAAAGGCCGTAGCTCCACCGTTTCAGAACAAATTTGTTAATGCAAATGTTGTTGATGGATGACCAGAAGACTGTATTCCACCTAGTTATGAAGACTATGTTGAGAAGAACAAAAAGTGTAGCTCAACTTAGAATGCACCTTCTGATGATTCCACTGAAGGATCTTTAGATCATGAGGAAGATAAGAAAACTGGTCTAAGAGATAAGTCGGAGAAAAGGAAGGTGATAACACCTGATGAGCCAATTCGGATTATGAAAAATCCAAAGTTTGCTAATAGAGTGGTTCCACCGGTTACACCTAAACCTGTATTTAAACCTGTTCCTAGAAAGAGATCAAACGATTCTCCTGTGTTTGCAAAAACACAAGATCCCTCTTTCTCTAACTCTAATAATCAATATCAATCTAGAGGATATAGAGAATTTCGACAATGTTTTAGTTATGGTGTGTTTGGACACATTGCTGCTAACTGTCCTACAAGGTATAGAACACAAAGACGTAAGATTGACCTCACATATGATGATCACCGATCACATCATGCTCACAGAACAGGTTCACCTGTTCGTGATAAAGTTCGTACTAGAAGACATACGACAAATGTTGTCTATGGAGACTATAAGAGAAAGAACTTCAATAGGTTAATTTCCCCTGTGAAGATTAAGGTTCCTAAGAAGGATACCGATGCAAGAGTTGCCGATTCAAGTGATCGAGGTAAAGCCTATGAATCTAAGGCACGATCACCTTCGCAAAAAGCTAGTCGTAGGAAATACTTTTCCTGTACCAAACCACGAGTGAATCGCTCTGAAGATGAGCAAAATGTGAAAAACCAGAAGAGCAATGTTGCTTCTTCTAAACTGTCTAAGTTTATGGTTTCAGACGATGAGGTTCCACCTGACTCAAATGGGAAATGGATGGAAGTTCAAGCTATGGGTGTTAATGGACAACCTACTGCCGTCCGGGAGTGGGTTCCCATTATCAATTAATTCTTTTAATGTGATATGCAGGGAACCAGACTACCTGCAAACAACACCTGGATAGTGGATAGCAGTGCTTCGAGACATAAGACTGGACAGCTATCTCTTCTCTCGGATGTACACCCAATTAAGGGAGGTTATGTTGCATTTGCTGGAGATAAAGGAGGTCACATTTCAGCTCAAGGTTTATTGAAGAATGATAAAGTTAGTTTCTACAAAGTAAACTACTGTCAAGAGCTTGCAAACAATTTGTTGTCGGTTTCACAAATCTGTGAAAAATCCTTCAAAGTAGCATTTGATGACGAATTCAGCTACATTTTGAAACCAGAGTTTGTGATTCCTCCAGAAATGATTTTGATGAAGGCTCCTAGACAAGCTGATTTATACATGCTAGATATGAATGTTGCTACTTCAATAGCTGAACATCAACAAGCTTTTATTTCTAAAGTGACTGAACAAGATTCTATTACATGGCACAAACGCATGGGTCATTTAAGTTTTCAGAAGATGAACCATCTAATTCACAACAGTCTTGTAGAAGGTGTTGATCTTCAATCTTTTCAGATTCTAGGAACATGTGTTCCGTGTAAGAAGGGTAAGCAGAGCAAGAAAGCTCATAAGTTGGTGAAGTACAATCCTATCTCTGCTCTACTTAAATTGTTACATTTTGATCTTTTCGGTCCAATCCGTTTTGAAAGCATTGATGGAAGTAAGTATTGTCTGGTGGTAACTGATGATTATTCAAGATTCTCTTGGGTAATGTTCTTGAAAGAGAAGTCCGATACGTTTGAGAACTTGAAATTGCTAATCAATCGATTAGAGACAGGTTTTAATTTGAAAGTCAGAAAGATTCGTTGCGACAACGGTACAGAATTCAAGAATCAGTTTCTTGCAGGTTTTTGTATTGAAAAAGGTATCAATATGCAGTTCAGTTCTGTATACGCTCCACAGATGAATGGTGTTGCAGAAAGAAAGAATAGGGTTCTGATTGAGACTGCTAGAACTATGCTAGCTCACTCATCTTTACCTGTTCATTTTTGGGGTGAAGCTGTTGCAAATGCTCGTTAAACTATGAATCGGGTATTAACTGTTAAGCAACTGGATAAGACTTGCTATGAGTTATTACATGGGAGAAAACCATCATTGAAGCATCTAGAACCATTTGGTGCATCGTGCACCATTTTGAAAAGAAAACCAGGAAGTAAGTTTGATTCAAAAGTGGTTACTGGAGTATTTCTCAGTTACAATTCTCCTAACAAGCGAGTTTTCAACAATGAGACGAGATGTGTTGAAGAATGGTCTGAAGTTGATGTCCAGAGGAATCATACGAAAAGTGTTCCGAAGAGTCATCCTTGGATTTTTAACTACGATGAGCTGATAGATTCATTTAATCTTGCTCCAGATCCAACAGAGAATGAAGTAGAGTTACAAATACTGTTTGATTTGCAAAATGAACCAGAAGTGTCTGCCCCTACTTTGAAATGTCCCGTTCTTATTGATTAAAAACATTCCATATTAATTGATTTCGTTGCGAGGTTTTGACCTCTATATGAGACGTTTTTCAAAGACTGCATTCATTTTAAAACAAACCATAACCTTTATTTCATCAATAAAGGTTTAAAAAGCTTTACGTAGATTATCAAATAATGATAATCTAAAATATCTTGTTTACACACGACCATTACATAATGGTTTACAATACAAATATGTTACAACGAAATAAGTTTCTTGAATGCAGTTTTTACACAATATCATACAAGCATGGACTCCAAATCTCGTCCTTATTTAAGTATGCGATAGCGGAAGCTCTTAATAATCACCTGAGAATAAACATGCTTAAAACGTCAACAAAAATGTTGGTGAGTTATAGGTTTAACCTATATATTATCAAATCATAATAATAGACCACAAGATTTCATATTTCAATACACATCCCATACATAGAGATAAAAATCATTCATATGGTGAACACCTGGTAACCGACATTAACAAGATGCATATATAAGAATATCCCCATCATTCCGGGACACCCTTCGGATATGATATAAATTTCGAAGTACTAAAGCATCCGGTACTTTGGATGGGGTTTGTTAGGCCCAATAGATCTATCTTTAGGATTCGCGTCAATTAGGGTGTCTGTTCCCTAATTCTTAGATTACCAGACTTAATAAAAGGGGGCATATTCGATTTCGATAATTCAACCATAGAATGTAGTTTCACGTACTTGTGTCTATTTTGTAAATCATTTATAAAACCTGCATGTATTCTCATCCCAAAAATATTAAATTTTAAAAGTGGGACTATAACTCACTTTCACAGATTTTTACTTCGTCGGGAAGTAAGACTTGGCCACTGGTTGATTCACGAACCTATAACAATATATACATATATATCAAAGTATGTTCAAAATATATTTACAACACTTTTAATATATTTTGATGTTTTAAGTTTATTAAGTTAGCTGTCCTCGTTAGTAACCTACAACTAGTTGTCCACAGTTAGATGTACATAAATAAATCGATAAATATTATCTTAAATCAATCCACGACCCAGTGTATACGTATCTCAGTATTGATCACAACTCAAACTATATATATTTTGGAATCAACCTCAACCCTGTATAGCTAACTCCAACATTCACATATAGAGTGTCTATGGTTGTTCCGAAATATATATAGATGTGTCGACATGATAGGTCGAAACATTGTATACGTGTCTATGGTATCGCAAGATTACATAATATACAATACAAGTTGATTAAGTTATGGTTGGAATAGATTTGTTACCAATTTTCACGTAGCTAAAATGAGAAAAATTATCCAATCTTGTTTTACCCATAACTTCTTCATTTTAAATCCGTTTTGAGTGAATCAAATTGCTATGGTTTCATATTGAACTCTATTTTAAGAATCTAAACAGAAAAAGTATAGGTTTATAGTCGTAAAAATAAGTTACAAGTCGTTTTTGTAAAGGTAGTCATTTCAGTCGAAAGAACGACGTCTAGATGACCATTTTAGAAAACATACTTTCACTTTGAGTTTAACCATAATTTTTTGATATAGTTTCATGTTCATAATAAAAATCATTTTCAAAGAATAACAACTTTTAAATCAAAGTTTATCATAGTTTTTAATTAACTAACCCAAAACAGCCCGCGGTGTTACTACGACGGCGTAAATCCGGTTTTACGGTGTTTTTCGTGTTTCCAGGTTTTAAATCATTAAGTTAGCATATCATATAGATATAGAACATGTGTTTAGTTGATTTTAAAAGTCAAGTTAGAAGGATTAACTTTTGTTTGCGAACAAGTTTAGAATTAACTAAACTATGTTCTAGTGATTACAAGTTTAAACCTTCGAATAAGATAGCTTTATATGTATGAATCGAATGATGTTATGAACATCATTACTACCTTAAGTTCCTTGGATAAACCTACTGGAAAAGAGAAAAATGTATCTAGCTTCAACGGATCCTTGGATGGCTCGAAGTTCTTGAAGCAGAATCATGACACGAAAACAAGTTCAAGTAAGATCATCACTTGAAATAAGATTGTTATAGTTATATAAATTGAACCAAAGTTTGAATATGATTATTACCTTGTATTAGAATGATAACCTACTGTAAGAAACAAAGATTTCTTGAGGTTGGATGATCACCTTACAAGATTGGAAGTGAGCTAGCAAACTTGAAAGTATTCTTGATTTTATGTAACTAGAACTTGTAGAATTTATGAAGAAAACTTAGAACTTGAAGATATAACTTGAGAGAGATCAATTAGATGAAGAAAATTGTAGAATGAAAGTGTTTGTAGGTGTTTTTGGTCGTTGGTGTATGGATTAGATATAAAGGATATGTAATTTTTTTTTCATGTAAATAAGTCATGAATGATTACTCATATTTTTGTAATTTTATGAGATATTTCATGCTAGTTGCCAAATGATGGTTCCCACATGTGTTAGGTGACTCACATGGGCTGCTAAGAGCTGATCATTGGAGTGTATATACCAATAGTACATACATCTAAAAGCTGTGTATTGTACGAGTACGAATACGGGTGCATACGAGTAGAATTGTTGATGAAACTGAACGAGGATGTAATTGTAAGCATTTTTGTTAAGTAGAAGTATTTTGATAAGTGTATTGAAGTCTTTCAAAAGTGTATAAATACATATTAAAACACTACATGTATATACATTTTAACTGAGTCGTTAATTCATCGTTAGTCGTTACATGTAAGTGTTGTTTTGAAACCTTTAGGTTAACGATCTTGTTAAATGTTGTTAACCCAATGTTTATAATATCAAATGAGATTTTAAATTATTATATTATCATGATATTATCATGTATGAATATCTATTAATATAAAATATATACATTAAATATCTTTACAACGATAATCGTTACATATATGTCTCGTTTAAAAATCATTAAGTTAGTAGTCTTGTTTTTACATATGTAGTTCATTGTTAATATACTTAATGATATGTTTACTTATCATAGTATCATGTTAACTATATATATATCCATATATATGTTATCATATAGTTTTTACAAGTTTTAACGCTCGTGAATCACCGGTCAACTTGGGTGGTCAATTGTCTATATGAAACCTATTTCAATTAATCAAGTCTTAACAAGTTTGATTGCTTAACATGTTGGAAACATTTAATCATGTAAATATCAATCTCAATTAATATATATAAACATGGAAAAGTTCGGGTCACTGCAGTACCTACCCGTTAAATAAATTTCGTCCCGAAATTTTAAGCTGTTGAAGGTGTTGACGAATCTTCTGGAAATAGATGCGGGTATTTCTTCTTCATCTGATCTTCATGCTCCCAGGTGAACTCGGGTCCTCTATGAGCATTCCATCGAACCTTAACAATTGGTATCTTGTTTTGCTTAAGTCTTTTCACCTCACGATCCATTATTTCGACGGGTTCTTCGATGAATTGAAGTTTTTCGTTGATTTGAATTTCATCTAACGGAATAATGAGATCTTCTTTAGCAAAACATTTCTTCAAATTCGAGACGTGGAAAGTGTTATGTACAGCCGCGAGTTGTTGAGGTAACTCAAGTCGGTAAGCTACTGGTCCGACACGATCAATAATCTTGAATGGTCCAATATACCTTGGATTTAATTTCCCTCGTTTACCAAATCGAACAACCCCTTTCCAAGGTGCAACTTTAAGCATGACCATCTCTCCAATTTCAAATTCTATATCTTTTCTTTTAATGTCAGCGTAGCTCTTTTGTCGACTTTGGGCGGTTTTCAACCATTGTTGAATTTGGATGATCTTCTCGGTAGTTTCTTGTATAATCTCCGGACCCGTAATCTGTCTATCCCCCACGTCACTCCAACAAATCAGAGACCTGCACTTTCTACCATAAAGTGCTTCAAACGGCACCATCTCAATGCTTGAATGGTAGCTGTTGTTGTAGGAAAATTCTGCTAACGGTAGATGTCGATCCCAACTGTTTCCGAAATCAATAACACATGCTCGTAGCATGTCTTCAACCGTTTGTATCGTGCTTTCACTCTGCCCATTAGTTTGTGGATGATAGGCAGTACTCATGTCTAGAAGAGTTCCTAATGCTTGCTGTAATGTCTGCCAGAATCTTGAAATAAATCTGCCATCCCTATCCGAGATAATAGAGATTGGTATTCCATGTCTGGAGACGACTTCCTTCAAATACAGTCGTGCTAACTTCTCCATCTTGTCATCTTCTCTTATTGGCAGGAAGTGTGCTGATTTGGTGAGACGATCAACTATTACCTAAATAGTATCAAAACCACTTGCAGTCCTTGGCAATTTAGTGATGAAATCCATGGTAATGTTTTCCCATTTCCATTTCAGGATTTCGGGTTGTTGAAGTAGACCTGATGGTTTCTGATGCTCAGCTTTGACCTTAGAACACGTCAAACATTCTCCTACGTATTTAGCAACATCGGCTTTCATACCCGGCCACCAAAAATGTTTCTTGAGGTCCTTGTACATCTTCCCCGTTCCAGGATGTATTGAGTATCTGGTTTTATGAGCTTCTCTAAGTACCATTTCTCTCATATCTCTAAATTTTGGTACCCAAATCCTTTCAGCCCTATACCGGGTTCCGTCTTCCCGAATATTAAGATGCTTCTCCGATCCTTTGGGTATTTCATCCTTTAAATTTCCGTCTTTTAAAATTCCTTGTTGCGCCTCCTTTATTTGAGTAGTAAGGTTATTATGAATCATTATATTCATAGATTTTACTCGAATGGGTTCTCTGTCCTTCCTGCTCAAGGCATCGGCTACCACATTTGCCTTCCCCGGGTGGTAACGAATCTCAAAGTCGTAATCATTCAATAATTCAATCCACCTACGCTGCCTCATATTCAGTTGTTTCTGATTAAATATGTGTTGAAGACTTTTGTGGTCGGTATATATAATACTTTTGACCCCATATAAGTAGTGCCTCCAAGTCTTTAATGCAAAAACAACCGCGCCTAATTCCAAATCATGCGTCGTATAATTTTGTTCGTGAATCTTCAATTGTCTAGACGCATAAGCAATCACCTTCGTTCGTTGCATTAATACACAACCGAGACCTTGCTTTGATGCGTCACAATAAATCACAAAATCATCATTCCCTTCAGGCAATGACAATATAGGTGCCGTAGTTAGCTTTTTCTTCAATAACTGAAACGCTTTCTCTTGTTCATCATTCCATTCAAATTTCTTCCCTTTATGCTTTAATGCAGTCAAGGGTTTTGCTATTCTGGAAAAGTATTGGATGAACCTTCTGTAGTAACCAGCTAGTCCTAAAAACTGGCGTATGTGTTTCGGAGTTTTCGGGGTTTCCCACTTTTCAACAGTTTCTATCTTTGCCGGATCCACCTTAATACCTTCTTTGTTCACTATGTGACCGAGGAATTGAACTTCTTCCAACCAAAATGCACACTTTGAAAATTTAGCGTACAATTCTTCCTTCCTCAATACTTCTAACACCTTTCTCAAATGTTCACTGTGTTCTTGGTCATTCTTTGAGTAAATAAGTATGTCATCAATGAAAACAATGACAGACTTGTCAAGGTATGGTCCACACACTCGGTTCATAAGGTCCATGAACACAGCTGGTGCATTAGTTAAACCAAACGACATGACCATAAACTCATAATGACCGTAACGTGTTCTGAAAGCAGTCTTTGGAATATCATCTTCTTTCACCCGCATTTGATGATACCCGGAACGTAAGTCAATCTTTGAATAAACAGACGAGCCTTGTAGTTGATCAAATAAGTCATCGATTCTCGATAGTGGGTAGCGATTCTTGATGGTAAGTTTGTTCAACTCTCAGTAGTCGATACACAACCTGAATGTACCATCTTTCTTCTTGACAAACAAAACAGGAGCTCCCCATGGTGATGTGCTTGGTCGAATGAAACCACGCTCTAAAAGTTCTTGCAATTGGCTTTGCAGTTCTTTCATCTCGCTGGGTGCGAGTCTATAAGGAGCACGAGCTATTGGTGCAGCTCCTGGTACAAGATCTATTTGAAATTCAACGGATCGATATGGGGGTAATCCCGGTAATTCTTTCGGAAATACATCGGGAAATTCTTTTGCAATGGGAACATCATTGATGCTCTTTTCTTCAGTTTGTACTTTCTCGACGTGTGCTAGAACAGCATAGCAACCTTTTCTTATTAGTTTTTGTGCCTTCAAATTACTAATAAGATGTAGCTTCATGTTGCCCTTTTCTCCGTACACCATTAAGGGTTTTCCTTTTTCTTGTATAATGCGAATTGCATTTTTGTAACAAACGATCTCTGCTTTCACTTCTTTCAACCAGTCCAAACCGATTATCACATCAAAACTCCCTAACTCTACTGGTATCAAATCAATCTTAAATGTTTCGCTAACCAGTTTAATTTCTCGATTCCGACATATATTATCTGCTGAAATTAATTTACCATTTGCTAATTCGAGTAAAAATTTACTATCCAAAGGCGTCAATGGACAACTTAATTTAGCACAAAAATCTCTACTCATATAGCTTCTATCCGCACCCGAATCAAATAAAACGTAAGCAGATTTATTGTCAATAAGAAACGTACCCGTAACAAGCTCCGGGTCTTCCTGTGCCTCTGCCGCATTAATATTGAAAACTCTTCCGCGGCCTTGTCCATTCGTGTTCTCCTGGTTCGGGCAATTTCTAATAATGTGGCCCGGTTTTCCACATTTATAACAAACTACATTGGCATAACTTGCTTCGACACTACTTGCTCCGCCATTACTCGTTCCGACACCATTTGTTCCTTTCGTTCTATTAACCCCTGGTCCGTAGACCTCACACTTAGCCGCACTATGACCATTTCTTTTACACTTGTTGCAAAATTTGGTGCAGAACCCCGAGTGATACTTTTCACACCTTTGGCATAGCTGCTTCTGATTGTTGTTGTTGTTGCGGTTATTATTGTTGTTGGGATGATTGTTGTAGTTGCTGTTGTTGTTGTTGTTGTTGTTGTTGTTGTTGTTGGGCCATTTGTTGTAGTTGCGATTGATGTTGCGATTGTTGGGATAATTGTTGCGATTATTGTTGTAATTGCTGTTGTTGTTGTATTGGTGATTCTTATCACCGTTTTCCTCCCACTTTCTTTTGACTTGCTTCACATTGGCCTCTTCAGCAGTCTGTTCTTTAATTATTTCTTCAATCTGGTTCACTAGTTTGTGAGGCATTCTACATGCCTGTTGTATGGAGGCGGGCTCGTGTGAACTTATATCTTCTTGGATTCTTTCCGGTAATCCTTTCACAAACGCGTCGATCTTCTCTTCCTCATCTTCGAATACTCCCGGACACAATAGGCACAATTTTGTGAATCGTCTTTCGTACGTGGTAATATCAAATCCTTGAGTTCGTAACCCTCTAAGTTCTGTCTTGAGCTTATTGACCTCGGTTCTGGGACGGTATTTCTCGTTCATCAAGTGCTTGAATGCTGACCACGGTAGTGCGTACGCATCGTCTTGTCCCACTTGCTCTAGATAGGTATTCCACCATATTAACGCAGAACCTATGAAGGTATGCGTAGCGTACTTCACTTTGTCCTATTCAGTACACTTACTTATGGCAAACACCGATTCGACCTTCTCGGTCCACCGTTTCAATCCGATCGGTCCTTCGGTTCCATCAAATTCCAAAGGTTTGCAGGCAGTGAATTCTTTGTAGGTGCATCCTACACGATTTCCTGTACTGCTAGATCCAAGGTTATTGTTGGTATGTAGCGCAGCCTGTACTGCGACTATGTTTGAAGCTAGAAAAGTACAAAATTCCTCTTCATTCATATTCACGGTGTGTCGAGTAGTCGGTGCCATTTCCTTCAAAATAGTCAAATGGAACAAGTTAATCATACAGAATATTAAGAGTAGTTAATAGTATTTCGTAGCATAATATGAACTCATTTATAAAAGCTTTTTCTTCATATTAGCGTTTTATAAGTTTAAATTCGGGTAGTACCTACCCGTTAAGTTCATACTTAGTAGCTAATATACAATTCAACTACTACAATTCTATATGAAAAACTGATTATAATAATATTTCGCGTTCAAACTTTTACACAATATTTTACAAACTTACAATACCGCTTATTTTACATATAGCATGAAATATAGCACACAATAAATTTGATACAAGATGGTTGTGAAGATAATTCTAGCTAGTACACAAGTCGTTCAGCAAAGGAAATAAAGACACGTAATTCATACGTCCAGAAACAAGTCATGCATTCTGGTTTTACTAGGATTACTTCCCGTCCTTGGTCTTGTGGAACATAACCGTTATGGCCGTTGATAAGACAGCGTGTTGTAACGTCGTCAAAGGGACGAGGGTTACGTAATGTCCAACAGTCCCGTAACAATCTAAAAACCTCATTTCTTACCCCAATTACCGACTCCGTCACTTGTGGGAACGTTTTGTTTAATAGTTGTAGCCCGATGTTCTTGTTCTCACTTTGGTGAGAAGCGAACATTACTAATCCGTAAGCATAACATGCTTCTTTATGTTGCATGTTAGCCGCTTTTTCTAAATCACGAAGTCCAATATTCGGATATATTGAGTCAAAATAATTTCTTAACCCATTGCGTAAAATAGCATTTGGGTTCCCCGCAATATATGCGTCAAAGTAAACACATCGTAACTTATGGATTTCCCAATGTGATATCCCCCATCTTTCGAACGAAAGCCTTTTATAAACCAAGGCATTCTTGGAATGTTCTTCGAATGTCTTACAAACTGATCTCGCCTTAAATAGTTGTGCCGAAGAATTCTGACCGACTCTAGACAAGATTTCATCAATCATGTCTCCGGGTAGGTCTCTTAAAATATTGGGTTGTCTATCCATTTTGTGTTTTTATACTGTAAAATAGACAAGAGTTAGATTCATAAAAAAAATACTTATTAATACAAGCAATTTTTACATATATCATAAAGCATAAGCACACTATATTACATATATTACACCACACGAATACAACTATCTTATTCTGACTCGCTCGTTTCTTCTTCTTCGGTTTTGGTTCGTTTTTTCAAGTTTCTAGGGATATATGATGTTCCCCTAATACGAGCCGTCGTTTTCCACATTGGTTTAGAAAAATCTGGTGGTTTAGAGGTTCCCGGGTCATTGTTACAACTTAAGGACTTCGGGGGTTGACGATACATATAAAGTTCATCGGGGTTGGAATTAGATTTCTCTATTTTTATGCTCTTTCCCTTATTATTTTCTTTTGCCTTTTTAAATTCAGTTGGGGTAATTTCTATAACATCATCGAAATTCTCGTCGGAATCCGATTCATCGGAGAATTGGTAATCCTCCCAATATTTTGCTTCCTTGGCGGAAACACCATTGACCATAATTAACCTTGGTCGGTTGGTTGAGGATTTTCTTTTACTTAACCGTTTTATTATTTCCCCCACCGGTTCTATTTCTTCATCCGGTTCCGATTCTTCTTCTGGTTCCGATTCTTCTTCCGGTTCCGACTCTTCTTCCGGTTCCTCTTCGGGAACTTGTGAATCAGTCCACGAATCATTCCAATTTACATTTGACTCTTCATTATTATTAGGTGAGTCAATGGGACTTGTTCTAGAGGTAGACATCTATCACATAATATCAAACGCGTTAAGAGATTAATATATCACATAATATTCACATGTTAAAAATATATAGTTTCCAACAAAATTTGTTAAGCAATCATTTTTCAAGTAAACACGGTCGAAGTCCAGACTCACTAATGCATCCTAACAAACTCGATAAGACACACTAATGCAAAATTCTGGTTCTCTAAGACCAACGCTCTGATACAAACTGAAATGTCCCGTTCTTATTGATTAAAAACGTTCCATATTAATTGATTTCGATGCGAGGTTTTGACCTCTATATGAGATGTTTTTCAAAGACTGCATTCATTTTAAAACAAACCATAACCTTTATTTCATCAATAAAGGTTTAAAAAGCTTTACGTAGATTATCAAATAATGATAATCTAAAATATCTTGTTTACACACGACCATTACATAATGGTTTACAATACAAATATGTTACAACGAAATAAGTTTCTTGAATGCAGTTTTTACACAATATCATACAAGCATGGACTCCAAATCTCGTCCTTATTTAAGTATGCGACAGCGGAAGCTCTTAATAATCACCTGAGAATAAACATGCTTAAAACGTCAACAAAAATGTTGGTGAGTTATAGGCTTAACCTATATATTATCAAATCATAATAATAGACCACAAGATTTCATATTTCAATACACATCCCATGTAACATCCCGCCTTTTTCCATTTACTTTTCCGTTTAACTATTTTAAAGTTCGTTATATATTTATAACATCTTTCGTTAATACGCGTTTTAAATTATCTCGATTAGGTAATTCACGCACCCGATTCAAACTTGAGGGACTAAAATTGACACGGGGCAAACTAGTTGACTAGGTCAACTAGTCCACCCCAATCACCACCATTCAACCATCTCCATCTCTCCCTCTTTCTCTCTAGCAAGAACACACACACCATTACCAAATTCATTCAATCATCATCTAAATCCGATCTAGGAGGCTTACAATAAAATAAATTACATATTCGTGATCCCCTCTTCATCCTCTTCATTTTGGTACCAACTTCATCTCGTTTGGGTAACATTTCTAAAACTCCAGATTTCTCTAAATTCGTGTTTTTGACTTGAAATGGTGTTAGTTAGTGTCTATGGCTCATTGTGATGTCGTGTATGTAATTTGTATGCTCGATCTCGTTGTTTTAGTATAACTAGCATGAACTTGAATTTTGGTGTGTTGTTCTTGAATTTTGGATGATCATATGTTGTTAGATGTTAAAAGTTCATGTTCTAATTGTGTTCCTAGTATCACTAGCTTCAATTTGATGTGTAGGTTGCTTTAGAAAAGTTCATGAACTTGATTTATGATTTTGGTGAATTTGGGTTAGGGTTTGATGAACTTGAAATGGATTTTTGATGCATTGAATACCATGGATTATGGTTGGTAAGTGTTTAGTTGGATTGTATGCTTGATTACCTTCGAAACGGATCATTCATGTAAATTGGTTGCCCGAATCATTGAATTGCATTTATGAACTTGTATGCGATTAATGTTGGGCATTAGATGCGGTTTTGGTTGTTATAATAGGTAGATTGATTGATGAAATGTGTTTAGTTGTCTTCCTCTTCAAATTTCCTTCCCAACGGTATAAAATACTTGACTTGATTGTTTGCGGATCATAAATTGAGTTTATTTGGGTTTTGGTTCGTGTACTTAGAAACTTACTGCATCAGACTGGAATACCAATCTGGACGCCGTCCCAGATTACAAAGCTGGACGCCGTCCAGATCTTTGGACGCCGTTCCAGCCTTCAAAGCTGGACGCCGTCCAGACAATCTGGACGCCGTCCAGATACGCTGACAGGCCTCTGTCTTCGTTGGTCATTTTTCAAAAAATGTTTACTATGCTACGCACCTTCGATTCACATGTAACGTGTTCTAACATGCTCATATATGATTAAAAACCTCAGAAAAATAGTTCGGGACCCGACCCGAACGTGTTGACTTTTTCGTTGACTTTGACCCGACCCAAGTTGACTTTTAATCAAACTTAACCAAATATTTGTGCAATCGTTCTAACATGTTTTTATACTTGTACCTTGCATGAAACATGACAATTTGATTCACATGCTATTATGATCGAGTCTTAACGAGCCATATGACTAATTGAACATCTTTGACCAATCGTGTTTACCGTTATTGATACAACCTATTGTTTAGGTCAAGACTAGCATTGTTCATTGCACACGTTTACTTGTTGAAGTACTTTACTACTCGTGCACTCAAGGTGAGATCATAGTCCCACTTTTACTCTTTTGAAACTTACATTTGGGATGAGAAAACATAAACGTTCCTTTTTTTAACTAAGTGAACACAAGTACAGGAAAACAAACATTCTACATACGAGTTTAGAACAAAAATCCTCAATTCGATTATCATTAGTTACACTTGCCGGGTGTAAGCGAGAACTTATGTTATATGGCCATATGGGTTTGACAAACCCTCATTCAAACGGTTCGCTACCGTTTACGAATGAAATGTATTTTCGAGAAACAGTGTACGTTCTAACACTATTGTGATGGGGTTCTATGGAAGGAATGTTAAGCATTGATAATTGGGTGCTCGTGAAACAAACTTTTGGAATGTATTACTATTATCTCATTGTTGCAAATCTTGTGGTTCACTTGTACTTACTTACTTAAACCTATGATTTCACCAACGTTTTCGTTGACAGATTTCTATGTTTTTCTCAGGTCCTTGAACGATACATGATACATG
This sequence comes from Rutidosis leptorrhynchoides, assembly GCF_046630445.1. Lineage (NCBI taxonomy): Eukaryota > Viridiplantae > Streptophyta > Magnoliopsida > Asterales > Asteraceae > Rutidosis > Rutidosis leptorrhynchoides. The sequence continues at coordinate 372,544,853 of NC_092333.1, read as the reverse complement.
CTTCCGCTCATTATTTTGATACTTGCATTGGATGTCGAGTATATATGCATACATGGAGCGTCTTTTGACTACTTTTAAATTGTGTCGCATAAGTTTCATTTGTACTTATAACTTTGTAACGTAACTTGTGGTGGAACTATTCTTGTAAACTTTGAACAATCTTTACATTTGAAATGAATGCGACATATCTTTTGGTCAAACGTTGTTTTAAAGACTTATGACCACGTAACGGGACCTAAGTAGACGGCGCCGTCAATGACGATTTTTTCGGGTCGCTACAGATGGTATCAGAGCGTTGGTTGTAGGGATTTAGAGTTCATTGGTGTCAACCTCGAGTCATAGGGTACATTGGTGAGTCTAGACTACAACCGGCATATAGACTTGAAGTAGGAATTTCTTGACTACTTGTGCATTTATACTCGAATGCTTCTACTCATATCTACTCTTAGTTCATCTTAATCTCACGTTGTTTAATTTGATTGACGCGCCACCTTGACTATATGAAGTGATGTCGAATGCACATATGAATCAGGGTAATATAATTTCCGGGATTATATTACGGTGACTCATATGAACGTTCCGACATTATGGCATAAAGAATTTAAGGCAAGTCGAGGAAAAACTTCTCTTTATCTTTATTCTATATCACGGTTAGTATTATTGAGAATACTAATCAATGATATTCTTGTGTCTTGAAGGAACAATGGCTCCTCGTCGTGTACGCCGCAATGAAACTCCCGAACAAGCTCTCGAACGGATGATAGCTACCGCCGTAGATGCGGCCATGGCCGGTCACTCATCCAACAACAATAATAATAACAACCACAACAACAACAACAACAACAACAACAACAACAATGGAGCCGGTAACTCAAACGAGGGATGCTCCTATAAAGCTTTCATGGGGTGCAAACCTCACACTTTTGATGGAACCGGGGGACCGGTCATGCTCACCCGATGGTTTGAGCAAACGGAAGCCGTCTTTAGCATAAGCGGTTGTCGGGACCAAGACAAGGTCAAATACTCCACTCACACCTTTACCGGTGTCGCTCTTACATGGTGGAATACTTATGTACAATCGGTGGGTACCGATGAAGCTCACGCCCTCTCTTGGGCCGACTTGAGGGAAAAGATGATTGTCGAATATTTCCCTCGTGAAGAAACCCGAAGGCTCGAACAAGAGCTAAGAACTTTAAAGGCGATCGGAAATGATCTCAAGGCTTATAATCAACGATTTTCTGAACTAGCCTTGATGTACCCAAATCTTGTGAAACCCGAAGCTTTAAGGGTTGAACTTTACATGGATGGTCTTCCAAAGAGCATCAAACACGGAGTAATGTCATCCAAACCCCCTAATCATCAAGAAGCTTTGAACATGGCCCGCAAATTGATAGTGACAGTGGACGAAATCGTAGTACCGGCACCTAAAGCCGAGGACAAGTCGGGTAACAACAAAAAAAAATGGGAAGCTCCCCAATCAAGCAACAACAACTTTGCCAAGAAATCTTTCACCTCCGACAGCAAGAAGGGTTATGCCGGAAATCTACCTCTTTGCAACAAATGCAACAAACATCACTTTGGCGAATGTAGTAAGCTAATTTGCCATCGGTGCCAAGGAATTGGTCATAAGGCCAACGATTGTAAAAGTGCCACTCCCGTCGCTCGAAAGTGGCCCAATGCACCAAAGACGGGCACTTGTTACGAATGTGGCCAAACGGGCCATTATAGAAATGCATGCCCGAAGAGGAAAGATAACCCCAATACGCGCGGCCGAGCTTTCAACATCAACATCGAGGAAGCCCGGGATGACACTGAACTAGTCACGGGTACGTTTCTTCTCAACAATTCTTATGTCTCTTGCTTATTCGATTCGGGTGCCGATAAATGCTTTGTATCCAAGACTTTGACTCATTCTTTTAGCACTCCACCTCTTCCATTAGATACCACTTATACCATTGAAGTGCCTAACGGGAAACTATTAAGTGCCGACACATATTACCGGGGGTGTACGTTAAACATTTTGGGTAAGGAAATTGAAATTGACTTGATACCCTTGGAACTAGGAAGCTTTGATGTAATAATCGGTATGAATTGGTTAGTCAAAACGAAATCTCACATCCTTTGTGATCTTAACGCAATCCGAATTCCTATCGAGAATGGTGAACCTTTGATTGTTTATGGCGATAAGAGTTGCACCAGACTCAACCTCGTTTCGTGCATTAAAGTTAGAAAACTACTCCGTAAGGGTTGTTTTGCGATCCTTGCTCACGTTAAGAAAGTCGAGTCCGAAGAGAAGCACATCGATGACGTGCCAATTGTTAGTGACTATTCCGATGTATTTCCCGACGAATTGCCGGGTCTTCCACCTCATCGACCGGTTGAATTCCAAATCGATCTTATTCCGGGAGCCGCACCCGTAGCACGTGCACCATATAGACTTGCTCCATCCGAAATGCAAGAATTTCAAAGTCAAATCCAAGAACTACTTGACCGTGGTTTTATCCAACCTAGCCATTCACCATGGGGCGCTCCGATTTTGTTTGTTAAAAAGAAAGACGGATCCCTACGAATGTGCATTGATTATCGTGAACTAAATAAATTGACGGTTAAGAACCGATATCCTCTTCCTCGCATCGATGACCTCTTTGATCAATTACAAGGGTCTTGTGTATATTCGAAAATCGATCTCCGCTCGGGTTATCATCAATTAAGGGTTAAGGGGGAAGATGTCTCCAAAACCGCTTTCCGGACTCGTTATGGTAGTTATGAATTCCTTGTCATGCCATTTGGTCTCACTAACGCACCGGCGGTGTTCATGGATCTTATGAACCGCGTGTGCAAACCGTATCTCGATAAATTCGTTATTGTGTTCATCGATGACATATTGATCTATTCTAAAAATGAAGAAGAGCACGAACAACATCTCCGACTTGTGCTTGAACTCTTGAGACAAGAACGACTTTATGCCAAATTCTCCAAGTGTGAATTTTGGTTGAAGGAAGTTCAATTTCTTGGTCATGTTGTAAGTGATCAAGGTATTAAAGTCGATCCCACGAAAATCGAAGCCATTAGTAAATGGGAGACTCCTACTACTCCTACTCACATTCATCAATTCTTGGGTCTCGGCGGGTACTATCGTAGATTCATCGAAAACTTCTCTTTGGTTGCACGTCCTCTAACCGCATTAACTCACAAAGGAAAGAAATTCATTTGGGCGACCGAGCAAGAATCCGCGTTTCAAATCTTGAAAACGAAGCTAACCACCGCTCCTATCTTGTCACTTCCCGAAGGCAATGATGACTTTGTTGTATATTGTGATGCCTCGAAACATGGTTTTGGGTGTGTATTGATGCAACGAACGAAAGTCATTGCTTATGCTTCTCGACAACTCAAAATTCATGAACGAAACTACACGACGCATGATCTCGAACTCGGAGCCGTTGTCTTTGCACTTAAAATGTGGAGACACTATCTTTATGGAACCAAGAGTACTATCTTTACCGACCACAAAAGTCTCCAACACATTTTCGATCAAAAGCAACTAAACATGAGACAACGACGGTGGATTGAAACTTTGAACGATTATGATTGCGAGCTTTGTTACCATCCCGGGAAGGCAAACGTAGTAGCCGATGCCTTAAGTCGAAAAGAAAGAGCGGTGCCTCTTCGTGTCCGAGCTTTAAACATCACCATTCACACCAACCTCAATAGTCAAATTCGTGTAGCCCAAGATGAGGCCCTCAAGGATGAAAACCTTTCACACGAGCTCTTGAACATTCTCGTCTCTCGATTCGAAATTAGGGAGACCGGACTCCGATATTACGCTGGAAGGATTTGGGTGCCTAGTTATGGGGACCTACGAAGCCTTATTTTAGATGGAGCCCATAAGTCACGATACTCGATTCACCTCGGTGCCAATAAGATGTACCACGACCTTAAACAACTATATTGGTGGCCGAACATCAAAAGGGACGTAGCTACTTATGTTTCCATGTGTTTGACATGTTCCAAAGTCAAAGCCGAACACCAAAGACCGTCCGGACTACTTCAACAACCCGAGATCCCGCAATGGAAGTGGGAAAGAATAACGATGGATTTTATCACCAAACTACCAAAAACGACGGGCGGTTATGATACCATTTGGGTTATTGTTGACCGTCTCACCAAATCTGCACACTTCCTTGCCATGAAAGAAACGGACAAAATGGAGAAACTTGCACAACTTTACATTAAGGAGATCGTAGCCCGACACGATGTACCTTTATCGATTATCTCCGACCGAGATGGCCGTTTCGTTTCTAGATTTTGGCGTACATTGCAAGAAGCGTTGGGAACGCGTTTAGACATGAGCACCGCATATCATCCTCAAACCGATGGACAAAGCAAACGTACAATTCAAACCTTAGAGGACATGTTGCGAGCTTGCGTGGTTGATTTCGGAAAAGCTTGGGACAAGCACTTACCTCTCGCCGAGTTCTCTTACAACAATAGTTATCACGCGAGTATTAAAGTCGCACCTTTTGAAGCGCTATATGGCCGAAAATGTCGTTCACCTCTTTGTTGGGCCGAGGTAGGCGACGTGCAAATCACCGGACGCGAACTCATTCACGAAACCACCGAGAAAATCGTTCAAATCCGAGATAGGCTTAGGACGGCCCGAAGTCGTCAAAAGAGCTATACCGACAAACGACGCAACGATCTTGAATTTCAAGTCGGTGACCGAGTAATGTTAAAAGTCGCGCCTTGGAAAGGTGTAATCCGTTTTGGGAAACGCGTGAAGCTGAATCCAAGGTATATTGGTCCTTTCGAAATCTTGGAGCGTATTGGAACCGTTGCTTATCGTTTAGATCTTCCACCTCAATTGAACTCCGTTCATCCTACCTTCCATGTATCTAACTTGAAAAAGTGTCTTGCCGAACCTGATATCGTCATCCCTCTCGAGGAACTTACCATTGATGACAAACTTCATTTTGTGGAGGAACCGGTTGAAATTGTGGACACCTCCGTCAAGACATTGAAACAAAGCCGAATCCCGATTGTTAAAGTCCGTTGGAACGCCAAAAGGGGACCCGAGTTTACTTGGGAAAGGCAAGATCAAATGCAAAGGAAATACCCTCATTTATTCGTGCATTCGGAAACGCAAGATCTCGAGGAAGAAACGACTACTACGCCTACTTAAATTTCGGGACAAAATTTCTTTTAAGGAGTAGGTAATGTAACATCCCGCCTTTTTCCATTTACTTTTCCGTTTAACTATTTTAAAGTCCGTTATATATTTATAACATCTTTCGTTAATACGCGTTTTAAATTATCTCGATTAGGTAATTCACGCACCCGATTCAAACTTGAGGGACTAAAATTGACACGGGGCAAACTAGTTGACTAGGTCAACTAGTCCACCCCAATCACCGCCATTCAACCATCTCCATCTCTCCCTCTTTCTCTCTAGCAAGAACACACACACCATTACCAAATTCATTCAATCATCATCTAAATCCGATCTAGGAGGCTTACAACAAAATAAATTACATATTCGTTATCCTCTCTTCATCCTCTTCATTTTGGTACCAACTTCATCTCGTTTGGGTAACATTTCTAAAACTCCAGATTTCTCTAAATTCGTGTTTTTGACTTGAAATGGTGTTAGTTAGTGTCTATGGCTCATTGTGATGTCGTGTATGTAATTTGAATGCTCGATCTCGTTGTTTTAGTATAACTAGCATGAACTTGAATTTTGGTGTGTTGTTCTTGAATTTTGGATGATCATATGTTGTTAGATGTTAAAAGTTCATGTTCTAATTGTGTTCCTAGTATCACTAGCTTCAATTTGATGTGTAGGTTGCTTTAGAAAAGTTCATGAACTTGATTTATGATTTTGGTGAATTTGGGTTAGGGTTTGATGAACTTGAAATGGACTTTTGATGCATTGAATGCCATGGATTATGGTTGGAAAGTGTTTAGTTGGATTGTATGCTTGATTACCTTCGAAACGGCATATCATTCATGTAAATTGGTTGCCCGAATCATTGAATTGCATTTATGAACTTGTATGCGATTAATGTTGGGCATTAGATGCGGTTTTGGTTGTTATAATAGGTAGATTGATTGATGAAATGTGTTTAGTTGTCTTCCTCGTCAAATTTCCTTCCCAACGGTATAAAATACTTGACTTGATTGTTTGCGGATCATAAATTGAGTTTATTTGGGTTTTGGTTCGTGTACTTAGAAACTTACTGCATCAGACTGGAATACCAATCTGGACGCCGTCCAGATCCCTGGACGCCATCCCAGATTACAAAGCTGGACGCCGTCCAGATCTTTGGACGCCGTCCCAGCCTTCAAAGCTGGACGCCGTCCAGACAATCTGGACGCCGTCCAGATACGCTGACAGGCCTCTGTCTTCGTTGGTCATTTTTCTAAAAATGTTTACTATGCTACGCACCTCCGATTCACATGTAACTTGTTCTAACATGCTCATATATGATTAAAAACCTCAGAAAAATAGTTCGGGACCCGACCCGAATGTGTTGACTTTTTCGTTGACTTTGACCCGACCCAAGTTGACTTTTAATCAAACTTAACCAAATATTTGTGCAATCGTTCTAACATGTTTTTATACTTGTACCTTGCATGAAACATGACCATTTGATTCACATGCTATTATGATCGAGTCTTAACTAGCCGTAGGACTAATTGAACATCTTTGACCAATCGTGTTTACCGTTATTGATACAACCTATTGTTTAGGTCAAGACTAGCATTGTTCATTGCACACGTTTACTTGTTGAAGTACTTTACTACTCTTGCACTCAAGGTGAGATCATAGTCCCACTTTTACTCTTTTGAAACTTACATTTGGGATGAGAAAACATAAACGTTCCTTTTTTTAACTAAGTGAACACAAGTACAGGAAAACAAACATTCTACATACGAGTTTAGAACAAAAATCCTCAATTCGATTATCATTAGTTACACTTGCCGGGTGTAAGCGAGAACTTATGTTATATGGCCATATGGGTTTGACAAACCCTCATTCAAACGGTCGCTACCGTTTACGAATGAAATGTATTTTCGAGAAACAGTGTACGTTCTAACACTATTGTGATGGGGTTCTATGGAAGGAATGTTAAGCATTGATAATTGGGTGCTCGTGAAACAAACTTTTGGAATGTATTACTATTATCTCATTGTTGCAAATCTTGTGGTTCACTTGTACTTACTTACTTAAACCTATGATTTCACCAACGTTTTCGTTGACAGATTTCTATGTTTTTCTCAGGTCCTTGAACGATACATGATACATGCTTCCGCTCATTATTTTGATACTTGCATTGGATGTCGAGTATATATGCATACATGGAGCGTCTTTTGACTACTTTTAAATTGTGTCGCATAAGTTTCATTTGTACTTATAACTTTGTAACATAACTTGTGGTGGAACTATTCTTGTAAACTTTGAACCATCTTTACATTTGAAATAAATGCGACATATCTTTTGGTCAAACGTTGTTTTAAAGACTTATGACCACGTAACGGGACCTAAGTAGACGGCGCCGTCAATGACGATTTTTTCGGGTCGCTACATCCCATAAATAGAGATAAAAATCATTCATATGGTGAACACCTGGTAACCGACATTAACAAGATGCATATATAAGAATATCCCCATCATTCCGGGACACCCTTCGGATATGATATAAATTTCGAAGTACTAAAGCATCCGGTACTTTGGATGGGGTTTGTTAGGCCCAATAGATCTATCTTTAGGATTCGCGTCAATTAGGGTGTCTGTTCCCTAATTCTTAGATTACCAGACTTAATAAAAAGGGGCATATTCGATTTCGATAATTCAACCATAGAATGTAGTTTCACGTACTTGTGTCTATTTTGTAAATCATTTATAAAACCTGCATGTATTCTCATCCCAAAAATATTAGATTTTAAAAGTGGGACTATAACTCACTTTCACAGATTTTTACTTCGTCGGGAAGTAAGACTTGGCCACTGGTTGATTCACGAACCTATAACAATATATACATATATATCAAAGTATGTTCAAAATATATTTACAACACTTTTAATATATTTTGATGTTTTAAGTTTATTAAGTCAGCTGTCCTCGTTAGTAACCTACAACTAGTTGTCCACAGTTAGATGTACAGAAATAAATCGATAAATATTATCTTGAATCAATCCACGACCCAGTGTATACGTATCTCAGTATTGATCACAACTCAAACTATATATATTTTGGAATCAACCTCAACCCTGTATAGCTAACTCCAACATTCACATATAGAGTGTCTATGGTTGTTCCGAAATATATATAGATGTGTCGACATGATAGGTCGAAACATTGTATACGTGTCTATGGTATCTCAAGATTACATAATATAAAATACAAGTTGATTAAGTTATGGTTGGAATAGATTTGTTACCAATTTTCACGTAGCTAAAATGAGAAAAATTATCCAATCTTGTTTTACCCATAACTTCTTCATTTTAAATTCGTTTTGAGTGAATCAAATTGCTATGGTTTCATATTGAACTCTATTTTATGAATATAAACAGAAAAAGTATAGGTTTATAGTCGGAAAAATAAGTTACAAGTCATTTTTGTAAAGGTAGTCATTTCAGTCGAAAGAACGACGTCTAGATGACCATTTTAGAAAACATACTTTCACTTTGAGTTTAACCATAATTTTTGGATATAGTTTCATGTTCATAATAAAAATCATTTTCCCAGAATAACAACTTTTAAATCAAAGTTTATCATAGTTTTTAATTAACTAACCCAAAACAGCCCGCGGTGTTACTACGACGGAGTAAATCCGGTTTTACGGTGTTTTTCGTGTTTCCAGGTTTTAAATCATTAAGTTAGCATATCATATAGATATAGAACATGTGTTTAGTTGATTCTAAAAGTCAAGTTAGAAGGATTAACTTTTGTTTGCGAACAAGTTTAGAATTAACTAAACTATGTTCTAGTGATTACAAGTTTAAACCTTCGAATAAGATAGCTTTATATGTATGAATCGAATGATGTTATGAACATCATTACTACCTTAAGTTCCTTGGATAAACCTACTGGAAAATCGAAAAATGGATCTAGCTTCAACGGATCCTTGGATGGCTCGAAGTTCTTGAAGCAGAATCATGACACGAAAACAAGTTCAAGTAAGATCATCACTTGAAATAAGATTGTTATAGTTATAGAAATTGAACCAAAGTTTGAATATGATTATTACCTTGTATTAGAATGATAACCTACTGTAAGAAATAAAGATCTCTTGAGGTTGGATGATCACCTTACAAGATTGGAAGTGAGCTAGCAAACTTGAAAGTATTCTTGATTTTATGTAACTAGAACTTGTAGAATTTATGAAGAACACTTAGAACTTGAAGATAGAACTTGAGAGAGATCAATTAGATGAAGAAAATTGAAGAATGAAAGTGTTTGTAGGTGTTTTTGGTCGTTGGTGTATGGATTAGATATAAAGGATATGTAATTTTGTTTTCATGTAAATAAGTCATGAATGATTACTCATATTTTTGTAATTTTATGAGATATTTCATGCTAGTTGCCAAATGATGGTTCCCACATGTGTTAGGTGACTCACATGGGCTGCTAAGAGCTGATAATTGGAGTGTATATACCAATAGTACATACATCTAAAAGCTGTGTATTGTACGAGTACGAATACGGGTGCATACAAGTAGAATTGTTGATGAAACTGAACGAGGATGTAATTGTAAGCATTTTTGTTAAGTAGAAGTATTTTGATAAGTGTATTGAAGTCTTTCAAAAGTGTATAAATACATATTAAAACACTACATGTATATACATTTTAACTGAGTCGTTAAGTCATCGTTAGTCGTTACATGTAAGTGTTGTTTTGAAACCTTTAGGTTAACGATCTTGTTAAATGTTGTTAACCCAATGTTTATAATATCAAATGAGATTTTAAATTATTATATTATCATGATATTATCATGTATGAATATCTATTAATATAATATATATACATTAAATATCTTTACAACGATAATCGTTACATATATGTCTCGTTTAAAAATCATTAAGTTAGTAGTCTTGTTTTTACATATGTAGTTCATTGTTAATATACTTAATGATATGTTTACTTATCATAGTATCATGTTAACTATATATATATCCATATATATGTTATCATATAGTTTTTACAAGTTTTAACGCTCGTGAATCACCGGTCAACTTGGGTGGTCAATTGTCTATATGAAACCTATTTCAATTAATCAAGTCTTAACAAGTTTGATTGCTTAACATGTTGGAAACATTTAATCATGTAAATATCAATCTCAATTAATATATATAAACATGGAAAAGTTCGGGTCACTGCATACTTCAACTCCATTACATATTGTCGTTGAACCAGCATAAGATTCAGATCAAGATGTTGATCCAGTGTACGATACCTGCGGATCTGATATTTTGAGTGAAAATTCTGATAATCCTGAAGAAGGAGATACCACGAATATACATCAAGAAATACCTGTTCCCGCACACCCAGTTCCCAGAACTACAGCTGATCATCTTAGAGGGAACATTATTGGAGATCTGAATGCATGTGTTAAAACAAGAAGACAAGTTCAGTTTGATGATCAAGTTGATTCTCATATGACAGCCACTGCTGCATATTACGAGTACTCATGTCATATTTCTATAATAGAGGCAAAGACAACAAAAGAAGCTTTGAAGCATGTTGATTGGATGATGGCTATGCAAGAAGAGATTCAGCAATTCCATCGTCTAGATATTTGGAAGTTAGTTACTAAGCCGCATGGTGCGAAAGTAATCGACCTCAAATGGGTTTGGAAGTGCAAATTCGACGAAGATGGCAATGTTACCCGTAACAAAGCAAGATTAGTTGCTAAAGGTTGTCAGCAAGATCCTGAATTTTATTACGATTAAGTTTTCGCTCCTGTTGTCAGATTGGAAGCGATTCGCATTTTCTTGACTTTCGCATCTTTTATGAAGTTTAAAGTTTATCAAATGGATATTAAGAGTGCATTTCTTTATGGCAAGCTAAATGAAAGAGTATATGTCAGTCAACCTCCGGGTTTTGAAGATCATCTTCATCCTGACAAAGCTTACCGATTACGTAGAGCCCTTTATGGTTTACATCAAGCTCCTAGAGCTTAGTACGGACGGTTATCGAGTTATCTGATTGAAAAAGGATATCAAATGGGCACGGTAGACTGTACTTTGTTCACAAAAGTTCAAGATGACGACATTATTTTAGTCCAGATTTATGTTGACGATATTATCTTCGATGCTACTAAGCAGGAACTCATTAATGAGTTCGAACAGGTGATGAAGGATGACTTCGAAATGAGTAAATTGGGCCTCTTACACTACTTTCTTGGTTTACAAGTCGAACAGACTAGTAATGGTATTTTTCTTCATCAAGCAAAGTATGTAAATGATATACTCGAACATTTCGATATGACTCAAGAACGTCCTCTGTCAACTCCGCTAGCTGTTAATCATGGTATTTCATTAGATTGTGAAGGGGAGCCTGCCCTACATACTATCGAGCAATCATCGGATCGCTCATGTATCTCACTGCGTCTAGGCCGGATATTATGTTCGCAACATGTCTGTGTGCTCATTATCAAGTTAATCCGAATACAGTTAATCTTACAGCTGCCAAAAGAATTCTACGTTATATGTTGCATTCGCCAAATCTTGGCATCTGGTATTTGAACGATGAGAAGTTTGATCTTGTAGCTTATAGCGATTCAGATTATGATGGTTGCAAAATCAACAACAAGTTTACATCAGGAGGATGTCAATTTCTAGGTGAAAGGCTGGTGACCTGGCAATGCAAGAAACAAACTGCAGTTGCTCTTTTCACGTGTGAAGCTGAATATATAGCTGCTGCTAGTTGTTGTTCACAAGTTGTTTGGATCCAACAACAACTTCGCGATTACGGGCTAAGAATCTCTTTCTCTCCTCTTTATATTGATAATACTGCTGCTATAGCAATTACTAAGAATCATGTGCAACATTCTAAAACTAAACACATAGGTGTTAAATATCATTTTCTTAGGGATTGCCATGAGAAAAAGATTATTGAGGTTAAGAGAATAGGTACTAAGGACCAAAGGGCTGACCTATTCACTAAGGCTTTTGATAAACCTAGGTTCTTACTCCTACTAGGATGTTGTGTGTGAGGGTTAGTCAAGCTTTTAGACTTTGCATGTAGGATGTTGAACATGTAGATTTTTGGTTGTTAATTATCTGTATTGCATATTTTTGCTTCATGTCTGCATTTCTTAACATAATTTCTTTCATGATTGCATGCTAGTCTGTAGATATTTTTTGTTTGGTTAAAATGCTAAAACACAAAAAGATTTTATATTTCAGCATTTTAGGGGGAGTATATGTTATCAGCAGAAAATACCTAAAAAGTGAAAAATGCCTCACCAGAAAATCTTAAAAAGTTGAAAAATCCGAAAATGATTAATATGTTGGAGATGAAGAATTTACTATACTGAGAATTGATATATTTGATTAGTAATGACTGATTAGAATGTTTATGTTTATCTGTTGTGTGATGTACTGATAGATGTGACTTATGAATTCCGGGCATTAGACAATCATAATAAGAATAATGATCATCTAAGATTCAGAAGTCATGGACGATCTGTAGCGTTTGAAGGTAATCACCTAATTATCTCCGAAACTGTATGAAATGATAGTTGTTGAGGAACTCAATAGTCGGTTGAGGGTATCCCCTATCGTAATTGATAATCGTTAGAGAAGTTGGTGTTGGATGTCCCCAAGCAATATTCAACGTTGCTCTACCAATTCAGCTTCACAGCTATGAATGGGACATTCAATAGATCATTTAAGGGGTTGAGGATTATCTGTTTGGCTGGTGCATACCACGTTGTCACGGGCCTAAGACTTAATAATCGAAACTAAAACCCGAAAATATCAGAGAAAATTAGTTTATGTCGAAGTAAGTGTCCCTTCTCGCTTAAAGTCAAAAAGTATAAGTCCTTATTGCGGACCGTTCAAGCATTTAAGGGAGAACACATTCGAGTGATCTGAGCACATAACAAAGAAACATGAGTTCATGCATAAAAATGAAAAATCCATTCATGATTACGTTCAAAATCAATATATCAAAAGACAGTGATACGCTGAAAAATAAAATATCAAAATAAAATCAATGTCAATAAAATTGGCGTAGCAAGATGGCAAAGTCCTGAAAGTATGAAGAATGCTGATTCATGATGTGCTCATAAAGAACTCAGATCATTCTTAGTGTGACGCCCCCGCGCAGCTTGAATTGCTTAATCACGACTTTCACATTGAACTATCAAGATTCTTGTCGTCTGCAATTTAGAGTTATATCCATTAAGACTGTAAGTTGGAAAGATACTTACCTAGATATACTCTAATACTTGTTTATGAAAGTTTAACTTTCGATTCCGTTTTCCATGACAACTTGAACAGAAAGAAGTTAAGGGCCTCGAGATTTATTTCGTGTGACGACTGGTCATCAGGCAAGTCTGCTTTAACTGTAGACCAATCCCCGCGGTAAATAGTACGCCTATTCGGATAATCCAATATACTCTGAGATTAGCCGAGCCAACTAGATTGAAGATTTTCAACACATTGGTAGAAGCTAAAGGCTCAGAGGGTTATTCAAAATGCCGTGAGAACCATCATGTTCAATTTGAATGAAGTACATGGAAAGAGATAACGGAAATTTACATGTAATGAATTGACAACCTAATAAAAACGCACAATCATAAGTGATGGAAGAATCAAGGATTAATGAACTTAGCATGATCTCAAAAATCATTACTTTATAGTGTTCAAGTAATTAATGCCAACATGATTGTCGATATGTCCGGAATGAATATGTTCATGTTTAATGAGGATTGATATCAGTAATTACATGATAATAGACATAGACTGGATAATTAGGAATGAACAATAGAAATTGATTCAATATGTCAGTTTTGATCCATTTTTAAAATAGTTAATCATCTTGCTCACAAAAAGAATGTGGATTTGTATGTCTTATATATCTGTACTGTTAATTTGTTTGCATTGAAAACTATAAAACTACAAAAAGATTTTGGTTTGCATGTTATTGCATTTCATGATAGAATGTCTTTCTTTTACATAATTTTAGTTGCATGACATTTTACATCAGAAAATTCATAAATATTCTATCATTTCCTTGGTTTTCTGATTATCCTCTGAGTGCATAACGACATCTGAAAGAACTTTGTTAAGATCAAGATATTGGGCCACCAAATCCATGAGATAGAAGTTAGTAAAGCTTGTGACTGTTTGAAGGACATTGATGATTTAGATTACTAATGAACTTAAGTTGACATTACACTGTAGGATTTACTCTTGGAACACAGAATGATTAGAGTAATAACCTTCTTTAGGTTAGGATTTCTTATCTGCCTAAGTGTTAATGGTCATTTCTTGAAGGTTTAGTGATTTTCGACTCAAGTTGAAAGATCTTGTTAGATCTAAGATTGCTGAACGAGTCGAAATCCTAAGGTTGTAAAATTTTGAAGTTTTGAAATTACCTAAGTGCTCACACGCACGCTTGATGTGTGAACCGTAAGATTGACCACACGTTTGAGGTTAACCATACGGATGACCCTGATCAAACTTGTCCTAAGACAATTGGGTCACACGCACGTGTGATTTAGGTGAGACGCGCGTTTGATGGTGGATCGTGTGATCAACCGCACGATTGATCACGAGAGTATAAATAGGGGTGATGAGCTCAGCAGCTCACACTTGTGCACCCAACTTTTTTTTCTCTCTCTAAATTCGATCATCACCGATCAAGCATTCCTTTGCAACGAACGTTATGCATCTTTATACGAATCCAGCGACACCTATTAGGTATGATTTCATTGAGTTTAGATACCTTAATTTGTTGTTTTAATGAGTCGAAACCCTAAGGGTATATAACTCGAATTTTGTGAAATTGAAGGTTGTTTTGATGTGTATCTGTAATTGTTTTATGTTTAACGGAACCTTATGATGCTATCGTGATGTAAATCAGTCCATAAAATGCACAATTATGTGATCTTGATGATTTGAAAAAAGGCATTTAATACGGGTTTCATCAGACATGCACGAGTGACGTCACTCGCATGCGTGAGACATGACTTGCACGAGTCAGTGCACGGTTGATGATCAACCGTGTGGACCTTTGAGCTCACTCGTTTGTCTTGAATTTATTGATCACTCGTTTGAAAGAGCTGATACATTTGATTACACGCACGAGTCACCACACGGTTGATTCACTCGCTTATGTTTTAATGCATCAGCCGTGTACCCTGTCTGAAACCATATTACTGCTCAAACGTGTCAACAGTGACACGAGTAACTATATCACTCACACGGTTCATCTCTCAGCCGCACGTGTGACACTGTCACTCGCACGTTTCATCCTGTTTAACATATTTATGACACATTGATGCAAATGCTTTAATGCTTTATGTTGATTGATTTATATATCTAACATCTCTGTTAACATTTTAGTTTCTATTTAGATATCATCAGATGGCAGAACAATAAGTAAACCTTCCGATTGTTAACATTGAAGGACAGGGGGAGCAACAAGTTAATCCACAAGCTAATCCTCAAGCTAATCCTATCAATCCACCTGCTCAACAAGAGATTCCGTTAGAAATGGGCAAACTGAATAATCAAGTTGCTCTTTATGATACTACTCTTGAAAGAGGTTCTCACTTTAAGGAGATTATCGAGTTTCTTAAGAGATCAAGGATACACACTGCTATTTCTACTGAATGCACTGCATACTACAGTAATCAGAGAGAGTTCTGGAGAAATGATGTGTTGGATGTTGATGAAGATAAGCTTGTTAGTAAGATTCAAGGTCATGATATTACTGTTTCTAAGGATGTGATTAGAAGGATTTTGGGTTTCAATGACGAGAACTGCTCCCATATGACTATCAGTAGAGAACGAATCCATGGCTATTTCAGAAGATGTGCTTATTCTGGTTACATTGGCGGCAAATCTGAACTGGTGAAGACATATCTACCAACACAGTTTAGATATCTTGCTCACATGATTATGCATTGTTTGAGTAGACGCAAATCGGGTTTTGATAAGCTTAACGAGAAAGTGCAGAGTATGTTTTTGGAACTTGTTCTCAAGGCTCCATACGATTTTTCGGGTTTTGTTTTCTACTATTCCAAGGCAAACCACTTCAGTTCTTCCTAGAAGTATCTAATATACGCCCGTTTTCTACAATTGATCATTAACGATGCTGCACCTGATCTACCTAAGATTGAAGAGGATATTATCCACCTTAAGCCGATGAATCCGATTACTTTCTGCAGAATGGAAGAGACAAGGAATGAGGATTTAAAGCCTGACTTTAATAGACAGCTCATTTGTCATCTTATCAAGGAGAACTATCGATGTCCAGCAGGTAATGCGTGGAGAAATGAGGATTCAGATTCTGACTATGAAGTTACAGATGAGGAAGGTCAAGGTGATAATCAGAAAGCTACTGGTAATGCTCAAGGAAGAGGTAATTTTGATGATGAGATTATCGAGGGTGATGATGAAGTAACTGAGGAGGATACCAATTTGATTCAAAGGAAGAGGAAAGGAAAGGATCCTATGCCCGTAGAGCAACTGAAAAAGAAGGAGAAAAGAACGAAGTATTCTTATGATTCACCTCAGAAGTCATCACAGGGAGGTTCAAAACAACAGACTCAGAGGAAACCATTCGGGTTTATGAAGGATGCAAGAGCTGCTGTTACCTCACCTAAACCTGCAACAACAACCTCTCAGGTCACGTCAGATGAATACAAGACACAACAAAATTTGTTGATGTCATTGATCACAAAAATAATCAATCTGGAGAATCAAGCTACTGAGGAGAAGAAGATCAGTAATGCTAAGATTGATTCGTTGGTGGAAGAGAACAAGAGGTTATCTAATAGACTGGAAAGAACTGATAAATTGAAGAAGAAGTTTTCGGTGATTAAGAGTGAGAACAGGGAGAAGATGAAGAAGTTGAATGAAAAGATTGAACAGCTTACCTCTGGTAAAACAAAGTTGATTAAGGAGAAACGAGAAGAGTATTCTTCTGATTTGGGAGAAGGTGATGAAAGAGATGAAGAAGAAGATGCTGGAACTGGAGGACCCTCTTTTGATATACCGTTAGTGATACCTATTCGAAGTTTTAATGAATATGGTGAGGTCTTTACTGCTGAATATTATATGAATTATTCAAATGTTTTTAATGATGCAGAAAAGGGAGACGTTCCACCAAGTGAGTTTCCTTTGAAACAGCTTGCTACTCTTGCAAATGACAGTGAAAACGATACGGAGAATGCAGAGACAGCTGAAGCTGAAAATAAGGCTCCACAAGAAGAGTCATTGTCAAGTATCCCTCCCGAATCAATCCAAAATATCAACTTAAGAAATTTCGATAATTTGTTTGTTGAGGAGAAGAGTGAGGATTCTGTTGGTAAGGAAAGTGTTAAAGAGGATGTGATTATTGAATCCGAGGACGAATTTGTGACAGAATCTGATGAAGAAGAATAAGAAGAAGAAGAAGAAGTTGAGATTGTTATGCCTTCGCTTAAGCCATACTCGCATCCGTCACTCAACACCTTAAGTGACTTCTTCAATCTGAGCTGTGAATAGAAAAGAAAGAACTTAATTGAGTTAGAAAAGGCGAGGAAGGTATACAAAGAACAAGTGAAAGAAGTGGATGTTATGATAGAAAGAAACAAGAAGATCCGACATGAGAAACTGCTCGTTGAGAAAGAAAGAAAATAAACTGAATTGAAAGATAAGAAACTCTGAGCCGAACAAGCAAAGGCTGAGGGATGGAATGAGATTAAGAATTGGTTTGTACGTGATAGGGTTAAGGTAAACAGAAACATTAAGGAAGACGAAGATCGCTAGATTTGGTGAAGACAGAACGTTGTTAACCCTGATCAAGTAGATAAGCCAGAGCTCGACCCGAAGTTTGTTAGTTTCTATGAGAAAGGAAAGAGAACCAAGAAGTATTCCAAGGGTAAAATACTAAGATGGGGTTACTTCAAGGAGATTAATTGCTTTGCTATCAAGAAGGAAGGAGGAGTTGATTATATGGCACGTCCTAGCCACTTCAAAACTCTACCTTACTTCGAGATTATGCAACTTGCTAAGCTGAAGATGCTGAACGCTGAAGATAGTGACCTTTCCAAGTGATTTCAAAGAAAACTCAGATATGAGTACAAGATAGGGAAATGAGATTTCTTTAAGTCAACAGCTGCCAGATTCTCCATTCATCCAACAAAGAAGAATTCTAAGGGAGGACCTGTACGTGTTATTAAGTTCCGTCCAGCTAAGTACATGAAGCAATCTCCTTTGATGCCCTTACCCAAGGATATTTGTAAGAACTTCAGATGGTGGTTCTATGATGAATTGTCAGAGGAAGCAGTGATCTTGACTGCGATTGAGAAGGATGATGGAAGCATACAGTTCGACAATGTGAAGATTCTAGATCCTATGTGGCTGGGGAACTTGTAGAGATTTGATGTGTAGACTCTTCACCGCCATCACATTACATTCAGAGATGATCGAAAGGAGGAAGCTATGAGATATCAACGTGTGATCGATGTCCTCTATGCATACCTCAATAGAGAAAGTGACGCTCAAAGCTCAAACTAAGTTCAAGCCAGATGATGTGTGTCGAATACTGTGATGCTAGTTTGTAATTTTTTTTATTTTTGTTTTTGATGATGATGTATTTTGGAGAGAGAAAGAATCTGGATATGTAATTGGTATTAGACTGATGCTACTTTTGGACTTATGTGTATTTCACGAACGTTTACTTTATTGTAATCGATGTTCTAGGTCCTAGGGGGAGTTGTTGATGCATGTTCTGTAAGTCCCTAGATATCTTGCCTAAGTTTGTGAATAGTACTTCAGTTTATGGGATATCATGATCGCTCGTTATTATCCTATCTGTGTTTGTATGTGGTTACAGGTACTGCAGGAACGCGATACGGATGTTTGACTATGTTAGACTTAGTCAGACGCACGAGTGAAGCATCACTCGTACGGCTGACAGGCTCATACGCATGATTGATGCTGAGCTAAGTCATAATTATAACCTGAATGAGAAGACACGAGTGAGTGATCACCCGTACGGCTGATGAAGCCAACTCGTACGTGTGATGGATTACTCGTACGGGTGAGTCAACAGCAGGGGTATACAAAGTCTTATGTTCTTCATTTTAGGTTAAGCCTCTCTCACACAAAATCACTCAGATCTGGTTCACTTGATCTGATTCTTTCTCAACCCAAATCACTACTGGTAGTGAATAATAGCTCTAGGCATTAATCTAATCACAATCCTTGTTGTGGTTTGACTAATTTAATCCCAAAAAGCTACCCATATTCACTTTGAATGGTTTGATTCACTAATTCCGCCTTTGTGTGAATTAAACATGTTGATCTCGAAGTTCGTAGTCATGTTTCATCAATCAGTAGGTCAGTCAATTTTGAAGGTAACTCTCTCCCCATGTGATCGCAAGATCAAGGTCTGATTGTACACATCAATGACAGTCCTAACTGTGTTCATGAAAGGTCTCCCTAATACTATCGATTTGTATGATCGATAAGTTGGATTTTCCTTTTGGTTGTTGACAAGTCTCCTAGCTCTAATCTTTTGTAGAGAGAATAGGGAATTAGGTTGATACTTGCCCCCAAATCTGTTAGTGCATGAATGGTTCCAGACTGGTAGATTGAATATGGGAAAATGAATGAGCCCATATCTACTAGTTTCTTTAGTAGAAAGTTTATGAGCAATACCGAGCATTCTTCACTCAGTGGAATTTTGTTAGAATCTGGTATCCTTTCCTTTGTACAGAGAAGCCTTCATATGTATCTCTTCTGGTTGGGAACTCTGGACATGGTGTCCAGGAATCTCCCGTCAAGCATGTAGGTATCAAGCTTGGACGGTTCTTCCAGTAGCCTTCCGGGATAAGGTACATGAACTAGAGTTTGAGTGGACGGCTTCTGAGTATATGTCGATTTGTTCTTTAGCCTAGATGGCCTTCTCCGTGGTTCTTCTTTTGGGATTATGGAATCCATTTGCTTAGCTTCCTCTATGTGGAGATTTTGGATGGTATTACTAGGTAATCTTCCTTGTGGTCGAGTTTCAAGTAGGGGTGTTCATCAGTTCGGTTTTTGGTTTTTTGGTTTATTCGGTTCGTTTTTTTCAATTTTGAAACTTATAAA
Organism: Rutidosis leptorrhynchoides; assembly: GCF_046630445.1. Taxonomy (NCBI): domain Eukaryota; kingdom Viridiplantae; phylum Streptophyta; class Magnoliopsida; order Asterales; family Asteraceae; genus Rutidosis; species Rutidosis leptorrhynchoides. The sequence continues at coordinate 372,524,539 of NC_092333.1, read as the reverse complement.
ATTAAATCGAAAACCAAACCAAAACCGAATTTAAATATCAAAACTAAAAACAAAACGAACCGAAGAACATATTTTATTTTGGTTTGGTTTCGGTTAAACCAAATATCACTAAAAAATTAAAATTCTAACCACCAAAATTACTTACATATAAATATCAAAATACTAAAACTTACATGAATTACACCATTCACATTACATATATTCTAACCAATATAAGTAGAGTTTATGATGCTAAAAGACCAAAACAGATAGCATTCTACTACTAAGCTAGCTAAGTTAAGTTTGTTAAAGGTCTTGCATCTTGAAGTCATTATAAACAACACGTATATTATAAATAACATGATTATTGTTTAATGATAATAAAATAATACATTAATTATAAAAAATATATAAATATTATAAATATAAATATGTTTTAATATGTTATTAATTTGAATTCAGTTTTTAATTCGGTTTTCGGTTAACCAAATTTAAAATTTTTAAAACCAAATCGAAAACCGAATTAAGAAGTTGGTTTCGGTTTCGATCGATCTGAAACGCATTTAAAAAAATTCGGTTTGTTTATTTTTGGTTTGGATTCAATTCGATATTCAGATTATTCAGTTTCAATCCATATGGTACACACCCCTAGTTTCAAGGCATTGTGATAACTGTCTGAGCTGCGTTTCTAGACTTTTGAGCATAAGCAATCAGTTTCGCATGAGTATCTCTGTCTGGTCTTGTCTAGACACGGTTCTCTTATTTAGCTGTTGTTGTCCTTGAATGAACTCAGTCAACTGATCATCAGTCCCGAGAGTAGGGTTGGTTACTTTCGTAATTTGGGTGGTTGGAGAATTTTCCTCAACTAGTGGTCCAGTGAGTTGAAAGGGTTGATCGTAGGTCAATTGAGATTGTTTGTGACGACCCGGAAATTTCTGACCAAATTTAAATTTAACCCTTATATGATTTCAACACGATAAGTAAAGTCTGTAATGTTGAGTCTCAAAAATTTTGGAACTATATTCATGTAATCAATTACCCTTTGACTGTACTCGACGATTCACGAACATTTATGTGTGTGTGTGTGTGTGTGTGTGTGTGTGTATATATATATATATATATATATATATATATATATATATATATAAAATACAGTTATATTAATTGAAAACGTTAACAAAGTATTACATGAATAATACTCTACATAAACGTATTTGTTTCAATACATTTTATCGATGGAATTAAAAGATAATATCAAAAGATTAAATTATCGGATGTATTGTGCTATTATGATAAGTCTCGGTTGAGAGGTCCACCATGATTTGAGAAATCTTTCCTTTTTAACAATATTCGGAATAAATGGTAAAGTAATTTACAAGTGAGAACAAAGTATTAATTATCGAGAGTTAGTCAAAAGTTAGTGGAGATTTCTGCTTAACTTTCAATGTGTGCTTTACAATAATTTCTCGTGTATGTTGATAAGTTAATCCTTAGAATTTAATATGTAAAGTAATATACAAAATAATTATGTTGATGTTAAAATGAACCTATATATGATTTATATACATAATCATTATTATATGTCTATTGGAATATATATAAAAGTTATAAATGTTATATGTTGAAATCTATATTATTTATTTCCATGATGAAGTAATATAATATTTTAGTTATATATATATATATATATATGTATATATATATATATATATATATATATATATATATATATATATATATATATATATATATATATATATGTATATATATATATATATATATATATATATATATGTATATATATATGACAGTTATATTTTCTTATTTCATATGCAAACATATATATATCATAAAATGTATTTATACTAAAATATATAAATATTAAATATTCAGCATAATATATAATTAGTAAATATGATATAATTAATAAATGGTAATAGAAGTAATTTATAAATATTATATATATAAATTATAATTTTTCATTCTATGTAAATAACTACGTGTAATAGTAATTTATTATATTAATATTAATATTAATATTAATATCATTATTATCAATATTATTATTATTATTATTATTATTATTATTAATATTATTATTATTAATATTATTATTATTATTATTATTATTATTATTATTATTATTATTATTATTATTATTATTATTATTATTATTATTATCACTATTACTAATAATATTATTATTATTATTATTATATTATTAGTGTTTTTTTAGTATTATTATTGTTAGTTGTTAATAATATTAATAGTATTATTATTATTAATTATTAATATTAATATTAAATAAATATAATATTTATATAAAAATAGATATATATACCCGTGATATTCTATATCTCTATCATCTGTGTATTTTTCTTCTTCTTTTCTCTATTCTTCTTTCACTCGTGATACAAAAATCGATCTCCACCATCACTAAATAACAAAGCAATCAATTCAATGTTTTCTCAATTATGGATGCGGGATAAATCATTCAGACACAATATAAGTCCTGATTGATATTCGAAACAGTTAAAAATAAATTTTTTTTCTTTCTTCACGACAGGTTGAAATTTAGAATTCAATTCTGAACCAATCATCAAAAATTAATAATGCAGAGTTGTTAAGGATCATCTAGTGAAGCACTTTGTAATTTTTCGAGCTTTAATTCATCAAATTGATTGTTAATTTGGTAGTCAAACTTTATGATAAAAAGTCAAACTATAGTGATCTTGAAGAAATTTGACGTCAGGGTTATGTTTATGATTCAATTAATGTTTGAGGAAGTTTTTAAGAGTAATTTGAAACATACTTGATGTTGTGATCTTGGGCTAAAACGATCTAGAATTCATACTTGAGGTTTGGGTTTTTTTTGTTGTCTCGAACAAACAGCGATGCTGTTTTAATTTTAATTTTTTTTTTTTTTGCATTTGATTAATTACTAATACGATTGACAAACTATTTCGTTGAAACTCCTAAACCTAAAAATGATTGTTATAAGATTTGAACTTGGTTGATTGACTAATTCGGAGAAGAAGAGAGAAAGAACTGGAAAAAAACATTAAGTTAAAAAAAAATTGGGTTCGTGATATATCAGAAAAACAAGGATGGTGAATTGGTTAAGGTGTTATGTTGAGGAACGAGAGGTCTGGGTTCGAGCCCGGTTTGAGGCATTTTTTTTAAAAAGGCTTATGGAAGGTAGTTCTCATTACAAAAATTATGATTATTATTATTATTATTGTTAGTATGATTATTATTATAATTATTATCATTATTATTATCATTATTTTGATTATTATTAGTATTATAATTACTAGTAATATTATTAATTAATACTTATTATTATTATTAATAGGATTATAGTAAGTAAATTATTACTAATATTGTTATCACTACTAAGTATTAACAGTTGGTATTATTATTATTATTATTATTATTATTATTATTATTATTATTATTATTATTATTATTATTATTATTATTAAATATTATGAATATCATTTACTATTAGTAATATCAATTAGTATTATAATTATTATTAATATTATTTATCAATTATTATTATTATCTTTATGATTATGTAAGTATAATTATTATTAATATTATTATTATTAATATTATTATTAGTATTATAGGTATTAATTACTAGAAATATAAATTTTACCATTTTATTATTAATATCATTATTATGAGTATGAGTATGATTAATATTATTATTATTATTATGGAAATAATACAATTTATTTTCATAAATATTAGTATTACTATCATTTTATAAGTATTAGAGTTATTATCATTAACATAAGTATTATTAAAAGAATTATCATTATTAGTATTATTAACATTAAAAAAATTTATTATTATAATCAAATACAACTTTTATTTACTATTATTAATATTATATATTATCATGTATATAAAAATTATACTTAAAAGTAATATTATATATAAGTACGAATTAATTATATTAAAAATCTTTATATAAATATCCATATATAACAAATTAGGTATATATATATATATATATATATATATATATATATATATATATATATATATATATATATATATATATATATATATATATATATACAAATCAAATAAATAGTATATAAAGTTATAATATATGAAATTGTTCGAATAAGATTATATGTATTAATGAATATACAAATGATATAGGTTCGTGAATCCGAGGCCAACCTTGCACTTGTTCAATGCCATCATATGCATAATTACTACGAAATACAGTATTGTGAGTTTCATTACTCCCTTTTATATATATTTTGGGACTGAGAATACATGCGCTGTTTTTATAACTGTTTTACGAAATAGACACAAGTACTTGAAACTACATTCTATGGTTGAATTATTATACTGGATATCACCCTTTTTAGCTTGGTAGCCTAAGAATTAGGGAACATACCCCCTAATTGACGCGAATCCTAAAGATATATCTATCGGGCCTAACAAACCCCATCCAGGTTATGGATGCTTTAGTACTTCGATTTATATACAGATGAGTGTACCTGTATATTTGGGGATATTCTAGATGCATTTGTTAATGTCGGTTACCAGGTGTTCTGATAATGCTAAAAACGAACATATATTTCATAGCATTATCCCTCAAGAAAGACAAGCTTTTAGTTGCGATTGTTCTATTTACAAGTGATATTCGTTTAAATAATAAAAGGTGAAGATAAAAGACAGATTCGATGAATTGAAGACGCAAAACGACCAAAAAGCTCAAAAGTACAAAATACAATGAAAGAGGTTCCAATTATTGATCAGAAACGTCTCAGAATTACAAGAGTACAAGATTCAAAACGCAAAGTACAAGATATTAAATTGTACGCAAGGATGTTCAAAAATTCGGAACCGGGACCAGAGTCAACTCTCAACGCTCGACGCAACGCACTAAAAATTACAAGTCAACTATGCACATGAATATAATATAATATATAATTAATTCTTAAAATTAATATATATATTATATTATATTTAAAAACCGTCGGCATAAAAAAACAAAGACTTTTGAGCCTCCCCAGCTGGCCATGCGATCGCATGGCCTGTAGGAAGAAACTCCATGCGATCGTATGAGCATCTTTTCCAGTTCACAAGGCCTATAAAATCGAGTGTTTGGTGCATCATTCAATATATATCCATCCTCTCTATATCTATACGTAATATTTATATTTATAAATTATATTTTAATTTTCATTTTAATTTTAATTAATTCTAATAATAAGGGTATGTTAGCGAATGTTGTAAGGGAGTAAGTCGAAATTTTGTCCGTGTAACGCTACGCTATTTTTAATCATTGTAATTTATGTTCAACCTTTTTAATTTAATGTCTCGTAGCTAAGTTATTATTATGCTTATTTAAAATGAAGTAATCATGATGTTGGGCTAATTACTAAAATTGGGTAATTGGGCTTTGTACCATAATTGGGGTTTGGACAAAAGAACGACACTTGTGGAAATTAGACTATGGGCTATTAATGGGCTTTATATTTGTTTAACTAAATGATAGTTTGTTAATTTTAAAATAAAGATTTACAATTGGACGTCCCTTTAAATAACCATATACACTCAATCGGACACGATGGACGGGATATTTATATGTACGGATAATCGTTCATTTAACCGGACACGGGAATGGATTAATAGCCACTAGAATTATTAAAACAGGGGTGAAATTATGTACAAGGACACTTGGCATAATTGTTAACAAAGTATTAAAACCTTGGGTTACACGCAGTCGATAACCTGGTGTAATTATTAAACAAAGTATTAAAATCTTAAGTCCCCAATTAGTTGGAATATTTAACTTCGGGTATAAGGATAATTTGACGAGGATACTCGCACTTTATATTTATGACTGATGGACTGTTATGGACAAAAACCAGACGGACATATTAAATAATCCAGGACAAAGGACAATTAACCCATGGGCATAAAACTAAAATCAACACTTCAAACATCATGATTACGGAAGTTTAAATAAGCATAATTATTTTATTTCATATTTAATTTCCTTTATTTTATATTTAATTGCACTTCTAATTATTGCACTTTTATTTATTGCAATTTCATTATCGTTATTTATTTTACGCTTTAAATTAAGTCTTGTATTTATTTTTAATATTTTACATTTGGTTTTAACTGCGACTTAAGTTTTTAAAATCGACAAACCGGTCATTAAACGGTAAAAACCCCCCTTTATAATAATAATATTACTTATATATATATTTGTATTTTTATAAAATAAAACTAATATAGCGTTAAGTTTTGTTTAAAGATTTTTCCTTGTGGAACGAACCGGACTTACTAAAAACTACACTACTGTACGATTAGGTACACTGCCTATAATTATTGTAGCAAGGTTTAAGTATATCCATTCTCTAAATAAATAAATATCTTGTGTAAAATTGTATCGCATTTAATAGTATTTCCTAGTAAAATTTAATAGTATTTTATACCCCTTAGCTGTGAGCATCTAGCTTAAAAGCCGGAAGCGCAACGCTAATATAAAAAAAAGATTTTTATTTTTAGTTTACTTTTATAAAAAAATACACTTTTGTAAAAATACGTTTTAAATATTCGAAAATATAAAAAGAAAAAAATATATATAAATATTTTTAAGAGTTTGTAAGTTATATAAAAATTTTCTTTATCTTTATTTTACAAAAATATAAGTTTTATTTAATTTATATAAATATATTATATAAATATTTAAACAGAAAAAAATAATTAACGCAAAAACAAAACTGAAAAAAAAAATTTTTTTTATTCGGCCCGTACTGTAGCAGCCCACTCTGTGGCCCAAAACCCTAGCCCATGCGATCGCATGGCTGGGTAACATAGGACTCATGCGATCGCATGAGCCCTGCAGACACTCCAGGGTTGACCAATTCAGTAATCATTACGGAGTATTATTATTAATTATACTTAAACCCTAATTAGGGTTTAGTATTTTATTAGTTAATTTAGTTTAGTTTATTTAATTTGTATTTTTATGTTTAATTAGTTTTAATAATTTATAAAATTAATACTTTTATAAAATAAATAATATAAAAATTGTACTTTTTACAACTTTTAGTATATTTTTATATTTTGTCCCTTTTTAATTGTTTTAGCGTAATTTTTGTATTTTTCGCTCGTATTTAGTTTTAAGATATAATTTTTGCCATAGTTATTTTTATATCTAGAATTTTAGGTTTTGCCGTAAAATCCCTTAAGTGCTTTTTCTTTAGACTAAGATTTAGGTGCTTTAGAATTTTGTGACACCTTTTTAAGTTTTAGTTTCTTTTTAAGTTATTGTCATTTGGGATATAGTTTTACTTTTAAGCTTTAATATTTTTAGACGCAACTTTTTAGTTTTTAGTTCCTTTTTAAATTTCAACGCGCTATTTTCTTATTTTTATTTTTCGACGCCTTTTACCTATGTATCAATTATCACTCCAATTAGTAATCTCAATTTGCAATTTTAATTTTAAGTTAGTGATAGTAATAAGGTTGGGTTAGTCAAGTGTTTTTAAAAGTTTATAAGTCGCTCTTTTTCTTTTCTTTTTCGACCTTTTTCGACGCCCTCTTTTTCTTTCTTATTCTCGCTATTCTAGTTTTTAGGACATAGATTTTTATTCTACTTCTTATCTAAATTTCTTAAAATTACGAAAATTTATTTTAAGTGGTTAAATTGATAGACATCAAAATTTTCTGGTTCGTAGTAATAGTTGGATTTGTACGTGGACCGGGTTATTGGAGCCAAACAGTACTCAATTATATTGAGACCAAACGAATCCTGCCCCTCTGCTACATCTTTTGGCTATTAGAAACGTGGGCAAAATCAGAAAAGTCTATTAATTGGATAACTTATATAATTTTTCTTTCCTTTTAAAAACTAATAGGATATTCAGTGAATGCACCGAGCAAGACGTTCACCACCTTTTGTACGTTCACCACCTGTAACTCGATCAAGACATTTAGCAAATATTACCGCCGTTGATTTTTCTTTAGAATCATCATCCAGTCGACCAAGTACTCCAATTCAAATTTCCGATAATCCATTTTTTGAACCCGATCTCACAATTGAGAATCTGGAGAATATTCAGGGACGATTCATAGATCCTGAACCATTAATTTTTCCTCCGGAACCACCAATTATTCAAACAGAGATTGTTGAGGAACAAACCATTAAATCAGAATCCTCTAGTGATTTCGAATCAACAAATTCAATTATGGAGAATCTGGAACCTTTAAGTATGGAAGACCGAATGAGAGCTAAACGCACTGGCCAAGGTCACGCAATTACTCATCCTGACATTAATGCGCCAGATTATGAAATCAAAGGACAAATTCTACACATGGTGACTAATCAATGCCAATTTAGTGGTGCGCCGAAGGAAGATCCAAACGAACATCTTCGTACCTTTAATAGGATCTGCACACTATTTAAAATAAGAGAAGTGGAGGATGAACAGATATATCTCATGTTATTTCCCTGGACTTTAAAGGGAGAAGCCAAAGATTGGTTGGAATCGTTACCTGAAGGGGCGATTGATACATGGGACGTTTTAGTTGAAAAATTTCTTAAACAATTCTTTCCGGCATCTAAAGCCGTAAGACTTCAAGGAGAAATTGTTACGTTCACACAGAAACCGAATGAAACTCTATATGAGGCGTGGACAAGATTTGGAAAGTTATTAAGAGGATGTCCGCAACATGGTTTAGACACCTGTCAAATAGTACAAATATTCTACCAAGGATGCGACATCACTACAAGGAAAGACATCGATATAGCAGCTGGTGGTTCTATTATGAAGAAAACCGAAACTGATGCTTACAAAATTATTGATAACACTGCTTCCCACTCACATGAGTGGCACCAAGAAAAAGATATCGTTAGATCATCTAAAGCAGCTAGAGCCGATTCTAGCCATGACTTAGATTCCATTTCTGCAAAGATAGATACTGTCGAGAGACGAATAGAAAAGATGACAAAAGATATCCACTCAATACGAATTAGTTGTGAGCAGTGTGGAGGACCACATTTGACAAAAGATTGTCTCGGTATTGAACTAACAATGGAACAAAGAGAGAATATTTCATACATAAACCAAAGGCCGGGAAATAATTATCAGAATAATTATCAACCGCCAAGACCGATTTACAATCAAAACCAGAATTATAACAGAAATGTTCCATACAACAACCAACAAGGTCCTAGCAATCAACAAGTATCCAATAATACTTACAACCAGCAAAGACCTAATTTTCAAAACAAACCACCACAAACCGATGATAAAAAGCCGAATTTAGAAGATATGATGACGAAGCTAGTTGAAACTCAAACGCAGTTTTTCACATCTCAGAAATAAACCAATGAACAAAATGCTCAAGCATTTAGAAATCAACAAGCTTCTATTCAAAATCTGGAACAAGAAGTAAGTAACCTAGTAAGGTTAATAGGTGAAAGAAAACCGGGAAGTTTACCTAGTGATACAAATGCTAACCCCCGGAATGAAACAGCTAAAGCCATTACCACAAGAAGTGGTACAACACTTAAACCACCTGAAATACCTGTAACTTCTGATGAAGCTATTCCTACTCCACAAGAACCACAACCTGATCAAGATAAGGAAAAAGAACCGGTAGTTGAAAAGGTTAATGAAGATAACACAGTTAAGGCTAAACCTTATGTTAAACCATACCAACCACCACTTCCTTACCCGAGTAAAATGAAAAAAGAGAAACTTGAAGTCGAGCAATCCAAATTCTTGGATATGTTTAAACAAATAAATGTCAATCTTCCTTTCATTGATGTGATTTCAGGAATGCCTAGATATGCTAAATTCTTGAAAGATCTAATCTCAAATAGAAAGAAAATGGAAGAACTCTCGGATGTTACTATGAATGCTAATTGTTCAGCAGTGCTGTTGAATAAGATACCAGAAAAATTATCTGATCCAGGAAGTTTCACAATTCCATGTTTTCTGGGTAGTCTTAGTTCAATAGAAGCATTAGCAGACTTAGGTGCTAGTATAAATTTAATGCCGTATTCATTATACACTAAACTAGACCTTGAAGAATTGAAACCAAAAAGAATAAGTATACAACTAGCCGATCGATCAATAAAATATCCTAGAGGGATAATGGAGAACATGCTAGTTAAAGTTGGTACTTTAGTATTTCCAGTAGATTTTGTTGTTCTGGACATGGAAGAAGATTCTCAAGTTCCTCTCATATTAGGAAGACCATTCTTAAACACGGCTAAAGCAATGATAGACGTGTTTGGTAAGAAACTGACCCTAAGTATAGAGGACGAGAGTGTTACCTTTTCAATTGATAGAGCAATGCAACAACCGCAATCTGCAGATGATACATGCTATTATATTCAAACTATAGACTCACATGCAGAATTGTTAGAAGAATTTCCAGAATTACAAGGAACATGAGAATGTTCTTTAAGAGAAGGAACTGAACCAATTGATGAAGCTGAAATGGTAGCTACACTAATGGCTAATGGATATGAACCAACAACAGAAGAAATTCAAATGCTAAAAGAAGAAGACAGATATCGATATAAATCATCGATAGAAGAACCTCCGAAATTAGAGTTAAAGCCACTTCCAAACCATTTGGAATACGCTTATTTACATGGTGAATCTGAATTACCTGTAATAATATCGTCTTCTCTTACTGAAAATGAAAAATCTCAACTCATTTCTGTGTTGAAAGCTCATAAACCAGCCATTGCATGGAAGATTCATGATATTAAAGGAATAAGTCCTTCGTATTGCACACATAAAATCCTTATGGAAGAAGTTCATAAAACGTATGTGCAACGCCAACGAAGACTAAATCCTAAAATGCAAGATGTTGTTAAAAAAGAAATAATTAAACTGCTAGATGCGGGTTTAATTTATCCAATTTCTGATAGTCCATGGGTAAGCCCAGTTCAATGCATGCCTAAGAAGGGTGGCATGACTGTCATTACAAATGAGAAAAATGAACTTATTCCTACTAGGACTGTACCAGGATGGCGTGTTTGTATTGATTATAGAAAATTAAATGACGCCACCAGAAAAGATCACTTTCCCTTACCTTTCATTGATCAAATGTTGGAAAGATTAGCCGGAAATAGTTACTATTGTTTTCTAGATGGTTTTTCCGGATACTTTCAAATTCCAATAGCACCCGAAGATCAAGAGAAAACCACATTCACGTGCCCTTATGGTACTTTTGCTTACAAACGCATGCTATTTGGACTTTGCAACGCCCCTGCAACCTTTCAAAGATGCATGATGATGATTTTTCACGACATGATAGAAGAATGCATGGAAGTTTTCATGGATGACTTTTCAGTCTTCGGTGATACATTTGAATCATGTCTAGTTAATCTGGAACGAATGCTTATTAGATGCGAACAATCAAATCTAGTACTTAATTGGGAGAAATGCCATTTCATGGTTAAAGAAGGCATCGTTCTTGGACATAAAATTTCAAAAGAAGGAATTGAAGTGGATAGAGCTAAAGTAGATGTAATTGCTAAACTTCCACGTCCCACCAATGTTAGAGGAGTTAGGAGTTTTCTAGGGCATGCCCGTTTTTACAGACGTTTCATAAAAGATTTTTCTAAAATTGCCACTCCTGTGAATAAACTTCCAGGAAAAAAATGCTCCATTCATCTTTTCAGATGAATGCATCAAATCTTTTAATATTCTTAAAGAGAAACTCACTAATGCGCCGATCATGATAACACCAAATTGGAATCTACCGTTTGAATTAATGTGCGATGCAAGTGATTTTGCAATGGGAGCCGTTTTAGGACCAAGGATTGAAAAATGATTTCAACCTATATATTATGCTAGTAAGACGTTACAAAGAGCACAAACAAATTACACAACTACTGAAAAAGAACTCCTTGCTATTGTCTTTGCTTTTGACAAATTTCGTTCATATCTCGTTCTAGCAAAAACGGTGGTCTATACCGACCATTCTGCTCTTAGATACCTATTTTCGAAACAAGATGCCAAACCAAGATTAATCCATTGGATCTTACTCTTACAAGAGTTCGATATTGAAATCCGAGATAAAAGAGGAGCAGAAAATCTCGCCGCTGATCATCTTTCTCGTCTTGAAAATCCCGACTTAGAAGTTCTAAATGAATCGGCCATACAAGACAACTTTCCTGATGAATATCTATTGAAGATAGATTATAATGAAATTCCATGGTTTGCAGACTATGCAAACTACTAAGTATGTGGATTCCTTGAAAAAGGATTGTCGTACCAAAAACGAAAGAAATTCTTTAGTGATATAAAACACTATTTCTGGGAAGATCCACATCTGTTTAAAAGTTGTCCAGATGGAATAATACGCCGATGTGTATTCGGAGATGAAGCTAGTAAAATTTTAAACCATTGTCACACAGGACCAACAGGAGGGCATTATGGGCCTCAACTAACAGCAAGAAAAGTTTATGATGCTGGATTCTATTGGCCTGCAATTTACAAAAACGCACACCTTCTTAGCAAATCCTGTGATGCTTGTCAAAGGGCCGGAAAAATAAGTCAACGTGATGAAATGCCACAAAATGTCATTCAAGTATGTGAAGTATTTGACATTTGGGGTATTGACTTTATGGGTCCATTTCCAAAATCTCATAATAATCTCTATATTCTCGTAGCCATTGATTATGTATCTAAATGGGCGGAAGAACAAGCTCTCCTAACTAACGATGCACGAGTTGTAGTCAACTTTTTAAAACGTCTTTTTGCAAGGTTTGGAACACCGAAAGCTTTAATAAGTGATCGGGGAACTCATTTTTGTAATAATCAACTTGAGAAAGTTCTCAAAAGATATGGAGTAACTCATAAAATCTCCACTGCTTATCATCCACAAACAAGTGGACAAGTTGAAAATACCAACCGAGCTTTAAAACGTATTCTAGAAAAAACCGTAGGATCAAATCCGAAGGAATGGTCCATTAAATTGGAGGATGCACTCTGGGCTTTTAGAACAGCCTACAAAACTCCAATTGGAACCACACCTTTCAGACTCGTTTATGGAAAAGCATGTCATCTTCCAGTAGAAATTGAACACAAAGCATTTTGGGCTTTGAAGACATGTAATCTTGATTTACATGAAGCTGGACGTCTACGGTTAAGTCAACTAAACGAATTAGAAGAATTAAGACATGAAGCATACGAAAATTTGTTAATCTATAAAGAAAGAACAAATAAATGGCATGAAAAAGAATCAGAAGTTTAAAAGAATTTAAAGAAGGAAACAGAGTTCTTCTTTTCAATTCACGATTCAAGCTATTTCCTGAAAAATTGAAATCAAGATGGTCTGGACCATTCATAGTCAAAAGAGTTTTCCCATACGGAACGATAGAATTAATAAATTCAAATGGAATTGAATTTAAAGTTAATGGTCACAGAGTTAAACATTACATAGATAGTCCGATGGAAGTCGACAACGAAGTTAATCACAATTTCGATACCACAGCTAACTAAGTGTGGGGAGAATCAAGTCTTTAAAGGATAATATGTATTTCTGTTAGAGTTAGATTTTCTGTTTTCGTGTAGTTCTCAAAAATGGAACCCGAATGGTCTTTCCCTAGTAGACCCTAAAGAAATAGTCTTCTCCCCCCATTCTGAATTTTTATTTTTTTAGGAAATGAAGACTTCCTGTGAACTAAACCATGGTCTAATGCTACACGCTTTGATCACTAAACGTAATAATGACACACTTCCGAGTGAACTAGTATCAGTAATCAGAGAAAGATTGGATGGAGTAAGAAAAAAATCCAGATGCGAAGATAATAAGTTACAATTTGGTAAAGGAAAATCAAAATCCGCAGCGAAAAGAAGAGCACGACACCTTGAAAAATGTCACAAATGCGGAAAATGGTCACATGGAGGTAAATGTTCAAATAATCAAACCTATTCAAACACCGAATTTGTTACTTTATACAGAGACGGACCGTTCATATGTTTAGAAGAAAAAACACTGAATGCTCGAGGTTACGCCTATGTAGCTATGGAAAACCAATTAAACCGACTATCTTATGAGTGGGATAGATCGTATCACTAAGAATACTATCTCACAGGTAAGCAGTACAGTTTTTATTTTTTATTTTTATTTTTAACCTTTTGATAATAAACGCTAATTTGTTCGCTATAAAGTATTAAATTGGTATTGAATAAAATTAGGTTTGGCGACCGAAATTATTGATTTCATTCAAAAATTTATTACATCACTGCGAAATTTAACGTTTAATCTTAAGGTATAAATATCTTTAATCAATCAACCCAAAATATTTCAAAAATTCGTCATGAGTTAAATTAGGTCATGGAACCGAAATTACTTTACCGAAAAGTGGGGTGCATATTTTTGATAATATTTGATTGATTAAAGTGGGATAAAAGCCAAAAAGATTTTTTATTTTATTTTTACTTGGTTTTTAAAATTAATATTAAAATAATATTGTAAACTTGTTTAAATTAAATCAATATATTTAAAATTGTAAATATTTGAAAAATTAATATAATTAATATAAGTTTGTATGTATAAAAACAAAAATATAATATAAGTTTGGTGTGAATTTATAATATGAATTTTTATTTAAGTTTGGTGTGAATTTTTAATTTTATGCATTTTTAAATTTAAGTTGTGTGAATTTAAAAACAAAAATTTACTTTATTTTGCTAAGTTAAAAATATGATTTTTAAAATTCGTCGTGAGTTGAAGACTAGGTCGTTGAACCAAAATTGCTTTACCCGAGGGAGGGACGAGAACTTTTATTATCATTATTTTTAATCTTATTGAAATAAAGTATGCCAAAAACATAAAAAAAAAAAAAACCCCAAAAATCTTTACTTTTAAAACTGCGCTTTGATTTGACAAATTTTAAAATTTTGTCGAGGGACAGACTAGGACAACGATCCGAAACGCCCTCGCTCCTAAAGGAAAACAAAATTTTTAGAATTTTATTAATTATATGTTTTATAAAGTATAAGGTTTTACAAAAAAAAAAAAAAAAAAAAAAAAAAGCTGAAAGTACTGTAGCCGGCACCCCATGCGATCGCATGGGGTTTGCACTTGGAACCCATGCGATCGCATGGGGACCAAATGCAGGCCAGACTCAAAATAGACAGGGGAGCTGTCTTCTCCACACAACACACACACAAACACGAAACTCTCTCAAATCTTCACCAAATTTCGCCAATTTTTCACCGTAATTCGTCATTTTTCTTGCTCTAATCATGCCTAGATTCTCATTCTTCAGCAAAATGGTAAAAATTACACCCCTAAACTC
The DNA here is from genome assembly GCF_046630445.1 of Rutidosis leptorrhynchoides. Lineage (NCBI taxonomy): Eukaryota > Viridiplantae > Streptophyta > Magnoliopsida > Asterales > Asteraceae > Rutidosis > Rutidosis leptorrhynchoides. The sequence continues at coordinate 372,509,235 of NC_092333.1, read as the reverse complement.
TATAAATTCCTAGTTTTTGTGAATTTACCAATTTTTTACCTAATGCAATTTTGTTAATTTCTAGTGTAATTAGTGTTAAATTGTTAGTATTTTATGCATGTATAACCTAGATTGATGCTATTTAACATGATTTGAAGCCAAAAACTTCAAAATTTTTAGAAATCTAGGGTTTGTGTTCTTGAGCAATTTGGGGCTTTTTGATATAAACAGGTTATGGCCGATTTTCTTCATGAATTATTGCTAAATTGAGTAGTGTAACATGTTTAGGTAGTTAAATGATCCAAACATTGATCCTAAACATGATTTTTGGAGATTAAAGTGGACTTTTTAAGTCCAAAATTTATGAACTTGATTAATTTGATGTAATTGCCATTTGAGACTTGTTTAATTATTAGTAATGACTATTTTGACATGTTATTTGAGTTAAAAGCTTATGAACTTTGTATACATTTTCATATGTGCTTATTTGAAAAGTGTAGAATTGTGAATAATTATGAAAATGTGTATAAGTTTAATTTTGATTTAACATGTTATAGTGATTGTTTTAAGTTGTTATTTTGCTAACACTAATGCATATTTGGATGCACAAATTTTGTGTTTAATGTGTTTTGCAGAAAGCTGATACTGGAGGTTCAGGAGCATCATCATCTAGACGACCAGCACCAGCACCAGAACCAGAACCAGAAATGCAACACGAACAAGAACCACAACAAGAACCATAACAACAGCCTGATTAGCACATACCTTATTATGATCCGGTACAGTTTGTTGATGAATTCATAGTATTCCCAATGAGGCCGCCAGTAGAATTCCCAACGATTCCTGAGCACAGTCTGCATCCTAATCTGAGATTTGATAGGAGATGGAGAGATTTACGAGACATATCAAAGGAACAAATTCAAATTGGTAACAAAAAATGTAGAGGTGCCAAGGGTAATCGATTGGGTTCCTTTGGAAACGGTCCATCTAGCTGACCGTGTTAGACAGATTTTAGTTCAAAGGTATGCCAGTTCTTCTTTTACAGATTGGGAACGTCTTTTCACCATTCGTAGACCTGTATATAAGGAATGGTGTGTTGAGTTGATGAGTACTGTATCACTTGATACAAATATAGTTAGAATAGATGATAGAAGATTTCTTAGGTTTATCCTTGGCGGTAGGATGTACAGAATGTCCATGCTGGACATGGCCAGGGCTTTACAGATATATACTCCTAGTGAGTTGCTACTACTCGATTGTACAAACTTGATTCATTATGGTGAAAGGGTAGATAGCAACTTTGACGCTGATGCCATTTGGAGGCGTATGTCACATTTTGATGTTTTTACACGAGCAGGAGGACACTCCTATACACATATTAATAGAGCCGAGCTTCGTATTATTCATAGATTTTTGGCTAACTCGATTACACAGAGAGGTCATAATAAAGAAAAAATTACCTTACATGATTTATTCTACCTAAAGTGTATTCGGGATCCTAGAAGCTTTGTCAATATCCCTTACTGTTTTGCTTTTTATTTATCTAAAATGGCAGAGGGAATGCAGGACGGGAGTATAATAGGAGGAGGTATTTTTGTTACTCTCATTGGAGAGTATTTAGGTGTTGATAGGAACCAAGGAGGTCCATTACAGCTTTGTAGAGAACAGGTTGAGCTCTTAGGATTGAAAGTTTATGTGGGTGCTAAGGTATTGAAAAGTAGACGTAACCAGGCAGTACCCTATGAGGGATCTCATCCTCAGGTAGAGAGAGGCTCAGACGAGGAAATGGAGGAGGCGGAAGACATTAGGGATGTCTTTCGAGATGCTATTCTTGACGTCCACGTTCGTATAGATGAGGAAGCAATGACGAACGCGGCCAGACATAGTATGTATGAGCAGTGGAACTCCGAGCGAGTATACGAGGATTATAGGCGACGCCAACACGATAGCTGGTTAGTTCATCAGCACCAAATCATGAGCCAGCTATCATATTAGGTACCAAATAACTATGTACCTACTCGACCTGCTCATTTTCCGCCACACAGCCCCGATATCCGACCTCCCTTTAACCGGTATGACTATAACCAAGCCTATCAGAACACCTATAACCAACAATGGAACCCACCTGATGAGATGAACTGGAACCCCTATCCAGACTGATTTGGTTCCATTTGATTATTTATATGATTTTTATGTTTTTATCTTTTTACTTATTCATGTTTAAACTTATGTTATTGAATATACTTATGTAATCTTTATCATTTTTATTATTATTGTGTACTAATATTTCACATTTAGGATTTTAAAGTGGGATATTAAGTCCCATTTCAAATTGCCATGCATGTTTATATTTGTATGTATGTATATTGTAAATTGTACAAAACAAGGTAAAACAGCACATTTTCAAAGACTGGCATTAAGTTCAGCAAAAGCTACTAATTTTGACGACAAGATGACAAATAAATGTAATGTAACAACAGACGGAATGAACAAATGATATGCACCATTTATCATTTAGCAAACAAACGCCAATATGTTTGGAAACTTTGGTAAAATTTAATCATTTTTACGCTAATCACCCTCAATAATTTAAATTGTTACTGATTTCTTGCAAATGAGGGCATTGCAAGATCTTAAGTGTGGGAAGGGGTTAAATTCTTTCGGATTTTAAAATTTTTACTTTATACACTTGGTTACCATTAGAAATACTAGTAAAGTAGTAGTTGTATTAGAATCTAGTGCTCTCTGATAATAAAGAACAGCCCTAGTCTTATATACTGACTACCCAATTCTAGTAAAATTTTTCAAAATTTTCAATTAAATGAACTCAAAATCATGTTTATACATATTTATGAACGATAAAACTAGGTGTTAACACCGAAATTATTGTTACCTCGGAAAGGACATAAATTGAGAAACAAACCAAAATGTTAAAATTCATTTAAAATGGAATAGAGGACAATAAAAAGGAAAATAAAAGCCAAGTGTGGGAAAAATTACCAAGTTATCTTAAACATATGTCACATATTTCTATAACAAATAATTGAAGATACTTTTGCTTTGGACTAAACTAAACTGTTTTACCCGATGAAAGAAAAGAAGAGATGGATCTACACGATGAATCAATTCCATCATTAAAAGGAAGTAAAGTCTTTCGAAAAAGAAACGCGCTTCTTGATTTAGGTCATGAAGTTGTCGTCCAGACCAGCTGTAGGTTGATGAAAAATCTAGAAAAGTCATCTCTAAAATCAGCAGGAAATCCACGGACCTCAGCATAAAACAGGGTCGCCAAGTGGTCAGATTTATCCTAACCATGAGAAGGATTTATCTCGTACAATGGGGGGGCACCGTGCAAATTAGCTTGATAAGACTAATGAATCAGACCCCCAGAAAGGATAATCTCCTTAAAAGATCAAAAATCAGCTTTTAAGCCTGATATTACTCAATCCTAGAGATTGACCTTAAAGATTGAGAATTACAAACTCATGGAATTGAATGATATCTAAACTCGAGCTTGGACGAGAAAATATTTTGATCAAAATTACAAACCGATTTGTTTTCTGAAAACCCATTTTTCAATGCGTTCATTACCATTGAACGTAAAATTCTAGGAATTCACCTGGAATTCATTAGGTCACCTGAACCAAATCGGGTGTCAACCGTAAGAACGGTGGTTGCATAGCATGGTCAAAGACAGGACCTTGTACCAGACCGAAAAATCATAAGGGTGAGCTTTACTATTGCTCCTACCAAGGATAGTAATTGCGTCCGACACGTTATAGACCATAATTAAAAGAATGTCAGGGGACATTGCCTTAACAGTTGCTTGTTCAACGCTTTCCTTTACAACCGGACGGTCATTTACCGAAAGGTAATATTCGGAACAAGTAAACTAGACGTGTTGCTTTCCCAATACAAGGTTAGCAAGTGGGTGACACAAAACCGCAAGTTTTGAGCTAAAATTTTCAAATCTGAAACCCACCAAACCCACAAAAATATTTTGCAAACACCGGTGAAGGGTTATTCTGGAAAACTTATCTAGGGTAAAAGCTAGATTTAATTTTCAAAAGATCAAATGTTTTCATAAAGATCCAATTTCTTAATGGATCTAAATTTTTATAGTCATGTGAGACTGTAAATCATATCGTTACTACCATTGTTTATACCGGCGTAAAGAAATCACTGATGTACAAAGTGTGAAGAATAAAGAAGTGATTCTAGTATTTCAAGACTATATTGCTTGAGGACAAGCAACGCTCAAGTGTGGGAATATTTGATAATGCTAAAAATGAACATATATTTCATAGCATTATCCCTCAAAAAAGACAAGCTTTTAGTTGCGATTGTTCTATTTACAAGTGATATTCGTTTAAATAATAAAAGGTGAAGACAAAAGACAGATTCGACGAATTGAAGACGCAAATGACCAAAAAGCTCACAAGTACAAAATACAATCAAAGAGGTTCCAATTATTGATAAGAAATGTCTCAGAATTACAAGAGTACAAGATTCAAAACGCAAAGTACAAGATATTAAATTGTACGCAAGGACGTTCGAAAATCCGGAATCGGGACCAGAGTCAACTCTCAACGCTCGACGCAACGGACTAAAAATTACAAGTCAACTATGCACATGAATATAATATAATATATAATTAATTCTTAAAATTAATATATATATTATATTATATTTAAAAATCGTCGGCATAAAAAAACAAAGACTTTTGAGCCAGCTGGCCATGCGATCGCATGGCCTGGAGGAAGAAACTCCATGCGATCGCATGAGCATCTTTTCCAGTTCACAAGGCCTATAAAATCGAGTGTTTGGTGCATCATTCAATATATATCCATCCTCTCTATATCTATACGTAATATTTATATTTATAATTTATATTTTAATTTTAATTTTAATTTTAATTCTAATAATAAGGGTATGTTGGCGAATGTTGTAAGGGTGTAAGTCAAAATTCTGTCCGTGTAACGCTACATTATTTTTAATCATTGTAAGTTATGTTCAACCTTTTTAATTTAATGTCTCGTAGCTAAGTTATTATTATGCTTATTTAAAACGAAGTAATCATGATGTTGGGCTAATTACTAAAATTGGGTAATTGGGCTTTGTACCATAATTGGAGTTTGGACAAAAGAACGACACTTGTGGAAATTAGACTATGGGCTATTAATGGGCTTTATATTTGTTTAACTAAATGATAGTTTGTTAATTTTAATATAAAGATTTACAATTGGACGTCCCTATAAATAACTATATACACTCAATCGGACACGAAGGGAGGGATATTTATATGTACGAATAATCGTTCATTTAACCGGACACGGGAATGGATTAATAGCCACTAGAATTATTAAAACAGGGGTGAAATTATGTACAAGGACACTTGGCATAATTGTTAACAAAGTATTAAAACCTTGGGTTACACGCAGTCGATAACCTGGTGTAATTATTAAACAAAGTATTAAAATCTTGTTACAGTTTGAGTCCCCAATTAGTTGGAATATTTAACTTCGGGTATAAGGATAATTTGACGAGGATACTCGCACTTTATATTTATGACTGATGGACTGTTATGGACAAAAACCAGACGGACATATTAAATAATCCAGGACAAAGGACAATTAACCCATGGCATAAAACTAAAATCAACACGTTAAACATCATGATTACGGAAGTTTAAATAAGCATAATTATTTTATTTCATATTTAATTTCCTTTATTTTATATTTAATTGCACTTCTAATTATTGCACTTTTATTTATTGCAATTTCATTATCGTTATTTATTTTACACTTTAAATTAAGTCTTGTATTTATTTTTAATATTTTACATTTGGTTTTAACTGCGACTTAAGTTTTTAAAATCGACAAACCGGTCATTAAACGGTAAAAACCCCCTTTATAATAATAATATTACTTATATATATATTTGTATTTTTATAAAATAAAACTAATATAGCGTTAAGCTTTGTTTAAAGATTATTCCCTGTGGAACGAACCGGACTTACTAAAAACTACACTACTGTACGATTAGGTACACTGCCTATAATTGTTGTAGCAAGGTTTAAGTATATCCATTCTCTAAATAAATAAATATCTTGTGTAAAATTGTATCGCATTTAATAGTATTTCCTTGTAAAATTTAATAGTATTTTATACCCCTTAGCTGTGACATCATGTTCACCATATGAATGAATTTTTAATTCGCAGGTTATGCGTACTATTTTGTACTCGGGTTACGTGTACAATTAAATATCTGAAATCTTGTGGTCTATTAAAGTGAAGAAAATGAATGTTTATGATAAACTAATGAACTCACCAACCTTTTGGTTGACACTTGAAAGCATGTTTATTCTCAGGTTTGAAAAAAATCTTCTGCTGTGCATTTGCTCATTTTAAAGATATTACTTGGAGTCATTCATGGCATATTTCAAAAGACGTTGCATTCAAGTCATTGAGTTCAAGATTATTATTAAGTCATTTATAGATTGGGACATATTATGAAATAGTATGCATGCCTGTTAACTTTCAATGTAATGAAAGGTTGTCTTTTTAAAACGAATGCAATGGTTGTAAAATTTATCATGTAGAGGTCAAATTGCCTCGTGATGTAACCATATGTTATTATATTCGTCCTTATGGATTAGGACAGGTCGCTTCATTGTTGGCATGGATAAGGTTGGTAATGATAGCGAAAAGGCTGGTTATTTCTTTAAAATTGGGTAACCCTACGTTGTTGATTGCATTCGGGATTTGATTGGCGAGTTGGGTATTGAACGTAATATACTGAACCATCAGGATTCTTGTACTCAACTTGATATTCTTCAGTGGGTTGCAGGTTGGTACAGTTGACACAGGACTGAGCCTGATTAACCTGCTGTGGTTGTGTCTTCAATTCTCCAAGTTGTTTGGCAAGATACTCCATTTTATCGGTGAGGGATTTGATGGCCTCCGTTTGATTATTAAGTGCTGAGAGAGGAGCAGAGGATGAAGTTGTTTCACCACTATTCCAGTCATGATGATGCATTGTCATGTTTTCGAGCAACTCCCATGCTTCGTCTGCGGTTTGGTTCATCATATTTCCTTGAGCTGCTGCGTTGATCGTTGTCTTATGATTTACTGTATGACCATTGTAGAAGGTACAGATTTGAGCTGAACATTCTAGCTGGTGATTAGAGTATTTCTTCAGCAGAGTTTTGAATTGCTCCCATGCGGCGTAAAGAGATTCATCATAACTTTGTTTAAAGTTAATTATGTCATTTTTAAGCTTGGTTTGTTTAAAAGGAGGGAAATATTTGGTTAGGAATTTAGTAGCCATCTCCGTCCATAACGTGATGGAATCTTTTTCCAGTCCTTCAAACCATGTTTGTGCATGATGAGTGAGAGAGTAGGGGAACAAGTATAGCCGAACTATATCTTGTCCTATCCCTGGATGTTTTTAGGAGTTCGAAAGAGATATGAATTTATCAAGTTGAGAGTTAGGATCTTCATTCGGTAGTCTATGAAATTGACAGCCATTTTGGATGAGCTATATAATATGATGCTTTAATTCGAACGAGTGTCCTTGGATCTCGGGGAATCTAACTGGTCTTCCTCAACATTCAATCAAGGGTTTGGTGTTTTCTGCTAGAGTAACGCGTAACGCCATTTGGTTTCTGATTCGTTCTGCGTCTGGATAAGGTAAGAATATCAAAGACCCTGGTCTAGAACGGGTTTGGGTCATACACTGAGTACGCCCTTTTGTTTTCAAATTTTAGGTAGATAGGCTAGGTTCCTAATTTAGTCTAAAGTAAGCTAAAGTAATCTTAATCTAAGGTAATCTAAGGTATTTTAAGGTAATCTAAGGTAATTATCCTAAGTTTAGATATGTTTTTGGTTCTTGCTACTGATTCCCTGGTATTTCGATAACAGAGCTTCACACGAACTACTCAACAAACCCAGTGGTTAGATCGACGACGGAGAGGCAGGATCCTTTTAGTTCCAATATAATTGGAGACTATTCGGAAAATCCAAGAACCAAGTTCGTGTATAATTTTCTTTCTTAGACACGACTAAATGCTTGCAAATAGGTTTGATAGAAGCAGTATTGTCTGATACCAGTTCCCCGGCAACGGCGCCAAGAACTTGTTCTACCTATGATATGACCGGAACAGACGGTTTTATTTATGCGATGTCGTTAGGTTGCAATGCGTCAGAATCAGCTATCAAGAGGTGGAGCAATAGTTTTAAATTTATATTTAGCGGGGTCTAAATCGTACTACTCTGTATTATGGTGAGTAAGGGAAGTATGACCTAGGGTCGAATTTTTAAGATATCAGTAGAATCAAACCTGTATAACTTAAGATAATCCTAAAATGAAGGAGTAGTTGTGTGTTACCTAATTTTGGGCTTTCTAGATTATAAGATAAAATAAAGTAAACGCGAAAAATTTTGTAATTCAGATAAGGTTAAAGCAAGTGCATACTATGATTTCGTTAGTTACTTTGCCGAGATTATGGAATGCTATCTCATGAATAGGTAGTGACCTTGTATTCATTACACTCGTCCTACCGCCCCTGTCATAAGACATGTCACTGGGTAATGCGTTAGTCATGAATATTCTGAATAGACAGCAACGTCCCTTACCCCCGACATTCCTGCAGTCTGACTACATGCATAAACGTTCAAACGACTCATCCAAGTGAGCGACTCAGTTGGGTGATGTATTAACATTCCACAAAGGTCTAAACTTTCTTATGCACAATGAAGTACAAGGTATCCCATATCTGAGAGACGTGATGTGTTTCGATGCTTTCATTACTGATTGGGTTTTAAAAGATAGTTAGGCCCTCGAAAAGAGTTCAACCTTAAAGAACACCATGGCTAAGTCGGTTTTACTTCCATGAACACGTTAGATTATCCTAACGGTCCAATCCTTTATGTGTTTAAACAAATAGTTCCTTAATTAACTAAGAATCCCTCAAGCGGGGTGCAATGCTTGAGACCGCATTATGGTGAAGTGTACTAATCAACACTGACTGGGTTCCATGGCTTACTTAGCAGAGGTACAGCTTACAACAATCGTTGTGCTTAAGCGTGCACGTACGAAGTTTATATGCTTGGGGACTATACTAGCATGGTCTAGGACCGACAATGTACTATGCGCCTAGTTAGATGTGTCACTACGAAAGAATCCTCGGTTGGAATCCAAGGATCGGTGGACTTATTACAACCGGTGTGCCTCAGTCAAACCTACGTTGTATTCGATAGACTTCTCTTACCAAGGGGTGACACAGATAGTGTACTCTGAATTGGGGTTCGTGAATTCCCAATAACAGAGCCAGTAACTACGTTCCATTAGTTGGAAAAGCAGTTGAGTTTAAAGCATAATCTGAAAGCATCTCAACAACATACATAAACCATAATATTATTTTGGCATTATAACTAACTACATCACATCATACACTAAAGTTAACTACTCGCTAATCATGGTAAAAATATCACAAACTATAATAATGAAAGACATTATATAAAGACAAAGGATAGAAGTACCAGTAGATTAAACGAATTTCGAATACAAAAGTGACCACTTCAAAATCCAGACCGCTCCTATTACAATCTTCGGCGTTCTTCTCTGGGTACTAGATTTCCTGCATGGAGGCAAAGACCTTGAAAGTATGACTAATATTGTAGAAAAGAGAGAGAGAGAGAGAGAGAGAGAGAGAGAGAGAGAGAGAGAGAGAGAGAAGTGAATTGAAGTGTGTGTAAAAATGGATGACAAATGCCCTTTAAATCAAAATGGTTTTGGCTGGCTGGTCGTATGGCAACCCGTATGGCCGGGCCATAAGACCAGGAAACCCGTTTGCTGGGGTCGTTTAGATGGCAGGCCGTTTCTGATGTGGGCAAGCGATATGGCAGGCCGTATGGAAGGCCGTATGGCTTGTTGATTTTCTCGTTTCCAAGATCATAACTTGTCTTTCACCATTTTCGCTCTAGAATCTTTGTTTTAGCTCCAATTCTCTTGATTCTTTTTGCACCGGCTTTGTAATTACTTGATCTTCACTTTTAACCGATAAAGAGAGTATTTTTACGATGAAGCTTGGACCGTTATTGTTTTTGGGCCTCAATATCGGGGTAAAAATGTGACTTTTTAACCGATATCAGTCATGTATACTCTACATCTGAGAGTTGGAAAGTACCCCTTTTTCACTGTGGACCCGATTGAAATCTAGTGACAGAACCATCGAAGTTTGACCCTTTTTCTACTACTTTCAAAAAATGTAATGACTTCTGGTCAAGGCATAATAAAAGAATCCAAGGGTGAGCGAGGGAGAGTCTATTAGAAGATAACCTTATATTCCCGCTTCTTTCTTGAGGACAAGCAAAGCTAAATGTGGGGTATTTGATATCGGCCAAAAAGTCACATTTTTACACCCAATATTAAGCCCTAAATCAATAAAGTTCCAAATTTTATCTCCAAAATAATCGCTTTATTGGTTAATTTTAGAATCAAAACTTGCTCTTGATCTGCATTTTCGAGTTGCAAATGTGACATAGGTATAACCCATTCACCACCATCACCATCATTCATTCATTCCCTTCATCATCATTATCATCACCACCATTACCCACCTAGATCACCATGAATGGATCGGCCCTCAAAAAATGAGATCATCTCAAAAGAAGATCCTCGAAGATAGTACTCACAAGAATTGTGGTAGAAAACTTGGAATTGTGGTAAAAAACTATGACGAAGAGTGAAACATGACTGGCTTTGAGCAAATTCATTTCTTAGATCTATAGGGAATCCTAAACACTTGTGAGATTGAGTGACCCTTGTGAGATAGCCTAAAATTCATGTAACCTCCTCTCATGCTTGCAAAGATAGTTTTTAACCTAACATAGAAGACTCGCCCTTATTTTTGTTGTTATAATAAAAAGCAAACCGTTTGGGCATATAAAAAGAAAAATTCAAAAGATTTTTTAAAGTATAAAAAACGAGAAATTTTCTTGAGGACAATCAAAGTCTAAGCGTGAGAAATTTGATATCGGCTAAAAGGTCATGTTTTTACTCCCGATATTAAGGCCCAAATCAATAAATTATAAACTTTATTGATAAATTAAGCATTTATTTACTTTATTTGATAGATCAAGTTGTAAGTAAGTGGGAGGTGAATAGTTACTTGATACGTTTTTAACACTTTTCGGTTGATCACCAAATTAGATTTAACTTTGATCAACCAACTCAACTCAAACTTGATGTGTGTAGTGTATATGTTTAAAATGATAAATGAAGTAATGTAAAGAACATAGACACAAGGATTTATAGTGGTTCGGGTGGATTTTAACTAATCCACCTTAATCCACTCCCCGATTACACTAGTCAGGATTTGTTGCTTCACTAAGCACTTTTCTCCAAACCCGGTGGAGATCCGATTTACAAGTCTTCAACTTCTTTGGTAGACAGCAAACCTAATCTCTCTATCCCTTTGAAAGATCAACTCCAACATAGATCAACTTGTCTTCACCTTGGACAAGTATTAATCTCTAAATAAGATTAATCAACTTTCTAAGTCCCTTTAAGGAAGTAGATCACTAAGCTAGCCTATGCTTCTACTAATTGAAGTTACAAGACTTATACACTATGCAATGATGATCCTAAGACAATACTAGGACATACATTATAATAAGTAAACTCACAATATAAATGATTTTGATTAGTAAGTTTACAACAACCCAATTCTATATCTATGAGATCATAGAATCTTCTCTTGCTTGATCACATTTGAGTAGTAATTGAAGCACTTGTGATCAATGGAAATAAGCCTTTGAAATATGCAAGAGGGTCAGCTTCAAATGCTCTTAAATGTTTGCCTTTTATAGTGGGATTCAAAAAGTAGCCGTTGACACACGGTTGCCTTCACGGTCGACCGTGGTGCGACCGTGCGTGCTCCAGTCCAAATTTAGTATCCGTTGTATAACCGTTTGACTCAAATTTGAACACCACATTTTGGCACCTTTACTCTTTCTAGCACCTCCAAAAAAAACCAAACATCCTATACAAGTACTATATGCATTAAGTGTGTGAGATTTGGTCTTAATGCATGAAAGTGACTAATCATTCCAAAAGTGACAAACCCAACATTCTTGGAGAAGTGTCTTGATTGATATTTTGGGAAATCTCAGTTTGGTCAAGACTTAGTCACTTTAATGCCCTTGGTTAAATTCTAAAGACTAGTCACTATGTCATTAACTTCCTAGTTTCAATTAATCATAAGTTATGTTCTTTTTTAGTTTAGTTTAGAGATTAATTGAATAATGTCTCTATAAGATAATCATGAAATATGTAGAGACATCAAAGTTAAGTCTTAAGTAATCACCCTTAGTTACTCAGACTAAACCAAATAGACAATTGACTATACTTTCATTGTGAACCATTTTATACTTAATCTATTGGAGTAGGTTAGTTATTTGAATCCTAACTAGTGAGCACATACCAAACATATTAATCAAGTTGACAAGTTTATGAGTATTAATCATATTGGCAAGTAGCAAGTGATACTCACATAGCAAGAGATAGTTATTCTAAGATCAGTCATATAGATACTTGCACAACTTAAAATTTAAGTTCTTAACTAGTTTAAGTGCAATATAACATATTGCTTGATTAATGTGTAAGTACACATTAATGTCCAACACATGCACAAGGGAAGAGCAATCTCTAGTTGGGACTTGGGGACCATCCTAAATGTATCTAAGTGTGTTTTAAGATTACAAGTCATTACTAGTTAACCTTGAGAGCATTGTTCCTCATTTAGCCTTAATTAATCACTAAGTCATTTCTAATAGCAATTATTGTTCTAGTAACATTGGCTTAAGTGTTTTGGTACTTGATGATCATACTAAGGATATCTAGATAAGAATTAAGATCTCAAGTTGTTGATTAACACTTATGTGTTATGCCTAATCTTGGTTAATTTGTCATTAAGATATCATTAGGCATAATTAATCACAATTAGTGTTTTTATGACCAAAACTCAATTGAGTATGGAGAAGGCATCTATTTTAAGCATGTTGAGAAAGGTTTCATGAATTATAGATGTCGGGAAATAGTCAAACTTTATTTGGTCAAAAATGGTAACAGAAAAAACTGCGGTCGCACTACGGTTGACCGTGGTGGCGATCGTGCAACTTGTTTTCACAAAACTGCATTGCAATTCAGTTTAGCGTTTCACGGTTGACTATACAGTCGGCCGTACTTCGACCGTGTGTTTAGCTAAACTTGTAATTTCATTCTTTAGCCTATGTTTGACTTGGTCATTTGCAAGATAAAGTATGGATTAGTGATCTTGCGTGTTTTATGTTAAGATGTCAGTCATCACGTATGTATATGTATGTGTCATCATCAAAACATATTCTTTTAGTTAATCATACTTAAGTTTATCGTTTAGTGCATTAACCAACATTCAACCAACATTCTCCCCCTTTTTGATGATGACAAACATACAAGTGATGAGGGACATTTTGATATAAATACGCAAGTGTTAACAATCACTTGTATCCATCTTTCTCCCCCTTTTGTCGAAGCAAAAAGGTTAGCTCCCCCTAGAACTAAGCTCGCCCGTAGAGCAAAACTCCTCCTTAATTTGTGCACGTTAGAAAACATATAATAAAACATAACAAGCACACATTTTATTCAAATCACGAAACATAGTGATGCATATATGAAAATATGCATGGGGGGTACAACAATGACTTTTATCCTAATATGCTTAAAAACAGCTCTTTGTGGAATTAAGCATGGGTGATGATGCATTTGGTTCCTGAGGGAGATGTGAGGTTCAGTGCGTTGAGATGCTTGAACAGAAGCTTCAAGCGGCGACCATAGGGATAGGATTGCGTAGGATCTTGTGTAAGATCTTGCATCCTGGAAGCCATTATGTAGGCAAGATTTACTTGTATGGACTTGGTTAAGCACCACATGAGTCCAAGTTCAGTCGTGGATACTTTATCATCATCTTCTTTTCTGAAGAAGACGTTATGACTTATGATTATTTTGTATGTCCCATACTCTGGTCGAATGTCATTGTCAAAGACTCCTTCTTGACAGAGAGTACTTAGTTTTAGTTCTGGATCAATGAAGAATGAGGTTAATGCTCTTCTTGGAATGAACTTGGGAAGGAGTTGTATATGATTCTTCGTATTATAAAACTCAGCTCCTTTTGTTGGCACTCTAAGGATGTAGCCAAATCGCTTAAGTGTCATTACATGGTCTTGATCAAGCAGAGTGAATTTTACCCTTCGGTCAGAGGTGAATTCAAAATTTGAATAGAATTGCTTGACAAGCGAAGGAAATGTGTAGGTTTTGATTGAAAGAAATGACCCCCATCCAATTTTTTCAAACTCACTTTGAAGAGTAGGATAGTCATAGAACACTTCATGTTCTTCTTGGATGTGTCTTGGATCATCTTGAGTGTTCTTCTTTTCATCACATGGAAGTTTGTTAAGAGTTTTTATCATTTTGATATTTGAGTGATGTTTGGAATTTGAGAAGATAAAGGGCTTTGAAGAGGTCATTGCTTTGGGGTGCAAGATGTTCTTTGAGAATTCTCAATTTAAAGAATCTTGAGTAGAGGATTTCCATCCATTTTGAGTAATTGTTTTGTTCAAGAATTTTAAAGATGGAGTTAAATTTGATTGCTTTTGAATATTGTTTGTAAGATAGTGATATTGATTTGCTATTGGTGTGTATTTAATGAACCTCGAATGAATTACAGTCAATCTGCGGTCACTGTCACGGTCAACCGTGCCTGCGACCGCATATTATCTACAACACATTTTTTTGTTATTTAACTTTTCATATTTTTGAGTAAGATCAAGGCATTACAATATTCGAATGAGTTATGTCTACATTCAACCATAGAGTCATAGCATAATTGTCTTACACATTCCTTACCACAATTATCCTTCTTCAAGAAATTCTCAAATTGATTCACTTGAATTTTCATCCTCCGTATCGCTTTTCTTGCAGGTCAACTTCTTTATTACCCCTTTCATCATCTTCACAATTTTTGACTCCTTTTTGAGGTTCTTAATTTGTTCTTTGTAGATTTTGTCCATCTTTGCCATTATTTTACATTCTTGAACTTGTTCACCAGCTTCTTCGTCTTCACTGTCAGGTATCACAGTATTTTCTCTACTGGTCCCTACTTCACTTGACGTCCTTTTTCGTTTTCGGGTGGTTACTTCTGAGATTTTTGGTCCTTTGAATATGGCAAGTGTAGGTTGATGAAAGATATTACTTGTGACACCCAAATAGTCAAACACTTTATTGAGATGTAGTCCATACGGTAATGCACGAGTGGTTTCCGTAACAGTTCCGTTCATCCTCGATGCCATGAGATACACCATGTTTACTTTGATGTCATTTTCCAAGCACCACATCAGAGCAAATTGAGTGGCATGGACATTTGAGTGATTACTGAATTTGCAATAGATGTTGTGGATGATGATTTTGTCCCAAGTGTCATACTCATGACGAAGGTGTTTTCCTTGTACACCAGATTTCTCAATTTCAGCTCTTGGAGCATCATTCTTGCACAGTGTATCGATTAGAGGAGTTTTGTCTGAAATGAAGTCAGGAAGATTCGAAAGATCATGTTGCCTATTGTAGAATTTTTCTCCCTCAGTGGGAACATCCAACATGATCCTGAAATCCTTGAGTGAATAACGATAATTAACGCCCAAAGATTGAAGAATACTTCATCATTCACAAAGTTGAAATTAGCATAAAATTCTTGAATGAGTGAGGGATGGATAGGACCATTTAGAGTGAGAAAGGATTTTCCATTTGAGTTTTTCAAACTGCCTTACAAGTTCAGGCATTTCAGTGTGAGCAACTCTTCTCCCTTCGACAATTTTTCTGTCTGTCAGAAATTCAATGTTGTAGGCAATTCTCTCTTTGAGATCAGATGGTAGATCATATGAGTCTTTTCTTTTTGCTACAACGGTCTTGCCTTTTCCCCTCGCCATTTTCTACACAATGATACTTCAAATTAATTCAAAGTGTATAATTCAATTGTAGGCAACAAGTTTTGCAAACTTTAATTATCATCAATACTTAGATGTTTTGATGTTAATGTTCTTCACATTTTCACTCTTCATTAGTGTCAATGAGTTTACAACTAGATTAAGATTTTCACAAAGTTCATATGTGTTCTAGACTTTTGAGATCATCATCAACACATGTTTTGACATTCAACATTATTACACTCAGTTAGCAACAATATCATTCATATCATATGAACAATGCTTCTATGAAAATCTAACCTAGATGTATAATGAACCCTAGAATCATTCAATGTTAAATTAACGTATAGATAGGTACTACTACAATCGTTTTCAGGTTGTTCTTCAAGAACAATTTTGATTGTTTGCATCAATTTAGGTTTTGATTCATTCTAGTTAGGGTTTCTTCATAACCCTAAATCATCATAGAAACACAATTGAATGCTAGGAAAGCAAGGATTAATCATACCAAAAGTAGGAATTGAAATTGAATGAATGAGAGTTCTTCTTCGTGCGGTCGATCTCCTCAGCCGTGTGTAAGTGTGTGTGTTTTGAAGTGGGTTGAAAAGAAATAAAAGTGAGGGTTTAATTTAATTTAAAACATAATCAGACCACGCACGGTCGAAGCACGGTCGACCGTGGGGTTAGCCGTACATGAATTTGTACACGTACAGGACAGGAATCTGCGGTCGAGTATACGGTCAGCTGTAGTGCTGCCGTGGATCCTTCTGATCACTATTATCCCTTACCATAGAGTCACATTCCTTACCATAGAGTAATTGTGATTAATTGTCTACATTCCTTACCATAGAGTCACACGACCAGTGTACTCGAACATGGCTTGTACACGGTTGATGTACACGGCCAGGGCACAAGCCTGCTCAGGTTTACAGGGCCGTGTACACGACTTGCCAATGAATTTTTTTGGTGTATATAGGTCCATTTATATAATATTTCAACACACACATCATACTTCTTATTACACACTTCTCAAGTCTACCTTAAATACTTTCGAGGCCTTCTCACCTTTAAACGGTAAATTTAGTACCCAGAGGCGAAAGCCGAAGATCGTATTAAGAGCTATCTAGAGGTTGAAGTTGTCACTTTTGTACTTTCGAAAATCGTCCAATCTACTGGTACTTTTATCCCTTTACTGTATCTGTTATAATGTTTCCTATGAATATTATGATAGATGATATTATTGCCATGATTAGTGAGTAGTTATCTTAAGTGTTTTTTATGATGTAATCAGTTACAATGCGAAAATTATGGTTGTGTAATGTGATGTTGTTGAGATGCTTTACGATTATGATTTAAACTCAATAGCTTTTCCAACTAATAGAATGTGGTTATCGGCTCGGCTATTGGGAAGTCGCAACCCCGAATTAGAGTACACTATTGGTGTCACATGTGGGTAAGAAACCGTTGTCGGATACATAGTGCCTTTGTCAGAGGCACAATGTTAAACCTCGCTATGAATTCCGGCAGTTGAACTTCCGTAATAGAAACTCTGACTGAGATACATAGTCCATGGTTGGCCTTGAGTTGTGCATGTGTAGTCACTAGCATTTAAACAATGTAAGTATATTGAGAAGGTACAACGGTTGTAGTACTCTATACCTCTACTGTGTAAGGCCATGGAAGCGAATCTTCAGTGCGGATACAGTACATTACATCGTAACACGGTCTCAAGAAGTGCACGCCACTTGAGGGATTCTTAGTTAATTCAGGAACTGTTTGCTTAAACCCAAAAGGAATTGGACCGTTAAGATAACCGATCATGTTCATGGAGGTTACTCTGTAACTTGGCCATTGTGTTCTTTATGGTTCTTCTCTTTTAATTAAGTGCCCAAGTGATTTAATAAGTCCAGTCATTAACGCTAGCATCGGAAACACAACATGTCTCTCAGATCAGGGATGCCTTCCATCTTTTCTTATGCTTAAGAAAGTTTAGTCCTTAAGGATCATTAATATGTCATCTCACCGGGTCGCTCCTATTGATGAGCCGTCATTGTTTCCTTGTAGTTCATGTTCTCGGGCGTCGGGGGTATGTGACATTGCTGTCTATTCAGAATCTTCTAGCTTAACGTATTTGCCCAGTGACATGTCAGTGTTCTGACAGGGGCGGTAGAAACAGGATAAATCCTGTTTAAGATTATCACCTATTCATGAACCGACATTACATATCTTTAGCCATCTAAATGATGAAATCATAACACGCACTTGCTTTAACCTTATCTGATTTACAAATTTTATCTTTATCACTTTCCTTTATTTATTTGTTTATCTTAGAAAATAGAAAACCCAAAATTATCTCGAACTACTCCTTAGGATAATAAGTCTAGTAATAGTTTTACTACTTCGAAAGGTTCGATTATGTTATGTTCTTAAACTAACGAACCTAGGTCTTACTTCTCTTACTCACCCATAGGAAGGGGTAGTAGATTTAGGTCTCGCATATTATAAATTTAATACGCAGACTCCCTCTGACGAACTTTGATAGACGGCCGGCGACCTAACGACACCGGCCGCAAAATAAATCGCTCGTTTTGGCCATATCAGGGACTCGCGCCTATATTTCTACTAACGGATACCGATATTATGTCATATTTGTTGATGATTATTCAATTTTGACGTGGTTCTATCCTCTTAAGAGCAAAACTGAATTTTATGATGTCTTTCGGGCATTTTTATTATTCGTGCAAACTCAATTTTCCCGCAAAGTTAAAATCTTTCAAAGTGATGGATGTATCGAGTTCTTAAACTCTCATTACGCTCAATGCTACAAGAAAATGGCACTCATCATCTCACTTCTTGCCCCTAAACTTTGCAACAAAACGAACTTGTTGAGCACAAACAATGTCATATTACAGAAACTGGGCTAGCTATGATGTTTAATGCATGGGCACCCACTTCTTTATGGGTGGATGCTTTTAGCACCGCTATATATATTATCAATCGCCTATCATCTATCGGTTTAGAATTTAAAAGTCCATATGGGTTATTATTTTCTACGGTACCTAATACAACAATTTTCGTACATTTGGTTATCGGATGTTCCCATAACTTAATGTATACGCTCCTCACAAATTGGCACCGCGAAGTATTTCAGGTGTTTTTCTTGGCTATAGTACGCAATATAAGGGTTATAGATGTCGTCATGCTCAAATTGACGAAGATATTTCCCTTCTCGGGTACAGTTCCGCAAGCTGACATGGCATCATTGGTTTTCTCAAATTTTGAAGACTCGGCTACCCTGCTTCCTACATCATCTGTGCCTTCCACACCTGCGCCGTCTTTGCATCCTACTCTCATACAAGTTACACTGTCTCCATGTAGCATTTTCCCTGAAGATCATCTGCCTGTTGCCACTGATCACTCGTCTTTTCCTGCTCACTTAACTGCTACACCTTCGGTAACACAGCCTGCTACCGCAACTATACCCACGGTTCAGACTACTATTTCAGGTCATTTAATGGTTACTCATTCTAAAACTGGGATTTAAGCCACGATATATTGTTGACATTTCTCAAGTTTCTTCGGCTGGTCTTCATCACGCTCTTCTTACACATAATGAGCCGCGTGGATTCAAATCTGCCTCTAAGGATCCAGTGTGGTTCGTAGCAATGCAAGACGAAATGTCTGCTTTTCGTACCAACTCAACTTGGGAACTTGTTCCACGACCTAAGAACTCTAATGTGTTGGTTCTAAATGGGTGCTTCGCACCAAATATCACTCGGATGATTTTAACGATCGGTTTAAAGCTCGTCTGGTTACTCAAAGTTTAACTCAAGTACCTTGACTTGACTATTCGGTTACTTTTAGTCCAGTTGTTAAAGCCACTACTGTTAGCATTGTTCTTTCTCTTGCCACTTTACACAAATGGCCATTGAACCAATTAGATGTGAAAAATGTGTTTCTTAATGGTCACTTAACCGAGACAGTTTTCATGGAGCAACCAGCAGTGTTTATTGATCCTAAATATCCTTCTCATGTGTGTCGGTTTAAGAAGGCGTTATATGGTTTAAACAGGCTCCAAGAGCATGGTTTCAACGTTACCTCGACATGGTTTCACTTGTAGTCGAGGGGATCCCTCTTTATTTGTCTTTAAACGTTGAACTTTCCTCCTTTATCTACTTGTATATGTCAATGATTTAATTATTACCAGCAATGATGATGTTTTTATTCGCAAATTCATTTTGATACTTCATGATGAGTTTACAATTAAAGATCTTAGTCATCTCAGTTATTTTTTGGGCCTTGAGGCTATGTACATTGATTTCGAGTTATTTCTTAGTCAAACAAAATATGCATATGACATTCTTACGCGGGCCAAATTACTTGATGTCAAACCTGTTGCCACTCCTTTAGCTACAACTGATAAATTTTCAACCATATCCTTTTCCGGATCCCACTTTGTATCGCTCCCTTGTCGGTGCACTTCGATATCTTACGATCATATGTCCTGACATGTCATATGATGTTAATCTAGTAATTCAGGTTTTACATGATCCCATTGTTGATCAATTTCAGACTGTTAAGTGTATCCTTCGCTATGTCAAGGGTACCATCTCTTATGGGCTTATATTTTCTCACACAAAGTCTCCTACTTTACTTGGTTACTCGGATGATAATTGGGCTCGTTGTCTCGAAACTCGCGTTCCACCTATGGTTATTCTATTTTCTTAGGTGCAAATCTTGTATCTTGGAGTGCCAAGAAACAGCCGATTATCTCTTGTTCAAGTTGTGAGTCTGAATACCGGGCTCTCACTAATACTGCTGCCGAAATTATCTAGATTACTCATTTGCTATGAGAATTCCATGTTCTTCCCCCGGATTGACCTACTATACTTTGTGACAACAAAAGTGCAATTTTCTTTAGTCAGAACCCAGTTTCTAACAAACACTCGAAGCACATTGATATTGATTATCATTTTATTCGAGAGCTTATATCGTCGGGTAAATTTTTTGGGTAAGCGAGGAAACCCTCCTATGAACGAGCACATTGGCTCCCCCATAGAAAGTAGAACCTCGGGTAATCAAGTCCCCCGAGCGCGAGACCTGGTACCGGGTGAATTGCGCATTATGCGCACCCTCTTGTCACACTTCCTTTTTGAACAATTTGGCATAGCCAGGAATTGAACCCGTGTGATGTGCTTCATTGGGCAACTCGGTGGCCACTCAGGCAAACCTGAATGGTTATCGTCGGGTAAATTGAACACCAAGTTTGTGCCTACTACATTACAACTGGCTGATATATTTACCAAAATTCTTCCTCGTCCGTTGTTTGAAAACTTCCGTACCAAGCCTCATGTTGCTTTACCTCCTCTATTCACTTGAGGGTAGGTATTAGCCATGTATCATCACACGACTTTGAGACCAAGTCAGAATCATATGCTTGGACAAAAAGTTTAGTGTAAATATTAAGAGATTTACTTTCCTTTTCCTTTTGTATGTATTATTAAGCCCTATATAATATTGATTAATAAAATAATAAACCCTTGAAGGGTGTGATTTATTCAACCATTACAATATCATGGGTTTTTTTGTTGAGTTCTTCATATATCCCCACGTACAACTAAATGTCTTCGTGTGTAAGGTATCATCATATGTACTTACAACTTTTAAGTTCCATCGATTACACACATATAACTTACACAAATTATTATAAAAAAGTTTCAAATGCTATTAAAAGCACTTTGTATTCTTAGCTTGCATATGTGATTGTACCAGCGATTACAAACATTGTAATTACCTATTTATTAACGTTCTAGTGATGATGGCCATCGGGTCCTCCCGGACTCGTTCTCTTCGGGTAATTGTTCTTTTTGCTGGTAATGTCTCTTTTAAATTGTTCTTCGAACGCTCTTCTAGCAATCTCTATGTTCCTGATACCAATGACGTCACGACTTGCACTCGAAGAGATTAACAGCATTATAAATAAGACACGAAGCATTGCGCTACAAACTGATTTCACACTTTGTGGTTTCTAAATAAGGTGCAAATTCTTAGTTGAATCTCAATATCATATTTATAAGCATTCATATACAATTATACATGTATACATATGGGAACGTTGTGAAGATATAAGCTTTTTAAATCTAATTTTAATTAAGGTTAAAAGAAAGATAATTCACATGACATCAAATTTGACAATTTACACGTGGTTTGATTAAGTTAATTGGAGGTTGATAGGTAGACAAGATAAAGATTGACCAATTAAGTTATTCATTGGTGGGGTGTTTTGATGTTGATGTTAACCAATTTACGTACGTAAGATTTACCAGAATACTATCGCTTTTAATAGGTGATGTAACTGATAGTGTATCTCCTCGTCCAGTTATTAACCGAAGCTATGTTAACAAAGGTATCACGCTTATAGAGGATTGATGACATAAGAATTGGTCATAAGAACATATATTTTAAATACAAGTCATGAGAGGGATATCCACAAACTCAAACAATGACGCCCAAACGATAAAAGAGTAAAGTGTGATCTTAGTATTCAGGATCAATAAGAAACCGTATCCGTTATACGAAGCTATAGTAAAGGAGGAACATAGTAACGAAGGGATCAAGGTTACCAATGGACAAAGACTCATCCTGAAGTCACAAGAATATATAGGTTGAAGGAGAGAAGTAAGCGGGTTGACCAACTCGCTTCTACTAACGTTCAAAGGACAAAAGAGGAATGCTTCAACCTAGCTTTCTTCAACTGCAGGGGTTACAGTCGGCCAAAGGGAAAGTTCTCTTTGTCTTATCAGAAATTGTTTTGGAGACCGATCCCCACCTAGAAAGCTGGTGATAGAGCTGTAAAGTAGCCCTATAAAAGGAGAGCACGGTCTCTGGAACTTGCATTCACTTTAAGTTGCAACAAACACACACATACAACTCACCATGAGTTACCTTCATATCTTGGTGGCTTAAAGTACGATACCTTCATACTACCTTCGGGGAATCACCAGCAAGCACACATTCATCATCATACACCTCAATACCACTCATCAAGTGATCAGATCTCAATACCCTTTGTCCTTTCAACAAGGGTCGCCAAGAATTGTACAAACAATTGGCGCCATTCGTGAAATTCCACATTAACATTCATTTTTGTTTGAGGCACGGCCAACGGGAAACCCCCTCCTGCTAATCAACCTGTGACCTCTCAACCAGCGCTTTCTAAGCCCATAACCACTCAACCGGTACACTCTCAGCCGGTTCAATCAATAATCACTACCAGCATTCCGCTGAGTAATTCCGGAGGTCCAGTCATGCAGCAATATACCTTCGAGGCCCGTTTCCCCTGTTCCCACAGAACATGCCAAACGCCAACACTGTCTTGCCAACCGCATGAATAGTTCCCGTGATAAATCAGCAGAATGTTTCGCTACCTCGGGTCACAAACGTGGAATGGAGGAAACCAGTGGGTCGATTTTCCTTATCAGAATATATATGGGGGAAGTCTCCCTATGGTGAACACTCCTCACAAGGGAGCTACTGTTAGTGCCGATATAGATGTAGATCAGTTTTGGAAGAACCAGAACATGAATGGGATGAAAATACCCTCCCATCTGGGTACTACGAAGGAAAAGATGACCCAGAGGATTACATAAACATCTTTGAAGGTGCAGTTAGAATGTCGAGATGGGACATGGCCGTAGCTTGCCCTGCATTCTCATATATGCTCAAGAGTGATGTAAGGATCTGGTTCGACTCTCTAGCGAAAGACTCCGTCTCAAGCTTTGACGACCTCAAGCTACTTTTCAGGTCAAAGTTCAGTCAACAAAAGAAGCACAAGAAGAATCATGTAACAGCCCACATCATTAGACAAAAGGATAACGAAGTTTCAAGAGCTTTTCTCAGCCGGTATATGGAGGAAACCCAGCAGATCTCGAAACTCCCGGAGTCACAAAGAATATCAGGACTCCTGTATGGCTGCAAGACTAGGTTGTTAGTTGAACATCTCAGTCGGGACCTTCCGGACACTTACGAAGCCTTACTAGACAAAGCATATGTTTGGTTGGACGCGAAAGATACCGCCAGCAGCTTCGTTTACGAAGAAGCACAGAGCTTCAAACGAAAGGAGAAAGTAAGCCATCGCGAAGAAAAATCCAGAAATGAAATGAAAGAAACAGCTTCTCTCCTTACAGGCAAGAGTCTACCTCCGGTATCCTTGAAACACTGATAAAATCTCCCAAAGAAATCCTCTCCACTGAAAGGGCAGCTCAATATTTCAAAGCTCCACCAAAGCTAGCTAATAAGGGCAAGCAGAGGGATACAAGCAAGTTTTATGACATCCACAATGACTACGGGCATGAAACAGATGACTGTATACAACTAAGGTAGGCCATATAAGAGGCTGTACGATCCAGGAAGTTGTCACATCTATTGAAAGGTATACGCAACCCAAAGGTGCCCAAGCAAGAAGTCTAACCCGAAGAGAAGAAACCGAACACAGATAATACCATATTATCGATAGCATAGTTCTTTGCCATCGAGTCTGAAGAAGTCACAAGAGGGAAAGAAATTACGGAGTGATAGATTGGGAAGAAATTTCCTTCCCAGCACTAGACACGATCACACCGTCTGACAAGCCTGTTACAGTCAATAGCCGAATCTTCGAAAGAAATGTGCACCGAGTGTACCTAGATAGCGGAAGCGCATGCGATATCATGTATGACCATTGCTTCGATCAGCTCAGCCTTCCATCAAAGCTCGCTTAAGCTTACCGAGAGTACCTCTGGTAGGATTCTCCGGAGAAAGGTGTTGGCCCATCGGAGAGATAAACCTTGATGTTACCATCGGGGAACCACCGTTATTAAGAACGGAGACACTTGATTTCGTAATAATACGGTACGCCTCACAACATAATATTTTGCTAGGGAGAATAGCCATAATGAAGATGAGAATAATCGTATCAACCGTACACCAACTGGTAAAGTTTCACACTCCCGAAGGAATCGGAATCCTAGCTTTGACCTACGATCGAGAAAAAGTGATCATGGCAATCAAAGAAATGGAGAAAGACTGGGGGAATGTATCCTAGAAACCAGAGAAGGAAACTTAGAGGAAGAAAAAATCTCCATCAACCCTTTGTTCCCCGAGCAACAAGTAACCATTAGAAGTTATTTACCTTCGAAAATAAAAATGAAGCTTCGTAAGCTGCTACAGGCCAATGTTGATATCTTCGCCTGGGAATACAGAGATATGACTGGCATCCCTCGAACACTCAACATCGAAGGATTGGCATTCTCCATGAAACATCGGCTTAACGAATACAAGCACCTAGAGCCGATACACCAGAAGAAAAGAAACCTTGCCAAAGAAAGGGATGAAGCAGCTTGTAAAGAAGTGGAAGAGTTACTCCAAGCCGATATAATCCAGGAAGCAAAGTACCCAACCTGGGTTGTAAATCCTATCATGGTTAAAAAGTCAGACGGAGGTTGGGGAATTTGTGTTGACTTCATAAATATCAACAAAGCCTGCCCAAAGGATTGTTATCCTCTACCAGAAATCGACTGGAAGGTAGAGTCCTTAACCGGGTATAGGTACAAGTGCTTCCTCGATGCTTACAAAGGATACCAACAGATCTAAATGGCCGAAGAGGACGAAGAAAAAACATCATTCTTCACAAGAAAAGGTATCTTCTGCTACAAAAAGATGCCCTTTGGGCTAAAAAAGGCCGAAGCTACCTATTAAATGCTCGTAGATAAAGTCTTCCACAAGCAGCTCAGAAGAAACCTGGAAGCCTACGTCGATGATATGGCAATCAAAAACGTTGACGAAAATATTGTATTGAAAGACATCCAGGTTACCTTTGACGCACTTAGGGCAGCCAACATGACACTCAATCCAAAAAAATGTTCCTTCGGGGTGGAGGAAGGAAGGTTCTTGGGATATTATATCACGAAGAAAGAGATCCTAGCTAACCCGAAAAAATGGATAAGCTACAACAGCTCAAGACTCCTACCACGGTTAAAGAGATGCAGAGTCTCAATGGGAAACTAGCATCGCTAAGCCGTTTCCTCTCCAGGGGTGCCGAAAAACAACTGCCTTTCCTTATGGTCCTAAAAGGATGCTTAGGGGCAAAAAAGATAATCTAAACAGAAGAAGCAGAGTAAGTCTTCGTTGACATAAAGGCGCGTATAGCAAATCTCCCAACTCTCACCTCCCCAAAGAAAGGGGAAACGCTATACCTTTAGCTAGCAACTTCCAAGGAATGTATCAGTGCAGTAGTTGTGGCAGAGCGAGAAAGAGTACAGGTCCCCATATACTTTGTCAGTCGAGTCCTACAAGGTGCGGAAACTAACTACCTGGAGCTCGAAAAGCTCACAATCGCTTTAGTACACACCACCAGGAAACTACGAAGGTACTTCCAAGCCCATCCGATTATTGTGTTAACTGACAAACAAATTATGCAGGTACTCATGATGCCAGAAAATTCGGTGCGAATGGCCAAATGGGCCATCGAGCTAGGAGAATATGACATCGATTTCCAAGCCCAACATTCGATCAAAGCTCAAGTACTAGCGGATTTCATGGCAGAAAGACGAAGGGAGTGACTCTACTTTCGCACAAATTATCACTCCCTCCATTGTAACAGAGGAATGGAAGTTGTTTGCCGATGGAGCCTCTAGCTATGATCGATCAAGAGCAGGGCTAATGTTGGTTAATCCTGAAGGACAAGAGTTCACATACGCCCTTCATTTTGATTTCAGCATAACTAACAACGAAGTTGAATACGAAGCTTTACTCCATTGACTTAGAATAGCCAAAGAAATGAAAATCGAACACCTACAGGCTTTCGTGAACTCCCAACTCGTAGCCAACCAGGTCCTATGTATATTCGAAGCAAGACAACCTACCATACAACTCAACTTGTCAAAAGTCAGAGAATTGATAGAAAGCTTCAGAGGCTTCTCCATCGAACATGTGCGGAGAAGTCAAAATAAAAAGGCGGATGCCTTAAGCAAACTGGCCTCCATCATATTCGCTCACCTAGCAAAAGAAGTCTTGGTTGAAGTCCTAGAAAAATGGTCCACCGAGGTATAGGAAGTTCATGAACTCATCACCGAAGAAGAAAATACATGGGTGAGACCCATGAGTGAATATTTGGAGCTCGGTATCTTGCCCGAGGATAAGAAAGAAGCACGAAAGGTTCGAATTAAAGAACCATCATACAAAATTATGAACGGAGGTCTGTATCGACAATCCTTCCTCACCCCATGGCTGTGGTCCGTTGGGCCAAACCAAGCTTCAATGATTATCAGGAAAATGCATGAAGGCATATGTTGTGATGATCCGGAAATTTTTGACCAAATTTAAACTTGATCTTTATATGTTTCCGACATGATAAGAAAAGTCTGTAATGAGGTTTAGTGTTTGATGATTATGATGATAATTATGGTTAGATAATAATATAGGACGATGGGAATGATTATAATAAGGAAGTAAGATGATGATAGAATGGGTATTATGATGATACATGATGGTGAGGATACGGGAATACAAAGACGTCAATACACGAAAATTTTTATAACCGAATGACGATGATTATGGTATAAACATAATTCTTATTATTATTATTATTATTATTATTATTATTATTATTATTATTATTATTATTATTATTATTATTATTATTATTATTATTATTATTATTATTATTATTATTATTATTATTATTAATTATTGAGATGCCCCGTACAAAACCATCGTGTACGAATCATCAACAACAGGATCATTACAAGGTCAAACACTATATGCTATATCAAAGTACGTTTGCATTCATGATAAAAGGTGACGTCATAACTAACGTCGAATGTTTTACATCAAAAGTATGCTTCTATGAACGGAAGCAAAGATAATAGTACGTGACTCTTAAGTCATTACAAATCATAGTTTCAAAAGTATTAAAGTTATGAATGCAAGATAAACAGTTCATGCGGTGATAACTCTAGAGCAGTGGGTGTCTACAGCAAGACTAGTACACAGCGGAAGAAACCCTAAGCACCTGAGAAAAACATGCTTAAAAACGTCAACACAAAAGTTGGTGAGCTATATTTTAAGTATAACAGTAATGTAAGGTAGGCCACGAGATTTCAGTGCTACAAAGAGCATTTCAAAACAGTATGATAAAGTATATGTTTAACCGTGGGCACTTGGTAACTAACTTAACGTTTATACCCCCTGAAAGTACACTTGACAAGTGTGTATGTTTACGAAGTATTAAACACCCATTAAATGCTAGCGCTACTAGCCCGAGTGGGGATGTCAAACCCTATGGATCCATATCTAAGATTCGCGTTCACCGGTTCAAAAACCAATGACTAAACGTTACCGAGCTAAAAAGAATGTTTATGCCGTTGTATAACCGACACATATATAAAGTCTATTTACTCGTGCCTAGTATGTAAAATGTAAAACTCGCATGTATTCTCAGTTCCCAAAATAAGTTAAAGTAAAAAGGGATGCTATAACTCACAGTGGTAAAGTAGTGGTAAAGTCGAGTCGGGAAATAAGCAAGTACGTAGGTCCGGAAAGTCCTCAACCTAAGTCAAATAGTACTAAGTCAGTAAATCGTCCCAATAGGTTTAAATGTATGTAAATTAGGTCTTAAAGGTCATCATCAATCATCATCAAACAAAAGGTGTAAAGTAAGTTTCGTTTATGAAAGAAGTTTAAAACAAAGGCTGAATTCGGTCAGTCGCGACGGCCTCTATACCTACTGAAATAAGGTGAGACCAGTGGCCATGGCTCCGTATATGAGTCCTTTATTTGTGGTAAAAATTTCAGAAGGAAACTCGTCATCGTTTGACCGTGGCGACGGTCTAAGTGCGAGTAGGTCAGAATTTTTAGCACAACGTTAAAAGGACATAGTGACGATCGCAGGGCCATAAATCCTAAACCGTAACTCGGATTAAGACGAGTCCTAAATGAAAAGTTATCTACTCGGATAGAGCTAACTGAAAATCATCTTTACAGTTGCCCAGGTCGTACTGATTAGACCCAGAAACAGTAAAACATTAGGTTCTGGTGGGTTCTTGGTGCTCGATGCTTATCACGGTTCTCATCCTTGATGCATATAGCTTCAAGTGTACAACTCGTTGATGTGTTTGCATCATATTTACCAAGTTTTGACCATCATAACCCAAGTATAAATCTAAGATATGTAGCACAACTCAATTAAGTGTTGTATGTAGTTTGATGAACCAAAGTTACATCAAAGTCTTAGATTTAACACATACATGAACTATAAAAGTAATATTGAACTACAAACTTGAAAGTAAACTAACTAATCAAGATCTTAAGTTGTAGAACATAGTTCTTAGTTAGATCTTGAAGATCCAAGACCCAAAAGTCTAGATCTAAAGTTATTAAGTTAAATCTAACACAAGTGTATGAAGTTATAACTAAAGAGTTACACTTCCATGTTCTTGAAATCTTAAAGTTAACTTTTAGTTTCAAGAAGTATGAGATCAAGACTAACTTGTAATACTTGACCATTTAAACCAATAAACATGAAATTAAAGTGCATAATATGAAGTAATAAACTTAAATAAACAAGTAACAAGTCATGGTTGTTCATACTTTAAAGATTCAAGTCAAAGTCTTGATCTTTAAGAATGTAAACTTTTAAGTTTACAACATGAATTACAAGTATGGTTTTAACTCATGAACTTTAATCTTTTAAAACAATAAGTGTAGAACATAACTAGAAAGTTTTGTTCTTGTTTTTTCTTGTAATACAAGATGATAAGAAGAATCAAACTAGAAAGTTTGATTCTTGTACTAGTAGGTAAATAATAATTAAGAACAAGTAACAAAT
This sequence comes from Rutidosis leptorrhynchoides, assembly GCF_046630445.1. Classification (NCBI taxonomy): domain Eukaryota; kingdom Viridiplantae; phylum Streptophyta; class Magnoliopsida; order Asterales; family Asteraceae; genus Rutidosis; species Rutidosis leptorrhynchoides. Next base: position 372,479,373 of record NC_092333.1, on the reverse strand, counting down.
CAACAACAATAACAACTAGTAAGTAATTAAACAACAAAGAACAAGTAAATAACAATCAAATGATGATGATATGTGAGTTCTTGGTCACGGTTTTGATGAAGAAAAGGAAGAGAAGAAAGTCTCATGTTACTTACAAGAATGTAGAGAAAAATGAGAGAAAGTTGAGAGGATTTTGCAAGTAAAGTGTGTGTGAGGAAATGAGAGTAACTATTGAATGAAGTAGTCAAAAAAAAACAAACAAAGACTCCCTTCATGGCCTCCTTGGCCGACGGTTTGGCCAAGCATAGGGGGAAGGAGATTACTCACAAGGTCCTTGCATGTATGTGTCATAAAAGTTGGTTATTAAGGGTGTTTTCATGGGAATGGTGGTAACTAGATTCCTTAAGTGTTTAATCAACTTAGTTAAGTTAGAAAGTGATACTTGCATGGTAGTAATGGGCTAACAAGTCCATTTAAGAAGTAGGGTGGGCTCTCTAGTCCATTAACACTAATCAAAGCCCAAGTTCAAGTTTTTAATAAGTTAATCCACAAAAGCCCAATTAATTAACCAATAACCTTAGTTAATTAAAATGATTAATAAAACTTAATCATGAATGCAAATAATATTCTAAAATATTATTCGTGTAATGTTCGTGTGTCACAAAGATGTTTTGGGCAAATAAAGTCAAGTATGATCAATCATGGTAACAAGTAAATGTAATAACATACATTCATTAAATCACACGTATTAATAATAAACATTATTAATTAAAAGTGGAAAAAAAAACAGGGCCGTTACATTACCCACCTGTTAAAGAAAATTTCGTCCTGAAATTTTAAGTGGAGGTAGATGAAGGAGTCAGGAAAAGGTGAGGATACTTCCGCATCATTTGATCCTCTCGCTCCCAAGTAAACTCAGGTCCTCGTTTGGCATTCCATCGTACTCGGACGATTGGAATCTTGTTGCATTTCAAAGTTTTGATCTCACGATCCATAATTTCAACAGGTTCTTCCACGAAGTGGAGTTTGTCATCAATAGTAAGTTTTTCCAGTGGTATGATAAGTTCGGGTGCAGCAAGAAACTTCTTCAAGTTTGACACGTGGAAGGTAGGATGAACTGAGCTCAGTTGTGCTGGTAGGTCCAAACGGTAAGCAACGGGTCCCACACATTCCAAGATTTTAAAAGGACCAATGTATCGTGGCTTTAACTTTCCACGTTTTCCAAAACGAATCACACCCTTCCAAGGTGCAACCTTCAACATTACATGGTCACCTACGTTGAATTCAAAGTCTTTACGTTTAAGATCGGCATAACTCTTTTGGCAATCACGGGCAGTCTTAAGTCTCGCTTGAATCTGAGCAATCTTCTCCGTTGTTTCATGGACTACCTCGGGTCCGGTGATTTACTTCTCGCCTACTTCGGCCCAATAAATAGGAGATCGGCACTTGCGGCCATACAATGCTTCAAAAGGTGCGGCATTAATGCTCGAGTGATAACTGTTGTTGTTCGAGAATTCGGCTAGCGGCAAATGCCTTTCCCAGGCCTTTCCAAAATCAATGACACATGCACGCAACATGTCTTCCAAGGTTTGAATCGTTCGTTCACTTTGCCCGTCGGTCTGTGGGTGATAAGCAGTACTCATGTCGAGACGAGTTCCCATGGCTTCTTGCAGAGAATGCCAAAATCTAGAAGCAAAATGGGGATCGCGATCTGATATGATCGATAAAGGTACACCATGACGAGATACAACCTCCTTGATGTATAGTTGAGCAAGTCTCTCCATTGTATCATTTTCCTTCATCGCTAGAAAGTGTGCAGATTTGGTAAGATGGTCAACGATAACCCAGATGGTATCGTATCCGCCCACCGTCTTTGGTAGCTTGGTGATAAAATCCATTGTGATCCTTTCCCACTTCCATTGCAGGATTTTCGGTTGCTGAAGTAATCCAGAGGGTCTTTGATGTTCGGCCTTTACTTTCGAGCAAGTCAGACATTTCCCAACATAAGTTGCAACATCCTTCTTAAGATTCGTCCACCAATACTGTTCCTTAAGGTTGTGGTACATATTACCCGCTCCGGGATGAATCGAATATCTCGATTTGTGTGCTTCATCAAGTATAAGGTTCCGTAGATCTCCATAAAGAGGTACCCAAATTCTTCCAGCATAACATCGGAGTCCAGACTCCCTAACCTCGAATCGAGAGACAAGTATGTTCAAATGTTCATGAGATATATTCTCCACTTTGAGAGCCTCATCTTGGGCTACTCTGATCTGACTGTTGAGATTCGAATGAATGGTGATGTTCAGAGCCCTAACACGAAGAGGTGCCGTCCTCTCCTTTCGGCTTAAAGCATCAGCTACAACATTGGTCTTGCCAGGATGATAGCAAAGTTCACAATCGTAGTCGTTCAATGTCTCGATCCATCGTCGCTGTCGCATGTTTAGTTGTTTCTGATCGAATATATGTTGGAGACTCTTGTGGTCGGTGAAGATAGTGCTCTTAGTTCCATACAAATAGTGTCTCCATAATTTGAGTGCAAAGACAACTGCTCCAAGTTCAAGATCATGAGTAGTGTAGTTCCGCTTGTGAATCTTTAATTGGCGGAAGGCATAGGCAATAACCTTTGATCGTTGCATCAGTACACAATCAAAACCACTTTTCGAAGCATCGCAATAAACAATGAAATCGTCACTGCCTTCGGGAAGCGATAAGATTGGTGCGGTGGTTAACTTCTTCTTCAAAGTTTGGAATGCTGATTCATGTGCGGGTTCCCAAATGAACTTCTTGCCCTTGTGAGTCAGTGCGGTCAAAGGACGCGCAATCAGAGAGAAACCTTCAATAAACCTTCGGTAGTAACCGGCGAGACCTAGGAATTGGCGAATGTGAGTCAGAGTAGTGGGGGTCTCCTACTTGCTGATAGCTTCAATCTTGGTGGGATCAACTTTGATACCTTGGTCTCTCACAACATGACCCAGAAACTGGACTTCCTTCAACCAAAATTCACACTTGGAGAATTTGGCGTAAAGTTGCTCTTGTCTCAAGAGTTCAAGTACTAATCGGAGATGTTGCTCATGCTCTTCTTCGCTCTTAGATTAGATGAGGATATCATCTATGAAGACGATAACAAACTTATCCAAGTACGGCTTACAGACACGATTCATAAGGTCCATGAACACGGCAGGTGCGTTGGTTAAACCGAATGGCATCACGAGGAACTCATAATGACCATAACGAGTTCTGAATGCAGTCTTCATCACATCACTTTCCTTCACCCTCGACTGGTGATAACCGGATCGCAAATTAATCTTTGAGTAAACTCTCGATCCTTGTAGTTGATCAAAAAGATCGTCAATGCGGGGAAGAGGATACCGATTCTTGATTGTCAATTTGTTGAGTTCACGGTAGTTGATACACATACGGAAGGATCCATCCTTCTTCTTCACAAACAGAACAGGTGCGCTCCAAGGCGAGAAACTTGGTTGGATAAATCCACGGTCAAGTAGTTCTTGTAGTTGACTCTGTAATTCTTGCATCTCTGAAGGTGCGAGTCTATAAGGTGCGCGAGCTACAGGTGCTGCTCCTGGCACTAAATCAATCTGAAACTCTACTTCTCTCAGCGGCGGTAATCCAGGCAATTCTTCAGGGAAGACATCGGAAAATTCGTTCACAATTCGAACGTCGTTCACACTCTTCACCTCGGTTTCTACCATTTTCACATGCGCTAGGACAGCAAGACGTCCCTTCTTCATAATCTTTAGCACTTTCACGCAACTAATGAGGTTCAGCTTCGAGGTACATCTCTCTTCGTAAATAGTCAGGGGTTCACCATCGCCTTGTGGTATACGTAGAGCTTTATCTCCAAAGATAATGTCAGCCTTTATCTTGGTCAACCAATCCATGCCGACGATCACATCAAAACTTCCCAATTTGATAGGTATCAAGTCAATCTTGAAATCCACACCAGCTATGTTGATAATAGCTCCTCGACTAATATGGTCAACTTTCTCAAGTTTTCCATTGGCGACCTCGATAAGCATACTTTATTTTAAAGGGACTAACGACCAATTAATCTTATCACAAAAGTGTCTACATACATAACTTCTATCGGCACCAGTATCAAATAGGACAGAAGCTAATAAATTGTTGATAGTGAATATACCTGTCACCAAGTCGGGATTCTCGCGTGCATCCCTTGCATTAACGTTGAAAGCTCTACCACGGGGTGGTCCGCCATCTTTTCTTTTGTTGGGGCACGCATTTCTGAAATGGCCCGTTTATCCGCATTCGTAGCACTTTTTAGGTCCATTGGTATTCGGCTTCCCATTCAAAGTGGTGACCTTGCAGTCTTTCCCGATATGCCCAGTCCGTTGGCACTTTTCACAAACAACATTACAATACCCAGTATGGTGCTTGTAGCACCACTTGCATTGTGGTAAGGTTCCCTTGTAGTTCGGGTTTGAGTTGGTGTTCGGATTGGGGTTTCCACCGTTGTTGTTTCCTCTGAAACCCTCATGTCGTTTCGCCGGGTTTTGATCATAGGTCCTTCCCCTGTTGTTATCCCATTTTCGCTTCTCACTACTACTCGCTTCAGACTTAGCCTTCTCCGGTTCATCGATGATAATTTGGTTCATTAAAGTATGCACCATGCGCATTGCCTCCGGGACATTGGGTGGCTTGGATGAGGTGACGTTTCCCTTAATACTCTTAAGAAGTCCCCAAAAGTATCTTTCCATACGCTTGAATTTCGGGGTGACCATTGTCGGACACATCAGGGCTAATTCCAAAAATCTCCGGTTGTAACTATCAAGGTCGTTCCCAACAGCCCTTAATTGCATAAATTCAATCTCCATCTTCTGGATCTCGGTCCTAGTGCAATATTCCTCAATCAGGGCCCCCTTGAACTCCTCCCATGGAGTAGCAAATGCCTCATCAATACCTTTTGCTTGAGCCAACGTGTTCCACCACGTTAGCGCGCCATCAGACAGCGTGCATGAAGCAAACTTGGTTTTATTCGCTTCCGAGCAGTTACTAACTCGAAACACAAATTCTAATTTCTCGAACCATCTAGTGAGACCAACCGGTCCCTCTGTTCCACTGAAGTTATGAGGTTTACAGCTTTGGAACTCTTTGTACGTGCACCCATTACGAATGGGTTGAATAACCGGTGGCGGTGGCGGTGGAGCTTGTGGTTGCATTTCCGCAATGGCCTCCTCGATTTGGGCTGCGGTAGGTGTTGATGTTGATCGTCCGTTGGCCATGATGTTCTAAACAAAAATTTTAACTCAAGTCAAAATCCAGTATCCAGATAGTAATAATACAGTATATGGAAACCAACATGGAATCAACACATCACATGTTTATTAAGTAATTCAATCCAGGTACAAATACCACAGAATCATCATACAGTAACGTAAATAGAACATCGTGCAAGAATTAAAAAACGCAAAGTTCCATTCATTAATAATAATAAGTTGCATACATCTGTATTAGTTCGTACAATACATAAGTGAAACATAAAACTACAACTAGATTACATAATGAAATCTACTACAAAAGCCCTACGGTGAAGGTGGGTGTAGGATGTCCAATACATGAGACATCTGGTCCTCGAGCTCAGTTACCCGAGCACGGAGGATTTCCACCTCCCTCATCAGTTCCTCAACAGAAGGAGTGGGTGGGGCAGGCGGATCAGTCGGTACGGGTGGTGCTGGTGGAGCTGGTGGTGCAGACGGTCCAGCTCCAGAAGTAGACGCTGTTAGGTGGTAAGGCTTACAAATGAAGGGATCAGCAGGATACGGCACAAGCTGCTTACGGGCGGTAACCCTACGACGTCAACCAAATGCGTCAGTGAATGCTCGACCTCCGTTGATCCCCGGAATAATGGTACCGTCAAAGCAATACTTCTTCTTCGGCGGGGTGGAGGCTGGCTGAACAGGTGCATCATCGGGGTCCTCCTCGTTGGAGTCATCGTCACTAGAGTCATCTGTGGATGAGTCGTCGGATGATGGATCATCTGAATCGTGTGGAGGTGGCTGCACGTGTGGCTGTACTGGATCCCCTCGGGCGGCCATCATCTGTCGGTACCTGAAGGGTGGAATAGGTACAAGACGTCCGTCAGGAGCGCGTCGGTACCAATGGCGATACTGGTTACGGAATGGACCCTCCCCAAATTCCGCGGGAATCACAACATCACCGGAGCGAGGCTGTGATCCCGAGGGTCCTGGGGCAGATGGAGCTAGAATCTCCGGGAAGTCCTGGGCTCCGTCAGAAGTAGCCACTGGGGCGGGAGTATGGCTGCTAGCTCCGGAAGTCGAAGCACCTGGGTCACTAGAGTGTGTCGCTGACGGGATCGGGGGATTGGCAACAGTGGCAGGTGAAGTGGCTGACGAGTCTGAACTGCCCAAAACGATAGCAGGTGGAATATCCGACATCTGAACAAGGAAAAATAAATTTTCCATGTCAGTAAGTCATAAAGCAAGCACGAGATTTCAGTGCTACAAAGAGCATTTCAAAACAGTATGATAAAGTATATGTTTAACCGTGGGCACTTGGTAACTAACTTAACGTTTATACCCCCTGAAAGTACACTTGGCAAGTGCATATGTTTACGAAGTATTAAACACCTATTAAATGCTAGTGCTACTAGCCCGAGTGGGGAGGTCAAACCCTATGGATCCATATCTAAGATTCGCGGTCACCAGTTCAAAAACCAATGACTAAACGTTACCGAGCTAAAGGGAATGTTTATGCCGTTGTATAACCCACACATATATAAAGTTTATGTACTCATGCCTAGTATGTAAAATGTAAAACTCGCAGGTATTCTTAGTTCCCAAAATAAGTTAAAGTAAAAAGGGATGCTATAACTCACAGTGAAAAAGTAGTGGTAAAGTCGAGTCGGGAAATAAGCAAGTACGTAGGTCCGGAAAGTCCTCAACCTAAGTCAAATAGTACTAAGTCAGTAAATCGTCCCAATAGGTTTAAATGTATGTAAATTAGGTCTTAAAGGTCATCATCAATCATCATCAAACAAAAGGTGTAAAGTAAGTTTCGTTTATGAAAGAAGTTTAAAACAAAGGCTGATTTCGGTCAGTCGCCACGGCCTCTATACCTACTGAAATAAGGTAAGACCAGTGGCCATGGCTCCGTATATGAGTCCTTTATTTGTGGTAAATATTCCAGAAGCAAACTCATCTTCGTTTGACCGTGGTGACGGTCTAAGTGCGAGTAGGTCAGAATTTTCAGCACAACGTTAAAAGGACATAGTGACGATCGGAGGGCCATAAATCCTAAACCGTAACTCGGATTAAGACGAGTCCTAAATGAAAAGTTATATACTAGAACAGAGATAACTGAAAATCATCGTTACAGTTGCCCAGGTCATACTGATCAGACCCAGAAACAGTAAAACAGTAGGTTCCGGTGGGTTCTTGGTGCTCGATGCTTATCACGGTTCTCATCCTTGATGCATATAGCTTCAAGTGTACAACTCGTTGATGTGTTTGCATCATATTTACCAAGTTTTGACCATCATAACCCAAGTGTAAGTCTAAAATATGTAGCACAACTCAATTAAGTGTTGTATGTAGTTTGATGAACCAAAGTTACATCAAAGTCTTAGATTTAACACATACATGAACTTTAAAGATTCAAGTCAAAGTCTTGATCTTTAAGAATGTAAACTTTTAAGTTTACAATATGAATTACAAGTATGGTTTTAACTCATGAACTTTAATCTTTTAAAACAATAAGTGTAGAACATAACTAGAAAGTTTTGTTCTTGTTTGTTCTTGTAATACAAGATGATAAGAAGAATCAAACTAGAAAGTTTGATTCTTGTACTAGTAGGTAAATAATAATTAAGAACAAGTAACAAATCAACAACAATAACAACTAGTAAGTAATTAAACAACAAATAACAAGTAAATAACAATCAAATGATGATGATATGTGAGTTCTTGGTCACAGTTTTGATGAAGAAAAGGAAGAGAAGAAAGTCTCATGTTACTTACAAGAATGTAAAGAAAAATGAGAGAAAGTTGAGAGGATTTTGCAAGTAAAGTGTGTGTGAGGAAATGAGAGTAACTAGTGAATGAAGTAGTCAAAAAAAAAGAAACAAAGACTCCCTTTATGGCCTCCTTGGCCGACGGTTTGGCCAAGCATGGGGGGAAGGAGATTACTCACAAGGTCCTTGCATGTATGTGTCATAAAAGTTGGTTATTAAGGGTGTTTTCATGGGAATGGTGGTAACTAGATTCCTTAAGTGTTTAATCAACTTAGTTAAGTTAGAAAGTGATTCTTGCATGGTAGTAATGGGCTAATAAGTCCATTTAAGAAGTAGGGTGGGCTCTCTAGTCCATTAACACTAATCAAAGCCCAAGTTCAATTTTTTAATAAGTTAATCCACAAAAGCCCAAGTAATTAACCAATAACCTTTGTTAATTAAAATGATTAATAAAACTTAATCATGAATGCAAATAATATTCTAAAATATTATTCGTGTAATGTTCGTGTGTCACAAAGACGTTTAGGGCAAATAAAGTCAAGTATGATCAATCATGGTAACAAGTAAATGTAATAACATACATTCGTTAAATCACACGTATTAATAATAAACATTATTAATTAAAAGTGGAAAAAAAACCAGGGTCGTTACAATTATTATTGTTATTAGATTATTACAAATATTAAAAACATAATTATTAGTATCATTCATACAATTAATATTATTATGATTATTGTTAGTATTAGTAATATCATTAGTATTATTATTATTATTGTTATTATTATTACTTTTATTATTATTATTATTATCATTAGTAGTAAAGTTATTATTATCATAGTTATTATTATTATCAGTATTATTATTATCATTAATATTTTTTTTATCATTATTAATTTTTTTTAACATTAATATTATTTTATCAAATAACTATTAGTTATATAAAATCATATTTACTACATATAATATAACTATACTAATATTTTTATAATAAATATTAATAAATGTAAGTTATTAGGTTTTAATTAAACACATAATTAAAATAACAATTAACTCACTAATAATACATACATTTGTTCGATTACCATTATATGTGTTAATATATATATAAATGATATAGGTTCGTGAATCCAAGGCCAACCTTGCACTTGTTCAATGTAGTCATATGTATTTTTACTACGAAATACAGTATTGTGAGTTTCATTTGCTCCCTTTTTGAATGCTTTTGCAATATATATTTTTGGGACTGAGAATACATGCGCTACTTTTATAAATGTTTTACAAAATAGACACAAGTAATCGAAACTACATTCTATGGTTGAATGATCGAAATCGAATATGCCCCTTTTAGCTTGGTAGCCTAAGAATTAGGGAACTGGCCCTTAATTGACGCTAATCCTAAAGGTAGATCTACGGGAACTAACAACCCCCATTCTGGAATTTGGAATGCTTTAGTACTTTGAGTTTATCATGCCCGATGGGTGTCTCAGAATGATGGGGATATTCTATATGCATCTTGTTAAGGTCGGTTACCAGGTGTTCAATCCATATGAATGATTTTTGTCTCTATGCATGGGACGTATATTTATGAGAAATGGAAATGAAAATCTTGTGGTCTATTAAAATTATGGAAATGATCGATTATGATAAACTAATGAACTCAACAACCATTTGGTTGACACTTTAAAGCATGTTTATTCTCAGGATTTAAAGAAATCTTCTGCTATGCATTTGCTCAATTTAAAGATATTACTTGGAGTCATTCATGGCATATTTCAAATGACGTTGCATTCAAGTCGTTGAGTTCAGTAAAGATTATGATTAAGTAAATGACAGATTAGGTCATTTTTAGTTGGATATTATGAAATGGTACGCATTCCTGTAAACTTTTGATGTAATAAAAGTTTGTCTTTTAAAACGAATGCAATGTTTGTAAAATGTATCATATAGAGGTCAAATACCTCGCAATGTAATCATATGTTATTGTATTCATTCTTATGGATTAGGACGAGTCTTTACATGTGGTATCAAAGCGGTGGTCTTAGCGAACCAGGTCTGCATTAGTGTGTCTAACGGATAGTTGTTAGGATGCATTAGTGAGTCTAGACTTCGACCTTAGTTGCATGTCAAAAGATTTTGCTTATCATTTCTTATTGAAAATTACCTACTTATCATTCTTAGTCTAGACACGTTTTACTGTATTGACTGCATGAATAGTGTATAGACAAAATTCATATCTTAGCGTATATGTTACTGTAGACTTACCTGACATATGCCGTAAATTCCTTCGTCGTCTACAAAATCTTTAGTACTATATATATAGATATTCTATGTAGTTAGAATATCATCCATTATTCGAAAATCGTTTCATATCGAAAAATCCTTTATTCGAAAGTATGAAATGGAACTCGTCACTAGTTCAAGTTCTTTAGAACCTGACAGCTATTCCGACATGGATGTTCACCTAAGCTTCGGAAGCAGCGTCACCAGAATGAATCAACCAATCAGCCATCCCTAATTCATCTGATGGGTTCATAGTCGACTAAACCAATGAAGACAAGAAGAAAGCGATCCTTTCCACCCACCGATTTCCCTGTTGGCGAAAAACCTGAAGCACTTACCGGTGAACCTGTTCGAAACACCATTTTCTCTCTCATTTCCAGAGTATCTCGCCATGACTATATCATAACTCAAATTCTAAACCTTATTCATCCGCTCGTTCCGACCGACAATAATCCCGGAATAATAGAAGAAGTCAACGAACTTCACGCTCGAGTAATCAATTTGGAAAACATGGTACAAACCTACCAGCTTCAGCAACAGCACCGGCAACACCAGTACCACCAACAACCCAAGTTTCAACATCACATGCCTTAACATCTCATTCTGTAACTCGAGTATAATCATCGTTCTACGTATCGTTCTACATCAATTATCTTCGTTCTTCATGGCGATTATATAAACTCTAATGTTTTAGAGATTATGTATTCTAGTTCTAATGGAAAATCAAATGAGATTAATATTATATTAACTCATTAAATCTATGATTACATATGAAGAAAATATATATGTAAGTATATTTTCATAAAGATTCTAATTAAAAATTCTTTCGTACAAACTGTTAATGGTAAAAATATTTTAACGGGTAGGTAATACCCGAGGAATATTTAGATTTCACATTAATAAGTTACATTGTACATTCTTCGAATCTGATTCAACAGTCATTTACTATCCTACTTACATCCACAAGATATACGAATCCGTTCACCACAAAATAACCATTTTCATTCAATTTCATATTTGAATTTTGACTTACCAGAATTCAATAAGTGGCATAATGAAGAAAACATTGGACAAAAATAAAATTTGTTAGAAACAAACAAATTAACTATGAGAAATTTTGTTAAGAAATCACGCTAACAAAATCCTAGCTAACTGTTCCTAGCTAACTGGTAATTCCTTATTACATTTAATTATCGCAATTTATTTATCGCAATTTAATTATCGCAATTTATTTATCGCAATTTAAATTCTCGAAATTTTATTTATAGTCATTTAATTTCTGTTATTTATTTTACGCACTTTAAATATCGGGAAACGTATAAAAGGTTTTGACATATCATATCGACGCATCTATATATATTATTTGGAATAACCATAGACACTCTATATGCAGTAATGCTTGAGTTAGCTATACAGGGTTGAGGTTGATTCTATAATAATATATATACTTTGAGTTGTGATCGAGTCTGAGACATGTATACAATGGGTCACGATACGTATTAATTAATTCGGATATTATATATTAAACTATATATGAATTATTGAATTGCTAACTGTGGACTATCAACTGTGGACTATTAACATTGGACAACTAAAATGAATTAAAATATTGATTATAACATATGAAACTAAACATTTCTTCAAGTTTGCCACTTGATTTCATCTTAAACCTCATTTGTATCTTGATGATTACAATCTGTGTTCAAACCTTTCATGATTCTTGAAAACACCTCAATCGAGAGAATGAACCAACTGTATCTTATCTACAGAAGGAAAGATTTATTCATATAGTTATGCACCTGAAAAAGTCTCGGAATCTAAGTAAAAGTTTAACTCGTATCCGTGACATAACCTTGGCATTTATTACCAAAAATAACTTTACAATCCCTCTCCAAATTAGTCAATTTTGTCACAGCTCCAGCAAGACAACTTCGACTTTCATTCGGAATAGCCTTATTATAACCGTAATATATAAGTTTCCCTTCATCATCGTTACCCGAGAACCGTTTATATTTCACCACATTAGCAGTAAACTTATCAACAATTTTGTTGACCTTTGACTTTTTGAAAAATCTTTATCTTTATCTAAACCCTATCATATATTCATCCGCATCTTATAACGAGAATTGCCAAACTAATTACCGGGAATTAGCAATCAGTATTTGAAATCTCGCAGCATATTCATATCAACAGTATTATATATACATAAAACATTTATCTCTTAGAATTATGATCTTCTATTTTGAAATTCTGGAAAGCACTCCAAACTACGAATTAGTTCTCAAAATTTTAAAAAAAAAATGCTGATGAAGCAGCAAAAACTGCAAACGACCTTAACAGCAAAAAGTTTAATGATAACGAATAGTATGTTGGCAAAGCTCAGAAATGTTGGAACTGGAAAATGAATTGAGCAAACTATGAAGGAGGCTGTGGACAAATCACAAAGAATAAACCTGCCTATAAAGAATCAAAATGATTCAGTATCTGCTAAAGTCATTAACGAATACCTTGCTTCTGACTTTAAATCTTTGCGGATAAATCTTCTTCATCATACATCGATATTAGAAATTCTAGGATATCATTGTATCTTTCATTATAAATATCCTCGATATTTCTAAAGATATTTTCATAACTATTCTTATCTGAAATCATTTATCTCTTCGCAATAACAGTGTTACATCAGAAAAGAAACTATTTTAGTTTCTAAATTCTGAAGAATTTGAATTTAAAATTTGAATGTTTTTGAAGAAGTGTTAGGAACTGAAGCATGAGTTAGTATAATATAATGACACCTGATCAACGTGATTATATTAAAGTAAGTCATTCTGAGTTTCTAATGAAACGTGATGATTCACAGACCATAACGTCATCATGTGACATGTTACACGACTCTTACATTCTATCTAATCTATAGACATATCAAGAACAAATTTTCTTGATAATTCTATCTTTTCTCTTGAATTTTGGTAATTTAACCAATCAAGATCGTGCTATTACAATCTCTTAGAACATTAGCCATGTTCATTCGAAACTCCATACCTGCAAATTCTGGACCATTATTCGCTTGACTTAAAGTCGAGAAAAGAAAACAAAAGTATGGAACTCCAAAATATAAAGGAAATGAAGAAGGTGGATTTATAATGAAATATCCGACAGAGCAATCGAAACAGATTATCGTATTTAACCAAAGAGGATTCTAATTTCCTTAATTTCTGAAGAATCGAATCTTATTACAAAGATTTACTTTAAATCCCCTTGAATTCCAGAAATCCACGGAGACAACGTCAAAAGTTAAATCTCTATCTCAATATTTTGTGACAGCTTCACTCGTACGCTTCACATAATCGAATCGTTTTATCTATATTAATCGATAATGATAAAACTCTATTTATCAACTCATATTCGTCATGAAAACATTTTTAGTGTTATCCATGACGACCTCGATCAAATTTCGGGGACGAAATTTCTTTAACGGGTAGGTACTGTGACGACCCGGAAATTTCCGACCAAATTTAAACTTGATCTTTATATGTTTCCGACATGATAAGCAAAGTCTGTAATATTGAGTCTCAAAAATCTTGAACTGTTTCATATATGCATTTGACCGTTCCCGACGATTCACGAACAATTACTTGTAAATAGATACGTATATATTTAATTATATATAAATAATAATTTAAAATATATTATATTAGAATTAACTAATATAAAATAAAATAATATATTATTATTATTATTTAAAATATATCTATATATATGAATAATGTATATTGAATTTATATATATATGAATTCGAATTTATTTAGTAAACGATAGTAACGCTCATTTATCATTCGATCGTCATTAAATAAGTTTAATATAAAAATTTGGGATTTTTCGAGTACTTTTATTCGCCATTGATTAACAACAGAGTAAGAATTCAGTCCGTGAAAGGCAACGGCTAACATTATCACACGTTTATATTTTAAATATTATTATCACAATCCTATGCTTAATTGATTGGAAGATTGATTTTACTATGTTCGATTAATTATATATACAATTGTATATCAATTTTTTATAACATGCTCCTTTATCTGTTTGTGCACTACTCTATCACACTTATCAATTTTATGATAACTCATAATGCGTGATTAAAGATGATAAGGATTATTAATTCCAAATGAGTTGTGATATGAAATCTTTACTTTATATCTTTATCAATTAAAGTTAAGTACTGGATAAGCATTACACAATGAATTCATAATAATAGACATTTACCTATTTGAATTATTACTTATAGAATTACTATTGATGTTTGTTGTCTTCACTGAACTATCTATTCTATATATATACATATACATATATAGCATATAGAGATAGATATATATAAAACCACCACATCACTCTCATAACACTATCAACAACCGGTGCCACCATGTGCAACCATCACTTTTTCCATCACCACCGTCATCTCGAGTAACCACTTCACTTTCACCACCACTCAAACCAACTCATCATCATCGACTACACCAACACCACCATTAAATTACTCATACTGCTGCAGCTCACCTGTTTATGTTTGCAGCCAACTACCAGCTACATCAACCCACCCTCACCTACACGAAACACACCTGCTATTGTTCTCTTTCTATTTCCTGTCTCAAATTCGAACAACCACACCATCATTTAACCATCACCAAAAACCAAACGCTTCTTCCTCTTTCTACTGTAAACCCTTCTGTTTTCTGTTGAAGACGTGCAACAAATCACCACGACCATCATCATTAAACTGCCGACATTTTATTCCATCTTCATCTTCAAACAACAATCACTCGTTCCTACTAATTACATTCGATTTACCACAACCCCACTGTGAGTAACTGTTAATTCCTGTTTACTTCTGTTTAGGACAAACTGCAACAGGCTGCTGCAGTCGTGTTAGGTTCAGTTATGTAGTGACCCGTCCTAATCCATCTGGACGAATACATTACATTTGGTTACATTACGAGGTATTTGACCTCTATATGATACGTTTTACAAACATTGCATTCGTTTTTACAAGACAAACTTTCATCACATCGAAAGTTGACAGGCATGCATACCATTTCAGAATATATCCAATCTATAATTGACTTAATAATAATCTTGATGAACTCAATGACTCGAATACAACATCTTTTGAAATATGTCATGAATGACTCCAAGTAATATCTCTAAAATGAGCAAATACACAGCGAAAGATTTCTTTCATACCTGAGAATAAACATGCTTTAAAGTGTCAACCAAAAGGTTGGTGAGTTCATTAGTTTATCATAATCGATCATTTCTATAATTTTAATAGACCACAAGATTTTCATTTCTATTTTTCATAAACATCATCACATATCAGGCATTTCGTAAACTGCATAGAGATAAAAATCATTCATATGGTGAACACCTGGTAACCGACCTTAACAATATGCATATAGAATATCCCCATCATTCCGGGACTCCCTTCGGACATGATAGATTCGAAATACTCAAGCATCCGGTACTTTTGATGGGTCTTGTTGTGCCCAATAGATCTATCTTTAGGATTCGCATCAATTAGGGTGTCTGTTCCCTAATTCTTAGATTACCAGACTAAAATGGGCATATTCGGTTTAATAATCCAGCCATAGAATGTAGTTTTAAGTACTTGTGTCTATTTCGTCAAACATTTATAATGTTATGATACTTGTAATAAATATATATATTTTTTTTATATAGATGATATTTATTTGTTAATATGGAAAGTATTAATAATAATGATGATAAATATAAGAGTTATATTATTTTTATTATAATAATGGTAATAATAATAATAATGATTAAAAATAATAATACTTCTTTTAATAATAATAATAAAAATGATAATTTTAATAATAATTATAATAATAGTAATAATAACCTTAATAAAAATAATAATTAATAATAATAATAATAATAATAATAATAATAATAATAATAATAATAATAATAACAGCATTAATAATAATAATACTTTATTTTCCTAATAATGATAATAATATTAATAATAATAATAAAATGAGTAATAAGTAAACTACCTCAAAGAAGTAGTCTTAAAAAAATGTCCAAGTCCGGGTTTGAACCCGCGACGTCCCGCTAACCCGAAAACAATCCTAACCATTCCTCTGTGTCTGTTTTTCCTGATTGATATGATACTTATATTTATATCACTCCTTTTCTTCATGTTTCCTTTTCTTCTTCTTTTTCTAAAAAAACATGCCATTGCCGAGGATTGAACCTACGACCTCTCGTTCCACTAACAATATGCCCAACCATCACTCTGCTACTTATTTTATGTTTTAATTATCTTCTAAAAATTCTTTTAATCTATAAGAATTGTATTATCGTCTTTATCACAACTTCAAAAATATACTTCCACTATCATCATCATCATCCATTCTTCATTATCATCACATTCCAATTGTCATCATCACCCTTATTATTATCTATCATCTTCATTGATCATATTCATAATCATAATCATGATACTATTAATATCATCATATAACACCCATTAATTATCTTCATCTTAATCTAATCATCCTAACTATATTAATACCGTATTCCTCATCATCGACTTATCATTATCATTCCACGATATGTGTTTGAGCAGATTACAATGAAAGTGTGAAATCACTTGTAAAGCTCAACCCTTAATCATCCTATTATCCATCTCCCCGTATAATATACTTCGGCCCACTAATCCCCTTACTCATGCCCAACATCACAAGGATATACAGTCCAACAGAAGAAAAAAACAACTTGGACCTCGGCCCTAGTCAAGGAGAACAATCACGACCCACTGTTTTTGTGTTTAGAGATTGATAACAGAAATGTAATAATCCACTCAACTTCCTCATCATATTATAACTTTTTTTTTATCAAGTGGGGATACTTTTATTTTATGATTGTCGGCTATATAAAAAAAAGAAAATAGAAACAGCCGTTTAGTACAGGAACTAGAGACAGTAACTATAATGATATCTCAGCAGGTTATGGTTGCTTTGGTGTCTTAGCCTTCGATCAATAGTAGCCATGGATGGTGTTCTTCGGTTTTAAGCAGGAAAAATAGAAACAAAGTAGTAGTAGTAGTAGTATCGTAACAGCTTACCATTTACTGTAGTAGCAGCCTACTATTCGACATAATAAAAACAGAAGCAATAGAAGCAGCTAAGTGACGAGCAGTGATTGTTTTTCAGCAGTTTTCAGCTGAAACATGAAAGAAAATGGTGCAGGTGCGGTGGTTTAAAGCGGTGTTCGATGGAGAGTATTTAGGTGATCATTTGTTGTGGTTTTCGATTGATAGAAACAAGGAAACATAAGCTTTCAATGGGTGTGGTAGAGGTGGTGGTGATTCTTGGTGAAGATGGTGGGTTTGGGTCGTAAACAGAAAAGATATCAAGTTATGGTGGTGGTCAATTGGGTGACGGTTTAACGGGTTCGAAGTGATTAAATGGGGGTTTGCGAAGAAGAAAATAGAGAGAGAGAGAGAGAGAGAGAGAGAAGTGAGAAAGAGGTAGTGATGTGGGTCTGTATGGTTGTTTGAATAGATTAGAAACAGAAGTGAGGGCTTTGGTTGTCTTTGGTGCATCAAAGCTGCAAAACAGGAATGCGACAACAAGTTTTTATAGTTGGGTGTTCGGTTATGATTAAAGCAAACGAAGGAGAAGAAGGAAAAAAAATATAATGGAGATGATGATGGTGGTATTCGAGGAAGAAGGTGGTTGATGGGTGGTCTCCTGCGAACAGAAATATTAACACAGTTGTGATTTTAGGTGATGATGGAATTGAGATTTAAGATGATGATGATTGAGTGATAATTGATCAAGGAAATAGAAAGAATAGAAAGTGTAGTAAGTGGGTTTTTTTCGTACAACTTAATCGGGTATATATATATATATATATATATATATATATATATATATATATATATATATATATATATATATAAAATAGATTGCTAGTGGATATATAATATTTATATCTATATCTTAATCAATTGAAACAAAAGAAGAAAACAGTAATAATATGCTAATAATTTCAATCACGGATAACAGTTAACTATTTTAAAATATAATAATAATTATAATATAATAAAATAATAAAAATTAACACATGTGAGTTCATTTAGCAGCCATGAATTTGTATCTTCTGCCGACAGTTTTTATGAACTATTATTTCGTATCCCGTTGATAATTAGTGGCGGATAAAAGTCTTTCAGAAAAATCCCAAACTTTTAGATTAACTATATTTATTTATTTTGGTCATTATGGTATAAAATTCGATCCTTAATTTGTTAAATAAAAATTATATCAACTGTCCCTCTCATTTCTGGGTAAAATATAAAAAGTGTTAAAACTTAACAATTAGTTCCTAAATACATTTTTAATAAGCCTAAAATTTATAGAACTCATTTTCGTATCACCGTTAATTTTAAAATTACATAACTTTGAATTTAACTTGCTTAATATCAATCGAAACATCAAACGAGTATTACAATTATTAAATATTTATTTTTAATATACTTTTTTATATAGAGAGATATATTTTAAATAATAATTATTATAATATCCTATTTTTATTTTATTAATTTTTAATAACAACAACATATAATACTTCAAATTATATTTTGAATTATTATTTATATATACATGCACACATATCTATTTATAATTAATTGTTCGTGAATCATCGAGAGCAGTCGAAGGTCAATTGAATATATGAACATCGTTCCAAAATTTTCTAGACTCAACATTACATACTTTGCTTATCGTATCAAAATCATATAAATATTAAGTTTAAATTTGGTCAGAAATTTTCGGGTCGTCACAGTACCTACCCGTTAAAGAAATTTCATCCTGAAATTTGATTGGGGTGGTCATGGCTGACAATAAGTATGTTTTCATGACACATACGAGCTAGAAATTAGAGTTTTATCATCATTGAGTGATATGGATAAAACAATTCGATTACGCGAAGAGTATAAGTTAAGCTATCACAAAAGAGTTAAATGAGAAAATAATGTTTCGTCCTATCCTTTGACGTAGATATGGTCGATTTCCGAGTTCAAGGGATTTGGAGAAAATCCTCGTGATAAGATTTGATTCTTCGGTAATTAAGGAAATTAGGATCCTTTTTGATTAAATGCGATGATCTGCTTGATTGCTTTGTCTGATATTTCACTATAAATCCACCCTCTTCATTTCCTTCATATTTTGGAGTTCCATCCTTTTGTTTTCTTTTCCCGACTTTAAGTCAAGCGAATAATGGTCCAGAATTCATAAGTATGAAGTTTCGAATGCACATGACTAACGTTCTAAGATAGAAATTGTAATAGCACGATGTTGACTTATTAAATTACCAGAATTCAAGAGAAAAGATAGAACTATCAGGAATATATATTCTCGATATGTTTGGAGGTTAGGTAGAATGTAACAATCGTATAATATGGCACATGATGACGTTATGGTCTGTGAATCATCACGTTCCATTAGAAACTCAGCATGACTTACTGTAATATAATCACGTTAATCAAGTGTCATTATATTATATTAACTCATGCTTCATTTCCCAACACTACTTCAAAAACATTCATATTTTAAATTTTATTTTTCAGAATTTAGAAACTAAAACAGTTTCCTTTCCGATGTAACACAGATAACGCGAGGAGATAAATGATTTCAGATAATAATAGTTATGAAAATATCATCAGAATTATCGAGGATATTTATAATGAAAGATACGATGATATTTTAGAATTTCTAATATCGAAGGATGTTAAAGAAGATTTGTCCGTAAAGATTTAGAGTCAGGAGTAAGGTATTCGTTAATGACTTCAGCAGATACTTAGTCATTTGAGTTCTTTGAAGGCAGGTTTAGTCTTTGTGATTTGTCCATAGCCTTCTTCATAGTTTGCCCAAATCTGTTTTCCAGTTCCATCTTTTCTGAGCTTTGCCAACATACTATTCTTTATCATCAATATTCCGACGGTTAAGGTCGTTTACGGTTGTCTACAGTTTCTGCTGCTTCATTCAGCTTTTTCACAACTCGGAAGACTGATTGCTAATTCTCGATATTTGGTACAGTAATTCTTGTTATCAGATGCAGATGAATAGATGATAGGGTTTCAATGAATATAATAACTTTTTAGAAAGTCAAAGATCAATGAAGTTGCTGGTAATTTTACTACTAATGTGGTGGAATATAAATGATTCTCCGATAATGAAGGCGAAAAGAAAACGTATGTATCAAGGTTATAATAAGGCTAGTCCGATTGAAAAGTCGAAGTTGTCTTGTTGGAGCTGTGACAAAATTGGCTACTTTGGAAAGGGATTGCAAAGTGATTTTCGATAATAACAACGCCAAAGGAGCTAGCACAGATACGTGTTAAATGTTTACTCAGGTTCTGAGTGTTTTCAGGTGCTTAACTATATGCATCAATCTTTTCATTCATAGATAAAGTGTGGTTGGTTCATCCTCTGATTGAGGTGTTTTCCAGAATCATGAAAGGTTTAAATCGCAGATTGTAATCGTCAAGATACAAATGAGGTTTAAGATGAAATCAAATGGCAAACTTGAAGAAATGTTTAGTTTCATATGTTATAATCAATATTTTAATTCATTTTAATTGTCCAATGTTGGTAGTCCACAGTTAGTAGTCCACAGTTAGTAATTCAATAATTCATATATAATTTAATATATAATATTCGAATTAATTAATACGTATCGTTACCCATTGTATACAAGTCTCAGACTCGATCACAACTCAAAGTATATATTTTATTTTAGAATCAACCTCAACCCTGTATAGCTAACTCGATCATTACCGCATATAGTGTGTCTATGGTTATTCCAAATAATATATAGATGCGCCGATATGATATGTCAAAACATTGTATACGTGTACCGATATTTAAAATGCGTAAATAACAGTATTTAAATGACGATAAATAAAGTGCGTAAAATAAATAACAGAAATTAAATGACGATAAATAAAATTGCAAGAATTAAAATTGCGATAAATAAAATTGCGATAATTAACAGTTAGCTAGGAACAGTTAGCTAGGATTTTGTTAGCGTGGATTCTTAACAAAATTTCTCATAGTCAATTTGTTTGTTTCTAACAAATTTTTATTTTTTGTCCAATGTTTTCTTCATTATGCCACTTGTTGGATTCTGATAAGTCAAAATCCAAATATGAAATTGAATGAAAAAGGTTACTCTACGATGAACGGATTCATATATCTGTGGATGTAAGTAGGATAGTAAATGACTGTTGAATCAGATTCGAAGAATGTATAGTGTAACTTATTAATGTGAAATCTAAATATTCCTCGAGTATTACCTACCCGTTAAAATATTTTCACCATTAACAGTTTGTGCAAAAGAATTTTTAATTACAATCTTTATGAAAACATATATACATATATATTTTCTTCAGATGTAATATAGTTTTAATGAGTTAATATGATATTAGACTCATTTGATTTACTGTTAGAACAAGAATATATAATCTCTAAAATATTTGAGATTACATAATCGCTATGTCGAACGAAGATAAATGATGTAGAATGATTCGTAGAACGATGATTATGCTCAAGATACATAATGAGACGTTGAGGCATGTGATGTTGAAACTTGGGTTGTTGGTGGTACTGGTATTGATATTGGTGATACCGTTGGTGCCGGTGATATTGCTGAAGCTGGTAAGTTTTGCACCACGTTCTCCAAATTGCTGAAGCTGGCATTAATGCAGACCTGGTTCGCTAAGACCACCGCTCTGATACCAACTCTAACGACCCGTCCGAATCCATCTGGATTAATACATTACATTTGGTTACATCGCGAGGTACTTGACCTCTATATGATACATTTTACAAACATTGCATTCGTTTTTAAAAGACAATCTTTCATCACATTGACAGTTGACGGCATGCATACCATTTCATAATATATCCAACTTTAATTGACTTAATAATAATCTTGATGAACTCAATGACTCGAATGCAACGTCTTTTGAAATATATCATGAATGACTCCAAGTAATATCTCTAATATGAGCAAATGTACAGCGGAAGATTTCTTTCATACCTGAGAATAAACATGCTTTCAAGTGTCAACCAAAAGGTTGGTGAGTTCATTAGTTTATCATAACAATCATTTCCATTAATTTAATAGACCACAAGATTTTCATTTCCTTTTTCATAAACATCATCTCATATCAGGCATTTCGCAAACTGCAATGAGATAAAAATCATTCATATGGTGAACGCTTGATAACCGAACTAACAGGATGCATATAGAATATCCCCATCATTCCGGGACTCTCATCGGACATGATAATCGAAGTACTAAAGCATTCGTAACCCGAATGGGACATGTCAAGGTCCATAGATCTATCTTTAGGATTCGCGTCAATTAGGGGCCATTTCCCTAATTCTTAGGCTACCAAGCTAAAAAGGGGCATATTCGATTCGATAATCCAACCATAGAATGTAGTTTCGATTACTTGTGTCTATTTCGTAAAACATTTATAAAAGCAGCGCATGTATTCTCAGTCCCAAAATATATATTGCAAAAGCATTTAAAAATGTAGCAAATGAAACTCACTCTACAATATTTTGTAGTAAAAATATTCGTTCGACTGAACTGAACAATGCAGGGTTGGCCTCTGATTCACGAACCTATATCATTTATATATATATATTAACACACATAATTGTAATCGTACAACTTTATATATATATATATATATATATATATATATATATATATATATATATATATATATATATATATATATATATATATATATATATATATATATATATAATTTATTAGTTATATCATTTTTATATTAATAACCTATATGTTTCATATATTCTTTTTATATATTTAAAATAAGTAAAAATATTATTTTTGTTATGTTATGTGTATTAAATATATCTTTGTGTGTATTTATATATTAGTAATGATGAAAATAATAATAATGATAATAGAGTTAAAAATGATACTTGTAATATTAATGATAAAAATGATAACTTAAATAAAAATGATACTTTTAATAAAAATGTTAATTTTAATGAATACTAAAATAATAACTATAAAAACTAATGGTTTTACTAATAATAATAATAATACTAATATGTATATTAATAACTAAAATGATAATAATACTACTAGTAATAACACTAATACTTATGATAATAATAATAAAAATAATAATAATAATTATAATAATAATAATAATAATAATAATAATAATAATAATAATAATAATAATGATAATAATAATAATAATAATAATAATAACAATAATAATAATAATAATAATAATAATAATAATAATAATAATAATAATAATAATAATAATAATAATAATAATAATAATAATAATAATAATAATAATAATAATAATAATAATACTTTTAGTTAATCATGACTTAATTATGTTTTTAATTATATCTTTATTTTATCTTAATTATAATCGTGCATATAATTAATCTTCTCGGTTGTAATTATCCAAACTATGATCATAACCCTAACCATTTTTATCATAATATTTCTTAACATGACTTATATTCATTTTTATTTTTATCATAAACATAATATTAATCAATAGTAATAATAATAACTAATAATAATAATAATAATAATAATAATAATAATAATAATAATAATAATTATAATAATAATAATAATAATAATAATAATAATAATAATAATAATAATAATAATAATAATAATAATAATAATAATAATAATAATAATAATAATAATGATAACAATAATAATAACAAAAATAATAGAAGTACTACCTTAGTGAAACAGGCTTTAAAAAAATTAAACACCCCTGCCCGGGCTCGAACCCGAGACCTCTCGCTCAACTACAAACACCCCTAACCATTCATCTGCTTCTTAATTTCTTGAATTAGTTAGCGTTTATAAATATATATCGCATATATAAACTGTTTTTCCAATCTTTTTCATTATCATCACCACAATCATCAATATTGTACATGTATTTACACGATCATCCACCCTTAAATTAGTTGGGTCTCGGCCCAACAGCAAAACATTGGCCCAACAACAATTAATGGGCCCGACAATGATTAATTGGCCCAACAATTATTCGGCCCAAAGAAAAATGACGTGGTGGCCTAATCACGATCCAAAAGCAGCAACTTGGCCATAATTTATAACATTAATCAGATGGCAAGTAGGGTGTCGGTGGATCTATAACAACTAATTTACAGCCGTAAATCATCATCATACCAGTTTCATTCTTCATTGTCATCGAAAAAGAAAATATATATATCATTTTCAACCTTGCTAACATGTACCACCATCATCGTCTCCCAGCAGTAATCATAAATAATCAGGTTGCAATTACAGCACACGAGCAGTAGCAGTTGAGTTTGTTTGGATGTTGTTTGAACCGAAATAAAAAGAAATAGAAAGTGGAAGCGAGTAACAGTAATAGTTCATCTTCATTATTTTTGTCTTTCCATCTCCACAATCATAATCATTTTCGAAACAACATGAAATAATGATGGTGGTTGTGAGGGTGTTGGAGGTGTAGTAATCACGAAGCAAGAGGGAGAGAGAGAGAAGAGAGAGAGGAAAAAGAGGTGATGATTGCCGGCTTTTATGGTGATCTTGGTGATCGTGCAGGAGTTCGTGATCGAGATGTTTATTGTGGTTTTGATAGTTGATGATGTGGTGATTGAATTAAAAAAAGTTCCATATTATGTTTTGTAGGGTTTTGATGGTGGTTACTAGGGTGATCATTTATAGTTTGACAAGGGTGATTAACTAGATGGTGACTTGGGTTTTTCTGTCGACAAACAGTACCACTTCAATAGTAATGGGTGTTGGAACAAGTTGGTGTTCGTTTTCATTAATGGTGATGAAATGGGTTTCGGTTTATGTTGTCAGAGATCAATGTAGGATGGTCGTGGGTTTGGTTGTATCGATTTGAAATGAAAAATAGAATTAGGAAAGAAAAAGGAGTGATGGAGGGAGATGCGGAGAGATGTTGTGTCGGTGGTGATGGGAAGTGGTTGCAGAGGTGGTGGCCGCAGGTGAGTGAAAATGGTGGTCGATGGTTCCTCAACTTAATTGAAGATGGTGGTGACTGTCTTAGCCCGAACAGAAGTAACAGTTTAAACAAAGTATAGCTAGTTGTTGGTGGTGTT
This sequence comes from Rutidosis leptorrhynchoides, assembly GCF_046630445.1. NCBI lineage: Eukaryota > Viridiplantae > Streptophyta > Magnoliopsida > Asterales > Asteraceae > Rutidosis > Rutidosis leptorrhynchoides. Next base: position 372,453,879 of record NC_092333.1, on the reverse strand, counting down.
GGTGATGGCTTTAGCCTACAATAATAACCGAAAGGTGGTTCTAATGGTGATGATGGTTCGTAGTGTTGTAATGATGTGGTGGTGGTGTTTTAGAGAGATAAAGGTGGTGATGATTGGTGATTGTCTTCTGGTAATAGGGTTGGTGATGGCAAGGGTGGTTTTGTAGGTGATGGTTCGATTTGATGAGTGGTGGTGGTTTGTAGAGATGTTAAGTTTATGGTTGATGTACAAGTCTCTGCATATATACATATATACTTAAGGATGATGAGTTTTGTGATGATGTTGTTATTCGAAACAGAAATAGGAACTAAAAGTAATAAAAGAAATTTGTCGTTCAAGTGGGTTGTTCTTTATTTTGATAGAGGATACTTGCAAGTATATATAATATATAATATAAATATATAAGATAGTGGTTGTAATAAAACACATAAAGTCCACACTAGTTGGTTTCATAAATCACGGAGTAAATAGTAATAGTTTAATAATTTATCATAAAGGATAGGAAACGTGCACAAGTACTAGTAGCCAGTTTTCATGGTGTGCTAAATCGTACTCCATCATTAATTCAGTGGCGAATAAAAGTCTTCGAAAAAATCCCAAATTTTTACCTTAATTATATTTATTTATATTGGTCATTATGGTATAAAATTCAATCATTAATTTGATAAATAAAATTTACATCAACTGTCCCTCTCGATTCTGGGTAAAATATGAGAAATGTTGAAATTTATTAATTAGCTTCTAAATATATTTTTAATAAGCCTAAAATTTATATAGTTCATTTTCAGATCACCGTTTATTTTAAAATCACATAAATTCGTTTATAACTTGTTTATTATCAATCGAATGATAATTGAGTGTTACTATCATTTTCCAAATAAATTCGAAACTATATATACATATATATTCAATACACTTTATTTATAGATACTTTTTAAACAATTATCATTATAATATCTTATTTTTATTTTACCATACATAGTAAATTCTAATGATTGAATCATATAATATTTCAATTAATATATATTAAATATGTACATATCTATTTACAAATAGTTGTTCATGAATCGTTCGGGAGTAGTCAAAGGTCAAATGATATTATGAGTATAGTTTACAAACTTTGTTACTCAACATTACAGACTTTGTTTATCGTGTCGAAATCATATAAAGATAAAGTTTAAATTTAATCAGAAATTTTCGGGTCGTCACAGTACCTACCCGTTAAAGAAATTTCGTCCCGAAATTTGAGTGAGGTTGTCATGGTTAACAATAAGAATGTTTTCATGACAAATATGAGCTGATAAATAGAGTTTTATCATCAGTGAGTAATATGGATAAAACAATTCATTTATTCGAAGAGTACGAATGAAGCTATCACAAATGATCGAGATGAAGAAATGGAGATTTTTCCATAACTCTTGACGTAGTCTCGATAGAATTTAAAGAAAATCTTTGAAATCTAAGAGATTTGATTCGTCAGCGAATAAGGAGATTAAGATATCTATAATTAAATACGGTGATCTGCCTCGATTACTCTGTCTGATATTTCCATTATAAATTAAACTCTTCCGTTCCATTATTCTCACCATTCCTATACTTTCTTCCTTAATTCATACACCCAAAAGATGGTGAATATGTTTAATTCAGTTCTAATCCTTGATATTTTCCTAATTATTATTTCTGTTATCCTTCTTTTCAATCTTCCACCAGAAGAATCTGTTTACTTCTACGATTATCTTGGGGTTATAGTGTTTTTAATTCTCCCGTGTCTTTATGTTGCCATACGCATTGATATACACGGTTTGTAATTTCTATTGTTGTTGTCATGCTTATATTTAGGAGCTCTATGCTTTTGTTTTCTCTTCCCGACCTGAATTAAAGCGATCGAGACGTCTTGGTTTGTAGGTATGAAGTTCGAAAGAACATAACTAAGATTATAAATAGGAAGGAAAAAGTACTAGCACGATTTGACTGGTTAAATTACCAGAATCACGGAAAAGATAGAACTATCAAGAATTTAGTTCTTGATATGTTTAGAGGTTAAATAGAATGAAAGAGTTATGTAACATGGTTCATGATAAAGGTATGATCTGTGATCCTTTATCACGTTCAATTAGAAACTCAGCATGACCTACTGTAATATCACGTTGATCAAGTGGCATTATATTATACTAACTCATGCATCAATTTCCAACACTACTTCAAAATCATTCATACTTCAAGCTCTAAATTTTCAGAGGTTTAGAAACTAAACAGTTTTCTTTTATGATATAACACAGATAGAGCGGAGGGATAATTAATATCAAACAAGAATATTTATGAAGATATCTTCAGAAATATTGAGGATATTTACAATGAAAGATGCGATAATACCTTAGAATTTTAGATTCAAAGTGTGATGAAGAAATTCATTCACAATGATTTAGAGCGATTAAGGAGTAAGGTATTCGCTAAAGATTTCATCAGAAATAGAATCATCAGGATTCTTTAAATACAGGGTTTGGTCCTTGTATTTGTCATTGGTCTCCTTCATGGTTTGCTTAATCCATTTTCCAGTTCCAACTTTTCTGAGCTTTGCCAACACATTTATTCTTTATCTTTATACCTCCGACTGTTAATGTCGTGTAGAGTTTTTGCTGCTGTATTCAGCTTTTTCGGAATTTGAAGTATTGATTTGTAGACTGGGTGCTTTTTTCAGAATTTCAGAATGGAAGATCATAATTCTAAGAGATAAATGTTATATGTATTCATATAACTGTTGATGTAGAAACGCTGCGAGATTTGAAATACTGATTACTGATTCCCGATAATTGGTATGGCAATTATTGTTACAAGATGCAGTTGAGTATATGATAGGGTTTTAATGAACAAATATAATGGTTCTTCGGAGAGACTTAAGTCAATGAATAATGAAGTTGCTGGTAAGTTTACTGCAAATGTGGTGGGATATAAAAGATTCTCCGGTAATGATGGTGAAATGACAACGTATATATCGAGGTTATAATAAGGCAAATTCGAATGAAAGTCGAAGTTGATTTGCTAGAGCTGTGACAAAATTGGCTAATTTGAAAAGGAATTGCAAAGTGATTTTCGGTAATAACAACGCCAAAAGAGCTAACACAGATACGTGTTTAAACGTTTGCTCAGGTTCCGAGTGTTTTCAGGTGCATATCTATATGCATCAATCTTTTCTTCCGTAGATGAAGTGCGGTTGGTTCATCCCCTTGATCGAGGTGTTTTCAAGAATCATGAAAGGTTTGAACGCAGATTGTAATTGTCAAGATACAAATGAGGTATAAGATGAAATCAAGTGGTAAACTTGAAGAATTATTTAGTTTCATATGTTATAATCAATATTTTAATTCATTTTAATTGTCCAATGTTGGTAGTCCTCAGTTGATAGTCCACAGTTAGCAGTTCAATAATTCATATATAGTTTAATATATTATATTCGAATTAATTAATATGGGTCGTGACCCGTGTACATATCTCAGACTCGATCACAACTCAAAGTATATATATTATTATAGAATTAACCTCAACCCTGTATAGAGAACTCGATCGTTACTGTATATAGAGTGTCTATGGTTATTCCAAATAATATATATAGATGCGTCGATATGATATGTTAAAACCTTGTATACGTGTCCCGATATTTAAAGTGCGTAAAATAAATAACAGAAATTAAATGACGATAAATAAAATTGTGAGAATATAAATTGCGATAAATAAATGTAATCAGTTAGATAGGAACAGTTAGCGTGGATTCCTAACAAAATTTTTCTCATAGTTAATTTGTTTGTTTCTAACAAATTTTATTTTGTCCAATGTTTTCTTCATTATGCCACTTGTTGGATTCTGATAAGTCAAAATTCAAATATGAAATTGAATGAAAATGGTTATTCTGCGGTGAACGGATACGTATATCTGTGGGTGTAAGTAGGATAGTAAATGACTGTTGAATCAGATTCGAAGAATGTACAGTGTAATTTATTAATGTGAAATCTAAATATTTCTTGGGTATTACCTACCCATTAAAATATTTTCACCATTAACAGTTTTAAGAGAAATTTTCAATTACAATCTTTATGAAAACATATATACATATATATTTTCTTCAGATGTAATATAGATTTAATGAGTTAATACGATATTAACTCATCTGATTTACCATCAGAACAAGAATATATAATCTCTAAAACATTAGAGATTACATAATCGCCATGTCGAACGAAGATAAATGATGTAGAACGATTCGTAGAATGATGATTATGCTCGAGATACATAATGAGACGTTGAGGCGTGTGATATTGAAACTTGGGTTGTTGGTTGTACTGGTATTGATGTTAGTGATACCGTTGGTGCCGGTGACGTTGCTGAAGCTGGTAAGTTTTGCACCATGTTCTCCAAATTGGTTACTCGAGCGCGAAGCTCGTTGACTTTTTGGATTACTCCGGGATGATTGTCGATCGGAACGAGAGGATGAATAAAGTTTAGAATTTTAGATAGAATACAATCGTGGAGAGATATTCGGAAAATGAGGGTGAAAATGGTGTTTCAGACTGATTCGCCGGTAAGTGCTTCAGGTTCATTGCCAAGAGGTAAATTCGGTTGGTGGGTGGAAAGGATCGCCTTACTCTCATCTCCATTGGTTAAGTCGACTACGAACCCATCAGATGAATCGGGGATGGTTGATTGATTGATTCATTTTGGTGACGCTGCCTCCGGAGCTTAGGTGAACATCCATTTCGGAATAGCTGTCGGAATAACTATCAAAATAGCTATCGAAATCTGAGGGACTCGAACTAGTTGAGGGATTCATCTCGTACGATCAGATGAAGAATTTTTGATAAGAAACAGATTATAGGATGTAGATTAGTATCCTGCAATACATAATTTACATATGCATATATAATACTAAAATTTCATAAGTTACGGAGGAATCTACGGAAGCTGTCAGGAAAATGTAACTGTAACAACCCAACCCGTTAACCAACCAAAAACGCGGAATAAAAAAAAAATTTAAAACTGATCTGGAGGGTGCGCGGCGCGCACCACTGCCTGTGCGGGGCGCGCACAAGGCCTGAGACAGTTCTGATCAAAATGTCCATTTTTCGCGAAAAGATCTTCGACTTCCCGACACTTTTAGACCAAACGCTTTTCAAAACAAACTTATATATGTAAAACTAACACGAATCAAACATAAAAATGATGTTTTACAAGCGGGGACCACACGACCCAAAATACAAGTTTAATACAAGTTTAGAGTTTCGACCACCAAAAAGTTTAAGTTCCAAACTACACAATGAGCATGGCGTTTGGGATTAAACTACTCAACTACCGGTCAAACTCCAAGAGCTACTAAAGCCAAAAGCGTCCCCTAGCATCAAGCGGGATCTCTAGTCCAATACGATGCCCTTACCCTTGTCCAAAACCGAACCTATAAAATGGTAAACAACGAGAGGGTAAGCAAAGCTTAGTGAATGCAATAATTATACGAATACATATATAATTATACCTACTTGCATACACTTACACAAACCGCAAACATGCTAGCAACACAATTAGCTTATCGTCACATTAACAAGCTATAATCTCCAATACCACAAGCTAGCAACAATCGCATAATAATATAACTCGAAATGATATAATATGCTTACAACACAAGTAACCATGGTCGACCAATAGTATAAGGGAACAGCGCTAACGAAAACGCCATCGGTGTTCATAACATCCATTCGGGCACTTAACACCTCGCACCACTAACCCCTAGGGTGGCACCTTAACACCTCGGCACATCACCCCGAGTGGCATCTTAACACCTCGATGCAACACTCATTATTTTACGGAGTGGTGTCTTAACATGTAGCGACCCCGACAAATCGTCAAGTGACGGCGTCGGCTACGTGGGTCCCATTACCTGATTATAAGTCTTTAAAATAACGTTTGACCAAAATATGTCGCCTTCATTTCAAAATAAAGATTGTTTCAAAGTTTACAAGAATTGTTCAACCAAAAGTTAAGTTACAACGTTATAAGTACGATTGAAATCTAGGCGACACGGTTTAAAGTAAAGTCAAAAGACGCTCCATGAAATGCATGTATACTCGACATCGGATGCAAGTATCAAATAGTAAGCGGAAGCATGTTTCACATATCGTGCATGACCTGAGAAAAACATAGAAATCTGTCAACGAAAACGTTGGTGAAATCATAGGTTTAAGTAAGTAAGTACAAGTGAACCACAAGATTTGCATCAATGAAATAATAGTAATACATTCCAAAAGTTTGTTTCACGAGCACCCAATTATCAAAGCTTAACATTCCTTCCATTGTATACCCCATCACTTAGTGCTAGAACAAACACTGATTCTCGAAAATATATTTCATCCGTAGACGGTAGCGAACCGTCAAAGATGAGGGTTGTCAACCCATATGGCCATATAACATAAGTTCTCGCTTACACCCGGCAAGTGTAACTAATGATAATCGAATTGAGGATTTTTGTTCTAAACTCGTATGTAGAATGTTTGTTTTCCCGTTCTTGTGTTCACTTAGTTCAAAAGAATCGTTTATGTTTTCTCATCCCAAATATAAGTTCAAAAGAGTAAAAGTGGGACTATGATCTCACCTCGAGTGCACGAGTATAAAAGTACTTCAACAAGTAAACGTGTGCATGAAAGTTGCTTAGCCTTGACCTAAACAAGTAAGTTATATCAATTAACCGGTTACGACACAAGGTCGGGTGAAATGTGTTCAATTAGTCCTATGGCTCGTTACGACTCGATTAAGTATAGCATGTGAATCACGTTGTCAAGTTTCATACAAGAAACAAGTATAAAAGCATGTTAGAATGATTGTATAAAAGTTTGGTTAAGTTTGACTAAAAGTCAAACTTGGTCAAAGTCAACGAAAAAGTTAACACGTTCGGGTTCGGTCCCGAACTATTTTTCTGAGGTTTTTATTCATATATAAGCATATTAGAACAAGTTTCATGTGAATCGGAGGTCGATAGCTAGTCAAACATTTCGCGTGAAATGCGCCAAAGTGAGCAGAATCTGGCCAGGCGATTCTGCGCGCCGCGCGGGGATGTGGCGCGCCGCGCCACTACCTGGCCAGAGAATTCTGGTCAGTTTTCAAAGTATGCACGAACCAAAACACAAACATTCCCATTTTATGATCCGCAAACAATTAGAACATGTATTTTATATCCTCGGAAAGCTATTTCGACAAGGAATACAACTAACCACATATCATTAATCAAAAATATCATTTACAATAACCGAAAACTCGTCAATTGATCAAGAAAGGTTTATTTTCAAAGTTTCAAGTTCGTAAAACGTATTTTATGATTCGGGAATCCAATTTACACATACGATATGCCGTTTTGAAGGTAATGAAGCATACATTACAACTAAACACTTACTAATAACATTTCATGGCATTCGAAACATCAAAAGCTCGTTTTAAGTCTATCAAACCCTAACCAAAATCCGCAAAAATCAATATTCATGTTTTTGAAGTTTCCTTAATCAACCTACGCATCAAAACGAAGCTAGTGATACTAGTAACACAATTAAAACATGCACTTTAACAATCTAACAACATTAACTCATCCAAAATCAAGGATTAAGCTAACCCATTTCAAATGTTCAAACTAGTTACTCAAAACAACGAATCGAGCAAACAAAACATATATTCATGTTATACACGAGCCATAGACACTAACTAACACAATTTCAAGTCAAAAACACGAATTTAAAGAATTCTAGAGTTTTAGAAATGTTACCCAAACGAGATGAAGTTTGTATCAAAATGTAGAGGATGAAGAGAGGATCACGAAAATGTAATCGGATTTGTTGTGAGCTTCCAAGATTGAATTTAGATGATGAATGATTGAATTGGGTGTTTGTGTGTGTGTTCTTGATAGAGAGAAAGAGAGAGAGGTGGAGGTGATTGAATGGAGGAGGGTGAAGGTTGACTAGTTGACCTAGTCATCTCTTTGCCCTCTTGGCAAGTTTAGTCCCTCAAGTTTCAAAGCGGGTGCGGGAATTAACCAAACGAATATTTTTAAAACGCTCGAGTAAACGGGTGATGTCAAAATTAACTAGCGGAAATATAATGAACGTTACTCACGGAAACTATTAATTTAAATACGAAGGATTTTGTTTAAAAAAAAAAAAAAGACGGTGTTAAAATTAAATTTAACGGAAAAACACGGGATGTTACATTATCCACACCTCAAAAGAAATTTCGTCCCGAAATTTAGTTGGAAGTAGTAGTCGTTGAATCTTCCTCGAGATCTTGTGTTGCCAATTCTACGAATGAGGGAGAAGTACGTTCTAAGGTATTTCAACGAGTTTTGACGGTCGGGATCATGTGTTGTTTTAAGGTTTGGCTTCACGATTTATGGTTTTAACCGGTCCTCCTAGGAAGTGAGGGTTATCGTCGATAGTGAGTTCATCAAAGGAGATAACAAGTTCTCGTTTCGCAAAACACGTCTTTGAGTTGATGCATCGAATGTAGGATAAACGGAGACCCAAAATGAGTCGGAAAAGTCTAAACGGCTAGCGACGGGTCCAAAACACCCCAAGAATTTAAAGGATCAAAATATCGCGGATTTAGCTTCCTACGTTTCCCGAAACGGATTGCACCTTTCCAAGGTGCGACTCTTAACGTGACGCGGTTTCCCACGTGGAATTTGAAATGTTTACGTCTAACATCGGCGTAGCTCTTGGTGATTACGAGTCGCGTAGGGTTTTACCTGAATATGAATAAATTTTCTCGGTTGCTCATGAACAACCTCGGCCCCGGTGAATTGATCATCGTTTACTTGGTTCGACAAGGGAGAATGACGTTTCCGGTCACATGTGGTTTCAAAAGGAGTGACGTTAAAACTTGAATGAAAATCATTGTAGTACGAGGATTCGGTTAAAGGAAAATACTTTTCTCAAGTAAATTTGAAGTTGGTAATACAAACTTGTATTATGGTTTCCAAGGTTTAAATCACATGTTTGTTCGGTCCGTCGGGTTGTGGATGGTACGCGGTACTCATGTCTAAACGCGGTCCCGAGGCTTCTTGTAAAACTAGAAGTGAAACGAGTATTTCGATACGGGATAATTAACAAAGATACACCGTGTTGGAATAGAATCTCTTAAGATACGTTTGAACGAGTCAGTTAGGGTTCGAAAAAAAATGTTCGTTAGGACTATTCACCCTCGTGGCGAATACTTATGTAATATGAGGAGTTTCTCTATCCAGGGAGAAATGTTACAAGGAGTTTCTTTAAACGGAAATGCGAACGGTAAAGATAGTAGTGAAATGAGGACTTAGAATAGGATGAGTTTACATCTCGAGGTTGCCATAACGTGCCTCTAGTTGTCAAAAGTTGAAGTCTGAAAGAGAAACGAGGTAGTACACGTAGTTGTATAGTTCGGGGTTGAATAATAGTTGACCGATTATCAGAAACACAAGGGCGTTACGTCAAAGAAGAGTGAAGTATCGTTGGATTGTGTGTTATCTTAAATCCCAGTAATATCAGACGGTGACGGTGAAATAACAGAGGTAGGTAGTGTGGTACGGGATGACGAGAAAATTGATCGGATCCACAATTTAGTATTCGAATTCTTCGTGCAAAATAACGAATTTTAGTTATGTTGATTTTTGAGACGAGAGAGTATGCCTTTCGGCGTTCAAGTAGAAATATTTCCATGTTTGAGTTCCATCTAGTGCTATACGCATTTAGCTAGGAAGGTTGGTGTGAAGAATCACATTCAAGGCTCAGACATGAAGAGGTTTAAAGTTTTCCTTAGTGAGTTAACGAGTTTAAAAGTCGTGTAACACGAGAAAAGTCAGGAATGAATCTTCGGTAAAAATAGACGAGATCTAGGATTTTACGAATACAAGTCTGAGTTGAGAGAGTTTCATGATTACGTGTGGCTTGATTTCGAGATTGATTGTAATGCCTTGACCATTAACATCATGGTCTAGAAAATTTGACTTCGTTTAACAGAAATTCTCACTCGGAGAATTTGGTATAGAGTTGCTCTTTTCTCAAAAGTTCGAGACTAAGATGGTGATGTTGTTCGTTTTCCTTCTTTACTTGAATGAGTTAAGATGTCATCTATAAATATGATAACAGATTTGTCTAGATAAGTTTGCATACGTGGTTTAGGAGGTTCATGAATACGGACAGAGTCCTAAATAAATCGAATGGTACTAAGAGAGATTTACAACTAATGTTGCGAGTTCGGAAAACTCGTCTCCCTTAACCCCCAATTGTGGATACGAGGAAGAGGGTATCGGTTTCCAACCGAAAATTACTTAGTTCACAATATTCTATACATAATTGTAGGGGAATAATTTCTCCTTAACAAATAGGTTTCGAGCTCCCTAGTTCTATAGGTGTCAAGTCATAATTCTTAACGTATATCCTCCAATAAAATTTATAGGCTCACAATATTTATCCATTGGTCGCTTAAATTGCCTAAGTAGTATCTAGGGGAAAAAGGTGGAATGTAAAGAGTACAAGTCAAAGCCTCGGTTGTAATACGTCTAGCGGTAACCGAATCGAATAAGTATTAAATATATGGTTTGTTGTGAAGGAACGTACCCGTGACTAGTCCATCGTCGTCTCGGGCATCCTAGGTGTCGATGTTGAAAGTTCAATGGCGTGCGTTGGGGTTGATTTTCTTATTTGGGCACACATTCCTAAAATGACCCGGTTGGCCACATTCGAAGCAAGCACCCGTTCTGTGTGCGTTGGGCATCTTTCGAGCGACGGGTCCTTGGCGCCGGTGGCGAAACCTGCCACATCCTTCAAAGTGATGCTTGTGGCATTCGTTACAAAAAGGTAGTTTTCCGGTATAGCCTTTCTTGTCGTTGGAGGCGAAAGGCTTCTTGGCGGGGTTGTTGTTATTGTTGTGGTTGCTTGATTGAGAGGCTTCCCATGTTCTTTTATTGCCGCTCGATTGGTTCTCGATCATGGGTGCCGGTGCTTCCATTTCAGTTACCGTTTCTAAAGTTTGGTGGGCCTTTGCTAAAGCCTCTTGTAGGTTAGTGGGTTGGGATGCCATTACCCCGTGTTGAATGCTCTTAGGGAGGCCATCCATGTAAAGTTCGACTCTTAGTGATTCGGGAGCCATGAGATTCGGACACATTGAGACTAGTTCGGTAAACCGTTGATTATAAGCTCCGAGGTCATTCCCGACCGTTTTCAAATTCCTTAGCCCTTGCTCAAGCCTTCGAGTCTCATCGCGCGGGAAGTATTCGGTGATCATTCTTTCTCTTAATTCGGCCCAAGAGAGTGTAAGGGCTTCATCGATACCCACTGATTGTACGTACTTGTTCCACCACGAGAGAGCAATGCCGGTGAAAGTGAGGGTGGAAAAATTGACCTTATCTTGGTCTCGACAGCCGCTTGTGTTAAAAACGGTCTTTATTTGTTCAAACCATCGGGTGAGAGTAACCGGTCCTCCGGTTCCATCGAAAGTGGGAGGGTTGTACTTCATGAAGTTCTTGTAGGAGCAACCTTCGCTTGAATTACCGGCTCCATGATTGTTGTGGTTAGAAAAGTGATCGGCCACGGCCGTACCCACGGCGGTGGTTATCATTCGTTGAAGAGCTTGTTCAAGAGTTTCGAGAGGAGTGTTGTGTTGACCTTGGTGAGCCATTGTTCCTTCATGACACAAGAATATCGTTGGTTAGTATTTTCAACAATACTAACCACAGTATGGAATAAGGATAGAGAGAAAATTTTCCTTGACTCGCCTTAAATTCTTTACGTCATAATGTCGGAACGTCCATGTGAATCACCGTAATATAATCCCGGAAATTATATTACCCTGATTCTCATGTGCATTTAACATTACTTCATAAAGTCAAGGTGGCGCATCAACAAAATTTATCAACGTAAGATCAAGATCGAATACGAGTTAGATATGATAGAAGAGTTCGAGTATAAATGCACAATTAGTCAAATAATTCCTACTTCAGTCTATATGCCGGTTGTAGTCTAGATTCACCTATGTACCCTATGACTCGGGGTGGACACAAATGAACTCTAAATCCCTACAACCAAGGCTCTGATACCAACTGTAGCGACCCCGACAAATCGTCAAGTGACGGCGTCGGCTACGTGGGTCCCATTACCTGATTATAAGTCTTTAAAATAACGTTTGACCAAAATATGTCGCCTTCATTTCAAAATAAAGATTGTTTCAAAGTTTACAAGAATTGTTCAACCAAAAGTTAAGTTACAACGTTATAAGTACGATTGAAATCTAGGCGACACGGTTTAAAGTAAAGTCAAAAGACGCTCCATGAAATGCATGTATACTCGACATCGGATGCAAGTATCAAATAGTAAGCGGAAGCATGTTTCACATATCGTGCATGACCTGAGAAAAACATAGAAATCTGTCAACGAAAACGTTGGTGAAATCATAGGTTTAAGTAAGTAAGTACAAGTGAACCACAAGATTTGCATCAATGAAATAATAGTAATACATTCCAAAAGTTTGTTTCACGAGCACCCAATTATCAAAGCTTAACATTCCTTCCATTGTATACCCCATCACTTAGTGCTAGAACAAACACTGATTCTCGAAAATATATTTCATCCGTAGACGGTAGCGAACCGTCAAAGATGAGGGTTGTCAACCCATATGGCCATATAACATAAGTTCTCGCTTACACCCGGCAAGTGTAACTAATGATAATCGAATTGAGGATTTTTGTTCTAAACTCGTATGTAGAATGTTTGTTTTCCCGTTCTTGTGTTCACTTAGTTCAAAAGAATCGTTTATGTTTTCTCATCCCAAATATAAGTTCAAAAGAGTAAAAGTGGGACTATGATCTCACCTCGAGTGCACGAGTATAAAAGTACTTCAACAAGTAAACGTGTGCATGAAAGTTGCTTAGCCTTGACCTAAACAAGTAAGTTATATCAATTAACCGGTTACGACACAAGGTCGGGTGAAATGTGTTCAATTAGTCCTATGGCTCGTTACGACTCGATTAAGTATAGCATGTGAATCACGTTGTCAAGTTTCATACAAGAAACAAGTATAAAAGCATGTTAGAATGATTGTATAAAAGTTTGGTTAAGTTTGACTAAAAGTCAAACTTGGTCAAAGTCAACGAAAAAGTCAACACGTTCGGGTTCGGTCCCGAACTATTTTTCTGAGGTTTTTATTCATATATAAGCATATTAGAACAAGTTTCATGTGAATCGGAGGTCGATAGCTAGTCAAACATTTCGCGTGAAATGCGCCAAAGTGAGCAGAATCTGGCCAGGCGATTCTGCGCGCCGCGCGGGGATGTGGCGCGCCGCGCCACTACCTGGCCAGAGAATTCTGGTCAGTTTTCAAAGTATGCACGAACCAAAACACAAACATTCCCATTTTATGATCCGCAAACAATTAGAACATGTATTTTATATCCTCGGAAAGCTATTTCGACAAGGAATACAACTAACCACATATCATTAATCAAAAACATCATTTACAATAACCGAAAACTCGTCAATTGATCAAGAAAGGTTTATTTTCAAAGTTTCAAGTTCGTAAAACGTATTTTATGATTCGGGAATCCAATTTACACATACGATATGCCGTTTTGAAGGTAATGAAGCATACATTACAACTAAACACTTACTAATAACATTTCATGGCATTCGAAACATCAAAAGCTCGTTTTAAGTCTATCAAACCCTAACCAAAATCCGCAAAAATCAATATTCATGTTTTTGAAGTTTCCTTAATCAACCTACGCATCAAAACGAAGCTAGTGATACTAGTAACACAATTAAAACATGCACTTTAACAATCTAACAACATTAACTCATCCAAAATCAAGGATTAAGCTAACCCATTTCAAATGTTCAAACTAGTTACTCAAAACAACGAATCGAGCAAACAAAACATATATTCATGTTATACACGAGCCATAGACACTAACTAACACAATTTCAAGTCAAAAACACGAATTTAAAGAATTCTAGAGTTTTAGAAATGTTACCCAAACGAGATGAAGTTTGTATCAAAATGTAGAGGATGAAGAGAGGATCACGAAAATGTAATCGGATTTGTTGTGAGCTTCCAAGATTGAATTTAGATGATGAATGATTGAATTGGGTGTTTGTGTGTGTGTTCTTGATAGAGAGAAAGAGAGAGAGGTGGAGGTGATTGAATGGAGGAGGGTGAAGGTTGACTAGTTGACCTAGTCATCTCTTTGCCCTCTTGGCAAGTTTAGTCCCTCAAGTTTCAAAGCGGGTGCGGGAATTAACCAAACGAATATTTTTAAAACGCTCGAGTAAACGGGTGATTTCAAAATTAACTAGCGGAAATATAATGAACGTTACTCACGGAAACTATTAATTTAAATACGAAGGATTTTGTTTAAAAAAAAAAAAGACGGTGTTAAAATTAAATTTAACGGAAAAACACGGGATGTTACATAACACCTCGACACTACACTCCTAGGTGGCATATTAACACCTCGATGCTACACCCGAGTGGAATCTTAACACCTCAATGCTACACCCTTCACGTGAAACGTGATGTCTTAACACCTCGACACTAAACCTTTCACGCTACAACAAATAGATACATTATATACATAAGCATATAATTATTCCACTCACCTTAACAATTAGATGACGATTTCAACCTCCACAAGCTTCAAAGCAAAGTACCTAATATAATAAGTACTTGATCAACACACAAGCTAAGTGGACTCAATACTAACACTTACACATGAGCATTTAATGACTTAATGTATTAAATCGACCATTTATACCAAAACCACCCAATTAAAGTCAAGACCACCACTAATCACTTAAAAGCTAGTGATTAAGGTCCAACAACACCAACTAATACATAATTAGGGTAATTCATACCCATCTTTCCAAACTAGGTCAATTTATTACCCAAATAACCATTTTAAGACAACACACCCATTTCGGGTCATCCACTAACCAACCAACACCCATTTACTAAATAACTAGGTGTGTTAGCAATTAACTCACCAATTAGGGTTCATAAACATCATTTAATACTTTGAAACCCTAGACTAGTCACCAATTAGTATTCAAGACTCAATTTTACCCAAGAACACTCAAAATCACCAATATTGGGTTTTGTGTTCATCATTTAATCAAACCCTAACCCTTACACTAAATCAAAGTAAGGAAAATAAAATTAGAACATACCACAACGAAGCTAGAGATAAGATGAACGACTTTAATGCTTGAACTTTAACCCAAAACAAGCTCCTTCCTCTTGGATTTAAGCTTTCTCTCTCAAAAATCACAATCTCTCTCTAGAATCAAAGTTAAAGTGATAAGGTTGTTGATAATGGAGTAATGGTGCTCCACAAACTGACCTATCTATCTTTAACCCGTCCATAAGTGAATTTACCAAAATGCCCATCAAAATATCTAATTTAAAAAGCTGGAACCCGGCTACAGTAAGGGGTGCGCGGCGCGCTCCCTTTAGTGTGCGCGGCGCGCACTAGGCTCAGCTCACTCAGTGACTTCTGTTTAACTACACAACATCACCCACACTCTATGTAACATAATTACACTGCTGTACAAACTGATTAGGGTCTTACAACTCTCCCCCACTTATTCGGATTGCATCCTCGCAATCCAAGCCGCATGACAAGAGGGAAGATATACCAACACGAACTCTTCGGGGTCCCAAGTAAATTCGGAACCTATACTTCGACGCCATTGGACTTTAAAAGTCCTCACCTCTTTATTTCTCAATTTCTTAACCTTTTCATCGAGTATAGCAACCGGCTCCTCAACATACTCCAACTTGTTATTTAGGTCAATTTCGTCTAACGGCACCCATGATGAATCATCCGCAAGACACTTACGGAGATGGGAAACATGAAATGTATTATGAATCCCCTCAAGCTCTTCGGGTTCCAAACGATACGCAACTTCACCAACACGAGCTAAAACTTTAAAGGGACCAATAAACCGAGGAGCTAACTTTCCCCGTTTTCGAAATTGAATAATACCCTTCCATGGTGAAACCTTAAGCATCACCATATCGCCTTCTTGAAATTCGATCGTTCATCTACGTTTGTCGGCATACGACTTTTGTCTATCTTGAGCCTTTCTCAAATGTTCCCGAATAATATCAATCTTGTTATTCGTCTCTAAAACCAAATCGGTACTCCCGATTTCTCTTTGACCCACTTCTCCCCAACAAATGGGAGTTCGACACCTCCGCCCGTAAAGCATCTCATAAGGTGGCATCCCGATACTAGTATGATAACTATTATTGTACGAGAATTCCACCAAAGGCAAATGCTCATTCCAACTACCACCAAAATCAATAATGCACGCCCGTAACATATCTTCCAAAGTTTGGTTCGTACGTTCGGTTTGACCGTCCGTTTGAGGATGATACGCTGTGCTTAACTTCAATTGTGTACCCATATCCTCATGAAACTTTTCCCAAAATCGAGATGTAAAACGGGTATCTCGATCCGAAACAATAGATATAGGAACCCCATGTCGAGCGACCACTTCCTTGATAAACAACTTAGCCAAGGTCTCCGACGATATCGCTTCTTTAATGGGAAGAAACAAAGCACTTTTCGTCAACCGGTCAACTATCACCCAAATCGTATCAAATTGGGTTCTCGCCGTCTTAGGTAACTTTGTTATGAAATCCATGGTAATGTGCTCCCATTTCCATTTCAGAATTTCTAACGGTTGCAATTTACCATACGGCTTTTGGTGTTCGGCTTTTACTTGCAAACACATGACGCATTGCTCAACATACTTCACAACATCACGCTTCATGCCCGGCCACCAATAATCTTTCTTCAAGTCAAGATACATTTTCGTCGCGCCCGGATGAATGGAATATTTTGACTTATGCGCTTCATCAAGTAGCACTCGTCGGTAATCACCTATCTTAGGCACCCACACCCTTCCTTGGAAAGACAACAAACCACGCGGATCCATAGTAATAAACTCTGATTGGCCCACGATTCGCTCCTTATGCTTGTTGTGAACATAAGCCTCTATTTGAATCTCACCAATCTTTTCAAGAAAATCGTTGGTAATAATCAAACGTAACGATCCAACTCGTATCGCCGGATGTTAACTCTTTCGACTCAATGCATCCGCGATCACATTCGCCTTACCCGGATGATAAAGTATTTCACAATCGTAGTCTTTCACCACATCCATCCGCCTACGTTGGCGATAATTCAAATCTCGTTGATTAAAGAGATGTTTCAAACTCTTATGATCCGAATAAATCGTACACTTGACACCATACAAGTAATGGCGCCAAATTTTCAACGCATGCATAACCGCCGCCAACTCAAGATCATGAGTCGGATACCTCGTTTCATGTTCCTTTAATTGTCGAGAGGCATAAGCGATGACTTTACCTCTTTGCATTAGAACACACCCGAGACCATTTAAGGAAGCATCACAATAAACCACCATGTCTTCAACACCTTCCGGTAACACTAACACCGGAGCTTGACACAACTTCTCTTTTAACAATTGAAAAGCAATTTCTTGCTCGTTCTCCCAAACAAACCTCGCATTCTTCCTTGTCAATTTCGTCAACGAAGAAGCGATCTTAGAAAAATCTTGGATAAACCGATGATAATAACCGGCCAATCCGAGAAAACTTCGGATTTTCGTAGGCGTAGTCGGTCGTCCCCAACTCTTCATCGTCTCTCTCTTCCCCGGATCTACTTGAATACCGTCTTTGTTCAGAATATGACCAAGGAATTGGACTTCCCTTAGCCAAAATTCACATTTGGAGAAGTTAGCATACAACTTCTCCTTTTGTAAAGTCTTCAATACTTCACGCAATTGACATTCATGTTTGTTCATACTTTTCGAGTAGACTAGTATGTCGTCAATGAACACGATCACCGACTTGTCCAACATAGGTTGGCACACTCGGTTCATAAGATCCATGAATGCCGCCGGTGCATTCGTAAGACCAAAGGGCATAACTACAAACTCATAATGCCCGTAACGCGTTCGAAAAGCCGTTTTCTCTATGTCTTCCTTACGGACCTGCATTTGGTGATAGCCGGACCGTAGGTCGATCTTAGAGAAATACGTTGCACCTTGAAGTTGATCAAATAAATCGTCAATCCTAGGTAATGAATAACGATTCTTGATCGTCACTTTATTCAACTCACGGTAATCAATGCACATACGCATACTACCATCTTTCTTCTTCACAAATAACACCGGAGCGCCCCATGGCGAAGCACTCGGTCGAATAAAACCCTTCTCGAGCAACTCTTGGGTTTGATTTAACAACTCTTGCATTTCCGTTGGTGCTAAACGATAAGGAGTTTTAGCAATGGGAGTAGCTCCCGGAACCAACTCAATACGAAACTCAACTTGTCTTTCCGCCGGAACACCCGGTAATTCGTCCTGAAAAACGTCTTCGAATTCACTAACAACCGAAATTTCACGAATAGGTGGTGGCTCATTGCGAGTATCAATAACATGAGCAAGGAAAGCCATGCCACCACTAAAAACAAAACGATGTGCCCGTGCAAAAGTGCATATCGGCACTGGTCTCCTTCGCTTATCACCATGAATAATTAACTCTCCCCCACTTAGGGTCTTCACACGAATAAACTTATCATGGCATGCAATATCGGCTCTATAACGATCGAGCCAATCCATACCAATGACAATATCAAAGTCACCCAAGGTCATTGGAATAAGATCAATTTTAAAGGTTTCGGCACCAAAAACAACATCACAATTTTCACACACATCAACCACTAGCACCGTGTTGCCGTCTGCTATTTCGACTTCTATCGGACGACTTAACTTAGCTAACGGTCTATTAAGTTTAGGCACGAATTTAGGAGACACAAACGACAAATTTGCACCGCTATCGAAAAGAATCCTTGCCGGATTAGAATTAACCATGTAAGTACCTGAGACAACTTTGTGCGATTGTTTGGCTTCATCATTGGTCATTAAATAGTTGCGACCCCTAGCTGTACCCGCCGCCCTCTCTAACCGCTTCACATTGTCGTTTCGCAAGTCGGGACACTCCGGCTTCTTATGCCCTTCTTTGCCGCAATTAAAACAAGTGACTTTGTTTCCGGAAGGTGGTTTCGGACACTCACGAGCCATATGACCCGGTTGCCCACAATTGTAGCACGTATAAGAAAACCTACCGGTAGTGCCCTTCTTTGCACTATTGACACTTTCGGCCCCCCTCTTGCTCTTGCTCTTCTTGCTTGAGGCGTTAGAGTAACTAAAACCTTCAAACTTTCTTTTGAAAAACATGAAATCACTCTTTCTTGGAACCTCCGGCTCAAAACCCCGAGCCAACTCGAACAATTCATCAAAAGACTTAGCCATACCCCGACTAATCTTCTCCTTGTACTCATCATTCAAAGTACGGTAGAAATCCTTCATGAGCTTATGATCATCACCAACATATTCCGGGCAAAAACGAGTCTTTGCCAAGAATGTAGACTTGAGGGTAACCAAATCCATGGAACCTTGTTGCAAATGGTGCAACTCGTCCCGGATTCTATCGAGGTCGGAAGCAGTTCGGTATTCTTTGAAAAACTCTTTCTTGAAGTCTTCCCAAGTCAAACCCATACATTGTTCTTCACCATACAAGTTGATTTTATCGTCCCACCACAACTTAGCTTCTTCGCGTAACATGCTAGAACCATACCTCGTCTTCTTTTCGGGAGGACATTCCGCGGTACGGAAAGCTCCCTCAATATCGGAGATCCAACATGTACTTTTTAAAGGATCCCGCACCCCATTAAACATCGGGGGTTGAGCATCCTTGAAGTTCTTGTAGTGGAAGTCCCGCCTTCCTTTGCCTCCTTCGCCGTGAGGATATATATTCCTAGCGTCAAGGGCCTCTTCGATAGTGGCCTTCATTCGTTCATTAATTAGATCGGTTATTTGCTCATCAACCGAATCTTGAAAGACCTTTCGAACGTCCGCAAGAAAATCCGCTTTTAACTTCTTAAAGACGGCCTCGACCTTGGTTGAGAACTCGGCGTCCCCGCTTGTACTTCCGTTATCATGTTCGGGACCGTTTCTCGTCTTCATTCTATAAAACGAATTAGGTTAAACCACAAAACGAAAGGACAATTTACATAAATACATACATATACGCCACACTACCCCATCTTGCTCAACAATCATCGTACATTGCTCGTTTGACCCGATTTGCACTCGTAGTAATGGTAGCTAGTCATTAACTCGCTAGTACAACGTCCATCTTGCTTGATGATTGCTAAACACAACACAAACAAATAGCGCATGATTAGTTCACATAAACCTATGCACTAACCATCCCGATCCGACCCAAAGTCCTACAAGTCCCGCATACACGCGCACACAAAAGTCTAAGTCTAGGCGCCTATCTCAAGTCACCTAAATCCCTTAGACCATGCTCTGATACCACTTGTAACAACCCAACCCGTTAACCAACCAAAAACGCGGAATAAAAAAAAATTTAAAACTGATCTAGAGGGTGCGCGGCGCGCACCACTGCCTGCGGAGCGCGCACAAGGCCTGAGACAGTTCTGATCAAAATGTCCATTTTTCGCGAAAAGATCTTCGACTTCCCGACACTTTTAGACCGAACGCTTTTCACAACAAACTTATATATGTAAAACTAACACGAATCAAACATAAAAATGATGTTTTACAAGTGGGGCCCAGACGACCCAAAATACAAGTTTAATACAAGTTTAGAGTTTCGACCACCAAAAAGTTTAAGTTCCAAAATACACAATGAGCATGGCGTTTGGGATTAAACTACCCAACTACCGGTCAAACTCCAAGAGCTACTAAAGCCAAAAGCGTCCCCTAGTATCAAGCGGGATCTCTAGTCCAATACGATGCCCTTACCCTTGTCCAAAACCGAACCTATAAAATGGTAAACAACGAAAGGGTAAGCAAAGCTTAGTGAATGCAATAATTATACGAATACATATATAATTATACCTACTTGCATACACTTACACAAACCGCAAACATGCTAGCAACACAATTAGCTTATCGTCACATTAACCAGCTATAATCTGCAATACCACAAGCTAGCAACAACCGCATAATAATATAACTCGAAATGATATAATATGCTTACAACACAAGTAACCATGGTCGACCAATAGTACAAGGGAACGGCGCTCGCGAAAACGCCATCGATGTTCATAACATCCATTAGGGCACTTAACACCTCACACCACTAACCCCTAGGGTGGCACCTTAACACCTCGGCACATCACCCCTAGTGGCATCTTAACACCTCGATGCAACACTCATTATTTTACGGAGTGGTGTCTTAACACCTCGACACTACACTCCTAGGTGGCATCTTAACACCTCGATGCTACACCCGAGTGGCATCTTAACACCTCGATGCTACACCCTTCACGTGAAACGTGGTGTCTTAACACCTCGACACTACACCTTTCACGCTACAACAAATAGATACATTATATACATACGCATATAATTATTCCACTCACCTTAACAATTAGATGACGATTTCAACCTCCACAAGCTTCAAAGCAAAGTACCTAATATAATAAGTACTTGATCAACACACAAGCTAAGTGGACTCAATACTAACACTTACACATGAGCATTTAATGACTTAATGTATTAAATCGCCCATTTATACCAAAACCGCCCAATTAAAGTCAAGACCACCACTAATCACTTAAAAGCTAGTGATTAAGGTCCAATAACACCAACTAATACATAACTAGGGTAATTCATACCCATCTTTCCAAACTAGGTCAATTTATTACCCAAATAACCATTTTAAGACAACACACCCATTTCGAGTCATCCACTAACTAACCAACACCCATTTACTAAATAACTAGGTGTGTTAGCAATTAACTCACCAATTAGGGTTCATAAACATCATTTAATACTTTGAAACCCAAGACTAGTCACCAATTAGTATTCAAGACTCAATTTTACCCAAGAACACCCAAAATCACCAATAATGGGTTTTGTGTTCATCATTTAATCAAACCCTAACCCTTACACTAAATCAAAGTAAGGATAATAAAATTAGAACATACCACAATGAAGCTAGAGATAAGATGAACGACTTTAATGCTTGAACTTTAACCCAAAACAAGATCCTTCCTCTTGGATTTAAGCTTTCTCTCTCAAAAATCACAATCTCTCTCTAGAATCAAAGTTAAAGTGATAAGGTTGTTGATAATGGAGTAATGGTGCTCCACAAACTGACCTTTCTGTCTTTAACCCGTCCATAAGTGAATTTACCAAAATGCCCATCAAAATATATGATTTAAAAAGCTGGAACCTGGCTACAGTAAGGGGTGCGCGGCTCGCTCCCTTTAGTGTGTGCGACGCGCACTAGGCTCAGCTCACTCAGTGACTTCTGTTTAACTGCACAACATCACCCACACTCTATGTAACATAATTACACTGATGTACAAACTGATTAGGGTCTTACAGTAACAATAACAGGTAAGCTAAGATATGAATTTATCTATACACTGTCTATGCAATAGAGGCAGTAAGACGTGTCTAGACTTTAAGGATGATAAGCAAATAATTTTCAACACTAAATGATAAGCAAAACTTTTGACATGCAGACACGGTCGAAGTCCAGACTCACTAATGCATCCTAATGACTTATCAGTTCGACACACTAATGCAGACCTGGTTCGCTAAGACCACCGCTCTGATACCAACTCTAACGACCCGTCCTAATCCATCTGGACGAATACATTACATTTGGTTACATCGCGAGGTACTTGACCTCTATATGATACATTTTACAAACATTGCATTTGAAATGTCCCGTTCTTATTGATTAAAAACGTTCCATTTTAATTGATTTCGTTGCGAGGTTTTGACCTCTATATGAGACGTTTTTCAAAGACTGCATTCATTTTAAAACAAACCATAACCTTTATTTCATCAATAAAGGTTTGAAAAGCTTTACGTAGATTATCAATTAATGATAATCTAAAATATCCTGTTTACACACGACCATTACATAATGGTTTACAATACAAATATGTTACAAAAAATAAGTTTCTTGAATGCAATTTTTACACAATATCATACAAGCATGGACTCCAAATCTCGTCCTTATTTAAGTATGCGACAGCGGAAGCTCTTAATAATCACCTGAGAATAAACATGCTTAAAACGTCAACAAAAATGTTGGTGAGTTATAGGTTTAACCTATATATATCAAATCATAATAATAGACCACAAGATTTCATATTTCAATACACATCCCATACATAGAGATAAAAATCATTCATATGGTGAACACCTGGTAACCGACATTAACAAGATGCATATATAAGAATATCCCCATCATTCCGGGACACCCTTCGGATATGATATAAATTTCGAAGTACTAAAGCATCCGGTACTTTGGATGGGGTTTGTTAGGCCCAATAGATCTATCTTTAGGATTCGCGTCAATTAGGGTGTCTGTTCCCTAATTCTTAGATTACCAGACTTAATAAAAAGGGGCATATTCGATTTCGATAATTCAACCATAGAATGTAGTTTCACGTACTTGTGTCTATTTTGTAAATCATTTATAAAACCTGCATGTATTCTCATCCCAAAAATATTAGATTTTAAAAGTGGGACTATAACTCACTTTCACAGATTTTTACTTCGTCGGGAAGTAAGACTTGGCCACTGGTTGATTCACGAACCTATAACAATATATACATATATATCAAAGTATGTTCAAAATATATTTACAACACTTTTAATATATTTTGATGTTTTAAGTTTATTAAGTCAGCTGTCCTCGTTAGTAACCTACAACTAGTTGTCCACAGTTAGATGTACAGAAATAAATCGATAAATATTATCTTGAATCAATCCACGACCCAGTGTATACGTATCTCAGTATTGATCACAACTCAAACTATATATATTTTGGAATCAACCTCAACCCTGTATAGCTAACTCCAACATTCACATATAGAGTGTCTATGGTTGTTCCGAAATATATATAGATGTGTCGACATGATAGGTCGAAACATTGTATACGTGTCTATGGTATCTCAAGATTACATAGTATACAATACAAGTTGATTAAGTTATGGTTGGAATAGATTTGTTACCAATTTTCACGTAGCTAAAATGAGAAAAATTATCCAATCTTGTTTTACCCATAACTTCTTCATTTTAAATCCGTTTTGAGTGAATCAAATTGTTATGGTTTCATATTGAACTCTATTTTATGAATATAAACAGAAAAGTATAGGTTTATAGTCGGAAAAATAAGTTACAAGTCGTTTTTGTAAAGGTAGTCATTTCAGTCGAAAGAACGACGTCTAGATGACCATTTTAGAAAACATACTTTCACTTTGAGTTTAATCATAATTTTTGGATATAGTTTCATGTTCATAATAAAAATCATTTTCTCAGAATAACAACTTTAAAATCAAAGTTTATCATAGTTTTTAATTAACTAACCCAAAACAGCCCGCGGTGTTACTACGACGGCGTAAATCCGGTTTTACAGTGTTTTTCGTGTTTCCAGGTTTTAAATCATTAAGTTAGCATATCATATAGATATAGAACATGTGTTTAGTTGATTTTAAAAGTCAAGTTAGAAGGATTAACTGTTGTTTGCGAACAAGTTTAGAATTAACTAAACTATGTTCTAGTGATTACAAGTTTAAACCTTCGAATAAGATAG
The DNA here is from genome assembly GCF_046630445.1 of Rutidosis leptorrhynchoides. NCBI lineage: Eukaryota > Viridiplantae > Streptophyta > Magnoliopsida > Asterales > Asteraceae > Rutidosis > Rutidosis leptorrhynchoides. Next base: position 372,429,150 of record NC_092333.1, on the reverse strand, counting down.
CTTTATATGTATGAATCGAATGATGTTATGAACATCATTACTACCTTAAGTTCCTTGAATAAACCTACTGGAAAAGATAAAAATGGATCTAGCTTCAATGGATCCTTGGATGGCTCGAAGTTCTTGAAGCAGAATCATGACACGAAAACAAGTTCAAGTAAGATCATCACTTGAAATAAGATTGTTATAGTTATAGAAATTGAACCAAAGTTTGAATATGATTATTACCTTGTATTAGAATGATAACCTACTGTAAGAAACAAAGATTTCTTGAGGTTGGATGATCACCTTACAAGATTGGAAGTGAGCTAGCAAACTTGAAAGTATTCTTGATTTTATGAAACTAGAACTTTTGGAATTTATGAAGAACACTTAGAACTTGAAGATAGAACTTGAGAGAGATCAATTAGATGAAGAAAATTGAAGAATGAAAGTGTTTGTAGGTGGTTTTGGTCGTTGGTGTATGGATTAGATATAAAGGATATGTAATTTTGTTTTCATGTAAATAAGTCATGAATGATTACTCATATTTTTGTAATTTTATGAGATATTTCATGCTAGTTGCCAAATGATGGTTCCCACATGTGTTAGGTGACTCACATGGGCTGCTAAGAGCTGATCATTGGAGTGTATATACCAATAGTACATACATCTAAAAGCTGTGTATTGTACGAGTACGAATACGGGTGCATACGAGTAGAATTGTTGATGAAACTGAACGAGGATGTAATTGTAAGCATTTTTGTTAAGTAGAAGTATTTTGATAAGTGTATTGAAGTCTTTCAAAAGTGTATAAATACATATTAAAACACTACATGTATATACATTTTAACTGAGTCGTTAAGTCATCGTTAGTCGTTACATGTAAGTGTTGTTTTGAAACCTTTAGGTTAACGATCTTGTTAAATGTTATTAACCCAATGTTTATAATATCAAATGAGATTTTAAATTATTATATTATCATGATATTATCATGTATGAATATCTCTTAATATGATATATATACATTAAATGTCTTTACAACGATAATCGTTACATATATGTCTCGTTTAAAAATCATTAAGTTAGTAGTCTTGGTTTTACATATGTAGTTCATTGTTAATATACTTAATGATATGTTTACTTATCATAGTATCATGTTAACTATATATATATCCATATATATGTCATCATATAGTTTTTACAAGTTTTAACGTTCGTGAATCACCGGTCAACTTGGGTGGTCAATTGTCTATATGAAACATATTTCAATTAATCAAGTCTTAACAAGTTTGATTGCTTAACATGTTGGAAACATTTAATCATGTAAATATCAATCTCAATTAATATATATAAACATGGAAAAGTTCGGGTCACTACAGTACCTACCCGTTAAATAAATTTCGTCCCGAAATTTTAAGCTGTTGAAGGTGTTGACGAATCTTCTAGAAATGGATGCGGGTATTTCTTCTTCATCTGATCTTCACGCTCCCAGGTGAACTCGGGTCCTCTACGAGCATTCCATCGAACCTTAACAATTGGTATCTTGTTTTGCTTAAGTCTTTTAACCTCACGATCCATTATTTCGACGGGTTCTTCGATGAATTGAAGTTTTTCATTGATTTGGATTTCATCTAACGGAATAGTGAGATATTCTTTAGCAAAACATTTCTTCAAATTCGAGATGTGGAAAGTGTTATGTACAGCCGCGAGTTGTTGAGGTAACTCAAGTCGGTAAGCTACTGGTCCGACACGATCAATAATCTTGAATGGTCCAATATACCTTGGATTTAATTTCCCTCGTTTACCAAATCGAACAACGCCTTTCCAAGGTGCAACTTTAAGCATGACCATTTCTCCAATTTCAAATTCTATATCTTTTCTTTTAATGTCAGCGTAGCTCTTTTGTCGACTTTGGGCGGTTTTCAACCGTTGTTGAATTTGGATGATCTTCTCGGTAGTTTCTTGTATAATCTCCGGACCCGTAATCTGTCTATCCCCCACTTCACTCCAACAAATTGGAGACCTGCACTTTCTACCATAAAGTGCTTCAAACGGCGCCATCTCAATGCTTGAATGGTAGCTGTTGTTGTAGGAAAATTCTGCTAACGGTAGATGTCGATCCCAACTGTTTCCGAAATCAATAACTCATGCTCGTAGCATGTCTTCAAGCGTTTGTATCGTCCTTTCGCTCTGCCCATCAGTTTGTGGATGATAGGTAGTACTCATGTCTAGACGAGTTCCTAATGCTTGCTGTAATGTCTGCCAGAATCTTGAAATAAATCTGCCATCCCTATCAGAGATAATAGAGATTGGTATTCCATGTCTGGAGATGACTTCCTTCAAATACAGTCGTGCTAACTTCTCCATCTTATCATCTTCTCTTATTGGCAAGAAGTGTGCTGATTTGGTGAGACGGTCAACTATTACCCAAATAGTATCAAAACCACTTGCAGTCCTTGGCAATTTAGTGATAAAATCCATGGTAATATTTTCCCATTTCCATTCCGGGATTTCGGGTTGTTGAAGTAGACCTGATGGTTTCTGATGCTCAGCTTTGACCTTAGAACACGTCCAACATTCTCCTACGTATTTAGCAACATCGGCTTTCATACCCGGCCACCAAAAATGTTTCTTGAGATCCTTGTACATCTTCCCCGTTCCAGGATGTATTGAGTATCTGGTTTTATGAGCTTCTCTAAGTACCATTTCTCTCATATCACCAAATTTTGGTACCCAAATCCTTTCAGCCCTATACCGGGTTCCGTCTTCCCGAATATTAAGATGCTTCTCCGATCCTTTGGGTATTTCATCCTTTAAATTTCCCTCTTTTAAAACTCCTTGTTGCGCCTCCTTTATTTAAGTAGTAATGTTATTATGAATCATTATATTCATAGATTTTACTCGAATGGGTTCTCTGTCCTTCCTGCTCAAGGCATCGGCTACCACATTTGCCTTCCCCGGGTGGTAACGAATCTCAAAGTCGTAATCATTCAATAATTCAATCCACCTACGCTGCCTCATATTCAGTTGTTTCTGATTAAATATGTGTTGAAGACTTTTGTGGTCGGTATATATAATACTTTTGACCCCATATAAGTAGTGCCTCCAAGTCTTTAATGCAAAAACAACCGCGCCTAATTCCAAATCATGCGTCGTATAATTTTGTTCGTGAATCTTCAATTGTCTAGACGCATAAGCAATCACCTTCGTTCGTTGCATTAATACACAACCGAGACCTTGCTTTGATGCATCACAATAAATCACAAAATCATCATTCCCTTCAGGCAATGACAATATAGGTGCCGTAGTTAGCTTTTTCTTCAATAACTGAAATGCTTTCTCTTGTTCATCATTCCATTCAAATTTCTTCCCTTTATGCGTTAATGCAGTCAAGGGTTTTGCTATTCTGGAAAAGTCTTGGATGAACCTTCTGTAGTAACCAGCTAGTCCTAAAAACTGGCGTATGTGTTTCGGAGTTTTCGGGGTTTCCCACTTTTCAACAGTTTCTATCTTTGCCGGATCCACCTTAATACCTTCTTTGTTCACTATGTGACTGAGGAATTGAACTTCTTCCAACCAAAATGCACACTTTGAAAACTTAGCGTACAATTCTTCCTTCCTCAATACTTCTAACACCTTTCTCAAATGTTCACCGTGTTCTTGGTCATTCTTTGAGTAAATAAGTATGTCATCAATGAAAACAATGACAAACTTGTCAAGGTATGGTCCACACACTCGGTTCATAAGGTCCATGAACACAGCTGGTGCATTAGTTAAACCAAACGGCATGACCATAAACTCGTAATGACCGTAACGTGTTCTGAAAGCAGTCTTTGGAATATCATCTTCTTTCACCCGCATTTGATGATACCCGGAACGTAAGTCAATCTTTGAATAAACAGAGGAGCCTTGTAGTTGATCGAATAAGTCGTCAATTCTCGGTAGTGGGTAGCGGTTCTTGATGGTAAGTTTGTTCAACTCTCGGTAGTCGATACACAACCTGAATGTGCCATCTTTCTTCTTGACAAACAAAACAGGAGCTCCCCACGGTGATGTGCTTGATCGAATGAAACCACGCTCTAAAAGTTCTTGTAATTGGCTTTGCAGTTCTTTCATCTCGCTGGGTGCGAGTCTGTAAGGAGCACGAGCTATTGGTGCAGCTCCTGGTACAAGATCTATTTGAAATTCAACGGATCGATGTGGGGGTAATCCCGGTAATTCCTTCGGAAATACATCAGGAAATTCTTTTGCGACGGGAACATCATTGATGCTCTTTTCTTCAGTTTGTACTTTTTCGATGTGTGCTACAACAGCATAGCAACCTTTTCTTATTAGTTTTTGTGCCTTCAAATTACTAATAAGATGTAGCTTCGTGTTGCCCTTTTCTCCGTACACCATTAAGGGTTTTCCTTTTTCTCGTATAATGCGAATTGCATTTTTGTAACAAACGATCTCTGCTTTCACTTCTTTCAACCAGTCCATACCGATTATCACATCAAAACTCCCTAACTCTACTGGTATCAAATCAATCTTAAATGTTTCGCTAACCAGTTTAATTTCTAGATTCCGACATATATTATCTGCTGAAATTAATTTACCATTTGCTAATTCGAGTAAAAATTTACTATCCAAAGGCGTCAATGGACAACTTAATTTAGCACAAAAATCTCTACTCATATAGCTTCTATCCGTACCCGAATCAAATAAAACGTAAGCAGATTTATTGTCAATAAGAAACGTACCCGTAACAAGCTCCGGGTCTTCCTGTGCCTCTGCCGCATTAATATTGAAAACTCTTCCACGGCCTTGTCCATTCGTGTTCTCCTGGTTCGGGCAATTTCTAATAATGTGGCCCGGTTTTCCACATTTATAACAAACTACATTGGCATAACTTGCTCTGACACTACTTGCTCCGCCATTACTCGTTCCGACAACATTTGTTCCTTTCGTTCTATTAACCCCTGGTCCGTAGACCTCACACTTCGCCGCGCTATGACCATTTCTTTTGCACTTGTTGTAAAATTTGGTGCAGAACCCCGAGTGATTCTTTTCACACCTTTGGCATAGCTGCTTCTGATTGTTGTTGTTGTTGCGGTTATTATTGTTGTTGGGATGATTGTTGTAGTTGCTGTTGTTGTTGTTGTTGTTGTTGGGCCGTTTGTTGTAGTTGCGATTGATGTTGCGATTGTTGGGATAATTGTTGCGATTATTGTTGTAATTGCTGTTGTTGTTGTATTGGTGATTCTTATCACCGTTTTCCTCCCACTTTCTTTTGACTTGCTTCACATTGGCCTCTTCAGCAGTCTGTTCTTTAATTCTTTCTTCAATTTGGTTCACGAGTTTGTGAGCCATTCTACATGCCTGTTGTATGGAGGCGGGCTCGTGTGAACTTATATCTTCTTGGATTCTTTCCGGTAATCCTTTCACAAACGCGTCGATCTTCTCTTCCTCATCTTCGAATGCTCCCGAACACAATAGGCACAATTTTGTGAATCGTCTTTCGTACGTGGTAATATCAAATCCTTGGGTTCGTAACCCTCTAAGTTCTGTCTTGAGCTTATTGACCTCGGTTCTGGGACGGTACTTCTCGTTCATCAAGTGCTTGAATGCTGACCACGATAGTGCGTACGCATCATCTTGTCCCACTTGCTCTAGATAGGTATTCCACCATGTTAACGCAGAACCTGTGAAGGTATGCGTAGCGTACTTCACTTTGTCCTCTTCAGTACACTTACTTATGGCAAACACCGATTCAACCTTCTCGGTCCACCGTTTCAATCCGATCGGTCCTTCAGTTCCATCAAATTCCAAAGGTTTGCAGGCAGTGAATTCTTTGTAGGTGCATCCTACATGATTTCCTGTACTGCTAGATCCAAGGTTATTGTTGGTATGTAGCGCAGCCTGTACTGCGGCTATGTTTGAAGCTAGAAAAGTACGGAATTCCTCTTCATTCATATTCACGGTGTGTCGAGTAGTCGGTGCCATTTCCTTCAAAATAGTTAAATGGAACAAGTTAATCATACAGAATATTAAGAGTAGTTAATAGTATTTCGTAGCATAATATGAACTCATTTATAAAAGCTTTTTCTTCATATTAGCGTTTTATAAGTTTAAATTCGGGTAGTACCTACCCGTTAAGTTCATACTTAGTAGCTAATATACAATTCAACTACTACAATTCTATATGAAAAACTGATTATAATAATATTTCGCGTTCAAAATTTTATACAATATTTTACAAACTTACAATACCGCTTATTTTACATAAAGCATGAAATATAGCACACAATAACTTTGATACAAGATAGTTGTGAAGATAATTCTAGCTAGTACACAAGTCGTTCAGCAAAGGCAATAAAGACACGTAATTCATACGTCCAGAAACAAGTCATGCATTCTGGTTTTACTAGGACTACTTCCCATCCTTGGTCTTGTGCAACATAACCGTTATGGCCGTTGATAAGACAACGTGTTGTAACGTCGTCAAAGGGACGAGGGTTACGTAATGTCCAACAGTCCCGTAATAATCTAAAAACCTCATTTCTTACCCCAATTACCGACTCCGTCACTTATGGAAACGTTTTGTTTAATAGTTGTAGCCCGATGTTCTTGTTCTCACTTTGGTGAGAAGCGAACATTACTAATCCGTAAGCATAACATGCTTCTTTATGTTGCATGTTAGCCGCTTTTTCTAAATCACGAAGTCCAATATTCGGATATATTGAGTCAAAATAATTTCTTAACCCGTTGCGTAAAATAGCATTTGGGTTCCCCGCAATATATGCGTCAAAGTAAACACATCGTAACTTATGGGTTTCCCAATGTGATATCCCCCATCTTTCAAACGAAAGTCTCTTATAAACCAAGACATTCTTGGAACGTTCTTCGAATGTCTTACAAACTGATCTCGCCTTAAATAGTTGTGCCGAAGAATTCTGACCGACTCTAGACAAGATTTCATCAATCATGTCTCCGGGTAGATCTCTTAAAATATTGGGTTGTCTATCCATTTTATGTTTTTATACTGTAAAATAGACAAGAGTTAGATTCATAAAAAAAAATACTTATTAATGCAAGCAATTTTTACATATATCATAAAGCATAAGCACACTATATTACATATATTACACCACACGAATACAACTATCTTATTCCGACTCGCTTGTTTCTTCTTCTTCGGTTTTGGTTCGTTTTGCCAAGTTTCTAGGGATATATGATGTTCCCCTAATACGAGCCGTCGTTATCCACATTGGTTTAGAAAAACCTGGTGGTTTAGAGGTTCCCGGGTCATTGTTACAACTTAAGGACTTCGGGCGTTGACGATACATATAAAGTTCATCGGGGTTGGAATTAGATTTCTCTATTTTTATGCCCTTTCCCTTATTATTTTCTTTTGCCTTTTTAAATTCAGTTGGGGTAATTTCTATAACATCATCGGAATTCTCGTCGGAATCCGATTCATCGGAGAATTGGTAATCCTCCCAATATTTTGCTTCCTTGGCGGAAACACCATTGACCATAATTAACCTTGGTCGGTTGGTTGAGGATTTTCTTTTACTTAACCGTTTTATTATTTCCCCCACCGGTTCTATTTCTTCATCCGGTTCCGATTCTTCTTCCGGTTCCGATTCTTCTTCCGGTTCCGACTCTTCTTCCGGTTCCTCTTCGGGAACTTGTGAATCAGTCCACGAATCATTCCAATTTACATTTGACTCTTCATTATTATTAGGTGAGTCAATGGGACTTGTTCTAGAGGTAGACATCTATCACATAATATCAAACGCGTTAAGAGATTAATATATCACATAATATTCACATGTTAAAAATATATAGTTTCCAACAAAATTGTTAAGCAATTATTTTTCAAGTAAACACGGTCGAAGTCCAGACTCACTAATGCATCCTAACAAACTCGATAAGACACACTAATGAAAAATTCTGGTTCTCTAAGACCAACGCTCTGATACCAACTGAAATGTCCCGTTCTTATTGATTAAAAACGTTCCATTTTAATTGATTTCGTTGCGAGGTTTTGACCTCTATATGAGACGTTTTTCAAAGACTGCATTCATTTTAAAACAAACCATAACCTTTATTTCATCAATAAAGGTTTGAAAAGCTTTACGTAGATTATCAATTAATGATAATCTAAAATATCCTGTTTACACACGACCATTACATAATGGTTTACAATACAAATATGTTACAAAAAATAAGTTTCTTGAATGCAGTTTTTACACAATATCATACAAGCATGGACTCCAAATCTCGTCCTTATTTAAGTATGCGATAGCGGAAGCTCTTAATAATCACCTGAGAATAAACATGCTTAAAACGTCAACAAAAATGTTGGTGAGTTATAGGTTTAACCTATATATATCAAATCATAATAATAGACCACAAGATTTCATTTTCAATACACATCCCATACATAGAGATAAAAATCATTCATATGGTGAACACCTGGTAACCGACATTAACAAGATGCATATATAAGAATATCCCCATCATTCCGGGACACCCTTCGGATATGATATAAATTTTGAAGTACTAAAGCATCCGGTACTTTGGATGGGGTTTGTTAGGCCCAATAGATCTATCTTTAGGATTCGCGTCAATTAGGGTGTCTGTTCCCTAATTCTTAGATTACCAGACTTAATAAAAAGGGGCATATTCGATTTCGATAATTCAACCATAGAATGTAGTTTCACGTACTTGTGTCTATTTTGTAAATCATTTATAAAACCTGCATGTATTCTCATCCCAAAAATATTAGATTTTAAAAGTGGGACTATAACTCACTTTCACAGATTTTTACTTCGTCGGGAAGTAAGACTTGGCCACTGGTTGATTCACGAACCTATAACAATATATACATATATATCAAAGTATGTTCAAAATATATTTACAACACTTTTAATATATGTTGATGTTTTAAGTTTATTAAGTCAGCTGTCCTCGTTAGTAACCTACAACTAGTTGTCCACAGTTAGATGTACAGAAATAAATCGATAAATATTATCTTGAATCAATCCACGACCCAGTGTATACGTATCTCAGTATTGATCACAACTCAAACTATATATATTTTGGAATCAACCTCAACCCTGTATAGCTAACTCCAACATTCACATATAGAGTGTCTATGGTTGTTCCGAAATATATATAGATGTGTCGACATGATAGGTCGAAACATTGTATACGTGTCTATGGTATCTCAAGATTACATAGTATACAATACAAGTTGATTAAGTTATGGTTGGAATAGATTTGTTACTAATTTTCACGTAGCTAAAATGAGAAAAATTATCCAATCTTGTTTTACCCATAACTTCTTCATTTTAAATCCGTTTTGAGTGAATCAAATTGCTATGGTTTCATATTGAACTCTATTTTATGAATATAAACAGAAAAGTATAGGTTTATAGTCGGAAAAATAAGTTACAAGTCGTTTTTGTAAAGGTAGTAATTTCAGTCGAAAGAACGACGTCTAGATGACCATTTTAGAAAACATACTTCCACTTTGAGTTTAATCATAATTTTTGGATATAGTTTCATGTTCATAATAAAAATCATTTTCTCAGAATAACAACTTTAAAATCAAAGTTTATCATAGTTTATAATTAACTAACCCAAAACAGCCCGCGGTGTTACTACGACGGCGTAAATTCGGTTTTACGGTGTTTTTCGTGTTTCCAGGTTTTAAATCATTAAGTTAGCATATCATATAGATATAGAACATGTGTTTAGTTGATTTTAAAAGTCAAGTTAGAAGGATTAACTTTTGTTTGCGAACAAGTTTAGAATTAACTAAACTATGTTCTAGTGATTACAAGTTTAAACCTTCGAATAAGATAGCTTTATATGTATGAATCGAATGATGTTATGAACATCATTACTACCTTAAGTTCCTTGAATAAACCTACTGGAAAAGAGAAAAATGGATCTAGCTTCAATGGATCCTTGGATGGCTCGAAGTTCTTGAAGCAGAATCATGACACGAAAACAAGTTCAAGTAAGATCATCACTTGAAATAAGATTGTTATAGTTATAGAAATTGAACCAAAGTTTGAATATGATTATTACCTTGTATTAGAATGATAACCTACTGTAAGAAACAAATATTTCTTGAGGTTGGATGATCACCTTACAAGATTGGAAGTGAGCTAGCAAACTTGAAAGTATTCTTGATTTTATGAAACTAGAACTTTTGGAATTTATGAAGAACACTTAGAACTTGAAGATAGAACTTGAGAGAGATCAATTAGATGAAGAAAATTGAAGAATGAAAGTGTTTGTAGGTGGTTTTGGTCGTTGGTGTATGGATTAGATATAAAGGATATGTAATTTTGTTTTCATGTAAATAAGTCATGAATGATTACTCATATTTTTGTAATTTTATGAGATATTTCATGCTAGTTGCCAAATGATGGTTCCCACATGTGTTAGGTGACTCACATGGGCTGCTAAGAGCTGATCATTGGAGTGTATATACCAATAGTACATACATCTAAAAGCTGTGTATTGTACGAGTACGAATACGGGTGCATACGAGTAGAATTGTTGATGAAACTGAACGAGGATGTAATTGTAAGCATTTTTGTTAAGTAGAAGTATTTTGATAAGTGTATTGAAGTCTTTCAAAAGTGTATAAATACATATTAAAACACTACATGTATATACATTTTAACTGAGTCGTTAAGTCATCGTTAGTCGTTACATGTAAGTGTTGTTTTGAAACCTTTAGGTTAACGATCTTGTTAAATGTTATTAACCCAATGTTTATAATATCAAATGAGATTTTAAATTATTATATTATCATGATATTATCATGTATGAATATCTCTTAATATGATATATATACATTAAATGTCTTTACAACGATAATCGTTACATATATGTCTCGTTTAAAAATCATTAAGTTAGTAGTCTTGGTTTTACATATGTAGTTCATTGTTAATATACTTAATGATATGTTTACTTATCATAGTATCATGTTAACTATATATATATATCCATATATATGTCATCATATAGTTTTTACAAGTTTTAACGTTCGTGAATCACCGGTCAACTTGGGTGGTCAATTGTCTATATGAAACATATTTCAATTAATCAAGTCTTAACAAGTTTGATTGCTTAACATGTTGGAAACATTTAATCATGTAAATATCAATCTCAATTAATATATATAAACATGGAAAAGTTCGGGTCACTACAGCATTCGTTTTTAAAAGACAATCTTTCATCACATCGACAGTTGACGGCATGCATACCATTTCATAATATATCCAACTATAATTTACTTAATAATAATCTTGATGAACTCAACGACTCGAATGTACCGTCTTTTGAAATATGTCATGAATGACTCCAAGTAATATCTCTAATATGAGCAAATGCACAGCGAAAGATTTCTTTCATACTAGAGAATAAACATGCTTTCAAGTGTCAACCAAAAGGTTGGTGAGTTCATTAGTTTATCATAACAATCATTTCCATTAATTTAATAGACCACAAGATTTTCATTTCATTTTTCATAAACATCATCTCATATCAGGCATTTCGCAAACTGCAATGAGATAAAAATCATTCATATGGTGAACGCTTGATAACCGAACTAACAGGATGCATATAGAATATCCCCATCATTCTGGGACTCTCATCGGACATGATAATCGAAGTACTAAAGCATTCATAACCCGAATGGGACATGTCAAGGTCCATAGATCTATCTTTAGGATTCGCGTCAATTAGGGGCCATTTCCCTAATTCTTAGGCTACCAAGCTAAAAAGGGACATATTTGATTCGATAATCCAACCATAGAATGTAGTTTTGATTACTTGTGTCTATTTCGTAAAACATTTATAAAAGCAGCGCATGTATTCTCAGTCCCAAAATATATATTGCAAAAGCATTTAAAAAGGGAGCAAATGAAACTCACTCTACAATATTTTGTAGTAAAAATATTCGTTCGACTGAACTGAACAATGCAGGGTTGTTCTCGGATTCATGAACCTATATCATTTATATATATATATATATATATTAACACACATAATTGTAATTGTACAACTTTATATATATATAAATTTATTAGTTATATCATTTTTATATTTATAACCTATATGTTTCATACATTCTTTTTATATATTTAAAATAAGTAAAAATATTACTTTTGTTATGTTATGTGTATTAAATATATCTTTGTGTGTGTATATATATATATATCGTTTGTTTGTTAAAATTATAATAATATTAAAATAATATTAGTAATGTTGAAAATAATAATAATAATGATAATATAGTTAAAAATGATACTTGTAATATTAATGATAAAAATGATAACTTAAATAAAAATGATACTTTTAATAAAAATGTTAATTTTAATGAATACTACAATTAATAACTATAAAAACTAACGGTTTTACTAATAATAATAATAATAATACTAATATGTATATTAATAACTAAAATGATAATAATACTACTAATAACACTAATAGTTATGATAATAATAATAAAAATAATAATAATAATAATAATAATAATAATAATAATAATAATAATAATAATAATAATAATAATAATAATAATAATAATAATAATAATACTTTTAGTTAATCATGACTTAATTATGTTTTTAACTATATCTTTATTTTATCTTAATTATAATCGTGCATATAATTAATCTTCTCGATTGTAATTACCCTAACTATGATCATAACCCTAACCGTTTTTATCTTATTATTTCTTAACATGACTTATATTCATTTTTATTTTTATCATAAACATAATATTAATCAGTATTAATAATAATAACTAATAATAATAATAATAATAATAATAATAATAATAATAATAATAATAATAATAATAATAATAATAATAATAATAATAATAACAAAAATAATAACAAAAATAATAGAAGTACTACCTTAGTGAAACAGGCTTTAAAAAAATTAAACACCCCTGCCCGGGCGCGAACCCGAGACCTCTTGCTCAACTACAAACACCCCTAACCATTCATCTGCTTCTTAATTTCTTGAATTATTTCGCGTTTATAAATATATATCCCATATATAAACTATTTTTCCCATCTTCTTCATTATCATCACCACAATCATCAATATTGTACATGTATTTACACGATCATCCACCCTTAAATTAGTTGGGTCTCGGCCCAACAGCAAAACATTAGCCCAACAATAATTAATTGGCCCGACAATGATTAATTGGCCCAACAATGATTCGGCCCAAAGAAAAACGACGTGGTGGCCTAATCACGATCCAAAAGCAGCAACTTTGCCACAATTTATAACATTAATCAGATGGCAAGTAGGGTGTCGGTGGATCTATAACAACTAATTTACAACCGTAAATCATCATCATACCAGTTTCATTCTTCATTGTCATAAAAAAAAATATATATATCATTTTCAACCTTGCTAACATGTACCACCATCATCGTCTCCCAACAGTAATCATAAATAATTAGGTTGCAATTACAGCACACGAGCAGTAGCAGTTGAGCTTGTTTGGATGTTGTTTGAACCGAAATAAAAAGAAATAGAAAGTGGAAGCGAGTAACAGTAACAGTTCATCTTCATTATTTTCGTCTTTCCATCTCCAAAATCATAATCATTTTCAAAACAACATGAAATAATGATGGTGGTTGTGAGGGTGTTGGAGGTGCAGTGATCACGAAGCAAAGAGGGAGAGAGAGAGAGAGAGAAAGAGAGAGAAGAGAGAGAGGAAAAAGAGGTGGTGGTTGCCGGCTTTTATGGTGATCATGGTGATCGTGCAGGAGTTCGTGATCGAGATGTTTATTGTAGTTTTGATAGTTGATGATGTGGTGATCGAACTAAAAAAATTACGTAGTATTTTGTTGGGTTTTGATGGTGGTTACTAGGGTGATCATTTATGGTTTGACAAGGGTGATTAACTAGATGGTGACTTGGGTTTTCGGTTGACAAACTGTACCACTTCAATAGTAACGGTGTTGGAACAAGTTGGTGTTCGTTTTCATTAATGGTGATGAAATGGGTTTCGGTTTATGTTGTTAGAGATCGATGTAGGATGGTCGTGGGTTTAGTTGCATCGATTTTAAATAAAAAATAGAATTATGAAAGAAAAAGGAGTGATGGAGAGAGATGCGAGAGAGAAGAGAGAGATGTGGTGTCGGTGGTGATGTGAAGTGGTTGCAGAGGTGGTAGCCGCAGGTGAGTGAAAATGGTGGTCGATGGTTCCTCAAATTAATTGAAGATAGTGGTGACTGTCTTAGCCGAACATAAGTAACGGTTGAAACAAAGTATAGCGAGTTGTTGGTGGTGTTGGTGATGGCTTCAGCCTACAATAATAATTGAAAGGTGGTTCTAATGGTAATGATGGTTCGTGGTGTTGTAATGATGTGGTGGTGGTGTTTTAGAGAGATAAAGGTGGTGATGATTGGTGATTGTCTTCTGGTAATAGGGTTGGTGATGGTGAGGGTGGTTTTGTAGGTGATAGTTCGATTTGATGAGTGGTGGTGGTTTGTAGAGATGTTAAGTTTATGGTTGATGTACAAGTCTCTGCATATATACATATATACATAAGGATGATGAGTTTTGTGATGATGTTGTTATCCGAAACAGAAATAGGAACTAAAAGTAATAAAAGAAATTTGTCGTTCAAGTGGGTTGTTCTTTATTTTGATAGAGGATACTTGCAAGTATATATAATATATAATATATAATATAAATATATAAGATAGTGGTTGTAATAAAACACATAAAGTCCACACTAGTTCGTTTCATAAATCACGGAGTAAATAGTAATAGCTTAATAATTTATCATAAAGGATAGGAAATGTGCACAAGTACTAGTAGCCAGTTTTCATGGTGTGCAAATCGTGCTCCATCATTAATTCAGTGGCGAATAAAAGTCTTCGAAAAAATCCCAAATTTTTACCTTAATTATATTTATTTATATTGGTCATTATGGTATAAAATTCAATCATTAATTTAATAAATAAAATTTACGTCAACTGTCCCTCTTGATTCTGGGTAAAATATGAAAAATGTTGAAATTTATTAATTAGCTTCTAAATATATTTTTAATAAGCCTAAAATTTATATAGTTCATTTTCGGATCACCGTATATTTTAAAATCACATAAATTTGTTTATAACTTGTTTTTTATCAATCGAATGATAATTGAGTGTACCTATCATTTTCCAAATAAATTCGAAACTATATATACATATATATTCAATACATTTTATTTATAGATACTTTTTAAACAATTATCATTACAATATCCTATTTTTATTTTACCTTACATAGTAAATTCTAATGATTGAATCATATAACATTTCAATTAATATATATTAAATATGTACATATCTATTTACAAATAGTTGTTTGTGAATCGTTCGGGAGTAGTCAAAGGTCAAATGATATTATGAGTATAGTTTACAAACTTTGTTACTCAACATTACAGACTTTGTTTATCGTGTCGAAATCATATAAAGATAAAGTTTAAATTTAGTCAGAAATTTCCGGGTCGTCACACAATAGAGGCAGTAAGATGTGTCTAGACTTTAAGGATGATAAGCAAATAATTTTTGACACTAAATGATAAGCAAAACTTTTGACATGCTGATGTTATGCGAGGTGTATATGAAATAGCTTAAATTTTACTAGGAAAAACTATTAAATACGATACAATTTTACACAAGATATTTATTTATTTATAGAATGGATATAACTAAACCTTGCTACAACACTTATAGGCAGTGTACCTAATCATACAGTAGTGTAGTTTTTAGTAAGTCCGGTTCGATCCACAGGGAAATCTTTTAAACAAAGCTTAACGCTATATTAGTTTTAATATATAAAAATACAAATATATATATAAGTAATATTATTATTATAAAGGGGGGTTTTTACCAGTTAATGACCGGTTTGTCAATTTTTAAAACTTTAGTCGCAGTTAAAACCTAACGTAAAATATTAAATAAATAAAAGACTTAATTTAAAGCGTAAAGTAATAACGATAATAAAATTGCGAATAATAAAAGTGCGATAAAATAAAATTACGATAATTAAAAAGAGCGATAATTAAAAGTGCAATTAAATACAATGATAATAAATAAAAATGTGATAATTAGAAGTGCAATTAAATATGAAAATAAAGGAATTATGCTTATTTAAACTTCCATAATCATGATGTTTGACGCGTTGATTTTAGTTTTATGCCCATGGGTTAATTGTTCTTTGTCCTGGATTATTCAATTTGTCCGTCTTGTTTTTGTCCATAACAGTCCATCAGTCATAAATATAAAGTGCGAGTATCCTCGTCAAATTATCCTTATACCCGAAGTCAAATATTCCAACTAATTGGGGACTTAAACTGTAACAAGGTCTTAATACTTTGTTTAATAATTACACCAGAATATCGACTGTGTGTAACCCAAGGTTTTAATACTTTGTTATCAATTATGCCAAGTGTCCTTGTACATAATTTCACCCCTGTTTTAATAATTCTAGTGACTATTAATCCATTCCCGTGTCCGGTTAAATGAACGATTATTCGTACATATAAATATCCCGCCCATCGTGTCCGATCGAGTGTATATGGTTATTTATAGGTACGTCCAATTGTAAATCTTTATATTAAAATTAACAAACTATCATTTAGTTAAACAAATATAAAGCCCATTAATAGCTCATAGTCTAATTTCCACAAGTGTCGTTCTTTTGTCTAAACCTCAATTATGGTACAAAGTCCAATTACCAAATTTTAATATTTTTAGCCCAACATCATGATTACTTTGGTATTAAATAAGCATAATAATAACTTAGCTATGAGACATTAATGTAAAAAGGTTGAACATAACTTACAATGATTAAAAATAGCGTCGCATTACACGGACAGAATTTCGACTTACACCCTTACAATATTCGCTAACATACCCTTATTATTAGGATTAAAATTAAAATTAAAATTAAAATTATAATATATATATATATATATATATTTTTACGTATGATGAAAAGAAAATAAAGTAAATAATCCGTCAAATTGCATGGCCTTTTATAGGTGGATTTCTGATTTTGTGGGCTCCGCGAGTGCGGCCTTTTTGGGCTTTATAAGCTCCGCGAGTGCGGAGCTGTGGAATCCAGCTCACACAAGTTTGGCTCCTAGCTTGCCGACGGATTTGATTATATAAATATAATATAAATATATAATTTATATAATTAATTATATATTATATTATATTTATATACATAATAAATTTGTAACTTTCGGTCTGTTGTGTCGTACGTTGAAAGTTGGTTCATGTCTCGGTTCCGGATTTTCGAACGTCCGTTCGTATAATTTGATATCTTGTACTTTGCGTTTTGCGTCTTGTATTCTTGTAATTTTGAGACGTTTCTCATCAATAATTTGAACCTCTTTGCTTGTACTTTGTACTTTTTAGCTTTTTGGTCATTTGCGTCTTCAATTCGTTGAATCTGTCTTTTGTCTTCACCTTTTAATATTTAAACAAATATTCCTTGTAAATAGGACAACTGCAACTAAAAGCTTGTCTTTCTTGAGGGATAATGCGATGAAATATATGTTCGTTTTTAGCATTATCAAATATTCCCACACTTGAGCGTTGCTTGTCCTCAAGCAATATAGTCTTGAAATATACTAGAATCACTTCTTTATTCTTCACACTTTGTACATCAGTGATTTCATTACGGCGGTATGAACAATGGTAGTAACGTTATAGTTTACAGTCCCACATGACTATAAAAATTTAGATCCTTTAAGGAAATTGGATCTTTATGAAAACATTTGATCTTTTTGAAAAATTCAATCTAGTTTTTACCCTAGATAAGTTTTCTGGAATAACCCTTCACCTGTGTTTGCAAATTCTTTTGTGGGTTTGGTGGGTTTCAGATTTGAAAACTTTAGCTCAAAACTTGCGGTTTTGTGTCACCCATGCTAACCTTGTATTGGGAAAGCAACACGTCCAGTATACTTGCTCCATATATTACCTTTCGGTAAACTACCGTCTGGTTGTAAAGGAAAGCGTTGAACAAGCAACTGTTAAGGCAATGTCCCCTGACATGCTTTTAATTATGGTCTATAACGTGTCGGATGCAATTACGATCCTTGGTAGGAGCAATAGTAAAGCTCACCCTTATAATTTTCTGGTCTGGCACAAGGTCCTGTCTTTGACCATGCTATGCAACCACCGTTTTTATGGTTGACACCCGATTTGGTTCACGTGACCTAATGAATTCCAGGTGAATTTCTAGGATTTTACGTTCAATGGTAATGAACGCATTGAAAATGGGTTTTCAGAAAAAACAAATCGGTTTGAAATTTTGATCAAAATATTTTCTCGTTCAAGCTCGAGTTTAGATATCATTGAATTCCATGAGTTTGTAATTCTCAATCTTTAAGGTCAATCTCAAGGATTGAGTAATATCAGTTTTAAAAGCTGATTTTTGATCTTTAAGGAGATTATCCTTTCTGGAGATCTGATTCATTAGTCTTATCAAGCTAATTTGCACGGCGTCCTCCCCATTTTACAAGACAGATCCTTTCATGGTTAGGATACGTCTGACCACTTGGCGACCCTGTTTGATGATGAGGTCCGTGGATTTCCTGCTGATTTTAGAGATGAATTTTCTAGATTTTTCGTCAACCTACAGCTGGTCTGGACGACAACTTCCTGACCTAAATCAAGAAGTGCATGTCTTTTTCGGAAGACTTTACTTCCTTTTAATGATGGAATTGATTCATCGTGTAGATCCATCTTTCTTTCAAATATATTATAGTAAATCGGGTAAAACTGATTAAAATCGTCCAAAACAAAAGTATCTTCAGTTATTTGTTACAAAAATATGTGTGATATATGTTTTAAATAACTTGGTAAATTTTCCCACACTTGGCTTTTATTTTCCTTTTTATTGTCCTCTATTCCATTTTAAATGAATTCTAACATTTTGGGTTGTTTCTCAATTTATGTCCTTTCCGAGGTAACAATAATTTCGGTGTTAACACCTAGTTTTATCGTTCATAAATACGTATAAACATGATTTTGAATTCATTTAATTGAAAATTTTTACTAGAATTGGGTAGTCAGTATATAAGACTAGGGCTGTTCTTTATTATCAGAGAGCACTAGATTCTAATACAACTACTGCGTTACTAGTATTTCTAATGGTAACCAAATGTACAAATAAAAAAAAATTTAAAATCCGAAAGAATGTAACCCTTTCCCACACTTAAGATCTTGCAATGCCCTCATTTGCATAAATCAGTAACAATTTAAATTATTGAGGGTGATTAGCGTAGAAAAATGATTAAATTTTACCAAAGTTTCCAAACATATTGGCGTTTGTTTGCTGAATGATAAATGGTGCATATCATTTGTTCATTCCGTCTTGTTGTTACATCACATTTGTTTTTTGTTTTGTCGTCAAAAGTAATAGCTTTTGCTGAACTTAATGCCAGTCTTTGAAAATGCGCTGTTTTACCCAACGACCTAGTCTTCAACTCAGGACGAATTTTAAAAATCATATTCATAACTTAACGAAATAAAGTAAATTTTTGTTTTTATAATCACACCAAACTTAAATTTAAGATGCATAAAATTAAAAATTCATATTAAAAATTCACACCAAACTTAAATTATATTTTTGTTTTCATACAAACTTATATTTAAATATTAATTTTTCAAATATTTACAATATATTGATTTAAAAATTTTACAATATTATGTTAATATTAATTTTAAAAACATGGTAAAAATAAAATAAAAATCTTTTTGGTCTTTTATCCCACTTTAATCAATCAAATATTATCAAAAATATACGCTCCTCTTTTCGGTAAAGTAATTTCGGTTCAACGACCTAATTTAACTAATGACGAATTTTTGAAATATTTTGGTTGAATGATTAAAGATATTTATACCTTAAGAATAAACGGTAAATTTCGCAGTGATGCAATAAATTTTTGTATGATATCAATAATTTCGGTCGCAAGACCTAATTTTATCGAATACCAATTTAATACTTTATAGCGAACAAATTAGCGTCTATTATCAAAAGGTTAAAAATAAAAATAAAAATAAAAACTGTACAAACTTATCTGTGAGATAGTATTCTTAGTGATATGCTCTAGCCCACTCATAAGATAGTCGGACTAATTGATTTTCCATAGCTACATAGGCGTAACCTCGAGCATTCAATGTTTTTTCTTCTAAACATATGAACGGTCCGTCTCTGCATAAAGTGATGAATTCGGTATTGAAATATGTCTGATTCGTCGAACATTTTCCTTCGTGTGACCATTTTCCGCATTTGTGACATCTTTCAAGGTGTCGTGCTCTCCTTTTCGCTGCGGATTTTGATTTTCCTTTACCAAATTGTAACTTATTATTTTCGCATCTGGATTCTTTTCTTACTCCGTCCAATTTACTTCTGATTAATGATACTATTTCACTTGGAAGGGTGTCATTATTACGTTTAGTGATCAAAGCGTGTAGCATTAGACCATGGTTTAGTTCACAGGAAGTCTTCATCTCGTAAAACCTAAAAAAAAATAAAAATTTAGAATGGGGGGAGAAGACTAGTTCTTTAGGGTCTGCTAGGGAAAGACCATTCGGGTTCCATTTTCGAGAACTACACGAAAACAGAAAATCTAACTCTAACAGAAATACATATTATCCTTTAAAGACTTGATTCTCCCCACACTTAGTTAGCTGTGGTGTCAAAATTTTGATTAACTTCATTGTCAACTTCCATTGGACTATCTATGTAATGTTTAACTATGTGACCATTAACCTTAAATTCAATCCCATTTGAATTTATCAATTCTACTGTTCCGTATGGGAAAACTCTTTTGACTATGAATGGTCCAGACCATCTTGATTTCAATTTTCCAAGAAATAGCTTGAATCGTGAATTGAAAAGAAGAACTCTATCTCCTTCTTTAAATTCTTTTGAACTTCTGATTCTTTTATCATGCCATTTCTTCGTTCTTTCCTTATAGATTAACGAATTTTCGTATGCTTCTTGTCTTAATTCTTCTAATTCATTTAGTTGACTTAATCGTAGACGTCCAGCTTCATGTAAATCAAGATTACATGTCTTCAAAGTCCAAAATGCTTTGTGTTCAATTTCTACTGGAAGATGACATGCTTTTCCGTAAACGAGTTTAAAAGGTGTGGTTCCAATTGCAGTTTTGTAGGCTGTTCTAAAAGCCCAGAGTGCATCCTCCAATTAAATAGACCATTCCTTCAGATTTGATCCTACGGTTTTCTCTAGAATACGTTTTAAAGCTTGGTTGGTATTTTTAACTTGTCCAATTGTCTGTGGATGATAAGCAGTGGAGATTTTATGAGTTACTCCATATCTTTTGAGAACTTTCTCAAGTTGATTATTACAAAAATGAGTACCCCAATCACTTATTAAAGCTTTCGGTGTTCTAAACCTTGCAAAAAGACGTTTTAAAAAGTTGACTACAACTCGTGCATCATTAGTCGGGAGAGCTTGTGCTTCCGCCCATTTAGATACATAATCAATGGCTATGAGAATGTAGAGATTATTATGAGATTTTGGAAATGGACCCATAAAGTCAATACCCCAAATGTCAAATACTTCACATACTTGAATGACATTTTGTGGCATTTCATCACGTTGACTTATTTTTCTGGCCCTTTGACATGCATCACAGGATTTGCAAAGAAGGTGTGCGTCTTTGAAAATTGTAGGCCAATAGAATTCAGCATCAAAAACTTTTCTTGCTGTGAGCTGAGGCCCATAATGCCCTCCTGTTGGTCCTGTGTGACAATGGTTTAAGATTTGACTAGCTTCATCTCCGAATACACATCGGCGTATTATTCCATCGGGACAACTTTTAAACAAATGTGGATCTTCCCAGAAATAGTGTTTTATATCACTAAAGAATTTCTTTCATTTTTGGTACGACAATCCTTTTTCAAGGAATCCACATACTAAATAGTTTGAATAGTCTGCAAACCATGGAATTTCATTATAATCTATCTTCAATAGATATTCATCAGGAAAGTTGTCTTGTATGGCTGATTCATTTAGAACTTCTAATTCGGGATTTTCAAGACGAGAAAGATGATCAGCGGCGAGATTTTCTGCTCCTCTTTATCTCGGATTTCAATATCAAACTCTTGTAAGAGTAAGATCCAACGGATTAATCTTGGTTTAGCATCTTGTTTTGAAAATAGGTATCTAAGAGCAGAATGATCAGTATAGACCACTGTTTTAGCTAGAACAAGATATGAACAAAATTTGTCAAAAGCAAAGACAATAGCAAGGAGTTCTTTTTCAGTAGTTGTGTAATTTGTTTGTGCTCCTTGTAACGTCTTACTAGCATAATAAATAGGTTGAAATCATTTTTCAATCCTTTGTCCTAAAACGGCTCCCATTGCAAAATCACTTGCATCGCACATTAGTTTAGATTCCAATTTGGAGTTATCATGATCGGCGCATTAGTGAGTTTCTCTTTAAGAATATTAAAAGATTTGATGCATTCATCTGAAAAGATGAATGGGGCATCCTTTTCTAGGAGTTTATTCATAGGAGTGGCAATTTTAGAAAAATCTTTTATAAAACGTCGGTAAAAACCAGCATGCCCTAGAAAACTCCTAACTCCTCTAACATTGGTGGGATGTGGAAGTTTAGCAATTACATCTACTTTAGCTCTATCCACTTCAATTCCTTCCTTTGAAATTTTATGTCCAAGAACGATGCCTTCTTTAACCATGAAATGGCATTTCTCCCAATTAAGTACTAGATTTGATTATTCACATCTAATAAGCATTCGTTCAAGATTAACTAGACATGATTCAAATGTATCACCGAAGACTGAAAAGTCATCCATGAAAACTTCCATGCATTCTTCTATCATGTCGTGAAAAATCGCCATCATGCACCTTTGAAAGGTTGCAGGGGCATTGCAAAGTCCAAATGGCATGCGTTTGTAAACAAAAGTACCATAAGGGCACGTGAATGTGGTTTTTTCTTGGTCCTCGGGTGCTATTGGAATTTGAAAATATCCGGAAAAACCATCAAGGAAACAATAGTAACTGTTTCCGGCTAATCTTTCCAACATTTGATCAATGAAAGGTAAGGGAAAGTGATCTTTTCTGGTGGCGTCATTTAATTTTCTATAATCTATACAAACACGTCATCCTGTTACAGTCCTAGTAGGAATAAGCTCATTTTTCTCATTTGTGATGACAGTCATGCCACCCTTCTTAGGCACGCATTGAACTGGGCTTACCCATGGACTATCAGAAATTGGATAAATTAAACCTACATCTAGCAGTTTAATAATTTCTTTCTTAACAACATCTTGCATATTAGGATTTAGTCTTCGTTGGCGTTGCACATACGTTTTATGACCTTCTTCCATAAGGATTTTATGTGTGTAATGTAGTGACCCGAACTTTTCCGAACCTTTCTATGATTATATGTTTAATGAAAACTACATTTACATGATTAAATGTTTCCAACATGTTAAGCAATCAAACTTGTTAAGACTTGGTTAATTGAAACGGAAATTTTGTAAACGTCCGATTACCCAGTTTGACCAATGATTCACGAATGCTATAAGTTGTATATGACATGATGATACATAAATGAATAAATATATATGTTTAACATGATATAATGATCATCAAGTATCTCATTAAAAATAGTAACAATAAGTTATATACTTAAAAAGGAGACTATTGACGTATGAAACTCGAAACGATACATATAACGATTATCGTTATAACCACGTCTTACTAAATATATATGAAGCATATCAATACATTGTTATATTATATATAACATTATAATATGATAATTAAATATATCATTAAGTGTATTAACAATGAACTACATAAGTAAAAACAAGACTACTAACTTAAGGATTTCGAAACGAGACATATATGTAACGATTATCGTTATAACGACATTTAAATGTATATATCAAATTAAGATATATTAATATATGTAACGACCCGGAATTTTCCGATCGTTCTATACTTATGAGATTAATATTTACATAAATTAAACCTTACCAACATGATAAGCAATCCAAACTATTGAGACATATATTTTTGAAAAGAGTTTTACACAACGTTTGACCGTCCAATTTGACCGATGATATCATGAACTATATTACACACGATAATTATACGATTATGTATATGTACATATCTATACATATTTAACATGATTTAAGGATGGTTTAACATTTCATTGTGAACTAACAACAATGAGTTATAAGTATACTTTGAGACCACTAACTTAAGTTTTCAAAACGATAACTATATGTAACGTTCTTTGACATATATACTTACAATCTATAATGTGTTGTGATTTATTTTACCAATATGATTTAAGTGTAATGGGATTAATTTGTAACCAAAATAATCTTGATAAATATCGAACAAGTTTGGGGAAGTGTGGAGTGCACACTTGTTTGAACTTATCTTGATTATGACGGGGTTCGGGGGCAGCGCCCCTGATAAGCGGGGTCCAAGGGGTGGCAACCCCTGGCGGGGTCCAAGGGGCAGAGCCCCTGGCTAACATTGCTTTATTAAAAATGTCTTAAAATTTTATTTTTGGCCCGGTTGGACCCAAAATAAAAGCCCGATTTTGAGCTTCTTTTACCGTATCATACCCATCATCTATACTTATTTACTATTGGTAAATACACATCAAATCAATATCCTTATCAGCCTTAGATCTGCCCTAGATAAGAGGGAATCTTATTTGTAAGCTAGCATACATTATTACTCAAAAATTCAACACAATAATTTGTCCTTGTTCCCTCAACAACCAGACTGTCCTATAAGTATCACCATCACCTTGGTTTTTCATTTCATTCTTACAACCATCTTTCGCTAACCAAAAACACACTCTTAGGAACTCTAAGTGTTCTTCACAATCTCAGCAAATACTCATGAAGAACTAGCTTCATGAACAACCTATAATCATTATAAGAAAGTTTGATCAAGATTATTTTCTATCTTTTCCAGTAGCTTTATCCAAGTAACTTGAGGTAGTAACCTTATTCATAATCTTATTCAATTCATATTTATATAGCTATCATATTTTATGTTATAAAATTTTTAACAACAAGAACATAGTTTGAATGATTTCAAACTTGTTTGCAAACTAAATAGATCCTTCTAACTTAACATTTAAAACACTTCAAGACCTGTAATATATCATAATGATATGCTAACTTAACAAGATATAACTTGGTTTTACAAAGAACATCTTAAAAACTGAATCTACGTCGTCGGAGTGCAACCGGGGGCTGTTTTGGGTTGGATAATTAAAAACTATCTTAAGCTTTGAATTGGAAGTTCATGTTCTGGAAAAATGATATTTATTATGAATATGTTAACACATAAAAATTTCATGGTTTAACTCAAAGTGTAAGTATTTTTAGAAAAATGATCATTAAATGTTGTTTTTATGATGGAAAATGATCACTTTCATAAGTTTCACCAAAGTTTGACCTATAACCTGTGATTTTGAATACAACCTAAGGTATTTTCAGTTCATATTCTTAAAATTTAACTCGATCCAAGGAAGTGGCAAGTTGAACCAACAAAAACGGAGTTGTAATGAAGAAACTACGACTAAAACAAGATCGGGTATCCGAAGCAAGTTTAGCTACGAAAATATTTGGAGAAAAATTAAATTAATCATATATTTCTAATTAATATGATATTTCATATATATTTACTTATGATTTGATTTTATATATTTCAGGACCACCCGTAAACAACACGAGAAGATTAATCATAAGACCTCATGATTGTACGCAACACGTCATTTGACAACACGGTACTTTATGTACGCAACACGTCACTTGACAACATGGTACCATGGGTCAAGATTAATTCTGATCAATACGAATACGATGGGGTCTTTATTTATTTTATTTAAGCAACTAATTGTGGACCACTAACATCGGACTGCTAACTACGAACTAAGAAAATATTAAAAGTATATATATATATATATATATATATATATATATATATATATATATATATATATATATATATATATATATATATGTAACGATTACTTAAAAAGAAAATATGTTGATATATTATATATATGGTTAGGTTCGTGATATCTGTCGGAGACCAAGTCGTGATAAATACCTTCAAGGCAAAAGTGAGTATATAGTCCCACTTTTAAACTCTAAATATTTCGGGATGAGAATACATGCATTTTATGATTTACATTATGGACACAAGTGATTAAAAATATATATTCTACGTTGAGTTGTACCACTGGCATACTTCCCTGTAACTTGGTAACTATTATTTACATGAGGTATTGTAAACGCGAATCCTGTTGATAGATCTATCGGGCCTGACAACCCCAACCGGACTGGACGACCAGTATTCAACGGTTGCACAGTACTTCGTTTCGGTGACTACACTTGGTACGGTGTAGTAAGATTTCATAATAAAGGGAATATGCGACGTTGACTAAATGTTAAGTATGGTTATCAAGTGCTCAACAACTTAGAATATTTTTATTAAAACGTTTATATATGAAATCTTATGGTCTATATTTATAACGCTGCCGGCATTAAACCTATATCTCACCAACTTTATGTTGACGTTTTAAGCATGTTTATTCTCAGGTGATAACTAAAAGCTTCCGCTGCAACATGTTGAATTTAAGCAAGATCTTGAGTATGCATATTTGTGTCAAAAATAAAACTGCATATCGGAGGATTTGTAATGTAAAATATGTTGGAAGTCGTATTGTTATTATCACATGTAAAGTTTGTAAGTCTAATATTATCGCTAAACAATAATCATTATTAAGTTATTTAAACCTTGTATTTGTAATAAAAGCTATGGTGTGTATTGTAAAAATGAATGCAGTTTTTGAAAAATGTCGCATATAGAGGTCAATACCTCGCGATGAAATCATATGTTATTGTATTCATCCTTATGGTTAAGGTCGGGTTATGACATGTGGTATCAGAGCGTTGGTCTTAGAGAACCAGAGAATTTGTATTAGTGTGTCTTATCGAGTTTGTTAGGATGCATTAGTGAGTCTGGACTTTGACCGTGTTTGATTTCGAAAACTATTGCTTATCCTTGTTGGTTAAAAATTAATATGTAAATATTATGTAGTATTAACGTGCTAGTGTTTATGTGATAGATGTCTGACTTAGAACTTATTATCACATTCAGCGACTCTGAACCAGACTCTTCAGATGGTGTTCTAGTCATTAATCTATCCGATGATGAAAACGACACCTTTGGGGAAGACTTACAAGTTCCGGATGAATCAATTGAAGAGGAACCGGAAAGTGATCCTGAGGAGGAAGAAATACAGGAAATTACGAAAGACAAGTTCGAACGAGGAAAGAAACGAAAGGCTACTGAAATGGAAAATCTAAATCCCGAGTCTAGAGAGGATGTTGTGGCACCAACTCCACCAGATACTTCCACACCTATTCCCGCTATTCCTATTAGTTCTACCCCGAAATCCAGTTCTTCGGTTCCTCAGCCAAAACGCAGGGAGACAACGAGGATAACCTTTAAGCGATTTCTTTGAACACAAACGCTTTGGGTTAAATGATGCGCTGTTGTTTTAAACCATGGGATCATATAATGTTTTGTATAATATTACTAGTGTGGTTTGCTTAATGTTTGTGTAACATCCCGTTTTTCCCGTACATATTGAAAGATACATACTTAATCATTGTACGTTTGTAACTTGCTAGACTATGCGTAAATGTCTAGATATATATATATATATATATATATACTTGATAATGTGTGCGAATACAAGTTTATACATGGGCTTTGTTAGCGTTAAGTCTTATGAGACTATTGTTGAAGGTTAGGCGAATATAGGAAGCGAGATTTAAGTGTACGAATTAAATAAAATCAAATTTTGTTTAAGGTTGTCGAAGTGTCCAGGTGACAGCCAATGCCGCGCCGCGACACATTGGGCCGCGCCGCGGCATATAAAGCAAATCCATATCAGCAATTGGATTAAGAAGGGTTGATTTTCCCCTTATGTGTCGCGCCGCGACAAAGGGGTCCGCGCCGCGGCATTTCAAGCGAACCAGGTTCAGAAAGTGGGTTAAGAGAGGTTGTTTTTCCTTCGTAATGTCGCGCCGCGACATATAGCGCCGCGCCGCGACAACTCTGCAGTTCTGACTCTGATTTTAGCTCAAATTGAATGACTTCAAGGGGCAAATTGGTAATTTCGCGTATAAATCAGATGGGAGCATTAAATCCCAACCACTCATCCATTTCATTTATTTCTTTTCTCTTTTCTTTCCAATTTCTCTCCCAAAACTTAAAACCCAATTGAATTAAAAGCAAGATTTGAGAGTGAAGGATTGAGGGTTGATCTTTGGAGCAAGAATTAAAGTTGTTCCTTGTGTCTCTAGCTACGCGTTGATAGTCTCGGTAAGTTCTAACTCTAAGTTTTGAGTTTTAATTAGTTTATGCTAGGGTTTTGTTCATTTGGAACTTATGTGACCCATTTGGGGTTAAAATGGGCGAACTTGGGTTGTGTTGAGGAAAGAAAACCCAAATGGCCATAACCTAGGGTTTGGTCTTATGATTTGGGGTTATAAATGTTAAATGGCGTTTTTAGTCACTGACACGCTTGTTAAAGTTGAAAGAGATGTTATTTGGGTCATGTTTGACAAGTTTGGTAGTGAAAGTGTTAAATGGATCCAAAATGGACTAGTTGACCTAGTTTGGGTGAAATGGGTATGAATTAACCTAAGTTTGTGTTAGTTGATGTTAGTAGACTTAATTTACTAGCTTTAGTGATTAAAGTCGGGTCTTGGCCATTTAAGGGCGGTTTTGGTATGGTTGAGTCATTTAATACGAATTGGGTCATTAAATGCTCAAGTAAGTGTAATGTGGTTAATTCCACTAGTTGTGTAATCGAATGTGTACTTATGTAATTAGGTACTTTGCTTTGAAGCCTTCGGAAGCATTTAAATCACCACCGAAGTGTTAAGGTGAGTGGAATAATTATATGCGTAGGTATATAATATATTTATTTGTGGTAGCATGAGATGTGAAGTGTCGAGGTGTTAAGACACCACGTTTCACGTGACGAGTGAAGCATCGAGGTATTAAGATGCCACTCAAGGTGAAGCATCGAGGTGTTAAGATGCCACCTAGGAGTGAAGTGTCGAGGTGTTAAGACGCCACTCCATGTTAAAGGGTGAAGTGTCGAGGTGTTAAGACGCCACCCGAGGGTGAAGTATCGAGGTGTTAAGATGCCACCCGGGGGTTAGTGATACGAGGTGCTAAGTACACTAATGGATGTTATGAACACCAATGGGAAATTCGAGTACCATCCCTTGTACGATTGGTTAACCATGGTTATTGTGTTGTAGTGTAAGCATATTATATTGTACGGTTTGTATATATGCTATTGCATTGCTAGCTTGTGATATTGGAAGTTTATAGTTTATAATTGAGATGATAAGCTAATTGTGTTGCTAGCATGTATGCGGTATGTGTTTAAGTGTTTGCAAGTAAGTATATTATGTAGTGACCCGAACTTTTCCATGTTTATATATATTAATTGAGATTGATGTTTACATGATTAAATGTTTCCAACATGTTAAGCAATCAAACTTGTTAAGACTTGATTAATTGAAATAGGTTTCATATAGACAATTGACCACCCAAGTTGACCGGTGATTCACGAACGTTAAAACTTGTAAAAAAACTATATGATGACATATATATGGTATTATATATAGTTAACATGATATTATGATAAGTAAACATATCATTAATTATATTAACAATGAACTACATATGTAAAAACAAGACTACTAACTTAATGATTTTGAAACGAGACATATATGTAACGTTTATCGTTGTAACGACATTTAATGTATATATATCATATTAAGAGATATTCGTACATCATAATATCATGATAATATAATAATTTAAAATCTCTTTTGTTATTATAAACATTGGGTTAACAACATTTAACAAGATCGTTCACCTAAAGGTTTCAAAACAACACTTACATGTAACGACTAACGATGACTTAACGACTCAGTTAAAATGTATATACATGTAGTGTTTTAATATGTATTTATACACTTTTGAAAGACTTCAATACACTTATCAAAATACTTCTACTTAACAAAAATGCTTACAATTACATTCTCGTTCAGTTTCATCAACAATTCTACTCGTATGCACCCGTATTCGTACTCGTACAATACACAGCTTTTAGATGTATGTACTATTGGTATATACACTCCAATGATCAGCTCTTAGCAGCCCATGTGAGTCACCTAACACATGTGGGAACCATCATTTGGCAACTAGCATGAAATATCTCATAAGATTACAAAAATATGAGTAATCATTCATGACTTATTTACATGAAAACAAAATTACATATCCTTTATATCTAATCCATACACCAACGACCAAAAACACCTACAAACACTTTCATTCTTCAATTTTCTTCATCTAATTGAACTCTCTCAAGTTCTATCTTCAAGTTCTAAGTGTTCTTCATAAATTCCAAAAGTTCTAGTTTCATAAAATCAAGAATACTTTCAAGTTTGCTAGCTCACTTCCAATCTTGTAAGGTGATCATCCAACCTCAAGAAATCTTTGTTTCTTACAGTAGGTTATCATTCTAATACAAGGTAATAATCATATTCAAACTTTGGTTCAATTTCTATAACTATAACAATCTTATTTCAAGTGATGATCTTACTTGAACTTGTTTTCGTGTCATGATTTTGCTTCAAGAACTTTGAGCCATCCAAGGATCCATTGAAGCTAGATCCATTTTTCTCTTTTCCAGTAGGTTCATCCAAGGAACTTAAGGTAGTAATGATGTTCATAACATCATTCAATTCATACATATAAAGCTATCTTATTCGAAGGTTTAAACTTGTAATCACTAGAACATAGTTTAGTTAATTCTAAACTTGTTCGCAAACAAAAGTTAATCCTTCTAACTTGACTTTTAAAATCAACTAAACACATGTTCTATATCTATATGATATGCTAACTTAATGATTTAAAACCTGGAAACACGAAAAACACCGTAAAACCGGATTTACGCCGTCGTAGTAACACTGCGGGCTGTTTTGGGTTAGTTAATTAAAAACTATGATAAACTTTGATTTAAAAGTTGTTATTCTGAGAAAATGATTTTTATTATGAACATGAAACTATATCCAAAAATTATGGTTAAACTCAAAGTGGAAGTATGTTTTCTAAAATGGTCATCTAGACGTCGTTCTTTCGACTGAAATGACTACCTTTACAAAAACGACTTGTAACTTATTTTTCCGACTAGAAACCTATACTTTTTTTTGTTTAGATTCATAAAATAGAGTTCAATATGAAACCATAGCAATTTGATTCACTCAAAACGGATTTAAAATGAAGAAGTTATGGGTAAAACAAGATTGGATAATTTTTCTCATTTTAGCTACGTGAAAATTGGTAACAAATCTATTCCAACCATAACTTAATCAACTTGTATTATATATTATGTAATCTTGAGATACCATAGACACGTATACAATGTTTCGACCTATCATGTCGACACATCTATATATATTTCGGAACAACCATAGACACTCTATATGTGAATGTTGGAGTTAGCTATACAGGGTTGAGGTTGATTCCAAAATATATATAGTTTGAGTTGTGATCAATACTGAGATACGTATACACTGGGTCATGGATTGATTCAAGATAATATTTATCGATTTATTTCTGTACATCTAACTGTGGACAACTAGTTGTAGGTTACTAACGAGGACAGCTGACTTAATAAACTTAAAACATCAAAATATATTAAAAGTGTTGTAAATATATTTTGAACATACTTTGATATATATGTATATATTGTTATAGGTTCGTGAATCAACCAGTGGCCAAGTCTTACTTCCCGACGAAGTAAAAAATCTGTGAAAGTGAGTTATAGTCCCACTTTTAAAATCTAATATTTTTGGGATGAGAATACATGCAGGTTTTATAAATGATTTACAAAATAGACACAAGTACGTGAAACTACATTCTATGGTTGAATTATCGAAATCGAATATGCCCCTTTTTATTAAGTCTGGTAATCTAAGAATTAGGGAACAGACACCCTAATTGACGCGAATCCTAAAGATAGATCTATTGGGCCTAACAAACCCCATCCAAAGTACCGGATGCTTTAGTACTTCGAAATTTATATCATATCCGAAGGGTGTCCCGGAATGATGGGGATATTCTTATATATGCATCTTGTTATTGTCGGTTACCAGGTGTTCACCATATGAATGATTTTTATCTCTATGTATGGGATGTGTATTGAAATATGAAATCTTGTGGTCTATTGTTACGATTTGATATATATAGGTTAAACCTATAACTCACCAACATTTTTGTTGACGTTTTAAGCATGTTTATTCTCAGGTGATTATTAAGAGCTTCCTCTGTCGCATACTTAAATAAGGACAAGATTTGGAGTCCATGCTTGTATGATATTGTGTAAAAACTGCATTCAAGAAACTTATTTTGTTGTAACATATTTGTATTGTAAACCATTATGTAATGGTCGTGTGTAAACAGGATATATTAGATTATCATTATTTGATAATCTACGTAAAGCTTTTTAAACCTTTATTGATGAAATAAAGGTTATGGTTTGTTTAAAAATGAATGCAGTCTTTGAAAAACGTCTCATATAGAGGTCAAAACCTCGCAACGAAATCAATTAATATGGAACGTTTTTAATCAATAAGAACGGGACATTTCAGTTGGTATCCGAGCGTTGGTCTTAGAGAACCAGAAAATTTGCATTAGTGTGTCTTATCGAGTTTGTTAGGATGCATTAGTGAGTCTGGACTTCGACCGTGTTTTCTTTAAAAATGATTGCTTAACATTTTTGTTGGAAACTATATATTTTTAACATATGAATATTATGTGATATATTAATCTCTTAACGTGTTTGATATTATGTGATAGATGTCTACCTCTAGAACAAGTCCCATTGACTCACCTAATAATAATGAAGAGTCAAATGTAAATTGGAATAATTTGTGGACTGATTCACAAGTTCCCGAAGAGGAACCGGAAGAAGAGTCGGAACCGGAAGAAGAATCGGAACCGGAAGAAGAATCGGAACCGGATGAAGAAATAGAACCGGTGGGGGAAATAATAAAACGGTTAAGTAAAAGAAAATCCTCAACCAACCGACCAAAGTTAATTATGGTCAATGGTGTTTCCGCCAAGGAAGCAAAATATTGGGAGGATTACCAATTCTCCGATGAATCGGATTCCGACGAGAATTCCGATGATGTTATAGAAATTACCCCAACTGAATTTAAAAAGGCAAAAGAAAATAATAAGGGAAAGGGCATAAAAATAGAGAAATCTAATTCCAACCCCGATGAACTTTATATGTATCGTCAACCCCCGAAGTCCTTAAGTTGTAACAATGACCCGGGAACCTCTAAACCACCAGGTTTTTCTAAACCAATGTGGACAACGACGGTTCGTATTAGGGGAACATCATATATCCCTAGAAAGTTGGCAAAATGAACCAAAACCGAAGAAGAAGAAACGAGCGAGTCGGAATAAGATAGTTGTATTCGTGTGGTGTAATATATGGAATATAGTGTTCTTATGCTTTATGATATATGTAAAAATTGCTTGTATTAATAAGTATTTTTTTTTATGAATCTAACTCTTGTCTATTTTACAGTTTAAAAATACAAAATGGATAGACAACCCAATATTTTAAGAGACCTCCCCGGAGACATGATTGATGAAATCTTGTCTAGAGTCGGCCAGAATTCTTCGGCACAACTATTTAAGGCGAGATCAGTTTGTAAGACATTCGAAGAACGTTCCAAGAATGTCTTGGTTTATAAGAGACTTTCGTTTGAAAGATGGGGGATATCACATTGGGAAACCCATAAGTTACGATGTGTTTACTTTGACGCATATATTGCGGGGAACCCAAATGCTATTTTACGCAACGGGTTAAGAAATTATTTTGACTCAATATATCCGAATATTGGACTTCGTGATTTAGAAAAAGCGGCTAACATGCAACATAAAGAAGCATGTTATGCTTACGGATTAGTAATGTTCGCTTCTCACCAAAGTGAGAACAAGAACATCGGTTTACAACTATTAAACAAAACGTTTCCACAAGTGACGGAGTCGGTAATTGGGGTAAGAAATGAGGTTTTTAGATTATTACGGGACTGTTGGACATTACGTAACCCTCGTCCCTTTGATGACGTTACAACACGCTGTCTTATCAACGGCCATAACGGTTATGTTGCACAAGACCAAGGATGGGAAGTAGTCCTAGTAAAACCAGAATGCATGACTTGTTTCTGGACGTATGAATTACGTGTATTTATTGCCTTTGCTGAACGACTTGTGTACTAGCTAGAATTGTCTTCACAACTATCTTGTATCAAAGTTATTGTGTGCTATATTTCATGCTTTATGTAAAATAAGCGGTATTGTAAGTTTGTAAAATATTGTATAAAAGTTTGAACGCGAAATATTATTATAATCAGTTTTTCATATAGAATTGTAGTAGTTGAATTGTATATTAGCTACTAAGTATGAACTTAACGGGTAGGTACTACCCGAATTTAAACTTATAAAACGCTAATATGAAGAAAAAGCTTTTATAAATGAGTTCATATTATGCTACGAAATACTATTAACTACTCTTAATATTCTGTATGATTAACTTGTTCCATTTAACTATTTTGAAGGAAATGGCACCGACTACTCGACACACCGTGAATATGAATGAAGAGGAATTCCGTACTTTTCTAGCTTCAAACATAGCCGCAGTACAGGCTGCGCTACATACCAACAATAACCTTGGATCTAGCAGTACAGGAAATCGTGTATGATGCACCTACAAAGAATTCACTGCCTGCAAACCTTTGGAATTTGATGGAACCGAAGGACCGATCGGATTGAAACGGTGGACCGAGAAGGTTGAATCGGTGTTTGCCATAAGTAAGTGTACTGAAGAGGACAAAGTGAAGTACGCTACGCATACCTTCACAGGTTCTGCGTTAACATGGTGGAATACCTATCTAGAGCAAGTGGGACAAGATGATGCGTACGCACTACCGTGGTCAGCATTCAAGCACTTGATGAACGAGAAGTACCGTCCCAGAACCGAGGTCAATAAGCTCAAGACAGAACTTAGAGGGTTACGAACCCAAGGATTTGATATTACCACGTACGAAAGACGATTCACAGAATTGTGCCTATTGTGTCCAGGAGCATTCGAAGATGAGGAAGAGAAGATCGACGCGTTTGTGAAAGGATTACCGGAAAGAATCCAAGAAGATATAAGTTCACACTAGCCCGCCTCCATACAACAGGCATGTAGAATGGCTCACAAACTAGTGAACCAGATTGAAGAAAGAATTAAAGAACAGACTGCTGAAGAGGCCAATGTGAAGCAAGTCAAAAGAAAGTGGGAGGAAAACGGTGATAAGAATCACCAATACAACAACAACAGCAATTACAACAATAATCGCAACAATTATCCCAACAATCGCAACATCAATCGCAACTACAACAAACGGCCCAACAACAACAACAACAACAACAACAACAGCAACTACAACAATCATCCCAACAACAATAATAACCGTAACAACAACAACAATCAGAAGCAACTATGCCAAAGGTGTGAAAAGAATCACTCGGGGTTCTGCACCAAATTTTGCAACAAGTGTAAAAGAAATGGTCATAGCGCGGCGAAGTGTGAGGTCTACGGACCAGGGGTTAATAGAACGAAAGGAACAAATGGTGTCGGAACGAGTAATGGCGGAGCAAGTAGTGTCGGAGCAAGTTATGCCAATGTAGTTTGTTATAAATGTGGAAAACCAGGCCACATTATTAGAAATTGCCCGAACCAGGAGAACACGAATGGACAAGGCCGTGGAAGAGTTTTCAATATTAATGCGGTAGAGGCACAGGAAGACCCGGAGCTTGTTACGGGTACGTTTATTATTGACAATAAATCTGCTTACGTTTTATTTGATTCGGGTGCGGATAGAAGCTATATGAGTAGAGATTTTTGTGCTAAATTAAGTTGTCCATTGACGCCTTTGGATAGTAAATTTTTACTCGAATTAGCAAATGGTAAATTAATTTCAGCAGATAATATATGTCGGAATCGAGAAATTAAACTGGTTAGCGAAACATTTAAGATTGATTTGATACCAGTAGAGTTAGGGAGTTTTGATGTGATAATCGGTATGGACTGGTTGAAAGAAGTGAAAGCGGAGATCGTTTGTTACAAAAATGCAATTCGCATTATACGAGAAAAAGGAAAACCCTTAATGGTGTACGGAGAAAAGGGCAACACGAGGCTACATCTTATTAGTAATTTGAAGGCACAAAAACTAATAAGAAAAGGTTGCTATGCTGTTCTAGCACACGTCGAGAAAGTACAAACTGAAGAAAAGAGCATCAATGATGTTCCCATTGCAAAAGAATTTCCCGATGTATTTCCGAAAGAATTACCGGGATTACCCCCACATCGATCCATTGAATTTCAAATAGATCTTGTACCAGGAGCTGCACCAATAGCTCGTGCTCCTTACAGACTCGCACCCAGCGAGATGAAAGAACTGCAAAGCCAATTACAAGAACTTTTAGAGCGTGGTTTCATTCGACCAAGCACATCACCGTGGGGAGCTCCTGTTTTGTTTGTCAAGAAGAAAGA
Source organism: Rutidosis leptorrhynchoides (assembly GCF_046630445.1). Lineage (NCBI taxonomy): Eukaryota > Viridiplantae > Streptophyta > Magnoliopsida > Asterales > Asteraceae > Rutidosis > Rutidosis leptorrhynchoides. The sequence continues at coordinate 372,392,358 of NC_092333.1, read as the reverse complement.
TGGTACATTCAGGTTGTGTATCGACTACCGAGAGTTGAACAAACTTACCATCAAGAACCGCTACCCACTACCGAGAATCGACGACTTATTTGATCAACTACAAGGCTCGTCTGTTTATTCAAAGATTGACTTACGTTCCGGGTATCATCAAATGCGGGTGAAAGAAGATGATATTCCAAAGACTGCTTTCAGAACACGTTACGGTCATTACGAGTTTATGGTCATGCCGTTTGGTTTAACTAATGCACCAGCTGTGTTCATGGACCTTATGAACCGAGTGTGTGGACCATACCTTGACAAGTTTGTCATTGTTTTCATTGATGACATACTTATTTACTCAAAGAATGACCAAGAACACGGTGAACATTTGAGAAAAGTGTTAGAAGTATTGAGGAAGGAAGAATTGTACGCTAAGTTTTCAAAGTGTGCATTTTGGTTGGAAGAAGTTCAATTCCTCGGTCACATAGTGAACAAAGAAGGTATTAAGGTGGATCCGGCAAAGATAGAAACTGTTGAAAAGTGGGAAACCCCGAAAACTCCGAAACACATACGCCAGTTTTTAGGACTAGCTGGTTACTACAGAAGGTTCATCCAAGACTTTTCCAGAATAGCAAAACCCTTGACTGCATTAACGCATAAAGGGAAGAAATTTGAATGGAATGATGAACAAGAGAAAGCGTTTCAGTTATTGAAGAAAAAGCTAACTACGGCACCTATATTGTCATTGCCTGAAGGGAATGATGATTTTGTGATTTATTGTGACGCATCAAAGCAAGGTCTCGGTTGTGTATTAATGCAACGAACGAAGGTGATTGCTTATGCGTCTAGACAATTGAAGATTCACGAACAAAATTATACGACGCATGATTTGGAATTAGGCGCGGTTGTTTTTGCATTAAAGACTTGGAGGCACTACTTATATGGGGTCAAAAGTATTATATATACCGACCACAAAAGTCTTCAACACATATTTAATCAGAAACAACTGAATATGAGGCAGCGTAGGTGGATTGAATTATTGAATGATTACGATTTTGAGATTCGTTACCACCCGGGGAAGGCAAATGTGGTAGCCGATGCCTTGAGCAGGAAGGATAGAGAACCCATTCGAGTAAAATCTATGAATATAATGATTCATAATAACATTACTACTCAAATAAAGGAGGCGCAACAAGGAGTTTTAAAAGAGGGAAATTTAAAGGATGAAATACCCAAAGGATCGGAGAAACATCTTAATATTCGGGAAGACGGAACCCGGTATAGGGCTGAAAGGATTTGGGTACCAAAATTTGGAGATATGAGAGAAATGGTACTTAGAGAAGCTCATAAAACCAGATACTCAATACATCCTGGAACGGGGAAGATGTACAAGGATCTCAAGAAACATTTTTGGTGGCCGGGTATGAAAGCCGATGTTGCTAAATACGTAGGAGAATGTTTGACGTGTTCTAAGGTCAAAGCTGAGCATCAGAAACCATCAGGTCTACTTCAACAACCCGAAATCCCGGAATGGAAATGGGAAAACATTACCATGGATTTCATCACTAAATTGCCAAGGACTGCAAGTGGTTTTGATACTATTTGGGTAATAGTTGATCGTCTCACCAAATCAGCACACTTCCTACCAATAAGAGAAGATGACAAGATGGAGAAGTTAGCACGACTGTATTTGAAGGAAGTCGTCTCCAGACATGGAATACCAATCTCTATTATCTCTGATAGGGATGGCAGATTTATTTCAAGATTCTGGCAGACATTACAGCAAGCATTAGGAACTCGTCTAGACATGAGTACTGCCTATCATCCACAAACTGATGGGCAGAGCGAAAGGACGGTACAAACGCTTGAAGACATGCTACGAGCATGTGTTATTGATTTCGGAAACAGTTGGGATCGACATCTACCGTTAGCAGAATTTTCCTACAACAACAGCTACCATTCAAGCATTGAGATGGCGCCGTTTGAAGCACTTTATGGTAGAAAGTGCAGGTCTCCGATTTGTTGGAGTGAGGTGGGGGATAGACAGATTACGGGTCCGGAGATTATACAAGAAACTACCGAGAAGATCATCCAAATTCAACAACGGTTGAAAACCGCCCAAAGTCGACAAAAGAGCTACGCTGACATTAAAAGAAAAGATATAGAATTTGAAATTGGAGAGATGGTCATGCTTAAAGTTTCACCTTGGAAAGGCGTTGTTCGATTTGGTAAACGAGGGAAATTAAATCCAAGGTATATTGGACCATTCAAGATTATTGATCGTGTCGGACCAGTAGCTTACCGACTTGAGTTACCTCAACAACTCGCGGCTGTACATAACACTTTCCACGTCTCGAATTTGAAGAAATGTTTTGCTAAAGAAGATCTCACTATTCCGTTAGATGAAATCCAAATCAACGAAAAACTCCAATTCATCGAAGAACCCGTCGAAATAATGGATCGTGAGGTTAAAAGACTTAAGCAAAACAAGATACCAATTGTTAAGGTTCGATGGAATGCTCGTAGAGGACCCGAGTTCACCTGGGAGCGTGAAGATCAGATGAAGAAGAAATACCCGCATCTATTTCCAGAAGATTCGTCAACACCTTCAACAGCTTAAAATTTCGGGACGAAATTTATTTAACGGGTAGGTACTGTAGTGACCCGAACTTTTCCATGTTTATATATATTAATTGAGATTGATGTTTACATGATTAAATGTTTCCAACATGTTAAGCAATCAAACTTGTTAAGACTTGATTAATTGAAATAGGTTTCATATAGACAATTGACCACCCAAGTTGACCGGTGATTCACGAACGTTAAAACTTGTAAAAAAACTATATGATGACATATATATGGTATTATATATAGTTAACATGATATTATGATAAGTAAACATATCATTAATTATATTAACAATGAACTACATATGTAAAAACAAGACTACTAACTTAATGATTTTGAAACGAGACATATATGTAACGTTTATCGTTGTAACGACATTTAATGTATATATATCATATTAAGAGATATTCGTACATCATAATATCATGATAATATAATAATTTAAAATCTCTTTTGTTATTATAAACATTGGGTTAACAACATTTAACAAGATCGTTAACCTAAAGGTTTCAAAACAACACTTACATGTAACGACTAACGATGACTTAACGACTCAGTTAAAATGTATATACATGTAGTGTTTTAATATGTATTTATACACTTTTGAAAGACTTCAATACACTTATCAAAATACTTCTACTTAACAAAAATGCTTACAATTACATTCTCGTTCAGTTTCATCAACAATTCTACTCGTATGCACCCGTATTCGTACTCGTACAATACACAGCTTTTAGATGTATGTACTATTGGTATATACACTCCAATGATCAGCTCTTAGCAGCCCATGTGAGTCACCTAACACATGTGGGAACCATCATTTGGCAACTAGCATGAAATATCTCATAAGATTACAAAAATATGAGTAATCATTCATGACTTATTTACATGAAAACAAAATTACATATCCTTTATATCTAATCCATACACCAACGACCAAAAACACCTACAAACACTTTCATTCTTCAATTTTCTTCATCTAATTGAACTCTCTCAAGTTCTATCTTCAAGTTCTAAGTGTTCTTCATAAATTCCAAAAGTTCTAGTTTCATAAAATCAAGAATACTTTCAAGTTTGCTAGCTCACTTCCAATCTTGTAAGGTGATCATCCAACCTCAAGAAATCTTTGTTTCTTACAGTAGGTTATCATTCTAATACAAGGTAATAATCATATTCAAACTTTGGTTCAATTTCTATAACTATAACAATCTTATTTCAAGTGATGATCTTACTTGAACTTGTTTTCGTGTCATGATTTTGCTTCAAGAACTTTGAGCCATCCAAGGATCCATTGAAGCTAGATCCATTTTTCTCTTTTCCAGTAGGTTCATCCAAGGAACTTAAGGTAGTAATGATGTTCATAACATCATTCGATTCATACATATAAAGCTATCTTATTCGAAGGTTTAAACTTGTAATCACTAGAACATAGTTTAGTTAATTCTAAACTTGTTCGCAAACAAAAGTTAATCCTTCTAACTTGACTTTTAAAATCAACTAAACACATGTTCTATATCTATATGATATGCTAACTTAATGATTTAAAACCTGGAAACACGAAAAACACCGTAAAACCGGATTTACGCCGTCGTAGTAACACCGCGGGCTGTTTTGGGTTAGTTAATTAAAAACTATGATAAACTTTGATTTAAAAGTTGTTATTCTGAGAAAATGATTTTTATTATGAACATGAAACTATATCCAAAAATTATGGTTAAACTCAAAGTGGAAGTATGTTTTCTAAAATGGTCATCTAGACGTCGTTCTTTCGACTGAAATGACTACCTTTACAAAAACGACTTGTAACTTATTTTTCCGACTAGAAACCTATACTTTTTTTGTTTAGATTCATAAAATAGAGTTCAATATGAAACCATAGCAATTTGATTCACTCAAAACGGATTTAAAATGAAGAAGTTATGGGTAAAACAAGATTGGATAATTTTTCTCATTTTAGCTACGTGAAAATTGGTAACAAATCTATTCCAACCATAACTTAATCAACTTGTATTATATATTATGTAATCTTGAGATACCATAGACACGTATACAATGTTTCGACCTATCATGTCGACACATCTATATATATTTCGGAACAACCATAGACACTCTATATGTGAATGTTGGAGTTAGCTATATAGGGTTGAGGTTGATTCCAAAATATATATAGTTTGAGTTGTGATCAATACTGAGATACGTATACACTGGGTCGTGGATTGATTCAAGATAATATTTATCGATTTATTTCTGTACATCTAACTGTGGACAACTAGTTGTAGGTTACTAACGAGGACAGCTGACTTAATAAACTTAAAACATCAAAATATATTAAAAGTGTTGTAAATATATTTTGAACATACTTTGATATATATGTATATATTGTTATAGGTTCGTGAATCAACCAGTGGCCAAGTCTTACTTCCCGACGAAGTAAAAAATCTGTGAAAGTGAGTTATAGTCCCACTTTTAAAATCTAATATTTTTGGGATGAGAATACATGCAGGTTTTATAAATGATTTACAAAATAGACACAAGTACGTGAAACTACATTCTATGGTTGAATTATCGAAATCGAATATGCCCCTTTTTATTAAGTCTGGTAATCTAAGAATTAGGGAACAGACACCCTAATTGACGCGAATCCTAAAGATACATCTATTGGGCCTAACAAACCCCATCCAAAGTACCGGATGCTTTAGTACTTCGAAATTTATATCATATCCGAAGGGTGTCCCGGAATGATGGGGATATTCTTATATATGCATCTTGTTATTGTCGGTTACCAGGTGTTCACCATATGAATGATTTTTATCTCTATGTATGGGATGTGTATTGAAATATGAAATCTTGTGGTCTATTGTTACGATTTGATATATATAGGTTAAACCTATAACTCACCAACATTTTTGTTGACGTTTTAAGCATGTTTATTCTCAGGTGATTATTAAGAGCTTCCGCTGTCGCATACTTAAATAAGGACAAGATTTGGAGTCCATGCTTGTATGATATTGTGTAAAAACTGCATTCAAGAAACTTATTTTGTTGTAACATATTTGTATTGTAAACCATTATGTAATGGTCGTGTGTAAACAGGATATATTAGATTATCATTATTTGATAATCTACGTAAAGCTTTTTAAACCTTTATTGATGAAATAAAGGTTATGGTTTGTTTAAAAATGAATGCAGTCTTTGAAAAACGTCTCATATAGAGGTCAAAACCTCGCAACGAAATCAATTAATATGGAACGTTTTTAATCAATAAGAACGGGACATTTCATATTATATATGTACGTGTATAATTATTGCATTCACTAAGCATTAGCTTACCCCTCTCGTTGTTTATCTTTTTAGTCTCAGGTACGGATAAGGGCAAAGGGGTTATCGGGCATTAAGTGGCCCTTGATGATGTTTTGTTGAAGCTTGGAAGTTGGCCTAATGTTTTGGGTAGTTTAGTCCCAAACCATGCTCATGTGTCGTTTGGATTATAAACTATCATTTGTAGTAGGTCAAACTTGTATCACATTTATTAATGGCCTTCGTGCCTTTTGTAAACACTAAACTTGATGTATGTTTTAACGAAACGTGTGAAATGGTTTACACATTTAATTGGCGCGTAAATGTGTTGTATAAAAAAAAAATATTTTATCGTATGGAATACGGGTTGGGTTGTTTCAAGTGGTATCAGAGCATGGTCTAAGGGATTTAGGCGACTTGAGATAGGCGCCTAGACTTAGACTTTATTGTGTATGCGCGTTATGCGGGACTTGTAGGAGACGGGTCAGACCGGGAGTTGATTAGTGCTTAGGTTTATGTGAACTAACCTTGCGCTAATTGTTTTGTGTGGTGTTAACAATCATCAAGCAAGATAGACGTTGTACTAGCGAGTTAATGCGACGTGCTCGCGTAACAATGATTAGCTACCATTGTTACGAGTTCAAATCGTGTCAAACAAGCGATGTACGACGATTGTTGAGCAAGATGGGGTAGTGTGTTAAATCCTTTTTGTCTCGTTGTTTAATCTATTCCGTCTTATAGAATGAAGATGAGAAACGGGCATGATATCAACGGCGGAGGTACTAGTGAAGAAGTCGAGTTTACGGCCAAGGTTGAGGCCATTTTGAAAAGGCATCATGAGGCTTTTCTCGAGTACGTTAAGAAGATGTTCCTAGATACGATTGACGAGCAATTAGTCAATGTGGTAAAGGAGCAAGTTAAGGCCGTTCTTCGCGAAGATAATGTGGGAAGACGGGACTTTTTCTATAAGAATTTCAAGGACTCTCAACCTCCCTCTTTTGATGGTGAAAGAGATCCTCTTAAGAGCGCCCGTTGGATCTCCAATATGGAGGGGGCCTTCCGTACTTGTGAATGTCCTCTCGATAAGAGGACAAGGTACGGGTGTAGTATGTTGAGGGGCGATGCCAAGTTGTGGTGGGACGTAAAGCTCCAAGTTTATGGTGAAGAGCAATGCATGGAATTCACTTGGGATGAATTCAAGTCCGAATTTTTCAAGGAATACCGAACTTCGGCCGATCTTACTAGGCTTAAGGACGAGTTACGTTCCTTGAGGCAAGGGTCGATGGATTTGAACACTCTCAAATCCATGTTTTTGTCCAAGACCCAAATTTGCCCGGAGTACGTCGGGAATGATAAAATGTTGAAGGAAGATTTCTATCGAACCTTGAACGACAACTATCAAGATAAGATTAGTGTGAACGTAGTGAAAAGCTTTGATGAGTTGTTTGACATGGCCAAAGGTTTCGAGTCGCTCATCTTAAGAAAGAGTGGTTTTACTTTTGGCAAGAGAAAAAGTGAAGGTTCGAGCTATTCAAACTTTTCGAACAAAAAGAACAAGAAAAGTTCCGAAAGTGTCAATAGCGTGAAGAAGGGCGCTTCCGGTGGTTTTACTTTTACGTGCTATAATTGTGGGCAAGCGGGTCATATGGCTCGTGATTGTCCAAAACCATCTTCCGGAAACAAGCTCACTTGTTTTAATTGCGGTAAAGAAGGGCATAAGAAGCCGGAGTGTCCCGATTTGCGCAACGATAATGTTAAGCGTCTAGAGAAGGCGGCGGGTACGGCTAGGGGTCGCAACTATTTGATGACCAATGATGAGGCCAAGCAATCCAATGAAGTCGTCTCAGGTACTTTCATAGTTAACTCTAATCCGGCACGGATACTTTTTGATAGTGGGGCTAATTTGTCCTTTGTGTCGCCTCGATTTGTGCCTAAGTTAAATAAACCGCTAGTTAAGTTAAGTCATCCGGTAGAAGTTGAAATAGCGGATGGCAAGACGGCGCTAGTGGTTGATGTGTGTAAGAATTGTAATGTTGTATTTGGTTCCGAAACGTTTAAGATCGATCTTATTCCGATGACTTTGGGTGATTTTGATATTGTTATTGGTATGGATTGGCTCGATCTTAATAGAGCCGATATTGCATGCCATGATAAATTCATTCGGGTGAAGACCCCAAGTGGGGGAGAATTAATTATTCATGGCGATAAGCGAAGGAGACTTGTACCGATATGCACTTTTGCACGGGCACGTCGTTTCCTTGTTAGTGGTGGCATGGCTTTTCTTGCCCATGTTGTTGATACTCGTGATGAGCCACCAACCATTCGTGAAATCCCTGTGGTTAATGAATTTGAAGACGTTTTTCCGGATGAGTTACCGGGTGTTCCGGCGGAAAGACAGGTTGAGTTTCGTATTGAGTTGGTTCCGGGAGCTACTCCCATTGCTAAAACTCCTTATCGTTTAGCACCAACGGAAATGCAAGAGTTGTTAAATCAAACCCAAGAGTTGCTCGAGAAGGGTTTTATTCGACCGAGTGCTTCGCCATGGGGCGCTCCGGTGTTATTTGTGAAGAAGAAAGATGGTAGTATGCGTATGTGCATTGATTACCGTGAGTTGAATAAAGTGACGATCAAGAATCGTTATCCATTACCTAGGATTGACGATTTATTTCATCAACTTCAAGGTGCAACGTATTTCTCTAAGATCGACCTACGGTCCGGCTATCACCAAATGCGGGTCCGTGAGGAAGACATAGAGAAGACGGCTTTTCGAACGCGTTACGGGCATTACGAGTTTGTAGTTATGCCCTTTGGTCTTACGAATGCACCGGCGGCATTCATGGATCTTATGAACCGAGTGTGCCAACCTATGTTGGACAAGTCGGTAATTGTGTTCATTGACGACATACTCGTTTATTCGAAGAGTATGAAGGAACATGAACATCATTTGCGGTGTGTGTTAAAGACGTTGCGGAAGGAGAAGTTGTATGCAAAATTCTCAAAATGTGAATTTTGGCTTAGGGAAGTTCAATTCCTTGGCCATATTGTGAATATGGACGGTATTCAAGTAGATCCGGGGAAGATAGAGACGGTAAAGAGTTGGGGACGACCGACTACGCCTACGGAAATCCAAAGTTTTCTCGGATTGGCCGGGTATTATCGTCGGTTTATCCAAGACTTTTCTAAGATTGCTTCTCCATTGACGAAGTTGACGAGAAAGAACACGAGATTTAATTGGGAGAACGAGCAAGAAATTGCTTTTCAATTGTTAAAAGAGAAGTTGTGTCATGCTCCGGTGTTAGTGTTACCGGAAGGTGTAGAAGACATGACGGTCTATTGTGATGCGTCTTTAAATGGACTCGGGTGTGTTCTAATGCAAAGAGGTAAAGTCATCGCTTATGCCTCTCGACAATTAAAAGAACACGAAATGAGATATCCGACTCATGATCTTGAGTTGGCGGCGGTAGTGCATGCGTTGAAAATTTGGCGCCATTACTTGTACGGTGTCAAGTGTACGATTTATTCGGATCATAAGAGTTTGAAACATCTCTTTAATCAACGAGATTTGAATTATCGCCAACGTAGGTGGATGGATGTGGTGAAAGACTACGATTGTGAGATACTTTATCACCCGGGTAAGGCGAATGTGGTTGCGGATGCATTGAGTCGAAAGAGTCAACATCCGGCGATAAAAGTGGGGTCGTTACGTTTGAGTATTACCAACGATTTTCTTGAAAAGCTTGGTGAGATTCAAATAGAGGCTTATGTTCACAACAAGCATACGGAGCGAATCGTGGGCCAAACGGAGTTTATTACTATGGGTTCGCGTGGTTTGTTATCCTTCCAAGGAAGGGTGTGGGTGCCTAAGATGGGTGATTACCGACGAGTGCTACTTGATGAAGCACATAAGTCAAAATACTCCATTCATCCGGGCGCGACGAAAATGTATCTTGACTTGAAGAAAGATTATTGGTGGCCGGGCATGAAGCGTGATGTTGTGAAGTATGTTGAGCAATGCGTCACGTGTTTGCAAGTAAAAGCCGAACACCAAAAGCCGTATGGTAAATTACAACCGTTAGAAATCCCGAAATGGAAATGGGAGCACATTACCATGGATTTCATTACAAAGTTACCTAAAACGGCGAGAACCCAATTCGATTCGATTTGGGTTATAGTTGACCGATTGACAAAAAGCGCTTTGTTTCTTCCCATTAAAGAAGCGATATCGTCGGAGACCTTGGCTAAGTTGTTTATCAAGGAAGTGGTCTCTCGACATGGGGTTCCTATATCTATTATTTCGGATCGAGATACCCGTTTTACATCTCGGTTTTGGGAAAAGTTTCATGAAGATATGGGTACACAATTGAAATTGAGCACGGCGTACCATCCTCAAACAGACGGTCAAACCGAACGTACGAATCAAACATTGGAGGATATGTTACGTGCGTGTATTATTGATTTTGGTGGTAGTTGGGACGAGCACTTACCTTTGGTGGAATTCTCGTACAATAATAGTTATCATACTAGTATCGGGATGCCACCGTATGAGATGCTTTATGGGCGAAGGTGTCGGACCCCGATTTGTTGGGGTGAAGTGGGTCAAAGGGAAATCGGCAATACCGATTTGGTCTTAGAAACGAATAGCAAGATTGATATGATTCGAGAGCATTTGAAAAAGGCTCAAGATAGACAAAAGTCGTATGCTGACAAACGTAGACGAATGATCGAATTTCAAGAAGGTGACATGGTGATGCTTAAGGTTTCGCCATGGAAAGGTGTTATTCGGTTTCGAAAATGAGGAAAGTTAGCTCCTCGATTTATCGGTCCGTTTAAGATTTTATCTCGTGTTGGCGAAGTTGCCTATCGTTTGGAATTACCCGAAGAGCTTGCGGGGATCCATAATACATTTCATGTTTCCCATCTCCGTAAGTTTCTTGCAGATGATTCTTCATGGGTGCCTTTAGACGAGATCGAGCTAAACAATAAGTTAGAGTATATTGAGAAGCCGATTGCTATACTCGATGAGAAGGTCAAAAGGTTGAGAAATAAAGAGGTTAGGACTTTTAAAGTTCAATGGCGTAGTAGTAAAGGTTCTGAGTTTACTTGGGAGCCCGAAGAGTTTGTGTTGGTTTATCTTCCCTCTTGTCATGCGGCTTGGATCACGAGGACGCGCTCCGATTCAAGTGGGGGAGAGTTGTAACATCCCGTTTTTCCCGTACATATTGAAAGGTACATACTTAATCATTGTACGTTTGTAACTTGCTAGACTATGCGTAAATGTCTAGATATATATATATATATATATATATATATATATATATATATATATATATATATATATATATATATATATATATATATATATATATATATATATATATATATATATATATATATATATACTTGATAATGTGTGCGAATACAAGTTTATACATGGGCTTTGTTAGCGTTAAGTCTTATGAGACTATTGTTGAAGGTTAGGCGAATATAGGAAGCGAGATTTAAGTGTACGAATTAAATAAAATCAAATTTTGTTTAAGGTTGTCGAAGTGTCCAGGTGACGGCCAATGCCGCGCCGCGACACATTGGGCCGCGCCGCGGCAAATAAAGCAAATCCAGATCAGCAATTGGATTAAGAAGGGTCGATTTTCCCCTTATGTGTCGCGCCGCGACAAAGGGGTCCGCGCCGCGGCATTTCAAGAGAACCAGGTTCAGAAAGTGGGTTAAGAGAGGTTGTTTTTCCTTCGTAATGTCGCGCCGCGACATATAGCACCGCGCCCCGACAACTCTGCAGTTCTGACTCCGATTTTAGCTCAAATTGAATGACTTCAAGGGGCAAATTGGTAATTTTGCGTATAAATCAGATGGGAGCATTAAATCCCAACCACTCATCCATTTCATTTATTTCTTTTCTCTTTTCTTTCCAATTTCTCTCCCAAAACTTAAAACCCAATTGAATTAAAAGCAAGATTTGAGAGTGAAGGATTGAGGGTTGATCTTTGGAGCAAGAATTAAAGTTGTTCCTTGTGTCTCTAGCTACGCGTTGATAGTCTCGGTAAGTTCTAACTCTAAGTTTTGAGTTTTAATTAGTTTATGCTAGGGTTTTGTTCATTTGGAACTTATGTGACCCATTTGGGGTTAAAATGGGCGAACTTGGGTTGTGTTGAGGAAAGAAAACCCAAATGGCCATAACCTAGGGTTTGGTCTTATGATTTGGGGTTATAAATGTTAAATGGCGTTTTTAGTCACTGACACGCTTGTTAAAGTTGAAAGAGATGTTATTTGGGTCATGTTTGACAAGTTTGGTAGTGAAAGTGTTAAATGGATCCAAAATGGGCTAGTTGACCTAGTTTGGGTGAAATGGGTATGAATTAACCTAAGTTTGTGTTAGTTGATGTTAGTAGACTTAATTTACTAGCTTTAGTGATTAAAGTCGGGTCTTGGCCATTTAAGGGCGGTTTTGGTATGGTTGAGTCATTTAATACGAATTGGGTCATTAAATGCTCAAGTAAGTGTAATGTGGTTAATTCCACTAGTTGTGTAATCGAATGTGTACTTATGTAATTAGGTACTTTTCTTTGAAGCCTTCGGAAGCATTTAAATCACCACCGAAGTGTTAAGGTGAGTGGAATAATTATATGCGTAGGTATATAATATATTTATTTGTGGTAGCATGAGATGTGAAGTGTCGAGGTGTTAAGACACCACGTTTCACGTGACGAGTGAAGCATCGAGGTGTTAAGATGCCACTCGAGGTGAAGCATCGAGGTGTTAAGATGCCACCTAGGAGTGAAGTGTCGAGGTGTTAAGACGCCACTCCATGTTAAAGGGTGAAGTGTCGAGGTGTTAAGACGCCACCCGAGGGTGAAGTATCGAGGTGTTAAGATGCCACCCGGGGGTTAGTGATACGAGGTGCTAAGTACACTAATGGATGTTATGAACACCAATGGGAAATTCGAGTACCATCCCTTGTACGATTGGTTAACCATGGTTATTGTGTTGTAGTGTAAGCATATTATATTGTACGGTTTGTATATATGCTATTGCATTGCTAGCTTGTGATATTGGAAGTTTATAGTTTATAATTGAGATGATAAGCTAATTGTGTTGCTAGCATGTATGCGGTATGTGTTTAAGTGTTTGCAAGTAAGTATATTATATATGTACGTGTCTAATTATTGCATTCACTAAGCGTTAGCTTACCCCTCTCATTGTTTATCTTTTTAGTCGCAGGTACGGATAAGGGCAAAGGGGTTATCGGGCATTAAGTGGCCCTTGATGATGTTTTGTTGAAGCTTGGAAGTTGGCCTAATATTTTGGGTAGTTTAGTCCCAAACCATGCTCATGTGTCGTTTGGATTATAAACTATCATTTGTAGTAGGTCAAACTTGTATCACATTTATTAATGGCCTTCGTGCCTTTTGTAAACACTAAACTTGATGTATGTTTTAACGAAACGTGTGAAATGGTTTACACATTTAATTGGCGCGTAAATGTGTTGTATAAAAAAAAAAAAAAATTTTTCGTATGGAATACGGGTTGGGTTGTTTCAGTTTGATGTAAGATAAGCATATGTAAAATAGTGAAGTGTGAAATGCAATAATTTTCCATGGTTAAGTATTATTTGGGTGGTAGTAATTGATTTTCGTACTAAGCTATTAAGTATGAACTTTAACGGGTAGGTACTACCGTAGATATAATTATAAAACGCTAATAAGAATAAAAGGCTTTTATAATAATAACTGGTTCATATTATTAATAAGCTACGATGTACTGTAAATACATACTACATCTATAATATTCCATGTGAATAATTATTTTTTCATTCTTATTGAAGATTATGGCGCGATTGAACCGAATGACGGAACAAGAAATCCAGGAACTCATCAACCAGCGAGTGAACGACAAAATGTTATGGGTTGAGGCTGCAAGAGGTGCTGTAGTTAACCCAAATCCTCGTGTGGGGTGCACTTACAAAACTTTTCAAGGTTGCAAGCCCTCATCATTCAGTGGAACAGAAGGACCTGTCGGTTTAACCCGGTGGATCGAAAAGATTGAGTCTGTGTTTAAAATCAGTGGTTGTATTGAGAAGGACATGACCAAGTATGCATCGTGCACCCTACAAGATAGTGCACTCACGTGGTGGAAAAACTATGTGAAGGTCGTAGGAGGAGATGTAGCTTATGATACTCCTTGGGAAGAATTCAAAACAATGCTAATCAACGAATATTGTCCAAGGAACGAGGTTAGGAAGTTGGAAGCTGAATTACGAAGCCTGAAAGCTGTTGGTACTGAACTCACCAACTACAATTAGCGATTCATGGAATTAGCTTTGCTATTTCCCAAATTGGTACCAACCGAAGAACGGAAGATTGAACTGTACAAAGACGGTTTGCCTAAAAAGGTCAAGGCAAATGTTACAGCATCCAAACCCAAGACTATTCATGAAGCTATCACCATGGCGAATGAATTGATGGACCAGATTATTCTGGATAAGAACACCGATGTCAAGACATCGGGAAACAAAAGAAAGTGAGAAGGTAATCATCAACAATCTAACAAGAAACAAGAAACCACGCAAGGTGCGGGTAGCAGTTCAAACTCAGGTTACAAAGGACGAAATCCTTTATGTAACAGATGCCACAAACATCACTCTGGTTATTGTAATGTGGTGTGCAACAATTGTAATCGAAAAGGTCATCTTGCTGAAGATTGTAGGGTTCCCGCTACAAATACAAACGGTACCAAGACTCCTGCCACCAATGCAAATAGAACTGCCTTGGCCACTATTACTTGTTATGGGTGTGGGAAACAGGGTCATTATAAGAGCCAGTGTCCGAATCCAGAGAAGAATAATGGATCTGCACGTGGAAGAGCATTTGTTATTAATGCTAGAGAGGCGTGTGAAGACCCGGAGCTTGTTACGGGTACGTTTACCATTAATAACTTATCCGCATCTATTATATTTGATACCGGTGCCTATAGAAGTTACGTGTGTAGAGACTTTTACGCTAAATTGAATTGTTCATCATGACCTCTAGATGCTAAGTACATGATTGAGTTAGCTAATGGTAAACTAATTAAAGCCGATAAAATTTGCCGTGATTGTAAAATAAATTTAGCCGGAGAAACATTTAAGATTGATTTGATACCCGTAGAATTAGGAAGTTTTGATGTAATAGTCGGCATGGACTGGATGTCCAAAATAGGAGCTGAAGTTGTGTGTGCCAATAAGGCAATTCGCATTCCTCGTAAGGATAAAACGCCAGTAATGATTTATGAAGAGAAGGGTAACTCAAAGCTAAAACTCATTAGTTGTTTGAAAGCTCAAAAGTGCTTGAAGAAAGGGTGCTATGCTATCTTAGCACATGTTAATAAAGTCGAAACGAAGGAGAAAGTGAAGAGCATCAATGATGTGCCTGTGGCAAGAGATTTTCCTGAAGTCTTTCCGGAAGAGTTGCCGGGATTACCTCCATTTAGATCTGTAGAATTTCAAATAGATCTAGTACCAGGAGCTGCACCAGTGGCTCGTGCTCCATATAGACTTGCACCATCTGAGATGAAAGAGTTACAAAGCCAGTTACAAGAATTATTGGACCGTGGTTTCATTCGACCGAGCACTTCACCGTGGGGAGCTCCGATTTTATTCGTCAAGAAGAAAGATGGATCTTTCCGAATGTGTATAGATTATCGTGAATTAAATAAGTTAACTATCAAGAATCGGTATCCACTACCGAAAATTGATGATTTATTTGATCAATTGCAAGGATCATGTGTTTACTCGAAAATCGACCTAAGGTTTTTCTATCATCAACTACGCGTCAAAGAAGAAGATATTCCAAAAACTACTTTTCGGATACGCTACGGTCATTATGAATTTTTGGTCATGCCATTTGGATTAACGAATGCGCCAGCTGTATTCATGGACCTCATGAATCGAGTTTGTAGTCCGTATTTAGATAAGTTTGTTATCGTTTTCATTGACGATATTCTTATCTATTCCAAGAGTGAGCAAGAGCATGAACAACATTTAAGATTGGTATTAGAATTGTTAAGAAAAGAACAATTATACGCCAAATTTTCTAAGTGTGCGTTTTGGTTAAAAGAAGTGCAATTTCTTAGTCATGTTGTTAGTAGCAAAGGTATTCAGGTTGACCCAGCTAAAATTGAGGCCATTGAAAAATGAGAGACTCCTAAGACACCAACGCAGATATGCCAATTTTTGGGTTTAGCCGGTTATTATAGAAGGCTTATTCAAGATTTTTCCCGAATAGCTAAACCATTGATAGCGTTAACACAAAAAGGGAAGAAGTACGAATGGACCTTTGAGCAGGAGAGTGCATTTCAATTACTCAAGAAGAAGTTGACCACGGCACCTATTTTATCGTTACCTGAAGGGAACGATGATTTTGAGATATATTGTGATGCTTCGCGACAAGGTTTTGGTTGCGTCCTTATGCAACGAAAGAAAGTTATTGCATACGCATCCCGACAATTGAAGATTCACGAGCGGAATTATACGACGCATGATCTAGAATTGGGGGCAGTAGTGTTTGCATTGAAGATATGGAGACACTATTTATATGGAGTTAAATGCACTGTGTTTACTGATCATAAAATCCTTCAACATATTTTCGATCAGAAATAGCTGAACATGAGGCAACGTAGGTGGGTCGAGCTGATAAACGACTACGATTGTGAGATTCGCTATCATCCCGGGAAAGCGAATGTAGTGGCCGACGCTTTAAGCAGAAAGGAACCAGAACTAATTCAAGTACGAGCGATGAACATAAAAATTCGCATGAATCTCAACTCACAAATCAAAGAGGCTCAACGAGAAGCTCTTACTAAAGAAAACATAGGAAATGAAATAATGAAGAAGTATGCGAAGCAACTTATTATACGGGAAGACGGAATTCGATATTTTGCAAACCGTATTTGGGTACCGAAGTTGGGTGGATTAAGGAAGTTGATATTGAATGAGGCGCACAAGACAAGATACTCGATACATCCTGGAGTTGGAAAGATGTACCAAGATCTTAAGACGCATTATTGGTGGCCTAATTTAAAGACAGACGTTGCAACATATGTTGGGGAATATTTAACTTGTTCCAAAGTTAAAGCAGAACACCAGAAGCTGTCAGGGTTACTTCAACAACCAGAAATCCCAGAATGGAAATGGGATGGTATTACCATGGATTTCATCACAAAGTTACCTAAGAATGCCTGGGGTTATGACACCATTTGGGTAATAGTTGATCGTCTCACCAAATCTGCACATTTCTTGCCTATAAAGGAAACAGATAGAATGGAGAAACTATTACGATTATACATAATGGAAATTGTTTCAAGGCATGGAATACCTATTTCCATTATATCCGATCGTGATAGTAGATTTACATCAAAGTTTTGGCAATCACTACAGGAGACCCTGGGAACTCGTTTGGATATGAGCACCGCATATCATCCACAAACTGACGGGCAGAGTGAAAGAACAATTCAGACTCTTGAAGACATGCTCAGGGCATGTGTGATCGATTTTGGAAATGGATGGGATAAATATCTACCATTAGCAGAATTCTCGTATAATAACAGTTATCATGCGAGCATTAAAGCTGCACCATTCGAAGCACTGTATGGAAGGAAGTGTAGATCCCCTATCTGATGGAATGAAGTAGGAGATCGACAATTAACTGGTCCCGAGATCATACATGAAATGACTGAGAAGATAGTACAAATCAAGGAGAGATTGAAAACAGCCCGTAGTCGCCAAAAGAGCTACGCCGATGTCCGAAGGAAACCATTAGAGTTTCAGATCGGTGACATGGTTATGTTAAAGGTGTCACCTTGGAAAGGTGTAATACGTTTCGGTAAAAGGGGTAAACTGAACCCAAGGTATGTAGGCCCGTTCAAGATCATCGAACGCATTGGACCGGTAGCTTATCGACTCGAGTTACCACAACAACTCGCCGGAGTACATAATTCATTTCACATCTCAAACCTCAAGAAAAGTCTTGCAAAGGAAGATCTCACCATTCCTCTTGAAGAAATCCAAGTCGATGAGAAACTACAATTCATAGAAGAACCAGTTGAAATCATGGACCGTGAAGTTAAACAACTCAAGCAGAGCAACATACCGATCGTTAAGGTTCGTTGGAATGCTCTAAGGGGTCCCGAGTTTACTTGGGAATGAGAGGATCAGATGAAACAAAAGTACCCACATTTGTTTCCCGAGAACGCAAAATAGGTACAATTTTAAAATTTCGGGACGAAATTTATTTAACGGGTAGGTACTGTAATGACCCAGAATTTTCCAATCGTTCTATACTTATGAGATTAATATTTACATAAATTAAACCTTACCAACATGATAAGCAATCCAAACTATTGAGACATATATTTTTGAAAAGAGTTTTACACAACGTTTGACCGTCCAATTTGACCGATGATATCACGAACTATATAACACACGATAATTATACGATTATGTATATGTACATATCTATACATATTTAACATGATTTAAGGATGGTTTAACATTTCATTGTGAACTAACAACAATGAGTTATAAGTATACTTTGAGACCACTAACTTAAGTTTTCAAAATGATAACTATATGTAACGTTCTTTGACATATATACTTACAATCTATAATGTGTTTTGATTTATGTCACCAATATGATTTAACTGTAATGGGATTAATTTGTAACCAAAATAATCTTGATAAATATCGAACAAGTTTTGGGAAGTGTGGAGTGCACACTTGTTTGAACTTATCTTGATTATGACGGGGGTTCGGGGGCAGCGCCCCCAATAAGCGGGGTCCAAGGGCTGGAAACCCCTGGAGGGGTCCAAGGGGCAGAGCCCCTGGCTAACATTGCTTTATTAAAAATGTCTTAAAATTTTATTTTTGGCCCGGTTGGACCCAAAATAAAAGCCCGATTTTGAGCTTCTTTTACCGTATCATACCCATCATCTATACGTATTTACTATTGGTAAATACACATCAAATCAATATCCTTATCAGCCTTAGATCTGCCCTAGATAAGAGGGAATCTTATTTGTAAGCTAGCATACATTATTACTCAAAAATTCAACACAATAATTTGTCCTTGTTCCCTCAACAACCAGACTGTCCTATAAGTATCACCATCACCTTGGTTTTTCATTTCATTCTTACAACCATCTTTCGCTAACCAAAAACACACTCTTAGGAACTCTAAGTGTTCTTCACAATCTCAGCAAATACTCATGAAGAACTAGCTTCATGAACAACCTATAATCATCATAAGAAAGTTTGATCAAGATTATTTTCTATCTTTTCCAGTAGCTTTATCCAAGTAACTTAAGTTAGTAACCTTATTCATAATCTTATTCAATTCATATTTATATAGCTATCTTATTTTGTGTTATAAAATTTTTAACAACAAGAACATAGTTTGAATGATTTCAAACTTGTTTGCAAACTAAATAGATCCTTCTAACTTAACATTTAAAACACTTCAAGACCTATAATATATCATAATGATATGCTAACTTAACAAGATATAACTTGGTTTTACAAAGAACATCTTAAAAACTGAATCTACGTCGGAGTGCAACCGGGGGCTGTTTTGGGTTGGATAATTAAAAACTATCTTAAGCTTTGAATTGGAAGTTCATGTTCTGGAAAAATGATATTTCTTATGAATATGTTAACACATAAAAATTTCATGGTTTAACTCAAAGTGTAAGTATTTTTAGAAAAATGATCATTAAAGGTTGTTTTTATGATGGAAAATGATTACTTTCATAAGTTTCACCAAAGTTTGACCTATAACCTGTGATTTCGAATACAACCTAAGGTATTTTCAGTTCATATTCTTAAAATTTGACTCGATCCAAGGAAATGGCAAGTTGAACCAACAAAAACGGAGTTGTAATGAAGAAACTACGACTAAAACAAGATCGGGTATCCGAAGCTAGTTTAGCTACGAAAATATTTGGAGAAAAATTAAATTAATCATATATTTCTAATTAATATGATATTTCATATATATTTACTTATGATTTGATTTTATATATTTCAGGACCACCCGTAAACAACACGAGAAGATTAATCATAAGACCTCATGATTGTACGCAACACGTCATTTGACAACACGGTACTTTATATACGCAACACGTCACTTGACAACATGGTACCATGGGTCGAGATTAATTCTGATCAATACGAATACGATGGGGTCTTTATTTATTTTATTTAAGCAACTAATTGTGGACCACTAACATCGGACTGCTAACTACGGACTAAGAAAATATTAAAAGTATTAAAAGTATATATATATATATATATATATATATATATATATATATATATATATATATATATATATATATATATATATATATATATATATATATATATATATATATATGTAACGATTACTTAAAAAGAAAATATGTTGATATATTATATATATGGTTAGGTTCGTGATATCTATCGGAGACCAAGTAGTGATAAATACCTTCAAGGCAAAAGTGAGTATATAGTCCCACTTTTAAACTCTAAATATTTCGGGATGAGAATACATGCATTTTATGATTTACGTTATGGACACAAGTGATTAAAAATATATATTCTACGTTGAGTTTTACCACTGGCATACTTCCCTGTAACTTGGTAACTATTATTTACATGAGGTATTGTAAACGCGAATCCTGTTGATAGATCTATCGGGCCTGACAACCCCAACCGGACTGGACGACCAGTATTCAACGGTTGCACAGTACTTCGTTTCGATGACTACACTTGGTACGGTGTAGTAAGATTTCATAATAAAGGGAATATGCGACGTTGATTAAATGTTAAGTATGGTTATCAAGTGCTCAGCTGTGACAACCCGGAAATTTCCAACCAAATTTAAACTTTATCTTTATATTATTCCGACATGATAAGCAAAGTTTGTTAAGTTAAATCTCAAGAATTTTAAATTGTGTTCATACATTCATTATAACCTCAACCAAATTCCGACGATTCACGAACCGTTATATATAAATAAATATGTATATATATGTATATATATATATATATATATATATATATATATATATATATATATATATATATATATATATATATATATATATTATAACTTGAGAATATTAATAAAGTATTAAACGTATAATACTTTACATGAACGTATTTGTTTCAATATGTTTATCGATGGAATTAGAAGATAATATCAAATGATGGATTTATCAGATACATTATGATATGATTACGGGTCTATGTTATGAGGTCTACTGTGATTTAAGAAATTTATTCTTTTTGACAACATTCGGAAAATGGTAAAGTGATTTATAAGTAAGAACGTGAAGTGTAAATAACTTAGATGTTGGATATCGAC
The DNA here is from genome assembly GCF_046630445.1 of Rutidosis leptorrhynchoides. Lineage (NCBI taxonomy): Eukaryota > Viridiplantae > Streptophyta > Magnoliopsida > Asterales > Asteraceae > Rutidosis > Rutidosis leptorrhynchoides. Next base: position 372,371,068 of record NC_092333.1, on the reverse strand, counting down.
AAGTTATGTAACTCGACATTTTTCATTAAGATGATTTCATACGTTTATTTAACCTTTGAACTTTATCCCATGCTTCACCAACAAACTGTAATTTAAAAACTTGAAACCTATTATGAATATATATGATTCTACTTTTCTAAAACATTTTATGATATAACGATTTCCATTATTTTAACCTTTAAACAAAATGATTCTTAAAAATATATTTAGTTTTGGAAAACAAAATTATTATATTTATTTGATTTAGTTTCAAACGTACAAAAACGTTTTCAGTTTAAAAAGAACTTTATTATTAAAACGTATATAACTTTTATAAATATCTAGAACCACTTTTGACAACTCATTACTTAACCAGTATGATGAAGATAACGATATTCATATTTTATTTTATTAAATATATATAACGATTTAAATTAATATTATATATATTTATACGCGTATTATACGTACATAGTTTTATACTTTTACTATACTTAAACTTTACCTTTACTTTATTTTTACTTTACTTTAACTTTAATAATTCACTTTAATAATTCATACTTTAATAATTCACTTTAATAATTCATACTTTAATAATTCACTTTAATAATTCATACTTTAATAATTCATACTTTAATAATTTACTTTAATAATTCAAAAATCTATTATAAATAGAATTCAATAGGTTTCATTATTTCATAAGAAACTTGAAAATATCTTTCTCTAAACTCTCTCAATCGATTTACATATATATATTTACTCCGTATTATTTCAAGATATTATTAGTATACATAAAATATTACGTCAGAGTGCTGTCCGAGTGATTTCGAAATTGTTTTTTGAGTGGGATTGGATTGAGGAAATTATAGGTTATAGCTATGGAGGTGATTGTGTATGGTTCATGGGTATGCTCGTGAGATCAATATAGTGTTTATCATCTCCGTTGCGTCTACGTACCTTTCCTGCAATATTGAATCTCAATATTGATACGTGAGTACTCATAATTTAACTTTTACATACTAATAATGTATCCCTGACTAGTGCTCGAGTATATAGGATTATGCATGTTTGTACTTTTGATATTGTCTTTAGTTAGGTTATGTTGAATCCTGAATTAGTTATATATGCGACTGAGATAAGGTATAACATATGCATGTCGTTGGAAAGCTAGTGAAAAATTAAGAACTTTTCATTTAGATATCGAATGATTTTGATGAACGGATTTGAAGTTATAGTCCATCGAATTTTTGTATTATTATTAAAAATGATTATTATTATCGTCGTTCTAGTTTTATCTTATTATTATTATTATTATCTTTATCAATAAAAGGATTTATCATTAAAAATTGTTATTTTTTTTTTATTATTACTATCGTTATTATCGTTAAAGTTATAATTAGTATTATTATTATTATCCAATTATTATTATTATTATTATTATTGGTATTATTATTATTATTATCATTATTAATATATATATCATTATTTAAAAATGGTTATTGTTATTGTTATTATTATTATTACTATATTATCATTAAGATAATTATTAGTATTATCGTTAATAATGTTATAGTAACTATCATTATTAATATTAGTGTAATTAAAACAAATATTTGTAACACCTAATTATTTTGATTACTATTATTATCATTATTACGAACACGACATAAAAGACGATTAAAAGCTATTAAATGAAACGATTAGGAAATAATGGGTAAGAGTATCATGATGAAATTAAATTATTATAAGATATTGATTTAGATAAAATTATCGTTCTTATTATTTTTATCATTACTATTATTATTAAAATTATCGTTAGTATTAAAACTATCATTTTAATAAAAATTATCATTTTAATAGAAATATCATTGTTACTATAAAATATGATTATTATTATTATTATTATTTTAAATAGAATTATTATTTTAAAGATAATATTAAAAATTATCGTAAATATTAAAGTTATCATAATTAGAATTATCGTTTTATCATAATGTCATCTTAGTAATTATAAATATTGATATTTTTATAATAATTATTATTATTACAAAATAATACAACTTTTACTTACTATCATTATAGATATTATTTTATCAAATAAATATTTGATACAAACATATTTTACTACGTGTAATAACTTACTTTAATAATACCTATCATATTATCTTTATAATATTAAATGAACCCTATAAATTTTATTACTTAATAATATAAATATAATATAAAATTTTATTTATTAATAAATTATATTATTTACTCTAATAAATCTTTTAAAAATATTTAAAAATATAAAACGACGATATTTAAACTATATATTAATCATGTATAGATTTTTGGAAATTATTTTGAGTCAAATTTACTTTTATTGACTTTTGCATATTAGTCTCGAGCAATAGGATTGGGGTACACTATGACTTGACCTAATTTGTTAGACAAATATTGACCAACACATAAATATATATAATTAATTTAGGTTCGTGAATCCGAGGCCAACCTTGCACTTGTTCAATGACGTTATATGTATTTTTACTACGAAATACAGTATGGTGAGTTTCATTTACCTTTTTACCCTTTATATTTTTGGGACTGAGAATACATGTGCTTTTATAAATGTTTGACGAAATAGACACAAGTAATTGAAACTACATTCTATGGTTGAATTATCGAAATCGAATATGCCCCTTTTTATTAAAGTCTGGTAATCTAAGAATTAGGGAACAGACACCCTAATTGACGCGAATCCTAAAGATAGATCTATTGGGCCTAACAAACCCCATCCAAAGTACCGGATGCTTTAGTACTTCGAAATTATATCATGTCCGAAGGAGGATCCCGGAATGATAGGGGATATTCTTATATGTATCTAGTTAATGTCGGTTACCAGGTGTTCACCATATGAATGATTATTTTTTGTCTCTATGCATGGGACATATATTTATGAGAACTGGAAATGAAATTCTTGTGGTTTATTAAAATGATGGAAATAAATGATTATGATAAACTAATGAACTCACCAACCTTTTGGTTGACACTTTAAAGCATGTTTATTCTCAGGTGTTAAAGAAATCTTCCGCTGTGCATTTGCTCATTTTAAAGATATTACTTGGAGTCTTTCATAGCATATTTTGAAGAACGTTGCATTCGAGTCATTGAGTTCATCAAAGATTAGTATTAAATCAATTTATAGTTGGATAGTTGATATTATGAAATGGTATGCATGCCTGTCAATTTTTGATGTAAAGAAATGTTGTCTTTTAAAAACGAATGCAATGTTTGTAAAATGTATCATATAGAGGTCAAATACCTCGCAATGTAATCAACTATTGTGAATCGTTTATAATGTATATGAACGGGTCCTTTCAGTTGGTATCAGAGCGGTGGTCTTAGCGAACCAGGTCTGCATTAGTGTGTCTAACTGATAAGTCATTAGGATGCATTAGTGAGTCTGGACTTCGACCGTGTCTACATGTCAAAAGTTTTGCTTATCATTTCTAGTCGGAAATCATCTGCTTATCATCCATAGAAAATTACCTGCTTATCATTGTTAGTCTAGACACGTCTTGCTACATTAATTGCATGAGTAGTGTATAGACAAAATTCATATCTTAGCGTATCTGCTAAATCATATCTTATCGTATCTGTTACTTTAAACTTTGCCTGACATATCCCGCAAATTCCTTCGTAATCTATGAAATCTTTTGATCTCTATATATAGATATCCTATGTAAATAGAATACCTCCCGATAGCCGAAAAATCATTTTATATCGAAAATCCTTTATCCAGTCGTACGAAATGGAATTTGTCATCAGTTCAAGTCACTCGGATTCCGAAATGGAATATCACTCAAGCTCCAAAAGCAGTGTGACCGGAATGGATCAACCAATCAGTCATCACCTATTCTGGATGAATTGCGGATGGGTTCGTAGCCTCCTCAATCATTGGAAACAAGAAGAAGGCGATCTTTTCCATCCACCACATTGCCCTCTTGGCGAAGAACCTGAAGCACTTACCGGCGAACTTGTTCGAGACACCATTTTCTCTCTCATTTCCAGGGTATCTCGTCACGATTATATACTACATCAAATTCTAGATTTTATTTATCCGCTCGTTCCGACCGACAATCATCCTGGAATAATAGAAGAAGTCAATGAACTTCGCGCTCGGGTAGTGGCTTTGGAGAATATGGTGCAGAGATTACAAACACCAGCAGCAGCACCAGCAGCATAACCAGTACCACCATCATCAACGCCAACAGTACCATTACCACCTCCAACCACAACCGCGTTGTAAACCTCAACTTCACAATCTGTCCCACGAGCATCAACGTCATACGCACCATAGATACCAAGGAGTACCAACAATAATAACTGATGAAGTATTAATTTATAACTTCATTGGAGAAACATTCCGCGGCGATTATATAATCTCTAAAGTCTTAGAGATTATCTAATCTAGCCCTAACCATAAATCAGTTAAGCGAACCAAAATGATAGAAGGAAGAGTAAAAACCCTGACAAAAATGGTGTGTGATTAACAAGTTAAACTTGTTTTACCAACAGCATCAACAGTACCGTCAATGTCACCAGCATCGTCAGTACAGTCAACATCAGAATCAACAACACCTATAACATCACAAACTCCGTCAGTTCAAGAATCACTGTGGACATCATTACGAATCAATAACGTTTATATTGTATCAACAAGTTATGAAGAATTAACTCATTCCCTCTGAAGAAATTATATATATATATATATATATATATATATATATATATATATATATATATATATATATATATATATATATATATATATTTTGAAATAAAAAATAAATCTTTCCGTGCTAAGCTATTGTGTGTGAATCTTAACTACTCGGTTAATTCATATTACAAATATGCAATAATGTACGTCCCTCACCCGCGACTTAACCATCGTTAACTACAATCTCTGTCTCAATTCAACTGAAATGTCCCGTTCTTATTGATTAAAAACGTTCCATATTAATTGATTTTTTTGCGAAGTTTTGACCTCTATATGAGACGTTTTTCAAAGACTGCATTCATTTTAAAACAAACCATAACCTTTATTTCATCAATAAAGGTTTAAAAAGCTTTACGTAGATTATCAAATAATGATAATCTAAAATATCCTATTTACACACGACCATTACATAATGGTTTACAATACAAATATGTTACAACAAAATAAGTTTCTTGAATGCAGTTTTTACACAATATCAAACAAGCATGGACTCCAAATCTCGTCCTTATTTAAGTATGCGACAGCGGAAGCTCTTAATAATCACCTGAGAATAAACATGCTTAAAACGTCAACAAAAATGTTGGTGAGTTATAGGTTTAACCTATATATATCAAATCATAATAATAGACCACAAGATTTCATATTTCAATACACATCCCATACATAGAGATAAAAAATCATTCATATGGTGAACACCTGGTAACCGACATTAACAAGATGCATATGTAAGAATATCCCCATCATTCCGGGACACCCTTCGGATATGATATAAATTTCGAAGTACTAAAGCATCCGGTACTTTGGATGGGGTTTGTTAGGCCCAATAGATCTATCTTTAGGATTCGCGTCAATTAGGGTGTCTGTTCCCTAATTCTTAGATTACCAGACTTAATAAAAAGGGGCATATTCGATTTCGATAATTCAACCATAGAATGTAGTTTCACGTACTTGTGTCTATTTTGTAAATCATTTATAAAACCTGCATGTATTCTCATCCCAAAAATATTAGATTTTAAAAGTGGGACTATAACTCACTTTCACAGATTTTTACTTCGTCGGGAAGTAAGAATTGGCCACTGGTTGATTCACGAACCTATAACAATATATACATATATATCAAAGTATGTTTAAAATATATTTACAACACTTTTAATATATTTTGATGTTTTAAGTTTATTAAGTCAGCTGTCCTCGTTAGTAACCTACAACTAGTTGTCCACAGTTAGATGTACAAAAATAAATCGATAAATATTATCTTGAATCAATCCACGACCCAGTGTATACGTATCTCAGTATTGATCACAACTTAAACTATATATATTTTGGAATCAACCTCAACCCTGTATAGCTAACTCCAACATTCACATATAGAGTGTCTATGGTTGTTCCGAAATATATATAGATGTGTCGACATGATAGGTCGAAACATTGTATACGTGTCTATGGTATCTCAAGATTACATAATATACAATACAAGTTGATTAAGTTATGGTTGGAATAGATTTGTTACCAATTTTCACGTAGCTAAAATGAGAAAAATTATCCAATCTTGTTTTACCCATAACTTCTTCATTTTAAATCCGTTTTGAGTGAATCAAATTGCTATGGTTTCATATTGAACTCTATTTTATGAATCTAAACAGAAAAAGTATAGGTTTATAGTTGGAAAAATAAGTTACAAGTCATTTTTGTAAAGGTAGTCATTTCAGTCGAAAGAACGACGTCTAGATGACCATTTTAGAAAACATACTTCCACTTTGAGTTTAACCATAATTTTTGGATATAGTTTCATGTTCATAATAAAAATCATTTTCTCAGAATAACAACTTTTAAATCAAAGTTTATCATTGTTTTTAATTAACTAACCCAAAACAGCCCGCGGTGTTACTACGACGGCGTAAATCCGGTTTTACGGTGTTTTTCGTGTTTCCAGGTTTTAAATCATTAAGTTAGCATATCATATAGATATAGAACATGTGTGTAGTTAATTTTAAAAGTCAAGTTAGAAGGATTAACTTTTGTTTGCGAACAAGTTTAGAATTAACTAAACTATGTTCTAGTGATTACGAGTTTAAACCTTCGAATAAGATAGTTTTATATATATGAATCGAATGATGTTATGAACATCATTACTACCTCAAGTTTAGTAGGTAAACCTACTGGAAGTGACAAGAAATGATCTAGCTTCAAAGGATCTTGGATGGCTTGAAAGTTCTTGAAGTAGGATCATGACACAAAAACAAGTTCAAGTAAGATTTTTACTCGAATTAAGATAGTTTATAGTTATAGAAATTGAATTAAAGTTTGAATATGAATATTACCTTGAATAAGAAAGATAACCTACTGTATATAACAAAGGTTTCTTGATCTTAGATGATTACTTGGAATGGATTAGAAAGCTTGGAAGTAAATTAGTAAACTTGAAGGGATTTTTGAAGTGTTCTTGAAGTGTTCTTCCTATGATGATTATAGCTTGATTCTTGAAGTGATTTTTGATGAAGATGATGATTAACTACTGGAAAAATACGTTCATAATAGTGTGTGTGTGTGTTGAGAGAGAATTAGAAAGAGAATTGGAAGTGAAATGGAGTGAATGATGAGTGGTAATTGGTGAGTGGTGAGTGGGGTTAAAAGGAGTTCTAGTTAGTTGACTAGCTCATGGAAGAAGTTAAAATTGATTAGTCATACATGACATAATCAAGAGTGGAATCCCATGCTAGTTCCTATTGGTATATACTCATAGTAAGTACGTTTTGAAGCTGTGTATAATACGGATAAGAATACGACTAGAATTCTTGATGAAAGAAAAGAATGGAAAAGTAACTGTAACCATTTTCGTTAAGTATGAGTGTTTTGATATATGTCTTGAAGTCTTCCAAAAGTATTTTAATACATCTAAATACACTACATGTATATACATTTTAACTGAGTCGTTAAGTCATCGTTAGTCGTTACATGTAAGTGTTGTTTTGAAACCTTTAAGTTAACGATCTCAATTAATGTTGTTAACCCATTGTTTATTATATCTAATGAGATGTTAAATTATTATATTATCATGATATTATGATATATTAATATATCTTAATATGATATATATACATTTAAATGTCGTTACAACGATAATCGTTACATATATGTCTCGTTTCGAAATCCTTAAGTTAGTAGTCTTGTTTATATGTATATAACTCATTGTTAATATACTTATGGAGATACTTACTTATCATATTCTCATGTTAACCATATGTATATCCATATATATATCGTCATGTCATTTTTACAAGTTTTAACATTCGTGAATCGCCGGTCAACTTGGGTGGTCAATTGTCTATATGAAACATATTTCAATTAATCAAGTCTTAACAAGTTTGATTGCTTAACATGTTGGAAACATTTAATCATGTAAATATCAATCTCAATTAATATGTATAAACATGGAAAAGTTCGGGTCACTACAGTACCTACCCGTTAAATAAATTTCGTCCCGAAATTTTGAGCTGTTGAAGGTGTTGACGAATCTTCAGGAAATAAATGCGGGTATTTCTTCTTCATCTGATCTTCACGCTCCCAGGTGAACTCGGGTCCTCTACGAGCATTCCATCGAACCTTAACAATTGGTATCTTGTTTTGCTTAAGTCTTTTAACCTCACGATCCATTATTTCGACGGGTTCTTCGATGAATTGGAGTTTTTTGTTGATTTGGATTTCATCTAACGGAATAGTGAGATCTTCTTTAGCAAAACATTTCTTCAAATTCGAGACGTGGAAAGTGTTATGTACAGCCGCGAGTTGTTGAGGTAACTCAAGTCGGTAAGCTACTGATCCGACACGATCAATAATCTTGAATGGTCCAATATACCATGGATTTAATTTCCCTCGTTTACCAAATCGAACAACGCCTTTCCAAGGTGCAACTTTAAGCATGACCATCTCTCCAATTTCAAATTCTATATCTTTTCTTTTAATGTCAGCGTAGTTCTTTTGTCGACTTTGGGCGGTTTTCAACCGTTGTTGAATTTGGATGATCTTCTCAGTAGTTTCTTGTATAATCTCCGGACCTGTAATCTGTCTATCCCCCACTTCACTCCAACAAATCGGAGACCTGCACTTTCTACCATAAAGTGCTTCAAACGGCGCCATCTCAATGCTTGAATGGTAGCTGTTGTTATAGGAAAATTCTGCTAATGGTAGATGTCGATCCCAACTGTTTCTGAAATCAATAACACATGCTCGTAGCATGTCTTCAAGCGTTTGTATCATCCTTTCGCTATGCCCATCAGTTTGTGGATGATAGGCAGTACTCATGTCTAGACGAGTTCCTAATGCTTGCTGTAATGTCTGCCAGAATCTTGAAATAAATCTGCCATCCCTATCAGAGATAATAGAGATTGGTATTCCATGTCTGGAGACGACTTCCTTCAAATACAGTTGTGCTAACTTCTCCATCTTGTCATCTTCTCTTATTGGCAGAAAATGTGTTGATTTGGTGAGACGATCAACTATTACCCAAATAGTATCAAAACCACTTGCAGTCCTTGGCAATTTAGTGATGAAATCCATGGTAATGTTTTCCCATTTCCATTTCGGGATTTCGGGTTGTTGAAGTAGACCTGATGGTTTCTGATGCTCAGCTTTGACCTTAGAACACGTCAAACATTCTCCTACGTATTTAGCAACATCGGCTTTCATACCCGGCCACCAAAAATATTTCCTGAGATCCTTGTACATCTTCCTCGTTTCAGGATGTATTGAGTATCTGGTTTTATGAGCTTCTCTAAGTACCATTTCTCTCATATCTCCAAATTTTGATACCCAAATCCTTTCAGCCCTATACCGTCCCGAATATTAAGATGTTTCTCCAATCCTTTGGGTATTTCATCCTTTAAATTTCCCTCTTTTAAAACTCCTTGTTGCGCCTCCTTTATTTGAGTAGTAAGGTTATTATGAATCATTATATTCATAGATTTTACTCGAATGGGTTCTCTGTCCTTCCTGCTCAAGGCATCGGCTACCACATTTGCCTTTCCCGGGTGGTAACGAATCTCAAAGTCGTAATCATTCAATAATTCAATCCACCTACGCTGCCTCATATTCAGTTGTTTCTGATTAAATATGTGTTGAAGACTTTTATGGTCGGTATATATAATACTTTTGACCCCATATAAGTAGTGCCTCCAAGTCTTTAATGCAAAAACAACCGTGCCTAATTCCAAATCATGCGTCATATAATTTTGTTCGTGAATCTTCAATTGTCTAGACGCATAAGCAATCACCTTCGTTCGTTGCATTAATACACAACCGAGACCTTGCTTTGATGCGTCACAATAAATCACAAAATCATCATTCCCTTCAGGCAATGACAATATAGGTGCCGTAGTTAGCTTTTTCTTCAATAACTGAAACGCTTTCTCTTGTTCATCATTCCATTCAAATTTCTTCCCTTTATGCGTTAATGCAGTCAAGGGTTTTGCTATTCTGGAAAAGTCTTGGATGAACCTTCTGTAGTAACCAGCTAGTCCTAAAAACTGGCGTATGTGTTTCGGAGTTTTCGGGGTTTCCCACTTTTCAACAGTTTCTATCTTTGCCGGATCCACCTTAATACCTTCTTTGTTCACTATGTGACCGAGGAATTGAACTTCTTCCAACCAAAATGCACACTTTGAAAACTTAGCGTACAATTCTTCCTTCCTCAATACTTCTAACACCTTTCTCAAATGTTCACCGTGTTCTTGGTCATTCTATGAGTAAATAAATATGTCATCAATGAAAACAATGACAAACTTGTCAAGGTATGGTCCACACACTCGGTTCATAAGGTCCATGAACACAACTGGTGCATTAGTTAAACCAAACGGCATGACCATAAACTCGTAATGACCGTAACGTGTTCTGAAAGCAGTCTTTGGAATATCATCTTCTTTCACCCGCATTTGATGATACCAAGAACGTAAGTCAATCTTTGAATAAACAGACGAGCCTTGTAGTTGATCAAATAAGTCGTCGATTCTCGGTAGTGGGTAACGGTTCTTGATGGTAAGTTTGTTCAACTCTCGGTAGTCGATACACAACCTGAATGTACCATCTTTCTTCTTGACAAACAAAACAGGAGCTCCCCACGGTGATGTGCTTGGTCGAATGAAACCATGCTCTAAAAGTTCTTGTAATTGGCTTTGTAGTTCTTTCATCTCGCTGGGTGCGTGTCTGTAAGGAGCACGAGCTATTGGTGCAGCTCCTGGTACAAGATCTATTTGAAATTCAACGGATCAATGTGGGGGTAATCCCGGTAATTCTTTCGGAAATACATCGGGAAATTCTTTTGCGACGGGAACATCATTGATGCTCTTTTCTTCAGTTTGTACTTTCTCGACGTGTGCTAGAACAGCATAGCAACCTTTTTTTATTAGTTTTTGTGCCTTCAAATTACTAATAAGATGTAGCTTCGTGTTGCCCTTTTCTCCGTACACCATTAAGGGTTTTCCTTTTTCTCGTATAATGCGAATTGCATTTTTGTAACAAACGATCTCTGCTTTCACTTCTTTCAACCAGTCCATACCGATTATCATATCAAAACTCCCTAACTCTACTGGTATCAAATCAATCTTAAATGTTTCGCTAACCAGTTTAATTTCTCGATTCCGACATATATTATCTGCTGAAATTAATTTACCATTTGCTAATTCGAGTAAAAATTTACTATCCAAAGGCGTCAATGGACAACTTAATTTAGCACAAAAATCTCTACTCATATAGCTTCTATCCGCACCCGAATCAAATAAAACGTAAGCAGATTTATTGTCAATAAGAAACGTACCCGTAACAAGCTCCGGGTCTTCCTGTGCCTCTGCCGCATTAATATTGAAAACTCTTCCGCGGCCTTGTCCATTCGTGTTCTCCTGGTTCGGGCAATTTCTAATAATGTGGCCCGGTTTTCCACATTTATAACAAACTACATTGGCATAACTTGCTCCGACACTACTTGCTCCGCCATTACTCGTTCCGACACCATTTGTTCCTTTCGTTCTATTAACCCCTAGTCCGTAGACCTCACACTTCACCGTGCTATGACCATTTCTTTTACACTTGTTGCAAAATTTGGTGCAGAACCCCGAGTGATACTTTTCACACCTTTGGCATAGCTGCTTCTGATTGTTGTTGTTATTGTTGCGGTTATTATTGTTGTTGGGATGATTGTTGTAGTTGCTGTTGTTGTTGTTGTTGCTGTTGGGCCGTTTGTTGTAGTTGCGATTGATGTTGCGATTGTTGGGATAATTGTTGCAATTATTGTTGTAATTGCTGTTGTTGTTGTATTGGTGATTCTTATCACCGTTTTCCTCCCACTTTCTTTTGACTTGCTTCACATTGGCCTCTTCAGCAGTCTGTTCTTTAATTCGTTCTTCAATCTGGTTCACTTGTTTGTGAGCCATTCTACATGCATGTTGTATGGAGGCGGGCTCGTGTGAACTTATATCTTCTTGGATTCTTTCCGGTAATCCTTTCACAAATGCGTCGATCTTCTCTTCCTCATCTTCGAACGCTCCCGGACACAATAGGCACAATTCTGTGAATCGTCTTTAGTACATGGTAATATCAAATCCTTGGGTTCGTAACCCTCTAAGTTCTGTCTTGAGCTTATTGACCTCGGTTCTGGGACGGTACTTCTCGTTCATCAAGTGCTTGAATGCTGACCATGGTAGTGCGTACGCATCGTCTTGTCCCACTTGCTCTAGATAGGTATTCCACCATGTTAACGCAGAACCTGTGAAGGTATGCGTAGCGTACTTCACTTTGTCCTCTTCAGTACACTTACTTATGGCAAACACCGATTCGACCTTCTCGGTCCACCGTTTCAATCCGATCGGTCCTTCGGTTCCATCAAATTCCAAAGGTTTGCAGGCAGTGAATTCTTTGTAGGTGCATCCTACACGATTTCCTGTACTGCCAGATCCAAGGTTATTGTTGGTATGTAGCGCAGCCTGTACTGCGGCTATGTTTGAAGCTAGAAAAGTACGGAATTCCTCTTCATTCATATTCACGGTGTGTCGTGTAGTCGGTGCCATTTCCTTCAAAATAGTCAAATGGAACAAGTTAATCATACAGAATATTAAGAGTAGTTAATAGTATTTCGTAGCATAATATGAACTCATTTATAAAAGCTTTTTCTTCATATTAGCGTTTTATAAGTTTGAATTCGGGTAGTACCTACCCGTTAAGTTCATACTTAGTAGCTAATATACAATTCAACTACTACAATTCTATATGAAAAACTGATTGTAATAATATTTCGCGTTCAAACTTTTACACAATATTTTACAAACTTACAATACCGCTTATTTTACATATAGCATGAAATATAGTACACAATAAATTTGATACAAGATAGTTGTGAAGATAATTCTAGCTAGTACACAAGTCGTTCAGTAAAGGCAATAAAGACACGTAATTCATACGTCCAGAAACAAGTCATGCATTCTGGTTTTACTAGGACTACTTCCCATCCTTGGTCTTGTGGAACATAACCATTATGGCCGTTGATAAGACAGCGTGTTGTAACGTCGTCAAAGGGACGAGGGTTACGTAATGACCAACAGTCTCGTAATAACCTAAAAACCTCATTTCTTACCCCAATTACCGACTCCGTCACTTGTGGGAATGTTTTGTTTAATAGCTGTAGCCCGATGTTCTTGTTCTCACTTTGGTGAGAAGCGAACATTACTAACCCGTAAGCATAACATGCTTTTTTATGTTGCATGTTAGCCGCTTTTTCTAAATCATGAAGTCCTATATTCGGATATACTGAGTCAAAATAATTTCTTAACCCGTTGCGTAAAATAGCATTTGGGTTCCCCGCAATATATGCGTCAAAGTAAACACATCGTAACTTATGGATTTCCCAATGTGATATCCCCCATCTTTAGAACGAAAGCCTTTTATAAATCAAGGCATTCTTGGAACGTTTTTCGAATGTCTTACAAACTGATCTCGCCTTAAATAGTTGTGCCGAGGAATTCTGACCGACTCTAGACAAGATTTAATCAATCATGTCTCCGGGTAGGTCTCTTAAAATATTGGGTTGTATATCCATTTTGTGTTTTTATACTGTAAAATAGACAAGAGTTAGATTCATAAAAAAAATACTTATTAATACAAGCAATTTTTACATATATCATAAAGCATAAGCACACTATATTACATATATTACACCACACGAATACAACTATCTTATTCCGACTCGCTCGTTTCTTCTTGTTCGGTTTTGGTTCGTTTTGCCAAGTTTCTAGGGATATATGATGTTCCCCTAATACGAGCCGTCGTTGTCCACATTGGTTTAGAAAAACCTGGTGGTTTAGAGGTTCCCGGGTCATTGTTACAACTTAAGGACTTCGGGGGTTGACGATACATATAAAGTTCATCGGGGTTGGAATTAGATTTCTCTATTTTTATGCCCTTTCCCTTATTATTTTCTTTTGCCTTTTTAAATTCAGTTGGGGTAATTTCTATAACATCATTGGAATTCTCGTCGGAATCCGATTCATCAGAGAATTGGTAATCCTCCCAATATTTTGCTTCCTTGGCGGAAACACCATTGACCATAATTAACCTTGGTCGGTTGGTTGAGGATTTTCTTTTACTTAACCGTTTTATTATTTCCCCCACCGGTTCTATTTCTTCATCCGGTTCCGATTCTTCTTCCGATTCCGATTCTTCTTCCGGTTCCGACTCTTCTTCCGGTTCCTCTTCAGGAACTTGTGAATCAGTTCACGAATCATTCCAATTTACATTTGACCCTTTATTATTATTAGGTGAGTCAATGGGACTTGTTCTAAAGGTAGACATATATCACATAATATCAAACGCGTTAAGATATTAATATATCACATAATATTCACATGTTAAAAATATATAGTTTCCAACAAAATTTGTTAAGCAATCATTTTTCAAGTAAACACGGTCGAAGTCCAGACTCACTAATGCATCCTAACAAACTCGATAAGACACACTAATGCAAAATTCTGGTTCTCTAAGACCAACGCTCGGATACCAACTGAAATGTCCCGTTCTTATTGATTAAAAACGTTCCATATTAATTGATTTTGTTGCGAGGTTTTGACCTCTATATGAGACGTTTTTTAAAGACTGTATTCATTTTAAAACAAACCATAACCTTTATTTCATCAATAAAGGTTTAAAAAGCTTTACGTAGATTATCAAATAATGATAATCTAAAATATCCTGTTTACACACGACCATTACATAATGGTTTACAATACAAATATGTTACAACAAAATAAGTTTCTTGAATGCAGTTTTTACACAATATCATACAAGCATGGACTCCAAATCTCGTCCTTATTTAAGTATGCGACAGCGGAAGCTCTTAATAATCACCTGAGAATAAACATGCTTAAAACGTCAACAAAAATGTTGGTGAGTTATAGGTTTAACCTATATATATCAAATCATAATAATAGACCACAAGATTTCATATTTCAATACACATCCCATACATAGAGATAAAAAATCATTCATATGGTGAACACCTAGTAACCAACATTAACAAGATACATATGTAAGAATATCCCCATCATTCCGGGACACCCTTCGGATATGATATAAATTTTGAAGTACTAAAGCATCCGGTACTTTGGATGGGGTTTGTTAGGCCCAATAGATCTATCTTTAGGATTCGCGTCAATTAGGGTGTCTGTTCCCTAATTCTTAGATTACTAGACTTAATAAAAAGGGGCATATTCGATTTCGATAATTCAACCAGAGAATGTAGTTTCACGTACTTGTGTCTATTTTGTAAATCATTTATAAAACCTGCATGTATTCTCATCTCAAAAATATTAGATTTTAAAAGTGGGACTATAACTCACTTTCACAGATTTTTACTTCGTCGGGAAGTAAGACTTGGCCACTGGTTGATTCACGAACCTATAACAATATATACATATATATCAAAGTATGTTTAAAATATATTTACAACACTTTTAATATATTTTGATGTTTTAAGTTTATTAAGTCAACTGTCCTCGTTAGTAACCTACAACTAGTTGTCCACAGTTAGATGTACAGAAATATATCGATAAATATTATCTTGAATCAATCCACGACCCAGTGTATATGTATCTCAGTATTGATCACAACTCAAACTATATATATTTTGGAATCAACCTCAACCCTGTATAGCTAACTCCAACATTCACATATAGAGTGTCTATGGTTGTTCCGAAATATATATAGATGTGTCGACATGATAGGTCGAAACATTGTATACGTGTCTATGGTATCTCAAGATTACATAATATACAATACAAGTTGATTAAGTTATGGTTGGAATAGATTTGTTACCAATTTTCACGTAGCTAAAATGAGAAAAATTATCCAATCTTGTTTTACCCATAACTTCTTCATTTTAAATCCGTTTTGAGTGAATCAAATTGCTATGGTTTCATATTGAACTCTATTTTATGAATCTAAACAGAAAAAGTATAGGTTTATAGTCGGAAAAATAAGTTACAAGTCGTTTTTGTAAAGGTAGTCATTTCAGTCGAAAGAACGACGTCTAGATGACCATTTTAGAAAACATACTTCCACTTTGAGTTTAACCATAATTTTTGGATATAGTTTCATGTTCATAATAAAAATCATTTTCTCAGAATAACAACTTTTAAATCAAATTTTATCATAGTTTTTAATTAACTAACCCAAAACAGCCCGCGGTGTTACTACGACGGCGTAAATCCGGTTTTACGGTGTTTTTCGTGTTTCCAGGTTTTAAATCATTAAGTTAGCATATCATATAGATATATAACATGTGTGTAGTTAATTTTAAAAGTCAAGTTAGAAGGATTAACTTTTGTTTGCGAACAAGTTTAGAATTAACTAAACTATGTTCTAGTGATTACGAGTTTAAACCTTCGAATAAGATAGTTTTATATATATGAATCGAATGATGTTATGAACATCATTACTACCTCAAGTTTAGTAGGTAAACCTACTGGAAGTGACAAGAAATGATCTAGCTTCAAAGGATCTTGGATGGCTTGAAAGTTCTTGAAGTAGGATCATGACACAAAAACAAGTTCAAGTAAGATTTTTACTTGAATTAAGATAGTTTATAGTTATAGAAATTGAATTAAAGTTTGAATATGAATATTACCTTGAATAAGAAAGATAACCTACTGTATATAACAAAGGTTTCTTGATCTTAGATGATTACTTGGAATGGATTAGAAAGCTTGGAAGTAAATTAGTAAACTTGAAGGGATTTTTGAAGTGTTCTTGAAGTGTTCTTCCTATGATGATTATAGCTTGATTCTTGAAGTGATTTTTGATGAAGATGATGATTAACTACTGGAAAAATACATTCATAATAGTGTGTGTGTGTTGAGAGAGAATTAGAAAGAGAATTGGAAGTGAAATGGAGTGAATGATGAGTGGTAATTGGTGAGTGGTGAGTGGGGTTAAAAGGAGTTCTAGTTAGTTGACTAGCTCATGGTAGAAGTTAAAATTGATTAGTCATACATGACATAATCAAGAGTGGAATCCCATGCTAGTTCCTATTGGTATATACTCATAGTAAGTACGTTTTGAAGCTGTGTATAATACGGATAAGAATACGACTAGAATTCTTGATGAAAGAAAAGAATGGAAAAGTAACTGTAACCATTTTTGTTAAGTATGAGTGTTTTGATATATGTCTTTAAGTCTTCCAAAAGTATTTTAATACATCTAAATACACTACATGTATATACATTTTAACTGAGTCGTTAAGTCATCGTTAGTCGTTACATGTAAGTGTTGTTTTGAAACCTTTAAGTTAACGATCTCAATTAATGTTGTTAACCCATTGTTTATTATATCTAATGAGATGTTAAATTATTATATTATCATGATATTATGATATATTAATATATCTTAATATGATATATATATACATTTAAATGTCGTTACAACGATAATCGTTACATATATGTCTCGTTTCGAAATCCTTAAGTTAGTAGTCTTGTTTATATGTATATAACTCATTGTTAATATACTTATAGAGATACTTACTTATCATATTCTCATGTTAACCATATGTATATCCATATATATATCGTCATGTCATTTTTACAAGTTTTAACATTCGTGAATCGCCGGTCAACTTGGGTGGTCAATTGTCTATATGAAACATATTTCAATTAATCAAGTCTTAACAAGTTTGATTGCTTAACATGTTGGAAACATTTAATCATGTAAATATCAATCTCAATTAATATATATAAACATGGAAAAGTTCGGGTCACTACATCAACAAGTTCCAATTCCTAATAAATCAAGTATATATTTGATTTTACACTTCATCATTGATGTAACCGAAACTTTTCAGATAATATCATTCGTACTTTGCGAAGTTCACAAGAATTTAACGAAAACCAACATCACATCTCAACAAATAATGAAGTATTGATTCATAATTTCAATATTATTGAAGAAATACTTATGTAACCTCTAAAGCCTTCAAGAAATTATTCAATTCTAGTTCCAACCGTAAATCGAATGAGTTTAATTTAGTATTAACTCATTAAAATCTATGTTACATCTGAGGAGAATATATACATATATATTTTCATAAAGACTGTAATAAAATTCTTATGTACAAAATATTAATTGTGAAAATTTTTTAACAGGTAGGTAATACCCGAGAGATATATATAAATTCACAATTAATATGTTACATTCTTCGAATCAGATTAAGCAAATTATCAATTATACTTCCTACTTTCACAATAATATACATTCTTTCATAGAAATCAAAACAACCATACTCATTCAAACCCAATTACATATTCTGATTTTAAAATCTCAGAATTCAATTCGAGATATAACCGGTACCATCACTTTTAGATTCCTACATCTTTCAAAGCTATACTTTGACTTCAAAAGTGTGTTAGAACATCAAATGTATACAAACGATTACAATCTGTGTTCAAACCCTTCGAAAATCTCTGAAGACACTTCAAATAATGAGCAATCAAGATGATGATCCAACCACATATTACCCACAATTATGTACTTAAAAATCTCTCGAAACTAAAGTCATAATTCAACACATATCTGTGTCAGATCTTTTGACATTTATTAACCAAAATAACCTTACAATTCCTTTGCAAAGTAGCAAATTATATCACAGCTCCAGCAAGACAACTTCAATTTTTTCATTCGGAGTAGCCTTATCATAATTTTGATATATGTGATTACCCTTTTGTTACCGGAGAACCTTTCATATTCCACCACATTAGCAATAAACGTACCAACAACTTCACTGATCTTGGGCATTCCGAAGAATCTTTATATTTATTGAAACCTCATCATTTACTCATCTGCCTCTTGTAACGAGAATGGCCATACGAATCATTGGGAATTAGCAATCAGTATTTTGAAATCTCACATCATCTTGACGCCAACAGTTATACATAATGTCTATTTCCAAGGCTTACATACTTCGAATGTGAAGTTTCTGAAAAACACTCTGAACCACGAACTAGTTCTCGAAATGCTGATGAAGCAACAAAAACTGTAAACGACCTTAGCTGTAAAAAGTTTGATGATAAAGATTAGTGTATTAACAAAGCTCAGAAATAGAGAAGTTTTGGAACTGGAAAACGGATTGAGCAAAGTATGAAGGAGGCTGTGGACAAATCACAAAGATTGAACCTGCATTCAAAGAATCCAAATGATTCAGTATCTGCTGAAGTCATTAACGAATACCTTGCTCCTGACACTAAACCCTTACAGACAATATTCTTCATCATCCTCTGATATTAGAAATTCTAAGATATCATCGTATCTTTCATTATAAATATCCTCCATATTTCTGAAGATATTTCCATAACTATTCTTATCTGGAATCATTTATCTCTTTGCGGTATCTGTATTACATCAAAAAGGAAACTGTTTAGTTCATATACTCTGTAAACCTTTGAGTTTAAAATATGAATGTTTTTGAAGTAGTGTTGGAAACTGAAGCATGAGTTAGTATAATATAATGACACTTGATCAACGTGATTATATTACAGTAATTCATTCTGAGTTTCTAAATAGAACGTGATGATTCATAGATCATAACATCATCATGTGCCATGTTATACGACTCTTGTATTCTATTTAACCTCTAAAATATCAAGAAAATATTTCTTGATGATTCGGCCTTTTCCAAGGTATTCTAGTAATTTGACAAGTCAAGATCGTGCCATCACAATTTCCTTCCTAGAACATTAACAATGTTTATTCCAAAATTCATATCTGTGAATTCTGGACCATTACAAGCGTTGCTTAATCGCAAGAAGAAGAAATGAAAGGACAAAACTCCGAAATAGAAATTGAGGTATAAATTGCAGCAAATAAAAGAGAGCATTAACTGTGGATGACAATGATTATAGAATATAGAAAGAGAGACTTTGAAATATAAGGGAAGATATAAAGCTCAACGACAAACCAAAAATTATAAACCATATATATCGATGCATATAGCAATATAAAGACACGGGAGAACTAGAAACACTATAAACCCAAGAGTATAGTAGAAGTAAATAGATTCTTTCGACGGTAGATGAAAAAGAAGAATGGCCGATATGAAAGTTATAAGTATATCGAGAATTAGAACTGGATGGAGCATATTGATGAATACTTTAAAATATGAGTTGAGGGGAAAAGAATAGAAGGTGATGAAACATGACTAAGAACTTAGAAATCAACAGATTTAACTCACACAATGACGGAATAAGTGAATCAAACCCTCTAGTGAATAGGTTAAGCTTTTTGGGATTAATTTAGTCATACCACAACTAAATCAAGTGTGATTAGATCAACACCTAGAGCTATTATTCACCACCTGGGTGATTTGGGTTGAGAGAGAATCGGAGGAGCTTACCAGATCTGAGTGTGTGTAACAAATGAGAGGCTTAACCTAAAATGAAGAACATAAGACTTTATATACCCCTGCTGTTGACTCACCCGTACGATTCATCCATCACACATACGAGTTGGCTTCATCAGCCGTACGGGTGATCACTCACTCATGTCTTCTCAATTAGGTTGTAATTGTGACTTAGCTCAGCATCAACCGTGCGTATGAGCCTGTCAGCGGTACGAGTAAGGCTTCACTCGGACGTCTGACTAAGTCTAACATAGTCAAACATCCAAATCTCGTTCCTGCAATTGCTGTAACCACATACAAACACGGATAGGATAACAACGAACGATCATGGTGGCCTGTAAACTGTTGTACCTGTAATGAACGTGGGTAGATGTCTAGGGACTTGCATAAAATGCATCAACAGAAGGTGTGAGTTGTAAGAAAATGAAGGAGGTGAATTTATAAGAAAATCTCCGACAGAACAATTAAAATGGACGATCGCATTTAAAGCGGATCCTAATTCCTTTTGTTACCGGAGAATCAAATCTTATTACAAAGATTTTCTTCAAATCCCTTGAAATCTGGAAATCAATCATATCTACATCAAATGATAAGATGAATCTACACTTACTCATTTCACTCTTCTATGTTAGCTTCATTCGTACTCTTCATATAAATGGATTGTTTATTCAAATTATTCGCTGATGATAAAACTCTAATTTTCAGCCTGTATGCATTATGAAAACATACTTATTATCATTCACGACCTTTCCACTCAAATTTCGGGACGAAATTTCTTTAACGGGTAGGTACTGTGACAACCCGGAAATTTCCAACCAAATTTAAACTTTATCTTTATATTATTCCGACATGATAAGCAAAGTTTGTTAAGTTAAATCTCAATAATTTTAAATTGTGTTCATACATTCATTATAACCTCAACCAAATTCCGACGATTCACGAACCGTTATATATAAATAAATATGTATATATATGTATATATATATATATTATAACTTGAGAATATTAATAAAGTATTAAACGTATAATACTTTACATGAACGTATTTGTTTCAATATGTTTATCGATGGAATTAGAAGATAATATCAAATGATTGATTTATCAGATACATTATGATATGATTACGGGTCTATGTTATGAGGTCCACTGTGATTTAAGAAATCTATTCTTTTTGACAACATTCGGAAAATGGTAAAGTGATTTATAAGTAAGAACGTGAAGTGTAAATAACTTAGATGTTGGATATCGACAAGTTATGTAACTCGACATTTTTCATTAAGATGATTTCATACGTTTATTTAACCTTTGAACTTTATCCCATGCTTCACCAACAAACTGTAATTTAAAAACTTGAAACCTATTATGAATATATATGATTCTACTTTTCTAAAACATTTTATGATATAACGATTTCCATTATTTTAAACTTTAAACAAAATGATTCTTAAAAATATATTTAGTTTTGGAAAACAAAATTATTATATTTATTTGATTTAGTTTCAAACGTACAAAAACGTTTTTAGTTTAAAAATAACTTTATTATTAAAACGTATATAACTTTTATAAATATCTAGAACCACTTTTGACAACTCATTACTTAACCAGTATGATAAAGATAACGATATTCATATTTTATTTTATTAAATATATATAACGATTTAAATTAATATTATATATATTTATACGCGTATTATACATACATAGTTTTATACTTTTACTATACTTAAACTTTACCTTTACTTTATTTTTACTTTACTTTAACTTTAATAATTCACTTTAATAATTTATACTTTAATAATTCACTTTAATAATTCATACTTTAATAATTCACTTTAATAATACATACTTTAATAATTCACTTTAATAATTCAAAAATCTATTATAAATAGAATTCAATAGTTTCATTATTTCATAAGAAACTTGAAAATATTTTTCTCTAAACTTTCTCACTCGATTTACATATATATATTTACTCCTTATTATTTCAAGATATTATTAGTATACATAAAATATTACGTCAGAGTGCTGTCCGAGTGATTTCGAAATTGTTTTTCGAGTGGGATTGGATTAAGGAAATTATGGGTTATAGCTATGGAGGTGATTATGTATGGTTCATGGGTATGCTCGTGAGATCAATATATTGTTTATCATCTCCGTTGCGTCTACGTACCTTTCCTGCAATATTGAATCTCAATATTGATACGTGAGTACTCATAATTTAACTTTTACATACTAATAGTGTATCCCTGACTAGTGCTCGAGTATATAGGATTATGCATGTTTGTACTTTTGATATTGCCTTTAGTTAGGTTATGTTGAATCCTGAATTAGTTATATATGCGACTGAGATAAGGTATAAGATATGCATGTCGTTGGAAAGCTAGCGAAAAATTAAGAACTTTTCATTTAGATATCGAATGATTTCGATAAACGGATTTGAAGTTATAGTCCATCGAATTTTTGTATAATTATTAAAAATGATTATTATTATCGTCGTTATTATCGTCGTTCTAGTTTTATCTTATTATTATTATTATTATCTTTATCAATAAAAGGATTTATCATTAAAAATTGTTATTTTTTTTATTATTACTATCGTTATTATCGTTAAAGTTATAATTAGTATTATTATTATTATCCAATTATTATTATTATTATTATTATTATTATTATTATTGGTATTATTATTATTATTATTATCATTATTAATATATATATCATTATTTAAAAATGGTTATTGTTATTGTTATTATTATTATTACTATATTATCATTAAGATAATTATTAGTATTATCGTTAATAATGTTATAGTAACTATCATTATTAATATTAGTGTAATTAAAACAAATATTTGTAACACCTAATTATTTTGATTACTATTATTATCATTATTACGAACACGATATAAAAGACGATTAAAAGCTATTAAACGAAACGATTAGGAAATAATGGGTAAGAGTATCATGATGAAATTAAATTATTATAAGATATTGATTTAGATAAAATTATCGTTCTTATTATTTTTATCATTACTATTATTATTAAAATTATCGTTAGTATTAAAACTATCATTTTAACAAAAATTATCATTTTAATAGAAATGTCATTGTTACTATAAAATATCATTATTATTATTATTTTAAATAGAATTATTATTTTAAAGATAATATTAAAAATTATCGTAAATATTAAAGTTATCATAATTAGAATTATCGTTTTATCATAATGTTATCTTAGTAATTATAAATATTGATATTTTTATAATAATAATTATTATTACAAAATAATACAACTTTTACTTACTATCATTATAGATATTATTTTATCAAATAAATATTTGATACAAACATATTTTACTACGTGTAATAACTTACTTTAATAATACCTATCATATTATCTTTATAATATTAAATGAACCCTATAAATTTTATTACTTAATAAATAAATTATATTATTTACTCTAATAAATCTTTTAAAAATATTTAAAAATATAAAACGACGATATTTAAACTATATATTAATAATGTATAGATTTTTGGAAATTATTTTGAGTCAAATTTACTTTTATTGACTTTTGCATATTAGTCTCGAGCAATAGGATTGTGGTACACTATGACTTGACCTAATTTGTTAGACAAATATTGACCAACACATAAATATATATAATTAATTTAGGTTCGTGAATCCGAGGCCAACCTTGCACTTGTTCAATGACGTTATATGTATTTTTACTACGAAATACAGTTTGGTGAGTTTCATTTACCTTTTTACCCTTTATATTTTTGGGACTGAGAATACATGCGCTTTTATAAATGTTTGACGAAATAGACACAAGTAATTGAAACTACATTCTATGGTTTAATTATCGAAATCGAATATGCCTCTTTTTATTAAAGTCTGGTAATCTAAGAATTAGGGAACAGACACCCTAATTGACGCGAATCCTAAAGATAGATCTATTGGGCCTAACAAACCCCATCCAAAGTACCGGATGCTTTAGTACTTCGAAATTATATCATGTTCGAAGGAGGATCCCGGAATGATAGGGGATATTCTTATATGTATCTAGTTAACGTCGGTTACCAGGTGTTCACCATATGAATGATTATTTTTTGTCTCTATGCATGGGACATATATTTATGAGAACTGGAAATGAAATTCTTGTGGTCTATTAAAATGATGGATATAAATGATTATGATAAACTAATGAACTCACCAACCTTTTGGTTGACACTTTAAAGCATGTTTATTCTCAGGTGTTAAAGAAATCTTCCGCTGTGCATTTGCTCATTTTAAAGATATTACTTGGAGTCTTTCATAGCATATTTCGAAGAACGTTGCATTCGAGTCATTGAGTTCATCAAAGATTATTATTAAATCAATTTATAGTTGGATAGTTGATATTATGAAATGGTATGCATGCCTGTCAATTTTTGATGTAAAGAAAGATTGTCTTTTAAAAACGAATGCAATGTTTGTAAAATGTATCATATAGAGGTCAAATACCTCACAATGTAATCAACTATTGTGAATCGTTTATAATGTATATGAACGGGTCCTTTCATCAACAACTTAGAATATTTAGATTAAAACGTTTATATATGAAATCTTGTGGTCTATATTTATAACGCTGCCGGCATTAAACCTATATCTCACCAACTTTATGTTGACGTTTTAAGCATGTTTATTCTCAGGTGATAACTAAAAGCTTCCGCTGCAACATGTTGAATTTAAGCAAGATCTTGAGTATGCATATTTGTGTCAAAAATAAAACTGCATATCGGAGGATTTGTAATGTAAAATATGTTGGAAGTCGTATTGTTATTATCACATGTAAAGTTTGTAAGTCTATGATTATCGCTAAACGATAATCATTATTAAGTTGTTTAAACCTTGTATTTATAATAAAATCTATGGTTTGTATTGTAAAAACGAATGCAGTTTTTGAAAAATGTCGCATATAGAGGTCAATACCTCGCGATGAAATCATATGTTATTGTATTCGTCCTTATGGTTAAGGTCGGGTTATGACAATATATCATAATATCATGATAATATAATAATTTAAAATCTCATTTGATATTATAAACTTTGGGTTAACAACATTTAACAAGATCGTTAACCTAAAGGTCTCAAAACAACACTTACATGTAACGATTAACGATGACTTAACGACTCAGTTAAAATGTATATACATGTAGTGTTTTAATATGTATTCATACACTTTTGAAAGACTTCAAGACACTTATCAAAATACTTCTACTTAACAAAAATGATTACAATTACATCCTCGTTCAGTTTCATCAACAATTCTACTCGTATGCACCCGTATTTGTACTCGTACAATACACAGCTTTTAGATGTATGTACTATTGGTATATACACTCCAATGATCAGCTCTTAGTAGCCCATGTGAGTCACCTAACACATGTGCGAACCATCATTTGGCAACTAGCATGAAATATCTCATAAAATTACAAAAATATGAGTAATCATTCATGACTTATTTACATGAAAACAAAATTACATATCCTTTATATCTAATCCATATACCAATGACCAAAAACACCTACAAACACTTTCATTCTTCAATTTTCTTCATCTAATTGATCTCTCTCAAGTTCTAACTTCAAGTTCTAAGTGTTCTTCATAAATTCTACAAGTTCTAGTTACATAAAATCAAGAATACTTTCAAGTTTACTAGCTCACTTCCAATCTTGTAAGGTGATCATCCAACCTTAAGAAATCTTTTTTTCTTATAGTAGGTTATCATTCTAATACAAGGTAATAATCATATTCAAACTTTGGTTCAATTTCTATAACTATAACAGTCTTATTTCAAGTGATGATCTTACTTGAACTTGTTTTCGTGTCATGATTCTGCTTCAAGAACTTCGAGCCATCCAAGGATCCGTTGTAGCTAGATCTATTTTTCTTTTTTACAGTAGGTTTATCCAAGGAACTTAAGGTAGTAATTATGTTCATAACATCATTCAATTCATACATAAAAAGCTATCATATTCGAAGTGGTAAACTAGTAATCACTAGAACATAGTTTAGTTAATTCTAAACTTGTTCGCAAATAAAGTTAATCCTTCTAAATACACTTTTAAAATCAACTATACACATGATCTCTATCTATATTATATGCTAACTTAATGATTTAAAACCCGGAAACAAGATAAACACCATAAAACCGGATTTACGCCGTCGTAGTTACAACCGGGGGCTGTTTTGGTTTGGATAATTAAAAACTATGAAAAACTTTGATTTAAAAGCTATACTTCTGGGAAAATGATTTTTCTTAAGAACATGAAACCATATCCAAAAATCATGGTTAAACTCAAAGTGAAAGTATGTTTTTAAAAACAGTCATCAAGATGTCGTTCTTTCGAAGGAAATGACTACCTCTTTCAAAAATG
Organism: Rutidosis leptorrhynchoides; assembly: GCF_046630445.1. Taxonomy (NCBI): domain Eukaryota; kingdom Viridiplantae; phylum Streptophyta; class Magnoliopsida; order Asterales; family Asteraceae; genus Rutidosis; species Rutidosis leptorrhynchoides. The sequence goes on along the minus strand of NC_092333.1, from coordinate 372,343,983 downwards.
ACTTGTAACTTGTATTTCCGACTATAAACCTATACTTTTTCTGTTTAGTTTCATAAATTCAAGTTCAATATGAAACCGTGGTCGCTTGAATCACTCAAAACGGATTAGAAACGAAGAAATGGCGATCAACACAAAATTGGTAAAAACTACTCATTTTAGCTACGTGAAAATTGGTAACAAATCTATTCCAACCATAACTTAATCAACTTGTATTGTATATTATGTAATCTTGAGATACCATAGACACGTATACAATGTTTCGACCTATCATGTCGACACATCTATATATATTTCGGAACAACCATAGACACTCTATATGTGAATGTTAGAGTTGGCTATACAGGGTTGAGGTTTATTCCAAAATATATATAGTTTGATGCGAATCCTAAAGATAGATCTATTGGGCCTAACAAACCCCATCCAAAGTACCGGATGCTTTAGTACTTCGAAATTTATATCATATCCGAAGGGTGTCCCGGAATGATGGGGATATTCTTATTAATATGCATCTTGTTAATGTCGGTTACCAGGTGTTCACCATATGAATATTTTTATCTCTATGTATGGGATGTGTATTGAAATATGAAATCTTGTGGTCTATTATTATGATTTGATAATATATAGGTTAAACCTATAACTCACCAACATTTTTGTTGACATTTTAAGCATGTTTATTCTCAGGTGATTATTAAGAGCTTCCGCTATCGCATACTTAAATAAGGACGAGATTTGGAGTCCATGCTTGTATGATATTGTGTAAAAACTGCATTCAAGAAACTTATTTCGTTGTAACATATTTGTATTGTAAACCATTATGTAATGGTCGTGTGTAAACAGAATATTTTAGATTATCATTATTTGATAATCTACGTAAAGCTTTTTAAACCTTTATTGATAAAATAAAGGTTATGGTTTGTTTTAAAATGAATGCAGTCTTTGAAAAACGTCTCATATAGAGGTCAAAACCTCGCAACGAAATCAATTAATATGGAACGTTTTTAATCAATAAGAACGGGACATTTTAGTTGGTATCCGAGCGTTAGTCTTAGAGAACCAGAATTTTACATTAGTGTGTCTTATCGAGTTTGTTAGGATGCATTAGTGAGTCTAGACTTCGACCGTGTTTACTTGAAAAATGATTGCTTAAAAATTTTTTTTTTGGAAACTATATATTTTTAACATGTGAATATTATGTGATATATTAATCTCTTAACGTGTTTGATATTATGTGATAGATGTCTACTTCTAGAACAAGTCCTATTGACTCACCTAATAATAATGAAGAGTCAAATGTAAATTGGAATGATTCGTGGACTGATTCACAAGTTCCCGAAGAGGAACCGGAAGAAGAGTCAGAACCGGAAGAAGAATCGGAACCGGAAGAAGAATCGGAACCGGAAGAAGAATCGGAACCGGAAGAAGAAATAGAACCAGTGGGGGAAATAATAAAACGGTTAAGTAGAAGAAAATCCTCAACCAACCGATGAAAGTAAATTATGGTCAATGGTGTTTCCTCCAAGGAAGCAAAGTATTGGGAGGATTACCAATTCTCCGATGAATCGGATCCCGACAAGGATTCCAATGATGTTATAGAAATTTCCCTAACACAATTTAATAAGGCAAAAGAGAACAATAAGGGAAAGGGCATAACAATAGAGAAATTTGATTCCAAACCCGATGAACTTTATATGTATCGTCAACACCCGTATTTCTTAAGTTGTGACAATAACCCGGGAACCTCTAAACCACCAGGTTTTTCTAAATCAATGTGGAAAACGACGGCTCGTATTAGGGGAACATCGTATATCCCTAGAAACTTGGCAAAACAAACCAAAACCGAAGAAGAAGAAACGAGCGAGTCGGAATAAGATAGTTGTATTCGTGTGGTGTAATATATGTAATATAGTGTGCTTATGCTTTATGATATATGTAAAAATTGCTTGTATTAATAAGTATTTTTTTTTATGAATCTAACTCTTGTCTATTTTACAGTATAAAAACACAAAATGGATAGACAACCAATATTTTAAGAGACCTACCCGGAGACATGATTGATGAAATCTTTTCTAGAGTCGGTCAGAATTCCTCGGCACAACTATTTAAGGCGAGATCAGTTTGTAAGACATTCAAAGAACGTTCCAAGAATGCCTTGGTTTATAAAAGGCTTTCGTTCGAAAGATGGGGGATATCACATTGGGAAATCCATAAGTTACGATGTGTTTACTTTGACGCATATATTGCGGGGAACCCAAATGCTATTTTACGCAACGGGTTAAGAAATTATTTTGACTCAATATTTCCGAATATAGGACTTCGTGATTTAGAAAAAACGGCTAACATGCAACATAAAGAAGCATGTTATGCTTACGGGTTAGTAATGTTCGCTTCTCACCAAAGTGAGAACAAGAACATCGGGCTACAACTATTAAACAAAACGTTCCCACAAGTGACAGAGTCGGTAATTGGGGTAAGAAATGAGGTTTTTAGATTGTTACAGGACTGTTGGACATTACGTAACCCTCGTTCCTTTGACGACGTTACAACACGCTGTCTTATCAACGGCCATAACGGTTATGTTCCACAAGACCAAGGATGGGAAGTAGTCCTAGTAAAACCAGAATGCATGACTTGTTTCTGGACGTATGAATTACGTTTCTTTATTGCCTTTGCTGAATGACTTGTGTACTAGCTAGAATTATCTACACAAACATCTTGTATCAAATTTATTGTGTGCTATATTTCATGCTATATGTAAAATAACCGGTATTGTAAGTTTGTAAAATATTGTGTAAAAGTTTGAACGCGAAATATTATTATAATCAGTTTTTCATATAGAATTGTAGTAGTTGAATTGTATATTAGCTACTAAGTATGAACTTAACGGGTAGGTACTACCCGAATTTAAACTTATAAAATGCTAATATGAAGAAAAAGCTTTTATAAATGAGTTCATATTATGCTACGAGATACTATTGACTACTCTTAATATTCTATATGATTAACTTGTTTCATTTGTCCATTTTGATGGAAATGGCACCAACTACTCGACACACCTTGAATATGAGCGAAGAGGAATTTTTTGCCTTTCTTGCTTCAAACATAGCCGCAGTACAGGCTGCGCTACATACCAACAATAACCTTGGATCTAGCAGTACAGGAAATCGTGTAGGATGCACCTACAAAGAATTCACTGCCTGCAAACCTTTGGAATTTGATGGAACCGAAGGACCGATCGGATTGAAACGGTGGACCGAGAAGGTCGAATCGGTGTTTGCCATAATTAAGTGTACTGAAGAGGACAAAGTGAAGTACGCTACGCATACCTTCACAGGCACTGCGTTAACATGGTGGAATACCTATCTAGAGCAAGTGGGACAAGATGATGCTTACGCACTACCGTGGTCAGCATTCAAGCACTTGATGAACGAGAAGTACCGTCCCAGAACCGAGGTCAATAAGCTCAAGACAGAACTTAGAGGGTTACAAACCCAAGGATTTGATATTACCACATATGAAAGACGATTCACAGAATTGTGCCTATTGTGTCCGGGAGCGTTCGAAGATGAGGAAGAGAAGATCGACGCGTTTGTGAAAGGATTACCGGAAAGAATCCAAGAAGATATAAGTTCACACGAGCCCGCCTCCATAAAACCGGCATGTAGAATGGCTCACAAACTAGTGAACCAGATTGAGGAAAGAATTAAAGAACAGGCGGCTGAAGAGGCCAATGTGAAGCAAGTCAAAAGAAAGTGGGAGGAAAATGGTGATAAGAATCACCAATACAACAACAACAGCAATTACAACAATAATTGCAACAACTATCCCAACAATCGCAACATCAATCGCAACTACAACAAATGGCCCAACAACAACAACAACAACAACAACAACAACAACAACAACAACAACAACAACAACAACAACAACAACAACAACAACAACAATAACAACAACAACAACAACAACAACAACAACAACAACAACAACAACAACAACAACAACAACAACAACAACAACAAAAATAGCAACTATAACAATCATCCCAACAACAATAACAACCGTAACAACAACAATAATCAGAAGCAGCTATGCCAAAGGTGTGAAAAGTATCACTCGGGGTTCTGCACCAAATTTTGCAACAAGTGTAAAAGTAATGGTCATAGCGCGGCAAAGTGTGAGGTCTACGGACCAGGAGTTAATAGAACGAAAGGAACAAATGATGTTGGAACGAGTAATGGTGGAGCAAGTAGTGTCGGAGCAAGTTATGCCAATGTAGTTTGTTATAAATGTGGAAAACCGGGCCACATTATTAGAAATTGCCTGAACCAGGAGAACACGAATGGACAAGGCTGCGGAAGAGTTTTCAATATTAATGCGGCAGAGGCACAGGAAGACCCGGAGCTTGTTACGGGTACGTTTCTTATTGACAATAAATCTGCTTACGTTTGATTTGATTCAGGTGCGGATAGAAGCTATATGAGTAGAGATTTTTGTGCTAAATTAAGTTGTCCATTGATGCCGTTGGATAGTAAATTTTTACTCGAATTAGCAAACGGTAAATTAATTTCAGCAGATTATATATGCCGGAATCGAGAGATTAAAATGGGTAGCGAAATATTTAAGATTGATTTGATACCAGTAGAGTTAGGGAGTTTTGATGTAATAGTTGGCATGGACTGGCTGAAGAAGGTGAAAGCAGAGATCGTATGTTATAAAAATGCAATTCGCATTGTACGAGAAGAAGGAGAACCCTTAATGGTGTACGGAGAAAAGGGTAACACGAAGCTACATCTTATTAGTAATTTGAAGGCATAAAAACTAATAAGAAAAGGTTGCTATGCTGTTCTAGCACATGTCGAGAAAGTACAAACTGAAGAAAAGAGCATCAATGATGTTTTTGTCGCAAAAGAATTTCCTGATGTATTTTCGAAAGAATTACCGGAACTACCTCCACATCGATCTGTTGAATTTCAAATAGATCTTGTACCAGGAGCTGCACCAATAGCTCGTGCTCCTTACAGACTCGCACCCAGCGAGATTAAAGAACTGCAAAGCCAACTGCAAGAACTATTAGAACGTGGTTTCATTCGACCATGCACATCACCATGGGGAGCTCCTGTTTTGTTTGTCATGAAAAAAGATGGTACATTTAGGTTGTGTATTGACTACAGAGAGTTGAACAAACTTACAATCAAAAACCATTATCCACTGCCGAGAATTGACGACTTATTTGATCAACTACAAGGCTCGTCAGTTTATTCGAAGATCGATTTACGTTCCGGATATCATCAAATGCGAGTAAAGGAGGATGATATTCCAAAAACTGCTTTTAGGACGAGTTATGGTCATTACGAGTTTATGGTTATGCCGTTTGGATTGACTAACTCACCAGCTGTGTTCATGGACCTTATGAACCGAGTGTGTGGGCCATATCTTGACAAGTTTGTCATTGTTTTCATCGATGACATACTTATTTACTCAAAGAATGATCAAGAGCATGAAGAACATTTGAGAAAAGTGCTAAAAGTATTGAGGAAAGAAAAACTGTACGCTAAGTTTTCAAAGTGTGAATTTTGATTGGAAGAAGTTCAATTCCTCGGTCACATAGTGAACAAAGAAGGTATCCAGGTGGATCCGACAAAGATCGAAACCGTTGAAAAGTGGGAAACCCCAAAAACTCCGAAGCATATACGTCAATTTTTAGGATTGGCTGGTTACTACAAAAGATTCATCCAAGATTTCTCCAAAATAGCAAAACCCTTGACTGCATTAACGCATAAAGGGAAGAAATTTGAATGGAAGGATGAACAAGAGAAGGCGTTTCAGTTATTGAAGAAAAAGCTAACTACGGCACCTATATTGTCATTGCCTGAAGGGAATGATGATTTTGTGATATATTGTGACGCCTCAAAGCAAGGTCTCGGTTGTGTATTAATGCAACAAACGAAGGTAATTGCTTATGCGTCAAGACAATTGAAGATTCACGAGCAAAATTATACGACGCATGATTTGGAATTAGGGGCGGTTGTTTTTGCATTAAAGACTTGGAGGCACTACTTATATGGGGTCAAAAGTATTATATATACCGACCACAAAAGTCTTCAACACATATTTAATCAGAAACAACTGAACATGAGGCAGCGTAGGTGGATTGAATTGTTGAATGATTATGACTTTGAGATTCGTTATCACCCGGGAAAGGAAAATGTGGTAGCCGACACCTTGAGTAGAAAGGACGGAGAACCCATTCGAGTAAAATCTATTAATATAATGATTCACAATAATCTTACTACTCAAATAAAGGAGGCGCAACAAGGAGTTTTAAAAGAGGGAAATTTAAAGAATGAAATACCCAAAGGATCGGAGAAGCATCTTAATATTCGGGAAGATGGAATCCGGTATAGGGCTGAAAGGATTTGGGTACCAAAATTTGGAGATATGAGAGAAATGGTATTTAGAGAAGCTCATAAAACCAGATACTCAATACATCCTAGAACGGGGAAGATGTACAAGGATCTCAAGAAACATTTTTGGTGGCCAGGTATGAAAGCCGATGTTGCTAAATACGTAGGGGAATATTTGACGTGTTCTAAGGTCAAAGCGGAGCATCAGAAACCATCAGGTCTACTTCAACAACCCGAAATCCCGAAATGGAAATGGGAAAACATTACCATGGATTTCATCACTAAATTGCCAAGGACTGCAAGTGGTTTTGATACTATTTGGATAATAGTTGATCGTCTCACCAAATCAGCACACATCCTGCCAATAAGAGAAGATGACAAGATGGAGAAATTAGCACGACTGTATTTCAAGGAAGTCGTCTCCAGACATGGTATACCAATCTCTATTATCTCTGATAGGGATGGAAGATTTATTTCAAGATTCTGGCAGACATTATAGCAAGCATTAGGAACTCGTCTAGACATGAGTACTGCCTATCATCCACAAACTGATGGGCAGAGTGAAAGGACGATACAAACGCTTGAAGACATGCTACGAGCATGTGTTATTGATTTCAGAAACAGTTGGGATCGACATCTACCATTAGCAGAATTTTCCTACAACAATAGCTACCATTCAAGCATTGAGATGGCTCCATTTGAAGCACTTTATGGTAGAAAGTGCAGGTCTCCGATTTGTTAGAGTGAAGTGGCGGATAGACAGATTACGGGTCCGGAGATAATACAAGAAACTACTGAGAAGATCATCCAAATTCAACAACGGTTGAAAACCGCCCAAAGTCGACAAAAGAGCTACGCCGACATTAAAAGAAAAAATATAGAATTTGAAATTGGAGAGATGGTCATGCTTAAGGTTTCACCTTGGAAAGGTGTTGTTCGATTTGGTAAATGAGGGAAATTAAATCCAAGGTATATTGGACCATTCAAGATTATTGATCGTGTCGGACCAGTAGCTTACCGACTTGAGTTACCTCAACAACTCGCAGCTGTACATAACACTTTCCACGTCTCGAATTTGAAGAAATGTTTTGCTAAAGAAGATCTCACTATTCCGTTGGACGAAATCCAAATCAATGAAAAACTTCAATTCATTGAAGAACCCGTTGAAATAATGGATCGTGAGGTTAAGAGACTTAAACAAAACAAGATACCGATTGTTAAGGTTCGATGGAATGCTCGTATAGGACCCGAGTTCACCTGGGAACGATAAGATCAGATGAAGAAGAAGTACCCGCACTTATTTCCAGAAGATGAGCCAACACCTCCAATCGTTTAAAATTTCGGGACGAAATTTATTTAACGGGTAGGTACTGTAGTGACCCGAACTTTTCCAAACCTTTCTATGATTATATATTTAATGAAAACTATATTTACATGATTAAATGTTTCCAACATGTTAAGCAATCGAACTTGTTAAGACTTGGTTAATTGAAACGGAAATTTTGTAAACGTCTGATTTTCCCAGTTTAACCAATGATTCACGAACGCTATAAATTGTATATGACATGATGATACATAAATGAATAAATATATATGTTTAACATGATATAATGATCATCAAGTATCTCATTAAAAATAGTAACAATAAGTTATATACTTAAAAAGGAGACTATTGACGTATGAAACTCGAAACGATACATATAACGATTATCGTTATAACCACGTCTTACTAAATATATATGAAGCATATTAATACATTGTTATATTATATATAACATTATAATATGATAATTAAATATATCATTAAGTGTATTACCAATGAACTACATAAGTAAAAACAAGACTACTAACTTAAGGATTTCGAAACGAGACATATATGTAACGATTATCGTTATAACGACATTTAAATGTATATATCATATTAAGATATATTAATATATCATAATATCATGATAATATAATAATTTAAAATCTCATTTGATATTATAAACTTTGGGTTAACAACATTTAACAAGATCGTTAACCTAAAGGTCTCAAAACAACACTTACATGTAACGATTAACGATGACTTAACGACTCAGTTAAAATGTATATACATGTAGTGTTTTAATATGTATTCATACACTTTTGAAAGACTTCAAGACACTTATCAAAATACTTCTACTTAACAAAAATGCTTACAATTACATCCTCGTTCAGTTTCATCAACAATTCTACTCGTATGCACCCGTATTCGTACTCGTACAATACACAGCTTTTAGATGTATGTACTATTGATATATACACTCCCATGATCAGCTTTTAGTAGCCCATGTGAGTCACCTAACATATGTGGGAACCATCATTTAGCAACTAGCATGAAATATCTCATAAAATTACAAAAATATGAGTAATCATTCATGACTTATTTACATGAAAACAAAATTACATATCCTTTATATCTAATCCATACACCAACGACTAAAAGCACCTACAAACACTTTAATTCTTCAATTTTCTTCATCTAATTGATCTCTCTCAAGTTCTAACTTCAAGTTCTAAGTGTTCTTCATAAATTCTACAAGTTCTAGTTACATAAAATCAAGAATACTTTCAAGTTTGCTAGCTCACTTCCAATCTTGTAAGGTGATCATCTAACCTCAAGAAATCTTTGTTTCTTATAGTAGGTTATCATTCTAATACAAGGTAATAATCATATTCAAACTTTGGTTCAATTTCTATAACTATAACAATCTTATTTCAAGTGATGATCTTACTTGAACTTGTTTTCGTGTCATGATTCTGCTTCAAGAACTTCGAGCCATCCAAGGATCCGTTGAAGCTAGATCCATTTTTCACTTTTCCAGTAGGTTTATCCAAGGAACTTAAGGTAGTAATGATGTTCATAACATCATTCGATTCATACATAAAAAGCTATCATATTCGAAGTGGTAAACTAGTAATCACTAGAACATAGTTTAGTTAATTCTAAACTTGTTCGCAAATAAAGTTAATCCTTCTAACTACACTTTTAAAATCAACTATATACATGATCTCTATCTATATGATATGCTAACTTAATGATTTAAAACCCGAAACACGATAAACACTATAAAACCGGATTTACGCCGTCGTAGTTACAACCGGGGGCTGTTTTGGTTTGGATAATTAAAAACTATGAAAAACTTTGATTTAAAAGCTATACTTCTGGGAAAATGATTTTTCTTTTGAACATGAAACCATATCCAAAAATCATGGTTAAACTCAAAGTGAAAGTATATTTTTCAAAACAGTCATCAAGATGTCGTTCTTTCGACGAAAAATTGGTAACAAATCTATTCCGACTATAACGACTTGTGTAATTATCCAAATCTACCTCTTTCAAAAAATTGTAACGGAAAATTGGTAACAAATCTACCTCTTTCAAAAACGACTTGTAACTTGTATTTCCGACTATAAACCTATACCTTTTGTGTTTAGTTTCATAAAGTCAAGTAAAAACTACTCATTTTAGCTACGTGAAAATTGGTAACAAATCTATTCCAACCATAACTTAATCAACTTGTATTGTATATTATGTAATCTTAAGATACCATAGACACGTATACAATGTTTCGACCTATCATGTCGACACATCTATATATATTTCGGAACAACCATAGACATTCTATATGTGAATGTTGGAGTTGGCTATACAGGGTTGAGGTTGATTCCAAAATATATATAGTTTGAGTTGTGATCAATACTGAGATATGTATACACTGGGTCGTGGATTGATTCAAGATAATATATATCGATTTATTTCTGTACATCTAACTGTGGACAACTAGTTGTAGGTTACTAACGAGGACAGCTGACTTAATAAACTTAAAACATCAAAATGTATTAAAAGTGTTGTAAATATATTTTGAACATACTTTGATATATATGTACATATTTGTTATAGGTTCGTGAATCGACCAGTGGCCAAGTCTTACTTCCCGACGAAGTAAAAAAATCTGTGAAAGTGAGTTATAGTCCCACTTTTAAAATCTAATATTTTTGGGATGAGAATACATGCTGGTTTTATAAATGATTTACAAAATAGACACAAGTACGTGAAACTACATTCTATGGTTGAATTATCGAAATCGAATATGCCCCTTTTTATTAAGTCTGGTAATCTAAGAATTAGGGAACAGATACCCTAATTGACGCGAATCCTAAAAATAGATCTATTGGGCCTAACAAACCCCATCCAAAGTACCGGATGCTTTAGTACTTCGAAATTTATATCATATTCGAAGGGTGTCCCGGAATGATGGGGATATTCTTAAATATGCATCTTGTTAATGTCGGTTACCAGGTGTTCACCATATGAATGAGTTTTATCTCTATGTATGGGATGTGTATTGAAATATGAAATCTTGTGGTCTATTATTATGATTTGATAATATATAGGTTAAACCTATAACTCACCAACATTTTTGTTGACATTTTAAGCATGTTTATTCTCAGGTGATTATTAAGAGCTTCCGATGTCGCATACTTAAATAAGGACGAGATTTGGAGTCCATGCTTGTATGATATTGTGTAAAAACTGCATTCAAGAAACTTATTTCATTGTAACATATTTGTATTGTAAACCATTATGTAATGGTCGTGTGTAAACAGGATATTTTAGATTATCATTATTTGATAATCTACGTAAAGCTTTTTAAACCTTTATTGATAAAATAAAGGTTATGGTTTGTTTTAAAATGAATGCAGTCTTTGAAAAACGTCTCATATAGAGGTCAAAACCTCGCAACGAAATCAATTAATATGGAACATTTTTAATCAATAAGAACGGGACATTTCATGTAATACGAAGGACTTATTCCTTTAATATCATTAATCTTCCATGCAATAGCTGGTTTATGAGCTTTCAACACATAAATGAGTTGAGATTTTTCATTTTCAGTAAGAGAAGTCGTTATTATTACAGGTAATTCAGATTCACCATGTAAATAAGCGTATTCCAAATGGATTGGAAGTGGCTTTAACTCTAATGTCGGAGGCTCTTCTATCGATGATTTATATCGATATCTGTCTTCTTCTTTTAGCATTTGAATTTCTTCTGTTGTTGGTTCATATCCATTAGCCATAAGTGTAGCTAACATTTCAGTTTCATCAATTGGTTCAGTTCCTTCTCCTAAAGAACATTCTCCTGTTCCTTGTAATTCTGGAAATTCTTCTAACAATTCTGCATGTGATTCTATAGTTTGAATATAATAACATGTATCATCTGCAGATTGCGGTTGTTGCATGGCTCTATCAACTGAAAAAGTAACACTCTCGTCCTCTATACTTAGGGTCAGTTTCTTACCAAACACGTCTATCATTGCTTTAGCCGTGTTTAAGAATGGTCTTCCTAATATGAGAGGAACTTGAGAATCTTCTTCCATATCCAGAACAACAAAATCTACTGGAAATACTAAAGTACCAACTTTAACTAGCATGTTTTCCATTATCTCTCTAGGATATTTTACTGATCTATCGGCTAGTTGTATGCTTATTCTTGTTGGTTTCAATTCTCCAAGGTCTAGTTTAGCGTATAGTGAATACGGCATTAAATTTATACTAGCATCTAAATCTGCCAATGCTTCTATTGAACTAAGACTTCCCAGAAAATATGGAATTGTGAAACTTCCTGGATCAGATAGTTTTTCTGGTATTTTATTCAACAGCACTGCAGAACAATTAGCATTCATAGTAACAGCCGAGAGTTCTTCCATTTTCTTTCTATTCGTGATTAGATCTTTCAGAAATTTAGCATATCTAGGCATTCCTGAAATCACATCAATGAAAGGAAGATTTACATTTATCTGTTTAAACATATCCAAGAATTTGGATTGCTCGACTTCAAGTCTCTCTTTTCTCATTTTACTCGGGTAAGGAAGTGGTGGTTAGTATGGTTTAACATAAGGTTTAGCCTTAACTGTGTTATCTTTATTAACCTTTTTAACTACTGGTTCTTTTTTCTTATCTTGTTTAGGTTGTGGTTCTTGTGGAGTAGGAATAGCTTTCTCAGAAATTATAGGTATTTCAGGTGGTTTAAGTATAATACCACTTCTTGTGGTAATGGCTTTAGCTGTTTCATTTCGGGGGTTAGCATTTGTATCACTAGGTAGACTTCCAGGTTTTCTTTTACCTATTAACCTTGCTAGGTTACTTACTTCTTGTTCCAAATTTTGAATAGAAGCTTGTTGATTTCTAAATGCTTGAGCATTTTGTTCATTGGTTTGTTTCTGAGATGTGAAAAACTGTGTTTGAGATTCAACTAGCTTCGTCATCATATCTTCTAAATTCGGCTTTTTATCATCGGTTTGTGGTGGTTTGTTTTGAAAATTAGGTCTTTGCTGATTGTAAGTATTATTAGATACTTGTTGATTGCTAGGACCTTGTTGGTTGTTGTATGGAACATTTCGATTATAATTCTGGTTTTGATTGTAAATTGGTCTTGGCGGTTGATAATTATTCTAATAATTATTTCCAGGCCTTTGGTTTATGTATGAAACATTCTCTCTTTGTTCCATTGTTAGTTCAATACTGAGACAATCTTTTGTTAAATGTGGTCCTCCACACTGCTCACAACTAATTCGTATTGAGTGGATATCTTTAGTCATCTTTTCCATTCGTCTCTCGACAGCATCTATCTTTGCGGAAATGGAATCTAAGTCATGGCTAGAATCAACTCTAGCTGCTTTAGATGATCTAATGATATCTTTTTCTTGGTGCCACTCATGTGAGTGAGAAGCAGTGTTATCAATAATCTTGTAAGCATCAGTTTCTGTTTTCTTCATAATGGAACCACCAGCTACTATATCGATGTCTTTCCTTGTAGTGATGTCGCATCCTTGGTAGAATATTTGTACTATTTGACAAGTGTCTAAACCATGTTGCGGACATCCTCTCAATAACTTTCCAAATCTGGTCCACGCCTCATATAGAGTTTCATTTGGCTTCTGTGTGAACGTAACAATTTCTCCTTGAAGTCTCACGGCTTTTGATGCCGGAAAGAATTGTTTAAGAAATTTTTCAACTAAAACATCCCATGTATCAATCGCCCCTTTAGGTAACGATTCCAACCAATCTTTGGCTTCTCCCTTTAAAGTCCAGGGAAATAACATGAGATATATCTGTTCATCCTTCACTTCTCTTATTTTAAATAGTGTGCAGATCCTATTAAAGGTACGAAGATGTTCATTTGGATCTTCCTTCGGCGCACCACTAAATTGGCATTGATTAGTTACCATGTGTAGAATTTGTCCTTTGATTTCATAATCTAGCGCATTAATGTCTGGTTGAGTAATTGCGTGACCTTGACCAGTGCGTTTAGCTCTCATTCGATCTTCCATACTTAGAGGTTCCAGATTCTCCATGATTGAATTTGTTGAATCTGAATCACTAGAGGATTCTGATTTAATGGTTGGTTCCTCAATAATCTCTGTTTGAATGATTGGTGGTTGCGAAGGAAAAATTAATGGTTCAGGATCTATGAATCGTTCCTGAATATTCTCCGGATTCTAAATTGTGAAGTCGGGTTCAAAAATTGGATTATCGGAAATTTGAATTGGAGTACTTGGTCGACTGAATGATAATTCTGAAGAAAAATCAACGGCGACAATATTTGCTAGATGTCTTAATCGAGTTACAGGTGGTGAACGTACAAAAGGTGGTGAACGTTTTGCTCGGTGCATTCACTGAATATCCTATTAGTTTTTAAAAAGAAAGAAAAATTAAATAAGTTATCCAATTAATAGACTTTTCTGATTTTGCCCACGTTTCGAATAGCCAAAAGATGCAGCAGAGGGGCAGGATTCGTTTGGTCTCAATATAATTGAGTACTGTTTGGCTCCAATAACCCGGTCCACGTACAAATCCAACTATTACTACGAACCAGAAAATTTTGATGTCTATCAATTTAATCAATTTAATCACTTAAAACAATTTTTCGTTTAAAATTTAAAGAAATATTAGATAAGAAATAGAGAAAATTCTAAGTCCTAAAAACTAGAATGGCGAGAAATAAGAGAGAAAAAGAGCGCGTCGATTAATGTCGGTGAATAAAAGATAAGAAAGTAGCGCGTCGAAACTTAAAAAGAAACTAAAATTTGTAAAGTCGTAAAATTCTAAAGCACTTAAATCTTAGTCTAAGAAAAAGCACTTAAGGGATTTTACGGCAAATCTTAAAAATCTAGAAATAAAATAACTACGGCAAAAAACTATGTCTTAAATTAGATACGAGCGAAAAAAATTTAAAAATATTACAAGAAACGATTAAAAAGGTACAAAATATAAAAAATAAAACTAAAGTTTATGAAAATATAATTTTTATAAAAATATAATTTTTATATTATTTATTTTATAAAACTATTAATTTTATAATTTATTAAAACTTAATATAACTTAAAAATACAAATTAAAATAAAACTAAAACTAATTTTATTTAATTAAAACCCTAATTATTAATAATAATAAAATTTTAAACCCTAATTTCGTATTAATTGCAGTCCTAGGTTTGACCTGTCAGAAGACCTCCGCGAGTGCGGTGTGGTCCAGTTCAAATGCTTCGCGAGTCGCGGAGGGTTCAATTTCAGCTCAAAAGGGGTCGATTTTTACAGGTTCAGATTTTTTTTATATTTTTATTTTTTTACTTTTTATATTATACATAAAATATAAATATAACTTAAATAAAAATTTAATTTTAAAACTAAAATAAAAATACTTATAAATATTATAAACTCTTAAAAATATAAATGTATTTTTCTTTCTTTTTGAATTTTTATATTTTTATTATTTTTTAAAACTTATATTTTTAAAAAGAACTTAACAAAAACTTTTATAAAAACTTTTTTTTTATTTTTTATTTTTAGCGTTGCGCTTTCGGCGTTTATGTTCCCCGGCAGCGGCGCCAAAAATACTTGATGTTATGCGAGGTGTATATGAAATAGCTTAAATTTTACTAGGAAAAACTATTAAATACGATACAATTTTACACAAGATATTTATTTATTTATAGAATGGATATACCTAAACCTTGCTACAACACTTATAGGCAGTGTACCTAATCGTACAGTAGTATAGTTTTTAGTAAGTCCGGTTCGTTCCACAGGGAAATCTTTTAAACAAAGCTTAACGCTATATTAGTTTTAATTTATAAAAATACAAATATATATATAAGTAATATTATTATTATAAAGGGGGGGTTTTTACCGTTTAATGACCGGTTTGTCGATTTTTAAAACTTTAGTCGCAGTTAAAACCTAATGTAAAATATAAAATAAATAAAAGACTTAATTTAAAGCGTAAAGTAAATAACGATAATGAAATTGCGAATAATAAAAGTGCGATAAAATAAAATTACGATAATTAAAAAGTGCGATAATTAAAATTGCAATTAAATACAATGACAATAAATAAAAATGTGATAATTAGAAATGCAATTAAATATGAAAATAAAGGAATTATGCTTATTTAAACTTCCGTAATTATGATGTTTGACGCGTTGATTTTAGTTTTATGCCCATGGGTTAATTGTTCTTTATCCTGGATTATTCAATTTGTCCGTCTGGTTTTTGTCCATAACAGTCCATCAGTCATAAATATAAAGTGCGAGTATCCTCGTCAAATTATCCTTATACCCGAAGTCAAATATTCCAACTAATTGGGGACTTAAACTGTAACAAGGTTTTAATACTTTGTTTAATAATTACACCAGGATATCGACTGTGTGTAACCCAAGGTTTTAATACTTTGTTATCAATTATGCTAAGTGTCCTTGTACATAATTTCACCCCTGTTTTAATAATTCTAGTGACTATTAATCCATTCCCGTGTCCGGTTAAATGTGAAGGTATTTCGTATGCCCGAGAGACATATTAAATTAATGTGGCAAATGTGTTATGATCCAAGTCGGGTCATACCCAATAACAAGCTTACCGACACCTTATATGTGTTTAATCTTAACGATTGGTTCGTTAAGTAAATACGCGACACTTGAACTTTAGAAAATCGGTTTTCTAAAGTATTTTCACTTGAGAAATTATTTGGATAATTTATACATTGAGGAATTAATTATTTAAGGGTTTAAATAATTAAAATGTGTTACATTTTATAAAAGGTTTTATAAAAATGTGCAAGTAACAAATAAATGCATGTGTTTACATAATATTTGTTAAAAAAAATTCTTTTTACAATACCCCACATGGAAGTGGCGGTTTTGGTCTTCCAAGGGAGACAAACCATGCAATCTTTTGTTACTTTTCATATGCACACTCCCTCAAGTGCATGCTAGTCTCTAATAACCAAGCTTGACTCATTCTTTAAGTGATATAGTTTAATATACACACAATATCTCTCTCTTGAGAGGGCTGGCCGAAATCAGTAAGCAAAAGGAAGGGTTCATTAGCTTGGTTTCTAGCTTAATAAGTGTTTTAAAATCCTAACTAATTCAAGGAAGGTGTTGGTGATTGAAAGCTTGGGGTATGCTACACTTGAGGCTTCAAGTTAGAAGCTTTAATTCATTCATATTCATCATCATTAGCTGCTGTCCCTGGTCAAAATTTTCAGCAAATTACAAGGGGTTTCAAGCTTGCTAGACAAGGAAGTTAAGGTTCTAAGGTCTAGCTAACTTAAAGCGTGTTGTTGGTGCATCAAAGGCTTGAAGTTAAACATATTTGTTCATCATCTTATAAGCATTTTGGACGGCCCTTAAACTTGTTTTAAGGAGGTATATAACTCTCCCTTTCTTGTTAATTGTAAGCATGATTTCATAACTTGATCCTTGCGGGATTTAACTTTAATTGGTTTAAAGATAACAAGTTAAATTGGTAATTTCTCGCTTCCGTTTTATAATGATTCTTAAATGGTTTTAAGACTTCTCAAACTTGTTAAATCCCAACAATGGTATCTAGAGCCGAGGTTGTTGAAATATGCTTCGAGATGGTTATTAAACCCACTATAATTTTGCATTCTATGAACGTGCATGAAGTAGAATGTAAAATTTTCGGTTTTGGGTGGTTTATCATTTTGGCCCCAATCACTTGTGATTCTGTACTGCCAATCACTTGTGATTCTGTACTGCCAATCACTTGTGATTCTGTACTACCAATCACTTGTGATCCTGTACTGCCAATCACTTATGATTCTGTGTTTCCAATCACTTGTGATTCTGTATTGCATATCACTTATGTAGATAATGTTCACAATCTATTCCTTGACCTTGTGTTTGGTTGCATGTTTGGTTGATTTAATATTTATTCATTTGGTATGTAATAATATTTATTCATTTGGTCATGTAATTTATTTTATATTTGGTATGTAAAATAGATTAGGTTGTATTTCATTTTCTAGAAAAATGTATTAGGATACATATTTTGTAAAAAAAAAAAAATGAAGATACAAGATGATGAAGACTTGAAGAACACAAGGAGCATATGGATGCAAGGTTAAGTGGGAGATTTGAAATCTCCTACTTTTTATTATTACCCCTTAACCCGGTGACATTTGTTTTCGGCTAAACAAATGTCCACCAAAATGGCTAGATTGTGAACATACTTGTTTTGCATGTGTGGTTGTTTGTTTGTTTATTGTATTGTATGTTTGGTTGATACAATTAATCACAAAATAACAACAAGCAAAACGACAATTTAATTGGTTAAATTAGACGTATTAATAACATGCAAGACGATAATTTAATTGGTTAAATTAAAAGCAACTAAAGACCTTAATAAATGGTTATTAAGAACAAGAATAGGATCACATATATATAAAATGGTTTATATCAAGTAATTAGCAAATTACAAGACATGAAAGTGGTTTTTCATAAGTACCATACACTAAATGCATGTTGGTGTATGGCATAAAAGTTTTCTCATACTAGAATAAACTAAAACTTAAAATCCCTTTTACAAACAAGGTAAACAAGTTTAACGCCATCCTTTTGTGAGACACTTAAACATATTAGGGAACTCATGATGGAATAAAGGTCACCTAACCGTCATGAACAAACTAATGTGGTTAAGGTGAATTTGACATGCTTGTGGGATAAAGGTCACCTAACCACTTGTATGTTAAGTTTACACGTTTACACAAGTAGGACGACTTGATTTGGGAATCATGAACTTAGGGTCACCGAAGCATGAGGAACAAATAGGCGTTGATGGGATAAATATGCCATGCAAAAGGATTGCATGATCCCATACTCTAGAAGTTGCAAATGGATTGCAATTGTCGTATAATGACTACCTAGCTAAATCAAATGACGGGATAAAGGTCACCTAACCGGAATTTAGTTTACCGTTGGATTCTAGAATTTAATATATCAATTGGATTTAAAGGGCATTGAATGTTAAATTGAAATTGATACTTAAATGAACTTTGTTAAATTTTGTAGATGGTCGCTAATAATAAGAACAACATTCCAAACACACCAATCAACTTTAATAACCTATCATTGAGGTCCATCCTCGAAAAGGAAAATAACTCCCAATCCGTTTCATCTAATGTACAAAAGATGAAAAGCCTCATTGATCGATTGCACCGTCTCAACTGTCCCGTGTCTAATGAATTAACCACGGACCTTATCCACAACTCTTTGTCAAAAAGGTTTGACACATGCGTGTTGAATTACAGCATGAATGATTGGGATAAGAGCATTGGCGAATTACATGCCATGCTAAGGACGGATGAATCAAGCATAGGTAAAAAGACTTCACCCATGCTAATGATCAATGATGGTGGGTCCAAAGGTAATAACACCTCTAAGCCTAAGGCGGCTAAGAGGAAAGGACCCGCTCATCAAGGCAAGGGAAAAGGGAAGATGGTTACCCCAACCAAAAACAAGAACAAGAAGCGAAAGGTTACCGGACAAGAAAACCCCAAGGAAGACCCGTGCTTCGGTTGCGGTGAAATGGGTCACTGGAAACGCAACTGCCCGGTCTACCTAAAGGAGTTGAATGCAAAGAGGGATGCAGGGCAAATCTCAGGTAATGTATACATGATATACGTTGAGCTTAGTATTACTTCTTCTAATACATGGGTATTAGACACAGGATGTGGAACTCATATTTGCAATTCATTGCAAGGGTTCATAAGAAGTAAACTAAATACGGGAACAACAAGTCTCTACATGGGAAATGGTGCAAAGGTACACGTAAAAGCTCAAGGAGACTTTGTTTTAAAGCTACCAAGTGGTTTGGAGCTTATATTGAAAAATGTTTTGTATGCACCGGATTTAACACGAAACATTATTTCTGTTTCCCGTTTAAGACTATGTGGTTTTAATCTTAATTTTATTAATGATGATATCCATGTTTCTTTGAATGATATGTTCTATTTTAAGGCCTCGCCTTTGAATGGTATTTATGAATTGGTTCATGATAACACATCATTCGATAGCTCAATATACCAAGCAAGCACCAAGAAGCTCAAAAGGGATTTGAGTGATTCCTACTTATGGCATTGTCGCCTTGGTCACATAAATAAGAATCGAATGCATACACTTCAAAAGAATGGTCTTTTAAAATCAAGTGAGCTGGATTCGTTTGATGTATGTGAATCTTGTTTACAAGGCAAAATGACTAAAGCACCTTTCAAAGGGACCTATGAAAGGGCTAAGGACTTATTGGGATTAATACATTCGGATGTATGTGGATCCTTTAAGCCCATAACTAGGAATGGTGAAAGATACTTCGTTACTTTCATTGATGACTTCAGTCGTTTCGGATATGTCTACCTGTTAAGACATAAGGACGAAACTTTTGAAGCATTCAAGGAATATCAAAACGAAGTACAAAATCAACTCAACAAGACAATTAAGGTACTTCGTACCGATAGAGGAGGTGAATACCTCAGCGATGCCTTCCAAGATCATCTTAGAAATTGTGGGATTATCTCACAACTTACTCCACCCGGAACACCCTAGCTTAATGGAGTGTCCGAGAGGACAAACCGAACCCTAATGGATATGGTTCGATCTATGATGGCAAGAAGCTCGTTACCTCTATCTTTTTAGGGTTACTGTCTATGCTCCGCGGCTCGTATTTTAAATATGGCCCCAACCAAGAAAGTGGAACGAACTCCTCACAAGATGTGGTTCGGAAAACCTCCTTCTCTATCATACTTGAAAGTATGGGGATGTGAAGCTTATCCTAAGCGCTATGATGCTAATAAGTTGCATGCTCGATCCACAAAGTGTATCTTCATAGGATATCCCAAGGATGATATGGGATACTATTTCTATGATCCGACTGAGCAAAATGTATTTGTTGCTTGAAAGGCGGAATTCCTTGAAGCTAAGTTCCTAATGGAAGGAAATAGTGAAAGGAAGATAGATTTTGAAGAGGTTCAAGATCAAATAGATGATACACAATTGGTTAACACTAGCAATCAACATGAAAATGTTGAAAATGATCAAGTGGTTGATCAAAGTATACAAGACATTCGAAGATCTAGTAGGATTAGTAATCCTCCTGATAGATATGGTTTTCTCGTGGATGGTTGCTATACGGTTGATTTAGATGAACCCACAAACTACGAAGATGCTTTATCAAGGATTGATAAAGACAAATGGCAGGAAGCCATGAATGCCGAGATGCAATCCATGTATGAAAACCAAGTTTGGGAACTTGTTGTGCAACCTCCTAGCTCCAAGCTAGTTGATTGCAAATGGCTTTTCAAGAAGAAAACCGACATACATGGAAACTTGGATACATATAAAGCTAGACTTGTAGCAAAAGGTTTCACTCAAACTCAAGGGGTTGACTATGATGAAACTTTCTCGCCTGTGGCAATGCTAAAGTCTATTAGGATATTATTTGCCATTGCTGCACACTATGATTATGAAATATGGCAAATGGATGTCAAAACCGCTTTCCTAAATGGATATCTTGAGGAAGATGTCTATATGGTACAGCCCGAAGGTTTTGTTGATCCGAAACATCCTAAAAAGGTATGCAAGTTAAAGAAATCAATCTACGGATTGAAACAAGCATCTAGAATGTGGAATCATCGTTTTAATGAGGAGGCAAAGAAATTTGGCTTCATTAAAAATGGTGATGAAGCTTGTGTATACAAGAAAGCTAGTGGGAGCTCTGTTATGTTCCTCGTACTATACGTGGATGATATATTGTTATTTGGGAATGATATTACCACAATGCAAGGAGTCAAAACTTGGCTTAAAAGTTGCTTCTCCATTAAGGATCTTGGAGAAGCACAATATATATTGGGGATAGGGATCTATAGGAATAGATCCAAGAAACTGATAGGTTTGAATCAAAGTGCATACATTGAAAAGATCTTGAAAAGGTTCAAGATGGAGTACTCTAAGAAAGGTTTGGTACCTATTCAAAAGGGAACACTTCTCAGTTTATCTCAGTGCCCCACCACGAAAGATGAACAGGAGAGAATGAAGAAAGTCCCATATGCATCTGCTATTGGGTCAATCATGTATGCAATGATATGTACTAGACCGGACGTGTCATGCGCTCTAAGCTTGACAAGTAGATACCAGAATAACCCAGGAAATAGTCATTGGATTGCTGTTAAAAGTATATTGAAATACCTTAGGAGGACTAAGGATATGTTTCTTATATACGGGTCTGGTGAGGAGGAACTCGCTGTAAAAGGTTACGTGGACGCGAGTTTCCAAACTGATCGTGATGATTCTCGATCACAATCAGGTTATGTCTTCACAATAAATGGAGGTGCGGTCTCTTGGAAGAGTTCAAAACAAGATGTTGTTGCATTATCCACTACAGAGTCAGAGTACATTGCCGCCTCATTGGCAGCTCAGGAAGCTGCATGGATGAAGAAATTCATCGACGACTTAGGAGTGTTCCCTACCATTCAAGACCCTCTTGAGATCTTTTGTGACAACGAAGGTGCGATTGCTCAAATCAAGGAACCTCGTGCTCACCAAAAGACCCGTCACATTGAGCGGAGATTCAACTACATAAGGGATGAAGTTGAAAAAGGAAATATATGTATTCGCAAAGTTCACACAGATCTCAACATAGCGGATCCACTCACGAAGCTCTTACATGGTGCAAAACATCAAGGGCATGTTAGTGCATTAGGACTTCGATATTCTAGTGATTGGTCATGATCTGTTTTAAGTATTGTAATGGAACGAAATTGTTCAAACTCATTAATATAATTATGGTATTAATTTATTTTGAGTTATGTTCCTATTTTGCATATTTTATCCATGAATAAGTAATTATTCTAAATTTCGTAGTCGATCACATTTGTGGGAGCAAATGTGAGGTTTAGACTATTATGAACTCGGATTGGTATACATTCACGGGATGAATGTGGTGCAAGGTTGCAACCAAGGTTCATAGATATTTGTGGGATACAAATATTGGAAGACCCGCCCTCAAGACTTACTAAATGGAGCCTTTGTGGTTGATCACATGTAATCTTGAGTAAAGGAGAATATCATTGTATCCTCTGACCTGAGATACATATTGGGTTCGGACATTCACTAAGTATTGTGCCTTGATTCCTTCCTTCACTATTCTAAAATATGGTAGTTCATAAGGAAGAGCTCAGGTATAATGCATAGTGTATGTCTAGGACATATGTAGTCAAGATGGAATTTGTCCCTCTTATTCGTTGAGAGTCAGATGTCTAAGGCCTGATAAAGTTAAATCTAGAAGAGAGTGATCACTCTATGTCTCTTGGATTTAACATGACATCTAGGATGAAAGGATATAATGAAAAGATTCAACTATATATCAATTCGAGTTGGATACTCGAAAAGGATGATGTTATTGAATGGCACATAGTCATAACATATTGGGGGTGATGGACGGTCGTTAGGTGGTATCCGTCACTTGCATTAATTTCTCATGTTTCTCGTGCAAGTGGGAGATTGAAGGTATTTCGTATGCCCGAGAGACATATTAAATTAATGTGGCAAATGTGTTATGATCCAAGTCGGGTCATACCCAATAACAAGCTTACCGACACCTTATATGTGTTTAATCTTAACGATTGGTTCGTTAAGTAAATACGCGACACTTGAACTTTAGAAAATCGGTTTTCTAAAGTATTTTCACTTGAGAAATTATTTGGATAATTTATACATTGAGGAATTAATTATTTAAGGGTTTAAATAATTAAAATGTGTTACATTTTATAAAAGGTTTTATAAAAATGTGCAAGTAACAAATAAATGCATGTGTTTACATAATATTTGTTAAAAAAAATTCTTTTTACAATACCCCACATGGAAATGGCGGTTTTGGTCTTCCAAGGGAGACAAACCATGCAATCTTTTGTTACTTTTCATATGCACACTCCCTCAAGTGCATGCTAGTCTCTAATAACCAAGCTTGACTCATTCTTTAAGTGATATAGTTTAATATACACACAATATCTCTCTCTTGAGAGGGCTGGCCGAAATCAGTAAGCAAAAGGAAGGGTTCATTAGCTTGGTTTCTAGCTTAATAAGTGTTTTAAAATCCTAACTAATTCAAGGAAGGTGTTGGAGATTGAAAGCTTCGGGTATGCTACACTTGAGGCTTCAAGTTAGAAGCTTTAATTCATTCATATTCATCATCATTAGCTGTTGTCCCTGGTCGAAATTTTCAGCAAATTACAAGGGGTTTCAAGCTTGCTAGACAAGGAAGTTAAGGTTCTAAGGTCTAGCTAACTTAAAGCGTGTTGTTGGTGCATCAAAGGCTTGAAGTTCTACATATTTGTTCATCATCTTATAAGCATTTTGGACAGCCCTTAAACTTGTTTTAAGGAGGTATATAACTCTCCCTTTCTTGTTAATTGTAAGCATGATTTCATAACTTGATCCTTGTGGGATTTAACTTTAATTGGTTTAAAGATAACAAGTTAAATTGGTAATTTCACGCTTCCATTTTATAATGATTCTTAAATGGTTTTAAGACTTCTCAAACTTGTTAAATCCCAACAAAATGAACGATTATTCGTACATATAAATATCCCGCCCATCGTGTCCGATCGAGTGTATATGGTTATTTATAGGTACGTCCAATTGTAAATCTTTATATTAAAATTAACAAACTATCATTTGGTTAAACAAATATAAAGCCCATTAATAGCCCATAGTCTAATTTCCACAAGTGTCATTATTTTGTCTAAACCCCAATTATGGTACAAAGCCCAATTACCCAATTTTAATATTTTTAGCCCAACATCATGATTACTTTGGTATTAAATAAGCATAATAATAACTTAGCTACGAGACATTAATGTAAAAATGTTGAACATAACTTACAATGATTAAAAATAGCGTAGCGTTACACGGACAGAATTTCGACTTACACCCTTACAATATTCGCTAACATACCCTTATTATTAGGATTAAAATTAAAATTAAAATATATATATATATATATATATATATATATATATATATATATATATATATATATATATATATATATATTTACGTATGATGAAAAGAAAATAAAGTAAATAATCCGTCGAATTGCATGGCCTTTTATAGGTGGATTTCTGATTTTGTGGGCTCCGCGAGTGCGACCTTTTTGGGCTTTATAAGCTCCGCGAGTGCGGAGCTGTGGAATTTAGCTCACACAAGTTTGGCTCCTAGCTTGCCGACGGATTTTATTATATAAATATAATATAAATATATAATTTATATAATTAATTATATATTATATTATATTTATATACATAATTAATTTGTAACTTTCGGTCCGTTGCGTTGTACGTTGAAAGTTGGTTCATGTCTCGGTTCCGGATTTTCGAACGTCCTTTCGTATAATTTGATATCTTGTACTTTGCGTTTTGCGTCTTGTACTCTTGTAATTTTGAGAAATTTCTCATCAATAATTTGAACCTCTTTGCTTGTACTTTGTACTTTTTAGCTTTTTGGTCGTTTGCGTCTTTAAATCGTCGAATCTATCTTTTGTCTTCACCTTTTAATATTTAAACAAATATTCCTTGTAAATAGGACAACTGCAACTAAAAGCTTGTCTTTCTTGAGGGATAATGCGATGAAATATATGTTCGTTTTTAGCATTATCACATGCAGACACGGTCGAAGTCCAGACCTACTAATGCACCTAAACAACTATCAGTTAGACACACTAATGCAAGACCTGGTTCGCTAAGACCACCGCTCTGATACCATATGTAGTGACCCGTCCTAATCCATCTGGACGAATACATTACATTTGGTTATATTTAGAGGTACTTGACCTCTATATGATACATTTTACAAACATTGCATTCGTTTTTATAAGACAAACTTTCATCACATCGAAAGTTGACAGGTATGCATACCATTTCAGAATATATCCAATCTATAATTGACTTAATAATAATCTTGATGAACTCAGCGACTCGAATACAACGTCTTTTGAAATATGTCATGAATGACTCCAAGTAATATCTCTAAAATGAGCAAATGTACAGCGGAAGATTTCTTTCATACCTGAGAATAAACATGCTTTAAAGTGTCAACCAAAAGGTTGGTGAGTTCATTAGTTTATCATAATCTATCATTTCCATAATTTTAATAGACCACAAGATTTTCATTTCTATTTTTCATAAACATCATCTCATATCAGGCATTTCGCACACTGCATAGAGATAAAAATCATTCATTTGGTGAACACCTGGTAACCGACCTTAACAAGATGCATATAGAATATCCCCATCATTCTGGGACTCCCTTCGGACATGATAGATTCGAAGTACTAAAGCATCCAGTACTTTGGATGGGGCTTGTTGGGCCCAATAGATCTGTCTTTAGGATTCTCGTCAATTAGGGTGTCTGTTCCCTAATTCTTAGATTACCATACTAAAAGGGGCATATTCGGTTTAATAATCCAGCCATAGAATGTAGTTTTAAGTATTTGTGTCTATTTCGTCAAACATTTATAAAACAGCGCATGTATTCTCAGTCCCAAAAATATATATTGCAAAAGCATTTAAAAATGGAGCAAATGAAACTTACGATACTGTATTTTGTAGTAAAAATACATATGACGACATTGAACAATGCATGGTTGGCCTCGGATTCACGAACCTATAATAATTATATATATTAACATATTTAATATTAATCAAGTAGGTTTATATATATATATATATATATATATATATATATATATATATATATATATATATATATATATATATATATATATAATGTACTAAGATTTATATCTTTATATACAATTATATATAATGTTATGATACTTGTAATAAATATATATATATATATATATATATATATATATATATATATTTTTTATATAGATGATATTTATTTGTTAATATGGAAAGTATTAATAATAATGATGATAAATATAAGAGTTATATTATTTTTATAATAATAATGGTAATAATAATAATGATTCAAAATAATAATACTACTTTTAATAATAATAATAAAAATGATAATTTTAATAATAATTATAATAATAGTAATAATAACCTTAATAAAAATAATAATTAATAATAATAATAATAATAATAATAATAACATTAATAATAATAATACTTTATTTTCCTAATAATGATAATAATATTAATAATAATAATAATAATAATAATAATAATAATAATAATAATAATAATAATAATAATAATAATAATAATAATAATAATAATAATAATAATAATAATAAAATGAGTAATAGTAAACTACCTTAAAGAGGTAGTCTTAAAAAAATGCCCAAGTCCGGGTTTGAACCCGCGACGTCCCGAAAACAATCCTAACCATTCCTCCGTGTCTGTTTTTTCTGATTGATATGATACTTATATTTATATAAATCCTTTTCTTCCTATTTCCTTTTCTTCTTCTTTTTCTAAAAAAAAACATGCCATTGCCGAGGATTGAACCCACGACCTCTCGTTCCACTAACAATATGCCCAACCATCACTCTGCTACTTATTTTCTGTTTTAATTATCTTCTAAAAATTCTTTTAATCTATAAGAATTGTATTATCGTCTTTATCACAACTTCAACAATATACTTCCACTATCATCATCATCCATTCTTCATTATCATCACATTCCAATTGTCATCATCACCCTTATTATTATCTATCATCTTCATTGATCATATTCATAATCATAATCATGATACGATTAATATCATCATATAACACCCATTAATTATCATCATCTTAATCTAATCATCCTAACTATATTAATACCGTATTCCTCATCATTGACTTATCATTATCATTCTACGATCTGTGTTTGAGCAGATTACAATGAAAGTGTGAAATCACTTGTAAAGCTCAACCCTTAATCATCCTATTATCCATCTCCCTGTATAATATACTTCGGCCCACTAATCCCCTTACTCAAGCCCAACATCACAAGGATATACAGTCTAACAGAAGAAGAAGAAAAAAAACAACTTGGACCTCGGCCTTAGTCAAGGAGAACAATCACGGCCCACTGTTTTTGTGTTTAGAGATTGATAACAGAAACGTCATAATCCACTCAACTTCCTCATCATATTATAACTTTTTTTTATCAAGTGGGGATACTTTTGTTTTATGATTGTCGGCTATATAAAAAAAAAGAAAACAGAAACAGCCATTTAGTACAGGAACTAGAAATATAAACTATAATGATGTCACAGCAGGTTTTGGTTGCTTTGGTGTCTTAGCCTTCGATCAATAGTAGCCATGGATGGTGTTCTTCGGTTTTAAGCAGGAAAAACAGAAACAAAGTAGTAGTAGTATCGTAACAGCTTACCATTTACTGCAGTAGCAGCCTGCTATTCGACATAATGAAAACAGAAGCAATAGAAGCAGCTAAGTGACGAGCAGTGATAGTTTTTCAGTAATTTTCAGCTGAAACAGGAAAGAAAATGGTGCAGGTGTGGTGGTTTAAACGGTGTTCGATGGAGAGTATTTAGGTGATCATTTGGTGTGGTTTTCGATTGACAGAAACAAGGAAACATAAGCTTTTGATGGGTGTGGTAGAGGTGGTGGTGATTCTTGGTGAAGATGGCGGGTTTGAGTCGTAAACAGAAAAGATATCAAGTTATGGTGGTGGTCAATTGGGTGACGGTTTAACGGGTTCGAAGTGATTAAATGGGGATTTATGAAGAAGAAAATAGAGAGAGAGATAAGTGAGAAAGAGGTAGCGATGTGGGTCTGTTTGGTTGTTTGAATAGATTAGAAACAGAAGTGAGGGCTTTGGTTGTCTTTGGTGAACCAAAGCTACAAAATAGGAATGCGATAACAAGTTTTTATAGTTGGGTGTTCGGTTATGATTAAAGCAAACGAAGGAGAAGAAGGGGGAAAAATGTATAATGGAGATGATGATGGTGGTATTCGAGGAAGAAGGTGGTTGATGGGTGGTCTCCTGTCATAACCCGACCTTAACCATAAGGACGAATACAATAACATATGATTTCATCGCGAGGTATTGACCTCTATATGCGACATTTTTCAAAAACTGCATTTGTTTTTACAATACAAACCATAGCTTTTATTACAAATACAAGGTTTAAATAACTTAATAAGGATTATCGTTTAGCAATAATCTTAGACTTACAATCTTTACATGTGATAATAACAATACGACCTCCAACATATTTTACATTACAAATTATCCGATATGCAGTTTTATTTTTGACACAAATATGCATACTCAAGATCTTGCTTAAATTCAACATGTTGCAGCGGAAACTTTTAGTTATCACCTGAGAATAAACATGCTTAAAACATCAACATAAAGTTGGTGAGATATAGGTTTAATGCCGGCAGCAATATATATATATATAGACCACAAGATTTCATATATAAACATTTTAATAAAAATATTCTAAGTGGTTGAGCACTTGGTAACCATACTTAACATTTAATCACGTCGCATATTCCCTTTATTATGAAATCTTACTACACCGTACCAAGTGTAGTCACGAAATGAAGTACTGTGCAACCGTTGAATACTGGTCGTCCAGTCCGGTTGGGGTTGTCAGGCCCGATAGATCTATCAACAGGATTCGCGTTTACAATACCGCTGTAAATAGTAGTTACCAAGCTACAGGGAAGTATGCCAGTGGTACAACTCAACGTAGAATATATTTTTCAGTTACTTGTGTCCATATCGTAAAACATAAAATACATGTATTCTCATCCCGAAATATTTAGAGTTTAAAAGTGGGACTATATACTCACTTTTGCCTTGAAGATATATATATTTTGACTTGGTCTCCGGTTGATATCACGAACCTATCCATATATAATATATCAATATATTTTCATTTTAAACAATCGTCACGTATATATACTTATAATACTTTTAATGTCTTCTTAGTCCGTAGTTAGCAATTCAATTTTAATGGTTCATATTTAGGTGTTCAATAAATAAATAAAACCCCCATCGAAATAAATAAAACCCCCATCGTATTCGTATTGGTCGGGATTAATCTTGACCCATGGTACCTATATTGTCAAGAAGACGTATTGCGTACAATCATGAGATCTTATGATTAATCTTCTCGTATTGTTTACGGGTGATCCTGAAATATATAAAATTAAATTATGAGTACATATATATAAAATATCATGTTATTTTAGAAAGATGTGATTTATTTAATTTTTCTCCAATTATTTTCGTGGCTAAACTAGTTTTGGATATCCGATCTTGTTTTAGTCATAGTTTCTTCGTTACAACTCCGTTTTCGTTGGTTCAACTTGCCACTTCCTTGGATCGAGTCCTTCTTTAAGAATATTAACTGTAAATACCTTAGTTTGTATTCTAAATCACAGGTCATAGGTCAAACTTTGGTGAAACTTATGAAGTTGATCATTTTCCATCATGTAAACAACCTTAAATGATTATTTTTCTAAAAATACTTATACTTTGAGTTAAATCATGAAATTTTTATGTGTTAACATATTAATAGTAAATATCAATTTTCTAGAAAATAAGCCTCCAATTCAAAGTTCAAGATGGTTTTTAATTATCCAACCCAAAACAGCCCCCGGTTGTACTCCGACGATGTAAATTCAGTTTTTAAGGTGTTCTTTGAAAAACCAAGTTTTACCTTGTTAAGTTAGCATATCCTTATGATATATTATAGATCTTGAAGTATTTTAAAAGTTAAGTTAGAAGGATCTATTTAGTTTGCAAACAAGTTTGAAAACATTCAAACTATGTTCTTGTTGTTAAAATTTTATACCATAAAATAAGATAACTATATATATATGAATCGAATAAGGTTATGAACAAAGTTACTACCTCAAGTTACTTGGACAAGGTTGCTGTAAAAGAGAAGTAAAAATCTAGAATCAAAAGAGTGGTGGAGTTGGATGAAAGATTGGAAGTAAACTTGTGTTCTTGGAAGGATTCTTGAAGTGTTTTTGTAAGGGTTTTCTTATGGTGATTAAGTGATGTTTTTGAAGCTAGATCTTCATGGTTGTGGGCTGAGATGGTTAAGGGTTTTAAGGCTCTTGAAAGTGTGTTCCTAACTAGCAAAATGATGTAGCAAAATTGAAAATGGATGGAGTATATATGGTGGTGATGGTGGCGTGAATGATGAAGATCATGGACAAAATTTATGTTGTAATTTTGTGTAATTAGTCATACTATCATACAAAAGTAATTACCTTATACTTAAGGCATGAACAAGAGAGTTACCTTATACATAAGGCATGAACAAGGGCTGGTTGGTGGTGATTTGATGTGTATATACCAATAGTAAATATGTATAGAAGCTAGGTATGATACGAGTACATATACTCTAAATATACGTATAGAAATCTTGTGAAAATGGAACGAGGATTCAAATATAGTTATCTTTTGTGAATATACTTATATTGTTTTATGTATTTAAGTCCTTAAAAGTGATTAAATACATTACATATACGATATATGTATAAACATTATAGGTTATAAGTATTTATATCAAAAAAACGTTACTTAAAGTTATCGTTTTGAAAACTTAAGTTAGTAGTTTCAAAATATACTTATAACTTATTGTTATTAATACAAAATGAGATATTAAAACATCCTTAGATCATGTTAAATATGTATATATACATATATATACACAAACGTATAATTATCATATGTTATATAGTTCGTGATATCATCGGTCAAACTAGACGGTCAAACGTTGTGTAAATCTCTTTTCAAAAACATAAGTCTCAACAATTTGGGTTGCTTATCATGTTAGTAAGGTTTAATTTATGTAAATATTAATCTTATAAGTATAGATCAATCATAAAAGTCCGGGTCATTACAGTACCTACCCGTTAAATAAATTTCGTCCCGAAATTTTAAAATTGTACCTATTTTGCGTCGTCGGGAAACAAGTGTGGATACTTTTGTTTCATTTGATCCTCTCACTCCCAAGTAAACTCGGGACCTCTTCGTGCATTCCAATGAACTTTAATGATCGGTATGTTGCTCTGCTTGAGCCGTTTAACTTCACGGTCCATGATCTCGATTGGTTCTTCTATGAATTGTAGTTTCTCGTCAACTTGAATTTCTTCAAGAGGAATGGTGAGGTCTTCCTTTGCAAGACACTTTTTAAGGTTCGAGACGTGAAATGTATTATGTACTCCGGCGAGTTGTTGCGGTAACTCGAGTCGATAAGCTACAGGTCCGATGCGTTCGATAATTTTGAACGGGCCTACATACCTTGGGTTTAGTTTACCCCTTTTTCCAAAACGTATTACACCTTTCCAAGGTGACACCTTTAGCATAACCATGTCACCGATCTGAAACTCTAATGGTTTCCTTCGAACATCGGCGTAGCACTTTTGGTGACTACGGGCTGTTTTCAATCTCTCCTTGATTTGTACTATCTTCTCAGTCGTTTCGTGTATGATCTCGGGACCAGTTAATTGTCGATCTCCTACTTCATTCCAATAGATAGGAGATCTACACTTCCTTCCATACAGTGCTTCGAATGGTGCAGCTTTAATGCTCGCATGATAACTATTATTATACGAGAATTCTGCTAACGGTAAATACTTATCCCATCCGTTTCCAAAATCGATCACACATGCCCTAAGCATGTCTTCAAGAGTCTGAATTGTTCTTTCACTCTGCCCGTCAGTTTGCGGATGATATGCGGTACTCATATCCAAACGAGTTCCTAGGGCCTCCTGTAGTGATTGCCAGAACTTTGATGTAAATCTACTATCACGATCGGATATAATGGAAATAGGTATTCCATGCCTTGAAACAATTTCCTTTATGTATAATCGTAATAGTTTCTCCATTCTATCCGTTTCCTTTATAGGCAAGAAATGTGCAGATTTGGTGAGACGATCAACTATTACCCAAATGGTGTCATAACCCCAGGAAGTCTTAGGTAATTTTGTGATGAAATCCATGGTAATACCATCCCATTTCCATTCTGGGATTTCTGGTTGTTGAAGTAATCCTGACGGCTTCTGGTGTTCTGCTTTGACTTTGGAACAAGTTAAACATTCCCCAACATATGTTGCAACGTCTGTCTTCAAATTAGGCCACCAATAATGCGTCTTAAGATCTTGATACATCTTTCCAACTCCAGGATGTATCGAGTATCTTGTCTTATGTGCCTCATTCAATATTAACTTCCTTAATCCACCCAACTTTGGTACCCAAATACGGTTTGCAAAATATCGAATTCCATCTTTCTGCATAATGAGTTGTTTCCCATACTTCTTCATTATTTCATTTCCTATGTTTTCTTTAGTAAGAGCTTCTCGTTGAGCCTCTTTGATTTGTGAGTTGAGATTCATGCGAATTTTTATGTTCATTGCTCGTACTCGAATTGGTTCTCGTTCCTTTCTGCTTAAAGCGTCGGCCACTACATTCGCTTTCCCGGGATGATAGCGAATCTCACAATCGTAGTCGTTTATCAGCTCGACCCACCTACGTTGCCTCATGTTCAGCTGTTTCTGATCGAAAATATGTTGAAGACTTTTATGATCAGTAAACACAGTGCATCTAACCCCATATAAGTAGTGTCTCCATATCTTCAACGCAAACACGACTGCTCCCAGTTCTAGATCATGCGTCGTATAATTCCGCTCGTGAATCTTCAATTGTCGGGATGCGTATGCAATAACTTTCTTTCGTTGCATAAGAACACAACCAAAACCTTGTCGCGAAGCGTCACAATATATTTCAAAATCATCGTTCCCTTCAGGTAACGATAAAATAGGCACCGTAGTTAACTTCTTCTTCAGTAATTGAAATGCGTTCTCCTGCTCTGAGGTCCATTCGTATTTCTTCCCTTTTTGCGTTAATGCTGTCAACGGCTTAGCTATTCGGGAAAAATCTTGAATAAACCTTCTATAATAACCGGCTAAACCCAAAAATTGGCGTATCTGCATTGGTGTTTTAGGAGTCTCCCATTTTTCAATAGCCTCAATTTTAGCTGGATCAACCTGAATTCCTTTGCTACTAACAACGTGACCAAGAAATTGCACTTCTTTCAACCAGAAAGCACACATAGAAAATTTAGCGTATAGCTGTTCTTTTCTCAACAACTCTAATATTAACCTTAAATGCTGCTCATGCTCTTGCTCACTCTTGCAATAGATAAGAATGTCATTAATGAAAACAATAACAAACTTATCTAAATATGAACTACAAACTCGATTCATGAGGTCCATGAATACAGCTGGCGCATTCGTCAATCCAAATGGCATGACCAAAAATTTGTAATGACCGTAACGTGTCCGAAAAGCAGTTTTCGGTATATCTTCTTCTTTGACGCGTAATTGATGATAGCCCGATCTTAGGTCAATTTTCGAGTACACACATGATCCTTGGAGTTGATCAAATAAGTCGTCAATTCTCGGTAGTGGATATCGATTTTTGATAGTTAACTTATTTAATTCACGATAATCTATACACATCCTAAAAGATCCATCTTTCTTTTTAACAAATAGAATCGGAGCTCCCCACGGTGAAGTACTTGGTCGTATGAATCCACGATCCAGTAATTCTTTTAACTGACTCTGAAGTTCTTTTAACTCAGACGGTGCAAGTCTATATGGAGCACGGGCAACTGGTGCAGCTCCTGGTACTAAATCTATTTGAAATTCTACAGATCTAAATGGAGGTAATCCCGGCAACTCTTCCGAAAAAACTTCAGGAAAATCTCTTGCCACAGGCACGTCGTTGATGCACTTCTCTTTTTCTTTCTTTTCAACTTTATTAACATGTGCTAGAATAGCATAACATCCCTTTTCTAAACACTTCTTGGCTTTCAAACAGCTAATGAGTTTTAGCTTTGAGTTACCCTTCTCTCCATAAATCATCACCGGCATTTTATCCTTACAAGGAATGCGAATTGCCTTCTTGGCACACACAACTTCAGCTCCTACTTTGGACATCCAGTCCATGCCGACTATTACATCAAAACTTCCTAATTCTACGGGTATCAAGTCAATTTTAAACGTTTCTCCGGCTAAAATTATTTTACAATCACGACAAATTTTATCGGCTTTAATTAGTTTACCATTAGCTAACTTAATCATGTACTTAGCATCTAAAGGCAATGATGAACAATTCAATTTAGTGTAAAAATTTCTACACACGTAACTTCTATCGGCACCAGTATCAAATATAATAGATGCTGATAAGTTATTAATGGTAAACGTACCCGTAACAAGCTCCGGGTCTTCACATGCCTCTCTAGCATTAATAATAAATGCTCTCCCACGTGTAGGTCCGATATTCTTCTCTGGATTCGGGCACTGGCTCTTATAGTGACCTTGTTTTCCACACCCATAACAAGTAATGGTAGCCAAAGCAGTTCTATTTGCATTGGTGGCAGGAGTCTTGGTACCATTTGTATTTGTAACGAGAGCCCTACAATCTTCAGCAAGATGACCCTTTCGATTACATTTGTTGCATACCACATTACAGTAGCCAGAGTGATGTTTGTGGCATCGGTTACATAAAGGATTTTGTCCTTTGTAACCAAAGCTTAAACCACTACCCGCACCTTGCGTGATTTCTTGTTTCTTAAAAGATTGTTGTTGGTTACCTCGATCACAATTTCCATTCCACTTTCTTTTGTTACCTGATACCTTCACATCAGTATTGGATACTTTCTTATCCATGATGACCTGATCCATTAGCTCATTTTCCATGGTTATAGCTTCATGAATTGTCTTAGGTTTCGATGCTGTAACATTTGCCTTGACCTTTTTGGGCAAACCATCTTTGTACATTTCAATCTTCCGTTCTTCGGTTGGAACCAATTCAGGACATAGCAAAACTAATTCCATGAATCGCTGATTGTAGTTGGTGATTTCAGTACCAACAACCTTCAGGCTTCGTAATTCATCTTCCAACTTCCTAACCTCGTTCCTTGGACAATACTTGTTGATTAACATTATTTTGAATTCTTCCCATGGAGTATCATAAGCTACATCTCCTCCTACAGCCTTCACATAATTTTTCCACCACGTGAGTGCACTATCTTGTAAAGTGCACGATGCATACTTGGTCACGTCCTTTTCAACACAACCACTGATTTTAAACACAGTCTCCATCTTTTCTATCCACCGGGTTAAACCGATCGGTCCTTCTGTTCCACTGAATGATGAGGGCTTGCAAGCTTGAAAAGTTTTGTAGGTGCATCCTACACGAGGATTTGGGTTAACTGCAGCAGCTCTTGCAGCCTCGACCCATAACATTCTGTCGTTCACTCGCTGGTTGATGAATTCCTCGACTTCTTGTTCCGTCATTCGATTCAATCGCGCCATATTCTTCTATAAGAATGAAAAGAAAATAATTATTCACATGGAATATTATAGATGTAGTGTATATTTACAGTACATTATAGCTTATTAATAATATGAACCAGGTATTATTATAAAAGCCTTTTCTTCTTATTAGCGTTTTATAATTATATCTAGGGTAGTACCTACCCGTTAATGTCCATACTTAATAGCTTAGTACAGAACCAATTACTACCATCTAAATAATACTTACCCATAGAAAATTATTGCATTTCATACTTCACTATTTTACATATGCTTATCTTACATCGAACATTAAGCAAACCACACTAATAATATTATACAAAACATTATATGATCCCATGGTTTAATACGGCAGCGCATCGTTTGGTCTATTTTCTAGGACGTTTAGGTTCAAAGAATCGCTTAACGCTTATCCTGGATGTCTGCCTATATTTTGGCGGTGTCTCCCTATATTTTGGCTGTGGGGCTAAAGAACTAGATGCCGGGATAGAACGAATAGGAATAGCGGGAATAGGGGTGGTAGTGTCTAGTGGAGTTGGTGCCACATCATCCTCACTAAACTCGGGATTTGAATTTTCTAATTCATTAGCCTTTCGTTTCTTTCCTAGTTCGAACTTGTCTTTTGTAATTTCCTGTATTTCTTCCTCGGGTTCACTTTCCTCCTCGGGTTCACTTTCCTCCTCGGGTTCACTTTCCGGGTTCTCTATAGTCGGTTCATCCAGAATTTGTGAGTCTTCCCCAAAGATATTATTTTCGTCATCGGATAGGTTAATGACTGGAACACCATCTGAAGATTCTGGTTCGGAGTCGCTGAATGTGATAACAAGTTTTGAGCCCGACATCTATCACACAACAACTAACCCATTAGTACTACTGATGTCAAAGCTAAGGGATACGAAATAGTTTATATTTTACTAGGAAAAACTATTAAATACGATAAAATTTTACACAAGATATTTATTTATTTATAGAATGGATATACTTAAACCTTGCTACAACACTTATAGGCAGTGTACCTAATCGTACAGTAGTGTAGTTTTTAGTAAGTCCGGTTTGTTCCACAGGGAATCTTTTTTAAACAAAGCTCAACGCTATATTAATTTACTTTTATAAAAATACAAACATAAATATAAGTAATATTATTATTATAAAGGGGGGTTTTTACCGTTTAATGACCAGTTTGTCGATTTTAAGACTTTAGTCGCAGTTAAAACCTAATGTAAAATATAAAATAAATACAAGACTTAAATTAAAGCGTAAAGTAAATAACGATAATGAAATTGCGAATAATAAAAGTGCGATAAAATAAACTTGCGATAATTAAAAAGTACGATAATTAAAAGTGCAATTAAATACAATAACAATAAAAATGTGATAATTAGAAGTGCAATTAAATATAAAATAAAGGAAATTAAATATGAAATAAAAGAATTATGCTTATTTAAACTTCCGTAATCATGATGTTTGACGTGTTGATTTTAGTTTTATGCCCATGGGTTAATTGTCCTTTGTCCTGGATTATTTAATATGTCCGTCTGGTTTTTGTCCATAACAGTCCATCAGTCATAAATATAAAGTGCGAGTGTCCTCGTCAAATTATTCTTATACTCGAAGTTAAATATTCCAACTAATTGGGGATTCGAATTGTAACAAGGTTTTAATACTTTGTTTAATGAATACACCAGGTTATCGACTGCGTGTAAACCAAGGTTTTACTACTTTGTTAACAATTACACCAATTACCCTTGAATGTAATTCACCCCTGTTTCAACAAGTTTATTAACTATTAATCCATTTCCATGTCCGGTTAAATGAACGATTATTCGTACATATAAATACCCCGCCCATCGTGTCCGATCGAGTGTATATGGTAATTTATAGGGACGTCCAATTGTAAATCTTTATATTAACATTAACAAACTATCATTTAGTTAAACAAATATAAAGCCCATTAATAGCTCATAGTCTAATTTCCACAAGTGTCGTTCTTTTGTCCAAACCCCAATTATGGTACAAAGCCCAATTACCCAATTTTAGTAATTAGCCCAACATCATGATTACTTCGTTTTAAATAAGCATAATAATAACTTAGCTACGAGACATTAATGTAAAAAGGTTGAACATAACTTACAATGATTAAAAATAGCGTAGCGTTACACGGACAGAATTTCGACTTACACCCTTACAACATTCGCTAACATACCCTTATTATTAGAATTATAATTAAAATTAAAATATAAATTATAAATATATATATATATATTTTACGTATGATAAGAGAAGAAAAAGATTATCAAAAATGCTCAGAATTCGGTTGGCTTTATAGGCAGTTTCTCATTTTGGGGCTCCGCGACTCGCGGTGAAATCCTCTTCAAACTCCGCGAGTCGCGGAGAATGAAATTACAGCTCAGTCCCTTGGAGTCTTTCTCTGCCGACGGTTTTTATTTATAAATATAATATATATATAATTAATATAATTAATTATATATTATATTATATTTATATACATAGTTAACTTGTAATTTTTAGTCCGTTGCGTCGAGCGTTAAGAGTTGACTCTGGTCCCGGTTCCGGATTTTCGAACGTCCTTGCGTACAATATAATATCTTGTACTTTGCATTTTGAATCTTGTACTCTTGTAATTTCGAGACGTTTCTTATCAATAATTGGAACCTTTTTGATTATCTTTTGTACTTTTGAGCTTTTTGGTCGTTTGCGTCTTCAATTCGTCGAATCTGTCTTTTATCTTCACCTTTTATTATTTAAACGAATATTACTTGTAAATAGAACAATTGCAACTAAAAGCTTGTCTTTCTTGAGGAATAATGCTATGAAATATATGTTCGTTTTTAGCATTATCAAATATTTCCACACTTGAGCGTTGCTTGTCCTCAAGCAATATCGTCTTGAAATACTAGAATCACTTCTTTATTCTTCACACTTTGTACATCAGTGATTTCTATACGGCGGTATAAACAATGGTAGTAACGATATGGTTTACAGTCCCACATGACTATAAAAATTTAGATCCATTAAAGAAATTTGATCATTATGAAAACATTTGATCTTTTGAAAATTAAATCTAGTTTTTACCCTAGATAAGTTTTCCGGAATAACCCTTTACCGGTGTTTGCAAAATATTTTTGTGGGTTTGGTGGGTTTTAGATTTGAAAATTTTAGCTCAAAACTTGCGGTTTTGTGTCACCCACTTGCTAACCTTGTATTTGGAAAGCAACACGTCCAGTTTACTTGTTCCGTATATTACCTTTCGGTAAACTACCGTCCGGTTGTAAAGGAAAGCGTTGAACAAGCAACTGTTAAGGCAATGTCCCCTGACATGCTTTTAATTATGGTCTATAACGTGTCGGACGCAATTACTATCCTTGGTAGGACCAATAGTAAAGCTCACCCTTATAATTTTTCGGTATGGCACAAGGTCCTGTCTTTGACCACTATGCAACCACCGTTCTTACGGTTGACACCCGATTTAGTTCAGGTGACCTAATGAATTCCATGTGAATTCCTAGGATTTTACGTTCAATGGTAATGAACGCATTGAAAATGGGTTTTTAGAAAACAAATCGGTTTATAATTTTGATCAAAATATTTTCTCGTTCAAGCTCGAGTTTAGATATCATTGAATTCCATGAGTTTGAATTCTCAATCTTTAAGGTCAATCTCTAGGATTGAGTAATATCAGTCTTAAAAGCTGATTTTTAATCTTTAAGGAGATTATCCTTTCTGGAGATCTGATTCATTAGTCTTATCCAGATAATTTGCATGGTGCCCCCCCATTGTACGAGATAAATCCTTCTCATGGTTAGGATAAATCTGACCACTTGGCGACCCTGTTTAATGCTGAGGTCCGTGGATTTCCTGCTGATTTTAGTGATGACTTTTCTAGATTTTTCGTCAACCTACAGCTGGTCTGGAAGACAACTTCATGACCTAAATCAAGAAGCGCGTGTCTTTTTCGGAAGACTTTACTTCCTTTTAATGATGGAATTGATTCATCGTGTAGATCCATCTCTTCTTTTCTTTCATCGGGTAAAACGGTTTAGTTTAGCCCAAAGCAAAAGTATTTTCAGTTATTTGTTACAGAAATATGTGACATATGTTTAAGATAACTTGGTAAATTTTCCCACACTTGGCTTTTATTTTCCTTTTTATCGTCCTCTATTCCATTTTAAATGAATTTTAACATTTTGGTTTGTTTCTCAATTTATGTCCTTTTTGAGGTAACAATAATTTCGGTGTTAAAACCTAGTTTTATCGTTCATAAATATGTATAAACATGATTTTTAGTTCATTTAATTGAAAATTTTGAAAAATTTTACTAGAATTGGGTAGTCAGTATATAAGACCAGGGCTGTTCTTTATTATCAGAGAGCACTAGATTCTAATACAACTACTGCTTTACTAGTATTTTTAATGGTAACCAAGTGTATAAAGTAAAAATTTTTAAAATCCGAAAGAATTTAACCCCTCCCCACACTTAAGATCTTGCAATGCCCTCATTTGCAAGAAATCAGTAACAATTTAAATTATTGAGGGTGATTTGTGTGAAAATGATTAAATTTTACCAAAGTTTCCAAATATATTGGCGTTTGTTTGCTGAATGATAAATGGTGCACATCATTTGTTCATTCCGTCTTGTTGTTATTTCACATATATTTTGCATCTTGTCGTCAAAATTAGTTGCTTTTGCTGAACTTAATGCCAGTCTTTGAAAATGCGTTGTTTTACCCTGTTGTGTACATAAGATAAACTGCAAATATATATACATATTTTTGAAGTTTGGTATATTACCCCACATTCAAAAATTATTATAATCTAAGAATAAAAGTTAGATAATTATAAAAATGACTACAATATTAACAAAAGTATTAAACGTATCAATAATTACAAATTACAAAATAAAATAAAAAAATAGGTAAACTAAGGATGATATTGGTACCAATAGGGGTTCCAGGCATAACCATAGGTGCTATAGAATGCTTCGGCAGGGTCATACGTAGGATACGGTGGCTGCATCTCTATAGACCAGGGAGGGAAGATGGGTTTCGGTGTAGGAATATAGTTTCTACCTATATGTTGGCAATGAGCTATGATTTGGTTCTGATGAACTTGCCAATCTTCAAATGCTCTCTGTCTAGCATT
Source organism: Rutidosis leptorrhynchoides (assembly GCF_046630445.1). Lineage (NCBI taxonomy): Eukaryota > Viridiplantae > Streptophyta > Magnoliopsida > Asterales > Asteraceae > Rutidosis > Rutidosis leptorrhynchoides. The sequence goes on along the minus strand of NC_092333.1, from coordinate 372,302,710 downwards.
TTCGTATTCCTGAGAAGCTATAAACCTTTGCATTTCTTGCATCTCATTCCCCCCTCCTACATTACCTTGCTGTTGGTTTCTCTCCACCTGTGGATGTCTACCATGGTATCGTACTGCGGCGTTATTTCGCCTCTTCAAAACTTTCGCACCATGGTATACATTTAAACCTATAGTATCGCGGGGTTCTGGTTCTTCTACTAATAATCCCCCCCGACTTATATCCACACCGAGATATTCACCAATCAAAGTAATAAAAATACCACCTCCTATTATGCTATGTGGTCGCATCCCCCGAACCATAGCTGATAAATAATAACCCACACAATACGGTATACTTACAGCGCTTTGTGGGTCTCGAATACACATATGGTAAAACAAATCCTGTTCATTTACTTTTTCCTTGTTCTTACCCCTTTGTGTAATCGAATTAGCTAAAAACCTATGTATCACTCTTAATTCGGCTCTATCTATATCCAAATAAGAGTAATTTCCCCCTTTGAAACGGTGATGGCTTGTCATTTGACTCCACACACCGTGTGTATCAAAATTTTCATCTATCTTTCTACCGTTTAGTATCAATCCTCTACAATCGGCAGACGCAAACTCCTCAGGTGTATATATACGTAAAGCCTGAGCCATGTCCAGTAAAGACATGTGGCGCATCGAACCGCCTAACAAAAATCTAATAAAAGAACGATCGGTTAAACTAGCTACCCGATCATTCAACTCTATACTACATAACAATTCTTCACACCATACTTTATATACAGGTCTACGCATGGTGAATAAACGTACCCAGTCATTAAAAGAAGAATTACCATACCTCTGTACAAGTAATTCCCTAATTGGCCCGGCCAATTCTACAGCTTCTAAGGGTCCCCATTCTATGACCCTCGGTACCTCAACAACCTTAGAATGAAGAGTATACAAACCCCGTTGATATTTTGGATAATCTATCCAAAGTCTGTCAAATCTCAGGTTCGGGTGCAACTCTTCCAAGTGCATATCGGAAAAGGTCATGACTGGATGAGGTATATCCTGCTTGTAGTAGTTATCCACCTCCTGTTGTTCCAAATTCTCAGCAGGAGCATTGCGGGCTTGGGATGAAGATTCACCCCTTTCAGTCTGCAAAACACATCAAACACAAATTTTGTGCATCCAAATATGCATTAGTGTCAGCAAAATCATCAATCAAAATAATCACAATGACATGATCAATTTATATCAAACTTAAGCTCATTTTCACATTTTCATCAAATCTACACTTTTTCAAATAAGCATATACGAAAATGTTTGCCAAGTTCATAAGCATTCAACTCAAATAACATGTCAAAATAATCATTACTAGCAATTAAACAAGTCTCAAATGGCATTATCTTTCAAAAATCAAGTTCATGAATTTTAGACTTGAAAAAGTCCACTTTAATTCTCAAAATCATGTTTAGGCTCAAAGTTTGGATCATTTAACTACCTAAACATGTTACACTACTTAATTTAGCAACAATTCATGACAAAAATCGGCCATAACCTGTTTATATCAAAAAGCCCCAAATTTTCTCAAGAACACAAACCCTAGATTATTCAAAATTTGAAGTTTAAGGCTTCTAATCATGTTAAACAGCATCAATCTAGGTTATACAAGCATAATACATAAACAATTTAAGTATAATTACACTAAAAAGCATCAAAATCAAATTGGAGAAAAAATTGCTCAAGAACACTAAATTTCGGATTAAATGGTGTTTAGGTGTAGAAATTTACCGTTTTTCTTGAGTAATTCTTAGATAGCATCCTTCTCAACATGATTTTAGCAAAAGATTTGGTGATTAACGGTTAAAAATTGTGATTTTGGGGGTTTTTTCTCGGGTATTTTCGGAGTATTTCGCAGCTGTGTTTTTGAGTTGTGGAGTTGGGACTGATCTGTTCCAGCTCTTTATTTTTTTTTCTGTAAATTGGTCCCTCCGCGACTCGCGGTGAATAACCCTTCAAACTCCGCGAGTCGCGGAGTTTGATATATATATATATATATATATATATATATATATATATATATATATATATATATATATATATATATATATATATATATATATATATATATATATATTTTTTTTTTTTTATAATCATTAACTTATAAAACAATTAAGTACTTAATTTTTAAAATTTTGTTTCCCTTGTTATTTAGGACGAGGTCGTTTCGGATCGATGTCCTAGTCCGTCCTTCGACAAAATTTTAAAATTTGTCTTTTTGTAGCGATTGTTTTAAAAGCTAAGATTTTTGGGGTTTTTTTTTTAATGTTTTTGGCATACTCTAATTCAATAAGATTAAAAATAATGATAATAAAAGTTCTCGTCCCTCCCTCGGGTAAAGCAATTTCGGTTCAAAGACCTAGTCTTCAACTTACGACGAATTTTAAAAATCATATTCTTAACTTAATGAGATAAAGTAAATTTTTGTTTTTAAATTCACACAACTTAAATATAAAAAAAAATTCACACCAAACTTAAAATTGAAATGCATAAAATTAAAAATTTATATTTTAAAAATTAAAAATTCACACCAAACTTAATTTAAAAATTTATAAATTCACACCAAACTTATATTATGGTTCAAATATTTACAATTTTAAATATATTGTTTTTACAAAGTTTACAATATTAATTTAAGATTTAAATATTAATTTTAAAAATATGGTAAAAATAAAATTTAAAATCTTTTTGGCTTTTTATCCCACTTTAATCAATCAAATATTATCAAAAATATGCACCCCTCTTTTCGGTAAAGTAATTTCGGTTCCAAGACCTAATTTAACTCATGACGAATTTTTGAAATATTTTGGGTTGATTGATTAAAGATATTTATACCTTAAGAATAAACGTTAAATTTCGCAGTGATGTAATAAATTTTTGAATAATATCAATAATTTCGGTCGCCAAACCTAATTTTATTCAATACCAATTTAATACTTTTTAGCGAACAAATTAGCGTTTATTATCAAAAGGTTAAAAATAAAAATAAAAATAAAAACTGTACAGACATACCTGTGAAATAGATTTCTTAGTTATATGATCTATCCCATTCATAAGATAGTCGGTTTAATTGGTTTTCCATGGCTACATATGCGTAACCTCGCGCATTCAGTGTCTTTTCTTCTAAACATATGAACGGTCCGTCTCTGCATAAAGTAACAAATTCGGTATTTGAATAGGTTTGATTATTTGAACATTTACCTCCATGTGACCATTTTCCGCATTTGTGACATCGTTCTAGGTGTCGTGCTCTTCTTTAAGCTGCGGATTTTGATTTTCCTTTACCAAATTGTAACTTATTATCTTCGCATCTAGATTCTTTTCTAACTCCGTCCATTCTTTCTCTGATTACTGATACTAATTCACTCGGTAGTATGTCATTATTGCGTTTAGTGATCAAAGCGTGTAGCATTAGACCATGGTTTAGTTCACAGGCAGTCTTCATTTTGTAAAAACCTAAAAAAAATAAAAATTCAGAATGGGGGGAGAAGACTAGTTCTTTAGGGTCTGCTAGGGAAAGACCATTCGGGTTCCATTTTCGAGATTTACACGAAAACAGACAATCTAACTCTAACAGAAATACATATTATCCTTTAAAGACTTGATTCTCCCCACACTTAGTTAGCTGTGGTGTCGAAATTATGATTAACTTCGTTGTCGACTTCCATCGGACCATGTATGTAATGTTTAACTCTGTGACCATTAACTTTAAATTCCATCCCATTTGAATTTATTAATTCTATCGTTCCGTATGGGAAAACTCTTTTGACTATGAATGGTCCAGACCATCTTGATTTCAATTTTCCAGGAAATAGCTTGAATCGTGAATTGAAAAGAAGAACTCTGTCTCCTTCTTTAAATTTTTTTGAACTTCTGATTCTTTTATCATGCCATTTCTTCGTTCTTTCTTTATAGATTAACGAATTTTCGTATGCTTCATGTCTTAATTCTTCTAATTCGTTTAGTTGACTTAATCGTAGACGTCCAGCTTCATGTAAATCAAGATTACATGTCTTCAAAGCCCAAAATGCTTTGTGTTCAATTTCTACTGGAAGATGACATGCTTTTCCATAAACAAGTCTAAAAGGTGTGGTTCCAATTGGAGTTTTGTAGGCTGTTCTAAAAGCCCAGAGTGCATCCTCCAATTTAATGGACCATTCCTTCGGATTTGATCCTACGGTTTTCTCTAGAATACGTTTTAAAGCTCAGTTGGTATTTTCAACTTGTCCACTTGTTTGTGGATGATATGCGGTGGAGATTTTATGAGTTACTCCATAACGTTTGAGAACTTTCTCAAGTTGATTATTACAAAAATGAGTTCCCCGATCACTTATTAAAGCTTTCGGTATTCCAAACCTTGCAAAAAGACGTTTTAAAAAGTTGACTACAACTCGTGCATCGTTAGTTGGGAGAGCTTGTGCTTCCGCCCATTTAGATACATAATCAATGGCTACGAGTATATATAGATTATTATGAGATTTTGGAAATGGACCCATAAAGTCAATACCCCAAATGTCAAATACTTCACATACTTGGATGACATTTTGTGGCATTTCATCACGTTGACTTATTTTTCCGGCCCTTTGACATGCATCACAGGATTTGCAAAGAAGGTGTGCGTCTTTGTAAATTGTAGGCCAATAGAATCCAGCATCATAAACTTTTCTTGCTGTTAGTTGAGGCCCATAATGCCCTCCTGTTGGTCCTGTGTGACAATGGTTTAAAATTTTACTAGCTTCATCTCCAAATACACATCGGCGTATTATTCCATCGGGACAACTTTTAAACAGGTGTGGATCTTCCCAGAAATAGTGTTTTATATCACTAAAGAATTTCTTTCGTCTTTGGTACGATAATCCTTTTTCAAGGAATCCACAAACTAAGTAGTTTGCATAGTCTGCAAACCATGGGATTTCTTTATAATCTATCTTCAATAGATATTCATCAGGAAAGTTGTCTTGTATGGCTGATTCATTTAGAACTTCTAAATCGGGATTTTCAAGACGAGAAAGATGATCGGCGGCGAGATTTTCTGCTCCTCTTTTATCTCGGATTTCAATATCAAACTCTTGTAAGAGTAAGATCCAACGGATTAATCTTGGTTTAGCATCTTGTTTTAAAAATAGGTATCTAAGAGCAGAATGGTCGGTATAGACCACCGTTTTTGCTAGAACGAGATATGATCGAAATTTGTCAAAAGCAAAGACAATAGCAAGGAGTTCTTTTTCAGTAGTTGTATAGTTCGTTTGTGCTCCTTGTAATGTCTTACTAGCATAATATATAGGTTGAAATCGTTTTTCAATCCTTTGTCCTAAAACGGCTCCCATTGCAAAATCACTTGCATCGCACATTAGTTCAAATGGTAGATTCCAATTTGGTGTTATCATGATCGGCGCATTAGTGAGTTTCTCTTTAAGAATATTAAAAGATTTGATACACTCATCTGAAAAGATGAATGGAGCATCCTTTTCTAGGAGTTTATTCATAGGAGTGGCAATTTTAGAAAAATCTTTTATGAAACTTCGGTAAAAACCGGCATGCCCTAGAAAACTCCTAACTCCTCTAACATTGGTGGGATGTGGAAGTTTAGCAATTACATCTACTTTAGCTCTATCCACTTCAATTCCTTCTTTTGAAATTTTATGTCCAAGAACGATGCCTTCTTTAACCATGAAATGGCATTTCTCCCAATTAAGTACTAGATTTGATTTTTCGCATCTAATTAGCATTCGTTCCAGATTAACTAGACATGATTTAAATGTATCACCGAAGACTGAAAAGTCATCCATGAATACTTCCATGCATTCTTCTATCATGTCGTGAAAAATCGCCATCATACACCTTTGAAAGGTTGCAGGGGCGTTGCAAAGTCCAAATGGCATGCGTTTGTAAGCAAAAGTACCATAAGGGCACGTGAATGTGGTTTTCTCTTGATCTTCGGGTGCTATTGGAATTTGAAAATATCCGGAAAATCCATCTAGAAAACAATAGTAACTATTTCCGGCTAATCTTTCCAACATTTGATCTATGAAAGGTAAGGGAAAGTGATCCTTTCTGGTGGCGTCATTTAATTTTCTATAATCAATACATACACGCCATCCTGTTACAGTCCTAGTAGGAATAAGCTCATTTTTTTCATTTGTAATGACAGTCATGCCACCCTTCTTAGGTACGCATTGAACTGGGCTTACCCATGGACTATCGGAAATTGGATAAATTAAACCTGCATCTAGCAGTTTAATAATCTCCTTCTTAACTACATCTTGCATATTAGGATTTAGTCTTCGTTGGCGTTGCACATACGTTTTATGACCTTCTTCCATAAGGATTTTATGTGTGCAATACGAAGGACTTATTCCTTTAATATCATGAATCTTCCATGCAATGGCTGGTTTATGAGCTTTCAACACAGAAATGAGTTGTGATTTCTCATTTTCAGTAAGAGAAGATGATATTATTATAGGTAATTCAGATTCACCATGTAAATTAGCGTATTCCAAATGGTTTGGAAGTGGCTTTAACTCTAATTTCGGAGGTTCTTCTATCGATGATTTGTATCGATATCTGTCTTCTTCTTTTAGCATTTGAATTTCTTCTGTTGTTGGTTCATATCCATTAGCTATTAGTGTAGCTAACATTTCAGCTTCATCAATTGGTTCATTACCTTCTCCTAAAGAACATTCTCCTGTTCCTTGTAATTCTGGAAATTCTTCTAATGATTCTGCATGTGCATCTATAGTTTGAATATAATAACATGTATCATCTGCAGATTGTGGTTGTTGCATTGCTCTATCAACTGAAAAGGTAACACTCTCATCCTCTATACTTAGGGTCAATTTCTTACCGAACACGTCTATCATTGCTTTAGCCGTGTTTAAGAATGGTCTTCCTAATATGAGAGGAACTTGAGAATCTTCTTCCATGTCCAGAACAACAAAATCTACTGGAAATACTAAAGTACCAACTTTAACTAGCATGTTCTCCATTATCCCTCTAGGATATTTTATTGATCTATCGGCTAGTTGTATGCTTATTCTGGTTGGTTTTAATTCTCCAAGGTCTAGTTTAGCGTATAGTGAATACGGCATTAGATTTATACTAGCACCTAAGTCTGCCAATGCTTCTATTGAACTAAGACTACCCAGAAAACATGGAATTGTGAAACTTCCTGGATCAGATAGTTTTTCTGGTATCTTATTCAACAGTACTGCTGAACAATTAGCATTCATAGTAACAGCCGAGAGTTCTTCCATTTTCTTTCTATTTGAGATTAGATCTTTCAAGAATTTAGCATATCTAGGCATTCCTGAAATCTCATCAATGAAAGGAAGATTTACATTTATCTGTTTAAACATATCCAAGAATTTGGATTGCTCGGCTTCAAGTTTTTCTTTCTTCATTTTACTCGGGTAAGGAAGTGGTGGTTGGTACGGTTTAACATAAGGTTTATCCTTAACTGTGTTATCTTCATTAACCTTTTCAACTACCGGTTCTTTTTCCTTATCTTGATCAGGTTGTGGTTCTTGTGGAGTAGGAATAGCTTCATCAGAAGTTACAGGTATTTCAGGTGGTTTAAGTGTTGTACCACTTCTTGTGGTAATAGCTTTAGCTGTTTCATTCCGGGGGTTAGCATTTGTATCACTAGGTAGACTTCCCGGTTTTCTTTCACCTATTAACCTTGCTAGGTTACTCACTTCTTGTTCCAGATTTTGAATAGAAGCTTGTTGATTTCTAAATGCTTGAGCATTTTGTTCATTGGTTTGTTTCTGAGAGGTGAAAAACTGTGTTTGAGTTTCAACTAGCTTCGTCATCATATCTTCTAAATTCGGCTTTTTATCATCAGTTTGTTGTGGTGGTTTGTTTTGAAAATTAGGTCTTTGCTGATTGTAATTATTATTGGATACTTGTTGATTGCTAGGACCTTGTTGGTTGTTGTATGGAATATTTCGGTTATAATTCTGGTTTTGATTGTAAATCGATCTTGGCGGTTGATAATTATTCTGAGAATTATTTCCAGGCCTTTGGTTTATGTATGAAATATTCTCTCTTTGTTCCATTGTTAATTCAATACTGAGACAATCTTTTGTCAAATGTGGTCCTCCACACTGCTCACAACTAATTTGTATTGAGTGAATATCTTTAGTCATCTTTTCCATTCGTCTTTCCACAGCATCTATCTTTGCGGAAATGGAATCTAAGTCATGGCTAGAATCGGCTCTAGCTGCTTTAGATGATCTAATGATATCTTTTTCTTGGTGCCACTCATGTGAGTAGGAAGCAGTGTTATCAATAATTTTGTAAGCATCAGTTTCGGTTTTCTTCATAATAGAACCACCAGCTACTATATCTATGTCTTTCCTTGTAGTGATGTCGCATCCTTGGTAGAATATTTGTAATATTTGACAGGTGTCTAAACCATGTTGCGGACATCCTCTTAATAACTTTCCATATCTTGTCCACGCCTCATATAGAGTTTCATTTGGCTTCTGTGTGAACGTAACAATTTCTGCTTGAAGTCTTACGGCTTTAGATGCAGGAAAGAATTGTTTAAGAAATTTGTCAACTAAAACGTCCCATGTATCAATCGCCCCTTCAGGTAACGATTCCAACCAATCTTTGGCTTCTCCCTTTAAAGTCCAGGGAAATAACATGAGATATATCTGTTCATCCTCCACTTCTCGGATTTTAAATAGTGTGCAGATCCTATTAAAGGTACGTAGATGTTCATTTGGATCTTCCTTCGGCGTACCACTAAATTGGCATTGATTAGTCACCATGTGTAGAATTTGTCCTTTGATTTCATAATCTGGCGCATTAATGTCTGGATGAGTAATTGCGTGACCTTGGCCAGTGCGTTTAGCTCTCATTCGGTCTTCCATACTTAAAGGTTCCAGATTCTCCATAATTGAATTTGTTGAATCGGTATCACTAGATGATTCTGATTTAATGGTTCGTTCCTCAACAATCTCTGTTTGAATGATTGGTGGCTCCGGAGGAAAGTTTAATGGTTCAGGATCTACGAACCGTTCCTGAATATTTTCCGGATTCTCAATTGTGAGGTTGGGTTCAAAAAAATGGATTATCGGAAATTTGAACTGAAGTACTTGGTCGACTGGATGACGATTCTAAAGAAAAATCAACGGCGGTTATATTTGCTAAATGTCTTGATCTAGTTACAGGTGGTGAACGTACAAAAGGTGGTGAACGTCTTGCTCGGTGCATTCACTGAATATCCTATTAGTTTTTAAAAAGAAAGAAAAATTATAATAAGTTATCCAATTAATAGACTTTTCTGATTTTGCCCACGTTTCGAATAGCCAAAAGATGCAGCAAAGGGGCAGGATTCGTTTGGTCTCAATATAATTGAGGACTGTTTGGCTCCAATAACCCGGTCCAGGTACAAATCCAACTATTACTACGAACCAGAAAATTTTGATGTCTATCAATTTAACCACTTAAAATAAATTTTCGTAATTTTAAGAAAATTTAGATAAGAAGTAGAAAAAATTCTAAGTCCTAAAAACTAGAATGGCGAGAAATAAGAGAGAAAAAGAGTTCGTCGCAAAAGGTCGAAAAAGAAAAATGGTTGAAAAATAAAAGGTGACGAAAAAAAATAAAAGAAACTTATAAAACTAAAAAATACTTGACTAACCTAATCTTATTACTACAACTAACTTAAAATTATAATCGCAAATTGAAATTACTAATTGGAATGATAATTGATACATAGTAAAAGGTGTCTAAAAATATTAAAGCTTACAGGAAAAACTAAATCCCAAATGGAAATAACTTAAAAAGAAACTTAAACTTAAAAAGGCATCACAAAATTCTAAAGCACCTAAATCTTAGTCTAAAGAAAAAGCACTTAAAGAATTCTACGGCAAAGCCTAAAAATCTAGGAGTAAAAATAACTATAGCAAAAACTAAGTTTAAAATTAAATATGAGCTAAAAATACAAATATTACGCTAAAACGATTAAAAAGGGACAAAATATTAAAATATACAAAAATTTGTAAAAAGTACAATTTTTTATAAAAATATTATTTTTATATTATTTATTTAATAAAACTACTAATTTTACAATTTAATAAAACTAATTAATACTAAATACATAAATTAAATAAAAAGTAAAAGTTAAAATAAAATTAATTATAATAATAATAATTAGGGTTAATAATAATAATAATTATTAAATAACCCGTAATTAATGCTGAATTAGGGTTCTGTCGCGTGTCAGAGTCACTCCGCGAGTCGCGGTAATTAATGCAGAAAACCCCGCGAGTCGCGGGGTTCAGAAATTCAGATGACAGCTTATTAAATTCGACGCGTTTTTTCTTTATTTATTTTTTTTTTCTGTTTTCTGTTTTTATATAAATAAAAGATATTTAAATAAAACTTATATTTTTATAAACTAAAATAAAAATAAAGAAACTTATAAAACTTAAATATTTAACAAAATCTTAAAAATACTTATATTTTTGTTTTTCTTTTTATATTTTCGAATATTTAAAACGTATTTTTACAAAAGCGACTTTTAATAGAAGTAAACTAAAAATCTTTTTTTTTTTTATTAGCGTTGCGCTTCCGGCGTTTAAGAGAGCTCCCCGGCAGCGGCGCCAAAAATACTTGATGTCAAAGCTAAGGGATACGAAATAGTTTATATTTTACTAGGAAAAACTATTAAATACGATAAAATTTTACACAAGATATTTATTTATTTATAGAATGGATATACTTAAACCTTGCTACAACACTTATAGGCAGTGTACCTAATCGTACAGTAGTGTAGTTTTTAGTAAGTCCGGTTCGTTCCACAGGGAATCTTTTTTAAACAAAGCTCAACGCTATATTAATTTACTTTTATAAAAATACAAACATAAATATAAGTAATATTATTATTATAAAGGGGGGTTTTTACCGTTTAATGACCGGTTTGTCGATTTTAAGACTTTAGTCGCAGTTAAAACCTAATGTAAAATATAAAATAAATACAAGACTTAAATTAAAGCGTAAAGTAAATAACGATAATGAAATTGCGAATAATAAAAGTGCGATAAAATAAACTTGCGATAATTAAAAAGTACGATAATTAAAAGTGCAATTAAATACAATAACAATAAAAATGCGATAATTAGAAGTGCAATTAAATATAAAATAAAGGAAATTAAATATGAAATAAAAGAATTATGCTTATTTAAACTTCCGTAATCATGATGTTTGACGTGTTGATTTTAGTTTTATGCCCATGGGTTAATTGTCCTTTGTCCTGGATTATTTAATATGTCCGTCTGGTTTTTGTCCATAACAGTCCATCAGTCATAAATATAAAGTGCGAGTGTCCTCGTCAAATTATTCTTATACCCGAAGTTAAATATTCCAACTAATTGGGGATTCGAATTGTAACAAGGTTTTAATACTTTGTTTAATGAATACACCAGGTTATCGACTGCGTGTAAACCAAGGTTTTACTACTTTGTTAACAATTACACCAATTACCCTTGAATGTAATTCACCCCTGTTTCAACAAGTTTATTAACTATTAATCCATTTCCGTGTCCGGTTAAATGAACGATTATTCGTACATATAAATACCCCGCCCATCGTGTCCGATCGAGTGTATATGGTAATTTATAGGGACGCCCAATTGTAAATCTTTATATTAACATTAACAAACTATCATTTAGTTAAACAAATATAAAGCCCATTAATAGCTCATAGTCTAATTTCCACAAGTGTCGTTCTTTTGTCCAAACCCCAATTATGGTACAAAGCCCAATTACCCAATTTTAGTAATTAGCACAACATCATGATTACTTCGTTTTAAATAAGCATAATAATAACTTAGCTACGCGACATTAATGTAAAAAGGTTGAACATAACTTACCATGATTAAAAATAGCGTAGCGTTACACGGACAGAATTTCGACTTACACCCTTACAACATTCGCTAACATACCCTTATTATTAGAATTATAATTAAAATTAAAATATAAATTATAAATATATATATATATTTTACGTATGATAAGAGAAGAAAAAGATTATCAAAAATGCTCAGAATTCGGTTGGCTTTATAGGCAGTTTCTCATTTTGGGGCTCCGCGACTCGCGGTGAAATCCTCTTCAAACTCCGCGAGTCGCGGAGAATGAAATTACAGCTCAGTCCCTTGGAGTCTTTCTCTGCCGACGGTTTTTATTTATAAATATAATATATATATAATTAATATAATTAATTATATATTATATTATATTTATATACATAGTTAACTTGTAATTTTTAGTCCGTTGCGTCGAGCGTTAAGAGTTGACTCTGGTCCCGGTTCCGGATTTTCGAACGTCCTTGCGTACAATTTAATATCTTGTACTTTGCGTTTTGAATCTTGTACTCTTGTAATTTCGAGACGTTTCTTATCAATAATTGGAACCTTTTTGATTGTCTTTTGTACTTTTGAGCTTTTTGGTCGTTTGCGTCTTCAATTCGTCGAATCTGTCTTTTATCTTCACCTTTTATTATTTAAACGAATATTACTTGTAAATAGAACAATTGCAACTAAAAGCTTGTCTTTCTTGAGGAATAATGCTATGAAATATATGTTCGTTTTTAGCATTATCAACTACATAATATTTACATATAAATTTTAACCAACAATGATAAGCAATGGTTTTTAAATCAGACCCGGTCAAAGTCCAGACTTACTAATGTATCCTAACGACTTATCAGTTAGACACACTAATGCAAACCTGGTTCGCTAAGACCACCGCTGTGATACCACATGTCATAACCCGACCTTAACCATAAGAACGAATACAATAACATATGATTTCATCGCGAGGTATTGACCTCTATATGCGACATTTTTCAAAAACTGCATTTGTTTTTACAATACAAACCATAGCTTTTATTACAAATACAAGGTTTAAATAACTTAATAAGGATTATCGTTTAGCGATAATCTTAGACTTACAAACTTTACATGTGATAATAACAATACGACCTCCAACATATTTTACATTACAAATCCTCCGATATGCAGTTTTATTTTTGACACAAATATGCATACTCAAGATCTTGCTTAAATTCAACATGTTGCAGCGGAAGCTTTTAGTTATCACCTGAGAATAAACATGCTTAAAACGTCAACATAAAGTTGGTGAGATATAGGTTTAATGCCGGCAGCAATATATATATATAGACCACAAGATTTCATATATAAACATTTTAATAAAAATATTCTAAGTGGTTGAGCACTTGGTAACCATACTTAACATTTAATCACGTCGCATATTCCCTTTATTATGAAATCTTACTACACCGTACCAAGTGTAGTCACGAAACGAAGTACTGTGCAACCGTTGAATACTGGTCGTCCAGTCCGGTTGGGGTTGTCAGGCCCGATAGATCTATCAACAGGATTCGCGTTTACAATACTGCTGTAAATAGTAGTTACCAAGCTACAGGGAAGTATGCCAGTGGTACAACTCAACGTAGAATATATTTTTCAGTTACTTGTGTCCATATCGTAAAACATAAAATACATGTATTCTCATCCCGAAATATTTAGAGTTTAAAAGTGGGACAATATACTCACTTTTGCCTTGAAGATATATATATTTTGACTTGGTCTCCGGTTGATATCACGAACCTATCCATATATAATATATCAATATATTTTCATTTTAAACAATCGTCACGTATATATACTTATAATACTTTTAATGTCTTCTTAGTCCGTAGTTAGCAATTCAATTTTAATGGTTCATATTTAGGTGTTTAATAAATAAATAAAACCCCCATCGAAATAAATAAAACCCCCATCGTATTCGTATTGGTCGGGATTAATCTTGACCCATGGTACCTATATTGTCAAGAAGACGTATTGCGTACAATCATGGGATCTTATGATTAATCTTCTCGTATTGTTTACGGGTGATCCTGAAATATATAAAATTAAATTATGAGTACATATATATAAAATATCATGTTATTTTAGAAAGATGTGATTTATTTAATTTTTCTCCAATTATTTTCGTGGCTAAACTAGTTTTGGATATCCGATCTTGTTTTAGTCATAGTTTCTTCGTTACAACTCCGTTTTCGTTGGTTCAACTTGCCACTTCCTTGGATCGAGTCCTTCTTTAAGAATATGAACTGTAAATACCTTAGTTTGTATTCGAAATCACAGGTCATAGGTCAAACTTTGGTGAAACTTATGAAGTTGATCATTTTCCATCGTGTAAACAACCTTAAATGATTATTTTTCTAAAAATACTTATACTTTGAGTTAAATCATGAAATTTTTATGTGTTAACATATTCATAGTAAATATCAATTTTCCAGAAAATAAGCCTCCAATTCAAAGTTAAAGATGGTTTTTAATTATCCAACCCAAAACAGCCCCCGGTTGTACTCCGACGACGTAAATTCAGTTTTTAAGGTGTTCTTTGAAAAACCAAGTTTTACCTTGTTAAGTTAGCATATCCTTATGATATATTACAGGTATTGAAGTATTTTAAAAGTTAAGTTAGAAGGATCTATTTAGTTTGCAAACAAGTTTGAAAACATTCAAACTATGTTCTTGTTGTTAATATTTTATACCATAAAATAAGATAACTATATATATATGAATCGAATAAGGTTATGAACAAAGTTACTACCTCAAGTTACTTGGACAAGGTTGCTGTAAAAGAGAAGTAAAAACCTAGAATCAAAAGAGTGGTGGAGTTGGATGAAAGATTGGAAGTAAACTTGTGTTCTTGGAAGGATTCTTGAAGTGTTTTTGTAAGGGTTTTCTTATGGTGATTAAGTGATGTTTTTGAAGCTAGATCTTCATGGTTGTGGGCTGAGATGGTTAAGGGTTTTAAGGCTCTTGAAAGTGTGTTCCTAACTAGCAAAATGATGTAGCAAAATTGAAAATGGATGGAGTATATATGGTGGTGATGGTGGCGTGAATGATGAAGATCATGGACAAAATTTATGTTGTAATTTTGTGTAATTAGTCATACTATCATACAAAAGTAATTACCTTATACTTAAGGCATGAACAAGAGAGTTACCTTATACATAAGGCATGAACAAGGGCTGTTTGGTGGTGATTTAATGTGTATATACCAATAGTAAATACGTATAGAAGCTAGGTATGATACAAGTACATATACTCTAAATATACGTATAGAAATCTTGTGAAAACGGAACGAGGATTCAAATATAGTTATCTTTTGTGAATATACTTATATTGTTTTATGTATTTAAGTCCTTAAAAGTGATTAAATACATTACATATACGATATATGTATAAACATTATAGGTTATAAGTATTTATATCAAAAAAACGTTACTTAAAGTTATTGTTTTGAAAACTTAAGTTAGTAGTTTCAAAATATACTTATAACTTATTGTTATTAATACAAAATGAGATATTAAAACATCCTTAGATCATGTTAAATATGTATATATACATATATATACACAAACGTATAATTATCATATGTTATATAGTTCGTGATATCATCGGTCAAACTAGACGGTCAAACGTTGTGTAAATCTCTTTTCAAAAACATAAGTCTCAACAATTTGGGTTGCGTATCATGTTGGTAATGTTTAATTTATGTAAATATTAATCTTATAAGTATAGATCAATCGTAAAAGTCCGGGTCATTACATCTCCTGCCAACAGAAATATTAACACAGTTGTGATTTTAGATGATGATGGAATTGAGATTTAAGATGATGATGATTGAGTGATAATTGATCAAGGAAATAGAAAGAATAGAAAGTGTAGTAAGTGGGTTGTTTTCATACAACTTAATCGGGTATATATATATATATATATATATATATATAATAGATTGCTAGTGGATATATAATATTTATATCTATATCTTAATCAATTGAAACAAAAGAAGAAAACAGTAATAATATGCTAATAATTTCAATCACAGATAACATTTAACTGTTTTAAAATATAATAATAATTATAATATAATAAAATAATAAAAATCAACACATGTGAATTCATTTAGCGGCCATGAATTTGTATCTTCTGCCGACAGTTTTCATGAACTATTATTTCGTATCCCGTTGATAATTAGTGGCGGATAAAAGTCTTTCAGAAAAATCTCAAACTTTTAGATTAACTATATTTATTTATTTTGGTCATTATGGTATAAAATTCGATCCTTAATTTGTTAAATAAAAATTACATCAACTGTCCCTCTCATTTCTGGGTAAAATATAAAAAGTGTTAAAACTTAACAATTAGTTCCTAAATACATTTTTAATAAGCCTAAAATTTATAGAACTCATTTTTGTATCACCGTTTATTTTAAAATTACATAACTTTGAATTCAACTTACTTAATATCAATCGAAACATCAAATGAGTATTACAATTATTTAATATTTATTTTTTAATATACTTTGTTTATATATAGAGATATATTTTAAATAATAATTATTATAATATCCTATTTTTATTTTATTAATTTTTAATAACAACAACATATAATACTTCAAATTATATTTCGAATTATTATTTATATGTACATACACACATATCTATTTACAATTAATTGTTCGTAAATCGTCGAGAGCAGTCGAACGTCAATTAAATATATGAACATCGTTCCAAAATTTTCTAGACTCAACATTACATACTTTGCTTATCGTATCAAAATCATATAAAGATTAAGTTTAAATTTGGTCGAAAATTTCTGGGTCGTCACAGGTTAGCACCCAAGGACCAAATCAACCACTTCTATTCCTATCGCTCGAAACCTAAAGCCCTATACTTGAAGCTGCAACTATATCGTTTCAGGTTTCTGTTCGATCACATATGACTGCCTCCTAATTGCTATCAAATCAAACAAACACATACCACTGGTTGTTCTATGTTATACTCTATTGCTGCAATTAAAAACCGAACCCACAAGCAAGTCATTAATTATAATATATTATCACTAAACCTTTCAACAACACCAGTTATCACTATTCGAAAATTTTGAATATATAAATGGATGAGGAAATTAAGAGAATATAAATGAACTAATTACCTACCTGATCAATTGTTGAACTGATTTCATGATTAGATCGATGGTGATGATAATTAATACAATCCCTATTGAATTCTTCTTCTTGATTCGAACAGACACCAAAACCAAACACCACATATTAAGAACTACTGATCCTCTGTTCGAAATTATTACAGTTACCTCTTCTATTTTCGAATTTATTGACCGACTGCTGAATCAAAAACCTAGATCGATCCACTGGAGCAAGCTTTTTCGGTTGGGGTAAACGATATTACATGTACACTGATTGTGAATTAAGTTGTTGATATAACTTGGGCCATTAAATGTTAATTAGGCTAGTATACATGTGGGTTTATTAAATCATTATTGGGCTGAGATAAATTGGGCCATGTACTTGCTTTTATTGTTGGGCTGATTGATATGATAAGGATAGGAATTATATTGATACATGAAACATGAGATGAATGTGGTTATGATCATGAAGATTCATGATGATGGATCATAATGATGGTTAGAATAAGGAAATGATGGTGGTGATAATAAGAACGATAATGAGGTTTAGTGTTTGATGATTATGATGATAATTATGGTAAGATAATAATGTAGGACGATGGGAATGATTATAATAAGGAAGTAAGATGTTGATAGAATGGGTATTATGATGATACATGATGGTGAGGATACGGGAATACAAAGACGTCGATACACGAAAATTTTTTTAACCGAATGACGATGATTATGGTATAAACATAATTCTTATTATTATTATTATTATTATTATTATTATTATTATTATTATTATTATTATTATTATTATTATTATTATTATTATTATTATTATTATTATTATTATTATTATTAATTATTATTGTTATTAGATTATTACAAATATTAAAAACATAATTATTAGTATCATTCATACAATTAATATTATTATCATTATTGTTAGTATTAGTAATATCATCATTATTATTATTATTATTGTTATTATTATTACTTTTATTATTATTATTATTATTATTATTATTATCATTATTATCATTAGTAATAAAGTTATTATTATCATAGTTATTATTATTATCAGTAATATTATTATCATTAATATTTTTTTATCATTATTATTATTATTTTTAACATTAATATTATTTTATCAAATAACTATTAGTTATATAAAACCATATTTACTACATATAATATAACTATACTAATATTTTTATAATAAATATTAATAAATGTAAGTTATTAGGTTTTAATGAAACACATAATTAAAATAACAATTAACTCACTAATAATACATAAATTTGTTCGATTACCATTATATGTGTTAATATATATATATAAATGATATAGGTTCGTGAATCTGAGGCCAACCTTGCACTTGTTCAATGCAGTCATATGTATTTTTACTACGAAATACAGTATTGTGAGTTTCATTTGCTCCCTTTTTGAATGCTTTTGCAATATATATTGGTGGGACTGAGAATACATGCGCTACTTTTATAAATGTTTTACGAAATAGACACAAGTAATCGAAACTACATTATATGGTTAAATGATCGAAATCGAATATGCCCCTTTTAGATTGGTAGCCTAAGAATTAGGGAACTGGCCCCTAATTGACGCGAATCCTAAAGGTAGATCTACGGGAACTAACAACCCCCATTCTGGAATTTGGAATGCTTTAGTACTTCGAGTTTATCATGTCTGATGGGTGTCCTGGAATGATGGGGATATTCTATATGCATCTTGTTAAGGTCGATTACCAGGTGTTCAATCCATATGAATGATTTTTGTCTCTATGCATGAGACGAATATTTATGAGAAATGGAAATGAAAATCTTGTGGTCTATTAAAATTATGGAAATGATCGATTATGATAAACTAATGAACTCACCAACCTTTTGGTTGACACTTTAAAGCATGTTTATTCTCAGGATTTAAAGAAATCTTCCGCTGTGAATTTGCTCAATTTAAAGATATTACTTGGAGTCATTCATGGAATATTTCAAAAGACGTTGCATTCAAGTCGTTGAGTTCAGTAAAGATTATGATTAAGTAAATGACAGATTAGGTCATTTTTAGTTGGATATTATGAAATGGTATGCATGCCTGTCAACTTTCGATGTAATGAAAGTTTGTCTTTAAAAACGAATGCAATGTTTGTAAAATGTATCATATAGAGGTCAAATACCTCGCAATGTAATCATATGTTATTGTATTCGGTCTTATGGATTAGGACGGGTCTTTACATATGTGAGCTCCATTCTGGACCAAGGTCAATTGTAGCAAAGATACTAAGAATGGGATACTACTGGCCGACAATGCACGAAGATACGGTTATGCTCCAGCGAACCTGTGAGTCATATTAAATCCACGCTAAAGTTCAAAAGAAGCTAAAACAAAAGTTAATATCAGACCTTTCGGCGTGGATTTTCTCGAAATGGGGTATATATATATTGGACCACTAACTGAAGCACCGGGAGGTTACAAGTGGTTGGTAGTCGCCATAGACTATTTCACGAAGTAGGCGGAGGCAAAACCGTTAAGCACAATGACCGGGAAGCACATCGAAAAGTTTGTCTGGGAACACATCATATGTCGATGTGGAATCACCCAAAAAATCGTTTCGGACAATGGAAAACAGTTTGCTGAAGCTATCTTCCCTGGATTTTGCAAAAGGTTACAGATAAAGCAAACTTTTACCTCCGTATACCACCCCCAAGGGAATGGGCAAGTTGAAGTCACCAACAGAGACCTTATAAAAGGATTAGAAAAGCGGTTAGGAAAGTGTTACCAAGGGTGGATGGAAGAACTCCCTCTAGTATAGGCTCATCGAACCACACCAAAGAGGAGTAACATAGAAACCCCCTATAGCTTAGTTTATGGCACCGAGGCGGTATTGCCTTCTGAGATACAGATATTGAGTAACAGAACTGCTAACCTCGAGGAAAATGAAGAAAAACTTCGTCTCAACGTCGACCTCATGGAGGAAAGAAGGGAAGCTGCATTGATTAGAGAAGCTGCTACAAGAAGACCATTGAAAAATACTACAATAAACGAGTCAAACTGTTAGTGTACAAAGTCGGAGACTATGTTCTAAGACATAATAGCACTAGCAAGGTGGAATACGAAGGAAAGATGGGTCCAACCTGGGAAGTCCCAATGCTACTAGAACCAATCTAAGGTATCCGTACCCTAGATGGCCATATAAACAGCAGAATAGCTCGGACTCTAGTATAATCTTCCCACTACGCTAACCCACTCTCCACTCTAAGGAAACTTTAGTCTACTTTATGAAAAAGCAGTACATGATAAACCTTCAATTCATAGAATGTCAAAATAAGTTTGATACTTTGATTAAGACTTTTAAAGAGTTAATAACCAATTTTCAACTTACGCTTAAATGATTAACCACTAAAGTTAAGATAGAGTGTAGTGAATTTGATGCCCTAGTAGTAACTGGAGGTGGGAAGGAAACAACTGTTAACATACCCATACAAGATTTTTTCGATATGGAACCTGTGCCAATTGACCCAATTGTCAATCCACCGGAACCTATCTCTCCTAAAGTTCCGGAAATTATTCCGCGAGCCCGCGTACCTTTCCCAGGTAGGCTTAGGAAGGAAAAACAAGAAGCGCAATTCGCTAAGTATTGGGATATTATTAAGAATCTGCATCTGAATGTACGACTAGTAGATGCTTTAGTAGAAATGCCAAACTGCGCTAAATTTTTCAAAGACTTACCTTCAAACAAAGAGAGATTAAGAGAGATATTTAGCTTACCTTTACGTGAGAAATGTTCATTAGTGCTACAACATGGTATTCCCCCTAAGTTAGGAGATACAGGAAGATTCACGGTACCTTGCTGCCTGCAACATATCCAAATTAGCAATGTGTTACCAGACTTAGGAGCCAATGTAAACCTAATGCCCTATTCTTTATTCAAAAAGGTAGGACTTAATGAATTAAGACCTACCAGAATAACTATACAATTCGCGGACAGATCAGTTAAGATCCCTCGAGGAATAGCTGAAGATGTCCTAGTCAGAGTGGATAAGTTTGCATTCCCCGTTGATTTCGTCATTATGGATATTGAGGAAGACACAAAGGTACACTCATACTTGGCTGACCATTCTTGAATACTGCTAGAGCCATAACTGACGTCCATGAGAAATCACTGAAATTAAGAGTTAGAAGTGAAGAAGTCACATTCAATGTTGATCGACTCATGACCCATCCTCGCTAGGAAGATCTCAATCTTGCTGATTCTTTTCAAGAACTCGTAAGCAAATACTTGGAGGATACCATGGCTATATGTAGTCAAGATCAAATTTCTAAGGATCTGTTCTTTGAACATCATGAAGGAAATCTCGACAACCATGCAACCATGGATCCTAGTCAATATAAATCTCCCCTCTCCGAAAGTAACTTTCTCGGAAAGACTATCCATATAGCACCACTAGGTTAAGGCATTCCTCTACCTCTGTTAAAGAGAAGACCGAATGAAGAAACAAATTTCATTCCGGTAATCCAGGAATCACAGTCAAAAGAGGATTGTGATGAAATTCCTAAGCCGATCTTCAAAATTAAGGAAGACGTTTCTGAAGACGAAGCATTAAGAAGGAAAATTTTCAGAACCAAAGAACATATAGCATCAGTAACCGCTATTAAGGAAGAAGAAGAAGAAGAATCAGAATTCCAGGAGAGGTATGACTCGTTAGATAGAAAGGAGATACCTAGAAAGAAACCATCTATCGAGGAACCTCCGAAATTAGAGTTGAAGAAGTTACCCGAATATCTGGAGTATGCATTCTTAGAAGGAGAATCGCAACTCCCTGCAATCATTTCTAAAGACCTCATGCCATACTAGAAGGCGAAACTGATTCAGGTTCTGAAATCACATACAAAGGCAATCGCTTGGAAGATTTCAGACATAAAAGGAATCAGTCCAAACTATTTCACTCACAAGATCTTCATGGAAGATGATTTCAAACCATCAATTCAGAGGCAAAGAAGGGTCAATCCAATGGATCAAGAAGTCATCAAGAAAGAAGTAATCAAACTTCTAAACGCCGGTCTAATCTATCATATTTCCGATTCGCCATGGGCCAGTCATGTTCAAGTCGTACCCAAGAAGGGAGGAATGACCGTAATTAAAAATGAGAATAATGAACTTATTCCAACACAGGAGGTCACTGGTTGGAGGGTTTGCATAGATTATCTTAAGTTAAATGATGCATCTCGGGAAGATCATTTTCCATTACCATTCATTGATCAAATGTTGGAATGCCTATCAGGAAATGAGTTCTATTGTTTCCTTGACGATTTTTCTGGCTACTTTCAAATTCCCCTCGATCCAAAGGACGAAAAAAAGACAACTTTTACTTATCCTTATGGAACATTTTCCTATCGATGCATGCCCTTTGGGTTGTGCAATGCACCTGCTACACTTCAGCGATGCATGGTTGCAATATGGAAGTCTTCATGGATGACTTCTCAGTCTTCAGTAGTACTTTTGGATTCGTGACATTCTAACCTTGAAAAGATGCTTACCCGGTGTGAAGATTCAAACTTAGTTCTAAATTGAGAAAAATGTCACTTCATGGTAAAAGAAGGAATAGTTTTAGGACATAAGATTTCAAAGTCAGGAATAGAGGTCAATAAGGCTAAGATTGAAAACATAACCAAACTTCCAGAAGCTACCACGGTTAAAGTTGTGGAGAGTTTCCTTGGACACGCTGGTTTTTACCGACGTTTTATCAAAGAAAGGTCACACGACCTATCACTCATCTCCTCAGAAAGGAAGTTCCGTTTTTCTTTAATGAAGAATGTACTCAAGCATTCAACTATATAAAGGAACAGCTCACACATGCACCTATCATGATAGCTCCTGATTGGAGCTTACCATTCGAAATCATGTGTGATGCGAGTGACTTCGCAGTTGGAGCTGTACAACGATAACGAAAAGATAAACACTTTCATCCAATCTATTAAGCTAGCAAAACCTTGATCGGATCTTAAGAGAACTACACCACTACGGAAAAGGAGCTGCTAGCTGTAGTTTTTGCCTTCGGCAAATTCCATTCCCATCTCATCCTGTCCAAAACTACAGTTTACACAGATCATTCAGCCCTAAAATATCTATTCACTAAAAAAAATGCCAAACCAAGACTCCTACGATGGATCTTACTCCTTCAAGAATTTGATATTGAGATTAAAGATAAAAAAAGGAGCAGAGAACGTCACAGCAGATCATCTTAGTCGTTTAAAGAATCCGGCGATGGAAAACTTGCTGAGCAAGAGATCAGAGACAAATTTTTGGAGGAACAGCTTATGAGCTTAAGACAAGATAACATAGGAACACAATTCACTGATACCCCTTGGTACGCTGACATAGCCAACTACCTAGTTACGGGAGTACTATAAAAAGGAATGAGCACATCCCGAAGAAGGAAGTTCTTCAGGGACGCTAAGTACTACTGGGAAGATCCATACCTGTTCAGAATTTGCCCTGATCAGATAATCAGGAGGTGCGTAGATGAGAAACAAGCAACAGGAATTCTTCATCAATGTCACCACAGACTAACTAGAGGTCATCATGGAGCAAACTTAACCGCAAGAAAAGTCTACGATTCAGGATTTTACTGGCCGTCTATATATTGAGATGCGCAAGAGCTTGTAAAGCATTGCGACACTTGCCAAAGACAAGGTATTATCTCTATGAAGAATGAGATACCTCGGACTAATATCCAAGCTTGTGAAATCTTTGATATATGGGGATTAGACTTTATGGGGCCGTTCCCCAAGTCTAATGGGAAAGAATGTCCTCGCAGCAGTAGATTATGTCTCCAGATAGGTCGAAGCCCAATCATTTCCAACCAACGGTGCCAAGGTCGTCACCAACTTCTTGAAGAGACTCTTCTGCCGATTCGGAGCGACCCCGGGCTATAATAAGTGATAGAGGCACACACTTCTGTAATACCCAGTTTATGAAGGTGATGCAACAATACGGAGTTACCAACAAGATGTCCACTTCCTATCATCCGCAGCCTAACGGATAAGCAGAGGTCACTAACAGAGCACTCAAGGGAATTCTAGAACGCACCGTCGGCCATCATGGGAATAAATGGGCCAAGAAACTAGACGATACTCTGTGGGCATTCTGGACTGCATAAAAAAATCCTCTAGGAACCACACCCTACCGTATGATCTATGGGAAAGCCTGTCACCTTTCGCTAGAACTGGAGTACAAAGCTCTCTGGGTGTTGGAGACATGTAACCTTGATCCTTCAGTAACCGCTAGGCATCGGAAGATGCAGATGAATGAACTCGCTGAATTAAGAGACCAAGCATATGAAATGTCATATATCTACAAGGAACGGACAAAGCTGACACACGATGCAAAGCTGATACCTACAAAGTTCGCTCCTGGAGATAAAGTTATACTCTTTAATTCTCGATTCAAGAAGTTCGCTGGAAAATTCAAATCACGATGGAGTGGGCCATACAAAGTAGTACATGCTTTTCTGCACAGAGCCGTAGAATTAGAAGGACCTACCGGAAATTTCAAAATCAATGGCCACCGGTTGAGAGCTTATCTAAAAGACCACAACAGGGAGGAGCACCTCTTCTCCTTTGATCCATTCTGAAGATATGCCAGAAAAGTCTAGCTGTCACGACTTGATAAAAAAAAAGCACTCTTGGGAGGCACCCCTTGCTTATCCTTTTAAATTTTATTTTAAAATTATTTTCAGTCTACAAAATATTTTACTATGCACGAACCCTAAGCGTCATACTTGCGCTTAGTACTTACTAGTTTGTTGAAATGTATCCAGGAAAAATGCCAAGTTCAGGAGCTTCCTATTGCATTCCCATTAGTAGGAGAAGGACTCTCAGGGTTTACCTATCGGAGAGCAGTGCAGATCAGCATAGGCCTTCGACGGGACAGTTAGGCTCCAGGCATTTGATTCTTGAGTGTGTTGAGGAGGATATCAGCACGGCACCACCAGTACCTCCAGTGCGATGCTCTAGGCATTTAGCTTCGAGACCTGCTGAGCATCCAGAGCCGTTAGGGCCACTAGAGCTGCAGATTGTGATTCATCATGGAGCTACCATAAATGATCCAACTGTCACATGGGCATTACTCAGAGATTATCAGAGACTCTATAGAGCTTTCAGAGCATATCTTCAGTGTGAAGGAATGCCTCGAAGTACTCTCAGTCCTTCATCATCCAGACTAGCATGCCGTGTTCCACCGACACGATGAGCTACTCCCAGGCGCTCTACTCCAGTCTCAGTTCATTTAGTAAGCTCAGCCGCCATCCCGGTTCATACCACTCCTTTCACGCCGCCTGTTTCACCAGCTCTAGTCATTGAGATGGTCCTGTTCGTGAGCTACCTGAGGGGTGCCACTTAGTCACAGTCCCTATATCGGTTGAGCCACCTATGGCTCAGGTCTTTAAGATCACCGGGTGCATCCCTGATGAGGCGCCATTCCCGAGCCTCTCACACCTGGAGTTGCCATCGGATCTTTGTCTAGACACTTTTGGCCCGAGATGGATGCAGGATAGCCTCTTGAGTATTTGCTGAGACTCGAGGACGATGATGATCTCTTCGGACCTAATAGATGCTTCGCAAACACCGCTCTACAACTGGCCATGAGAGTATCTCGTAGACTACATTATTTTACTTTATTTTCTATTAATTTTATAAAAGCATTGTATAAGAAGTTATATATCTAGTGGAAATGCTACTCTCTTTTGTTCTTCATGCAGAATTTATCAAAGAGACTGGTTCTTTCCAGTACTGGGAGTATGACCGTAGGAAAGTCCAGCACTAGGAGAGTAACCTAACCGTAGGGAAGTAATTTGTCCTCAAACCTATTTTAATTATTACGCACTAAAATCTCTTAGTGTGGGGTAACTCCCGTAACCAATTTAGAAATTCTAGAATATATTGTCCTTGATTTAATAAAGTATTAAAATATTCTATTTCAGAGAACATTAGGGACAATGTTCTTCTAAGTGTGGGGTATTGGGTAAAGGTTTAAGAAAGCAAGTAATCGTTAAAATGCCAAATTTTGAAAAATTCTTTTGTCTTAAAAGTGATTAGCAATGATTATTAGGGGATTTCAACAAAACATTTACCTTATTTTACCCAAAAGATTCTATAAAATTGCTAGAAATCAGTTTTCGGAACATTCATGAGAACGGAATGATTAAACAAAAACTCATGATTGGTGTCAAAAGATTTCTTTCAAAAAAATATGTTAAAGGCGACACATGACCAAGAACGACCCCTACTCCCAAAGAGTGAGGATTCTTGGACCCAAAGTATCTGTATGACCCATCAAATCTACAGTACTTTGTTAATTCAATTGATGAGTGTGTCGGTGTACTGTTCAAGTTAGAACTTGATTTTGACATACGTTTCGAGTCCAATGGTTAGTAAGCGCCATACTTGGTGTAGGTGCGATCCTCCTTCTGAAATTATTCTAAATAGAGAAGGCAAAAGCCATTTGTTTTCGTTTCCACTCTACGCATTTAAACCGACCAACTCACACCAAAGAGTTGATGAATCAGAAAATAATCACCCAAATTCACTCCCAAAATGCACTACCCATTCACCTTCATTCCTTTTCCACTTTTCAAAAGATCCAGAGATTAATAAGGAGATAGATCGAACAAATTCACTTTAAAATCACTTGTTAAAAGATTCCGAACCCCCGATTGTTTTTGATAGGTTAAAGGCCTATTTTCGGTGAATTATCACTTCCTCT
This sequence comes from Rutidosis leptorrhynchoides, assembly GCF_046630445.1. Classification (NCBI taxonomy): domain Eukaryota; kingdom Viridiplantae; phylum Streptophyta; class Magnoliopsida; order Asterales; family Asteraceae; genus Rutidosis; species Rutidosis leptorrhynchoides. The sequence goes on along the minus strand of NC_092333.1, from coordinate 372,275,876 downwards.
CTGGGCACTAGGAACCAGTGTTGTAAAAAACAGAAAAAACGGGGGTGTAGACGGGGGTGTAGACGGATTTTGGAGTGCCCCGTCCCGTTTATACATAAAACGTTTGAAAAAACGGAAATCGGCCAAAAAACGGTCAAAAGACGGTCAAACACGGTCCGAGACGGGGAAAAACGGGTTTTTTTTTTCAAGTTTTTTTTTTTTTTTTTAAAAAAAATTAAACCCTGTGCTATTACTTAAGGTTTCTTTTTTTATGTTTGAAATGTTGAAGTATTTAAACATGTGTGAAATGCTTATGTTTGGAATAATGTAATGTACAATATATATATATATATATATATACATATATATATATATATATATATATATATATATATATATATAACATTTTAATTTAAAAGTCAACGTCAGTCAACATCCGTCTAGACCTCCGTCTCGACCCCGTATCGACCCTTTTAGGACCCGACCGTCTCGACCCCGTCTCGCGTCTTTTGCAACCTTGCTAGAAACAAAGGACAAAAGTTATGAAGAAAGGGGTGCCAAAAAAACAATGATTATGAAAGAGCAAAGTCTCTAGAATTAAGGCAAAAGAAAACCCGAGAAGTTGCCCAAAGAAGGACTGTCAGAAGAGCCAAGAAAAAATCTAGACAAAAGTCTTAGCAAAATCCGCATCTTCCGAAGAACTTATCACGGAATTCAAAGCCATTCTCTATCCAAAAAGGATACTCTGGAGAATCAAAATCTATCAATTCTCTTCAAAAGATCAAAAGATCTGGACACCTTTCACCTTTCCATAAACTCCTCAACCAACCCTACAACCAGTCTTTCTCTTGAAAGAATGCCTAAGAAGAAGATCAGTGTCGTCCTTACTTAACCGGTGGAGATATCGATGCTTTACCAAGCCTATGATGAGAACTGTTACACGACTAGCTTCTGAGCAACAATACAACTAGATTAGGGCACACTAAACACTTGAGTGATATGAGTGATCCACTAGTGAGAAGCCTGGTCATGTATACTCTACATCTGAGAGTTGAAAGTATGCCTTTTTCACCATGGACACGATTGAAATCTAGCGACTAAAACCATCAAAGTTCGAAGCTTTTTCTACTACTTTCATAGATGTGATGACTTCTGATCCAAGCATTATAAAAGAATCTAAGGGTGGGCAAGGGAGAATCTATTAGAATAACCTTATATTCCCGCTTTTTGCTTGAGGACAAGCAAAGCTAACTGTGGGGTATTTGATATCGGCTAAAAAGTCACGTTTTTACCCCCGATATTGAGCCCAAAATCCATAAAGTTTCAAGCTTTGTTGGCAAAATAATTACTTTGTCAGTTGATTTTGTAGATTAAGTAATTACAAAGGCGATGCAAAAAGAATCAAGTAAAACGGAGCTAAAACGAAGAATCTAGAGCGAAAACGGTGAAAGACAAGTTACGACCATGGAAATCAAGTTGCGATCCAGGAAACAAGCTGACCAGGGCAGGTCATACGGCCTGTCAGTATGAAAAACGGCCTGCCATACGGCCTGGGCAAACAGCCATGCAATCCAGCCTGCCAACCCATACAGCCTCCAAAAATGGCCTGCCATACGGCTTGCCAGCCGTATGCAGGCCATTTCCAAGTCTATTTAAAGAGCTTTTTGCATTCATTTTTACACACACTCAATTTGTACTTCAATTTAGACTTTCAAGGTTTTTAGTTAGTTTTTAGTAGTATCTACCTTAGCTTTATTTTTCGGAGGATATCCCGGTGAGTCCCTGCGATCTCGGGCAGATTTCTTCAGCCTTTTTAGGCTTTTATCCGAAATGCTTGTCTTATTAATTAAACATGTATTGTTATCATTTATATTTAATAATGCGTTCTTATATTACCATGTTAGCTTAACTAATCTTTATGTTTCCATGATAGAAGTTTGGGTTAGCGTAGTTATGTTAAATTAGTACGGTTACTGTTGTTATGATGAACTAGTGACCCTGATAGATTTGTATGCTAGCATTTTAAAGATTGACCAACCTAGGTTGTGATAAGGACTTGTCCACCTATATGAACTTAGCTACTTCATAGGATTAAGACCCCTGGTTATACTATATCTAAAGATTATATGAACTCGGTATGGCCGGAGTTTTCGAGAGGTATCTAATGCACTTTTAGGACACTGAACTTAGGAATTAAAACATGAATGACCTAGTATGCCTATTGACTGTTCCGAAGAGGTGTCTTTGGAGCTGTTAAGATCTAGTTAGTACCTTGACTTTGTGACCCACACCTATTGCATATTCTTGTTTGATTGTTTTTAGGCGCTCTGGAATTGGCTAATAGATATACCCTCCATGTAGTTTTTTGACCCACTCCCGGAGTAGTCATTTTGGAGGGGAGAAATTGGGATGGTTCGAGGTGCTTTGTCGTTGAATTGCCAACACTGTGCTTCGTTTCCATCTCAGCTTGTCTTCTCAAGTAAAAGCTCCTCCTTAATGATAATGAACGGACCAAGGCATTTTCCTACGATACCGGTGGGCTTATATCTTTCATTTTTTTAGCCGTTAGATCTTGTTTTTTCGTTTTCATAGTGTAATTTTCTCGTTTTGATTGAACATGGCGCTTGTAAATATCTTACTATTATTTAATATATAATAAAGTTTGTTTGCTGTTAAAAAAAACTTTAAAAAAGGGGGTTAATATTTCCAACTCTATTTTTTATTCATCCATCACAATTTATTGAAAGTTCTGAAAATACCCTTATGAATTATAAGTGTTCACCTAAAATAAATTACTTTATTCGTCGTAAGTTGTGTCTGGTTCATCTCTTTTCTTTCACTTGCAGTGTGTTAACTTGGTTCCCATACTCCATTGAGACACACATAAACACGCGCACAAAAAAATATACACACACACACACATTTATTTTTGCATTTAAATAGTTAGACTCCAAAGAGAGATTGGTTAGTTTAGGATATATTTTTCACGAGGCATCAACTTGGTTTATGCATTTGTTCAGATCTTGTTCTTTTTTTTAAAGGCAAATAACTTTTTATTACTCAAAATTATAATCGTACGGACACGATTTGGGGCCTAAAAAACCAAAAGCACCCCGCCGTATAACATGAAAATAGTAAAATAAAAAAGGGAAAGAAGAAGATGAAGGATTGCTTTTTTATTTGGTAAAAAAGGAAAAAAGAAATGGCACATTTGGCTATCGAATCCGGAAGTTTATTTGTGAGAATTGGTTGTAACAGGTTCTAGATGCACTATGTATTTGGTCATGTTGTAATTTTATGTGCAGACCCATCGAGTTTATTCTGTACTTTATATATATAGCTGCATGTGTTGTGTGCAAGCTGTAGCTCTTTATCTACAGACTATAACTTTCATCTTAAAATTAATAAAATATATTGGAATACTACAAAGTATATGTTTGGTGTTTCCTTTAAATAAAAAGAAAAAAGTTAAGATGAAAGTGAGAAACAAGATGATGGAAATAGAGAAGGAGAAAGAGAGGTGTAGAAGTTAAAGTGAAGTTGCATAGGTAATCTAAATTTTAACAATATTATAATTTGTTTTATAAGAGTATAATATGGAATAGCATGAAAATATGGTGAAAATAGTAGAAAACTTGTTGGATATATCAATTCCTATTAAGAAAACCCTTAAATCACACCAACCCATGAAACATCGCAAATTCCTCATGACACCATTTTTTTGCCAACACACATACACAAGATGTAGGCCTGTTTTAGGAAGTGTAGCAAAACTAGAGTTAAATGCTATCAGTGGCGGAACTTGACCATTTATGTTGAGAGGGCCAAGATCAATGAAAATTTAAAAGTCTTTCTTGACCGATAGTACACCTTGAACATTGCACCGACGGGTGCAATTTTAGTACCAAGAATGAATTTTGTTTGAAAGTAATTTCATTTCGTGAACTCTAAATAGACATAAGCGAACTCCACCCCAATCCTTTCAATACCCACCTCTCCCTTCACACCTGCAACAATTGGCAATCATTTCAGACCAATCTAACTGTGGCACCCTATCCCAAATAACATCAACAATTCCAAGGAGTTCGTGAAATCAAGAGATGACAAAGATGACTAGACTCTGGTTGAAAGAAGATGAAAAGGTAGGCAACAGTCCAATCTTTCAAATCGTGTTTCCCTAGATCTCATTCATTGTTTTGGAAGGGAAGATAGTCACCCTACCGGTTACCACCAAGAATGGGTCCCCACCAAAAAAAACCCCAACAAACGGCGGACGACTAACCCTAATTCTAAAACCCACATGACTTATCCCAACAATATTCCCTTAAAACGTAAACCTAACATCAATGGTAAGACAAATTCCTCATATGAAAAAAAGCAAGCCTCACTTCTATAATGTTTTACGGGTTCCCGGAGCAGTGGAGCAAACAAGATCTACATGCTTTCCTTTGCAGGTATGGTAAGATAAATGATTTCTACATTCCCATGTTTAAGAGGCTTAGGAATCGTAATAAATTTGGTTTCATAAGATTTGAAGATGTCACCGACATTGATTTCTTACTCAAGAGGCTCAATTCCATATATGTGGGTAATGGGTGGTTTCATGCTTTCAAAGAAATTGATCGTAAACAAAATGGTTCAAACCCTAAAGCACCCGAGAAGGTACATAACCAGCCCCCCTCATCACCAAAAGTCAAGTCAGTCCCTATTTGGAACGATGATAGGGTAGATGGTATATCATTTCATGATGTGGTTGGTAATAAGTGTGACGACCCTGGAATTTTTGACTAAATTTAAACTTAATCTTTATATGATTTCGATACGTTAAGCAAAGTATGTAGAATTGAGTCTAGAAAATTTTGGAACATTGTTCATATATTCAATTGACCTTCGACCATTCCCGACGATTCACGAACAACTATTTGTAAATAAATACATACATAATTAAATGTATATATAAATAATAATTTGGAATATTAATTGAAATATTATATGATATAATGGTAGGAAATAAATATGTAAAATAATATGCGATGTAATAAAAACTATATGTTATTAAATGTGTATATATATAGATATTTATATTTATATATAATAATACTTATAAATATATAATATTATATATATTTATTTAAAAAGATATAATTAATATAATTATTTACTTAAACTTTTTAATTAAGATTGGTTATATATATATAAGGGACATTGAAATATAAGGGAAGATATAAAACCCAACAACAACGTAGAAATTACAAACCGTGTATATTAATGTTTATCGCAACATAAAGACACGGGAGAATTAAAAACACTATAACCCCAAGTGCGAAGTAGAAGAAAGCATATTCCTCCGGTGGAAGTTGGAAAAGGAGAATGATTGTTGCAAAAGTAAGGATAAGGACAAAGATTAGAACGGGATTAAGCATTTTCACAATCTTTTGGATGTATGAACTAAGAAAGAAAGTATAGGAATGGTGAAAATAATGGAACGTAAAAAGTTTAATTTATAATGGAAATACCAAACAGAGTAATCGAGGCAGATAACCGTATTTAATTATAGAGATCTTAATCTCCTTATTCGCCGAAGAATCAAATCTCTCAGATTTCGAAGATTTCCTTTAAATCCCTTGAATTTCGGAATTCAATCGCGACTACGTCAAAAGTTATGGAAAATCTCCATTTCTTCATCTCGATCTTTTGTGATAGCTTCATTCATACGCTTCGATTAATCGAATCATTTTATCCATATTACCCAATGATGATAAAACTCTATTTGTCAACTCATATTCATCATGAAAACATTTTTATGGTTAACCATGACCACCTCACTTAAATTTCGGGACGAAATTTCTTTAGCGGGTAGGTACTGTGACGACCCGGGAATTTTCAACTAAATTTAAACTTAATCTTTATATGATTTCGATACGATAAGCAAAGTATGTAGAATTGAGTCTAGAAAATTTTGGAACAATGTTCATATATTCAATTGACCTTCGACCATTCCCGACGATTCACGAACAACTATTTATAAATAAATACATACATAATTAAATGTATATATAAATAATAATTTGGAATATTATTTGAAATATTATATGATATAATGGTAGGAAATAAATATGTAAAATAATATGCGATGTAATAAAAACTATTATGTTATTAAATATATATATATATATATATATATATATATATATATATATATATATATATATATATATATATATATATATATATATATATATATATATAGATATATAGATATTTATATTTATATATAATAATACTTATAAATATATAATATTATATATATTTGTTTAAAAAGATATAATTAATATAATTATTTACTTAAACTTTTAAATTAAGATTGGTTATATATATATATATATATATATATATATATATATATATATATATATATATATATATATATATATATATATATATATATATATATATATATATATATATATATATATATATATATATAAGAGATATATTAAAGATAAGTGGTTTTGAGCTTAATTGGTAAACATCGATAACACTCGGTTGATGTTTTGTTAGTTTTAATATAGATATTGTACATGTTCATGAAGAATTGAAATAAAAGTTGGACTGTAAATTGATTACGAAGATGTTAGATTTGTTAAAAATATTTTTACCTTTTTAAGTTTAAATATTAGTACTCCGTACACATAAATTGGAACAGAAAATAAACAATTATCGAACCTTGTTGATCAGGTTTCAAACAGTTAATGAGTGAAATAATTAATTATATTTAACCTAAAATTTTGGGATTTTTAGGAACACTTTCATACGTTGGGTGTTTAGCAATGGACACGATATAGCCATTCGAGATAAACTATCGGTAGAAAGAAACAAATATTAGGCTGCTAAACTATTGGATCCCTGTTCCTTTCTGTTTCACATGTATCATTCTTTGAAAACTTTATAATATATTTATTATTTTATTAAATATCTTTATCTATATATATCATACATATATATGAATATGTTCAGGAGACTCAAGAACCACCGACACCAAAACCCATTACCATCTTCACAAAGAATCATCACCACCGACGGCTCAACCACAATTCCACCACCTTGCACCACCTCCTGGAACCACCACGGTCACCATTAACCGCCAACACTTGACAGCCATCCACCTCCACCTCTCTCTCTCATCATCATCTCTCTCTATTCCCTTATTTGTAAACCTCCATGACCACCAAACTACAATTCCATTTTCTGTTTCTGTTTATAATTAACAACCATCGGAACTCATTTAAACTCCTAACACCATAATTACTTTCTGTTTTTCTGATTAATTGAGCCAAAACGAGAAACGCCATCACTTTCTTCTCTCTCTCTTATTATATTTTTTTTCTGTCTTTCTTAATAACCGAATCACCACCACAGTAGAACCTTTTCAGCTGCAACCATTATTCCATATTTCTGTTTTGGTCGAGAACATCACCCGTTTGCTTCTATCTGTTTCATCCCCACGAAGCCACCCAAACCCACCACCATTATTGTGATACTCGCTACTATTTGAATCGTTATGTTGTTATTACGATAAAGAAGATGATGAATAGAAGAAGATCGATGATGAGGATTGAACAATGATGACCTGCGATTTTTTTTCCCTTCTTGATGGTGGCGGCTGTCGAAGATCAAAATGCCGGAAGAAAATATAAATTGTTTTTATTAATAAAACAACTTGGACTAATTGATCTATTTTGGGTATTGGGTCGTGTATTTGTTTTGTTGTTGGGCCGAGTTTAAGATGGGCCAAGTGTTGTTTCTCTGTTGGACCGAAATTAAGGAGGAAGATGAAGCAAATGGAAACATAACAAACTGGCTAAATAAAAACGGGTAGGAGTTTAATCAGAAAAACTGATTTGGTGGAGTGGTTGTGGGTATTATCGGGTGTCCGATAGGTCGCGGGTTCGAGTCCCGGCGGTGACATTCTTTTTGAGCTTTTCTTAAAGGTTGAACTCTTGTATTTTCATTATTATTATTATTATTATTATTATTATTACTATTACTATTATTATTATTATTATTATTATTATTATTATTATTATTATTATTATTATTATTATTATTATTATTTTTGCTAATACTAATAATTATTGTTATTATTATTATTATTATTATTATGTATTTATTATGATAAGTAACTTGTTATTATTATTAACATTAATACATGTATATCATTAGTATTATTAAGTTAATTATATTTACTAACTATATTAGTACCATCATTTAGTATTATCATCAATAATATTATTATTTATAGTAATAGTAATATTTGTGTTATTTTTGCTAGTAACAATATTGGGATTGCGAGAATACTAAATAGGTTAATTTATGATAAAAAGTGTTATGATAAAGATTAGGAGATTGATTATAACTATTTGAACACATGTAAATTATGATTATGAATGCAAAGTAATATTAAAAGAAACTATAGTCATTAGTTTATAAATTAAACACGAAAGTTATGATTATTATAACTATGAATATATAAGTTTAATAATATTGTTAATATTAAAAATATAGAAATTTTAGATATAAATATTATTATGAAAATTATTAAGATCTTAATTAAAGTATGTTTTAAAAGAATTATTATAAATATTATCATAGTTACTTTAATACAATTTAATATTATTGTCATTACTAATATCCTTATTAACATTATTATTATCACCTTTACCATTATTATAAAGTATCAATATTATTACTAATATTAGTATTATCATAATTATTAATTACAAACAAGTAATCCCCATATAAAAATATATTTAACTTAACTCTATCAACAATATATATATATATATATATATATATATATATATATATATATATATATATATATATATATATATATATATATATATATATATATATATATATATATATATATATATATATATATATATTTAATCGATTACGAGTATATGTTTTAATATAAATATACAAATGATATAGGTTCGTGAATCCGAGGCCAACCCTGCATTGTTCAGTTGTTCAATATAGTCATATGTATTTTTACTACAAAATACATTAGGTGAGTTTCATTTGCTCCCCTTTTAAATGCTTTTGCAATATATATTTTTGAGACTGAGAATACATGCGCTGCTTTTATAAATGTTTTACGAAATAGACACAAGTAATCGAAACTACATTCTATGGTTGGATTATCGAATCGAATATGCCCCTTTTTAGCTTGGTAGCCTAAGAATTAGGGAAATGGCCCCTAATTGACGCGAATCCTAAAGATAGATCTATGGACCTTGACACGTCCCATTCGGGTTACGAATGCTTTAATACTTCGATTATCATGTCCGATGAGAGTCCCGGAGTAATGGGGATATTCTATATGCATCCTGTTAGTTCGTTTATCAAGCGTTCACCATATGAATGATTATTATCTCTATGCAGTTTGCGAAATGTCTGATATGAGATGTATGTTTATGGAAAAATTGAAATCTTGTGGTCTATTAAAATTATGGAAATGATTGATTTCGATAAACTAATAAACTCACCAACCTTTTGGTTGACACTTTAAAGCATGTTTATTCTCAAGTATGAAAGAAATCTTTCGTTGTGTATTTGCTCATTCTAGAGATATTACTTGGAGTCATTCATGATATATCTCAAAAGACGTTGCATTCGAGTCGTCGAGTTCATCAAGATTATTATTAAGTCAATTATAGTGGGATATATTATGAAATGGTATGCATGCCGTCAACTTAACGCTATATTAGTTTACTTTTATAAAAATACAAATATATATATAAGTAATATTATTATTATAAAGGGGGGTTTTTACCGTTTAATGACCGGTTTGTCGATTTTAAAACTTTAGTCGCAGTTAAAACCTAATGTAAAATATAAAATAAATACAAGACTTAAATTAAAGCGTAAAGTAAATAACGATAATGAAATTGCGAATAATAAAAGTGCAATAAAATAAAATTGCGATAATTAAAAAGTACGATAATTAAAAGTGCGATTAAATAACAATAAATAAAAGTGCGATAATTAGAAGTGCAATTAAATATAAAATAAAGGAAATTAAATATGAAATAAAAGAATTATGCTTATTTAAACTTCCGTAATCATGATGTTTGACGTGTTGATTTTAGTTTTATGCCCATGGGTTAATTGTCCTTTGTCCTGGATTATTTAATATGTCCGTCTGGTTTTTGTCCATAACAGTCCATCAGTCATAAATATAAAGTGCGAGTGTCCTCGTCAAATTATTATTATACCCGAAGTTAAATATTCCAACTAATTGGGGATTCGAATTGTAACAAGGTTTTAATACTTTGTTTAATGAATACACCAGGTTATCAACTGCGTGTAAACCAAGGTTTTACTACTTTGTTAACAATTACACCAATTACCCTTGAATGTAATTTCACCCCTGTTTTAATTATTCTAGTGGCTATTAATCCATTCCCGTGTCCGGTTAAATGAACGATTATTCGTAGATATAAATACCCCGCCCATCGTGTCCGATCGAGTGTATATGGTAATTTATAAGGACGCTCAATTGTAAATCTTTATATTAACATTAACAAACTATCATTTAGTTAAACAAATATAAAGCCCATTAATAGCCCATAGTCTAATTTCCACAAGTGTCGTTCTTTTGTCCAAACCCCAATTATGGTACAAAGCCCAATTACCCAATTTTAGTAATTAGCCCAACATCATGATTACTTCGTTTTAAATAAGCATAATAATAACTTAGCTACGAGACATTAATGTAAAAAGGTTGAACATAACTTACAATGATTAAAAATAGCGTAGCGTTACACGGACAGAATTTCGACTTATACACTCAAAACACTCCTTAACATAACCTTATTATTATTATTAATTAAAATTAAAATTATAATTAAATTTATTTATGTATTACAAAAGAGAGATAGAAAGATATATTATGGTGTACATAAAATGGATCACGAACTCGCTTTAAATAGAATGTGGCCTGGAAAAGCCCCTCATGCGAGTCACATGAAAATGGGCATAGGGCCATGCGAGTCGCATGGCCATGAATTCCAGCTCACATTCGTTTGGCTCCTAGCTTGTCGACATAATTTAATAATAATAAATATATAAATAATTTTAATAATTATTTATATATTTATATTATATTTATATGCATAGTTGAGTAGATATTTTTAGTCCGTTACGTCGGGCGTTTCTTCTAGGCTCAGGTCCCGGTTCCGGATTTTCGGACGTCCTCGCGTACTATTTTATATCGTGTACTTTGCGTCTTGTAACTTGTACTCTTGTTATTTTGAGACGTTCCTCATCAATAATTTGAACCTTTTTGATTGAATCTTGTACATTTTAGCTTTTTGGACCTTTCCGTCTTCAATTTGTCGAATCTGCCTTTTATCTTCACTTTTTAATATTTAAACGAATAGTGCTTGTAAATCGAACAATATCAACTAAAATATTGTCTTTCTTGGGGAATAATGCTGTAAAATATGTGTTCATTTTTGGCATTATCAATATTCCCACACTTAAGTGTTGCTTGTCCTCAAGCAATATAGTCTTGAAACACTTGAATCACTTCTTTATTCTTCACACTTTGTACATAAGTGACTTCAATACAGCGGTATAAACAATGATAGTAACGATGTGGTTTAAAGGTGGGTGTGTCTTTTATAGTTGCCTCGGGTTTAGGTCAACGACACTTGCAATCAAATAGCCGATTTACTTTCGGTTTCCAAAGCAAAGTGCACATTTGAAAGGTGGTTTACAGTCCCACATGACTATAAAAATTTAGATCCTTAAGGAAATTGGATCTTTATGAAAACATTTGATCTTTTGAAAATTCAAGCTAGATTTTACCCTAGACAAGTTTTCTGATTTGATCCATCATCGGTGTTGCAAAATATATCTGTGGATCAATATTTTGGCTAAAACTTTTAGGCTCGTGTAATCCACTGCTATCCCTGTATCGGAAAGCACACATCCAGTTTACTTGTTCCGTATATTACCTTTCGGTAAACTACCATCCGGTTGTAAAGGAAAGCGATGAACAAGAAACTGTTAAGGCAATGTCCAGTGACATGCAGATGATTATGGTCTTTTTAACGTGTCGGATGCTAGAACTATCCTTGGTAGGAGCAATAGTAAAGATCATCCTATAATTTTTCGGTCTGGCACAAGGTCCTGTCTCCGACCATGCTATGCAACCACCGTTCTTACGGTAGACACCCGATTTAGTTCAGGTGACCTAATGAATTCCAGGTAAATTCCTAGGATTTTACGTTCAATGGTAATGAACGCATTGAAAATAGGGTTTTCAGAAAACAAATCGGTTTGTAATTTTGATCAAAATATTTTCTCGTTCAAGCTCGAGTTTAGATATCATTGAATTCCATGAGTTTGAATTCTCAATCTTTAAGGTCAATCTCTAGGATTGAGTAATATCAGTCTTAAAAGCTGATTTTTAATCTTTAAGGAGATTATCCTTTCTGGGGATCTGATTCATTAGTCTTATCCAGCTAATTTGCATGGTGCCCCCCCATTGTACGAGATAAATCCTTCTCATGGTTAGGATAAATCTGACCACTTGGCGACCCTGTTTGATGCTGAGGTCCGTGGATTTCCAGCCGATTTTAGTGATGACTTTTCTAGATTTTTCGTCAACCTACATCTGGTCTGGACGACAACTTCATGACCTAAATCAAGAAGCGCGTGTCATTTTCGGAAGACTTTACTTCCTTCAAATGATGGAATTGATTCATCGTGTAGATCCATCTCTTCTTTTATGGTTTCATCGGGTAAAACAATTGATTATCGTCCAAAACAAAAGTATTTTCAAAAATTTGTACAAAAATATGTGGTATATGTTGTGAATAATTTAGTAAAGTTTTCCCACACTTGGCTTTTATTTATGTTTTTCTTTGCCTTTTTCTCCTCTATTCCATTCTTAAATGAATTCTAACGTTTTGGTTGTTTCTCAATTTATGTCCTTTCCGAGGTAACGATAATTTCGGCTCAATGACCTAGTTTTCATCGTTCATAAATATATATAAACATGATTTTGAATCCATTTTGTTGAAAATTTTGAAAAATTTACTAGAAGTGGGTAGTCAGTATATAAGACTAGGGCTGTTCCTTGTTATCGGAGAGCACTAGATTCTAATACAACTACTGCGTTACTAGTATTTTTATTGGTAACCAAGTGTTTAAATCAAAAATTTTTTAAAATCCGAAAGAATTTAACCCCTTCCCACACTTAAGATCTTGCAATGCCCTCATTTGCAAGAAATCAGTAACAATTTAAATTATTGAGGGTGATTAGCGTAGAAAATTGATTAAATTTTACCAAAACTTCCAATCATATTGGCGTTTGTTTGTTGAATGATAAATGGTGCACGTCATTTGTTTATTCCGTCTTGTTTGTTATTTCACACATATTTTGCATCTTGTCGTCAAAATTACTTGCTTTTGCTGAACTTAATGTCAGTCTTTGAAAACGCGTTGTTTTACCCTGTCTTGTAAGATAAACTACAAACAAATATATACATACTATTTTTTTTTTTATAAAACCTTTAACTTATAAAACAAATATTAATTAATTTTAAAAATTTGTTTCTTTTTAAGACGAGGTCGTTTCGGAACGATGCCCTAGTCCGTCCCTCGACAAAATTTTAAAATTTGTCATTTTGTAGCGATTGTTTTAAAATCTAAGATTTTAGGGTTTTTTTTTTTTAATGTTTTTGGCATACTTTAATTCAATAAGATTAAAAATAATGATAATAAAAGTTCTCGTCCCTCCCTCGGGTAAAGCAATTTCGGTTCAATGACCTAGTCTTCAACTTACGACGAATTTTAAAAATCATATTTTTAACTTAATGAGATAAAGTAAATTTTTGTTTTTAAATTCACACAACTTAAATATAAAATTCAAAATTAATATTAAAAATTCACACCAAACTTAAAAATTTGAAATGCATAAAATTAAAAATTCATATTTTAAAAATTAAAAATTCACACCAAACTTAATTTTAAAAATTCATATTGTAAATTCACACCAAACTTATATTAATTTTTCAAATATTTACAATTTTAAAAATATTGTTTTTACAAAATTTACAATATTAATTTAAGATTTAAATATTAATTTTAAAAATATGGTAAAAATAAAATTAAAAATCTTTTTGGCTTTTTATCCCACTTTAATCAATCAAATATTATCAAAAATATACGCCCATCTTTTCGGTAAAGTAATTTCGGTTCCAAGACCTAATTTAACTCATGACGAATTTTTGAAATATTTTGGGTTGATTGATTAAAGATATTTATACCTTAAGAATAAACGTTAAATTTCGCAGTGATGTAATAAATTTTTGAATGATATCAATAATTTCGGTCGCCAAACCTAATTTTATTCAATACCAATTTAATACTTTTTAGCGAACAAATTAGCGTTTATTATCAAAAGGTTAAAAATAAAAAAAAATAAAAATAAAAACTGTACAAACATACCTGTGAGATAGATTTCTTAGTTATATGATCTATCCCATTCATAAGATAGTCGTTTTAATTGGTTTTCCATGGCTACATAGGCGTAACCTCGAGCATTCAGTGTCTTTTCTTCTAAACATATGAACGGTCCGTCTCTGCATAAAGTAACAAATTCGGTATTTGAATAGGTTTGATTATTTGAACATTTACCTCCATGTGACCATTTTCCGCATTTGTGACATCGTTCTAGGTGTCGTGCTCTTCTTTTCGCTGCGGATTTTGATTTTCCTTTACCAAATTGTAACTTATTATCTTCGCATCTGGATTCTTTTCTAACTCCGTCCATTCTTTCTCTGATTACTGATACTAATTCACTCGGTAGTATGTCATTATTACGTTTAGTGATCAAAGCGTGTAGCATTAGACCATGGTTTAGTTCACAGGCAGTCTTCATTTTGTAAAAACCTAAAAAAAATAAAAATTCAGAATGGGGGGAGAAGACTAGTTCTTTAGGGTCTGCTAGGGAAAGACCATACGTGTTCCATTTTCGAGAACTACACGAAAACAGACAATCTAACTCTAACAGAAATACATATTATCCTTTAAAGACTTGATTCTCCCCACACTTAGTTAGCTGTGGTGTCGAAATTGTGATTAACTTCGTTGTCGACTTCCATCGGACCATGTATGTAATGTTTAACTCTGTGACCATTAACTTTAAATTCAATCCCATTTGAATTTATCAATTCTATCATTCCGTATGGGAAAACTCTTTTGACTATGAATGGTCCAGACCATCTTGATTTCAATTTTCCAGGAAATAGCTTGAATCGTGAATTGAAAAGAAGAACTCTGTCTCCTTCTTTAAATTCTTTTGAACTTCTGATTCTTTTATCATGCCATTTCTTCGTTCTTTCTTTATAGATTAACGAATTTTCGTATGCTTCATGTCTTAATTCTTCTAATTCATTTAGTTGACTTAATCGTAGACGTCCGGCTTCATGTAAATCAAGATTACATGTCTTCAAAGCCCAAAATGCTTTGTGTTCAATTTCTACTGGAAGATGACATGCTTTTCCATAAACAAGTCTAAAAGGTGTGGTTCCAATTGGAGTTTTGTAGGCTGTTCTAAAAGCCCAGAGTGCATCCTCCAATTTAATGGACCATTCCTTCGGATTTGATCCTACGGTTTTCTCTAGAATACGTTTTAAAGCTCGGTTGGTATTTTCAACTTGTCCACTTGTTTGTGGATGATATGCGGTGGAGATTTTATGAGTTACTCCATATCTTTTAAGAACTTTCTCAAGTTGATTATTACAGAAATGAGTACCCCGATCACTTATTAAAGCTTTCGGTGTTCCAAACCTTGCAAAAAGACGTTTTAAAAAGTTGACTACAACTCGTGCATCGTTAGTTGGGAGAGCTTGTGCTTCCACCCATTTAGATACATAATCAATGGCTACGAGTATATATAGATTATTATGAGATTTTGGAAATGGACCCATAAAGTCAATACCCCAAATGTCAAATACTTCACATACTTGGATGACATTTTGTGGCATTTCATCACGTTGACTTATTTTTCCAGCCCTTTGACATGCATCACAGGATTTGCAAAGAAGGTGTGCGTCTTTGTAAATTGTAGGCCAATAGAATCTAGCTTCATAAACTTTTCTTGCTGTTAGTTGAGGCCCATAATGCCCTCCTGTTGGTCCTGTGTGACAATGGTTTAAAATTTTACTAGCTTCATCTCCAAATACACATCGGTGTATTATTCCATCGGGACAACTTTTAAACAGATGTGGATCTTCCCAGAAATAGTGTTTTATATCACTGAAGAATTTCTTTCGTCTTTGGTACGATAATCCTTTTTCAAGGAATCCACAAACTAAGTAGTTTGCATAGTCTGCAAACCATGGGATTTCATTATAATCTATCTTCAATAGATATTCATCAGGAAAGTTGTCTTGTATGGCCGATTCATTTAGAACTTCTAACTCAGGATTTTCAAGACGAGAAAGATGATCAGCGGCGAGATTTTCTGCTCCCTTTTTGTCTCGGATTTTAATATCGAACTCTTGTAAGAGTAAGATCCAACGGATTAATCTTGGTTTAGCATCTTGTTTCAAAAATAGGTATCTAAGAGCAGAATGGTCGGTATAGACCACCGTTTTAGCTAGAACGAGATATGAACGAAATTTGTCAAAAGCAAAGACAATAGCAAGGAGTTCTTTTTCAGTAGTTGTATAATTTTTTTGTGCTCCTTGTAACGTCTTACTAGCATAATATATAGGTTGAAATCGTTTTTCAATCCTTTTTCCTAAAACGGCTCCCATTGCAAAATCACTTGCATCGCACATGAGTTCAAATGGTAGATTCCAATTTGGTGTTATCATGATCGGTGCATTAGTGAGTTTCTCTTTAAGAATATTAAAAGATTTGATACACTCATCTGAAAAGATGAATGGCGCATCCTTTTCTAGGAGTTTATTCATAGGAGTGGCAATTTTAGAAAAATCTTTTATGAAACGTCGGTAAAAACCGGCATGCCCTAGAAAACTCCTAACTCCTCTAACATTGGTGGGATGTGGAAGTTTAGAAATTACATCTACTTTAGCTCTATCCACTTCAATTCCTTCTTTTGAAATTTTATGACCAAGAACGATGCCTTCTTTAACCATGAAATGGCATTTCTCCCAATTAAGAACTAGATTTGATTGTTCGCATCTAAGAAGCATTCGTTCCAGATTAACTAGACATGATTCAAATGTATCACCGAAGACTGAAAAAGTCATCCATGAATACTTCCATGCATTCTTCTATCATGTCGTGAAAAATCGCCATCATACACCTTTGAAAGGTTGCAGGGGCGTTGCAAAGTCCAAATGGCATGCGTTTGTAAGCAAAAGTACCATAAGGGCACGTAAATGTGGTTTTCTCTTGATCTTCGGGTGCTATTGGAATTTGGAAATATCCGGAAAATCCATCTAGAAAACAATAGTAACTATTTCCGGCTAATCTTTCCAACATTTGATCTATGAAAGGTAAGGGAAAGTGATCTTTTCTGGTGGCGTCATTTAATTTTCTATAATCAATACATACACGCCATCCTGTTACAGTCCTAGTAGGAATAAGCTCATTTTTCTCATTTGTAATGACAGTCATGCCACCCTTCTTAGGTACACATTGAACTGGGCTTACCCATGGACTATCGGAAATTGGATATATCAAACCTGCATCTAGTAGTTTAATAATCTCCTTCTTAACTACATCTTGCATATTAGGATTTAGTCTTCATTGGCGTTGCACATACGTTTTATGACCTTCTTCCATAAGGATTTTATGTGTGCAATACGAAGGACTTATTCCTTTAATATCATGAATCTTCCATGCAATGGCTGGTTTATGAGCTTTCAACACAGAAATGAGTTGTGATTTCTCATTTTCAGTAAGAGAAGATGATATTATTACAGGTAATTCAGATTCACCATGTAAATAAGCGTATTCCAAATGGTTTGGAAGTGGCTTTAACTCTAATTTCGGAGGTTCTTCTATCGATGATTTGTATCGATATCTGTCTTCTTCTTTTAGCATTTGAATTTCTTCTGTTGTTGGTTCATATCCATTAGCTATAAGTGTAGCTAACATTTCAGCTTCATCAATTGGTTCATTACCTTCTCCTAAAGAACATTCTCCTGTTCCTTGTAATTCTGGAAATTCTTTTAATAATTCTACATGTGCATCTATAGTTTGAATATAATAACATGTATCATCTGCAGATTGTGGTTGTTGCATTGCTCTATCAACTGAAAAGGTAACACTCTCATCCTCTATACTTAGGGTCAGTTTCTTACCGAACACGTCTATCATTGCTTTAGCCGTGTTTAAGAATGGTCTTCCTAATATGAGAGGAACTTGAGAATCTTCTTCCATGTCCAAAACAACAAAATCTACTGGAAATACTAAAGTACCAACTTTAACTAGCATGTTCTCCATTATCCCTCTAGGATATTTTATTGATCTATCGGCTAGTTGTATGCTTATTCTGGTTGGTTTCAATTCTCCAAGGTCTAGTTTAGCGTATAGTGCATACGGCATTAGATTTATACTAGCACCTAAGTCTGCCAATGCTTCTATTGAACTAAGACTACCCAGAAAACATGGAATTGTGAAACTTCCTGGATCAGATAGTTTTTCTGGTATCTTATTCAACAGCACTGCTGAACAATTAGCATTCATAGTAATAGCCGAGAGTTCTTCCATTTTCTTTCTATTTGAGATTAGATCTTTCAAGAATTTAGCATATCTAGGCATTCCTGAAATCACATCAATGAAAGGAAGATTTACATTTATCTGTTTAAACATATCCAAGAATTTGGATTGCTCGGCTTCAAGTTTTTCTTTCTTCATTTTACTCGGGTAAGGAAGTGGTGGTTGGTATGGTTTAACATAAGGTTTAGCCTTAACTGTGTTATCTTCATTAACCTTTTCAACTACCGGTTCTTTTTCCTTATCTTGATCAGGTTGTGGTTCTTGTGGAGTAGGAATAGCTTCATCAGAAGTTACAGGTATTTCAGGTGGTTTAAGTGTTGTACCACTTCTTGTGGTAATGGCTTTAGCTGTTTCACTCCGGGGGTTAGCATTTGTATCACTAGGTAGACTTCCCGGTTTTCTTTCACCTATTAACCTTGCTAGGTTACTTACTTCTTGTTCCAGATTTTGAATAGAAGCTTGTTGATTTCTAAATGCTTGAGCATTTTGTTCATTGGTTTGTTTCTGAGATGTGAAAAACTGCGTTTGAGTTTCAACTAGCTTCGTCATCATATCTTCTAAATTCGGCTTTTTATCATCGGTTTGTTGTGGTGGTTTGTTTTGAAAATTCGGTCTTTGCTGATTGTAATTATTATTGGATACTTGTTGATTGCTAGGACCTTGTTGGTTGTTGTATGGAATATTTCGGTTATAATTCTGGTTTTGATTGTAAATAGGTCTTGGCGGTTGATAATTATTCTGATAATTATTTCCAGGCCTTTGGTTTATGTATGAAATATTCTCTCTTTGTTCCATTGTTAATTCAATACTGAGACAATCTTTTGTCAAATGTGGTCCTCCACACTGCTCACAACTAATTCGTATTGAGTGAATATCTTTAGTCATCTTTTCCATTCGTCTCTCCACAGCATCTATCTTTGCGGAAATGGAATCTAAGTCATGGTTAGAATCGGCTCTAGCTGCTTTAGATGATCTAATGATATCTTTTTCTTGGTGCCACTCATGTGAGTGGGAAGCAGTATTATCAATAATTTTGTAAGCATCAGTTTCGGTTTTCTTCATAATAGAACCACCAGCTGCTATATCTATGTCTTTTCTTGTAGTGATGTCGCATCCTTGGTAGAATATTTGTACTATTTGACAGGTGTCTAAACCATGTTGCGGACATCCTCTTAATAACTTTCCATATCTTGTCCATGCCTCATATAAAGTTTCATTTGGTTTCTGTGTGAACGTAACAATTTCTGCTTGAAGTCTTACGGCTTTAGATGCAGGAAAGAATTGTTTAAGAAATTTTTCAACTAAAACGTCCCATGTATCGATCGCCCCTTCAGGTAACGATTCCAACCAATCTTTGGCTTCTCCCTTTAAAGTCCAGGGAAATAACATGAGATATATCTGTTCATCCTCCACTTCTCGTATTTTAAATAGTGTGCAGATCCTATTAAAGGTACGTAGATGTTCATTTGGATCTTCCTTCGGCGCACCACTAAATTGGCATTGATTAGTCACCATGTGTAGAATTTGTCCTTTGATTTCATAATCTGGCGCATTAATGTCTGGATGAGTAATTGTGTGACCTTGGCCAGTGCGTTTAGCTCTCATTCGGTCTTCCATACTTAAAGGTTCCAGATTCTCCATAATTGAATTTGTTGAATCGGTATCACTAGATGATTCTGATTTAATGGTTCGTTCCTCAACAATCTCTGTTTGAATGATTGGTGGCTCCGGAGGAAAGTTTAGTGGTTCAGGATCTACGAACCGTTCCTGAATATTTTCCGGATTCTCAATTGTGAGGTCGGATTCAAAAAATGGATTATCGGAAATTTGAACTGAAGTACTTGGTCGACTGGATGACGATTCTAAAGAAAAATCAACGGCGGTAATATTTGCTAAATGTCTTGATCTAGTTACAGGTGGTGAACGTACAAAAGGTGGTGAACGTCTTGCTCGGTGCATTCACTGAGTATCCTATTAGTTTTTAAAAGGAAAGAAAAATTATAATAAGTTATCCAATTAATAGACTTTTCTGATTTTGCCCACGTTTTGAATAGCCAAAAGATGCAGCAGAGGGGCAGGATTCGTTTGGTCTCAATATAATTGAGGACTGTTTGGCTCCAATAACCCGATCCACGTACAAATCCAACTATTACTACGAACCAGAAAATTTTGATGTCTATTAATTTAACCACTCAAAATAAATTTTCGTAATTTTAAGAAATTTAGATAAGAAGTAGAATAAAATTCTAAGTCCTAAAAACTAGAATGGCGAGAAATAAGAGAGAAAAAGAGTGCGCGTCGAAAAGTGTCGAAAAATAAAAAGGAACGAAAAAGAGTAACTTATAAGACTTTAAAACACACGACTAATCGATCCTTATTACGATCACTAACTTAAAATTAAAATTACAAATTGAGAGTACAATTTGGAATGATAATTGATACATAGGTAAAAGGCGTTGAAAAATAAAAATAAGAAAATAGCACGAAAAATAGCATCGCAAAATTTTAAGGCACCTAAATCTTAGTCTATAGAAAAAGCACTTAAGGGATTTTACGGCAAAGCCTAAAAATTCTAGAAGTAAAAATAAATACTAAGGCAAAAACTATACTTAATACTAAAAGTTGCGACTATAGTCTAAAAAAAACTAAAGGTAATAAAACTTAAAACAATTTTTTTATAGACAAAATCTTAAAAATATATAATTTTTTAATTTTTTTTTTTTTTTAAACGAATTTTTTTTTTCTTAAAAAAAAACGTTTTTTTTTTTTTTACAGAATTTTTTTTTTTTTTTTTTTTTAAAAAACGAGATTTTTTTTTTTTTTTTATATATATCTTAAAATAAGGTAACTAGTTGTCTAGATTCCTTTTTTTTTATATAGCGTTTCGCTTCGGCGTTCCCCGGCAGCGGCGCCAAAAATACTTGATGTCAAAGCTAAGGGGTATAAAATACTATTGAAGTTTACAAGGAAACTCTATTAAATACGATACAATTTTACACAAGATATTTATTTATTTATAGAATGGATATACTTAAACCTTGCTACAACACTTATAGGCAGTGTACCTAATCGTACAGTAGTGTAGTTTTTAGTAAGTCCGGTTCGTTCCACAGGGAAATCTTTAAACAAAGTTTAACGCTATATTAGTTTACTTTTATAAAAATACAAATATATATATAAGTAATATTATTATTATAAAGGGGGGTTTTTACCGTTTAATGACCGGTTTGTCGATTTTAAAACTTTAGTCGAAGTTAAAACCTAATGTAAAATATAAAATAAATACAAGACTTAAATTAAAGCGTAAAGTAAATAACGATAATGAAATTGCGAATAATAAAAGTGCGATAAAATAAAATTGCGATAATTAAAAAGTACGATAATTAAAAGTGCGATTAAATAACAATAAATAAAAGTGCGATAATTAGAAGTGCAATTAAATATAAAATAAAGGAAATTAAATATGAAATAAAAGAATTATGCTTATTTAAACTTCCGTAATCATGATGTTTGACGTGTTGATTTTAGTTTTATGCCCATGGGTTAATTGTCCTTTGTCCTGGATTATTTAATATGTCCGTCTGGTTTTTGTCCATAACAGTCCATCAGTCATAAATATAAAGTGCGAGTGTCCTCGTCAAATTATTATTATACCCGAAGTTAAATATTCCAACTAATTGGGGATTCGAATTATAACAAGGTTTTAATACTTTGTTTAATGAATACACCAGGTTATCAACTGCGTGTAAACCAAGGTTTTACTACTTTGTTAACAATTACACCAATTACCCTTGAATGTAATTTCACCCCTGTTTTAATTATTCTAGTGGCTATTAATCCATTCCCGTTTCCGGTTAAATGAACGATTATTCGTAGATATAAATACCCCGCCCATCGTGTCCGATCGAGTGTATATGGTAATTTATAAGGACGCCCAATTGTAAATCTTTATATTAACATTAACAAACTATCATTTAGTTAAACAAATATAAAGCCCATTAATAGCCCATAGTCTAATTTCCACAAGTGTCGTTCTTTTGTCCAAACCCCAATTATGGTACAAAGCCCAATTACCCAATTTTAGTAGTTAGCCCAACATCATGATTACTTCGTTTTAAATAAGCATAATAATAACTTAGCTACGAGACATTAATGTAAAAAGGTTGAACATAACTTACAATGATTAAAATAGCGTAGCGTTACACGGACAGAATTTCGACTTATACACTCAAAACACTCCTTAACATAACCTTATTATTATTATTAATTAAAATTAAAATTATAATTAAATTTATTTATGTATTACAAAAGAGAGATAGAAAGATATATTATGGTGTACATAAAATGGATCACGAACTCGCTTTAAATAGAATGTGGCCTGGAAAAGCCCCTCATGCGAGTCGCATGAAAATGGGCATAGGGCCATGCGAGTCGCATGGCCATGAATTCCAGCTCACATTCGTTTGGCTCCTAGCTTGTCGACATAATTTAATAATAATAAATATATAAATAATTTTAATAATTATTTATATATTTATATTATATTTATATGCATAGTTGAGTAGATATTTTTAGTCCGTTACGTCGGGCGTTTCTTCTAGGCTCAGGTCCCGGTTCCGGATTTTCGGACGTCCTCGCGTACTATTTTATATCGTGTACTTTGCGTCTTGTAACTTGTACTCTTGTTATTTTGAGACGTTCCTCATCAATAATTTGAACCTTTTTGATTGAATCTTGTACTTTTTAGCTTTTTGGACCTTTCCGTCTTCAATTTGTCGAATCTGCCTTTTATCTTCACTTTTTAATATTTAAACGAATAGTGCTTGTAAATCGAACAATATCAACTAAAATCTTGTCTTTCTTGGGGAATAATGCTGTAAAATATGTGTTCATTTTTGGCATTATCAATAACACTGCTTCCCACTCACATGAGTGGCACCAAGAAAAAGATATCGTTAGATCATCTAAAGCAGCTAGAGCCGATTCTAGTCATGACTTAGATTCCATTTCCGCAAAGATAGATGCTGTCGAGAGACGAATGGAAAAGATGACTAAAGATATCCACTCAATACGAATTAGTTGTGAGCAGTGTGGAGGACCACATTTGACAAAAGATTATCTTAGTATTGAACTAACAATGGAACAAAGAGAGAATATTTCATACATAAACCAAAGGCCTGGAAATAATTATCAGAATAATTATCAACTGCCAAGACCGATTTACAATCAAAACCAGAATTATAACCGAAATATTCCATACAACAACCAACAAGGTCCTAGTAATCAACAAGTATCCAATAATACTTACAACCAGCAAAGACCTAATTTTCAAAACAAACCACCACAAACCGATGATAAAAAGCCAAATTTAGAAGATATGATGACAAAGTTAGTTGAAACTCAAACGCAGTTTTTCACATCTCATAAACAAACCAATGAACAAAATGCACAAGCATTTAGAAATCAACAAGCTTCTATTCAAAACTTGGAACAAGAAGTAAGTAACCTAGCAAGGTTAATAGGTGAAAGAAAACCGGGAAGTTTACCTAGTGATACAAATGCTAACCCCCGGAATGAAACAGCTAAAGCCATTATCACAAGAAGTGGTACAACACTTAAACCACCTGAAATACCTATAATTTCTGATGAAGCTATTCCTACTCCACAAGAACCACAACCTGAACAAGATAAGGAAAAAGAACCGGTAGTTGAAAAGGTTAATGAAGATAACACAGTTAAGGCTAAACTTTATGTTAAACCATACCAACCACCACTTCCTTACCCGAGTAAAATGAAAAAAGAGAAACTTGAAGCCGAGCAATCCAAATTCTTGGATATGTTTAAACAGATAAATGTAAATCTTCCTTTCATTGATGTGATTTCAGGAATGCCTAGATATGCTAAATTTCTGAAAGATCTAATCACAAATAGAAAGAAAATGGAAGAACTCTCGGTCATTACTATGAATGCTAATTGTTCTGCAGTGCTGTTGAATAAGATACCAGAAAAACTATCTGATCCAGAAAGTTTCACAATTCCATGTTTTCTGGGTAGTCTTAGTTCAATAGAAGCATTGACAGACTTACGTGCTAGTATAAATTTAATGCCGTATTCACTATACGCTAAACTAGACCTTGGAGAATTAAAACCAACAAGAATAAGCATACAACTAGCCGATAGATCAATAAAATATCCTAGAGGGATAATGGAGAACATGCTAGTTAAAGTTGGTACTTTAGTATTTCCAGTAGATTTTGTTGTTCTGGACATGGAAGAAGATTCTCAAGTTCCTCTCATATTAGGAAGGCCATTCTTAAACACGGCTAAAGCAATGATAGACGTGTTTGGTAAGAAACTGACCCTAAGTATAGAGGACGGGAGTGTTACCTTTTCAGTTGATAGAGCAATGCAACAACCGCAATCTGCAGATGATACATGTTATTATATTCAAACTATAGATTCACATGTAGAATTGTTAGAAGAATTTCTAGAATTACATGGAACAGGAGAATGTTCTTTAGGAGAAGGAACTGAACAAATTGATGAAACTCAAATGTTAGCTACACTAATAGCTAATGGATATGAACCAACAACAGAATAAATTCAAATGCTAAAAGAAGAAGACAGATATCGATATAAATCATTGATAGAAGAACCTCCGACATTAGAGTTAAAGCCACTTCCAAACCATTTAGAATACGCTTATTTACATGGTGAATCTGAATTACCTATAATAATATCGTCTTCTCTTACTGAAAATGAGAAATCGCAACTCATTTCTGTGTTGAAAGCTCATAAACCAGCCATTGCATGGAAGATTCATGACATTAAAGGAATAAGTCCTTCGTATTGCACACATAAAATCCTTATGGAAGAAGGTCATAAAACGTATGTGCAATGCCAACGAAGACTAAATCCTAATATGCAAGATGTTGTTAAAAAAGAAATAATTAAACTGCTAGATGCAGGTTTAATTTATCCAATCTCTGATAGTTCATGGGTAAGCCCAGTTCAATGCGTGCCTAAGAAGAGTGGCATGACTGTTATCACAAATGAGAAAAATGAGCTTATTCCTACTAGGACTGTAACAGGATGGCGTGTTTGTATTGATTATAGAAAATTAAATGACGCCACCAGAAAAGATCACTTTCCCTTACCTTTCATTGATCAAATGTTGGAAAGATTAGCCGGAAACAGTTACTATTGTTTTCTTGATGGTTTTTCCGGATATTTTCAAATTCCAATAGCACCCGAGGACCAAGAGAAAACCAAGTTCACGTGCCCTTATGGTACTTTTGCTTACAAACGCATGCCATTTGGACTTTGCAACGCCCCTGCAACCTTTCAAAGGTGCATGATGGCGATTTTTCACGACATGATAGAAGAATGCATGGAAGTTTTCATGGATGACTTTTCAGTCTTCGGTGATACATTTGAATCATGTTTAGTTAATCTTGAACGAATGCTTATTAGATGCGATCAATCAAATCTAGTACTTAATTGGGAGAAATGCCATTTCATGGTTAAAGAAGGCATCGTTCTTGGACATAAAATTTCAAATGAAGGAATTGAAGTGGATAGAGCTAAAGTAGATGTAATTGCTAAACTTCCACATCTCACCAATGTTAGAGGAGTTGGGAGTTTTCTAGGGCATGCCGGTTTTTACCGACGTTTCATAAAAGATTTTTCTAAAATTGCCACTCCTATGAATAAACTCCTAGAAAAGGATGCTCTATTCATCTTTTCAGATGAATGTATCAAATCTTTCAATATTCTTAAAGAGAAACTCACTAATGTGCCGATCATGATAACACCAAATTGGAATCTACCGTTTGAACTTATGTGCGATGCGAGTGATTTTGCAATGGGAGCCGTTCTAGGACAAAGGATTGAAAAATGATTTCAACCTATATATTATGCTAGTAAGGTGTTACAAGAAGCACAAACGAACTATACAACTACTGAAAAAGAACTCCTTGCTATTGTCTTTGCTTTTGACAAATTTTGATCATATCTCGTTCTAGCTAAAACGATAGTCTATACTGACCATTTTGCTCTTAGATACCTATTTTCGAAACAAGATGCCAAACCACGATTAATCCGTTGGATCTTACTCTTACAAGAGTTCGATATTGAAATCCGAGATAAAAGAGGAGCAGAAAATCTCGCCGCTGATCATCTTTCTCGTCTTGAAAATCCCGAATTAGAAGTTCTAAATGAATCGGCCATACAAGACAACTTTCCTGATGAATATCTATTGAAGATAGATTATAATGAAATACCATGGTTTGCAGACTATGCAAACTACTTAGTATGTGGATTCCTTGAAAAAGGATTATCGTACCAAAAACGAAAGAAATTCTTTAGTGATATAAAACACTATTTCTGGGAAGATCCACATATGTTTAAAAGTTGTCCAGATGGAATAATACGCCGATGTGTATTCAGAGATGAAGCTAGTAAAATCTTAAACCATTGTCACACAAGACCAACAGGAGGGCATTATGGGCCTCAACTTAAAGCAAGAAAAGTTTATGATGCTGGATTCTATTGGCCAACAATTTACAAAGACGCACACCTTCTTTACAAATCCTGTGATGCTTGTCAAAGGGCCGGAAAAATAAGTCAACGTGATGAAATGCCACAAAATGTCATTCAAGTATGTGAAGTATTTGACATTTGGGGTATTGACTTTATGGGTCCATTTCCAAAATCTCATAATAATCTCTACATTCTCGTAGCCATTGATTATGTATCTAAATGGGCGGAAGCACAAGCTCTCCCAACTAACGATGCACGAGTTGTAGTCAACTTTTTAAAACGTCTTTTTGCAAGGTTTGGAACACCGAAAGCTTTAATAAGTGATCGGGGTACTCATTTCTGTAATAATCAACTTGAGAAAGTTCTTAAAAGATATGGAGTAACTCATAAAATCTCCACTGCATATCATCCACAAACAAGTGGACAAGTTGAAAATACCAACCGAGCATTAAAACGTATTCTAGAGAAAACCATAGGATCAAATCCGAAGGAATGGTCCATTAAGTTGGAGGATGCACTCTGGGCTTTTAGAACAGCCTACAAAACTCCAATTGGAACCACACCTTTTAAACTCATTTACGGAAAAGCATGTCATCTTCCAGTAGAAATTGAACACAAAGCATTTTGGGCTTTGAAGACATGTAATCTTGATTTACATGAAGCTAGACGTCTACAGTTAAGTCAATTAAACGAATTAGAAGAATTAAGACAAGAAGCATACGAAAATTCGTTAATCTATAAGGAAAGAACGAAGAAATGGCATGATAAAAGAATAAGAAGTTCAAAAGAATTTAAGGAAGGAGACAGAGTTCTTCTTTTCAATTCATGATTCAAGCTATTTCCTGGAAAATTGAAATCAAGATGGTCTGGACCATTCATAGTCAAAAGAGTTTTCCCATACGGAACTATAGAATTAATAAATTCAAATGGGATTGAATTTAAGGTTAATGGTCACAGAGTTAAACATTACATACATGGTCCGATGGAAGTTGACAACGAAGTTAATCACAATTTCGACACCACAGCTAACTAAGTGTGAGGAGAATCAAGTCTTTTAAGGATAAATATGTATTTCTGTTAGAGTTAGATTTTCTGTTTTCGTGTAGTTCTCGAAAATGGAACCCGAATGGTCTTTCCCTAGCAGACCCTAAAGAACTAGTCTTCTCCCCCCATTCTGAATTTTTATTTTTTTTTAGGTTTTTACGAAATGAAGACTTCCTGTGAACTAAACCATGGTCTAATACTACACGCTTTGATCACTAAATGTAATAATGACACACTTCCAAGTGAAATAGTATCATTAATCAGATGTAAATTGGACGGAGTAAGAAAAGAATCCAGATGCGAAGATAATAAGTCACAATTTGGTAAAGGAAAATCAAAATCCGCAGCGAAAAGAAGAGCACGACACCTTGAAAAATGTCACAAATGCGGAAAATGGTCACACGAAGGTAAATGTTCAAATAATCAAACCTATTCAAACACCGAATTTGTTACTTTATGCAGAGATGGACCGTTCATATGTTTAGAAGAAAAAACATTAAATGCTCGAGGTTACGCCTATGTAGCCATGGAAAATTAATTAGTCCGACTATCTTATGAGTGGGCTAGAGCATATCACTAAGAAATATATTTCACAGGTAAGTCTGTACAGTTTTCATTTTTTATTTTTATTTTTAACCTTTTGATAATAAACGCTAATTTGTTCGCTATAAAGTATTAAATTGGTATTCGCTGAAATTAGGTCTTGCGACAGAAATTGTTAATATCATACAAAAATTTATTACATCACTGCGAAATTTAACGTTTATTCTTAAGGTATAAATATCTTTAATCAATCAACCCAAAATATTTCAAAAATTCGTCAGGAGTTAAATTAGGTCATGGAACCGAAATTACTTTACCGAAAAGAGGAGCGCATATTTTTGATAATATTTGATTGATTAAAGTGGGATAAAAGCCAAAAAGATTTTTAATTTTATTTTTACCATGTTTTAAAATTAATATATAAAAATTAAAATAATATTGTAAACTTTTTAAAATTAATATATTTAAAATTGTAAATATTTGAAAAATTGATATTTTTAATGTATAAAAACAAAAATATAATTTAAGTTTGGTGTGCTTTTTTAATTTTATGCATTTTAAATTTAAGTTTGGTGTGAATTTAAAAACAAAAATTTACTTTATTTCGCTAAGTTAAAAATATGATTTTTAAAATTCGTCGTGAGTTGAAGACTAGGTCGTTGAACCGAAATTGCTTTACCCGAGGGAGGGATGAGAACTTTTATTATCATTATTTTTAATCTTATTGAATTAAAGTATGCCAAAAACATTAAAAAACCCAAAAATCTTTGCTTTTAAAACCGCGCTTTAAATTGACAAATTTTAAAATTTTGTCGAGGGACGGACTAGGACATGGTTCCGAAACGACCTCGTCCTAAATAACAAGGGAAACAAAATTTTAAATTTAATTAATTAATTGTTTTATAAGTTAAGGTTTTTATAAAAAAAAAATACAAACTCCGCGACTCGCGGAGTTTGAAGAGTAAATTCACCGCGACTCGCGGAGGGCCAAAAATACAGAAAAAAATAAAACACTGGAACAGATCAATATGCACACCACCACACCCCAAAAAACTGCGAAAAAACCCGAAAAAACACTCCCAAAATCGAATTTTTTTACCAAAAATCATCACATTTTTTACTAAAATCATGTTGAGAAGGATGCTATCAAGGAATTACTCAAGAAAAACGGTAAATTTCTACACCAAAACACCCTTTAATCCGAAAATTTAGTGTTCTTGAGCAATTTTATACCTAATTCGAATTTGATGCTTTTTAGTGTAATTATACTTAAATTGTTTGTGTATTATGCTTGTATAACCTAGATTGATGCTATTTAACATGATTAGAAGCCTTAAACTTCAAATTTTGAGTAATTTAGGGTTTGTGTTCTTGAGCAATTTGGGACTTTTTGATATAAACAGGTTATGACCGATTTTTGTCATGAATTGTTGCTAAATTAAGTAGTGTAACATGTTTAGGTAGTTAAATGATCCAAACTTTGAGCCTAAACATGATTTTTGAGAATTAAAGTGGACTTTTTCAAGTCTAAAATTCATGAACTTGATTTTTGAGAGATAATGCCATTTGAAACTTGTTTAATTGCTAATAATGATTATTTTGACATGTTATTTGAGTTGAATGCTTATGAACTTGGCGAACATTTTCGTATATGCGTATTTGAAAAACTGTAGATTTGATAAAAATATGAAAATGAGCATAAAATTGATATAAATTGAACATGTCATTGTAATTATTTTGATTGATGATTTTGCTGACACTAATGCATATTTGGATGCACAAAAATTGTGTTTGATGTGTTTTGCAGACTGAAAGGGGTGAATCTTCATCCCAAGCTCGCATTGCTCCTCCTGAGAATGCGGAACAACAAGATGTTTATAACTATTACAAACAAGATATACCTCATCCAGTTATGACATTTTCATATATGCATGTGGAAAATTTGCACCCGAACTTGAGATTAGACAGATGTTGGATAGATTATCCAAAATACCAAAGGGGCTTGCATACTCTTCATTCTAAAGCTGTTGAAGTACCTAGGGTAATAGAATGGGAACCATTAGAAGCTGTAGAATTGGCCGAGCCAATTAGAGAATTACTTACACAGAGGTATGGTAATTCTACTTTTAACGATTGGGTACGATTATTCAACATGCGTAGACCTGTATATAAAGTATGGTGTGAAGAATTATTGTGTAGTATAGAAATAAATGATCGGGTAGCTACTTTAACCGATCGTAGTTTTATTAGATTTTTGTTAGGAGGTTCGATGCGCCACATGTCTCTACTAGACATGGCTCAGGCCTTACGTATATATACGCCTGAGGAGCTAGCATCTGCCGATTATCGAGGGTTGATATTAAATGGTAGGAGGATACACGAAAGTTTTGATACGCATGGTGTATGGAGTCAAATGACTAGCCATCACCGATTTAAAGGGGGAAATTACTCTTATTTGGATATAGATAGAGCTAAGTTAAGAGTAATTCACAGGTTTCTAGCGAACTCGATTACACAGCGAGGTAAAAATAAGGAAAAGGTAAATGAGCAAGATTTATTTTACCATATGTGTATTCGAGACCTACAAAGCGCTGTAAGAATACCTTATTGTGTGGGTTATAATTTATCAGCTATGGTTAGGGGAATGAGACCGCACAGTATAATAGGAGGTGGTATATTTATTACATTAATTGCTGAGTATCTCAATGTGGATATAAGTCGGGGGGATTATTAATCGAAGAACCAGAACCTCACGATACAAGTGGTTTAAATGTATATCATGGTGCTAAAGTTTTGAAGAGGCGAAATAACGCCGCAGTAGCCTATAATGGAAGACATCCACAGGTTGAGAGAAATCAACAGCCAGGTAGTGTGGGAGGAGGAAATGAAATGACAGAAATGCAAAGGTTTATAGCTTCACAAGAATATGAAAATGCTAGACATCGAGCATTTGAAGATTGGCAAGTTCATCAAAACCAAATCATAGCACATTGCCAACATGTAGGTAGAAACTATATTCCTACTCCAACGCCCATATTTCCTCCCTGGTCTATCGAGATGCAACCACCGTATCCTACTTATAACCCAGCTGAAGCATTCTATAACACATACGGTTATGCATGGAACCCCTACTGGTATCAATAACAACCCTAGTTTATTTAGTTTTATTTATTTTATTTTTGTAATGTTACTACATTTAGCACTTATGTTAGTATTGTAATAGTTTTTATAATTTTCTAACTTTTATTATTAGATTTTAATAATTTTTGAATGTGGGGTAATATACCAAACTTCAAAAAAATGTATATATGTTTGCAGTTTATCTTATGTACACAACAGGGTAAAACAACGCATTTTCAAAGACTGGCATTAAGTTCAGCAAAAGCAACTAATTTTGATGACAAGATGCAAAATATATGTGAAATAACGACAAGACAGAATGAACAAATGATATGCATCATTTATCATTCAACACAAACAACAATATGTTTGAAAACTTTGGTAAAATTTAATCATTTTTATACGCTAATCACCCTCAATAATTTAAATTGTTGCTGATTTCTTGTAAATGAGGGCATTGCAAGATCTTAAGTGTGGGAAGGGGTTAAATTCTTTCAGATTTTTAAAATTTTTATCTTAAACACTTGGTTACCATTAAAAATACTAGTAAAGCAGTAGTTGTATTAGAATCTAGTGCTCTCTGATAATAAAGAACAGCCCTAGTCTTATATACTGACTACCCAATTCTAGTAAAATTTTTCAAAATTTTCAATTAAATGAACTCAAAATCATGTTTATACATATTTATGAACGATAAAACTAGGTGTTAACACCGAAATTATTGTTACCTCGGAAAGGACATAAATTGAGAAACAAACCAAAATGTTAAAATTCATTTAAAATGGAATAGAGGACAATAAAAAGGAAAAATAAAAGTCAAGTGTGGGAAAATTTACCAAGTTATTTTAAACATATGTCACATATTAAAGATACTTTTGCTTTGGAGTAAACTAAACAGTTTTACCCGATTTACTGTAAGAAAGATGGATCTACACGATGAATCAATTCCATCATTAAAAGGAAGTAAAGTCTTCCGAAAAAGAAACGCGCTTTTTGATTTAGGTCATGAAGTTGTCGTCCAGACCAGCTGTAGGTTGACGAAAAATCTAGAAAAGTCATCACTAAAATCAGCAGGAAATCCACGGACCTCAGCATCAAACAGGGTCGCCAAGTGGTCAGACTTATCCTAACCATGAGAGGATCTGTCTTGTAAAATGGGGAGGACGCCGTGCAAATTAGCTGGATAAGACTAATGAATCAGATCCCCAGAAAGGATAATCTCCTTAAAGATCAAAAATCAGCTTTTAAGACTGATATTACTCAATCCTTGAGATTGACCTTAAAGATTGAGAATTCAAACTCATGGAATTAGATGATATCTAAACTCGAGCTTGAACGAGAAAATATTTTGATCAAAACGCAAAGTACAAGATATTAAATTGTACGCAAGGACGTTCGAAAATCCGGAACCGGGACCAGAGTCAACTCTCAACGCTCGACGCAACGGACTAAAAATTACAAGTCAACTATGCACATAAATATAATATAATATTTAAATAATTCTTATAATTATTTATATATTATATAATATATTATAAACCGTCGGCAAGCTAGGAGCCAAGGCTGTGTGAGCTGGAAATACGAACTCCGCGAGTTGCGGAGTTTGAAGGCCAAAAATGCCGCGAGTTGCGGAGCTTCCCTGGACGAAAATTCCTATAAAAGGCAACGCATTTTGATCGTAAAAATATCCATAATCTCTCTCTCTCTCTCAATATATGTAAACGTATATATATATATATATATATATATATATATATATATATATATATTTTAATTTTAATTTTAATTTTAAATCCTAATAATAAGGGTATGTTAGCGAATGTTGTAAGGGTGTAAGTCGAAATTCTGTCCGTGTAACGCTACGCTATTTTTAATCATTGTAAGTTATGTTTATATTATTTTCATTAATGTCTCGTAGCTAAGCCGTTATTATGCTTATTTAATACCGAAGTAATCATGATGTTGGGCTAAAAATACTAAAATTGGGTAATTGGGCTTTGTACCATAATTGGGGTTTGGATAAAAGAACGACACTTGTGGAAATTAGACTATGGGCTATTAATGGGTTTTATATTAACTAAACAATACCTTGTTAATTTAATATACAAACTTATAATTTGACGTATTTATATATAACCACATACGCTTGACTGGGTACGGTGGGCGGGATATCTATAAATACCAATAATTATTCATTTTACCGGACACGGAACTGGATTAATAGTTAATAGACTTGTTGAAACAGGGGTGAATTACATTCAAGGGTAATTGGTGTAATTGTTAACAAAGTAGTAAAACCTTGGTTTACACGCAGTCGATAACCTGGTGTATTCATCAAACAAAGTATTAAAACCTTGTTACAATTCGAATCCCCAATCAGTTGGAATATTTGACTTCGGGAATAAGAATAATTTGACGAAGGCTTTCGCTCTTTATATTTATGACTGATGGACTATTATGGATAAATCCGTATGGACATATTAAATAATCCAGGACAAAGAACAATTAACCCATGGGAATAAACTAAAATCAACACGTCAAACATCATGATTACGGAAGTTTAAATAAGCATAATTCCTTTATTTCATATTTAATTTCCTTTATTTTATATTTAATTGCACTTTTAATTATTGCACTTTTATTTATTGTCATTGTATTTAATTGCACTTTTAATTATCGTACTCTTTAATTATCGTAATTTTATTTTATCGCACTTTTATTTATCGCAATTTCATTATAGTTATTTACTTTACGCTTTAAATTAAGTTATATTTATTTTTAATATTTTATATTAGGTTTTAACTGCGACAAAAGTTTTAAAAATCGACAAACCGGTCATTAAACGGTAAAAACCCCCCTTTTATAATAATAATATTACTTATATATATATATTTGTATTTTTATAAATTTAAAACTAATATAGCGTTAAGATTGTTTAAGAGTTCCCTGTGGACTAACTGGATTTACTAAAAACTACACTACTGTACGATTAGGTACACTGCCTATAAGTGTTGTAGCAAGGTTTAGGTATATCCATTCTATAAATAAATAAATATCTTGTGTAAAATTGTATCATATTTAATAGTATTTCGTTGTAAAAATAATACTATTTTATATACAACTCACATAACTATCAGAATCCAACAAGTGGCATAATGAAGAAAACATTGGACAAAAATAAAACTTGTTAGAAACAAACAATTTAATTATGAGAAGAATTTTGATAAGAATCCACGCTAACTGTTCCTAGCTAACTGTTCCTAGCTAACTTGTGACGACCCGGAAATTTCCGACCAAATTTAAACCTAACCTTTATATGTTTCCGACACGATAAGCAGAATTTGTAATGTTGAATCTCAAAAAGTTTGGAACTACATTCATGTAATCAATTACCCTTTGACCGTGTTCGACGATTCACGAACAATTATGTGTATATAGATATGTATATATAATATATAATAACTGAAAACATTAACAAAATATTTGATATATATGATACTTTACATGAACGTATTTGTTTCAATATATTTATCGACAGAATTAAGAGATAATATCAAATCATTGAATTATCAGATACATTATGATATGATTACGGGCCAATGTTATGAGGTCCACTGTGATTTAAGAAATCTATTCTTTTTGACAATATTCGGAAAATGGTAAAGTGATCTATAAGTAAGAACGTGGAGTGTAAATAACTTAGATGTTGGATATCGAAAAGTTAAGTAACTCGACATTTTTCATTAAGATGATTTCATACGTTTATTAAACCTTTGGACTTTATCTCATGCTTCACCAACAGACTGTAATTTAAAAACTTGAAACCTATTATGAATATATATAATTCTACTTTTCTAAAATGTTTTATGATATAACAATTTAAATTAATATTAAATATATTTATACGCGTATTATACGTACATAGTTTTATACTTTTACTATACTTTAACTTTACCTTTACTTTACTTTTACTTTACTTTTACTTTAATAATTCACTTTAATAATTCATACTTTAATAATTCACTTTAATAATTCATACTTTAATAATTCATACTTTAATAATTCATACTTTAATAATTCACTTTAATAATTCATACTTTAATAATTCACTTTTATAATTCAAAAAATCTATTATAAATAGAATTCAATAGGTTTCATTATTTCATAGAAACTTGAAAATATATTTCTCTAAACTCTCTCAATTGATATATATATATATATATATATATATATATATATATATATATATATATATATATATATATATATATATATTTGCTCTGTATTATTTCAAGATATTATTAGTATACATAAAATACTACGATGGAGTTATATTCAGACTATTTTAAAATAAGTTTTCAAACGGGATAGAGCTAAGGAAATTATGGGTTATAGCTATGGAGGTTATGGGTATTGTTCGAGGGTATTGCTCGTGAGGTCAACCTAACGTTTATCATTTTCATTGCGTCTACGTACTTTCCTGCAATATTGAATCACAATATTGATACGTGAGCATTCATATCTTATCTTTTATATATTAATAGTGTATCCCTGACTAGTGCTCGAGTATATATGATTATGCATGTTTGTATGCTTAGTTTCGTCGTTAAATAGTTTATGATAAATCACGAATTTGATACATATGCTACTGAGATAAGGTATATGATATGCATGTCGTTGAAAAGCTAAAGAAAAATTAATAACTTTTCATTTAGAAATCGTGTGGGTTCGATGAACGGATTAAAAGATATGGTCAACTGAATTATTATTAATTTTAATATTATTATTAAAACGATTATTATAATTGTTATCAGTTGATGTTATTACTAAAATTATCTTTATTACTAAAAATTAATATTTTTATTGAAACTATCATTTTATTATCTTTATCATTATTATTATTATCAATATTATTTAATCAAATAAATATACGTACAAAGATATTTTTACCACACGTAATATAATTACATTAATAATACATACCATTATATTTTTATGATATTAAGTGAATTTTATAAATTTTATTATTTGAGATATATAAAAGTATATTTTTATCATATATAAATTTAAATATAAATTTTTATTTATTAATAAATGACTGGTATTATTTAGTATAATAAGATCTGATAAATATATTTAAATATATAAAACGACTATATATAAGTTATATAATAAACATGTATAGATTTTGGAAGTCATTTTGGGTCAAGTTGACTTTTGTTGACTTTTGCATGTCGGTCTCGAGCATTAGGATTGTGATACACTACGACTTGACCTAAATTGTTAGACAGATATTGACCAACATATAAATATATATATACTTAATATATGTTCGTGAATCCGAGGCCAACCTTGCACTTGTTAAATGACGTTATATGTATTTTTACTATGAAATACAGTATGGTGAGTTTCATTTGCTCCCTTTTTATATATATTTCTGAGCTGAGAATACATGCGTTGTTTTATAAATGTTTTACGAAATAGGCACAAGTACTAAAACTAATTCTATGTGGGTTTAAACCAGAAATATACCCTTAGCTTGGTAACATTAAACTACTTGTCTATGTACGGTAGGCGCGAATCCTAAAGATAGATCTATTGGGCCTGACAAACCCCATCCTGACTATGGGATGCTTTAGTACTTCGAGGTTATTTTAAACACACCTGATCTGGTGTACTTCAGAGGGTAAAACATGAACGTTAAGGCTTGTTACCGGGTGCCTACAACTTATAGAATACTTTTATACACTTGCGAGTGTACATATATTTATAAACGGAAATCTTGTGGTCTATTAATATATTGAAATGATTGTTATGATAAACCTATGAACTCACCAACCTTTTGGTTGACACTTTAAAGCATGTTTATTCTCAGGTATTAAAGAAATCTTCCGCTGTGCATTAACTTATTTTAAGGATATTACTTGGAGTCATTCATGGCATATTTTGAAAGACGTTGCATTCGAGTCATTGAGTTCATCAAGATTATTATTATGTCAATTATAGTTGGATGTATTATCAAATGTGTGCATGCCGTCAACTTTCGTTGTAAAGAAAGTTTGTCTTTTAAAAACGAATGCAATGTTTGTAAAATGTATCATATAGAGGTCAAATACCTCGCGATGTAATCAACTATTGTGAATCGTTTATAATGTATATGAACGGGTCCTTTCATAACTGATTAATTCCATATTACATTTTATCTATCGCAATTTATTTAATGCAATTTAAATTCTCGAAATTTTATTTATCGTCATATAATTTCTGTTATTTATTTTACGCACTTTAAATATCATGACATGTATACAAGGTTTTGACATATCATATCGACGCATCTATATTTATTATTTGGAATAACCATAGACACTCTATATGCAGTAATGCTGGAGTTAGCTATACAGGGTTGAGGTTGATTCTACAATAATATATATAGTTTGAGTTGTGATCGAGTCTGAGACATGTACACGGGTCACGATACGTATTAATTAATTCGAATATTATATATTAAATTATATATGAATTATTGAACTGTTAACTGTGGACTATCGACTGTGGACAAATGACATTGGACAATTAAAATGAATTAAAATATTGATTATAACATATGAAACTAAACATTTCTTCAAGTTTGCCACTTGATTTCATCTTATACCTCATTTGTATCTCGATGATTACAATCTGCGTTCAAACCTTTCATGATTCTTGAAAACACCTCAATCGAGAGGATGAACCAACCGCACTTCATTTACGGAAGAAAAGATTGATGCATATAGTTATGCACCTGAAAACACTCTGAAACTGAGTAAACGTTTAACACATAGTTGTGTTAATTCCTTTAGTGTTATTATTACCCAAAATAACTTTACAATCCCTTTCCAAATTAGCCAATTTTGTCACAGCTCCAAACAAGTTAACTTTGACTTTTCACTTGGATTAGCTTATTATAACCCCGATATATAAGTTGTCTTTCATCATCGATACCCGGAAACCGATTATATCTCACCACATTAGCAGTAAATTTACCAACAACTTCGTTGATCTTTGACTTTCCGAAAAATCACTATATTCAGTGAAACCCTATCATTTATTCATTTACATCTTATAACGATAATTACTATACCAACTACCGGGTATTAGCAAATTAGTATTTTGAAATCTCGCAGCATGTCTACATCAACAGTTATATGTAAACATATAATATTTATCTCTTAGAATTATGATATTCCATTCTGAAATTCGAAAGAAGCACCCAGTCTACAAATTAATACCACAAATTCTGAAAAAGCTGAATACAGCAGCAAAAACTGTACACGACCTTAACCGTCGAAAGTTTGATGATAAAGAATGGAGTATTGGAAACACTCAATAAAAAAAATTAAATAAAAAAATAAAAAATTTAGTACCGAAAAGCGGATTATGCGAAACTATGAAGAAAGCCGTGGACAAATCACAAAGAATAAGTTTGACTTCAAAGAAGCCAGATGATTCTGTTTCTGATGAAATCTTTAGCAAATACCTTACTTCTTAACCACTCTAAATCATCGTGAATGAATTTCTTCATCACAATTTGATTCTGAAATCCTAAGTTATCACATCGTACCTTTCTTTATTAATATCCTCAATATATCTGAAGATATCTTCATAAATATTCTCGTTCGATATTAATTATCTCTCTGCGCTATCCGTATTATATCATAAAAGGAAACTGTTTTAGTTTCTATATTCTGCGAACCTTTGAATTTAAAATATGAATGTTTTTGAAGTAGTGTTGGGAACTGATGCATGAGTTAGTATAATATAATGACACTTGATCAACGTGATTATATTACAGTAAGTCAGGCTGAGTTTCTAATGGGACGTGATGATTCACAGATCATAACGTCATCATGTGCCATGTTACATAACTCTTTCATTCTACTTAACTTCTGAACATATCAAAAACAAATATTCTTGATAGTTCTATCCACAGTAATTCTGGTAATTTGACAAATCAAATCGTGCTACTACTTATCCTTTCTACCTTGTATATTATGAGACTTCGAAACTCCATACCTATGAAGTCTGGACCATTACTTTCGAAAAGAAAACAAAAGCATGAAGCTCCAAAGTAGAAATGGAGTATAAATCGCAGCAAATAGGAGAGAGCATTAACTATGGATGACAATGATTATAGGAGACAAAAGCAGGGACATTGAAATATAAGGGAAGATATAAAACCCAACAACAACGTAGAAATTACAAATCGTGTATATCAATGTTTATCGCAACATAAAGACACGGGATAATTAAAAACACTATAACCCCAAGTGCGAAGTAGAAGAAAGCAGATTCCTCTGGTGGAAGTTGGAAAAGGAGAATGATTGTTGCAAAAGTAAGGATAAGGACAAGGATTCGAACGGGATTAAGCATTTTCACAATCTTTTAGATGTATGAACTAAGAAAGAAAGTATAGGAATGGTGAAAATAATGGAACGTAAAAAGTTTAATTTATAATAGAAATACCAAACAGAGTAATCGAGGCAGATCACCGTATTTAATTATAGAGATCTTAATCTCCTTATTCGCCGAAGAATCAAATCTCTCAGATTTCGAAGATTTCCTTTAAATCCCTTGAATTCCGGAATTAAATCGCGACTACATCAAAAGTTATGGAAAATCTCCATTTCTTCATCTCGATCTTTTGTGATAGCTTCATTCATACGCTTCAATTAATCGAATCATTTTATCCATATTACTCAATGAAGATAAAACTCTATTTATCAACTCATATTCGTCATGAAAACATTTTTATGGTAAACCATGACCACCTCACTTAAATTTCGGGACGAAATTTCTTTAACGGGTAGGTACTGTGACGACCCGGGAATTTTCGACTAAATTTAAACTTAATCTTTATATGATTTCGATACGATAAGCAAAGTATGTAGAATTGAGTCTAGAAAATTTTGGAACAATGTTCATATATTCAATTGACCTTCGACCATTCCCGATGATTCACGAACAACTATTTGTAAATAAATACATACATAATTAAATGTATATATAAATAATAATTTGGAATATTATTTGAAATATTATATGATATAATGGTAGGAAATAAATATGTAAAATAATATGCGATGTAATAAAAACTATTATGTTATTAAATATATATATATATATATATATATATATATATATATATAGATATTTATATTTATATATAATAATACTTATAAATATATAATATTATATATATTTGTTTAAAAAGATATAGTTAATATAATTATTTACTTAAACTTTTTAATTAAGATTGGTTTTATATATATATATATATATATATATATATATATATATATATATATATATATATATAGAAAGAGCATATATTAAATATAAGTGATTTTGAGCTTAATTGGTAAACGTCGGTAACACTCGGTTGATATTTTGTTAGTTTTAATATAGATATTGTACATGTTCATGAAGAATTGAATTAAAAGTTGGACTGTAAATTGATTACGAAGATGTTAGATTTGTTAAAAATATTTTTACCTTTTTAAGTTTAAATATTAGTACTCCGTACACATAAATTGGAACAGAAAATAAACAATTATTGAACCTTGTTGATCAGGTTTCAAACAGTTAATGAGTGAAATAATTAATTATATTTAACCTAAAATTTTGAGATTTTTAGGAACACTTTCATACGTTGGCTGTTTAGCAATGGACACGATATAGCCATTTGGGATAAACTGTCGGTAGAAAGAAAAAAATATTAGGCTACTAAACTATTGGATCCCTGTTCCATTCTGTTTCACATGTATCATTCTTTGAAAACTTTATAATACATTTATTATTTTATTAAATATCTTTATCTATATATATCATACATATATATGAATATGTTCAGGAGACTCAAGAACCACCGACACCATAACCCATTACCATCTTCACCAAGAATCATCACCACTGACGGCTCAACCACAATTCCACCACCTTGCACCACCTCCTGGAACCACCACGGTCACCATTAACCGCCAACACTAGACAACCGTCCACCTCCACCTCTCTCTCATCATCATCTCTCTCTATTCCCTTATTTGTAAACCTCCATGACCACCAAACTACAATTCCATTTTCTGTTTCTGTTTATAATTAACAACCATCGGAACTCATTTAAACTCCTAACACCATAATTACTTTCTATTTTTCTAATCAATCGAGCCAAACCGAGAAACGCCATCACTTTCTTCTCTCTCTCTTATTATATTTTTTTCTATCTTTCTTAAAAACCGAATCACCACCACAGTAGAACCTTTTTAGCTGCAACCATTATTCCATATTTCTGTTTTGGTCGAGAACATCACCCGTTTGCTTCTATCTGTTTCATCCCCACGAAGCCACCCAAACCCACCACCATTATTGTGATACCCGCTACTATTTGAATTTTTATGTTGTTATTACGATAAAGAAGTTGATGAATAGAAGAAGATTGATGATGAGGATTGAACAATGATGACCTGCGATATTTTTTTCCTTCTTGATGGTGGCGGCTGTCGAAGATCAAAATGCCGGAAGAAAATATAAATCGCATTTATTAATAAAACAACTTGGACTAATTGATCTATTTTGGGTATTGGGTCGTGTATTTGTTTTGTTGTTGGGCCGAGTTTAAGATGGGCCATGTGTTGTTTCTCTGTTGGACCGAAATTAAGGAGGAAGATGAAGCAAATGGAAACATAACAAACTGGCTAAATAAAAATGGGTAGGAGTTTAATCAGAAAAACTAATTTGGTGGAGTGGTCGTGGGTGTTGTCGGGTGTCCGAGAGGTCGCGGGTTCGAGTCCCGGCGGTGACATTCTTTTTGAGCTTTTCTTCAAGGTTGAACTCTTGTATTTTCATTATTATTATTATTATTATTATTATTATTATTATTATTATTATTATTATTATTATTATTATTATTATTATTATTACTATTACTATTATTATTATTATTATTATTATTATTT
The DNA here is from genome assembly GCF_046630445.1 of Rutidosis leptorrhynchoides. Classification (NCBI taxonomy): domain Eukaryota; kingdom Viridiplantae; phylum Streptophyta; class Magnoliopsida; order Asterales; family Asteraceae; genus Rutidosis; species Rutidosis leptorrhynchoides. The sequence goes on along the minus strand of NC_092333.1, from coordinate 372,232,878 downwards.
TTGCTAATACTAATTATTATTATTATTATTATTATTATTATTATTATTATTATTATTATTATTATTATTATTATTATTATGTATTTATTATGATAAGTAACTTGTTATTATTATTAACATTAATACATGTATATCATTAGTATTATTAAGTTAATTATATTTACTAACTATATTAGTACCATCATTTAGTATTATCATCAATAATATTATTATTTATAGTAATATTTGAGTTATTTTTGCTAGTAACAATATTGGGATTGCGAGAATACTAAATAGGTTAATTTATGATAAAAATTGTTATGATAAAGATTAGGAGATTGATTATAACTATTTGAACACATGTAAATTATGATTATGAATACAAAGTAATATTAAAAGAAACTATAGTCATTAGTTTATAAATTAAACACGAAAGTTATGATTATTATAACTATGAATATACAAGTTTAATAATATTGTTAAGATTAAAAATATAGAAATTTTAGAAATAAATATTATTATGAAAATTATTAAGATCTTAATTAAAGTATGTTTTAAAAGAATTATTATAAATATTATCATAGTTACTTTAATACAAGTTAATATTATTGTCATTACTAATATCCTTATTAACATTATTATTATCACCTTTACCATTATTATAAAGTATCAATATTATTACTAATATTAGTATTATCATAATTATTAATTACAAACAAGTAATCCCCATATAAAAATATATTTAACTTAACTCTATCAACAATTATATATATATATATATATATATATATATATATATATATATATATATATATATATATATATATATATATATATATATATATATATATCGATTACGAGTATATGTTTTAATATAAATATACAAATAATATAGGTTCGTGAATCCGAGGCCAACCGTGCATTGTTCAGTTGTTCAATATAGTCATATGTATTTTTACTACAAAATACATTAGGTGAGTTTCATTTGCTTCCTTTTTAAATGCTTTTGCAATATATATTTTTGATACTGAGAATACATGCGCTGCTTTTATAAATGTTTTATGAAATAGACACAAGTAATCGAAACTACATTCTATGGTTGGATAATCGAATCGAATATGCCCCTTTTTAGCTTGGTAGCCTAAGAATTAGGGAAATGGCCCCTAATTGACGCGAATCCTAAAGATGGATCTATGGACCTTGACACATCCCATTCGGGTTACGAATGCTTTAGTACTTCGATTATCATGTCCGATGAAAGTCCCGGAGTGATGGGGATATTCTATATGCATCCTGTTAGTTCGGTTATCAAGCGTTCACCATATAAATTATTATTATCTCTATGCAGTTTGCGAAATGCCAGATATGAGATGTATGTTTATGGAAAAATTGAAATCTTGTGGTCTATTAAAATTATGGAAATGATTGATTTCGATAAACTAATGAACTCACCAACATTTTGGTTGACACTTTAAAGCATGTTTATTCTCAGGTATGAAAGAAATCTTCCGCTGTGTATTTGCTCATTCTAGAGATATTACTTGAAGTCATTCATGACATATTTCAAAAGACGTTACATTCGAGTCGTCGAGTTCATCAAGATTATTATTAAGCCAATTATAGTGGGATATATTATGAAATAGTATGCATGCCGTCAACTTACGATGTGAAGAAAGTTTGTCTTTTAAAAACGAATGCAATGTTTGTAAAATGTATCATATAGAGGTCAAGTACCTCGCGATGTAACCAAATGTAATGTATTCGTCCAGATGGATTAGGACGGGTCATTAGAGTTGGTATCAGAGCGGTGGTCTTAGTGAACCAGGTCTTGCATTAGTGTGTCTAACTATTAGTTGTTTAGATGCATTAGTAAGTCTGGACTTCGACCGTGTCTGCATGTCAAAAGTTTTGCTTATCATTTAAGTATCAAAAATTATTTGCTTATCATGCTTAAAGTCTAGACACATCTTACTGCCTCTATTGCATAGACAGTGTATAAATAAATTCATATCTTAGCGTATCCGCTATTATTACCTTTACCTGACAGCTTCCGTAGATTCCTCCGTAACTTATGGGATTTTAGTATTATATATGCATATGTAAATTACGTATTTCAGGGTACTAATCTACATCCTATAATCTAATTCTTATCGAAAATCCTTCATCTGATCGTATGAGATGAATCCCTCAACCAGTTCAAGTCCCTCAGATTTCGATAGCTATTCCGATAGTTATTCCGGCAGCTATTCCGACATGGATGTTCACCTAAGCTCCAAAAGTAGCGTCATCAAAATGAATCAACCAATTCATCTGATGGGTTCATAGTCGACTTAATTAATGGAGATGAGAAGAAGGCGATCCTTTCCACCAACCGAATTCACCACTTGACGGAGAACCTGAAGCACTTACTGGCGAACCAGTCCGAAACACCATTTTCACCCTTATTTCCCGAATACCTTACCACGATTATATTCTATCTAAAATTCTAAACCTTATTCATCTGCTCGTTCCGACCGAAAATCATCCCGGAATAATAGAATAAGTCAACGAACTTCGCGCTCGAGTAATCAATTTGGAAAATATGGTGCAAAATTTACCAGCTTCAACAACATCACCGGCACCAACAGTACCATTAGTAATAGCACCAGTACCATCAACAATCCATGCCTCAACATCTCATTCTGTACCTCGAGTATAATCATCGCTCTACGTATCGTTCTACATCAATTATCTTCGTTCTTCATGACGATTATGTAATCTCTAATGTTTTAGAGATTATGTATTCTAGTTTTGATAGTAAATCAAATGAGATTAATATCATATTAACTCATTAAATCCATGATTACATCTGAAGAAAATATATATGTAACTATATTCTCATAAAGATTGTAATTAAAAATTCTTTTGGTACAAACTGTTAATGGTGAAAATATTTTAACGGGTAGGTAATATCTGAGGAATATTTAGATTGCACATTAATCAGTTACACGGTACATTCTGTGAATCTGGTTCAACAGTCATTTACTATCCTACATACATTCACTGATATACGAATCTGTTCACCACAAAATAACCATTTTCATTCAATTTCATATTTGGATTTTGACTTCTTAGAATCCAACAAGTGGCATAATGAAGAAAACATTGGACAAAAATAAAACTTGTTAGAAACAAACAATTTAATTATGAGAAGAATTTTGATAAGAATCCACGCTAACTGTTCCTAGCTAACTGTTCCTAGCTAACTGATTAATTCCATATTACATTTTATTTATCGCAATTTATTTATCACAATTTAATTATCGCAATTTATTTATCGCAATTTAAATTCTCGCAATTTTATTTATTGTCATATAATTTTTGTTATTTATTTTACGCACTTTAAATATCAGGACATGTATACAAGGTTTTGACATATCATATCGACGCATCTATATATATTATTTGGAATAACCATAGACACTCTATATGCAGTAATGCTGGAGTTTGCTATACAGGGTTGAGGTTGATTCTACAATAATATATATAATTTAAGTTGTGATCGAGTCTGAGACATGTACACGGGTCACGATACGTATTAATTAATTCAAATATTATATATTAAATTATATATGAATTATTGGACTTTTAACTGTGGACTATCGACTGTGGACTAATGATATTGGACAATTAAAATGAATTAAAATATTGATTATAACATATGAAACTAAATATTGATTATACCTCATTTGTATCTCGACGATTACAATCTGCGTTCAAACCTTTCATGATTCTTGAAAATACCTCAATCGAGAGGATGAACCCACCGCACTTCATTTACGGAAGAAAAGATTGATGCATATAGTTATGCACCTAAAAACTCTCCGAAACTGAGTAAACGTTTAACACATAGCTGTGTTAATTCCTTTAGTGTTATTATTACCCAAAATAACTTTACAATCCCTTTCCAAATTAGCCAATTTTGTCACAGCTCCAAACAAGTTAACTTCGACTTTTCACTCAGATTAGCTTATTATAACCCCGATATATAAGTTGTCTTTCGTCATCGATACCGGGAAACTGATTATATCTTACCACATTAGCAGTAAATTTACCAACAACTCCGTTGATCTTTGACTTTCTGAAAAATCACTATATTCAGTGAAACCCTATCATTTATTCATTTACATCTTATAACGAGAATTACTATACCAACTACCGGAAATTAGCAAATCAGTATTTTGAAATCTCGCAGCATGTCTACATCAACAGTTATATGTAAACATATAAAATTTATCTCTTAGAATTATGATATTCCATTCTGAAATTCAGAAAAAGCACCCAGTCTACAAATCAATACCACAAATTCTGAAAAAGCTGAATACAGCTGCAAAAACTGTACACGACCTTAACCGTCGAAAGTTTGATGATAAAGAATGGAGTATTGGAAACACTCAATAAAAAAATTAAATAAAAAAAATAAAAAATTTAGTACCGTAAAGCGGATTATGCGAAACTATGAAGGAAGCCGTGGACAAATCACAAAGAATAAGTTTGACTTCAAAGAAGCCAGATGATTCTGTTTCTGATGAAATCTTTAGCGAATACCTTACTTCTTAACCACTCTAAATCATCATGAATGAATTTCTTCATCACAATTTGATTCTGAAATCCTAAGTTATCATCGTACCTTTCTTTATTAATATCCTCAATATATCTGAAGATATCTTCATAAATATTCTCGTTCGATATTAATTATCTCTCTGCGCTATCCGTATTATATCATAAAAGGAAACTGTTTTAGTTTCTATATTCTGCGAACCTTTGAATTTAAAATATGAATGTTTTTGTAGTAGTGTTGAGAACTGATGCATGAGTTAGTATAATATAATGACACTTGATCAACGTGATTATATTACAGTAAGTCATGCTGAGTTTCTAATGGGACGTGATGATTCACAGATCATAACATCATCATGTGCCATGTTACATAACTCTTTCATTCTACTTAACTTCTGAACATATCAAGAAAATATATTCTTGATAGTTCTATCCTCGGTAATTCTGGTAATTTGACAAATCAAATCGTGCTACTACCTATCCTTTCTACCTTGTATATTATGATACTTCGAAATTCCATACCTATGAAGTCTGGACCATTACTTGTGAAAAAAAAACAAAAGCATGAAGCTCCGAAGTAGAAATGGAGTATAAATCGCAGCAAATAGGAGAGAGCATTAACTATGGATGACAATGATTATAGGAGACAAAAGCTGGGACATTGAAATATAAGGGAAGATATAAAACCCAGCAACAACGTAGAAATTACAAACCGTGTATATCAATGTTTATCGCAACATAAAGACACGGGAGAATTAAAAACACTATAACCCCAAGTGCGAAGTAGAAGAAAGCAGATTCCTCCGGTGGAAGTTGGAAAAGGAGAATGATTGTTGCAAAAGTAAGGATAAGGACAAGGATTAGAACGAGATTAAGCATTTTCACAATCTTTTGGATGTATGAACTAAGAAAGAAAGTATAGGAATGGTGAAAATAATGGAACGGAAAAAGTTTAATTTATAATGGAAATACCAAACAGAGTAATCGAGGCAGATCACTGTATTTAATTATAGAGATCTTAATCTCCTTATTCGCCGAAGAATCAAATCTCACAGATTTCGAAGATTTCCTTTAAATCCCTTGAATTCCGGAATTCAATCGCGACTACGTCAAAAGTTATGGAAAATCTCCATTTCTTCATCTCGATCTTTTGTGATAGCTTCATTCATACGCTTCGATTAATCGAATCATTTTATCCATATTATTCAATGATGATAAAACTCTATTTATCAACTCATATTCGTCATGAAAATATTTTTATGGTTAACCATGACCACCTCACTCAAATTTCGGGACGAAATTTCTTTAACGGGTAGGTACTGTGACGACCCAGGAATTTTCGACTAAATTTAAACTTAATCTTTATATGATTTCGATACGATAAGCAAAGTATGTAGAATTGAGTCTAGAAAATTTTGGAACAATGTTCATATATTCAATTGACCTTCGACCATTCCCGACGATTCACGAACAACTATTTGTAAATAAATACATACATAATTAAATGTATATATAAATAATAATTTGGAATATTATTTGAAATATTATATGATATAATGGTAGGAAATAAATATGTAAAATAATATGCGATGTAATAAAAACTATAATGTTATTAAATATATATATATATATATATATATATTTATATTTATATTTATATATAATAATACTTATAAATATATAATATTATATATATTTGTTTAAAAAGATATAATTAATATAATTATTTACTTAAACTTTTTAATTAAGATTGGTTATATATATATATATATATATATATATATATATATATATATATATAGAAAGAGCATATATTAAAGATAAGTGATTTTGAGCTTAATTGGTAAACGTCGGTAACACTCGGTTGATGTTTTGTTAGTTTTAATATAGATATTGTACATGTTCATGAAGAACTGAAATAAAAGTTGGACTGTAAATTGATTACGAAGATGTTAGATTTGTTAAAAATATTTTTACCTTTTTAAGTTTAAATATTAGTACTCCGTACACATAAATTGGAACAGAAAATAAACAATTATCGAACCTTGTTGATCAGGTTTCAAATAGTTAATGAGTGAAATAATTAATTATATTTAACCTAAAATTTTGGGATTTTTAGGAACACTTTCATACGTTGGCTGTTTAGCAATGGACACGATATAGCCATTCGGGATAAACTGTCGATAGAAAGAAACAAATATTAGGCTGCTAAACTATTGGATCCCTGTTCCTTTCTATTTCACATGTATCATTCTTTGAAAACTTTATAATATATTTATTATTTTATTAAATATCTTTATCTATATATATCATACATATATATGAATATGTTCAGGAGACTCAAGAACCATCGACACCATAACCCATTACCATCTTCACCAAGAATCATCACCACCAACGGCTCAACCACAATTCCACCACCTTGCACCACCTCCTGGAACCACCACGGTCACCATTAACCGCCAACACTAGACAACCGTCCACCTCCACCTCTCTCTCATCATCATCTCTCTCTATTCCCTTATTTGTAAACCTCCATGACCACCAAACTACAATCCCATTTTCTGTTTCTGTTTATAATTAACAACCATCGGAACTCATTTAAACTCCTAACACCGTAATTACTTTCTATTTTTCTGATCAATCGAGCCAAACCGAGAAACGCCATCACTTTCTTCTCTCTCTCTTATTATATTTTTTTCTGTCTTTTTTATAACCGAATAACCACCACAGCAGAACCTTTTCAGCTACAACAATTATTCCATATTTCTATTTTGGTCGAGAACATCACCCGTTTGCTTCTATCTGTTTCATCCCCACGAAGCCACCCAAACCCACCACCATTATTGTGATACCCGCTACTATTTGAATTGTTATGTTGTTATTACGATAAAGAAGATGATGAATAGAAGAAGATTGATGATGAGGATTGAACAATGATGACCTGCGACTTTTTTTTCCTTCTTGATGGTGGCGGCTGTCGAAGATCAAAATGCCGGAAGAAAATATAAATCGTTTTTATTAATAAAACAACTTGGACTAATTGATCTATTTTAGGTATTGGGTCGTGTATTTGTTTTGTTGTTGGGCCGAGTTTAAGATGGGCCAAGTGTTGTTTCTCTGTTGGACCGAAATTAAGGAGGAAGATGAAGCAAATGGAAACATAACAAACTGGCTAAATAAAAATGGGTAGGAGTTTAATCAGAAAAACTGATTTGGTGGAGTGGTCGTGGGTGTTGTCGGGTGTCCGATAGGTCGCGGGTTCGAGTCCCGGCGGTGACATTCTTTTTGAGCTTTTCTTCAAGGTTGAACTCTTGTATTTTCATTATTATTATTATTATTATTATTATTATTATTATTATTATTATTATTATTATTATTATTATTATTATTATTTTTGCTAATACTAATTATTATTATTATTATTATTATTATTATTATTATTATTATTATTATTATTATTATGTATTTATTATGATAAGTAACTTGTTATTATTATTAACATTAATACATGTATATCATTAGTATTATTAAGTTAATTATATTTACTAACTATATTAGTACCATCATTTAGTATTATCATCAATAATATTATTATTTATAGTAATATTTGTGTTATTTTTGCTAGTAACAATATTGGGATTGCGAGAATACTAAATAGGTTAATTTATGATAAAAAGTGTTATGATAAAGATTAGGAGATTGATTATAACTATTTGAACACATGTAAATTATGATTATGAATACAAAGTAATATTAAAAGAAACTATAGTCATTAGTTTATAAATTAAACACGAAAGTTATGATTATTATAACTATGAATATACAAGTTTAATAATATTGTTAAGATTAAAAATATAGAAATTTTAGATATAAATATTATTATGAAAATTATTAAGATCTTAATTAAAGTATGTTTTAAAAGAATTATTATAAATATTATCATAGTTACTTTAATACAAGTTAATATTATTGTCATTACTAATATCCTTATTAACATTATTATTATCACCTTTACCATTATTATAAAGTATCAATATTATTACTAATATTAGTATTATCATAATTATTAATTACAAACAAGTAATCCCCATATAAAAATATATTTAACTTAACTCTATCAACAATTATATATATATATATATATATATATATATATATATATATATATATATATATATAATCGATTACGAGTATATGTTTTAATATAAATATACAAATGATATAGGTTCGTGAATCCGAGGCCAACCCTGCATTGTTCAGTTGTTCAATATAGTCATATGTATTTTTACTACAAAATACATTAGGTGAGTTTCATTTGCTCCCTTTTTAAATGCTTTTGCAATATATATTTTTGAGACAGAGAATACATGCGCTACTTTTAGTGTGTCTAACTGATAGTTGTTTAGATGCATTAGTGAGTCTGGACTTCGACCGTGTCTGCATGTCAAAAGTTTTGCTTATCATTTAAGTGTCGAAAATTATTTGCTTATCATGCTTAAAGTCTAGACACGTCTTACTGCCTCTATTGCATAGACAGTGTATAGATAAATTCATATCTTAGCGTATCCGCTATTATTACCTTTGCCTCACAGCTTCCGTAGATTCCTCCGTAACTTATGGGATTTTAGTATTATATATGCATATGTAAATTATGTATTACAGGGTACTAATCTACATCCTATAATCTAATTCTTATCGAAAATCCTTCATCTGATCGTACGAGATGAATCCCTCAACCAGTTCAAGTCCCTCAGATTTCGATAGCTATTCCGATAGTTATTCCGGCAGCTATTCTGACATGGATGTTCACCTAAGCTCCAAAAGCAGCGTCATCAGAATGAATCAACCAATTCATCTGATGGGTTCGTAGTCGACTTAATTAATGGAGACGAGAAGAAGGCGATCCTTTCCACCAACCAAATTCACCACTTGACGGAGAACCCGAAGCACTTACTGGCGAACCAGTCCGAAACACCATTTTCACCCTCATTTCCCGAATACCTTACAACGATTATATTCTATCTAAAATTCTAAACCTTATTCATCCGTTCGTTCCGACCGACAATCATCCTGGAATAATAGACTAAGTCAATGAACTTCGCGCTCGAGTAATCAATTTGGAAAATATGGTGCAAAATTTACCAGCTTCAACAACATCACCGGCACCAACAGTACCATCAGTAATAGCACCAGTACCATCAACAATCCATACCTCAACATCTCATTCTGTACCTCGAGTATAATCATCGCTCTACGTATCGTTCTACATCAATTATCTTCGTTCTTCATGAAGATTATGTAATCTCTAATGTTTTAGAGATTATGTATTCTAGTTTTGACAGTAAATCAAATGAGATTAATATCATATTAACTCATTAAATCCATGTTTACATCTGAAGAAAATATATATGTAACTATATTCTCATAAAGATTGTAATTAAAAATTCATTTGGTACAAACTGTTAATGGTGAAAATATTTTAACGAGTAGGTAATATCCAAGGAATATTTAGATTGCACATTAATCAGTTACACGGTACATTCTGCGAATCTGGTTCAACAGTCATTTACTATCCTACATACATTCACCGATATACAAATCTGTTCACCACAAAATAACCATTTTCATTCAATTTCATATTTGGATTTTGACTTCTCAGAATCCAACAAGTGGCATAATGAAGAAAACATTGGACAAAAATAAAACTTGTTAGAAACATACAATTTAATTATGAGAAGAATTTTGATAAGAATCCACGCTAACTGTTCCTAGCTAACTGTTCCTAGCTAACTGATTAATTCCATATTACATTTTATTTATCGCAATTTATTTATCGCAATTTAATTATCGCAATTTATTTATCGCAATTTAAATTCTCGCAATTTTATTTATCGTCATTTAATTTCTGTTATTTATTTTACGCACTTTAAATATCAGGACATGTATACAAGGTTTTGACATATCATATCGAAGCATCTATATATATTATTTGGAATAACCATAGACACTCTATATGTAGTAATACTGGAGTTAGCCATACAGGATTGAGGTTGATTCTATAATAATATATATAGTTTGAGTTGTGATCGAGTCTGAGACATGTACACGGGTCACGATACGTATTAATTAATTCGAATATTATATATTAAATTATATATGAATTATTGGACTGTTAACTATGGACTATCGACTGTGGACTAATGACATTGGACAATTAAAATGAATTAAAATATTGATTATAACATATGAAACTAAACATTTCTTCAAGTTTGCAACTTGATTTCATCTTAAACCTCATTTGTATCTCGACGATTACAATCTGCGTTCAAACCTTTCATGATTCTTGAAAACACCTCAATCGAGAGGATGAACCAACCGCACTTCATTTATGGAAGAAAAGATTGATGCATATAGTTATGCACCTGAAAACTCTCGGAAACTGAGTAAACGTTTAACACATAGCTGTGTTAATTCCTTTAGTGTTATTATTACCCAAAATAACTTTACAATCCCTTTCCAAATTAGCCAATTTTGTCACAGCTCCAAACAAGTTAACTTCGACTTTTCACTCGGATTAGCTTATTATAACCCCGATATATAAGTTGTATTTCATCATCGATACTGGGAAACTGATTATATCTCACCACATTAGCAGTAAATTTACCAACAACTCCTTTGATCTTTGACTTTCCAAAAAATCACTATATTCAGTGAAACCCTATCATTTATTCATTTACATCTTATAACGAGAATTACTATACCAACTACCGAGAATTAGCAAATCGGTATTTTGAAAACTCGCAGCATGTCTACATCAACAGTTATATGTAAACATATAACATTTATCTCTTAGAATTATGATATTCCATTCTGAAATTTGGAAGAAGCACCCAGTCTACAAATCAATACCACAAATTCTGAAAAAGCTGAATACAGCAGCAAAAACTATACACGACCTTAACCGTCGAAAGTTTGATGATAAAGAATGGAGTATTGGAAACACTCAATAAAAAAACATTAGTACCAAAAAGCAGAATATGCGAAACTATGAAGGAAGCCGTGGACAAATCACAAAGAATAAGTTTGACTTCAAAGAAGCCAGATGATTCTGTTTCTGATGAAATCTTTATAGAATACCTTACTTCTTAACCACTCTAAATCATCGTGAATGAATTTCTTCATCACAATTTGATTCTTAAATCCTAAGTTATCATCGTACCTTTCTTTATTAATATCCTCAATATATCTGAAGATATCTTCATAAATATTCTCGTTCGATATTAATTATCTCTCTGCGCTATCCGTATTATATCATAAAAGGAAACTGTTTTAGTTTCTATATTCTGCGAACCTTTGAATTTAAAATATGAATGTTTTTGAAGTAGTGTTGGGAACTGATGCATGAGTTAGTATAATATAATGACACTTGATCAACGTGATTATATTACAGTAAGTCATGCTGAGTTTCTAATGGGACGTGATGATTCATAGATCATAACGTCATCATGTGCCATGTTACATAACTCTTTCATTCTACTTAACTTCTGAACATATCAAGAAAATATATTCTTGATAGTTCTATCCTCAGTAATTCTGGTAATTTGACAAATCAGATCGTGCTACTACCTATCCTTTCTACCTTGTATATTATGATACTTCGAAACTCCATACCTATGAAGTCTGGACCATTACTTGCGAAAAGAAAACAAAAGCATGAAGCTTCGAAGTAGAAATAGAGTATAAATCGCAGCAAATAGGAGAGAGCATTAAATATGGATGACAATGATTATAGGAGACAAAAGCTGGGACATTGAAATATAAGGGAAGATATAAAACCCAACAACAACGTAGAAATTACAAACCGTGTATATCAATGTTTATCGCAACATAAAGACACGGGTGAATTAAAAACACTATAACCCCAAGTGCAAAGTAGAAGAAAGCAGATTCCTCCGGTGGAAGTTGGAAAAGGAGAATGATTGTTACAAAAGTAAGGATAAGGACAAGGATTAGAACGAGATTAAGCATTTTCACAATCTTTTGGATGTATGAACTAAGAAAGAAAGTATAGGAATGGTGAAAATAATGGAACGGAAAAAGTTTAATTTATAATGGAAATACCAAACAGAGTAATCGAGGCAGATCACTGTATTTAATTATAGAGATCTTAATCTCCTTATTCGCCGAAGAATCAAATCTCTCAGATTTCAAAGATTTCCTTTAAATCCCTTGAATTCCGGAATTCAATCGCGACTACGTCAAAAGTTATGGAAAATCTCCATTTCTTCATCTCGATCTTTTGTGATAGCTTTATTCATACGCTTCAATTAATCGAATCATTTTATCCATATTATTCAATGATGATAAAACTCTATTTATCAACTCATATTCGTCATGAAAACATTTTTATGGTTAACCATGACCACCTCACTCAAATTTTGGGACGAAATTTCTTTAACGGGTAGGTACTGTGACGACCCGGGAATTTTCGACTAAATTTAAACTTAATCTTTGTATGATTTCGATACGATAAGCAAAGTATGTAGAATTGAGTCTAGAAAATTTTGGAACAATGTTCATATATTCAATTGACCTTCGACCATTCCCGACGATTCACGAACAACTATTTGTAAATAAATACATACATAATTAAATGTATATATAAATAATAATTTGGAATATTATTTGAAATATTATATGATATAATGGTAGGAAATAAATATGTAAAATAATATGCGATGTAATAAAAACTATTATGTTATTAATATATATATATATATATATATATATATATATATATATATATATATATATATATATATATATATATATATATATATATAAATATATATATATATATATATATTTATATTTATATATAATAATACTTATAAATATATAATATTATATAAATTTGTTTAAAAAGATATAATTAATATAATTATTTACTTAAACTTTTTAATTAAGATTGGTTATATATATATATATATATATATATATATATATATATATATATATATATATATATATATATATATATATATATATATATATATATATATATATATATATATATAGCATATATTAAAGATAAGTGATTTTGAGCTTAATTGGTAAACGTCGGTAACACTCGGTTGATGTTTTGTTAGTTTTAATATAGATATTGTACATGTTCATGAAGAACTGAAATAAAAGTTGGACTGTAAATTGATTACGAAGATGTTAGATTTGTTAAAAATATTTTTACCTTTTTAAGTTTAAATATTAGTACTCTGTACACATAAATTGGAACAGAAAATAAACAATTATCGAACCTTGTTGATCAGGTTTCAAACAGTTAACGAGTGAAATAATTAATTATATTTAACCTAAAATTTTAGGATTTTTAGGAACACTTTCATACGTTGGCTTTTTAGCAATGGACACGATATAGCCATTCGGGATAAACTGTCGGTAGAAAGAAACAAATATTAGGCTGCTAAACTATTGGATCCATGTTCCTTTCTGTTTCACATGTATCTTTCTTTGAAAACTTTATAATATATTTATTATTTTATTAAATATCTTTATCTATATATATCATACATATATATGAATATGTTCAGGAGACTCAAGAACCACCGACACCATAACCCATTACCATCTTCACCAAGAATCATCACCACTGACGGCTCAACCACAATTCCACCACCTTGCACCACCTCCTGGAACCACCACGGTCACCATTAACCGCCAACACTAGACAACCGTCCACCTCCACCTCTCTCTCATCATCATCTCTCTCTATTCCCTTATTTGTAAACCTCCATGACCACCAAACTACAATTCCATTTTCTGTTTCTGTTTATAATTAACAACCATCGAAACTCATTTAAACTCCTAACACCATAATTACTTTCTATTTTTCTGATCAATCGAGCCAAACCGAGAAACGCCATCACTTTCTTCTCTCTCTCTTATTATATTTTTTTCTGTCTTTCTTAATAATCGAATCACCACCACAGTAGAACCTTTTCAGCTGCAACCATTTTTCCATATTTCTGTTTTGGTCGAGAACATCACCCGTTTGCTTCTATCTGTTTCATCCCCACAAAGCCACCCAAACCCACCATCATTATTGTGATACCCGCTACTATTTGAATCGTTATGTTGTTATTACGATAAAGAAGATGATGAATAGAAGAAGATTGATGATGAGGATTGAACAATGATGACCTGCGATTTTTTTTTTCCTTCTTGATGGTGGCGGCTGTCGAAGATCAAAATGCCGGAAGAAAATATAAATCGTTTTTATTAATAAAACAACTTGGACTAATTGATCTATTTTGGGTATTGGGTCATGTATTTGTTTTGTTGTTGGGCCGAGTTTAAGATGGGCCAAGTGTTGTTTCTCTGTTGGACCAAAATTAAGGAGGAAGATGAAGCAAATGGAAACGTAACAAACTGGCTAAATAAAAACGGGTAGGAGTTTAATCAGATAAACTGATTTGGTGGAGTGGTCGTGGGTGTTTTCGGGTGTCCGAGAGGTCGCGGGTTCGAGTCCTGGCGGTGACATTCTTTTTGAGCTTTTCTTCAAGGTTGAACTCTTGTATTTTCATTATTATTATTATTATTATTATTATTATTATTATTATTATTATTATTATTATTATTATTATTATTATTATTATTATTATTATTATTATTATTATTTTTGCTAATACTAATTATTATTATTATTATTATTATTATTATTATTATTATTATTATTATTATTATGTATTTATTATGATAAGTAACTTTTTATTATTATTAACATTAATACATGTATATCATTAGTATTATTAAGTTAATTATATTTACTAACTATATTAGTACCATCATTTAGTATTATCATCAATAATATTATTATTTATAGTAATATTTGTGTTTTTTTTGCTAGTAACAATATTGGGATTGCGAGAATACTAAATAGGTTAATTTATGATAAAAAGTATTATGATAAAGATTAGGAGATTGATTATAACTATTTGAACACATGTAAATTATGATTATGAATACAAAGTAATATTAAAAGAAACTATAGTCATTAGTTTATAAATTAAACACGAAAGTTATGATTATTATAACTATGAATATACAAGTTTAATAATATTGTTAAGATTAAAAATATAGAAATTTTAGATATAAATATTATTATGAAAATTATTAAGATCTTAATTAAAGTATGTTTTAAAAGAATTATTATAAATATTATCATAGTTACTTTAATACAAGTTAATATTATTGTCATTACTAATATCCTTATTAATATTATTATTATCACCTTTACCATTATTATAAAGTATCAATATTATTACTAATATTAGTATTATCATAATTATTAATTACAAACAAGTAATCCCCATATAAAAATATATTTAACTTAACTCTATCAACAATTATATATATATATATATATATATATATATATATATATATATATATATATATATATATATATATATATATATATATATATATATATATATATATATATATATATATATATATAATCGATTACGAGTATATGTTTTAATATAAATATACAAATGATATAGGTTCGGGAATCCGAGGCCAACCCTGCATTGTTCAGTTGTTCAATATATTCATATGTATTTTTACTACAAAATACATTAGGTGAGTTTCATTTGCTCCCTTTTTAAATGCTTTTGCAATATATATTTTTGAGACTGAGAATACATGCGCTGCTTTTATAAATGTTTTACGAAATAGATACAAGTAATCGAAACTACATTCTATGGTTGGATTATCGAATCGAATATGCCCCTTTTTAGCTTGGTAGCCTAAGAATTAGAGAAATGGCCCCTAATTGACGCGAATCCTAAAGATAGATCTATGGACCTTGACACGTCCCATTCGGGTTATGAATGCTTTAGTACTTCCATTATCATGTCCGATGGGAGTCCTGGAGTGATGGGGATTTTCTATATGCATCCTGTTAGTTCGATTATCAAGCGTTCACCATATGAATGATTTTTATCTCTATGCAGTTTACGAAATGCCTGATATGAGATGTATGTTTATGGAAAAATTGAAATCTTGTGGTCTATTAAAATTATGGAAATGATTGATTTCGATAAACTAATGAACTCACCAACCTTTTGGTTGACACTTTAAAGCATGTTTATTCTCAGGTATGAAAGAAATCTTCCGCTGTGTATTTGCTCATTCTAGAGATATTACTTGGAGTCATTCATGACATATTTCAAAAGACGTTGCATTCGAGTCGTCGAGTTCATTAAGATTATTATTAAGTCAATTATAGTGGGATATATTATGAAATGGTATGCATGCCGTCAACTTACGATGTGAAGAAAGTTTGTATTTTAAAAACGAATGCAATGTTTGTAAAATGTATCATATAGAGGTCAAGTACCTCGCGATGTAACCAAATGTAATGTATTCGTCCAGATGGATTAGGGCGGGTCATTAGAATAAGGTACATCCTGATGCTAACCTCATTGATGACTTAAATGTCGTGGGTTGGTTTAATAGGTGGGACTGTAATGGTAAATTTAGGGTCATCTCCGTGGATGAAAATGATATAAACACGGGCCTTTTGAGTAGAGCTATCATTGAAAATGTGTTAAAATGTAATACCTTGAGCATATTATGTTCCTCTGTGAAATGGAAAACCTAAATAATGTTGAAGTTAAATATCTCGGCAGGATGGAAGTAATGATAATCTTTGAATAGGTTGACCAAGCCAACCAAATTCTAAATGCCAATAACCATTGCGTGCATAAATGGCTATCTAATATTCTAAAATGGGACCATAGTCATAGATATCAAGGGCGGATCACGTGGCTGAACATTACGAGTATCCTGGTTCAATTTTGGAATGAGAATACGTTTAATTCAATTGCAAAATGGTGGGGTGAGCCTATCGACTTCGAAAATTTATGTCTAAAATGTAATGAAAATCTTGTGGTTGGTAAGGTACTGGTTAAACTTAAAGATGCACATTTGGTCCATAACATAGTTCGTGTTATGTCGGATAACTCGATCTTTTTTGCATATGTATCAGAAGAGATTAACAGTATTTTTGAGATCGACACAAACCCAGGGAAAGATGGTAGTGATAATAGCAAGGGCCTATCAGAATTGGATTTCCATATTAATGATAAGGGTAACGAAGATGAAAAATTGACATATTCTGATGACGAGTGTTTTAGTTTCTTGAATCGTGTGGAGAATCCCGATGACTTAGAAGACGAATCATCAACATGTCGCGTCTTTAAAAGCAGTTTTAGTGACATTTGCCCCGGTGGGCCAGGTTATCAGGTACCAGGATCCCCAATCCCCTCGCCCGAGGTTGCTTTAATCCCCAACAGTTCGAATTGCAATAATAATGTTGAGACAAAGAAGGTAGATTTCTCTAGTGGGTTGGGTGATAAACCTGATGGGTCTGCTACGTATAGTAAAAATAATACGGGAGGGTCACCTTCTATTCTTGGGCCCTGCATTAATGATGGGCCGTCTATTATTACTGGACCTAGTGTCGACGATGGGCCTCCTCCTATTCCCAACTTCACACCTGGTACTGAATACATTCCATATAGGGGTAGCTACTTACACGCTTTTGATAAGGTCACAGTACCCCAACCTTCGTCGCCCCCGTCGCACACAAAAAAAAAAAATTTGCGTCCACCAATTTGATGTCGAATGTCCACATGGTTTCTTACCTCCTCCTTTGCATACCTACGATATTGACAAATTCCTTCCTCCAAAAATACGTACTCATAACTATAACCATAACCTTACGACATCGTCTACCATTGAACTACTGGTTGCATCTGTTCTACCTTCGCCTTATGATAATAACCTAGGAACTAAAGGTGTCGAACCAAACAACCTTAACACACCTCAGACGCATGATGAGGAGGGATTAAAAGCTAATGGGCCGAACAATCAAACCAAATCTAATAAGTGTACTAACAACATCACCTCACTTAAGTCTTTATCGCATGCTAAATCAAAGTAGTCCTCAGATATGCCACTGTCAAATAGCAGTGTGGGTCTTCAAAAGTTTGGGAATGATATTGGGCTTGAGTGGATCGGGCCTCCTATCGCGAAGTAATTTCAATGTAAGTCATTTTCTCCTTATCATTTTTAAAAATGAAGATTATTTCACTAAATGTACGTTGTGTTGGGAAAGTAGGTAAGGTTAGATTTAATTGGGTTAGGGATTTAATTCATTTTCATAACCCAAATATTTTTACAATTCAAGAATCCAAACCGGAAAACATTAATGACTTCATCATTTAAAACCTTTGGGGAAACTAAAATTATGAATACGTTTTTAAACCGGCTCTGGGTTTTCGGGAGGGCTAATACTTATATTGTCATACCCCCAAATAGGGCTGGGGTAAATATGACTTCATAATATCACAACACAAGTATATATAAGCAAGAACGACTCTACATGAGACGTTTTAACAAAATCTGATTTGCAACGAAAACGTAATAATGTTTTACATAATGAAATTCATATGTAAGTAACAATTGATAAGTTCTAAATATGTGGACTCCAATGCAACAGCTAGCTAGGCATCATAGGGCAGCACATAAGCTAATCTTCACCTGAGACAAACATGCTTAAAATGTCAACACAATGGTTGAGTGAACATCATAGGTTTATATAATCAATAAGTTTTTAGACCACAAGATTTAGTTCAATCATCAAAATATCGATATACCATGAGTTATAATATCGAGCTAAACATAAAACCCCTGACACTGTACGGGTGTCGATAATCATTATTATGTACCCCCTTGACGATAGGTCAATGGGTAGAGACGTCACTCTCAATAGGCCTACTCACAATAATTAAGCTTGCAACATTTCAATTCCAGCAATTAACGATATTATGGTGGGGATTTGCATGTAAAGATATAATCAATACAAGTTAACAATAGTCTCACGAAGTTGCATATCAAAAAGTTTAGGCATTTGTGTCTAAAGTGTAAATCATCTAAAAGTAAGCATGTGTCTCACCTAAAAAGTTGTAAAACAGTTAATAAATAGTAAAAATGGGGCTATGAAGTTTACCTTAGTAGCAAGTAAGATATTCCACACAAGAAGTATGAATGGAGTATGCAATCGGAGATCTCAACCTAGAGATATAATCTTTGATTAGTTAATGTCTAACAGACATAAAGTTTGTTTATTAATATAGCAACTATATTAACAGTGACGGCTTTCGAGAAAAGTTTCTATTTTTAAAAACCTACTATTTATGGAACGCTTTCACTTATAGCAAGTTTCTAATTTTAGTATGTCCGGGTTATAATTCTTCACAAAGATGTTGTACAATCTTGCTCAAACTTCGTTGCTATCATGTAAGTCACTCGAATGATCTATTGTTACCGGGCGCCCAGGATTCTTGACCAGAATCTAAGTCATGGCATTCAAAATCCACAAGCGGTTCCCATAAGGCAACAAGGACCACCCTAGGCCACAAGTAGCGGTGATGTTTATAGACTTTGTACGTTATCTTTAATTATAACCTTCATGCTATAGGTGTATTCACATAACAAATTAAAAATGTACTTATTAATTATATGTATAGGTGATAATAAAACTTAGTATACTTAAGTATTACCATATAGATAAGTTCATAGGTTATAATAATATTATTATTATCTAATTAATCAACCATTATGTAATCTTATCATTATATGTGTTACATATATATATATATATATATATATATATATATATATATATATATACCTACATGTTACATATACATATACTCTTTATTATTATAATATGTATATGTTTATAGCTATAGTATATATGTATATATTTTATGTAGGTGTTACATATACATAAGTGTAAAGATGGTACATATATATACATATAACTACTTATCAACCTTTTGTAATTTCTTATAATATATACATAATACATATACACACTCATACATATACACACACGTACATATACATACATATATACACATACATATACATGTATGTATATATTTGCATATATACACACACATATATCTAAAACGTATGCATGTACATACGTACGTATGCATGCATGCATGCATGTGTATCATTATCATTACTACTTACTAATCGAAACTCATGCACATAAAATCATAACTTTTATTTACTAACACATTCAAATTTAATCATAATACTTAATCAATTTAACAATCTTAATCATACAACTTCATCCATATTCACTAATCATATTCATTATCATCTTTATCTACTTAACTAGCTTTATATCTTTATGATTCTTCATGCATCATATTCATACTACCTATCCTTATTAATCATAAACATAAACTTTCATTATAACTTTTAACCTTATTCATAATCTTTTGTCTTTTAATCATGTTCATCGTACATAATCATCATGAAATATTAACTAATTCTTATCATTATTATTATTCATACTTCATAACATAATAACTAAAACAATATTTAAAGGTATAATTAACATTAGGGTTTTTAAGGTATACCTTAAGAAGATTAAGATCAAGAGAGGATGATGAATATGGACTACAACAGAAGCTGAATTGCAGCAGATATCACGACCCAATAGTAGGTTTTCTTGGACTGTTTGATCACGAAAACAGCAGGAAAAACCTAAAAGAAAAACACAGCAACAATGGTTGATGTGGGGCTATTTTGGCTCGCAAACAAGCAGAAGAATAGCAGGTTGTTGGGCTGTTATGGTGTATGAAACAAGAGGCTGAACAGCAACAGGATCTTGGCAAAAGAAGGGCTGTTTGGAGGCTATTTGGGTGACGAATACATGCTGTTGATGGAGGGTTGATGGAAATCAATTTGCAGCAGGTTTGGAGGCTTGTTGGATGTCGACTAAAAGAGAGAAAAGGGGCTGGAGAACTATCGACTAAAAGGGGGAAAAGGGCTGGTAAAAATATGTCGACTAATGCAGTTTAAGAATGGGATTTGTGGGTTTATTTTGGAATGAAAAAATATGGTAATACATGATCCCTTTTATAGTTGAGTTTCAAGAGTTGTGATCAAACTAGGATTTTAGGAAACTTGGTGATCAAGAACAAGATTAGGATTAGACTAGGATTTTGTTTTAGCTTAATGGTCAAGTATTATCTTTTTTTTTAAGCTAGCCGATTTATTTTTATAGTTATATATATTTATTTTTGTTTTATTTCGGCATTTTAATACTTCTATATATATATATATATATATATATATATATATATATATATATATATATATATATATATATATATATATATATATATATATTATAAATGTTACTTTTATTTAAATTGCATTTTATTTAATCATTTACTTATTAGTCAGGTCTTTTATTACTATTTAGTTTTTAATAGTTTTTAATTTATACAAAAGTCACATTTAATTTATTTTACATATAGTTTATATTATTAATTTAGTATTAGGGTTAGGGTTTAAGGTTAATAAATTCAAGTATTAATTAAGATCTTTAATTATGAACGGATATCAACCCTAACGATAATACACAGAACAAGATAATGAACCTTAAGGCAGTTTAGTATATTCAGAATGGAAAAATGAGGGTTTTTATAGTACCTCCCCGTTAATAAAAAATTCGTCCCGAAGTTTTAGGTAGACTTCTCGGATGCATCTGCGGTTGAGAAGAGATGGGGATATTTCCGTCTCATCTGGTCTTCACGTTCCCAGGTATACTCGGGGCCTCTCCGTGAATTCCAACAGATCTTAACAATAGGGATAGTGCTTTGTTTCAAGCCTTTAACCTCACGATCCATAACCTCTATCGGTTCTTCAACAAAATGCGTTTTATCATCAATGTGAATATCATCCAATGAAATAACAAGTGTGTCATTAACAAGACACTTTTTAAGATTCGAGATGTGAAATGTATGAACTTTAATTAACAGGAAGTGTTGACAAAAAAAATTACCATTCGGTCAACGTTTTGTTAAAGCAAAGTTTACACTTAATTACAGTGGAGATCTAAATTTCCGTCCGTATGAGGCCTCCAATAAAACTTCCGCACATCGTGATACATTTTACTAGAGCCTGGTGAATAGAATATCTAGGCTTATTTGCTTCATCCAAGACTAGTTCTCAAGAATTTCTGAATAGCGGATATTTTATAGGATCGACATGTATTCCTTCACTATCAACTACATGCCCAAGAAATTGTACGATTCGCAGCCAAAATTCACACTTGGAAAAACTTGGCATACAGTTGTTCCTTTTTTAAGAGCTCTAGAATCAATCACAGATGTTGCTCATGCTCTTTCTCGCTCTTGGAATAGATTAAAATGATCACAAATTTATCAAGATAAGGTTTACATACACGGTTCATAAGATCCATGAATACAGCAGGAGCATTGGTTAGACCAAATGGCATGACAAGAAACTCATAATGTCCATAACGAGTATGGAAAGCAGTCTTAGAAACATCAGCTTGCTTAACTCTCAGTTGATGATAACCCAACCTAAGATCAATCTTCGAATAAATACTTAACCCTTGCAATTGGTCAAACAGGTCATCAATATGCGAAAGTGGATAACGATTCTTGATGGTTAGCTTATTGAGTCCTCGGTAATCAATACACATTCTCAACATGACATCTTTCTTCTTAACAAATAGAATGGGTGCTCCCCACGGAAATGAGCAAGGACGAATGAAACCTTTCTCCCAAAAGTTCTTGGAGTTGGTTGGATAATTCCTTCATTTCTGATGGTGCTAAATGGTATGGTACCTTTGCAATAGGTGCAGCACCGGGCGGGGATAACTTGAAAATGATAATATAATATCTAAGGTTGATATTTTTAGTTGAAAATATAGAGATAAGGAGTAGGTAACAGTACACATTGGTCTTAAGGTTGATCAGACCTTATTTCCATCATGACCCATTAGGATTTCTGCATGACTTATCATAATATAACTACGTTGATCAGGCGTCATTATATTAAACTAAATCATACTTTTATCACTCCATAAAGTTACTACTATGTCATCTAGTCAATATTCATCTTCTTCGAGGTAAATGATTTAATGAAAAATGAAAGTAAAGAAAATAACATCATTCATTCATTTTAAAGAAAATAACCAGAGTATTATAACAACTTAACGAAATCTTCCAAAATATAGAAGTACTAAATGGTAACATAAAGAACACTGTGAGAAATTTAAATGACTCTTGTAGTTGCCAAAAACTCTTCCTTGTGCCTCTTCATCCTTCTTCCTCATCATCCCCAGCTTCCTCGGCAGTCATCACAAACGCTCGGCTTTTAGCATTTCCCGTGTTATCCTTTTTCTTTGGACACTGGTTGCGAAAATGCCCTCTTTCTCCACAGTCATGGCATGTAGGAATGATTGCATTAGCTTTTGTTGCAGGTGTATCAGTTGAAGGAACTACAACCCTACAAGTCTTGGCTATATGACCAATCTTCTTACACTTGGTACACTCAGCCTTGCACCATTCAGAATGGTGTCTCTCACAATGCTTACAATAAGGTTGTTTCCCAGAATAACCTCCTCTTGAATTTTTGGCAACTTTCTTATTTGAACCTTGGTTTGATTCCTGAGTAGGCTCAAATTTCCTTTTGCCTTCACTAGTCTTAGCCTCGGCTTGTTTATTAGCCGCGCCCTTTCTCCTCTTAGCCATCATCAACTTTTGAGCCATAAGTATCACTGCATCTAAGGTCTCTTTACCAGCAGTAATAACATTTTCTTGAATCTCATCAGGAAGACCTTCTATGTATCACTATATCTTCTTTTGTTCAGTGGGCACCATATCCGGGCACAATGAAACCAACTCTATAAACCTATTGGTATAAGATTTAATATTGGTAACATTGACCTTCAATTTCCAAAACTCTACTTCTAGCTTTTGGATTTGGTTCCTTGGACAGAATTTTTCAGTCATCATCCGTTTTACGACATCCCATAGAATAACATTAGCAGCATCTAGCCCCACAGTTTGGGCATAAGCATTCCACCAAGTCAAAGCAAGGCCACTTAGTGTGTGAGTGGCATACTTCACTCGGTCGACCTCTGCGCAGTTACAGATACTAAAAATTGATTCGAATTTTTCGAACCAACGAGTCAACTCGACTTTTCCTCATTTCCATTGAAGGATGGAGGCTTACAGTTCATAAACTCCTTATAGGTGCATGATGTAGGTGGATTTCCTTGGTTGTTCCCTTGATTATTGTTGCGTTAAGCGGCAGCAAGCAGTTGTTGAAATTGTGCAGGAGTCAAAGTAACATTTGGAAGAGCGTTGGTAGCACCACGAGTTGAATGAGCCATTGATCTTTGATACATTAAAACAGTATTAGTTGAAGAGTTTATGGTGCTAGTAAGTTATAAGTTTGTTTAATAATGCACAATTTCACACAACATGTATTAGGGAAATAGATAAGAGAAATAACAGGATGTATTAAAAACACTTAAATTTCATTAAACATCACAAAGATAACTAACATCTTTTATTAAACACAAAACGAAACAAGAATAAACATGAAATGAAACAAGGATAGTAGTTTTAGGCAAAGCCTTTACAATGAACGAAAACTAATACGGAAATAGAAAAAGAGATCCTAAGATCTAATCCTTCTTAGGAGATGGGGGTTGGGTCTTGAATTTATCCCACAGAAGATCCTTGAGAAACTGCACATCCTTCTCCAGTTCCTCAATCCTTTGATCTTGCAACTCAATTTCTCTATCATGTCTCATAGCAGTCTTTCTGAAGATGTTATACACATCATATGAGTATGTTGACAATTCCTCTTGTTAATCTTCAAGCGTACTAAAGTGACCATCAATAAGTTCCATTAGCTTACCAAACTCTGTCTTCACTTCATGTAAATCACTCTTTACCATAGCATGTTCAACAGAGTTGGTGAAAAACACGGGAATAGTGTTAAGACGAGGTTCTTTAGATGAACTTGAACTCCTAGTATTTGATGTCTCGGGTTCCTTCCTTTTTAAAGAAGGAGCAACGACAACAGGGGGTTTTGGCTCAGGTTGAGTCTCTTCTTCGGGCTCATCTTCCTCAATAATTTCTTCCACAACATCTTCTCTTCATCATCCCCGTCATAATTAGTATTTGTTGGGATTCTCCCATAAGAGGGGAGTGTGATGGAGAAGCGGCGGGTAGACTGGTGATGCGGGTGGAGTAGCCGGTTGGTAAAGTGGTGATGTTGGTGGAGAAACGGGTCCATATGTCGGTGTGCGAGCAGATCTTTTGGAGTCGGATCCCTCGGAGTCAGAAATGACGATCGGGTTACGACGAGACATCCTAAATGAAAAGAAAGAGGGATGGTTAGGTAGGTTCTAAGGAAGACGTATAGGTACGAAATAAAATGCATAGGAAAGGCACTAGAAATCTTAATTCAGGAAAGGTTATAGACCTATGGATTACTAAGGCACCCTAACTAACACATAGGGCACACATAAAATGCAATCCTGGTTCTCTATAACAACCTGGCTCTGATACCACTCTGTCATACCCCCAAATAGGTCCGGGGTAAAAATGAGTTCACAATATCACAACACAAGTATATATAAGCGAGAACAACTCTACATGAGACGTTTTAACAAAATTTGATTTGCAACGGAAACGTAATAATGTTTTACATAATGAAATTCATATGTAAGTAACAATTGATAAGTTCTAAATATGTGAACTCCAATGCAACAGCTAGCTAAGCATCATAGGACAACACATAAGCTAATCTTCACCTGAGACAAACATGCTTAAAATGTCAACACAATGGTTGAGTGAACATCATAGGTTTATATAATCAATAAGTTTCTAGACCACAAGATTTAGTTCAATCATTAAAATATTAATATACCATGAGTTATAATATCGAGCTAAACATAAAACCCCTGACACTGTACGGGTGTCAGTAATCATTATTATGTACTCCCTTGACGATAGGTCAATGGGTAGAGACGTCACTCTCAATAGACCTACTCACAATAATTAAGCTTGCAACATTTCAATTCCAGTAATTAACAATATTATGGTGGGGATTTGCATGTAAAGATATAATCAATACAAGTTAACAATAGTCTCACGAAGTTGCATATCAAAAAGTTTAGGCACTTGTGACTAAATTGTAAAACATTTAAAAGTAAGCATGTGTCTCACCCCAAAAGTTGTATAACAGTTAATAAATAGTAAAAATGGGGCTATGAAGTTCACCTTAGTAGCAAGTAAGATATTCCACGCAAGACGTATGAACGGAGTATGTAATCGGAGATCTCAACCTAGAGATATAATCTTTGATTAGTTAATGTCTAACAGACATAAAGTTTGTTTATTAATATAGCAACTATATTAACAGTGACGGTTTTCGAGAAAAGTTCTATTTTTTGAAACCTACTATTTATGAAAAGCTTCCACTTATAGCAAGTTTCTAATCTTAGTATGTTAAGGTTATAATTCTTCACAAAGATGTTGTACAATCTTGCCCAAACTTCGTTGCTATCATGCAAGTCACTCGAATGATCTGTTGTTACCGGGCGGCCAGGATTCTTGACCAGAATCTAAGTCACGGCATTCGAAATCCACAAGCGGTTCCCATAAGGCAACAAGGACCACCCTAGGCCACAAGTAGCGGTGATGTTTGTAGACTTTGTACGTTATCTTTAATTATAACCTTCATGTTATAGGTGTATTCACATAACAAATTATTAATGTACTTATTAATTATATATATAGGTGATAATAT
Source organism: Rutidosis leptorrhynchoides (assembly GCF_046630445.1). NCBI lineage: Eukaryota > Viridiplantae > Streptophyta > Magnoliopsida > Asterales > Asteraceae > Rutidosis > Rutidosis leptorrhynchoides. The sequence continues at coordinate 372,205,545 of NC_092333.1, read as the reverse complement.
AACTTAGTGTACTTAAGTGTTACCATATAGATAAGTTCATAGGTTATAATAATATTATTATTATCTAATTAATCAACCATTATGTAATCTTATCATTATATGTGTTACATATATATATATATATATATATATATATATATATATATATATATATATATATATATATATATATATATATATATATATATATATCCATACCTACATGTTACATATACATATACTCTTTATTATTTTAATATGTATATGTTTATAGCTATAGTATATATGTATATATTTTATGTAGGTGCTAGTGTGCTACATATACATAAGTGTAAAGATGGTACATATATATATATATATACATATAACTACTTATCAACCTTTAATAATTTCTTATAATATATACATGATACATATACACACTCATACATATACACACATGTACATATACATACATATATACACATACATATACACGTATGTATATATTTTCATATACACATACACATATATCTAAAATGTATACATGTACATACGTACGTATGCATGCATGCATGCATGTGTATCATTATCATTACTACTTACTAATCGAAACACTTGCACATAGAATCATAACTTTTATTTACTAACACATTTAAGTTTAATCATAATACTTAATCAATTTAACAATCTTAATCATACAACTTCATCCATATTCACTAATCATATTCATTATCATCTTTATCTACTTAACTAGCTTTATATCTTTATAATTCTTCATGCATCATATTCATAATACATATCCTTATTAATCATAAACATAAACTTTCATAATAACTTTTAACCTTATTCATAATCTTTTATCTTTTAATCATGTTCATCATACATAATCATCATGAAATATTAATTAATTCTTATCATTATTATTATTCATACTTCATAACATAATAACTAAAATAATATTTAAAGGTATATTTAACATTAGGGTTTTTAAGGTATACCTTAAGAAGATTAAGATCAAGAGAGGATGATGAATATGGACTGCAACAGAAGCTGAATTGCAACAGAAATCAAGACCCAATAGTGGGTTTTCTTGGACTGTTTGATCACGAAAAATAGCAGGAAAAACCCAAAAGAAAAATGCAGCAACAATGGTTGATGTGGGGCTGTTTTGGCTCGCAAATAAGCAGAAGAACAGCAGGTTGTTAGCCTGTTATGGTGGTCGAAATAAGAGGCTGAACAGCAGCAGGATCTTGGCGAAAGAAGGGCTGTTTGGAGGCTGTTTGGGCGACGAATGCAAGCTGTTGATGGAGGGTTGATGGAAGTTGATTTGTAGCAGGTTTGGAGGCTTGTTGGATGTCGACTAAAAGAGAGAAAAGGGGTTGGAGAACTATCGACTAAAAGGGGAAAAAGGGCTGGAAAAAATATGTCGACTAATGCAGTTTAAGAATGGGATTTGTGGGTTTATTTTTGAATGCAAAAATATGGGAATACATGATCCCTTTTATAGTTGAGTTTCAAGAGTTGTGATCAAACTAGGATTTTAGGGAACTTGGTGATCAAGAACAAGATTAGGATTAGACTAGGATTTTGTTTTAGCTTAATGGTCAAGTATTATCTTCTTTTTTTTAAGCTAGCCGATTTATTTTTATAGTTATATATATTTATTTATTTTTATTTCGACATTTTAATACTTTTATAAATATTTTATATATATAACTATAAAAATAAATCGGCTAGCTTAAAAAAATGAAGATAATATATATTTTTTTATATTTTTTTATTTTTTTATTTCGACATTTTAATACTTTTATATATATATATATATATATATATATATATATATATATATATATATATATATATATATATATATATATATATATATATATATATATATATATATATATATATATATATTATAAATGTTACTTTTATTTAAATTGCATTTTATTTAATCATTTACTTATTAGTCAGGTCTTTTATTACTATTTAGTTTTTAATAGTTTTTAATTTATACAAAAGTCACATTTAATTTATTACATATAGTTTATATTATTAATTTAGTATTAGGGTTAGGGTTTAAGGTTAATAAATTCAAGTATTAATTAAGATCTTTATTTATGAACGGATAACAACCCTAACGATAATACACAGAACAAGATAATGAACCCTAAGGCAGTTTAGTATATTTAGAATGGAAAAACGAGGGTTGTTATATATATGGAATCCACTTAAATTTAGTGTGTCCCAAGAGGTTGAAAAGAGTTTTTTCTAGGAGATAAAAGGAAAATGGGCGAGTAAAGATTATGAATTAATTGTTGTAAATGTCTGTGGACCGCATAATGATTCCCAGAAACACAAGTTTTGGGAAATACTTGGGAATATTATGCAGGTAAATATTGTAGACTGGATAATTTGCGGTGATTTCAAGGAGGAAAAACGAGAGTCGGAGAGGAAGAACTGTGTTTTCATGGATCATATGGCCAAAATTTTCAACGACTTTATTGATAGAGCACAACTCATTGATATCCCTTTAGGTGGCATGAAATTCACCAGAATAAGAGATGATGGATTAAAATATAGTAAACTTGACAGGTTTTTGGTGTCGGAATCTTGTATTGAATCATGGGTGGACCTTGCGGCATGTACTCTTGACATCCGATCATTGCCCGATCATTTTTAAAGATTCTAACAATGATTTTGGGCCGAGGCCGGTCCGTATTTTTAATAGTTGGTTTGAAGACGAGGAGAGCGAGGACCTAATCAAATCCGCATGGGGTATAGTTACAAGAAATCCGCGGGCTAATTGTATTTTTCTTGATAAACTAAAGCTTGTAAAAGGGATCTTGAAAGAGAAATGCAAACCGAAATATATTCAACTAAATGGGGAAATTGATAGTCTAGAAAAAGAAGTTGCAGAATGGGAAAAATTAGTCGGCACTCGTGATTTAACTGACTCCAAAATCTCTACTTGGCTTGATTCGCGGAAAAAATGGTTACAAAAGGACAAAGAGAAGGCGGACATTTTAAAACAAAAAGCAAGGGTAAAATGGGCTACAGAAGGTGATGAAAATAGTTAATATTGCTACTCTTGTATCAAAAGGCGGCAAAATAAAATAACATCCGTGGTATAAACTCAAATGGTTTGTGGATAGAAGACCCGGAAACTATCAAATTGATAGCCTTGAACCATTTTCAAGATCGATTTCGTGAGCAAGCGACAAGACAGTTTAGTTTTCGTGGACCACTTGATAAATGACTAACTTCGGAGGAAGCATCGGGCCTTGAACTACCCTTTACTAAAATGGAAATCCTTAATGCTATAAAAAAATTGTGGCGGTGAAAAGGCCACGGGTCCCGATGGTTTTAATATGAAATTATTCGTCAAATATTGGGACATAGTAAAAGGTGATCTCTTCGCGGCGTTTACTCGTTTTTTGGGATGTCGGGGAAATTTTAAAGGGTGCAACTCATCATTTATTGCTCTAATCCCCAAAAAAATGATTCTCAAGGATTTAATGATTACCGCCCAATTAGCCTCATAAAGTGCCTCTATAAAATTCTATCCAAAGTGCTAACAAAGCAGTTACAACGGGTCATATCTTCGGTTATCAGAATTGAGCAAGGTGCCTTCATAAAAAACCGCTACATCTTAGATGGCATATTGATTTCAAATGAGGTGCTTCATGACATCAAAGCTACAAAAGGTAAAGGTTTCTTGTTCAAAGTGGATTTCGAAAAATCTTTTCATAGTATCAATTGGGATTTCTTGATGGAAATTATGGAATTAATGGGTTTCGGAGTAAAGTGAAGAACTTGGATTAAAACTTGTCTTTCCTCGGCTTCTATCTCAATTTTAATTAATGGGTCTCCTACCAAGGAATTTCATCTACAAAGGGGTGAGACAAGGAGACCTGCTTTCGCCATATCTTTTTATAATGGTGGCTGAGGGCCTAAACCACCTCACGAAAGCTGCGGTGTCCTCCAATCGCTTTTCTGGCTTATCAATCAGGAGGGATAATGTTCATCTTACTCACCTCCAATACGCGGATGACACATTATTCTTTGGTACATGGAATAGGAGGAATGCGAGGAACTTGATGAAAATCCTTAAATGCTTTGAGGCAACTTCGGGTCTAAAAATTACTTTTCACAAAAGTTGTCTGTATGGGCTTGGTGTCTCGAAAGATGACACGATATCTATGGCCGAATGCATTGGGTGTACTGTGGGCACATTACCTATTTCCTACCTTGGGTTACCAATTGGTTCTTCTATGAATAACGAAAAAGCTTGGGAACCGGTGTTCAAAAAATTCGGGAAGAGGCTTGTGGATTGGAAGGCCAGATCGCTATCATACGGTGGAAGACTCACTCTAATTAAATCGGTATTATCTAGTCTACCCCTTAACTTCTTTTCACTCTTTAAGGCCCCATCATGTGTAATTAATAAATTAGAGGGTTTGAGACGTCGCTTCTTTTGAGGGGCTCACGTGATGTCTCGAAAATGGCCTGGGTTAAATGGGACTCGTGTTTACTACCTTATGAAATTGGGGGCTTGATATTGGTTTGTTAGCAATTAAAAATCGAGCACTAGTCGGTAAATGGTGGTAGCATTTTAAAACTGATAATAACTCCCTTTGGGTGCAAATAATCAAAAGCATTTATGGGGTTGACGGGGGCATTACCGAGGCATACTCCCCCGGCAGGCCGTACATCCTCCACATGGTCGAACATTCTAAGGGTTGGTAATAGCTATTCGAACCTTGATTCTTCGTTTTTATTTTCTTTTGAAAAAAGAGTAGTGGATGGAAGCCACACTAGATTTTGGGATGAACCTTGGCTTTGGGACTTCTTGCTTAAAAATAAATTCAACAGGTTATATTGTGTCGAGTCAAATCAAAAAGCCACCATTTCCGACCGAGTGTGTTGGGTTGATAATTGCGTTATCACTAATTGGCGTTGGTCCTGTAGTATCTAGGGAAGTTTACTAGGGGACACCGCCAATCTTCCTAACATTTTATCTAGTTTTGTACCTTACAGCTCTGGACGCGAAGGTTGGATGTGGACCTTAACCCCTAACAGATCATTCTCGGTTAACCTGCTCTCGCGTCTACTAGGTCGTGTAAGCTCGGGCAACGTTAACCCTATTATTCGAATCATCCATAACAACCTTATTCCATTAAAGGTTGAGCTCTTCATTTGGCGGGCAAGGCGTAATCGCCTCCCTACTAGGTTCGAACTTGATAAGCGTGGACTTGACTTAGGGATGATCCGTTGCCCGGTCTGTGACGAGGATTTAGAAACGGTTGAGCACTCAATTATTCTCTGTAAAGTGGCAAAAGAAATATGGATGAAGGTTTTCGACTGGTGGAAAATTTCCCCCCTCCTACTCTTGGTTTAAATGCTTCGTTTCTTGGAAACGAACATTCGTTCGATTCGTCTTTTGGTAGGAACCTTTGGCAAGCAACTGAATGGGTCACCGAGTATTTGATCTGGAAGAACCGGAATAACATCACTTTCTCCAACAAGAATTCATCATGTGAATAGATTTTCAAAGAAATTCAACTTAAATCCTTCGAATGGTGCTCAAATAGGTATAAAGAAGCTGTATTTGATTGGAACCAATGGATCTCGAGCCCGTTATTCTTCGATTCAAATGTTTTCAGGAAATCCGAGATAGGCTACCGGTTTCAGGAAATCCATGAATTTCAATCCGCAGGGTTATGACTCGATTGTTTTTCCATGTAGGAGTTCTGATATTGGCTAATAGATATACCCTCCTTGTAGGTTTTTTGCCTCACTTCCAGAGTAGTCGTTTTGGAGGGGAGAAATTGGGGTGGTTCGGGGTATTTTGTCGTTGAATTGCCAACACTGTGCTTCGTTCCATCTCAGCTTGTTTTCTCAAGTAAAATCTCCTTCTTAATGATAATGAACGGACCACGGCATTTTCCTACGACAACGGGGGGCTTATATCTTTCGTTAGATAGTTGTAACTTTCTCGTTTCATCTTTTTCCTGTATGTAATTTTCTCGTTTTGATAGAACATTGTGATTGTAAATGTTATTCTTTTCGTATATAATAAAGTTTACTTTGCTGTTAAAAAAAAACGATGGCATGATTTTGTAGGAAAAGTAGAAATCAAGAGTTGGTAAATATATAAAGGCGTAATCTAGTATTAAACAAATAATTTATACCTTAATATATCATGTATTAGAAATATGATATGTTCGTTAACATTTTTTAAAAATTTTGTCTTATGTGGCTTAATCTGAACCATAAATATACATTAGAAGAAGATGAAAATAATAAATTGTAGCTGGGTGTATATGTGTTCTTTTCTTTTTATCATTAGAACTACCAAACCTATATTTGTGTTTGCGAATAGATTAATGGTCTTTATGAAGTTTGGTTTGATGACCAATTAAAATATCTTACATGATGACCAATGCTTAAAAAAATATTTGCCATCGTCTCTTGAAAAGAAATTACACTATTCACCTCTAAGTTGGCGGTGGCCCTCGTTTGGCTCTATAGAGTTCCGCCATTGAATGCTATAGAGTTATAGAGTCAAATGCTATCAATGTTGAAACACTCATCCAAACACGCTAACCCTCAAACCTCCAACAAAAGAAACAGATTCACTCTTATACCACTTGATCTTCTCTCTTTGGTTTTACGTTTTTCGATTTTTGTGTCATCCATTTTTATTATTATTAACCTTTTTTTTTTTTCATTTTGTTGTCTATGTCTATCTTCATCGTTTACGTTGCTTGTAATTGTAATTGAGTTATCAGTAGTCACCTACTCACCTCCTCATGTTCTCACCCCAAATCACTGTTTCTCTTTTTATTTATTTGTATTAATTAACATTCACCAACTTTCTTTTAACACTTTTCATCGTTAACGTCGCTTGATTCATCTATATATATCTACAATTTTCGGTCTACAATTCTATAATCTTAATAATTTTTATTGTATTATTATTATTTTTAAACTTTTTCCTACTAGCCGGAGATCCTCTCGGAAGCAATCTCTTTATCCGTCGAATAAAGAGGGGATTACTTTCTCTACTTTTGAGAGAACACTCTGAGTGGAGAAATGACTTATCTTTATTCTCGGATAAGGGAAAGATTGTCTACATCTCACCAACCCATACAGCACTTCATAGTATTGAGTGTTGTTTGTTGTAATTAATATAAACGTAATATCTAAATTCTAGTTTTTTCTTAATATAAAAAATCAGAATAAGTGATTGTTGTACACAGAAGTGTTACATTTGTGTTACAAAAATAGAGTTTGAGATGCGTAATGATGTAGGACCACCGGCGACGGTGCCGGCCTTTAAAATCCCGGCTAAGATCGTGGATGAGGAACTGATAAATTATTTATGGGAAAAGGTTAATGGTATATCGGTGATTGAAGCTATTCCTGAAACTGATGTTTACAAATCAGAACCCTGGGAACTTGCTGGTATTATTTATTTATATAATTACATTAATTTGTTTTCTTATTAACAGGAAGACATGCATGGGGTGACCAGACTGGCCTCCCCCAACTGGGAAACTTGCAATGTCCATGATATACTAGTGTAGTATTTAGTATCCCAATTTAAAAGTTTCTATTGGTGAATATATTGTTGCTTACGAGTTACGATTACTCTTTTTGATGTTATGGTTATTAGATTTTTTCATTATTATTAGAGTATTGCTGCTGCTGCTGCTGTTTATCTTATAATATGACTATAAGATGAGATAAAATATGATAATATAAGATAAGATATAAGATACGGAGTATAATATTATATAAAATACGGAGTATAAGATAAGATATAAGATCTTAGGCTATATTTTAGATTAAAAAAAAAATGTAATTTCTAGACCTAGGGGGACCATTTCTCATATTTTTATCTATATATGTATAGTTGTATACACAGCATACATGTATGTCTAGAGCGGCGGATTTATGTGGGCAGAGGCGAAGCCAGGAATACAGAATAGGGGATACTTACGAACAGTGGCGGAAAAATTTGATGATTTTGGGGCAAAATATGTAGGTTTTGGGGCAAAATTAATTTGATGATTCACGGATAGGGGATGAATTAAGGGATGCTTATGTTTATTTGTTGGGGGATATTTTCAACTAATATACAATTTTTTACACAATATATTTCGCTTATTTGAAGAGTTGGGGGATGCAAAGCATCCCTAAACATCCCCCTGTCTCCGCCTCTGTATGTGGGGACCGGGGTGCCCCAATGAATTTTCAATTTTCAGTGTAAAAATTTCGAATTTTTCGACTTTTGACCATGGTGAATTTTTTTCCCTAAAAATCTATATATTTTGTCCCAAAACCTTCAAATTGTGCCCAAAATTCTTCAAATTTTGTCCCAAAATCTTCAAATTTTGCTCCAAAATCTCCGTAATTTGTCTAAAAACTTCTATTTTTTGCCCTAAAACCTTCGTATTTTGGCCAAAAAAATTACTACAGTTTTAATTTTTTTTTGACCCCGGTGAAAAAAAATTCTGCATCCCCACTATATGCATACATGAATATTTGGGGAAAGAGAGGTGAAGGTGAATATGAAGGCTTTTACTTTGTGAAGTTTATCTTAAGCTTGAGATTTCTAACATAAGTAATAATATTATTTATAAATTGTTAGCTGGTCATACGAAGATGGGAGCTTCTTGTAGGATTAATATACAAGGTACAACATATAACTATATGGCCAACATCATTTGAGCCTTCGGGGTCACACACATATACACCGAAATGTCAAATAAAATATATATATATATATATATATATATATATATATATATATATATATATATATATATATATATATATATATATATATATATATATATATATATATATATATATATATATATATATATATATATATTACTCAAGTAACAAAATAGTAAATCGAAATTAATTCATTTACTATTCATATGAATAGTAAATGAATCGAAATTAATTAATTTACTATTCACATGAAAGCGACATGATAGAAATTATTAAATATAAGTTACATAACATGAAATGTCCCGTTCTTATTAATTAAAAACGTTCCATATTAATTGATTTCGTTGCGAGGTTTTGACCTCTATATGAGACGTTTTTCAAAGACTGCATTCATTTTAAAACAAACCATAACCTTTATTTCATCAATAAAGGTTTAAAAAGCTTTACGTAGATTATCAAATAATGATAATCTAAAATATCCTGTTTACACACGACCTACATAATGGTTTACAATACAAATATGTTACAACAAAATAAGTTTCTTGAATGCAGTTTTTACACAATATCATACAAGCATGGACTCCAAATCTCGTCCTTATTTAAGTATGCGACAGCGGAAGCTCTTAATAATCACCTGAGAATAAACATGCTTAAAACGTCAACAAAAATGTTGGTGAGTTATAGGTTTAACCTATATATATCAAATCATAATAATAGACCACAAGATTTCATATTTCAATACACAACCCATACATAGAGATAAAAATCATTCATATGGTGAACACCTGGTAACCGACATTAACAAGATGCATATATAAGAATATCCCCATCATTCCGGGACACCCTTCGGATATGATATAAATTTCGAAGTACTAAAGCATCCGGTACTTTGGATGGGGTTTGTTAGGCCCAATAGATCTATCTTTAGGATTCGCGTCAATTAGGGTGTTTGTTCCCTAATTCTTATATTACCAGACTTAATAAAAAGGGGCATATTCGATTTCGATAATTCAACCATAGAATGTAGTTTCACGTACTTGTGTCTATTTTGTAAATCATTTATAAAACCTGCATGTATTCTCATCCTAAAAATATTAGATTTTAAAAGTGGGACTATAACTCACTTTCACAGATTTTTACTTCGTCGGGAAGTAAGACTTGACCACTGGTTGATTCACGAACCTATAACAATATATACATATATATCAAAGTATGTTCAAAATATATTTACAACACTTTTAATATATTTTGATGTTTTAAGTTTATTAAGTCAGCTGTCCTCGTTAGTAACCTACAACTAGTTGTCCACAGTTAGATGTACAGAAATAAATCGATAAATATTATCTTGAATCAATCCACGACCCAGTGTATACGTATCTCAGTATTGATCACAACTCAAACTATATATATTTTGGAATCAACCTCAACCCTGTATAGCTAACTCCAACATTCACATATAGAGTGTCTATGGTTGTTCCGAAATATATATAGATGTGTCGACATGATAGGTCGAAATATTGTATACGTGTCTATGGTATCTCAAGATTACATAATATACAATACAAGTTGATTAAGTTATGGTTGGAATAGATTTGTTACCAATTTTCACGTAGCTAAAATGAGAAAAATTATCCAATCTTGTTTTACCCATAACTTCTTCATTTTAAATCCGTTTTGAGTGAATCAAATTGCTATGGTTTCATATTGAACTCTATTTTATGAATCTAAACAGAAAAAGTATAGGTTTATAGTCAGAAAAATAAGTTACAAGTCGTTTTTGTAAAGGTAGTCATTTCAGTCGAAAGAACGACGTCTAGATGACCATTTTAGAAAACATACTTTCACTTTGAGTTTAACCATAATTTTTGGATATAGTTTCATGTTCATAATAAAAATCATTTTCTCAGAATAACAACTTTTAAATCAAAGTTTATCATAGTTTTTAATTAACTAACCCAAAACAGCCCGCGGTGTTACTACGACGGCGTAAATCCGGTTTTACGGTGTTTTTCGTGTTTCCAGGTTTTAAATCATTAAGTTAGCATATCATATAGATATAGAACATGTGTTTAGTTGATTTTAAAAGTCAAGTTAGAAGGATTAACTTTTGTTTGCGAACAAGTTTAGAATTAACTAAACTATGTTCTAGTGATTACAAGTTTAAACCTTCGAATAAGATAGCTTTATATGTATGAATCGAATGATGTTATGAACATCATTACTACCTTAAGTTCCTTGGATAAACCTACTGGAAAAGAGAAAAATGGATCTAGCTTCAACGGATCCTTGGATGGCTTGAAAGTTCTTGAAGCAGAATCATGACACGAAAACAATTTCAAGTAAGATTTCTACTCGAAATAAGATTGTTATAGTTATAGAAATTGAATTAAAGTTTGAATATGATTATTACCTTGTATTAGAAAGATAACTTACTGTAAGTAACAAAGGTTTCTTGATCTTGGATGATTACTTGGAATGGATTTAGAAAACTTGGAAGTAAACTTGCAATCTTGGAAGTATTCTTGATTTTATGAAACTAGAACTTTTGGAATTTATGAAGAACACTTAGAACTTGAAGATAGAACTTGAGAGAGATCAATTAGAAGAAGAAAATTGAAGAATGAAAGTGTTTGTAGGTGTTTTTGGTCGTTGGTGTATGGATTAGATATAAAGGATATGTAATTTTGTTTTCATGTAAATAAGTCATGAATGATTACTCATATTTTTGTAATTTTATGAGATATTTCATGCTAGTTGCCAAATGATGGTTCCCACATGTGTTAGGTGACTCACATGGGCTGCTAAAAGCTGATCATTAGAGTGTATATACCAATAGTACATACATCTAAAAGCTGTGTATTGTACGAGTACGAATACGGGTGCATACGAGTAGAATTGTTGATGAAACTGAACGAGGATGTAATTGTAAGCATTTTTGTTAAGTAGAAGTATTTTGATAAGTGTATTGAAGTCTTTCAAAAGTGTATAAATACATATTAAAACACTACATGTATATACATTTTAACTGAGTCGTTAAGTCATCGTTAGTCGTTACATGTAAGTGTTGTTTTGAAACCTTTAGGTTAACGATCTTATTAAATGTTGTTAACCCAATGTTTATAATATCAAATGAGATTTTAAATTATTATATTATCATGATATTATCATGTATGAATATCTCTTAATATGATATATATACATTAAATGTCTTTACAACGATAATCGTTACATATATGTCTCGTTTAAAAATCATTAAGTTAGTAGTCTTGTTTTTACATATGTAGTTCATTGTTAATATACTTAATGATATGTTTACTTATCATAGTATCATGTTAACTATATATATATATATATATATATATATATATATATATATATATATATATATATATATATATATATATATATATATATATATATATATCCATATATATGTCATCATATAGTTTTTACAAGTTTTAACGTTCGTGAATCACCGGTCAACTTGGGTGGTCAATTGTCTATATGAAACATATTTCAATTAATCAAGTCTTAATAAGTTTGATTGCTTAACATTTTGGAAACATTTAATCATGTAAATATCAATCTCAATTAATATATATAAACATGGAAAAGTTTGGGTCACTACAGTACCTACCCGTTAAATAAATTTCGTCCCGAAATTTTAAGCTGTTGAAGGTGTTGACGAATCTTCTGGAAATAGATGCGGGTATTTCTTCTTCATCTGATCTTCACACTCCCAGGTGAACTCGGGTCCTCTACGAGCATTCCATCGAACCTTAACAATTGGTATCTTGTTTTGCTTAAGTCTTTTAACCTCACGATCCATTATTTCGACGGGTTCTTCGATGAATTGGAGTTTTTCGTTGATTTGGATTTCATCTAACGGAATAGTGAAATCTTCTTTAGCAAAACATTTCTTCAAATTCGAGACGTGGAAAGTGTTATGTACAGCCGCGAGTTGTTGAGGTAACTCAAGTCGGTAAGCTACTGGTCCAACACGATCAATAATCTTGAATGGTCCAATATACCTTGGATTTAATTTCCCTCGTTTACCAAATCGAACAACGCCTTTCCAAGGTGCAACTTTAAGCATGACCATCTCTCCAATTTCAAATTCTATATCTTTTCTTTTAATGTCAGCGTAGCTCTTTTGTCGACTTTGGGCGGTTTTCAACCGTTGTTGAATTTGGATGATCTTCTCGGTAGTTTCTTGTATAATCTCCGGACCCGTAATCTGTCTATCCCCCACTTCACTCTAACAAATCGGAGACCTGCACTTTCTACCATAAAGTGCTTCAAACGGCGCCATCTCAATGCTTGAATGGTAGCTGTTGTTGTAGGAAAATTCTGCTAACGGTAGATGTCGATCCCAAATGTTTCCGAAATCAATAACACATGCTCGTAGCATGTCTTCAAGCGTTTGTATCGTCCATTTGCTCTGCCCATCAGTTTGTGGATGATAGGCAGTACTCATGTCTAGACGAGTTCCTAATGCTTGCTGTAATGTCTGCCAGAATCTTGAAATAAATCTGCCATCCCTATCAGAGATAATAGAGATTGGTATTCCATGTCTAGAGACGACTTCCTTCAAATACAGTCGTGCTAACTTCTTCATCTTGTCATCTTCTCTTATTGGCAGGAAGTGTGCTGATTTGGTGAGACGATCAACTATTACCTAAATAGTATCAAAACCACTTGCAGTCCTTGGCAATTTAGTGATGAAATCCATGGTAATGTTTTCCCATTTCCATTCCGGGATTTCGGGTTATTGAAGTAGACCTGATGGTTTCTGATGCTCAGCTTTGACCTTAGAACATGTCAAACATTCTCCTACGTATTTAGCAACATCGGCTTTCATACCCGGCCACCAAAAATGTTTCTTGAGATCCTTGTACATCTTCCCCGTTCCAGGATGTATTGAGTATCTGGTTTTATGAGCTTCTCTAAGTACCATTTCTCTCATATCTTCAAATTTTGGTACCCAAATCCTTTCAGCCCTATACCGGGTTCCGTCTTCCCGAATATTAAGATGCTTCTCCGATCCTTTGGGTATTTCATCCTTTAAATTTCCCTCTTTTAAAACTCCTTGTTGCGCCTCCTTTATTTGAGTAGTAAGGTTATTATGAATCATTATATTCATAGATTTTACTCGAATGGGTTCTCTGTCCTTCCTACTCAAGGCATCGGCTACCACATTTTCCTTCCCCGGGTGGTAACGAATCTCAAAGTCGTAATCATTCAATAATTCAATCCACCTACGCTGCCTCATATTCAGTTGTTTCTGATTAAATATGTGTTGAAGACTTTTGTGGTCGGTATATATAATACTTTTGACCCCATATAAGTAGTGCCTCCAAGTCTTTAATGCAAAAACAACCGCGCCTAATTCCAAATCATGCGTCGTATAATTTTTTTCGTGAATCTTCAATTGTCTAGACGCATAAGCAATCACCTTCGTTCGTTGCATTAATACACAACCGAGACCTTTCTTTGATGCGTCACAATAAATCACAAAATCATCATTCCCTTCAGGCAATGACAATATAGGTGCCGTAGTTAGCTTTTTCTTCAATAACTGAAACGCTTTCTCTTGTTCATCATTCCATTAAAATTTCTTCCCTTTATGCGTTAATGCAGTCAAGGGTTTTGCTATTCTGGAAAAGTCTTGGATGAACCTTCTGTAGTAACCAGCTAGTCCTAAAAACTGGCGTATGTGTTTCGGAGTTTTTGGGGTTTCCCACTTTTCAACAGTTTCTATCTTTGCCGGATCCACCTTAATACCTTCTTTGTTCACTATGTGACCGAGGAATTGAACTTCTTCCAACCAAAATGCACACTTTGAAAACTTAGCGTACAATTCTTCCTTCCTCAATACTTCTAACACCTTTCTCAAATGTTCACCGTGTTCTTGGTCATTCTTTGAGTAAATAAGTATGTCATCAATGAAAACAATGACAAACTTGTCAAGGTATGGTCCACACACTCGTTTCATAAGGTCCATGAACACAGCTGGTGCATTAGTTAAACCAAACGGCATGACCATAAACTCGTAATGACCATAACGTGTTCTGATAGCAGTCTTTGGAATATCATCTTCTTTCACCCGCATTTGATGATACCCGGAACGTAAGTCAATCTTTGAATAAACAGACGAGCCTTGTAGTTGATCAAATAAGTCGTCGATTCTCGGTAGTGGGTAGCGGTTCTTGATGGTAAGTTTCTTCAACTCTCGGTAGTCGATACACAACCTGAATGTACCATCTTTCTTCTTGACAAACAAAACAGGAGCTCCCCACGGTGATGTGCTTGGTCGAATGAAACCACGCTCTAAAAGTTCTTGTAATTGGATTTGCAGTTCTTTCATCTCGCTAGGTGCGAGTCTGTAAGGAGGACGAGCTATTGGTGCAGCTCCTGGTACAAGATCTATTTGAAATTCAACGGATCGATGTGGGGGTAATCCCGGTAATTCTTTGAGAAATACATCGGGAAATTCTTTTGCAATGGGAACATCATTGATGCTCTTTTCTTTAGTTTGTACTTTCTCGACGTGTGCTAGAACAGCATAGCAACCTTTTCTTATTAGTTTTTGTGCCTTCAAATTACTAATAAGATGTAGCTTCGTGTTGCCCTTTTCTCCGTACACCATTAAGGGTTTTCCTTTTTCTCGTATAATGCGAATTGCATTTTGGTAACAAACGATCTCTGCTTTCACTTCTTTCAACCAGTCCATACCGATTATCACATCAAAACTCCCTAACTCTACTGGTATCAAATCAATCTTAAATGTTTCGCTAACCAGTTTAATTTCTCGATTCCGACATATATTATCTGCTGAAATTAATTTACCATTTGCTAATTCAAGTAAAAATTTACTATCCAAAGGCGTCAATGGACAACTTAATTTAGCACAAAAATCTCTAATCATATAGCTTCTATCCGCACCCGAATCAAATAAAACGTAAGCAGATTTATTGTCAATAAGAAACGTACCTGTAACAAGCTCTGGGTCTTCCTGTGCCTCTGCCGCATTAATATTGAAAACTCTTTCGCGGCCTTGTCCATTCGTGTTCTCCTGGTTCGGGCAATTTCTAATAATGTGGCCCGGTTTTCCACATTTATAACAAACTACATTTGCATAACTTGCTCCGACACTACTTGCTCCGCCATTACTCGTTCCGACACCATTTGTTCCTTTCGTTCTATTATCCCCTGGTCCGTAGACCTCACACTTTGCCGCGCTATGACCATTTCTTTTACACTTGTTGCAAAATTTGGTGCAGAATCCCGAGTGATACTTTTCACACCTTTGGCATAGCTGCTTCTGATTGTTGTTGTTGTTGCAGTTATTATTGTTGTTGGGATGATTGTTGTAGTTGTTGTTGTTGTTGTTGTTGTTGGGCCGTTTGTTGTAGTTGCGATTGATGTTGCGATTGTTGGGATAATTGTTGCGATTATTGTTGTAATTGCTGTTGTTGTTGTATTGGTGATTCTTATCACCGTTTTCCTCCCACTTTCTTTTGACTTGCTTCACATTGGCCTCTTCAGCAGTCTGTTCTTTAATTCTTTCTTCAATCTGGTTCACTAGTTTGTGAGCCATTCTACATGCCTGTTGTATGGAGGCGGGCTCGTGTGAACTTATATCTTCTTGGATTCTTTCCGGTAATCCTTTCACAAACGCGTCGATCTTCTCTTCCTCATCTTCGAATGCTCCCGGACACAATAGGCACAATTCTGTGAATCGTCTTTCGTACGTGGTAATATCAAATCCTTGGGTTTGTAACCCTCTAAGTTCTGTCTTGAGCTTATTGACCTCGGTTCTGGGACGGTACTTCCCGTTCATCAAGTGCTTGAATGCTGACCACGGTAGTGCGTATGCATTGTCTTGTCCCACTTGCTCTAGATAGGTATTCCACCATGTTAACGCAGAACCTGTGAAGGTATGCGTAGCGTACTTCACTTTGTCCTCTTCAGTACACTTACTTATGGCAAACACCGATTCGACCTTCTCAGTCCACCGTTTCAATCCGATCGGTCCTTCGGTTCCATCAAATTCCAAAGGTTTGCAGGCAGTGAATTCTTTGTAGGTGCATCCTACACGATTTCCTGTACTGCTAGATCCAAGGTTATTGTTGGTATGTAGCGCAGCCTATACTGCGGCTATGTTTGAAGCTAGAAAAGTACGGAATTCCTCTTCATTCATATTCACGGTGTGTCGAGTAGTCGGTGTCATTTCCTTCAAAATAGTCAAATGGAACAAGTTAATCATACAGAATATTAAGAGTAGTTAATAGTATTTCGTAGCATAATATGAACTCATTTATAAAAGCTTTTTCTTCATATTAGCGTTTTATAAGTTTAAATTCGGGTAGTACCTACCCGTTAAGTTCATACTTAGTAGCTAATATACAATTCAACTACTACAATTCTATATGAAAAACTGATTATAATAATATTTCGCGTTCAAACTTTTACACAATATTTTACAAACTTACAATACCGCTTATTTTACATATAGCATGAAATATAGCACACAATAAATTTGATACAAGATGGTTGTGAAGATAATTCTAGCTAGTACACAAGTCGTTCAGCAAAGGCAATAAAGACACGTAATTCATACGTCCAGAAACAAGTCATGCATTCTGGTTTTACTAGGATTACTTCCCATCCTTGGTCTTGTGGAACATAACCATTATGGCCGTTGATAAGACAGCGTGTTGTAACGTCGTCAAAGGGATGAGGGTTACGTAATGTCCAACAGTCCCGTAACAATCTAAAAACCTCATTTCTTACCCCAATTACCGACTCCGTCACTTGTGGAAACGTTTTGTTTAATAGTTGTAGCCCGATGTTCTTGTTCTCACTTTGGTGAGAAGCGAACATTACTAATCTGTAAGCATAACATGCTTCTTTATGTTGCATGTTAGCCGCTTTTTCTAAATCACGAAGTCCAATATTCGGATATATTGAGTCAAAATAATTTCTTAACCCATTGCGTAAAATAGCATTTGGGTTCCCCGCAATATATGCGTCAAAGTAAACACATCGTAACTTATGGATTTCCCAATGTGATATCCCCCATCTTTCGAACGAAAGCCTTTTATAAACCAAGGCATTCTTGGAACGTTCTTCGAATGTCTTACAAACTGATCTCGCCTTAAATAGTTGTACCAAAGAATTCTGACCGACTCTAGACAAGATTTCATCAATCATGTCTCCGGGTAGGTCTCTTAAAATATTGGGTTGTCTATCCATTTTGTGTTTTTATACTGTAAAATAGACAAGAGTTAGATTCATAAAAAAAAATACTTATTAATACAAGCAATTTTTACATATATCATAAAGCATAAGCACACTATATTACATATATTACACCACACGAATACAACTATCTTATTCCGACTCGCTTGTTTCTTCTCCTTCGATTTTGGTTCGTTTTGCCAAGTTTCTAGGGATATATGATGTTCCCCTAATACGAGCCGTCGTTTTCCACATTGGTTTAGAAAAACCTGGTGGTTTAGAGGTTCCCGGGTCATTGTTACAACTTAAGGACTTCGGGGGTTGACGATACATATAAAGTTCATCGGGGTTGGAATTAGATTTCTCTATTTTTATTCCCTTTCCCTTATTATTTTCTTTTGCCTTTTTAAATTCAGTTGGGGTAAATTCTATAACATCATCGGAATTCTCGTCGGAATTCGATTCATCGGAGAATTGGTAATCCTCCCAATATTTTGCTTCCTTGGCGGAAACACCATTGACCATAATTAACCTTGGTCAGTTGGTTGAGGATTTTCTTTTACTTAACCGTTTTATTATTTCCCCAACCGGTTCTATTTCTTTATCCGGTTCCGATTCTTCTTCTGGTTCCGATTCTTCTTCCGGTTCCGACTCTTCTTCCGGTTCCTCTTCGGGAACTTGTGAATCAGTCCACGAATTATTCCAATTTACATTTGACTCTTCATTATTATTAGGTGAGTCAATGGGACTTGTTCTAGAGGTAGACATCTATCACATAATATCAAACGCGTTAAGAGATTAATATATCACATAATATTCACATGTTAAAAATATATAGTTTCCAACAAAATTTGTTAAGCAATCATTTTTCAAGTAAACACGGTCGAAGTCCAGACTCAATAATGCATCCTAACAAACTCGATAAGACACACTAATGCAAAATTCTGGTTCTCTAAGACCAACGCTCGGATACCAACTGAAATGTCCCGTTCTTATTGATTAAAAACGTTCCATATTAATTGATTTCGTTGCGAGGTTTTGACCTCTATATGAGACGTTTTTCAAAGACTGCATTCATTTTAAAACAAACCATAACCTTTATTTCATCAATAAAAGTTTAAAAAGCTTTACGTAGATTATCAAATAATGATAATCTAAAATATCCTGTTTACACACGACCTACATAATGGTTTACAATACAAATATGTTACAACAAAATAAGTTTCTTGAATGCAGTTTTTACACAATATCATACAAGCATGGACTCCAAATCCCGTCCTTATTTAAGTATGCGATAGCGAAAGCTCTTAATAATCACCTGAGAATAAACATGCTTAAAACGTCAACAAAAATGTTGGTGAGTTATAGGTTTAACCTATATATATCAAATCATAATAATAGACCACAAGATTTCATATTTCAATACACATCCCATACATAGAGATAAAAATCATTCATATGGTGAACACCTGGTAACCGACATTAACAAGATTTATATATAAGAATATCCCCATCATTCCGGGACACCCTTCGGATATGATATAAATTTCGAAGTACTAAAGCATCCGGTACTTTGGATGGGGTTTGTTAGGCCCAATAGATCTATCTTTAGGATTCGCGTCAATTAGGGTGTCTGTTCCCTAATTCTTAGATTACCAGACTTAATAAAAAGAGGCATATTCGATTTCGATAATTCAACCATAGAATGTAGTTTCACGTACTTGTGTCTATTTTGTAAATCATTTATAAAACCTGCATGTATTCTCATCCCAAAAATATTAGATTTTAAAAGTGGGACTATAACTCACTTTCACAGATTTTTACTTCGTCGGGAAGTAAGACTTGGCCACTGGTTGATTCACGAACCTATAACAATATATACATATATATCAAAGTATGTTCAAAATATATTTACAACACTTTTAATATATTTTGATGTTTTAAGTTTATTAAGTCAGCTGTCCTCGTTAGTAACCTACAACTAGTTGTCCACAGTTAGATGTACAGAAATAAATCGATAAATATTATCTTGAATCAATCCACGACCCAGTGTATACGTATCTCAGTATTGATCACAACTCAAACTATATATATTTTGGAATCAACCTCAACCATGTATAGCTAACTCCAACATTCACATATAGAGTGTCTATGGTTGTTCTGAAATATATATAGATGTGTCGACATGATAGGTCGAAATATTGTATACGTGTCTATGGTATCTCAAGATTACATAATATACAATACAAGTTGATTAAGTTATGGTTGGAATAGATTTGTTACCAATTTTCACGTAGCTAAAATGAGAAAAATTATCCAATCTTGTTTTACCCATAACTTCTTCATTTTAAATCTGTTTTGAGTGAATCAAATTGCTATGGTTTCATATTGAACTCTATTTTATGAATCTAAACAGAAAAAGTATAGGTTTATAGTCGGAAAAATAAGTTACAAGTCGTTTTTGTAAAGGTAGTCATTTCAGTCGAAAGAACGACGTCTAGATGACCATTTTAGAAAACATACTTCCACTTTGAGTTTAACCATAATTTTTGGATATAGTTTCATGTTCATAATAAAAATCATTTTCTCAGAATAACAACTTTTAAATCAAAGTTTATCATAGTTTTTAATTAACTAACCCAAAACAGCCCGCGGTGTTACTACGACGGCGTAAATCTGGTTTTACGGTGTTTTTCGTGTTTTCAGGTTTTAAATCATTAAGTTAGCATATCATATAGATATAGAACATGTGTTTAGTTGATTTTAAAAGTCAAGTTAGAAGGATTAACTTTTGTTTGCGAACAAGTTTAGAATTAACTAAACTATGTTCTAGTGATTACAAGTTTAAACCTTCGAATAAGATAGCTTTATATGTATGAATCGAATGATGTTATGAACATCATTACTACCTTAAGTTCCTTGGATAAACCTACTGGAAAAGAGAAAAATGGATCTAGCTTCAACGGATCCTTGGATGGCTTGAAAGTTCTTGAAGCAGAATCATGACACGAAAACAATTTCAAGTAAGATTTCCACTCGAAATAAGATTGTTATAGTTATAGAAATTGAATTAAAGTTTGAATATGATTATTACCTTGTATTAGAAATATAACCTACTGTAAGTAACAAAGGTTTCTTGATCTTGGATGATTACTTGGAATGGATTTAGAAAACTTGGAAGTAAACTTGCAATCTTGGAAGTATTCTTGATTTTATGAAACTAGAACTTTTGGAATTTATGAAGAACACTTAGAACTTGAAGATAGAACTTGAGAGAGATCAATTAGATGAAGAAAATTGAAGAATGAAAGTGTTTGTAGGTGTTTTTGGTCGTTGGTGTATGGATTAGATATAAAGGATATGTAATTTTGTTTTCATGTAAATAAGTCATGAATGATTACTCATATTTTTGTAATTTTATGAGATATTTCATGCTAGTTGCCAAATGATGGTTCCCACATATGTTAGGTGACTCACATGGGCTGCTAAGAGCTGATCATTAGAGTGTATATACTAATAGTACATACATCTAAAAGCTGTGTATTGTACAAGTACGAATACGGGTGCATACGAGTAGAATTGTTGATGAAACTGAACGAGGATGTAATTGTAAGCATTTTTGTTAAGTAGAAGTATTTTGATAAGTGTATTGAAGTCTTTCAAAAGTGTATAAATACATATTAAAACACTACATGTATATACATTTTAACTGAGTCGTTAAGTCATCGTTAGTCGTTACATGTAAGTGTTGTTTTGAAACCTTTAGGTTAACGATCTTGTTAAATGTTGTTAACCCAATGTTTATAATATCAAATGAGATTTTAAATTATTATATTATCATGATATTATCATGTATGAATATCTCTTAATATGATATATATATATACATTAAATGTCTTTACAACGATAATCGTTACATATATGTCTCGTTTAAAAATCATTAAGTTAGTAGTCTTGTTTTTACATATGTAGTTCATTGTTAATATACTTAATGATATGTTTACTTATCATATTATCATGTTAACTATATATATATCCATATATATGTCATCATATAGTTTTAACAAGTTTTAACGTTCGTGAATCACCGGTCAACTTGGGTGGTCAATTGTCTATATGAAACATATTTCAATTAATCAAGTCTTAACAAGTTTGGTTGCTTAACATTTTGGAAACATTTAATCATGTAAATATCAATCTCAATTAATATATATAAACATGGAAAAGTTCGGGTCACTACATAACATACCCCTGAAGTATTTGTTAAATACGACTTTATGATACATATATTCGTAATTTGAGTTCACGGGTGAAATAATAAAAATAAAATATCTATATATGTGTACCATATTACGGAGTAATTAATCAATCATCCTAATGCTTTTCGATGAACTAAAAAGAAAACACATATTACATATTTTGGTTCATAATATTAATCAAAGGTTGATTAATTATTACTTGGGTTTGGACTAGCATTCATTGACGTTGTTTGAAGTGTAGTGTGGACTATCCAAAGAGACGATCATATTTTTGATCGTAAGTTTCTCTCCGTCTCAATCAGTTTCTTCAAGAAAGGTATATCGTTTACTCAATTTGTGAATTACATATTTTGACAATTATTAGTGGTGTAACTGGATCATTGGGAAAGATTAATCGTGTGCATGTTTCATTAAATAAGTGAAACTTTAATCTTGTTAAATTTAGTTCATAAAATAATAAAAGATTATTATTTTAACTATCCGCTGCGTTAATCTGTTTTGGTAAAAGTACACACGATTTTCCATCAGTGGTATCCGAGCCGCTTTTACACCATCTTAATTGTCGTGTGACTATTCTTTAGATTTAGCTTTGTGGTATATTGGTGAAAGTCAACTCGGTTGATCTAGACTTAACCTCATGACGCACAAATATGATTGAAAGAATATCACTATTTTAAATTGTAGATTTAATTGTTATGGCTTGAATATTTATTATAATTGTTGATTGTTTTATTCCATGGTTATACACATGCATTGTAACCATGGACAAGTCATATTTAAGTTTTAATAATGTAGTTATTAAAATTGTGATTGCACACATAGCCCATACACATGCATTGTTGTGATTGTTGATTACGGCAATATTATGTCATGTTGATTATTTATTAGGAAGGCCATTTTGAAGCCAAAGTTGTATTATATTTGATCATATACATAGCATTGTATATGTATACTTTGTTTGCTACAGGCCAAAAGCAGAATTGCGCGGTCTTTAAAGTCAAGATATGCAATATTCGCTGAAAATAAGAATAGCAGCTATATATCCGCACAAATAAAGGACTGCGGTTTAATCCGCTGAGTTTCCGCGGACGGTTAGTAAATCTGCAGACCGCGGATATCTCGAATACTATAAATAGAGAGCTTGGCCTCTCATTTATAGGTTGTTGATTCTCTGCCATTTTGCCTAAGCCTTTGTAATTTCCACTTGTGATCTTGCCCAAGGGATTTTTACATTGCGAAAAGGTGAATTAAGCTAATTAACAATCAAGACCGGGTCGGGGTGGTTGATCACTTGATAGTTAAAGTGAAAGACGATCATCGGGGCCCAAAATAATCATCAAACATCCTATCCTCCATTACAATCTTATTGCACTCAATCCGTAATTAAGTAACATCGCTAATTAAGGATTGATCAATTGGCGCCATCCGTGGGACACGTTTTACAAATTAAACTGAAAATTTTTGTTTTACGCCGTTAAACAATTAATTCGACGATTTAATTTCAATCGTGTTTTTGTTGTGATGATTTGCAGGTGCTTTTGGAATAAGCAATTAGTCAATCTGTTAGTCAATCACGATGACAAATGCAAAGCAAACTGGCATTTCTGCGAATGCTGATGCACTGCCTGGTGATTCGCAGAATGTTATAATATTTCCGTTGCAAACAAATGTTAATATAACCGCGGGAAAATCGGTTCAAGAGCCGATCGTTAAAACATCTGCTGAAAACAATGTTAATGACTCGCAGCCAGAAGTTACTGCTGAGAAAATGACTGCGCGAAGAAATTTGCTGCAAAATCGCAGTGAAATAACTGCTGATGGGAAGCGACCAAAAGCTTGGGCTGGAAAATCTAGTTTGCGAACTGACAAAATTGTAAGCACTGCAATCGAGCAAGCTAAGCGAGATGCTAAACGTAATTGCAAATCTCGCATACCGTGCACTTACTTATGGCCATTGAACGATTCAAGATCACAAGTTGATCGTCTCGTTATCGAGCATAATGATAGCGATAGCGATAACGCAGAAGATCGCATTCCTTTGAACTCTGCGTATAAATCAAAAATGGCAAAAACGCCAAGAGAAGAGTGCGAATTTTCTGATGATTCGGACAGCGTAGAAGAGTTTGTTAAAAATCCACAAATTAAGTGAAAGCGACCACCAACACCTTTCCCTCGCTATAGGGAAGAGGGAGACATATCTGACGCTGCTCGCAGAGAAAATGCGCAGAATTTTTTGGTAGATGCTTTCAGAAGCATTGCGCCAAAGTCAATGCAACATAAGTTTGATCAGCCAAACTTTTTGCAAGACATGCTTACCAAGTTTTGTGCGGAGAATGCAGATACTCGCACAAAAAAGGCAACAGAAATCACTACTGCTGCAGACAAGTTTTCCCAGCATATTTCTGACTATTCAATTGTTTCTTTGCCGATCGTGCCGGCAACTCTGGGAGTCTATTCTGGTCTAACCGATCCTTTGGATTTTCTACAACGCTTCAAAGGCGTAGTAAGCACTTATAACTGGGATGAACCAGTCACCTGTAGAGTATTCCCCATGGCCTTGCAAGGGTCAGCAAGGGAATGGTTTCATAGTTTGCAATCTCGCAGTATCGTTGGCTTTGTAGACTTGCGCGAAAAATTTTTGCTACAGTTTCAAAATCTGTTACCGCAGAAAAATATGCACATAGAATGTCACAATATTAAGCAAGGCAGCAAAGAGACTCTGAACGCATTACTTACGCGGTACATCTATGAATGTCAAAAGATTCCAAGCCTGCATGAAGATCAAAAAATCTCAGGATTTTTGCATGCTATTAACCCACAGCGACATCCTACTCTTGTGCGGAGATTGCGAAGAGATGTCCCGCTGACTTTTGCTAAAGTTCAACAGGAAACATATGATTACCTCCGTGGGGGAGAGGATAGCACTATAACTATAACGACCCGGAATTTTCCGATCGTTCTATACTTATGAGATTAATATTTACATAAATTAAACCTTACCAACATGATAAGCAATCCAAACTGTTGAGACTTATATTTTTGAAAAGAGTTTTACACAACGTTTGACCGTTCAATTTGACCGATGATATCACGAACTATATAACACACGATAATTATACGATTATGTATATGTACATATCTATACATATTTAACATGATTTAAGGATGGTTTAACATTTCATTGTGAACTAACAACAATGAGTTATAAGTATACTTTGAGACCACTAACTTAAGTTTTCAAAACGATAACTATATGTAACGTTCTTTGACATATATACTTACAATCTATAATGTGTTGTGATTTATGTCACCAATATGATTTAAGTGTAATGGGATTAATTTGTAACCAAAATAATCTTGATAAATATCGAACAAGTTTGGGGAAGTGTGGAGTGCACACTTGTTTGAACTTATCTTGATTATGACGGGGGTTTGGGGGCAGCGCCCCCGATAAGCGGGGACCAAGGGGTGGCAACCCCTGGCGGGGTCCAAGGGGCAGAGCCCCTGGCTGGACCCAAAATAAAAGTCCAATTTTGAGCTTCTTTTACCGTATCATACCCATCATCTATACGTATTTACTATTGGTAAATACACATCAAATCAATATCCTTATCAGCCTTAGATCTGCCCTAGATAAGAGGGAATCTTATTTGTAAGCTAGCATACATTATTACTCAAAAATTCAACACAATAATTTGTCCTTGTTCCCTCAACAACCAGACTGTCCTATAAGTATCACCATCACCTTGGTTTTTCATTTCATTCTTACAACCATCTTTCTCTAACTAAAAACACACTCTTAGGAACTCTAATTGTTCTTCACAATCTCAGCAAATACTCATGAAGAACTAGCTTCATGAACAACCTATAATCATCATAAGAAAGTTTGATCAAGATTATTTTCTATCTTTTCCAGTAGCTTTATCCAAGTAACTTGAGGTAGTAACCTTATTCATAATCTTATTTGATTCATATTTATATAGCTATCTTATTTTGTGTTATAAAATTTTTAACAACAAGAACATAGTTTGAATGATTTCAAACCTGTTCGCAAACTAAATAGATCCTTCTAATTTGATTTTTAAAACACTTCAAAACCTGTAATATATCATATTATGAAAAAATCGGATTAATCATATCTTGGCTAATTAACATAATATTTAATATATATTTACTTATGATTTGATTTTATATATTTCAGGACCACCCGTAAACAACACGAGAAGATTAATCATAAGACCTCACGATTGTACGCAACACGTCATCTGACAACACGGTACTTTATGTACGCAACACGTCATTTGACAACATGGTACCATGGGTCGAGATTAATTCTGATCAATACGAATACGATGGGGTCTTTATTTATTTTATTGAGCAACTAATTGTGGACCATTAATAACAGACTGCTAACTACGGACTAAGAAAATATTAAAAGTATTATAAGTATATATATATATGTAACGATTACTTGAAAAGAAAATATGTTGATATATTATATATATGGTTAGGTTCGTGATATCTATCGGAGACCAAGTCGAGTTAAATACCTTCAAGGAAAAGGTGAGTATATAGTCCCACTTTTAAACTCTAAATATTTCGGGATGAGAATACATGTATTTTATGATTTACGTTATGGATACAAGTGATTAAAATTATATATTCTACGTTGAGTTGTACCACTGGCATATCTCCCTGTAACTTGGTAACTACTATTTACATGCGATATTGTAAACGCGAATCCTGTTGATAGATCTATCGGGCCTGACAACCCCAACCGAACTGGATGACCAGTATTCAACGGTTGCACAGTACTTCGTTTCGGTGACTACACTTGGTACGGTGTAGTAAGATTTCATAATAAAGGGAATATGCGACGTTGATTAAATGTTAAGTATGGTTATCAAGTGCTCAACAACTTAGAATATTTTTATTAAAACGTTTATATATGAAATCTTGTGGTCTATATTCATAACGTTGCCGTCATTAAACCTATATCTCACCAACTTTATGTTGAAGTTTTAAGCATGTTTATTCTCAGGTGATAACTAAAAGCTTCCGCTGCAACATGTTGAATTTAAGCAAGATCTTGAGTATGCATATTTGTGTCAAAAATAAAACTGCATATCGAAGGATTTGTAATGTAAAATATGTTGGAAGTCGTATTGTTATTATCATATGTAAAGTTTGTAAGTCTAAGATTATCGCTAAACGATAATCATTATTATCTTGTTTAAACCTTGTATTTGTAATAAAAGTTATGGTTTGTATTGTAAAAACGAATGCAGTTTTTGAAAAACGTCGCATATAGAGGTCAATACCTCGCGATGAAATCATATGTTATTGTATTCGTCCTTATGGTTAAGGTCGGGTTATGACAATAACCCCTGCGTGTGGGTGGGGTAGAGACAAGATTTGGCGAGATGATAATGGCTCTTTTCGTGATGGTAACAGTGATAATTACCGCGGGTCAGGTTTTCCGCGAAGAAATGGCGGCAGTGGATACCCGCGAAATGACAGGTTTCAAAGCCAAAATGATAACCATGGATATGGCCGCCGTGATCACTATTATACGCTAAAGTGGAGCAATGAATCATTCAACATCATTCAGATGCTAACAAAAATGCCCAAGGAAATTTTGTTGCAAGAAAGAGTTGCTAAGTCTTTTCCTGATCCGCAGCCTTTGGGAGAAAATAGCAGGCGCGATAGATCAAAATTTTGTGTTTTCCATGATAATTACGGTCATGACACCAATCGTTGCAGAGATTTGGCGGAATTCATTGCAGAAGCGTACGAGCAAGGCAAGCTGGACCATTTAATCGCACAACACACCACGAATGCGGTTATAATGCCTACAGAAGCCAATACCTCGAATGCGTCAGGCGCGGTTGAGCGAAAGGCTCCCGCAGTAAAAAATCTGGGAGTAAAAATGGTGAGCAAAAAAGAAAATCAGCGAGGAATTCAGGTGATCAATGTGGTAGAAGTGCAGGGTGAAACGTCAGTAATGCAAATTTCAGAACAGATTGTCAGTTGGAAATGTCCTTCTATCGCGTTTCCTCCTGCTAGTTTGACCGCTGATGTTGATAAACCTGCAGTGGTTTCATGTTGCGTTGCAAATACTGGAATAATAAGGTTCATGTGGACACTGGTAGCAGTGTCGACGTCATGTATGAACAATGCTTTAGCAAGTTGCCTGCGAATATTCAAGCTTTGATGAAACCTACTGCGGTTTCACTTGCCAGGTTCTCAGGAGAGTCATCCTGGCCTGTTGTACTGTTGGAGTTACAAATGGAGTTAGTTGATGACAGCGATGAGTCGTTAAGGCGCCAAGCCGAATCTGTACATAATGCGAAATCAATCGTGATTCAATATGATACTTGGGCGCACAGCTTTGCGCATGTTTGGCGCTATACCATCTACCATACATGGTATGCTAAAATTTTCTGCCAACAAGGGCATTGGCACGCTAATTTCTGCAGAAGTGGAGCCACT
The DNA here is from genome assembly GCF_046630445.1 of Rutidosis leptorrhynchoides. Taxonomy (NCBI): domain Eukaryota; kingdom Viridiplantae; phylum Streptophyta; class Magnoliopsida; order Asterales; family Asteraceae; genus Rutidosis; species Rutidosis leptorrhynchoides. The sequence goes on along the minus strand of NC_092333.1, from coordinate 372,176,842 downwards.
CTGCACTATGATTATGGCAAATACAAATTTGAGTATTGAAGAACGTTCAGTTAATCCTGAGTAGTGCGAAAATTTAAAAAGTTGTAATAAGATGCTAAGGCAAAATTCATAAATGCATAATATTAATATGCGAATTTGATAGTTGTGTTTATGTTTTGAATGCGAAATAGTAATGAATAAAGCAGCGTTAATTTCAGTGTTAAGTAATTGTTTCTTTACAAAGCGAAAACACTGCGTGTGGCCACGCGTAGTGCTTATTTCGCAGAATGCAGTTACTTGTTTTTTACAATACTAAGTTAATGTTTGTTCTGCGGATATTTTAAATATGGCGGCATAATTTTTGTAAAGCATAGCCTTCTTAAGTGTTATGAAAATGCAAAACTGCATTGCGGAATAGTTTGCTAAAAACCAAGTGATGAAATAGCCCACTTGTGTTAATTTGAAAATAATTGCGAAAGGATAACACTTCCTAAGTATTTGATCTTGCCAATACTTAGATGCTTCGCAATGCTAAATTTGCCTAAGGATCGTTATGGCGGACTTAGAAGATTCATAACGTATAAGTATATACGCATACAGATTGTTTCGCAAAAGTACACATTTATTATGTGCACAATAATAAAAGTTGGAAATTGCAAAGGACAAGTCCGTGTTATGAATATTGATAATAAAGCGCTATATAAATAAAAAACGTTGCAACTGCGAACTGTGAAAAAGTGATTAATTTTAAGCGCGTACGCAACGCGGATTCTTACAACAAACGCAAGTTGTAATTGCGAAAATAAATTCAAAAACAATTAAGTCAAAGCTAAAGTTCTAATGCTTTGATATCCGCAAATGTAACGCCTTCCCGCTGACTGAGTTCTTCAAGAACAGGTATGTTAATTTTCTCAACCTCCTTCTTCGCCCTCTCAAGTATTTCGCGAGCATCATCGGTGGCGATAATTTCTTTCGCCATGTCAGAGGGAAGAGGTTGCGAAAGATCGCCAAGTTGGCATAATAAATCATGCCACTCGCAGCGAGTGGCGAGCCTTGATGCTTGAGCATATGTTTGAAATTTTTCAGTGACTGGCTCGGAGTCCATCACTTTATCTGTGAATGTTGGAAGATACTTAACTAGCTGGGCGTACTCATGTTCTGCGACTTCTGCCCTTCTTTTAAGTCTGGCGTTTTCTTCCATCACCTTTTCAAGGCGCGTCTCAGCCTTTCGCGCCCTCCTCTCTTGAGCATTGGCAGCTTTCACTGCTTTCTCATACTCGTCTGACATCTCAGTAAAACGCTCCATGCTGTCGATTGTCGGATAAATTGCATTGTAGCAATTATGCAGTCGTTGCCTGGCCACCTCGGGATAAGACAGTTTGCGGTATTGCTCCCTTGTTTCTTCAGGAACAAATTTATAAAGCCTTTGGTACAGCTTAAACGCCCGATCTGCTGCGACAGTTTCTTTCGCATTGGCTTCTCCTTCCTCTTCCTGGTTGGAAGCTTCTGCGTTAGATGGAAGTGATAGATCTTCATTCCCGGGTTCATTAAGAACATCTGTAGGGATTCTCCCTCTAATGTTGTAAAGCGGTGTAGCTTCAGCGGATGACCCTGGAAGAATAGCTATAAACAGATAAGTAAATATAGCAAGTTTATGCTCAAATAAACAATGCGTAATCAAATAAATACTACGAAATAGCATTTGCTTACTTGCTTCTTGTTCAGAGTGAAAGCGCAGACGTTTCTTGCACGGAGTAGGGGTAGTTTCCGCAACCTTATGCTTACCGCGGTCCTCGGCTCCAGCGATGTAGCATGTATTGATGATCGGTTCATCAATAAGAATAATGTCGCCGTCGCCATTCTTTAGGCGACGGGCAGGGCTAATCCTGCTTATATCAGCGGACCTCATGACAAGGTCAAGTGCAACCGCTGAAAAAAATAAAAGCGCATAGAGTTATGCAAAGCAAAAATATTGCGAAAAATGTAAGTACGTTAATACACTGTGATAAATTTAAGCGGCATACCATTTTTTGATTGATCAACCAAAAGCGCATCATGGTCGCTCCACGGCCATTGAATCGACACTCTGCCAATGTACAGTGGTACATTCAAGTAAGGTCGCAGAAATATGCCCGCGTTCTTTAGTGTCTTGAGAGTGTCATTCTCAAGATCATCGAGTACAGGCCTCTCATTGAGGTCGGGATTAAGCTCTGTACACCACATTTTTGGTATGTTGCTGTTCACATACGCGGTATCGTTAATATATAAGAAGGAACTGCGCCAATTCCCAATTGAATCTTTTGGTGAAGTCATTACGCCAAGTTTACTGCGGAAAGAAAACCACCCCACATCATATAGCACCAGGCTATTTCACATACGAAAAACGTTCAGCATTAGTGGTTGGTTGGTGGCATTGCAATACATCTCGAATAGCACAATCTTGTTAATCGCGTTAGGATGCAACTGTGCCATAGCGATATTATAGTATTCGCAAACGCTGCGAAAAAAGCGAGTAAGTGGAAATCGAAGGTTGCCTTGGGAAATGGCAGCCTCGTAAACAGAAATCATCACTTTAGAGGGAGTATCGGCTCGCTGTTCTGCCACAGGCGCGGTAGGAACAAATTGGGCAAGTGGCGGATACCATTCTTGCAGGGTAAGAAGTTTTGCTTCCGTCATATAGGAAACATAGCCTCCGGGGGTATGCATAGATGAAGACGATGCCATTTGCAATAAGGAAAATAAATTAGATGATAAGAAAAGCTAAATCGGAGGTTGAATTGATGAAATTGAAGGTTCGATTGGCTAATTGCAAAGTACGATTGTGATTCAACGAATTTGATTGCGGATGAAATTGAAAGCGAAAGAGTAAAGTTTTAATGCGGATTATTGTGTTATTTATAATCGGGATTAGGGCGAGCAAGTTGAAAAGATAATCATTGCATTTAAATGGCTGAAATTACCGCAACATGGTAAAACATGTAAAAGGTAATTTTCTAGCCATTACAGCGTGTTGATTTGACAGATTGGCGAAAGTTACCGTTGTAATTACGCGCTGAGCTTAATTAAAACAACGGTAATAAATGGGCGGTAAGAAATATTAAAATATTGTTTGCGAAATATTTTAAGAAAGACTTCTTTATTTAGAGTTTATCATGATGCATTGGCTTCGCGAAAATGTATCATAATAAACTGGGGGGACTTGATCATATACATAGCATTGTATATGTATACTTTGTTTACTACAGGTCAAAAGCAGAATTGCGCGGACTTTAAAGTCAAGATATGCAATATTCGCTGAAAATAAGAATAGCAGCTATATATCTGCACAAATAAAGGACTGCGGTTTAATCCGCTGAATTTTCGCGGACGGTTAGTAAATTCGCAGACCGCGGATATCTCGAATACTATAAATAGAGAGCTTGGCCTCTCATTTATAGGTTGTTGATTCTCTGCCATTTTGCCTAAGCCTTTGTAATTTCCACTTGTGATCTTGCTCAAGGGATTTTTACATTGCGAAAAGGTGAATTAAGCTAATTAACAATCAAGACCGGGTCGGGGTGGTTGATCACTTGATAGTTAAAGTGAAAGACGATCATCAGGGCCCAAAATAATCATCAAACATCCCATCCTCCATTACAATCTTATTGCACTCAATCCGTAATTAAGTAACATCGCTAATTAAGGATTGATCAATATTTATTTTCCATTTTCATAGTATTGTATTTAAGTTTATTTCAATTTGTAAAAGTACTAGTTTAGTTGTATTTTCAAATTTAAATAAATGTAACAAGATGAAGATTGAAGATAAAATACAACATGCTTTTGGCTTAGAAGATGGCGAACAGGTCAAGTTGACAACAATGGCGTTTGTCAAGTTTTCACTTGATTCTTGAATCAAATGGGAGCTACGATATTACCCTTAGTTTGACCTCTTGATCCCATGTCGGCTCATGGGATCAAGCATAGGATTTTTGGGCTAGGCTATGTGTGTGTGTGATGCATGGTATGGTTGTGTTTTATTTTTACGCATTTATATTTAATTGTTGATTATAATATATGCTAAATGTTTTTTATGAAAATATCAAATAAAACTAGTAACGAGTTTCAAAGGTTAAAATTGATGATTTTAAAAAGTTAAACTCTAACGAGTTTAAAGTTAAATATTTTTTTGAAACTCAAATAATATATATGAGCGACATCTTTTAAAAATGTTTTAAAATGATACACAATGTGTATTTGTTATTTTTTTATATAAAATAAAATAACAAACTTGACGCATAAACACGATCGACATATATAAAATTGGTTAAAATGTTTTTTAACAAATTGTAGCGAATCTTGTGTGCACGCATTATTCGTTAACACAAACATTTTTAAAATACCCGTCAAATTTAAGTCATGCCATTCAATGAGCTTGCAAACACTCCTCGTTATTTTTTGATTACGGTGAGACCTAATCGAATTATAGCCACGAGGTGGATTTTCAGTTACGAGTGAGACTAGGCTGAATTTTCACTGTTTCCAAATTGGACGACTTAATCGTATTCACGGTGAGACCTGAGTTAGAGACAAGGATGGGACAAACATGCCAATAGATAATAGTGGTTTGTTAGACTACACATATCTTAAGGTCCCATAAAGATCTAAGAGTTGCATCTGTGATGCAATTGGTACTCGCTACCTACCAGTAGACTCTATAACTGCTAGCTGATCAACAGATGTAGTTATGGAACCTCTATGTGGATCCTAGGCTTTCGTAAATTAATTGTTTTTAAATATATTAAAACTTGGGCAATTAATTTATTAAAGTACAATATCAAAAATACTAAAATTGAATCTTGTTCTCTTGTAGATGTCAAATAATCAAAACGTAAACCAAATCAACCTCCGTTCTTTATTGGAGAAGGAGAAACTCAATCGTTCAAACTTCCTCGATTGGCACCGCAACCTGAGAATTGTTCTCAAATTTGAAGGGAAATTGAACAAAATTGAAGAACCCTTACCCGAAGCTCCTCCTGAGACAGCTACTGCTGCTCAAAAGAATGCTTATCAGAAGTTGTTTGATGAGCAAGAGAAGATAGCTTTAATCATGCTTGCTAGTATGACTTCTGACCTCCAAAAGGAAATGGAAGATCGTACAGCATATGATATGATGACTGAGCTAAAAAATATGTTTCAGAAACAGGCTAGTCAAGAGTTATATGAAACTTATAAGCTTCTTCAAACATGCAAAATGGAGGAGGGTCAATCAGTGAGCTCTCATGTCTTAAAAATGAAAAGCTACATTGACCGATTGGAAAAACTTGGAACTACCTTGCCGCCTAACTTGGCCGTGAACACGGTTTTGGTTTCACTACCAAAATCGTATCACCAATTTGTGATGAATTACAATATGCAAGGTTGGGAGAAATCTCTAGCAGAGGTGCACTCGATGCTCAAAACTGCTGAACAGGATATTCCATATAAGGTTTCCAATCCAGGTGTCCTTATGATTAGGGAAGGTAGGGTGAAAAAGAATAAGTCGAAAACTTGGGGAAAAGGAAAAGGCAAGTCAATTGCTAAGAAAAAGATTCCACCACCTCCCAAGAAAGAAAATCCATTGAAAGACGCCGAATGTTTCCATTGTGGAAAGGTTGGCCACTGGAGGAGGAACTGTCCTTCCTACCTATCTGAGTTGAGAAAAGGCAAAGCTGGCCAGACCAGCAAATCAGGTATATTTCATATACAGTTATATACTTTTTCTAGTGATTCCTGGATTTTTGATACTGGTTGTGGTACTCACATCTGTAACAATATGCAGGGAATGAGAAGAAGTAAGTGACTGAAGAAAGACACACTAGACTTAAGAGTGGGCAATGGGGCTCGAGCTGCTGATGAAGCTATTGGCACCTATGAGCTTACTTTACCTAGTGGTCTTATTGTTTTGTTGGAACAATGTCATTATGCTCCTAGTATTACGAGCAATGTAATTTCAGTTTCTCTTTTGAAAAATGTTGGTTTTGAACTTACATTTACGCACTTTGGTATTTCAGTTTCTAAGAATAATGTATTTTATTTTAATGCTATTCCACGTGATGGTATTTTTGAAATTGATATGCATGGTGTAATTTCAAATAATAATTCTGTATATACATGTACTGCCAAACGAGTCAAGAAAGACTTGAATAATACCTATCTATGGCATTGTCGTCTTGGTCATATAAACAAACAACGCATTTCAAAACTCCAATCTGATGGGATTTTGGAATCAACTGGCTCCGAGTCATTTTATGTATGCGAGTCATGTTTATGTGGAAAGATGACAAAGGCTCCTTTCTCCGGTTTAGGTGAAAGAGCTAAAGATCTTTTAGGACTAATACATACTGATGTATGTGGCCCTTTTAGAATATGTCTAGAAATGGTGAAACATACTTCGTTACATTTACTGATGATTATAGTAGATATGGTTATGTTTACTTGATGAAACATAAACATGAAGTTTTTGAAACGTTCAAAATCTTCCAAAATGAAGTAGAGAATCAACTTGGAAAGACCATTAAAGCCCTTCGTTCTGATCAGGGAGGGGAATATATGAGTCAAGAGTTTTTGGACCACCTGAAGAATTGTGGGATTGTCTCACAATTCACTCCACCTTATACACCACAGCACTATGGTGTGTCGGAGAGAAGGAATCGAACTTTACTTGATATGGTTCGATCTATGATGAGTCTAACTACTCTACCGATGTCTTTTTAGGGTTATGCATTAAAGTATGCTGCACGCATACTCAATATGGTTCCAACCAAGAAGGTAGATAAGACACCATATGAGTTATGGCATGGAAAGAGTCCTAAGTTTTCTTATTTGAAAGTCTGGGGTTGTGA